>NC_090924.1:1106876398-1108126398 GCF_040938575.1 Ambystoma mexicanum | reverse complement strand
AAATTTGTCGGAGGAAAAGTTATTCAAAAGAGTAGAGAAGGACATGCCTTCGGAGAGGCAAAAGATTTAAAACGCTTTCACCGATGTCGGACGGAATGAATGACCGGATTTGAACAATACCTTAGATGAAGAAGTATGCTGTAGCTGAGGCGGTTGTTCCTGGTAGTTCCTGCAGGCTCATGGTTCCTGAAGCAACTGTCAGACTGACAAGAGGGAGAAAGACTAGAGGGTCCGGAAAAGCCCAGGGAAGAAACTAGCAGCAGAGCAAAGCGATGAATAAAAGGTGCGGTCCTTAAAACCCAAACACGGTCCGGTCCTCCTGGCTATCCGGTTCACTGCAGCGATGCACAGCAAATTCGACCAGGAGAGGGGAGCTTTGCTTGGTGCTTGCCGTACTGGTTGGTCCCACCAGCTCAAGGGGAGAAGATTCCTTGCAGATCTTCCCTGTCGTCGAAGTTTCAGGCATTTCAGACCCGCAGCAGGCTTCACCGGGAGGTTCAGTAGTTGCAGTAGTCCTCTTCCTTCAGCTACTCTTCGGTTCTCTCAATCCAGTGGCGACTCTGCCTTCAAAGTCCCAGAGACCTGCTTTTAAGCAGTTTTCCCCCATTCTCACATCCTTGCTGTAAATCACACAGCAGAGTGCCTGTCCTGGCTGGACAGTCACCTAGCCACTGAAATTGGAGTGTGACTTGGGTCTCCAAGGAGACCCTGTACAGGGGGCCTAAAACCCCTCCCTCACATCTTGTCCACCCAGACACTCAGGCCCCTAAGGAGGGCTTCTGTGCAGAAACCCGCCAAAGGACGGCGAACAAAGGAACCAAACATGAGAAAGACCTTTACAAAAAGAAATGGCGAATAAACCCAACCGGAACCAACTAAAATAAAATGGGGTCCAGCGGATTAAAGTTCGAGGCTACCACCATAGCCTCTAACAGTACCAAGGCTATTTTCAAGTACTCTATTGAAGATAGTTTGTACTGGGTCTGTAAATGTAAAAAGACTAGTAAAGTCAATTGCAACTTTACATGTTCTGGGAGAAAATAGTCAGTCCCAGAAAATGGAGTTTAAAGTGGGAAGTCTAAAAGAACACAATCTGTCACTGCACTAAAGGTGCTGGGTGACACACAGTTAAAAAATTATGCCTATAGAGTAGGCGAGACTCCATAGTCCATGAACACAAAATGTACAACACACATCAAAAACACACCCAAGAGTGGAAAAAAAAGCATGTTTAGGCATTTCTGTATTGGAACCTGGTTTGTTAACAATTACCAAATAGTAAGACAGTTATGTTAAATTTGAGGTTTGCAATTAGGTTAGAAAAATGCTTAAAAAAACGTGCATGCTTTTATGACCATCTCCAAAATGCTGCTGATGATTTGTCACCGGAGAAAGAACAAACTGGATTTGTTTATTAATAGAAACATCTATATCATTTAAAATAAAAATAAACCAATAAATAGAAGATATGCAATTTTAGACAATGGGCCTCATTATAAGTTTGCCGGTCCAGGAACTATGGTACCAGTAAGCTTGCCGGTACCGTAGTTCCCGGACCAGCAAACTACAAGTTGTGCTTGCGGGTGCCTTTCTGCCCACCAGGTCTGACCTGGCAGGCAGAAAGGCACTCGCGAGCACAGCATGTTGAATGCACTGGCATCATTTATCACGGTGCTGGTGCATCCAAGCTCCCCATTCCCATTGAGCCTTATGGGGCTCAAATGGGAATGGGGAGCATTCCGTTCTGGCGCCCACGAAAGGGCAATTACTGGGTCTGGCAGGGCTGTAATGACCCGGTAATTTCCTATTCGCGGGTGCCGGAACTTTTCGGAAGTTTATTCATTTTTATTTTATTTATTTTTTTACATTTGTATAGCGCGCAGGCAGCCCAAGGGCATTGTGGCGCTGTTACTTGCAGACAACTTAGTTACATTATGCATAAGTTACAGAATGGGTACATAGGCGTAACATATAATATGCATAGAGGCGTACACAGGTCAGGTATACATATGGCGGATGTACATGAGAGACGGTAGAGAATCAAGCAAACAGGGTGGTTTTCAAGGTTTTGCGGAAGGTGGTCAGAGAAGGTTCAGCTCGCAGGGCAGTGGGGAGGGCATTCCAGTGTAGGGCAGCAAGGTAGTGGAAGCTGTCACCCCCTGCTCTTGCTTTTTTTACCCTGGGTACAGTGAGTAGGTTGATGTAGGGGGTCCTGGTTGGTCTTGAGGACATGGCCGGGTGGATCCTTTGTGCCAGGTAGGCTGGTGCTGCAGAGTGGATGCATTTGTGGGTGAGGGTCAAGGTTTTGAAGATGATCCTCTCTTTTATAGGTAGCCAGTGGGAAGCTCTTCTGGCAGTAGATATATGCTCTCTTTTGGAGATGCCTTGTGCTGCGCGGAGGGTGTTGTTTTGAGTGACTTGCAGTTTCTCAAGGTTTTTTGTGGAGGTCCCTAGGAAGAGGACATTGCAGTAGTCCAGCCGTGATCCCGTGATAGCCCTAGCTATGTTTGTGCAGGTGTCGCTGGAGAGGTAGGGTCTAACTGCATTGAGGAGTTTGGCCTGGTAGGCAGCTGAGGAGGTTTTACCAGCAAGGCTACCGTCAAACTTCTAATGAGGCCCAATGTCTTCAGAGTTTGGTTCAGGGATTTTTTGATCAAATTTGGGATTCTGTTTATTCAGGACTCTAGCAATGTGGCTTACCTCTCTATTATACTAAACTCAGGCCAATACAAAGTGAGTAACTGATACACACATGTCTGTCATTGTACGTCTTCCATGTGTATTTAAGGGATGTGTTTAGATTAGATTAGGGGTTGTGGTAGGTCAGAAGGAGACAGAGTAACTGGTGGCGCATTTTCACAATTAGATTTATTTAAATAATAAAGAAGGCCTATCTGTCCCTAGTAGTATGGTGTTGGCCCTACCTAACACAAAACTCACTAGGGTGCTTGTCGTCAGTGAGATTGGCCAAATTAATAATCTGTTCTCCATCCCAAACTACCCTATTATGTCCCTACCACTATTCAAAAAGGCTCCAAAAAAGGCTCGCAGAAGAATGACTCATTTCTCCTGGACAGGCTTCTATAGCCTCAACCAGTCTCTCTTGGAATGACTTTGGGCAATATTCTGAATACGTTCCTTTAGTTATTCAAATGGGCTCTTGCCCCTCTGGTGCTTCCCTTTTTCTACTGTTGGTGCAGTTTATTGTTTCAATGGGCTTGCCTTTCCTCAAAGTCTAGCAATGTCAGTGTTATTTTCCCAAATTCCGGTATGCCCCAGACTCTCCCCTGCCCTGTTCATTTAGTTTCACAGATAGTCTATTTGTACAGGGAAAAGTGGGACTGTTTTGCTGTTACTCTTCACTAGCTTGCCAATCTTCACTTATTCTGGGACGAGTAGTCCCTTGGTACTCTTCATTAGCTTTCCAACATTAGTTTATACTGGGACGAGTATGATCGGTCCTTTGGTACTCCTCACTAGCTTTCCAACATTAATTTATACTGGAACAAGTATGATTGGTCCTTTGGTACTCTTAATTACTGTTCCAACATTCATTTATACTGGTACCAGTATGATTGGTCCCTTGGTATGCTTGATTCGATATCCACCATTAATTTATACTCTGACAAGTATGATTGGTCGCTTCATACTCTTCATTAGTTTCTTACCTCTCTCCCCACCCAGGTCTCCCATCGCTCCCGTTACCTCGCTGGTACCGGGGTGGTGTGACAGGTTCTTCTCACAGGGTCCAATTTGTCCATCTGACAAATCCTGCATTGGCTTACTGTCCTTCCTGCTTCAGCTTGCGGCTCCCAGGAGCCTGTCCTGGTACAGTCTTGTGGTCGATAGAGGATCTCACGGTCCACCCTCTCTGGGTCATGCCACCACCTCCATGTCTTCTTCCAAGCACCTAGGTCGTGCTCCAGTCTCCCAAGTGCTTCTTTCTTCTCCAGGTCCAGAGCGTCTGTCCAAAAACAGACCTCTCTGTGTCCTTCTACTGCTTTCTCCACCTTGACTGGTCTCTGAAGATGAGAACGTCTTTCATGGGTCCTTTCTTGGGTTTTATAAAAAACCGTTGGGCCCTCCTGAGCATAAGCACACAGTCCTCTGTTTCTTTCCATGGCATAATCGTTATGCCTCGTTCTATCTCCTTTGTCTCAGTGTATATGGCTGGCAACAACTGATCAATCATCACGGTTCTCTTTATCTTCTTCTTCACAGTATGAGTGGTAGATGGAGTTTGGCTATTGTTAATATTGCAGTAGCAAATAGAAACTTGTTTGGAGTGAAGGTTTTGGTTCTTTAATGTTCTGTTATCTCCTCAGTAGACGTTATAGGGAGTTCCGGGACCGAACCCCAAGAGAGGAGTCTCTCTCTGTGATGTCACACTTTCTGCCACCCCTTGGGGGAATTTTGCGCAGCTTGCTCACCTCCCTAGTCTCACAGGGAAGACCTCCCCTCTGGTGAGAAGTGACGAAATCCTGTGAATTGTCACAGGTTGTACCGAAATTTGGCCTCAGCCAAATTCCATCTGAAAATAAGATATTCGGCTTGGGCCGAATACTTAATTATCACTCGAAGCTGAATAGTTTCCCCTACATAGTACATTAAGTACTGGTTTGACTGCATGCCTGGAATCATTCAGACATGTCATGTTTATCCTTTAAAATGATCATTAAATAAAACGCTGCTGTCAATTTTTTTGATTGAGTACAGGCAGAGAAGAGGTGTGAAAGTACAAAGTCCCTTCCATTTCTGTGATATACAGACTTTCAGCTGGTGGTTTGCTGGGGAGGTGTAGCCTGAAGCAAAACTCACAATATTACCTCTGTTCTATGCTGTATTTTGCATTTAAAAAAACATAGATCTGGAACACTAGTTTATGAAGTCGCTATTGGAAAATTGTATTTTCTTTAGGGGCGTATTGAATAGCTGAAAACTTGTGTGAGGAATCTGAACATTAAAGGTTTCAATCCCAATAATTCCCAATCCAAATATTATAATTAAGTGGATTAATATAGCAGTTGAAGGGATCCCAGTAAGTTCCAAACTCGTCAGTAAAATAGCTCAGGAGGCAGTATGCCTGCAGCAAAGAACCGTATTTAACCTGCAGGCCAAGGTTATAAAGCAAGTAAAATGGGTGAATGGGAAGTGTGCCTGTAGCAGAGATGTGCTTGTAACATCATAGGTTACAATTCCTGCCTCCAACTTTGTCATGTTCCCAAAGTTAGTCCCTTTGAATTGAATAAAAGTGGCAGATGTTACTAAAGAATGTGGCTATATTTTTTTAACCAAAATGCCCCAAAATTTCCTCCAACACTAATGTGTGAAAAAAGGGATATTTGTGTAATAAGGACAAGGAGATACAAGTTTACAATTTAGAAAATTGTGCCAAATGGATGTAGAAGTGATAAAATAAACATGCACATGCCAATTAAAGATCTGAAAATCCGCACTTTCCCTTCCCTATAGGGCCAGCGGAGCACTCCACAATCCGTATATATTTTTGTCAGGTGTCTTTTACCATTCCCCAAAACACCACACACATAACCGACCCGAAAAAGAAAGAAAAATATTATTTATTAATTAAACTTGTTTTTATAAACGTGTCATTCCCACTCAGTAACACGGGTTAACATCCCAAAGGTTTGTATTCAGTAGCACTTCAGCAGTCGGCAGGGTGCACATTGAGGTAATCACTCCTTTTGTGTTTCAGTGCCTTGCTGGAGGCAAAAGGCTAAATATGGTCGGGTCGAAAAGGAAAATTTAAAAGTACATGTAGACACATTCCAGTCTCCCCTTCAGGCATACTATACTTTTGTGCCTGTCTTAGTTACACACAAATACAAACTGCTCTAATTGAACAGTTTATTTTCTGATGATGTATTCATTTCATGGTTTACACAAACATATTCCATAGACAGCAAAGAAAAGAAATTCAAAAAATGGATATACATATTTTAAAGTGTGTTTTTAATTTACAAAGTATGTGTGTTGTTTACATACCTTTATTTATTATACCTTTATTTATTAAAAGCGCAACTATTCGGCTGCGTATTCAGCTTCATCCGAATGCTTGTCAAACTATTTGGTATTCAGACGAACACTTAAATCTACTATTCAATAGACCCCTAGTCCAGAACGCACGTCCCCCAAATAGGACTTTTCCGGGAGTGCTGCCTGATGGGAAGACAGCCTATATGATAAAACATTTTTTTTCGAGTTTGGTAAGAGATAGCTACAAGGAAAATTTGGATTATAAGAACAAACACTATCCTTTTGAATCTAAAATATATTTTCACATGGGTCCTATTATTTCAGCTGGGAATGAGAATAACTTTTTCACTCCCTAAAGTCTTTTTACTCCCAATTTTAGAAAGGAAAGAGTAAAATACATTTTCCTCAAATTCTTATCTGCAGCACTGAATTTATTGAAATGAATATTTCCTTTGGAATGTTATCGTGAACATTGAGTCGATAAAGTTAAGTAGAAGACGATGCACACGTCCCCTGCTCTGCCACGGTTACATGGTCTGCGTACAGAGGAAGTAAGTTTACGACTGTTTATCTAGTTCGTGGAACTTACTCACCAGGGACGAATATTCTGCAGCCTTATAAATGCACTCTCGAGGAATACGCTGCCAAACAAGAGAAATAATACATTTCAACACACATATAAATAAAGTGCAATAAAAACAGTTACACTTTTTTATTTCCTTGTTTCTTACAATGAATTTATTACAATTTTTGTTGTACATTTTAGCAGATACATATATTGCAAGCCTCGTAATCCCAAATCTAAAAACAAATAGCTGCAGTTTCATGCAAGGCAATGGACAATGTACAAATAACATTATTTTGCAATAGGTTTTAAAAGTGGCATACATGATTCTGCTGTTTATTCATCTAACATTGGTTGAAATCATTGAATGCACTTCGGAGATGTCCCTGCCTTGGGATGAAATCCCAGAGACACCAACATGGCATTTCTTGTCAATTTCTGGATTTAAAACATCCATAAAACCAATAACTGAAGCATTATATATAAGTTAACCTACCCGGTGCCACTGCTCCTTGGTGCCCCCAGTTTTCCATTGCCCCCCCTTACCTTCTCGCCGGCATTGGTGTCTGTTTGCAACTTGTCCCGTTCCACGTCTACAGGAACTGTGTTTCTTCTGGAAACAAAACTTTGCATAGTCCTCTGTGGCCACTCAGCTGCCAGACACTGAAGGACCTAATCCACAGCCAGGCTAAACACCACAAGACGTCCAAGGACCATCCTGATAGTTCCGGATCTTACCATAGTTCTGTGTTTGAAGACTCCAGTGTTATAAAACCAAAGAACACTGACCATAAGGTATGGTGCTGAACAAATGGGACCTGGGGTCGGGAAACCCCAAATATAAGGTACTGGCACTTGTATGTGTTGCTTTAGAACTGCGATCCATTACTTTCATTATGATCATGACTTTGTGACTTTGGAGCATGGTTCCTTGATGGGCATCTATGTGAAAATGGACCACAATGAACCTATCATTTCAGGTTCACATTGCAACTGGTAGGCCCCATCATGTGCTTACCATTCACTCCAACATTAACTCCCCACTGCATCCGGATTACCCACACTCAGCTAATAACCCCACACTTTGCCTACAAACGTAAAACCAAAATAATTACCACCAATGTTAGACTAAGTCTGGTCTAATGTGCCCCAACATGTCTAGACATTTCTAAGACACAGTTAGATCTAGGATCGCTATTGACCATTAGGGTGATCCCACCTAGCACCAGACTTTGGAAAGCTACCAGCTAATGATGGAGGGTTTCACAAAACATTGAGCAGAAGCATTGCTGGGGGGCGGGGTTTGAGGGGGCTTTAGCCCCGGGTCTTTTGGTTGTAGCCCCGGATAGAGGCACTGGTGCTATAACCAAAATGCTAGCTATCCCCGAGTCCCACCAGTCCTGACATTAGCTTAGCCCCTGATCTTTTCCAGACTTAGCAACACCCCTGACATTGAGTATTGCACATATCAAATATAACTACTGTATGAATAATGGAGCATTTAAACAATACTTCAGCCTGAAAAGGTTTTTGTTAAATGACATACAGTGTTACCCCATTTACAATGTTACCCTTCACTCCTGAGAGCTTTCCCTAGGTTTGGTACCCCTGACTACCAATATGAGAGAAAGTATCATCTTGTTGTTCCCTGGTTGCCATTTCAAGAACAGCATCTGGACATTGTTTGCTAATAAGGTTGATAACATCAGAGGTATATCTTCTGCAGTGTGTTTTCCTTTATTATGCCTTGGCCCAGATGCAACCTGGAACTGACATTGCTTACTTAACTCTATCGTATAAAATCGTATATTCTGATGGTATTATTGGGTGACCTGTCAGCTACATCCATGTCCTTTTGGATTCCTTTGGTAACACTGCCCTGTTCTCCTGGATGTTCGAGAATCTATCTGTACTTCCCTCAATTACCTCTGCTACATGCAGTCAAGTGTACAAATGGGCTATATCAAGGAAATTAAAGGTTTCATTCCAAACAATCTGAATATTGGGATAGGCACAATGGATTCCTTCATATTACCCAATCATATGTTAAGCTTGAAAATAATAAAGATAGATTTAGTCAGTCTGGTTGATTCCGTTCATCTACCAATTGAAAGGGCTAGTAATTCTATTCTATTAGGTTGAATGTATAGTCCACAGTGGGAAGAACATCCCCACCCCTATTTGAGAATACATGAAAACATGGATAGCCCATCCAGTGGACCCAGATATATGACTACAGAAGAGACAAGATCACAGCCACCCATTCCCCATTCCCTGTGTGCAATGGTCCTCCTGAACAACCTACAGCACTGGCCCAGGGAAGCATGTTATAAAGTCCAATACAGTCACAAACAAGTAAATAGGAGGAGGCCGACCCCTCACAGGTCTCTGATAAACAGCTTCACCTTGATAAGCAAAAGTGTGTGCCTACAGGGAAAGAATCTTGTTCCCGTTCTGATGGGGTGGTACCTAGTGGCATTACTTGGGTGGGGCTGGGTGGGGCATGAGCCCATCCTCTGAAATCCTGTGCCCCCTCCTACCTGGACTTCTCTCTCTGCAGTGCTGCCTTGCGACCCGCACGTCACACACACAGGGTTGCAATATACAGCTTTTCTGACCTCCCATTTACCTCAGAGCGGACTGGATTTGCCTCTCCCTCCCCTGTACCTCAGGTGGAGGTTGTGCCTTCTGGGACCAGGACTTGGATTGGAGCTGCACGCCACCACTCCCCCTTGCCTCTTTTGCGGGTGGTTTCCCTAGGTGGTTTCCTAACCACCACTTAATTGAGCACTTTCTGCCTCCCCTGTACCTCAGGTGGAATGGATTTGATGCTCTCACCTGTACCACAGGGAGCAATGGATCTGCCCACACTGACTCCACTTTACCTCAACTGGGAATAGATGCTGACCTTACCCTCTATCCCCCACAAACACCATCCCAGAACATCAGGGAATGGTTTTGCTTTCCCTCCCCTGTACCTCAGCTGGGATGGATCCGACTCTCCCTGCCCCTGCACCTCAGCTGGGAATGGATATGCCCACTCTCCCCTGTACCTCAGGCAGAGGCTGTTATACAAACAAGGAACTGACCTCATCCCAATAAAAATATTCTTCTTATTATGGCACACACTATTACTTTCCGTGTGGTACTCTGCGAGCAGAAGGCTTAAGACTATTTCACCTATACAGCAATGAATGTTGAACCCAAGTGCTCTGGATATCTAATTAATTTGATATCTCAGGCTACCCCGAAGCAACCAGTGTTTGTGCCTTGGAGCGAAAGACAATACATAAAGGAAAAATACTGTAATAGCTCGGTGGCTATTTATTAGTTTTACAGTTGTTGTCTAGCAAATGGACATGATCTCCCAAAGGAGCATTTACAAAGATGATACTTTCAAAAAAAGAAACAATGGTCATAGAAATGCACAATCAATTGCATCAAATAGTATAGAACATAAACTCTGGTGTTGGCAAGAAATAAACATTTACAAACAAAAACCATCCACAAGGTGTATAACTGAACAAGTAGTCTATCTAATGAAAGATAAAGCAAAGCAACAGAACGGAAAAACAAAGCAAAAGAACCCCAACACGTCCTGGTTGTATATGATAGGGCAAAGCAACCAAATGCGACCCCCACCAGAGTCTGGTGTGTTTGTGGTCATGGCCAAAGAACCAAATGTCAAGTCCTACGGTTTGGAGCCCAGGGCATGCGTGGTTCCAAACCAGTGCCAGCAGTCAAGTCCTCCTGGTGGCTTGGAGGATCAGCTGATGGGAGTTTACAAAGAGATCAATCCTAGGTCAAGGAGTCAGAAGACGGTGGAAAAGAGGGTAGGAGCAATTAAGCCCCAGTATCCCACCAATCTGTGCAAGCCCAATTTGAGGTGGAACACGTGAAGCAATAACAGTAAAAAAGGGGAGGGTTCATAAAGGACAAGGCATAAAGCTGATGGAAAGGGTTGCCAAAAAGGAAAATATTTAGGCACCTGCTTGCTGGCACCACCCACCTGAACAGAAAGGAAGGAGGGTGTAGAAAAGGAACTCCGATGATCAAAGTGACCTGGGAGTGGACCCTTGCAGGATGTGCACGGTACTGTGTGGAACTCTGGTTGCGAAGAACAGGTTCCTCCGTGTGGGCCCGGGACCAGTAGAGCAGGCGGTGAATTAACACCCGATGGGTCAAAACTGGAAAGCCTGTCAATGGGGTACAGAGAGAAAAAGAGAGAGAGAGTGTGAAGGCATGAGAGATCCAAAAGAGTGCGGGAGCATCTCTATGCTGCAATAGTGCAGGCTAAATGTCCGGCAGCGCAAAAAGGAAAACACTTACTTCGGACAAGCTGAGAGTCATGTCAGAAGTCGCGTGCGCATCAGTAGGTAAGGCCCAGGGGCGGGTGTGGAGATGATGTTAAGCCAGTGGGCCAGTGGATCATTCCAGAGCCAGTAGCGAGTCGTGGCTGGAGATCCTGCAACAAAGGCAGAGAAAAGTATTGGTGTGAATAGACCTGAGAGCGCCCATGTATGTGGGCTGGAAATTCGAGCAAAATTAACTTGCTCAGGAAAAAGAAAGAATTGGTGCGAGGACTGAAAGGTGCAGGGGGCATATTGAGGTGCCCATCACAACAAGTGGAAATGAATGCACTATCAGTGTGGGCCAGTGAAAATTGACGTCCCCTGGGGGGTGAGGATAACAAATGAAACATGCAGGGCAGCTCCGGAGTGCGGTCACCCCGAATCTCATAAATAAAAATAATGGAAAATTAAGCCCGGTGAGGCACACAGAATATGTCCATGCAAAAGCCAGATAGCTGGGTAGATAAGGCTGGGGACATACAGAATAAAGAAATCGAGTGGCGAACAAATTTGCGTATACTGGGGGAGAGAGTCAGGTAAAGCAACCCTGTAGGGTGAAAGCAGAGCAACCCCGTTGAGTGAAAAAGGGGGGGGGCATACCTTGTCAATGCTGGGGCCCCAGAGGTGTGGAACCTACCCGTCTCAATGCGGCGTGTAGAGTGAGATCATCACTGTGGAGGGATGTCTCAAAGGTCTGCCGATCCGCGTCCCGAGTCGCATGTGAGCAGTGCAAAGTCTAACACACTGCTGAAATATTGAAGCGAGCGCGAAGCGCTCAGAGTAAGAGAAGGGGCCGCGCATGTGCGGACGTGGGAACACTGATCCCGTGAGGGCAGGTACCGCACATGCCCGTAGGCAGAGACACTAATCTCGGAGGGGTGCGTGAGCTCCAAAGGAGGCTCCTGTCGCGTATAACCGGGCGCATGCGCATGGCATAAGAGTGTTGTGTCCTTGTCCAGCGCATGCGTCCCGGAAGGGCAGCGTCCAACATATGGTGCGAGTCGAGCCCGAATGGCGAGGAAGCTCACAGAGTAGGCGCGAGTAGGTGAATGGAATACAAGGTGGCTGTATTGAAAAAACACGGGGAAACTCCGGGGGTGGGAAAGAAATACCCACTAAGCAGGGTGCATGGAGCTGGTAAGAACCCTGTGTGCAAAAATGCGTCAGGGGACTGAATGTGTGCAGGCAAAACATGAATCTAATGAGGTTACACTGGCTTCAAATGCAATCATAGTGAATCAGAAGGCTCTGGTGGATTAAAATGGTCTGCATCAGAGGCAATCATTACTGTAATGCAAAGTGGAAATTAAAAATGAAAAATGAGTCTCACGTTGACAAATCACAGTCGGTACACATTTTGGTGAATGGAGTTGTACAGCATGCAACAGTGAACAAGAAGCAGGAGACAAAAGCAGCAGCAACACAAGGGTACATTAAAAACCAGTCACAATCTGAGAGAAGAGTCAGGGTGTGGGGAGGGTCCGGCGTATAATTGGGAAGCCACACACAATACCCGAAACCCTATACAACACACCCTCTGATTTTGAAAAAAATTCAAAATGCAAAACCCAACCAGGCAAAACCAACATTGTATATCAGCGTTACAATCTGTAGTCCACAACATTGGCCTCATTCAACCCGTGCTTCACGGTATCCAGTTTGAACACCCACCATGCTTCCTTGTGGTTAAGTGTGTTGGAGGTGTTGGTATTCCCTTGGACCATATCCACAACCCACCATTTCATGTCATTGTGACTGTGCTGGTATTCCACAAAATGACAGACTAGTGGGGATGTGAGGCTCCTACACCTGATACATGAGCGGTGCTCCACTATTCTTTTATGCACTGGTCGACTCGTTTGGCCCACATATTTAAGTCCACACGGGCATTGGATGAGGTAAATCACGTTCTGGCTTTTGCAGTTTGAAAAATGCCGGAAGACCCACTGCTTCCCTGAGATGGCAAAGCTTTTTAGTTTGGTGGTGAATCTGCATATGGAGCAGTTGCCACACGGGTGGTGTCCAGTTAGACTTCGTAGGTTCCAGAGTGTGTTCCGTGAAGTGGCACTGGTGAATCTGGCCTTAGTAAGGTGTTCTTTAAGATTTTTAGAGCGTTTCAAAGCCATTCGAGGGAGTGGTTCGTGTTCCAGATTCAGTTGGACTAACGGCCAGAATGTTTTGATGGCTTGTTTTATCTGTGTAGTTGCCTGACAGAAGGTGGTGACACAAGTCATCTTGACTTCTTCTTCTGATCTGGGTTTGGGTTGTAGTAGGACCTCTCGGGGGGTATTAAAGGCTCTCTTGTAGTTGTTCCTAACTAGTTTGCTGGGATACCCTCGGTCTAGAAGACGTTCCTTGAGCTGAGATCCATGGTGGCGAAAGTCATTTTTTTCGGTGCAGTTCCTCCTCAACCGGAGGAATTGCCCATATAGTAGGTTGTCCCTCAGTTTCCGTGGGTGTGAACTGGTGTAATGTAGTAGTGAGTTTCTGTCTGTCTCTTTCTTGTATAATGAACAAGACAACACACCCTCCTTCTCGCTGATTTGAAGGTCCAAGAAGTTAATATTGGATGGACTGGATTCCAGAGAAAATAATATAGATGGATGACAGGAATTGAGCCACTGTTGAAAGTTTAGAAGAGAGTCCAAATTACCTTCCCACAGGAAAATTATGGATTCCAGAGAAAATAATATAGATGGATGATAGGAACTGAGCCACTGTTGAAAGTTTAGAACAGAGTCCAAATTACCTTCCCACAGGAAAATTATATCATCTATATATCTTTTCCAGTGGCTAATGTTGTTGTGAAATGGGTTGTCAATATCCAATACAAAGCTTCTTTCAAACTCGGCCATAAAAATAATGGCAAGGCTCGGGGCAAATGCAGCCCCCATGGCCGTGCCAATATTTTGCAAATAAAAGCATTTGTTGAAGAAGAAAAAGTTATTAGTCAGGGAATAGATGCTGACCTTACCCTCTATCCCCCACAAACACCATCCCAGAACATCAGGGGAATGGTTTTGCTTTCCCTCCCCTGTACCTCAGCTGGGATGGATCCGACTCTCCCGCCCTTGCACCTCAGCTGGGAATGGATATGCCCACTCCCCCCTGTACCTCAGGCAGAGGCTACGCCCTCTGAGACCCAGCATTTGCGCGGGAGCTGCTCCTCCACCCCTTTGCTTAGTTCCCGCCTCTGTGGAAGTGAAAAAGCGATGCGGCTGAGATGCATCTCCATCCCCCAGATCTTCATCTCCTGTCTCAGCATTTCTGCAATTGGAGACACTTTAGCGCACACTGATCTGGCTGTTAATGTGGTACATGATAGCAGCTATCTGCATCTGGTAACTGGTTTAATTAATACTGAGGAGTGAGGCAACTGTCTAGGGCCTGAGAAAGTAGCTCCCTGGTGGAGTCTGTTCTGTCTCCATTCTCCGACATGTAATTGCCCCTTTTAGTGTGCAGTGCATACGCACAAGAACCTTTGTGGAACAGGCAAGCTCAACATGACGGAAAACCATCTTTATGTGCTTTTAAAATCTTCATTGGACAAGCTCAAAAAAGAGAGGGAAAATGTGGGAGGAGCTACTTAATGTTTTGGTGCCTTGTGGGCCATTCAAGGGATAAAAAGGCTTGCACTTCTTCCACAATGCCCATACCAGGAAGAGCCTCAGATGGGAACAATGATGCAGACCCACTGGCTGAACATTTCAGTTTGAACGTTTTTTCACCCTCCCCTCTGCTTCTCTGCTCTTTTCGCTATTCTCTTCTCCTCTCACTTCCCCTTCTCTTTCTCTCTCTTCCCCTCTCCCCTACTTTTTTCTGTGTGCTTACTCTATCAGAATTGTCCCTGAACCTAGTATGATAGTAACAAATGTTTGTCTCCTCCCCCCTATTTGTTATCCTCCCTCCCCCTCCAGCACTATCTGAAATGTCATCAGGTCTTGTACAAAATTCTCTTGTTTTGTTCCTCTCCCTCCTCTCCCCCCCTTCCCTAACCTCGTGTAATTCTCCGACACTGCCAGAAATGTTGTCAGGCCTAGTACTGTATTCGCCTGTCTGTTCCCATTTCCTTCCTATCTGTGTCTTAGCACTTGCACTATCTGAAATGTCGCAAGGCGGAGTGTGATAGTTAATTTGACATTATTGGTGTGCATGGCCTGTAAAATAGTGTTTTTTTCTCTCATGTTCCCTCCCTTGTTGTGAAGCACTTTGAAACACATTGGGCCTCATTACGAGGTAGGCGGTAGCCATGGTGCTAATGGCACCATGCCTACCCCCTTACCGCATTCCGAGTCCAGGTTGGCGAAATAGGGACTTACCGGGTCATTCCAACCTTGGAGGACCCAGTAAGTCCCCATTCCGAGAACCATTCCCCATACCCATTCGAGCCCCCAATGGGGATGGAGCTAATAACGGGCCCGCTAATAGCGGGCCCGTTATTAACTCCCTGGTCCCTTAGCGGCTCCCACTAAGGGCGCCTGCTAAAACCAGGCGCCCATAGCGGGACCCGCTAAGGGACGTCGGAATAGGGCGGTAAGGGTTTACCGGCACCGGTCTCCTTACCGGTGCCCGTTAACCCTTACCGCCCACCTCGTAATGAGGCCCATTGTGTATAGGCGCTATATAAATAAACTATCATATCATATCAACACTCTCCTGTGCACAGAGTGTATGTGTGCACTCACATGCACTCTTGGGGCACAGGCTAACTCAAATCTCTCCTGTGCACACGGTTCATGTGCCGTTTCTATAGCACAGGTTTTTGATCAACCTGTTTACTTTCTTCTGTCTTGAAAGGGACACTGCCCTCGAGACATCAGAGTGGCTCCATCTCTGCAGAAGACACTGCTTTAAAGGATCATATCTGGAAGCTAGTTATCCGCTGCTATAGTGTGCACCCTGAGACACACTATGCTCATCATGCCCGCTCTAGGTATTCTCAGTGCTCTTGTTACATTTGAACTCTAAAATGTCCACACAAAGACACTGCTGAGAAAGAAACCCACAACCCCAAATGCAATCTGCATAGACCTTCCAGGAAAGCACCCACAGCCAGATGCAAGATGCACAAAAAGGCATCACAAACCTTGGTTAGTAATGGCACCCTTGTGAAAGGCCACCTACAGCAGATGCAATCAGGACACAATATGGACACTGTATCATTTCAAAGTGCATACAATGCGAGGTGTCCATTACCAGCCAATGACAACAGGCAACATCTGAACAAATTGCTCATGAAGGCCTCAAACCAGGAGTGAACCTAACTGGTGCTGTGTGTGTGCTTTTAGAATAGAAATTTCGCTTTGCATTTCTTAACACGGAAACATTCAGAACGTTTTCTCTAAAATAATGGGCTCTTAAATGGGTCATCACTGGTAAATTGCTCCCACTTCAAAGGCTCCGTCAGAAGAAAGAAACTGATAAGCACTAACAGTCATTAAGGACTCTCTCCCATTCCCCGAGCAGCATCTGTTTGGAGATATATTGATATATATATTCAATATCGATATAGGATGGGACAATATCGCTAACATCAAGCTCTACTCAGAGTAGTTTTTTGGGCGGCTTATCATTTTGGCACTGTTGAACGTATCCTCACGAAAATTTTCAACAAAATTATATTGTCTCCTCAGAAAGATTTCTCGAAGTTTGGTAGGGGGGAAAGTTATAGGGGCATTCCAAAATGTTGGAAATCCTCATAGACACAACGGCAAAAATATTTGTTTGTGCCTACAGACCAAACAGCTGGATGGATTTTGATGAAATTTGCACCAGGAACGGCGGCCTGGTGCCAAAAGTATGCTTTTCTAAATTTGGTATGAATTAGTCCATCATTTATTTATTTTTTAAACCAAAAAGTAAGCAAAAAATTGTGATATCTGGGTCCGGTCCGTGGACTCATTCCCGATTCGGTGTCAGAGGACACATCTGGGGGTGGCTTGGTGTCTGCAGACATGAAAGATGCTGGATGATTGGATTTTAAAAAACATGAGGTGTGTCTGAATTTTTTAAACAGTTGCCATATTAGATCCAAATACTGTCGCTGCTGACTAGGGACAGCGCAATGAGGAAAGGGTCTGGAAATCACATTTGGGGTTACTTTTTGGCTGAAAGAGGGGCTGCAAAGGATGGGAATGGAAACAAATTAATAGACAGGTGTTTTTATAGGTGAAAAAAGGATTTGAAGGTGCCGCAGAGTCTGCAGACAACGCCGCTGACCGCAGACAGTGCGGTAAAATAAAAGTCTGCAAAACATATTTGGTGTTATTTGGTGGCTGAAAGGGTGCCTTGAAAGGGTGGGGGAGTGCAATAAAGTTGTCATGGATCTGTTGTAATAGGTGAAAAAAACCTGGTGCTGCCGCGCCATGTCCACCTTCAATTTCCTTGTCAGCAGACACAAACATATGTCCGCAGACGTCAGTGGGATTGGGGGGGTTCCAGGTGAGTCTTGCTATTTCAAGGTTTACAGTATGTACTTGTTAGATGGTTTGATTGTATTGTGGTGGTTGTGACTAGTGGGCAGATTCTTGGGGGCATGGCCATAGGCCATGATCCCAATATTGTGGACCCTGGTCACAAGCACTATAGTACTATGTGTATAGTAATTATAGGTACTGTTGAGGGAGTATACTGTTTTAGTTATATGGTGGGATGATATAATGAAGTGTACCAATGTAACCAATGTAAATGCTTGTGTCAGCTTCTGGACTAAACCAAGCCTGCTCGGAGCATGGTTCCATTCATGCCACCCCCATTGCAAACTCCTACTTGTGCCAGGTTGGTGGCTTGTTGTATCACAAACACAGTCAACTAGCCACTAATGCCACCATCTGTTTCATCATCAAGATCACCAAGGCCCTTCAAATTATGTGTTCAAATTATGTGTTCCCTGCTTCCCTGAAACACCTTTGCCCTTCCCATAAAATGCAGTCATACATTTAAAGCTATTCTCATATTTATTATTGTCAGCTATTGCGCTCAACCTGGCCATGTGTGCACTTGCTCAATCAGGCAGCCCCAGTGCAAATTATTCCTCCATTAAGGGTGTGTTGAATCACAGTGCTAATCACTCTACCACTAATGCCAAAGGCTAAGTGATCATGAAATCCATGTAAATATGTGTTATTCCCAGCACGCCCTATGCACTGTTGTCCTCTATTCAAACTGTGATACTTGAATACTTGAATACTTGAAATGGAATTTTAAAGAAATAAATGTGTTGTTTCTATAGTGTGCATTTCCTGGGCCGAGCCAAGTAGTGTGTGAGCGCATGTGTAATCAAGCCGCCCAAGAAAATAATATGCAAACAAACTGGTAATGAACCCGGCAGACCAAGTGAAATCAGTCTCGCACAAAATCTCAAAGCCATAATAACATGTTTCCCTGTAGCCTTTCTCTGAACTACTTTAAATTCTGTTAAAAGATTATTTCAAAAATAAAATTGCTTTCCGCTTGGCATTGTCTAACAATGACTCCAGTAATGCCCAACAGCCGTGCTTAAAGTACATTGTGCATGCTCACAAAAAACACAAGAAATCACCCAAACTCTGAAAGATTTCGGTCACCTTCGTAGAGCTCCAGAAGGAAGCTACACATAAAGAAAGGCAAATCTGCCTGTCAGTATCCCATGCTCCAAATCTCATAAACCTTTGAGAAGTTTGGCAACGCCCCACTAGAGGGAATTCCAGGGGCAGCTGAACTTATTTGTGCAGGCTTAGTTCTTAGAGAAATGGCCACTAGGCAGCTTGGCCATCATTAGCCTCAGTTAAAGTGAGGATTGAGAACAGAATAAACCAGCATATGTAGAAACAAACCCGGCAGTCACCAATTTGAAAACTCAACAAAGTCTTTGATAGCAGAAATTCCCTTACTAGTTCACTTACAAATAATAGGACTTGACTCCTCCAATCACAGCTGCTTGCCTACTACAAAGTTATGAACATGAACGTGCATTATTGAAGGTGAATCACAGTAATGAAAACAGTGCGTAAAGCTGAATGAATCCTCAAAAAGCAGCAGCCAAAGAGGAAAGCGGTGGCATCCTGCAGAGTTCCAGCAGCAGTGGGAAGCAATGTAGGATAGACAGAGGTATCTTGAGAGAACCGAAAAACAGAACACCTTTGCACAACTGGATTGCATATATCGACAATGGGCACACATCCAAAGCAACCAATGAATCCTTCGCTCTGAGCAAAAGAGAAGAGATGTGTAGACCACGAGGCTCCTAGCACCTGGGATAAGATGCCCGAATGACATATTCTCACATGATGAAAATGAAAATGTTTGCACATTAGAAAGATTGGTGAATACAGTGTGAACAATCACTAAAGGGAGCACGCTCCACGGGCATCTCTGTGAATACCCAGCCTCCGGTCCCTCTTACACCATCCTTTATATTTTAGTAAATTCAGCCTTTATGTTCTGGTCTTTATGTGAGAACCTGTGCCAGAACTCCTCTCGGTGTGACTGCAGAACTCAATGAATGCCGCATGGGGAAGCTGGGGGGTGAAAGCGAGTGGAGGCAACAATCCTCCCAGGTGGGGCCTGATTTTAGCGCTCTCGGCCTCCTTGGAAAGAAAGGAATTATAATGGTTGTTAAAGCCCTTTTTGTAAGGAAGATGATTGACTGCAACTTAGCATTCCATCTATGCGTTACTATATGCTTTTATTTTTTAATGCAAGTGTACATTTCTGGCAATTACACAAAGGTAGCTATTACATACATTGTTGTTGCTGTATGTTTTGTTCCAAAATGACATGCTTCCTTAGAAAAAAAGAAAAATGAAAAGTCGTTTTTATTTATTTATTTATGTATTGGGCATTTATATTGCGCCTATACACTAGTGTTTCCAGACGCTACATGACAAATTGGGTGGGGGGGCATGGTAAATAAAACTACAAAAACAGCAATAACAGTTATGTTGACCTTGTGACAATCCTACCGTGCAAGTGCAGACAAATATGGTAAGGGGAGGGGGAGAGGGCGAAGTGCTTGAACGGGTGCCCTGAAAAGATGGCGGGGGTGTGAGCAAGTGCTGTGGGGGCCAAGACGGGTGACCAAGACGGCCAGTGCCTGGAGAAAGAGGGGGCAGGGAGCGTAAGTGCGATAGACAGGGTGGACCAGGTTGGGCTAGGCCAGGGAAAGGTGCTCGAGGGCAAGTGCAGGCCGTGGATGCTAGGAGGACTAGTAAAGGTGGGTGGTCTGGCCCCTGTAGGATTCAGAAGGGACCAGGCCCCAGTCGCAGCGGCAGAGGAGCGTTAGCAGGGGACGTGTTAGTGTTGGTCCTTCAATAGTGGTGCAATCAATAACAAATTGATTTCTGTATGAGGTTGGCAAAAATAATTCAGACACTCTGATTGGGTCCATTCTTATTACATCCTAATTAGATTCACGTGCCAAGTATTTTAAAGAAGAACATGTGCTGTGGGATGTTTTACCCATGCAACCGAGCCTGTGCATTACTGGCATTGAAAACATCATGATGGCCAGAGCTCCCCAGAAAATGCACAGGGAAAACATGAAGAATAGGCTGCCACCCATTTTTGCCTATGTTGTGAGCACAGGAGGGAACTGCCTAAAACCACCATTGGGCTACACACACAGAAGCCTGAAACCATTGGGAATGGCAAGGCTGATTGCCAAAAGCAACCCAGAGCTGTTGGGAATTCATTTTCTTGATGTCAAAAAGTTGCTAAAATCATGGGGGTGCAGTACCAGCTTTGTCCACAAACCAGCGCTAGCGGTCTAAACTCTGACAGGAGAACTGCTACTTCAGAAGCTAATCAGCCTCCTGAGACAGCTGGAAACTTCAAAGCCTTTTTGGTTAATTAATTTTTTTTTAAACACCTTCTGTTCCCTGAAGACAGGCTGATTCAATTAACATTGCAAGAGGCTGGGAAACCTTCTCAACTCAGAACTACACACAAGAAGCCAGGAGATCACAGGGACATGCTAACCAAATGCAGAGTGGCCCCCTGGCCTGCTAACCTCAGCCGACACAATAGACTCTTGCAATTGAATGGGGTATGTTGATTTTCAGTGTGGACTGTAAACAGAGCCCTGCCTGGAAGGAGAGACATGTGTTTCCTGACTTACCCAGTTTCTGGGGGTGGGCTCAGACACTTTTGTGGAATCATATTGCAGCAAATATATGTTTAATTTAAATGCTTCTAAAATATTGTATTAAGCTTACAAAAATGTGCAATTTGGAGATCCTTAATCTAAGAAATGTACCCACAATTCAAGACTTGATTCAACTTTGTACCATGTTCTGTGGCAAAACCCTGCTATTTATTGATATTACAGACACTGGGTTTATGCTAGAGACCTAGTAAATTAATGGAATATGGGTAGAAAGGCGGTGTACATGTGTGCCATTTTTGGTAAACGTCCGATATTGGTAAATCAACTAAAAACGAAAATAAGTTGTAATTTTTGAATGCAAGCCCCCAGGAAGATCAGAGTTGGGCCAGAATGTACCTTAAGTAATCTGTAATGTGTACATGTAATGTCAAACAATTGTGTATCCGGGAAATATGTGTAGTTATGAAAAATGATTTCTAAGGTAAAAGCAAAGGGGCGTTTCTTCAATAGATCGTACATGGCTCACATCACTCTGACACACTATCCTTTCTCAAATCAGGGACCAAAGAATCCTTTGGCCTATCAAATCTTGAGAGGGTTGGGCATGCAGAATTAGCCGACCCACCCACTTTCTAAACACATAAAAAGAGCCACTGGAAGCCAGATAGGGCTTTCTTTTTCACTTTCTGCAGAGCATTTTAACAGACAACTCCACATCCAAACTTCAGACTTCACATCCAGAGACTCCTGACTCCAGAAAAAAACTCCAAGAACTCTAGAACCCAATCTCTAGAACTCTAGAACTCCTATCAGCAGGCCTTCAGAACCTAGCAACCAAACCAAACTATTCAGACAGCCGGGCTGAGCTGTCTGATTCTGGCTATTATCCTGTGCCAGTACCCAGAAAGCAGTGCTGAATCCAGAACCACAGACTAGACCAGAAAGCAGAGCTGTACCCAGACCAGACCGCTGTGAGCAGAACCGGTGCCTGACAGACCCAGAAGGCAGAATTATCCAGTGAGCAGAACCAGGCAGAGACCGTCCGTGGCGAGGGAACCGTAGTCCAATCCTGACCCGATCCATGGCGAAGTCGCATTCCTGTCCAAAATATAGTGTGAGTACCGCCAGAACTGTGCAAAACCCAATCTCTTAGTTTAAAATAATCTAATTCAAACTATTTTAACCTATTAGAACTGCCTCCTAGAATCGTGTCATTCTGTCATCTTTAAAGCTGAAAACTGTCATCTGTCATTCTGAAACTGATTTAATTTCTGAAAAACTACCTTCACAAAATTGTCCGTATCTCTGGAACCGTTGGTGCTAGGAGCGAGTTTTAACTGTCATTTTAAAGCTAAGATTCTAAGCTTTCCAACAAGCCTAAAACCTTATAGTGCCTCCGTAATTGCGCTCCATGCACGCAACTAAATTGCCACGATTTGACATTTTGCTTCATTACAGCCACGTGTAAAAATATTTGTCCTTGCTTTCGTTTGCTGAAATTCGTTTGCAACCTGACAATCATTCATAGAGCATTGCTAAAGTGATCCTGAACTAATTTAAAGTATCTGTCACCCACCCTGAACCTCTAGAGGGAATTAAAATCATTTTAGCATAGTTTTCACTTCTTTGCATACCACCTTAAAATGATTTTGCCTGTGTTTAAAATCATCCTTGTGATCTAAGCTTGCTAGGGGGGAACTGAATTCCGATTGTACCGTGATTGTATTCCTGAAGACTGTGTGTGTTACTTCCACCTCCTTACATTGCATAGAGGGGGGGAGGTGAATTGCCAAAAGGGGAAAAGTGATTATATTATGTTTTGCTGAAATCATATCAAGTTTATTCCTGTGTTGCTTCTTTTCCACCTTGCATTTCCTTGTACCATATAAAACATTCTCAGCTACCTTATCCTCTATACTACTCCTAAGTAATTAAACCAGTGCGCTAGTATCACATCATCCATTGTTGATCACTCACTGTCATATGTCTAAGTGTGATATCAATTATTAATTTATTATAAATGTGCGATATATAAATATTGTTTAATTCTCAAATAAACCTTTTAATTTTGCAAAACAAACTTACTTCTTGGCTCAGTGGGATCAGGGGGATTCTAAGAGAGGGGTGTTATATAAGGGTTGTCACCCAGAGTACACGAACTGGACATAAAAATATATAAATAAGGGCTTCCCTTGAGCAATCCCAGACAAGGCAATGACTTAGTGGGACTGCTTGTTTGGAGTCTTTAACAAAGTGGGGGCTCGTAGTCGGGGATTCTGGATTAGATCTATCACTTGTGCAGATTAATACACTGTGCCAGCTGACCGAATACATATCTGGTTAGATCACCACGCTGTGTTACACTGTAAAGCACTCCTCAAAGGAAACGGTCTGTTTTCCAAAATAAAATACAAACTTCTGTAAGTCAGGAAGGAACTCAAATTCCAGAATGACGACACTGGTAGACATCAAAAAGCCAGAGAGCACTTCTTACATAAGCTATTTGTGAGAGGTGAATGGACTGAGCAGGGCCAGGATGCGTGGTTGCAGGCAATCACACAACAGGTCACTGCAACTGGGTTAGATATCTGGAGGGATCAGGGTCCCTTACATGTGGCCCTGAGTGAACTATACATGGCTCCTAAAGCTAAAGATGAACACGACAAGATGGTTAGGATAGCAGCATATTTGTATCTATATATGGGAGCCATGCAGGACAAATGTGCTGAAGGCCAAGATCTGGCAAATAGGCAACAGATCGCGTTAGAGAAGGCCCAATCTGACCTGGTCTCTTCTGAGCAGAGGATGCACAGAAGCCAGGAGTCAGAAAATGAGAGCAGACAGTATCTCATTAAAATCAAAGAGGACATGTTTATCCTGCAACAGGAAAAGTCTGACCAGGATACCAGATTTCTGGCCTTGCAGAAGGAGTACCAAGAAGGGTTGGACTCCCTACTGCAGAGCCAGAAAAAGCTGGAGCAACAATTAGATTTCAGTAGGGCATTTGCTGAGCAGGTAGTCACCCTGCAAAGCCACCTAGATAGGGAAAAGGCAGAGAGCAATAAACTGATCCTGAAAGACCTGGATACCCAGGCAGAGTTTGATCAGGAGCGCCAGAAAGCTGGCGCCTTTCACAGGGAAAGGGATGACCTGGCGGCAGAAATGCAGACTCTTAGTCAGGAAAGGGACACCTTAGGCCAGGAAGTCTGCCATTTAAAAAGAAAAATTGAAGAAAATCACTTGGCCCTCCAGGGGCTGGGTGACCTCCAAAAAGAGCATCAGAACTTGTTAGAGCACACTAGGAGGGTGGAAGAGGCTCTGGCAATAAAGGAGCAGGCCAGTAGGGAGGGGACTCAGGAGGTAACCCTCCTGCATCAAAGACTGGCCCAGTACTCCAGGACCAATCAGGAGGCACAAAGAGAGAATGAGGCTCTCTGCCAGCACAATGATAGGCTCCAGCAACAGGTAGCCATGCAGGAGAGACTGATAGAGTCTGGTAAGGCCTTAACTGAGGAACTGAAAGTGCAGGCTCTTGCATTGCAACAGGGAGCAGGGGCTGATAGAGATGAGGTTCGCTGGGAAAGGGAAACGCCTGAGCATAACCTCAGGAGCCCTAGTACCAGAGGCCTTTATCTCTCTCTGTCCCTGGACTCTGCCACCCCCATGTCCCCTGGCGCACATGAGCACAGGGCCACAGGGATGGCAGATTACTATCCAGCCAAAAGTATGGGGCTCATAGGCCAGTACCACCCAGGAACGGATGGTCGGGCATCCGGGTATGGGCACCTAAGCACAGTGCAATTTAGTGGGGAACCCCAGGAGAGTAGGCCCACTAAGGGCATCCTGAAAACCTCTACCCAGTTAGGTCAGTGGGGGGGGTACCCATCAAATTCTGGTAGAAAGGAGGGATCTGAAGTCTCCTCTGAGCATCACAGGACACAGGAGACCAGGTCCCCACATTCTGCCAGCTATTCCCAGGCTTGCAGAATCCGGGAAAACCTGGAAGATCAGACGGGCACCTCTGGGAGCAGTGCTTCTGAATCAGAGGAAAAATGGACCAGGGTTACCCGAACCAGAAAGGCCAATAAGGTGAAAAGGGCCTTGCTTAAGGACCCCTTAAAACAGCTTAAGGCAATCAGGAGTGTCATCACGCCTTATCATAAGAACGCCAAGTATTCTGTTTGGGAACATTTGGAGCTCTATGAGCAAATGATGGAGACTTTCCATTTGAAGGCCAGCAGTAGCTGCATCCAGAATGTCAAATGGACATTCTCCCCTGAATACTCCAGTTGCTTTGCAGGGCTGGAGGACCAAAACCATTCAAGATGGTCCACATATAGGGCGGCCATCTTGAAACATTTTTCTGTACATAGAAATCCCCAAGAGGCTCGCAAGGCAGCCTACAATCTGTAATGTGGGGAGGATCAGGCCCCACAAGAATTTGTGCAAGAATTGAAGCATGCCTTTGCGCAGACCACCAGAAGGGTGCGCACGGACAGCAGAGAATTAATCAACACATTTTTCCATGCTCTTCCCAAGTACATAATGACCCAGCATGTGAGAGATTTTCATGAGAAAAGATCTTTAGACTGGGTCATTGAGCATGCCACCCGGATCTATGAGGTGCAGAAGCCCATAGAAAATAAAAGTAATTCGCAGAAATACCCCAAAACCAACAGCACCCCTGCTGCTGCCAAGGTGACAGAGGTAAAGGTTGCCCCCGTTTTAGATTTGGAGATGGGGGGCCTAAAAACCTGCCTGCGCCAAATAATCCACACCCCAGAAGGCCCTTGGGCCAGTCACAGACAGGGAGTCAAGGAGGTAGTCCCACAAATGAGGTCCCCCGCTACCCTAACTATGTACGTCCCCGCTATCAGGGGAACAGACCAATCCTGGGTTATGTGTGGACTCCTCCGGCCCAAAGGGGGGGATCCAACCAAGCGCCCAACCCAAGGAACCTCCCTCCGCACTTCCCCCAGGAGGGCAGAAATTCACCAAATCCTGGGCAGAACTTGTTCCCCAGGTATCCACCCAACTTCCAGCCCCAAAATCATCCATCCTTCTTTCCCCACTTTCCTGAGCCCAGACAACCTAATCCGGGAGAGGGGAGGCCAAGGGTGGAGGGGTACCCAAATCTTCTCAACCCAGGGTACTACCAGAGAAGGGATAGCTACCCTTCCTGGGATCAGCCCAGGGGAGAAAATAGAGACCCGTATCAGCCTGAGCGGGTTTCACAACTTGAGCGCCAGGTCCAAAACATGGCACGGTATCTGGGTCACATGCTGAGGGCGCAACAGAACCCTCAGATGGGCATGCCAGCACAGAACGCCCCAAACTCTGGACCTGGTGCTCCAGAACAATGACGGGGGCAGCACCCGGACAACCCACCGGTTCCCCGGGAGGAGGCACAAGGGGAAGGGGGGGTGTAAAGCCTTGGAGGAAGCTTCCTTCCCCACTTATAAACAGCCCGTGGAAACCCAGGAACCGGAAACAAAATCTCCTACCCCTGAAAGTCTGCCACCCAAGGAGCAGAGAGGAGGTAGGAGAAACAAAGGACCCAAATAGACCCACTTTGTGGAGGAGGTACAGGTCTTCCAATTTGAGGGAGAGGGATCCTTAGAGGATCCTGGGAAAAGGATCTTCTCCTTCAGAGATGGGGGAACTCCTCCCAAGGAAAAATGGGTCCCAAGGGATTCCAATCCAGACTGGGTAGATGTGGGGATTGAGCTGTCGCCGCCCATCATTCTATACCAGAACCAACAAGACCGAAAAACCCTTGTTCAAACCCATCCTGGTGACTGCCTCCAAAAAGGGGGGGGCGGCCCAGAACCCGAAACCATTTCCAGTTGCCAACTTTTTCTTTCAGATTCCCCAGGCTCTACACAGAATTCTGCCCAAATCTCTTCTCTCTCAATGTCCTAAACCAGAAAATTAGCCCACCAGTTATCCAAAAATGTGCATTATCTGTGCCCCCTTGAGGAGAAGGAGGGAAGATACTATGCCCCGGTACAAGTACAGGGGCAGGGTACAATCTTGGGGCTGGTGGACACTGAATCTCAAGCTACCCTTCTGTGCAGAAGGGCCTTTGATGAACTGAATTCAGGTAGGGGGGAGAAGTACCAAATTCCCCTCACCTCTCTTCCTGGACAACTTCAGAACTTTGACGGGAAGGAAATTCCAGTCGAGGGGACTGCAGAGTTGGACATTAAAATTGGGCGACACAAGGTGAAACACCCGGTCATAGTAGTAACTCCAGAGGCCACCCCTTGTTTACTAGGGAATGACCTCCTGAGAAGGTTGTCACCCTAATAGATTGCGTAAACAAGGTCCTCTGGACCCAGACTAGCCGACCAATAAAATTAACACAGAGTGTCAACTATGTTAGTTTAAAAGGCACATGCCACATGGTTGAACAAAAATCTGACCAAGTAGAATTTCACTTCCAGAACAACCAGATTCCAGACGTGACAGCAATAGCAGTAGGACAACAGACTGGTGATGGGGGGTCCTCTCTATTTCTGAAAATCAACCTTCCTTCCAGTTTAAGGTGATATTCCACGCTGGAAGGAAACACTCTGAAATTCTTTACTAATCCACAATCAGAAACTCCCACTCCTGTAGTCCAGAAAGATGTGAAATCAGCTCAGGGTCTGGCTGATATTCAGCAAATTGGAGAGCAGTTGTTCATCCCTGTTCAGTTAAATGATGGGAAGGGGTCTGTTCTCGCTCGAGTGTGTGTGAACAACGGTAAGAGCTTCATCAGCGAAGCCATGTTCCGCCAACTCCCAAAAGATCCAGCCATTCCCACATTCAAACTGATAGACAAATGGGAAATGGACTTGGAAACCCCCAATTCGAAACATCTCCTGCCAAGCAGGTGTATGCTCAAAATCTCCATTGGCAACAAGAGCATAGTGCATAATTGTTGGGTCGTGCGAGACGTCACTGCTGCCTTTTACGTAGGCAGTAACATTCTTAATCGCTTTGCCATTAGTTTGGACCTAATAAACTTCAAAGCTTGCTCCCGATTAGCGGATAATCCCATGGGCTTTGATGATCCAGAAAAAGCATTTAGGTAAGCTCAATTGCTACCTTATGCAGTCGAAATTCAGATTAAAGAGGAAGTCACCATCCCAGAAAGGACCCAACAATTCTCCCTGGAAGTGAAAGTTAAAAGAGGACAAAAATTGAAAAACCCTGATGCTTATATTCATCTAAATGCTTCTCTCCAACAGCAAGGGTTGGGGGTAAACACAGCACCATTAGTCAACATAGAACATGACACCATTCCAATAGAGGTGGATAACAGCGACTTAAAGTATTACTCTAGCCGCAGGCACCATTATTGGAATGGCGGTTGATGACCGACATTTCTCCATTGATTTAGGAAATGAACTGTTAGGAACAATCCCCAAGGACTGTTTTGACAGTGACAGTGAGGATAATACAACACCAGACAGGATTTGCACCCGGCATGGGGGGAACTTCCTGGTGTACACTTCTTGCCCTTATGGTAAGGAAGATGTGACTTGTGACTTCAGAAGGGATGAGGTGATTTTCCAGGCCCATGAGGGCTGCCTTTCCCACCTGAAGCCTCCAGTCCAAATCAGCACTCTGACCAGGGACTCCTCCACCCAGCTGGAGGAGGCCGCTGAGATAGCAAAACCAGAAATCTTTCCAGGCTTCAGGCAGATGGTGGAAGAGAGAGTCAACCTGGCTGATGCCTGTGTGACTCTGGAACAGAAGCAAAAGTTGAAACAAGTTTTCTTGGATTTCCAAGATCTCTTTGCGGTAGACTCATATGACTGTGGTCACACCGACATCCACACAACAACAATTCCCACGAACCCTGGTATGACTCCATTGTTTGTGAAGCAATATCGTTTGCCTCTCCTATCCATGGAGTCCCTTACTGAAATAATTAAGAACCTTGAGTCCCGGGGAATAATCCGTCCAGTACACAGCACCTTCAATAATCCGGTGCTGGGAATATTGAAGCCAAACGGCCAGTGGAGACTCTGTGCCGACCTTAGGGAGCTCAAAAAACGGGTCCATACTTCCCGATGGCCTCTGCCCTACATTGACCAAGGGCTGGCCCAGATTCAGGGGTCACAGGTATTCACTGCAATAGACCTGATCAATGGATACTGCACCGTGCCTGTCAGTAGGGAGGACCAATACAAACTGGCTTTTACCTTTGGGGCCCAGCAGTACACATGGACCCAGACTCCCTTCGGATACCTCAACTCCGGCAATGAATTCAACATTTTCCTACATAAAGCCATGCCCGACCTGGGAGCGAGGTGTAACCTGGCTTATGTAGATGATGTCCTCATCAAAAGTTCATCTGTGGAAGAACACATAGCGGAGATCTGTTATGTTCTGACACAGTTGAGGGCCGCCGGAGCAAAACTTTCCTTTCAGAAAGCACAGTGGTGTAGAACCCATGTTAATTTCTTGGGGCATGAGATTACTCCTCAGGGTCTCTGTCCCCAAGAAAAGAAAGTGGAAGCACTTCAGAAACTGAAGGATCCCACAACTCTGCGGGAACTAAGGAGCCTCCTTGGACTAACTAATTACAGCAGAAAGTTCATTGAGGGCTACGCAGAGATCACCAGACCCCTGATTCATCTCTTGAAGGGGGGGGTCAAGTGGGAATGGAGTCCAGAACAATACGAGGCAGTAAGACAACTCAAAAGAAGCCTCTCACAAGCGCCTTGCCTAGCTTACCCTGTCAGAAACAAGGAGTTGTTCCTGGAGACAGGGTTCTCTAATACGTGCTTGATGGCAGTATTATACCAAAAGCATGACAAGGTCAATCTCCTATGCGAGCAAAACTTTATCCTCTATGGAGGAAAAATTCAACGATTGAATTACCGCCTGTTCATCCAGGGGGAACACATCATAGTGGAGACTCCACACCAGCCTCTGCAATATCTCCAAAGTGACAGAATCCGGGCCGGAAATGTGAGCAATTCCCGAATTACTTCCTGGATTCTGTCAATGCAAGGCTTTCCTGTGGAGGTCAGATATGGCCAAAACAAGAAGAGTCCCCTCGCAAGGTCTGGCTGACTTGCATGATTGTGCCAGAGAAAACTGTCTCGAGGACGAAAGTCTAAAAATCAAGGACAACATGGAGGCATACCTTAATTCCCCACACAAAGTCTTTGAAGAAGACAAGTGTGAGGGAATGCCCACTGTCTATGTGGATGGATGCTCGTACCATGTTGACAACAACGGGGAGAAAGAACTGGTGGCCGGCGTAGGGAATGCATGGGTGAAGGAGTTTCCAGAACCCTCCGCTGGGTACAAAATTGGTCCCTGAAGTAGTCAGGTGGCAGAGTTGATGGCTGTGCATCAGGCCATCCTCACTGCTGTCCAACATGAACTCCACGAACTGGTCATAATCACAGATTCGGATCATGTACGGAACGGGTTCGTGGAGCACCTGGTTAATTGGAAAACCAGAGGCATGTTATGTGCTAATAACAAACCCTTGAAACATGGGAAGTTAATCCAAAACATAGATGATCTGGTCACCTCGAATGGGATGACCATCTACTGGAAAAAGATCAAGAGTCATTCCAAAGTAGAGGGACCAGACAAAACTGGAAATGACTTAGCTGATCAGCTGGCCAAAACCGGGGCCATCCAAGGGGATCTAATAGAAATAGAGTCCCTGTTGGGGGAAATCCAGGTCACTGCTATCACTAGGTCCCAGACAAATGCTCACAATGATCTTTCAACTGCACAATGGAGTAAGGCGACCCCTGATGCTGATTTAATTACGGCTCAAAAGGGGGATCCAATAATTGGTAAGTTTTACCAACACATTGAGGACCCTGAGAACTTTCCCCTGATGGATACCGATTACATTGGGAAGGAGGACCTTAGAGTGTTGATGAAATGTCCAAAGATGTTCCGAATCCAAGACGGTTTGTTGGTAAGGAAATCCCAAGCTGGCCATGATCAGTGGGTGGTCCCTACCTCATTCCGAAGCCTGATGTTAAGTCACGCCCATGATGCGGCCACAACTGGTCATAGGGGGTTTCACACAACACTTGAGATCTTAAGAGAGGTTGCATACTGGCCACACATGGGGCAGGACCTCGACCAATACTTGAAGGGTTGTCTGGTGTGTGCACAATTTCAGCCATCATCCCTCACACACCGTGCACCTCTCCAAAAGAGGGGGATGACATTGCCATGGTCAGATTTGCAAATCGACTTCGTAGGCCCTGTGATTCGCTCGTCTAGAGGAAACAAGTACATGTTGACCGTCACATGCTTGTTTACCAAGTGGGTGGAATGTCTCCCGGCCCCAAACTGCAAGGCAGAAACAGCAGCTGCCCTGATGATTAACCACATCTTTTCCCATTTTGATCTACCTCAAAGGATTGAGTCAGACAGAGGTAGCCATTTCACCAGTGAGGTAATGACAAAGATGTGGGAGATACTGGGGGTCAAAAGGAAGTTACATATTGCTTACTGGCCAGCTTCTTCTGGGGCAGTAGAACGCTACAACCGGACCATCGTGAGCATCTTAAAAATGTTAGAGCATTGCTAAAGTGTTCCTGAACTAATTTAAAGTATCTGTCACCCAACCTGAACCTCTAGAGGGAATTAAAATCATTTTAGCATAGTTTTAACTTCTTTGCATACCACCTTAAAAGGATTTTGCCTGTGTTTAAAATCATCCTTGTGATCTAAGCTTGCTAGGGGGGAACTGAATTCGGATTGTACCGTGATTGTATTCCTGAAGACTGTGGGCCTCATTACACGGATGACGGTAAGGGTTTACCGGTACCGGTAAATCCTTACCGCCTTACTACGAGGTCCCTCTGCGGGTTGGAGAATTTAACGCCTGCTTTTTGCAGGCGTTAAAAACCAACCAGCAAAGAGACCAGGGAGCTAATTACGGTACCGCAATTTGCGGTGCCGTAATTAGCACCTTCCCCATTCCCATTATGCCCTATGGGGCAAAAATGGGAATGGGGAAGGGCAATGTGGGAAGGGCAATGGTGGAAGTTGCGGTAATTCCCCTTTCCACCAAGGCGGTGCCGGTATTTTACCGGCATGGACCAAGGTGCTAATTGCACCTTGGTCCACCGCCGTCCTTGTAATGAGGCTTCGTGTGTGTTACTTCCACCTCCTTACATTGCATAGAGGGGGGGTGAATTGCCAAAAGGGGAAAAGTGACTATATTATGTTTTGCTGAAATCATATCAAGTTTATTCCTGTGTTGCTTCTTTTCCACCTTGCATTTCTGTGTACCATATAAAGCATTCTCAGCTACCTTATCCTCTATACTACTCCTAAGTAATTAAACCAGTGCGCTAGTATCACATCATCCATTGTTGATCACTCATTGTCGTATGTCTAAGTGTAATATCAATTATGAATTTATTATAAAGGTTCGATATATATATATTGTTTAATTCTCAAATAAACCTTTTAAATTTGCAAAACAAACTTACTTCTTGGCTCAGTGGGGTCAGGGGGATTCTAAGAGAGGGGTGTTATATAAGGGTTGTCATCCAGAGTACACGAACTGGACATAAAAATATATAAATAAGGGCTTCCCTTGAGCAATCCCAGACAAGGCACTGACTTAGTGGGACTGCTTGATTGGAGTCTTTAACAGTGCACACATGTAAAAAGGATACATTGGAAATTGCGGGATAAATTGATCGGCATTGCTAAATTGGAACATGGTTTGTTAACAATTACTGCCAAGTAAGACCGTTATTTTACATGTGAGGCTTGCAATTAGGTTACAAAAATGTTTTCTAAGCAAAATGACATCTATAATTCAGCCATTATAAAAAAGCACTACCTGGATTCGTTTTTTTTTTTTTTTTATTCAAATCAATCTTCTTTTTTCAAATAAAAAAAAGGGATTGGACAGAAGTAGGCAATTTCTACTGAGCTTGGTTCAGAGTATGTTACAGAATTGGGGTCCAGTGTATTTAAGGCTCCCTCTAAGTAGATTACCTCTTTATTTTACTCACTAAAATAAGACCAGTACACCCAACAACCAAAAAAAGTAAAAACAGTAACTGATAAAGGCGTGTCTGTCATGGTATGCCACACTTATTGTTTACGTGATGCCTTCAGACCAGTAGCGTGAGTAGCACGTTCGCCAAACAGGAATTCTCCTGTCTGTCTGATGGGAAGACAGCTTATACGACAGCAATGATTCCTTTACAGTTTGGGCACTGAAAGCTTCAAGGAAAGTGTGGATTACAATAACAAATACGATCATTTTAAATCTAACAAATATTTTCACATGGCCTGAACTACACGAGAAGGGAACGAGAACCCATTTCTTACTACATAACATTCTTTTTACTCCCAACTGTCAAAAAAGGAAGTAAAACACCTTTACCTCACACAGCCCTGGATTGAAATGTAATATTTCCTTTGGAATGTAATCGCTGACAGTGAGTAGATAAAGTTAAGTGGAAGATGATGTATATGTCCCTGCTCAGTCACGGTCGTATGTTCTGCATAAACAGGAAGTTATTTTACGACTGTTTATCTAGTTCGTGGAACTTGTTCACCAGGGACAAACATTCTGCAGTCTTTGAAAAGCATTCTCGTTGAATGCTCTGCTAAGCAAGTGAAATAACAAGCTTCAGAACACAAATAAATCAAGCACCTTTACAATAGTGCACTTCTTGTTTTGTTTTCTTTGTTACTTAAAAAAAATATGAATATCTTTCGTGTTGCGTCTCAGATAAATACATTGCAAGCTCTGTGATCTCCGATCTAAAACACAGCTGTAGTTGCATGCGCCCCTGCATGCCTAGTTATGTCTAAGACCCAATAAGAGTGTGACCATAAGGTTGGCCCTAATTGATAGGGGTTTTCAGAACAGAACACTGAGTTTACTTCAACATACTAAGCTAAGTATAACTGCATTGATGAAATAGTGTTTTTAAACAATAATTCAGTCGGGAAAAGTCTTGTGTTAAAAGTAAACAAGTGGTACCCCATTTCTAATCGGTTATCCTTCACTCTTGAGAGCTTTCCCTAGGTTGGGCCTCCATGACTACCAATGTGAGAGAACATGTCAGCTTGTGGATCACTGGATGCTATTTCAAGAACAACAACTAGACATTTAAGTCTGATAATTTCCAAGCTTTAACTTCCCCAGTGTGTGTTTTGTATTGTACTTACTGTATGAGCATTTATAAAGCGCAAACTATGGCCAAATGGCATCTAGGCACTAGTAGCAGCAAAAGGCGAGAGCAAAAAACAGCTGGACAGGCCACTTAGAGATCAGAAAATATGCGTTTTCAAGTTTCTCTGAAACTAAGATGATCAGTAAACTCACGAAGAAACAAAGGAAGGCGTTCTTTCATTATGCCTTGACCAGGATGCAACCTGGCACTGAGGATGATTATTTAGTTCTATCATGTAAAATCAGATACACTTGGGTGACCTGTCATTAATATTCCTGTCCTTTTTGGCTCGTTTGTGACTCATCCCCTGTTTTTATGGGGGTTTCAGAATCTACCAGTTCGTGCCTCAGTGCTACGAATCATACTGAGCTGTCTCTGCTAAATCCAATCAAGTTTCCAAATGGGCTGAACCCAGGAAAGAAAAAGTTGTATACCAGCCTATCAAAATGCAAAGCTGAAAACAATGGCTTCCTTCATATTACTCAATCACGTTTTTTTGCTTGAATATAAAGATTGCATTAGTCAGCATGGCTGATTAGTTTCATCAACCACTGGACAGAGCTAGTCATTCTATCCTTTTGGGTTGAATTTATAATCCAGATTGGAGAGAACTCCGCCCTGCCCATTTGAGAACACATGAAAACACTGAAAGCCCATCCAGTGGCCCTAGACACATGACTAAAATGAATTTAAAAAAAAGACAAAAACAGTTGCTGACTTTGGAGCAAAACAAGTAAGAACCTTGTACGCACGTGCTCTGCATGCTGGAACAATATATTTTACATATGTTGTGTTATGTCTTTTGCTTTCATCACTCTTCACAAACACCCCCATGTATTGGAACCAGTAACTACAATTGTTCTTATATTCCAGTTCGTTCTGGCATTGTACACCATTCCTTGTGAAGGTGCCATCTCATATCAAAACAAAACAAGACATATACATGATCAGCATCCTTTCATATCAGTGATCCTGGGTTGCTAATGCAGTGACTGCGGTCTGTTTGGCCATTAATGCAGGGCAAATCCAGAGGACTTAAATGGGAGATCGTATGGACACTGCTGATCCAACTGTGTGTGGGGGTCCCACTGCTAGAATATGTCACATGTATGGTTTAAAGCATATGCAGAGGCCTCTATGCAACCTGATTGATGCATGGAGTCAGGTGTGTTGTACTGTTTTGGAGAATTAGAGCCACCGTTAGTGTGGCAGGGATGAGCTTTTATGACATACGTAAATGGGCTGTACCATCTTTGAGTAGCTCAGGGGCACAATCTCGGTGGGCTAGAGTTGTAGGCACAGGTGAGAAACAGCTGTATTAACCACAAACTGCTTGTATACTCATGTATGTCCATCAGGATGGGCCAGGGGACATATTCCTTCATTCAGAAACAACATCAAATGCAGAAGGAAATCTGTCTTACATCAGAGCATGCTAGTAATTTAACACTCATCCTCTTTGATTAGTACTCAATTCCAATGAGAATTCGAATCCAAATCTAGAAAACAATAGTAGTAGTAAATAATCTTGGTTCAGAGTATTCATATTCCATAACATAAACAACACAATTCCAAATATATGAAAGCAATAAAGCATTCATAATAATAACCTCAAGGCTCCAATAACAATGTACACAGTAAAAAATACTAGAATGAACATGAACAACCAAAACATCAATGACAGCCAGTAGATACAATTTAAATAAAAAATATAAACAGCACAACCACTAAGAGCCTATGATCGATATTCCTCATTAAATCTGGGATAAATTGGTCCAGGGACCAGCATGCCCTAACATCATTCTCCAACAACAAATAATAGTAGGCCACGCAACACTATATACAACCAAGAATCTTTCAAAGTGTGATTAAATATTTCCAGCACAAATGTTCATACCGAGGTGCAAGGGTGCAGAAGCATGAGACTGACACACAGGTGGCAATGTGATTGATATAGACTTTTATTAGCCAAGAAAATGAAATAGAAAACCTAACGTTTCCTATCTTTTAAAGGTGACTCCCTGCCTCCAATAAAACACTAAGGGTTCGGTCAGAATGTCTGTGTAAATCAACAGTCCACTGTCCTGTGTGAAAACCCTACTCATGTCCCTTACACCTTCTGGAATTAAGATAAAAGTTCACTTCCAGGCTTTGACTCCCTTAAAATTGTCCTCCAACACACAAGACAAAGTTCCAGCACTTCTCTCTGGCAGGCACACTGCTTATCTTTTAACACTTTGTATCAGAGTCTTTTCAGCTTTGGTTACCAAGAGAATGGACCTCATTACACAGATAGCGGTAAGGATTTACCGGTACGGGGGAGGGTACCAGTGCCGGTAAACCCTTACCGCCGTACTATGAGGTCCCTTTGTGGGACCCTACCTTAATGGCTGGTTTTACCAGCCGTTAAGGACGGGACGTGCAAAGGGACCTTGGAGGTAATTATGGTACCGCAATTTGCGGTACCATAATTACCGCCTTCCCCATTCCCATTGAGCCATATGGGGGCAAAAATGGGAATGGGGAAGTGCCATGGTGAATGGGGAATTACGCCCCCCACACACCTTGGAATAGGGTGGTAATTCCGCCATTCACCATGGCAGACTCAGTAAAATACCGGCGGCAACCATGGTGCTAATAGCGCCATGGTTACCGCCGTCCGTGTAATGAGGCCCAATGTCTCCCTTCTCCTGGTATCTTGATTTTACATTTCAACATGGCCTGGGGGAGTTACTCCCTTGCATTGGTCTTGGTTAGCAGGAAAATGACTCCTTTCTCCTTGTATCTTGATTTTAGAGTTCAATTAAACCGGGGGAATGACTCCCTTTGTATCTTTTCACTTTGTTGCACAGTGAATGAAAGATTCCCCAAACTCTGGCACAATTGAATGCAAAACACATTTCCTGATATGCCTTTATTGTTGGGAGAACTGTTCAACCTATGTGAGAAAATAGATGCACAATAACCTGGCATTATATTGATTTAACAAGGTTGTTGTTTTATCAACATGTAACGATATGTTGATGAATTTGATGCCTTGGTAATCACACGTATGTACTCTTTTCAAATGTACCTTCTCCACTGAGATAGCCAGGTTTGCCCTTGTATTCCTATTAAAAACCAATAAGACTGACATAGAGCTATTCACTGTCATGTCCCTGGACTTCATACATTCTATGTAGGAGTTTAGAGGCACTTATAAGGAAATAAGGGATCCTGCCCGGTAGTACCAAAAAATGCTGCATACCCTAGTCAGGGTGCAACCTAGGAAGGAAGGGACATGAACAGGGTTGCTTAAAAGATGTTCCTCCAGGCAGTTAACATAAAGGTTGAATAGCAGTGGGGGGGGGCATAACATATCCTTGGTGGACCCCTCTACCTATGTTAAATGTACCCATGCATCACCGGCCTTCCTATATGTGATAAAAGCCTCAGTATTAAAATATAGCTGCATGATATTGTCCAAGAGACTCATGTCTATGTTCCAATCAGGGTGGACTAACCACAGTAGAGGTCTATTTCCCTTATTGAATGGAATGGATAGGTCCATGAATGACAAATATAAGGCACCATCTTTGTCCTCATAGTATTCGTCAAAGTCCATGGGTACCAGTGAACAGTGCCTAAACCTATCTTTAGGCACTGTTCAGTTTTACCCATGGACTTACGACAACCCACTAGAACCTTCCCAGGATTTCTAATGACACATCACTAAGGGCAATAGGTTTATAGCAGGGAGTGGCCAACATGATTACCCTTTATTAACACTGTAACTATGTGCAACAGTGACCACGTTGGTGGTACACTAGTAGAGAGGATGGCCTGAAATAGGTTAACCAACAGTGGAGCCAAGATGTTCAATGAGAGCTAAGACAGATCACCTGGGACTCCATATGGTCCAGGATCCTTATAGGAAGGCAACCTTTAAAGGAATTTCAATCAGGCACACACCAAGTTCTCACATAGCAATGTAGTGTGCAAATGAAACAGTTATTTATTTTTGTCTATAAGTTCAATATTCTGAATGATATACCACTCATATCACACCCTTCTCAAAATACTCCCCCGGTCACACTGAACCAGGAATCAGGCTATTTTGGAACAGTAAATATTTATTTATTTAGAATTTAAAATCACAATTTATTTTTAATAGGTAACAACAATCACCAATGGGTGACAAGAAAATGAATAATATATTTAATGCACTGGAAATCATGTAATGAACACAAAAATAATGCAGCACAGAAAATAATACTTTTGGTTGGTTTGGAACAGATAGCACTGTGGTTAAAAGTTCCCCCTGCAACACCCCTCAACCCACCAATAGGCAAATTAAATAGATGTGAGGAGAGAGCAGGTACTTAGGAATACTACACACCAAACAGATTATCACTCCCACCTTCCCCCCTTAAACAAAAGAGAAAACGTATTTGACTTTTCAACTGTCAGGATGGCTTTGAAACTGGCTGAGCAAAAACACTAAAAGTCCAAAAATGCTTAAATTGTTATACATTTCTATGGGAGCCTCTTCGAACAGATGCAAGCAAGCAAAAGCAATGATTTAATCAAAAGAAACATTTGGAATCTCAAGGCAAAGTGTGAAAATAATTCAAAGACAATTCACACGTGTAAAACCTTTGCAATATGTAAATTCGCGGCAAACTTTTACCATGCGATTTTTGATGAAAAAGAGTCAACTGCACTGTTTGGGTTGTGGATATAGCTAAGGATGTTAGGTATCAGAGGGCATTGAAATTTCGTTTCTATCTTTAAAACTGAGGGAGTTATGGAGGTTTTAGTGAGAGGTGTTTTTTGGAAATAAAGACACAAGTTTGGACAAAAGCTTCAGTTCAAAATCAGAAAATATGGCTTATGCTTTTACTGAAGGCTAGAGCATGCAGACTAGACAACCTAGTCGGGGCAAAGTAAGCTCTGAGACTGATTCATGACTTCAGTAACAGATCCCCAGCGCCTTCACCCGGTGGAACCAGTCCAAACACTCAAAGTGGGATTTTTGGATGAGAGTTACACAAATAAAAATTACTATGAAAATGACGCTTTAGCAACTAGACAGAATACGATATCACTAATATTTTGACACTGCTACTGTTTATGAGATTGAGGATATTTCAGAGATTGGGGTGGGACAAGATAATGCAAGGTATATAATAGTTCTCTAGAGTCCTATTAATACTAACAAACCACTGGGATTTAAGAGTTTAGGCCTGTCAAGATTCTGGTCAATAGATGGGGTCTATCAAGGAAGGACAACACATCAGGCGTGGGACAGGATCAGCTAGATCGGTCGCTGGAACTGCACGGGACCTGCCCTTCTTGTTTCTGGATATTTCAGATCAGCGGGATGGCGAGTTCATCAGGCAAGCATTATGGTAGCAAGCCAGATAGTTTCAGGATGCTTCCCCACACCACAGCACTCCACTGGGTTGTAAGGATTAGTTGAGGATTCATTATTAAGGATTGAGGCCTAGCTGAAAATGGTTCAGCTACTGCTTGGCCTGGTGATTGGTATCTGGATCTGGATGGATGTTAAAGGCTGGATGTTGAATGCTGGATCAGAGTGCTTCGCTGGAATCAGAAGACAGAGCCTGTCTATGTGTTGTCAGCTGTCTCTATTTATCCTTTCCAATAACATCACAAAAATGGGTTTATGGGCCGGCTTAACTAAACTTACCCCTGTGACATGGGATTGGATCAGAGCCTCATCTCAGCCTTGTTTCTGAGCGATTGGATCAAAGACAGGTGATATCAAGTTTCTGGTTTGGTTTTTACAATCCTTAGAAACCTCCCTAGCCACTAGTATCAAAATCGAATTTTGTCCTAGATACATATTTGCACATTTGTAACCTCTACGAAAATCACCTACACGGATTACATATTTTATGGAGTATCGATTCATCAAAGTCCCACAGCTGTGAGACCTTGTTTTGCCTTTTTGCAGCATTTTATCCATTTCGCCATGAACACATTTTCCAAACTTTCTCCAAATTTCCACTAATATGCGTGTTTGCCATGGGAATGTGTGTGCAACATGTAACAATTCTAGCATAAATATAGTTCCCATAAAACCACATATATTGCCATTCCTGTTCAGAATATGCTACACAGTTCCACCATGTTTTGAAATATAGGGCCAACAATTAGAGTAACAAATTTGCCCTTTTCATACTTTTCACCACTTCTGATAGCGAGTTATAAGTCTCTAAAAAATGTTCATTACATATTCCTTAGCAGCAAACGGTTAGCCTTTTGTCTGTCTCTGGAGGCAAGGAGCAACCGCCACCTTTGGGATTTCCTTCTGCAAGCCTAGTTTATGACCTTTTCACACGTCCATTTCCTGGCCTGGAGAATCTGCCATTGTTCAGTCCCTGGCTGCAGACAAAAGTCTGTCCTACCCCACAATTATCATGTGTCAGTGACCATCTGCTGAGAGGAAAGCCCTCCCCTTGGGTGGAAACCTGTTTTTCAACCTCATGCAGGCCCAGCCAGCCTAAGTTAATTTCTTAATTTCTTGATTTGAAATCCAGCATAAAACAAACTTGTTATAGGGCCAAAAATTAGAGTAACAAATTTGCCCTTTTCATACTTTCACCACTTCTGATAGCGAGTTATAAGTCTCCAAAAAATGTTCATTACATATTCATTAGCAGCAAACGGTTAGCCTTTTGTCTGTCTCTGGGGGCAAGGAGCAGCCGCCACCTTTGGGATTTCCTTCTGCAAGCCTAGTTTATGACCTTTTCACACGTCCATTTCCTGGCCTGGAGAATCTGCCATTATTCAGTCCCTGGCTGCAGACAAAAGTCTGTCCTACCCCACAATTATCATGTGTCAGTGACCATCTGCTGAGAGGAAAGCCCTCCCCTTGGGTGGAAACCTGTTTTTCAACCTCTTGCAGGCCCAGCCAGCCTAAGTTAATTTCTTAATTTCTTGACTTGAAATCCAGCATAAAACAAACTTGTTGTATCAGATGACATAGATAAATTACAATCTTAGATTTAAACCTGTTGGATCAAAAAAAATGAGATCAGTGTTCCTTTCAGCAACAGTCCTTTTACATTTGCTAATCCGGCAGATCTTTAGTTTTAGACAACTTTAAAGTTTTAATCAGGAGAGCCCATTTGACAGGGGCTGTCACTCACAGGTAGCCCAGTGTTGCTGGATACAGATTTTTTTTTACAGGAATTGTCATTCAAAGGCAATCCAGTTTTGCTGAGAAAATGTTTTCCTCTTAACATTTCAGGAATTTGTAAATTCACAGTGCTTAATTAGATTAACTGAATTTTAGTGCCAAGCAAGATTTTGAGTATTTGAAAGTGTTATGTACAGGCATTTTGAAGTTTCAGCAGCAAATTAAATGTCATTTGAAAGGCAAATTTTGGAGTTTCACTGTCAAAGCGCTGCTTCTCCCTCTGTACTCCATGTTTACTTGTCATGAAGCCCACTGGCACTTTTTTTGCAGCGTGTGCTCTGTTCCCCCTCACATGCATCATGGGTGGCAGTTTGTGCAGCCATCTTTTTGTGTGTTGAAAAATGCGGTTTTGGAGGTTTTGGCACACACAAGGGTTTTGCCGCCATTTTGCTGTTTCTCGCACCATAGATGGCAGAGTGAGGCCGCATAGTATAGCAGAGTGGGTCAATACATCCCACAAACCTAACAGTAGCCTTCTCGAAATGTACCAAAATGTCTACCACGTAATTGTGACTATGCAGTTACGGCGACTTTGGTACATTTCTTTTTAGTGACTCCCATTACTGCATTCAAGAATAGCATGGGTTGCAGGGGTATTCCCTGCTCTCCTTGGGTGCAGTAACTGGATTCAGAGGTTGCAGGGGTATCCCCCTCTTACCATTGTGGTAAGCGGTGAACAAGACATTTTTTTCTTTTAAGCACCCTACAGGGTCTGCTCCGACCCACATAAGTGGTAAGAATGACACCACAGGGATAGCAGGGAGTCAGCAGCGCACACAGAAGTGTGCCACCGTAAGGTTAAGTGGGTGGGGGTGGGGTTGTCGGGTAGGGGAATGTGGGCCAGGGGTGGGCCAGGGGTCACCATAGTTGGTGTTGACATTTTCGTCTGCGCAGTTACTGGCAGTGCAGTGATCACATGGATTCTAGCCTTCCAGACATCTAATAGAGTGATACTTTCAGTAAACAAATTAGATGGTGGGAAGGAGATCAGTTCCTTAATTTCCATCCCTACACTGGAGAACCCATACACCTTAGTATAATGGTCCAACCATTGCTCTCTGGTAATAGTACCGGCCATAGAATCTTTACGCAACTGATATGTGAGCTTAAGATATGAAGGCACTGTGCTCCAAAACAGCCTGGTATCATTTGAATAGCAGGCTTCCCACATACAAGCCCAAGACTGATGTGCATGTGACCTTTTTTGCCTTCTGAATAGTATATCTGTAATTGTTACCACCGCACACTCTTCCAACAAACTTAGAATCTGTGTTTTTCAGCCACTTTATAAGAATGTGCTTTGCAGTTCTTTATTATTAAACCAGGTGCTGGTACGAGTGGTAGGGAACTTAGTAGTCTAAAAGGACCTGTGGATGATGTAATTTAGACCCGTGAATAATTCAATCAAGGTATTGTCATTAGGATTGTCTAACAAGCACTTCTCAATTAATAGTAGGCCCTGCTTCAAAAGTATTTCCTGAGCTAAATCAGGGTTTGTGTTTTCCCATTTGAATTTCCTTCGACAGGAGGATACCTTGCAGGTACTAACCAGAACTTGAATCTTTTTGAGCTGCTTGAGGAATAATGTTTGCTTTTCCCCCAAGGCACTTAAGTTCACAGCCTTAGAGCAGAGACCATATTCTGGATTGGCCATATACCAGCACCACAAAGTCCAATGGACATTTAACCCTTTTTGAAGTATTTTGCCCTATTTTTGATATTTTCTGATGCAAATATGGTGCATTAATACGTGACTGTTTAACATTTTTGGAATGTTTCAATTTTTCCTTGAATTGTGGATAATCCCAGGCACTGAGTCTGCTCCAGCCCTCTTCAGCTTCTTCAGTAAGTGAGTATGAAGAGGCGTTTTACCCTTCTTTTGATATCGCATTGAGAAAGGTATTGAGGTATTGATTCCAGATGCCTCTATGAGATTGCTTATAATGATTTGGTGAGGCAGGTCCTAGATTACCTAGAATGATTTGTGAGGATGCCTATCATGACCAAGTGGTTGGGTTTTAAGGTGACTTTGATTTATTGGAGAAGGTTGATACGTTTTAGTCTTATTTTGAGGAAGAGGCAATGACAATGGTTCATCTTTTCCATTAATGATTTATTGCACCTTTAAGTGTGTTGTGTATAGTGATGATACTAATTGTAATGTCTCTTTATTACAGATTTCTCATAATCAAATCATGTATTTTTTACACAAGAGTGTAAGAAGTATTTATTGAGTTTTCATTTCTTGGTGATAAGTATTTCAACATGAATTTAAGGAGTTGGGTATCTATCCCAATGTATTGTGTACTGATGTGTTATAAATGGTACATCTATTTTAATATAAAAATGAATGGTTGCTGGATGGTGTAAGCATTGGACTATCAATAAAAATATATGTAACATTGGTAAACCTCTCCTGTGACGGCGTATTGGCAATTTAGAGCAGCCACATACTGCAGGAGTTGTTGCCTGCTCTCTTTACTGTTGCACAGTGACAGATACATGCTTTTCCCTACTCCATCTCCTACCACAGCCCCTGTTGTTGGAGGGAAGACTCTGGAGATAGGAGTGATACGAATCACGTTAGGTTCAAGGTAGTAAATGGGTTATCAGTAGTAGGCAGTCAATCCACTTCAAGACAATGCAAGGGTTGAAATCTGTTAGTAAACTCAGGTATATTGCAAAGGGGAATTGCAGCCCCATCCAGGGGCTGATGGATACCATATGATATAGTATTAATTGCTGAGTTGCTGGACGCATTCCTCTGACACACAAATCTGCCATGCACTAAATTTGGCAGTTTTGTTTAATCAAATAATGGTCCATGTTTGTGAAAGGGGAGATGGTTGAGGATGTTCCAAGTGAGGGTTTATAAAAGAAGAATACGAGGAATGTTAATTTGTTCATGGACTTCTCACTTGGTTGGGACACTCCTTAAGATATTGCCATTTATGGACGGATGTCTGTACGTAATAACCATGGACATTGTAGCCCCCCTTCAAATCAAGTCCACTATATGAGTCACTAAGAGATGCTGGGTAGGTTCTAGACTCAAGCCAGTACTGCTGTTGATGAAGTAAGTCCATATCAGAATTAGTGAGACTGTTGACTCTAGTTGACCAGGTCTTATCTTCGGTACATTAGTGAAAACTACAACTAATGGAGCTGCTTCAGGGGATAGCTGCAACCATAATGGTACATCATTGCACAAATGGGGCCTGGAACACTTGTGCATGATTGCTCAAGACAGGTATACAATGAGAACATCTAAAATGGCAACATTTTAGACTCAAGACTTCGCCATCCAAACATGGATGGCAATAGTTTTCTGATATGCACTGCAGTTTTTCAAGGCAAATCCATTGATGTTCAGGAATATAGCCAGACAGCTATTTTTTTTTCTCCATTTCAACTACCTACTGTTGTGAATATCAGATAACCATACCTGTGGATGGATAACATGCATACCCAGTTTTAATTAAATTTTGATGGTTAAGGCACACTTTTCATGTCACCAAAACGTGTAATAAGAACAAAAAGTCTAATTAGTTCCTCTTGGGGGGATGACAAAAATGCATGCAATGACATTGATGATTCACCTGCACTGACAAGACAATCCTTTATCTGTCGTTTATCACTTGGTATTACCCAAATTGACCTTTTACAATTGACCTTTTGCACAGTTGACCTAATTATAGTGGTCCTAATTGACCTTCTGCACATTTGACCTTTATATTATTTTAGTTATTTTATATATGTATTGGGTTGGTTATGGATTATAAATAATATAAGGGGATTGGGTGGGGGTTTGCAGGGGGTTTTGGATTGGGTGGAGGAGTTGCAGGGGGTTCCCCCCGCATATATGTCCTAACTGACCTTCTAAATTAGGTCAATTCTCCCGAGGTCAATTGTGAAAAGGTCAATTAGTATACAACCTTATCAATTACGTATTCTCACTGTCTTGTGATAAACTTGCATTACTCAGATGTGCAAAAGGAAACCCTGTGCTGAGCAACAATTATGATTGCAACACATAACTGAATCCTTTTTTTCTGTTTGAAAATGTTATTTGAAACAATAGTAATACAAGGCAATTAATAAGGACAGAGGATATATTAAAACAGTATTATGATACAAGATTGTAAACATTACCAATATTGAACTGAGAAAGTTATGATAGCCTAGTATCCTTATGAAACAAACAGATTTAAAATATGAGACGTTACAGGACAAACATAACAAAGAACATACACTCTTTACTGACATCAACGAAAGGAGTCGAGGGGGAGGGCGAAAAAGAGCAGGAAATTAAACTGTATACTATACAACGTCATCAGTTAGATTTCCATTAGATAAGAACTTCAGGAATAATTGCCACTTCAATTCACATACAAGAAAAATTGGAGGAGGCATTACATCTTTCCAATCTATGTTTGTTACAAATAGAGTTCCTCCACATTTTGTCATTGATATGACCAAGGTTCTTCCAGTCAGACAATATGGTTAGAATAGCAACTAGGGTAAAAAGGTCAAATAAATAGCAAGCATCCTTTTCAAAGACATCACGCAGCAGTGCACTGCCCAATAATAAGGTTTAAAACAAACATTTTGTTTTCTAATATGCTGGAACACATTCACAGTCTACAAACATATGTTTAAAATACCCTTCAGCATGTAAGCAATTCCAGCGTCTATCGTTTTGAGCAGCATTGCATTTGAAGTGTGTTGTAGGAGTGATGAAGGCTATATAAGGTTTGAAGTAAACTAGCTGATGTGGTAACCTTGGAAATGTTATTCCTCACAGAGGGTCATTGTGTTTTGCTATCCAATAAAGAACAATCGTGCTGCCATGCAATCTGAGATTTCCACCTAGATTGTGAAGACGTGTCATCAGAAAGAGATTTATAGAACATGGAGGCGGTAAAATTAGAGTTGTGCATGTGCAGTAGTCTTTCTTTATCAGGGGTTGAAGACCTACACACTAATGCATGATAATTATTCATTAATGCATTAATAATTGTCGATATTGGTGCATATAAGAAACTGGGGAAAATATTTTTTCAGCAGGTGCATTGAAGATCACAGGAGCACCCTGTAAAAAAAGCAGATTCATATATTTTATACCCCGAGAGAGCCATGTTCTCCGAAAAAGACTTACCATTAATTTGTATTAAAGCATTAAACCAAAGATATTACAAAATAAATTGAGATGGTTTAACAGTAGAGGTATAGAGATTTGTTCTAAGATATCCGGCATATTAGATAATGCTAGTACTTTTAATAAATCTATTTTCCCCTTAATGATGTAGCAATCAGTAAGAGTTAGAGAGGGAACAAAAGCCCTCTCAATGAGCAACAATTTAGGCACATTATTATGCCACGCAGGGGCAAACCACATCTGCGTCTGCCTTAAAACAAATGCTAAATTATATTTTATATAATAGGGAGCCCCCAGTTCACCATTATATTGATGTGTCTTAAGTGTACCTATTGATATTCTATGCTGTTTCTTCCTCCATGAGAATTTGAGTAAACATGAATCAATGGCTTTAAAAAAAGAAGATGGGAATAAGGATTGGAAGCATATAAAGGAGATACAGGATAATTGGGAGATCTTCATTTTAAAGGTTTCAATGCAACCCCACCAACATAGATAGATGGGGTGCCATGAATTTGTTAACTCTTTGATTTGTGATAAGAGGGCAGTAGTGTTGTGCTTAATGATATCCTTAATGGATGAAGACATATGAATACCTAAATATTGTATTCCCTTCAGACACCACTTCATGTCAGAAATGTGGGTATGATACCTAGTACAGAATATAACAAGTGGTAGAAACTCAGATTTATCTTTGTTTAATTTATAGCCAGATGCTAGTAAAATATCACGAGATATTGTCTAACAAGCAATGAACAATACTGTCTGGGTATTTTAGTAGAACATCATCAGCATACATTGCTGTTTTAACTAGTATGCCTCCAACATCAATACCTTGTATATTGTTATCTTGTCTAATTGTCTCTAGAAAGGGTTCCATCGACAAAATAAGCAGTGGGGAAAAGGGGCAACCTTGGCATTTACCTCTAAAAAGGGGAAAGTAAGAGGACATTTGTCCATTAATAAAAAGAGCTTTTTTAGGATTTCGATATAATACTTTAATCATGGAAAGAAAGGGGGCTCCTATATCATGCCACTTGAGAACCTCATACATATAATCCCACTCAACCCTATCAAATGCTTTTTCCGCATCTTGGGCCACGGCTCCATAAGGATAATTGGATTTGTGAATAATATCCAGGACATCTAAAAATAGCCTTATATTAGAAGAAGAGAGTCTACCTTTGACATACCCAATCTGATCACTTTTAAGTAACTTGGGTAAAAATGGGAGAAAACTATTTACTAAAATTTTGGCAAATATTTTGCAATCAGTGTGTATAAGGGAAATTGGTCTGTAGTTTTGAGGAACTTCCTCTACCTCTTCTTCCTGTTCCTCATCATACTCTTCTGCACCACTGCGCCTGTTCCCCTATCCAGGCCCTCCAACTGGTGGTGGCCCCTGCGAATGATAATGATGTGTTATTATATAGTGCTTTTATCTAAAGCGCTTTACAGAGCACATATTTACATACAATATCACCCAACCGAAATTGGTACTCATTTATCGATCTCTGAAGCATGAAAGGCTGAGTTGGTCTTGCTGGGATTTTAACCTGTGACCTGCAGTTCACGCTCTGATCGGAGCAGTGAGTGCTCAACCCGCTGAGCTATCTTATCGGCTGGGAAGGAGGGATGGCTATGATATATGCCATTGGAGCAGGTTTTAAATGGTATTGCCCTCTCCTGGACAGCTAGATTGAGAATGACCATCCACGGACCGCTGACTGTCAGAGAACTATCAAGTCAAAAAGGGGCCACATGCTGGTCTTGGAAGGAAAACCACACAGAGCAACATAGGTTTGTATCCTGGATCTGCGCTTAGAATCCGAACTTGGGTATTAAGCACGTTATAAAAAAGCAATACAATAAAATAAAAACTTTAAGGAACTTCCGATTGGACAGTTTTGAGGGGTAGACATCTCTTTAATAACATTCTTTTTTGCATTTCCGTTCACTTTCCAGCTTCAACATACACTCATAGTACCTACTTAGTGTGCTCTTCAACAGTGCTATGATGCATTTGTGTTAACCTTGCTAAGCATATGCTTTGTCTACTTACGTACCAACCTGCCCTCACCATATATATCAAGTCCTTAAAGGATGATCTACATAACTAATACCATAGAACTTCCAGAGTCAAGTGTACAGCAATGCTTAAACATTAATTTGCTAAATGTGTCGATTTCCTATTAGAAGTTGTAACCCAGTGCAGTGATCATAATCGAGATTTGTATTTATTTTTTAGCTTGTCACAAATAAATATGCAGTTTAGTCACACTGCAGGAGAACGTCAACATGTTGGAACATCACTTTTTATTGATTTGTCATGCACAATACAGTATTTAAATTCTATCCATGCCACATTGATTGTAGAAAAATGTACACAAATTAAACATTTCTAAATCAGTAATAGTGTGAGTGGTGTGCATGAGCGGTGGGGATGATCATGTGACTATGAAGGTTACATGACCGTCAGCATGATATTATCAGCATACTTGACAAGGAGAGTTCCTCTTACTGACCCATGCAGAGAAAGCCTTTTCTGTAGCAGTGTTGCTAGTTTTTTTATTCCTATATAGAATAGTGTGAGTGACAGTAGGCACCAATGGTCGGTACATTTCTGCATTTGAAATGTGCTGGAAATGATGGTGTTCATGTGTACTCTAGTAGCACGGTAGATGTGTAGCATGTTCATCATTGTAATCGGTACCCTTTGCTCTCACATTCAGAACATCACTATGTGCAATCATGCAATGCTACACGCCTTTCTGTAAAAAGGGAAATTATATTATGTTCTAGGTTCATGTAAATGTTAACCCTATTCATCACCATATGTGGCATCTGAAACATTTACCATTTCTTGTCTGGATGAATTAAAATCGCAATTGAAGATTAAGTTGAAATAACGTTCTAGTTGTCCTTCCACTAACATCACAATATCGTAGTTGTTTGTGCCACTGCTATTTCTTTTATAGTCGGCAATGTACACTACTGTCTGGGTATTTTAAGAGTAGTAGAACATCATCAGCATACATTGCTGTTTTAACTAGTATTCCTCCAACATCAATACCTTGTATATTGTTATCTTGTGTAATTGTCTCTAGAAAGGATTCCATCGACAAAATAAGCAGTGGGGAAAAAGGGCAACCTTGGCGTTTACATTCTAAAAAGGGGAAAGTAAGAGGACATTTGTCCATTTATAAAAAGAGCTGTTTTAGGATTTCAATATAACACTTTAATCATGGAAAGAAAGGGGCTCCTATATCATGCCACTTGAGAGCCTCGTACATATAATCCCACTCAACCCTGTCAAATGCTTTGACGATTGTAGCCGGCTTGCCTCCTTCCAAATACATCTTTCTCTATACTGCTAGTAACACTTTGTTCGTCATCATCTGTGCAGAGGGTTGGAGCCCTGCTCACCAATGACTGCAGGAGCAGTCTTCCTCACTGCATCGTGCCCAGTGTACTCAGCTTGATCAATGGTACATCCTGCTACAATAACACTGTGTGTGTTACCCCTGGATGTCAATGTATCATATGCTCTGTGATATCATACCCTGGATGCCAAAATATCACATGCTCTGTAACCCCTGGAATCAGCTGTTGTTCACCGCTCTTAGCTCCACGTGCATCGCCTGACCTGAAAATAGCCGGCGCAATGCGGGATGAAACCGAGGCTCTCCTCTGTTTCTAAGCAACAGAATTGCTTTTATTGTTTCACCCGCCCCCGGTAGTCGGAAGCTGGCTAGGCGGAAGAAGGCCTAAGGAAAAAGGCCAACTTCCTGTTTGCCATCTGTGCCACACTTCGTTCGTCATCATCCGCAGAGAGGGTTGGAGCCCTGCTCATCTATGACTGCAGGAGCAGTCTTCCCCACTGCATCGTGCCCAGTGTATTCAGCTTGACCAACGGTACGTCCTGCAAGCCCTGCTACATTAACACTGTGTCTGTTACCCCTGGATGTCAATATATCATATGCTCTGGGATATCATACCTTGGATGCCAACATATCACATGCTTTGTGACCTCTGGAATCAGCTGTTGTTCACCGCTCTTAGCTCCACGTGCATCGCCTGACCTGAAAATGGTCGGCGTGATGCGGGATGAAACCAAGGGTCTCCTCAGTTTCTAAGCTACAGCATTGCTTTTATTGTTTCACCCGCCCCCGGAAGGCAGAAGCCAGCCTTACGGAGGAAGTCCTAAGGAAAAAGGCCAACTTCATGTTTTCCATCTGTGCCACACTTCGTTCGCCATCATCCACAGAGAGGGTTGGAGCCCTGCTCACCCATGACTGCAGGAGCAGTCTTCCTCACTGCATCATGCCCAGTGTACTCAGCTTGACCAACGGTACGTCCTGCAAGCACCGCTACATTACAACTGTTTCTGTTACCCCTGGATGTCAATATATCATATGCTCTGTGATATCATACCTTGGATGCCAACATATCACATGCTTTGTGATCCCTGGAATCAGCTGTTGTTCACCGCTCTTAGCTCCACGTGCATCGCCTGACCTGAAAATGGCCGGCGTGATGCGGGATCAAACCAAGGCTCTCCTTGGTTTCTAAGCAACAGTGTTGCTTTTATTGTTTCACCCGCCCCCGGTAGGCGGAAGCCGGCCTCGCGGAAGAAGGCCTAAAGAAAAAGGCTAACTTCCTGTTTGCCGTCTGTTCGCCATTGTGAGCCACTGACTTGAGCACTTTAAGGTACTTTTGATCTCCCAATGATCTTACTCTATGTTTCCGTCTCTCAAGCCACCTGCTGCTATCTCCCACAGCCCAATTTAGCGCTGTACTACTCCACGGCTTGATATATATATCTATCAGAAACACTCACAATCACCTCTCCCACCGCCGTTTGGAACATTACCCTCGAGATTTACACATAAAGTACTAGTCTAGCCTTAAGCACTTTGTTTGCTGTACTATGAAAGCAGCACCTATGACGCTGTATAGTCATTAATGTGACACTTACATACCCGTCCCAATCAAAGCTGGGCTAGATGTGCCTAGCATACAGGCGATGCCCTGTCCCTTGCCTTTTTATATTGTACAAGCCCTATGACCTGTTGTTTCTAGACAATAAATGTACTGTTGATGCCCCTGCTTTTCTTCTCCAATACGCTATGACACATGTATTGTGTATTGTACTTATGCAACATTACAACAAGGTTCACTGTACTACGCTATTCACTGTATGGCATAGTCTTGATCAGTCTACTAGCTGATATGCATGGTTTTTCTACTATTATTAGACCGCACATGTAGGCCCTCTACTGCTAATTTTGGCAGTCTTATGTTCTACCGTTGGGCACTGCGCCACGCTCTAAGAATCAGTCATTATTCCTACTACTAGACTACACTGTATGCTAGCCGAGCCATAGCACCACATGGTCGTATGCACTGGCATTTTGTCTTCTATCACCAGTCTTCCACTGGAAGTCTTTACCGCTGAATAGGCCAAACACCCCATTATTGTTGCCACACCATATGCAATAGGCTATATCGATAGACTTCACTAACGAGGGAGTCAGTACTTGTACTTTGCCTATTACCATTCGATTTACTGTTGCATCTTGGGACGTGCCCTATACCCAACTTACTATACTTTAATAGACGAGGACCTACCCTTGCTACCCAGCACCAACTAGTATCCTAACTCACCAGGCTCAGTATCCCACTTGATTATATTGGTCACCTGTCTACCTGCAGTACACTATGTACCGTGCACCTAAAACCTTAGGACTACTCCTCATACTGTGCCTTATCACTATACTTGCATGCTACATATCAGGCACTAAATTTAACTGGCCCTGTGCAACACACCCTCCCACTATGGATCCTGCAATTATTATGTCCGGATCAAATCAATACCTGAATAACCCAGCTTTATGGATCAAACACTTCACTACCAAACCAACACCCAATCAACCCTGATCCACTAACTACAGGAACCTAAGACTAGGCTCTAGACTCATGCTGCAAACACTACAGATCTCCACCCCATCTACATCTAAACCTGGCCACTACTCAAGCAATGCCACTCCTACTGTCATGTATAAAAAACTTGCGACTCATAACACTACTCTGCACAAGGCTAAAGACACCCTTATAAAATGTGCCCTTATCAATGCCAGATCTATCCCAGCACATGCGCTAGACATTGCTGATTTTATCGAAACTGAAGCCTTGGATTTCCTAGCCGTTATGGAAACATGGCTATACGCTGCATCTGGCACCTCACTATCTTTAGCAGTGCCAGAGAATTACGCCATCATCAGATGCGATAGAGACTCCTCCCTCTCCAAAGGTGGAGGCGTAGCCTTCATCTTTAAAAGATCTCTTAATCTTTGACAAATCTCAAACGCACACATTGACTCTGCTGAGCTATTAACAGTTAAACTGCAGATATCTCCTAATCAAACAGCCACAATGCACCGCATCTACATGCCACCAGGCCCAATCACCACCTTTGCCGAAGACCTATCATCCCTCATCGCAGCTAATACCAAGCCTAACTCCCAAATTATTTTATTTGGTGACCTCAATCTAGGTTATCAAGACCCCAAGGACTTGGCAGCCCAAGATTTAGCCAATTCACTAGCAGACTCAGGATTCACCCAACACATCCATGAACCGACCCACAGTAAAGGAACAACCTTGGATTGGCTCGCCGATTTGAATTGTTCTATCAATCTTGGATCTATCACACCATGTACCTGGTTGGATCATCATCAAATCCAATCCTCACAGTCTCAAATCTAATCCTGCACCTCCCATCCACACTAGAAATAAAAAGGACATTTCCAAGGAGAAACATCTCCCCCTAATCCTTCCTCTTCTCAACAAAGCCTCCGCGACCTACTCCGACCCTACAGCGTTAGTAGACACCTACAAATAAACCATACTAAATACTATAGCCCCTCTCAAACTAAGGAAATCTAAGGAAATCTAAACCTCGTGCCCATTTCAACTAATGCTTTACCCCTCAATTAAGAGATTTACGTAAAGCCAAGAGAAACGCAGCGGCACACTGGAAAGGCCACCCCACAGAATCTAATAAAAATATCCTAAATACAGCATCAACTGCATACAAAGATGCTATATTCCTAGCTAAAAAAGATATTTACAATAAGCGCATTTCTCAAGCCAAATTTAACACCAAAGAGCTCTTCAAGATCCTTAAAGAACTTGAATCTCCAATAGCCCCGATCGACAACAGTATTACTGACAGCACATGGTGTACTAATATCCAAAAATCGCTCCTAGAGAAAATGTCCACTTTACAAACTAAAATCAACACCAAAAAATGCAGCCTTCCGAAAGACCACCCTTACAACCCCAACAACCACACCACGCATATACAAACGTTCAAACCCTTTAACTTCTCCCCACTTTCCACTTGAGAAGTGGAAAATATCATCAGAAAGATCAAACCATCCAAGCGCAAAAAAGGCAATGCATGTCCAGCCCCAATCATTAAAGAGGCTGCTCACAAACACGCTCCTTTTATTACGTCATTCATTAATGCCTCCTTTAAATCAGGGTTGGTCCCTGACAAACTTAAAGACGCCTGGGTCATTCCTCTAATCAAAAAACCTACCCTTGACCATAACAACCCTGCCAACTACAGACCCATCACAACGGTGCCTTTCCTACTAAAAATGTTGGATCGGGCAGCATATCTCCAAATACAGGCCGATCTAGAAGTGAATAATCTCCTGGGTCTACGCCAATTGGGTTTCTGACCTAGACATGGTACAGAAACCGCACTAATCGATTTAGAAACACAAATCGAGGATCTCAAACACAAGGGCAAACGGGCACTACTACTCCTGCTTGACTTATCAGCAGTTTTTGATTTGATGAACCATCGAATCCTCTGTCACCACCTCAAAATTGCTGCTCATTTCTCAAACGAAGCCACTTCATGGATTAAATCATTCTTGGCCAACAGAACCATGAGGGTTTTCTCACCCACTGCATCTACAGAACCATCACCTGTACTATGTGGGGTACCGCAAGGATCTTGCGTTTCCCCCACACCCTACAACAAATGTACTAAGCCACTCTTTGATATTCTTGACTATCTGGGTGTCACTTACACAAATTATGTGGATGACACCCGGATACTCATCCCTATCTCAGGTGACCATGTGTCTGACTCAGTCATGCTCAACAAAGTCTATGCTACCTTCCAGGCTTGGATGGCGCACAATGTGCTTTGTTTGAACAACGAAAAAACAGAGTTACTTATCCTAGGCTCTCACTTTAGACTGAACAAATTCGACCCAACATTCGAAGCATTCAGTGTCGATGGGAACACCATTAAGGTGTCCAATAATACCAAAACCTTGGGTATCTATCTTGACTCCACCTTATCCTTCAACAGACAAATCAATGCTGTGTCATCAGCAGCTGCTTATACTTGCAAACTTATAACAACCTGCAGACCCTTCATTTCCACCTCTAACTGCATCACCCTCGCTAGAACCCTTATAATGTCTAAGATTGACTATTGTAACGCCCTTTATCTTGACTCTATCCTCATAAACATCAATAAACTTCAGGTAACTCAAAACAACGCTATTAGTGCTGCCCTTAACATCCCTACGAAATAACATATATCTGACACTAGACGCAACCTGCGCTCGCTACCTATTGACCAAAGAATAGCATTGAAAAGACTTACCTTGACTCATAAGTGCCAAGCTAACTGTGCGCCTGAATACCTATCAAACCGCTTCCTGGCTCACATCTCCACACGACCTTTGAGATCTACCCAAATCCACTCGCTGCACATATCCAGATTTAAACTGCAAAAGGCAGGTGGGGCCAGCTTCCCAGTTTTGGCAGCCAAGTTATGGAACACCCTGCCTACCTGATTGAGAGCTGTGCCTTCCTTCTACTCCTTCAAGCACAAAGACAAGAATTGGCTCTCTGACCAGGATTTAGCCACGGCTCACACATAATGCCCCTGCTACATACTCTAATAACATAGGTATGCCCTTGCTGGAAAATACACAACTGTACCACTGTATATATTTTATGTTTTATGTCTACTGCATCTTTGTTAATCTCTGTAAATGTGTAACTACATATCTGTATATAATTGCATGTATGTAACCACTTCTACCACTTCTATCACTTTATGCGCCCATATGCCCACGGGCCCGGATGCGCTATATAAATAATACAAATAAAACAAATACAAATACAAACTGTATAATCTGTGAGTCTGTGTTTAACAGGTAATCAATTTTCAAGCAGGCTGACGATGATAGCTTTTCTGTGCTTTGATCGACAATATACTCTTCCTGAACATTTTTTATGCTTTTTTTTCAATTCGCTTCAATATATGTTATCTGCTTTCATACGTATTTTATAGAATAATTCATTTGGTCTGGACCAGGCTTGCTCTCTCCATGCTAACAAGAACTGGAATTCTTTACCCCCTGATGCCCATGGCACGGCAGACCTTTTAACCTTTAGAAAAGGGATCAGAACGTTACTGTTCTAAATCATCAATTGATCACCCTGGAAACCTTGGACGGAGTGCTACGATTCCTATGGGCTGTAGCGCCACAAACAAACCAAACTAAACTAAACTGAAACCTTTTCAGATACAATCGTAGGGTTAAACCCCCTCAGAGGTGAAGGTTTCAACATCTCTCTGACTCCTGATTAGATGCTCTCTGCGGTCTGGTTCATGAACTTTGAACTGTACTGGGTCTGTGTCACCATATTTCAGCTAAACTGTAAGCTCGTGGTGCTACTAGAGGACCTACACAGAGGCATCTCCAGAAACATGTTTTCAAAGGTAATAATATGCCCTTTCCAAATAAGCAACCGAATTCTATATAGATGTATCAAACCATATAAACACAGGCTTGTGGAAGTTGAGTTCGTGCACACATCCTAGTCTGCCAACTTCTCATCTAGAACACCCACGAGTCTGATATGTCATCCCTTGTTTTCATATGTTATACAGTTTGTGTTTGTTTGTCCGAGTGCACTCCCCTTGGGTACTATATATGTATTGCTCAAAAATCACTTTGGGCCTAATTGATGGAATGTTTAGCGTCGAGCACATTAATGGACAGACCTCAGCTACCCAACACTATACACTGTCACCTTACTACCACGCACTACTCACTGCGGTACGATAATGTAACTGCCCTTCACACTGTACTACATAACACTCTAACGTTCTAATCAACTTGTATACCTAAGTATGACTTGTAACAACATCCTCAAGTATGACTTTGTACGACTCACAACCATATTCTTAAGTCTGCACGACCTGTAACCAATTTCGTAAGCCTATATGTCCTGTAACCACACTCTTAAGTCTGCATAACCTGTAACCAATTTCTTAAGCTTGCATAACTTGTCACCATGTTCGTAAGCCATGCGCCCAGATGCCTGAGGGTTAGGCGCGCAATACAATGTAATAATACATAAATAAATAAAAGTGTATCTTTACGGAGCAAAATTACTTTGCACTTCAAACGTACTCTTTGCAATGCGCTAAATGGGTCTAATTGTATGTTCGCAAAAAAGCTCTAATCCCTTTAGGAATGTCCCATTTAGCAGTACAGTGAAGACTAATTTGCATGTAGTCGGCCCTCCTCTTAAATCACATATTCAAGCTAAGAATAATGCAATGGATTATTTGGCATGGCATGTAGGCTTCCAATGATGCAGTATCTTTATTTGTAGTTTGGCAAGCTTTATCTATACACAAAAAAAATATTGTTTTCTCTTTAAACTCCATTCCTCAGGATTCCATTGTGAATCATGTGATCTCGTGACAAGTCGCTTTCCAGTTCCATCGAGAATTACATCAATCAGTCATTATTATTAGCGCAATGGCTGGCTCCAAACCCTTACCGACTCCGCCCTGGTGAATGGAGCTATTACTGCCCCATTCCAAGGTTGGCGGGGGCGGTAATTCCCCATTCACCAGGGCCCTTTCCCATTCCCATTGAGCCCCCATAGGGCACATTGCGGTACCGTTATTACCTCTAAGGTCTCTTTGCAGGTCCTGTCCTTAGCGCCTGGTAAAATCAAGCGTTAAGGGAGGACCCACAAAGGGAACTCGTAGTAGGGTGGTAAGGGATTACCAGTACCGGTGCCCTTACAGGTACCGGCAATCCCTTACCGCCCGGGACGTAATGAGGCCCAATGTGTTTCAAAGCGCTTCAAGGCAGGGGAGGGAACAAGGGAAAATACAATGACATTCTTACAGGCCATGAACAGTAAGGATGTGAAATTAACTACCATACTAGGCCTGACGACATTTCTGGTAGAGCCGGAGAAAACAAAAGGTGAGGGAGAGGGGTGCAGAAAGGGAGGGGAGGAACAAAACAAGCAACTATCATGCTAGGCATGACGACATTTCAGATAGTGCTGTAGGGGTGTTGGGGAGGAAAAAAAACAGTAATGGGAGGTTGGAGGAAACAGACGAGTTTGCTATCATATTAGGTCCAGGGGCAATTCTGATAAGGTGCATAGAAGAAAGTAAGGGGAGGAGATAGGAAATGGGTGGGCGGGGCTTGCTAAGTGGTGAAAAAGAGCGGCAGGCAGGAAGGCATCAGGTGGGCGGGGCTTAGGCCAGGTGACCTAGATCCACTTGCACCTGCTGCCCATCTGCAAAGGAAAAGAGGCTGGAGGGCTCCTTAAGTAGGAAAAAGAGTGGCAAGCAGGAAGGCACCAGGTGGGCGGGGCTTGCTAATTGGTGAAAAAGAGCGGCAAGCAGGAAGGCACCAGACGGGTGGGGCTTGCTAAGTGGTGAAAAAGAGCGGCAGGCAGGAAGGCACCAGGTGGGCGGGGCTTAGGCCAGGTGCAAAGGAAAAGAAGCTGGAGGGCTCCTTAAGTAGGAAAAAGAGCGGCAAGCAGGAAGGCACCAGGTGGGTGGGGCTTGCTAAGTGGTGAAAAAGAGCAGCAGGCAGGAAGGCACCAGGTGGGCAGGGCTTAGGTGACCTAGATCCACTTGCACCTGCTCCCCATCTGCTATTGCAATGGATAGAGTTTATAACCCAAGACCTTTGATACCTCAATGGGCATAGCAATATGCTGCTTTAAGGAAGTCACTAAGGGGCTAACCTCCAAAAGTAGAGATTGATTCAGGTGATATGTGGTTGCCTCTCTCAAGGAAGAAAGTCCTTACAAAAAGGAAGCACTTGGATGGCAGAGGCTCCATCCCTCAAGAAGTTTCTCCTTGTGATTAACAGATGCTCGGACCAGGGGAGGCTTCCAATCTAGCTAACTAAAAAAATAATCTCTGATATCATCACCAGTGTTCCCTAGAAATAAATCCCCTCCAATGGATGCGGGCCCTGAGGAGGTTCCTGAGGGGGATTCTGGACAGGAACTTTGGTGGTGCTGCATGATGATGTGGGCCCACATGAGGAGAGTTCATCTGAGTACAGAGATGTTTGTGGAGCCCCTGTGTTTGATCCAGCAGGGATTTTGCACAGTAACTCCAAATAATGGGCACCCGTGCAGTCAGTGGGTGAATATACCACCTGGGCTTCAAGGAGCAAGTTGAATGTAGCTGCTTGCAGTCACAGGAATTTGGCCAAGCCTCCCAAGCAGCACTGCCCACACCCAGGTGAAGGATAAAAACATGAAATTCCTTTCTTTCAAAATGTGGGCAGATGTATCTAAAGCAATTGATAGGGCCTGGTTGTCCAGCCAGGACAGGTTTATGAATGTTCATGGGCTCCGTACAAATACATTGCACTTAGCCAAGACAGTAAATTAAGAGTACACCCTTCTAGATTCAGAAATGGTGTGCAATTGTGATCAGTGAGCGATTTGTATTTTAGTGGATGCTAATGAATCCATAGCTCAGGAAGGAAGAAAGGGTATTGTGATGAATCCAATGGAGTCATCACAGATTCCATGGCAGTGACCTCCTCCCATGTGGCCAGTAGACTAAACCGCTCCCTGATCCTGACCCTGGGGACAGCTATTATGAGGTAGGATCACATGAGAGGCGACAACTACCTGGGAGATGTCATGACTTCATTGGATGAGACATGGTATTCCCCATTTGCCCATGCAAAATAACCCTTTATACCAATACCCTAATGGCCTATTGCATGTGTCTGTTCCCCCCTATAGGGAAAGTAGAGGAACTATTCTCAACACCCTTCAGATCAACCTCTCATTCTTGCTCAAAAACGAACAGCTCCAAGAATGCATTTTCTAAAAACTCCAAGATAACTGTGCTCAGTTCTAATTCTTGTTCATATAGAACAGATCCTTCAATATATCTGATCATTCATATGGAATAATTGGCAGAGGGTTTTCAAGTACTGTGCATCAGTTAATATCAGTGGGATTCATTTCCCATAACCACCGAAGTACTGAGACAAGGAGGATGAAGGAAATGATGCAGAGCAAGAGGATCCTCAAGCTCTACGCGTATGCTAGTTTGTGAAAGCACCTATGCAGGGGACATTTAGAAATGGAAGCTCAGAAAGCTCAAGAGGCTCAAGAGAAAACGTTGCATCTCCCTTAAAGACGTGCGGAAGATGGAGGCACAAGTTGGAATGGTGGAGCCAAGTGGCTCACCAGTAAGAGGAAAATAATTGTTGCCAGAGTAACCAGGGCCAAAGAAATGCCAGGAAGTACAAGATGTTTCCTGGGCATTTGGCAGCTGGAAGAAGTAGCATTACCCTTACCAGGACCTGAAGGCAAGCAGGCATGTAGGAATGGAGCCATGGGAGAACGCGGAGAGACGTCAAGGCAATCCAGAGAGGAAGGCAAGCGAGAGAGCTGCGCTGCATAATCATGACTGGGACCAAAGACGCCAGGAAGAACCGTTGAGTCAGCCCAAGCGAAGTGGGGACCCCTGGGTGTTTCCATGACCGCACCAAACACAATTTGAACTTTGTAACACCACAAAATTAGAAACAATAAGAATATTGGCAGAATAGCAATGCAACCACTAACAATATATGAGTGTATGAGATGCCAACATTGGGAAAACCGAAAAAGAATATTGAAAGCATTAGAAATGCTAACTCAGGGAAAAGATACCTGGTGAACTTAAAGAGAGACAGTTACAATTAGATGGAAACTAGAAGTCCTGGAAGGTGAGTAAACCAGGCAAAGCGGAAGCAAATAACAAATCCTGACTAGGAACTATACCAGGCAATTGAAAGTGCTTAAAAGTCCTGACAAAGAAGTGTAGCAGGCAGTTGGAACACTTGAGAAGGAGAATAGCAGGCAAACTGCAAACCTACAGAGAAGTCCAAAGAAAGGACATTGTGTGAATTAACAAAGAAGGAACTTTTAAGGAAACCACAAGGTTGAACAGTGTTGTACCTAACAGGATTTTTGTGTGCCATGGAGAAACACAAAGAACTGTTAGATACAGAGACAGGTTCTGTTTTCTTGGAGAACCTTTGTGTTGGAGCTATTAGATTTTCATTTATGAACACTTTTTACAAATATAAGGTTAAAGAAATTTCCCTTCTCACTTTATTCATTGGCGTATGTGTTAGGGTCAGGATAGAACGTTTGGACGCAAGGACGACTTTTGGTTTCTGATATCCTGACAAAGGTAGGGAAGTTCCTCTTAGAGCATGGTCAGAGAGGCATGTTCACAACCTGTTTATGTTAATAAAAGTCTTTAACCAAAAACATGATAACTTTGTACCTGACTTTTATTTCTGACCCCTCACAGTATTCTCCATAAAATATAAGCTAAACTTCTTGTATTCAGGGGTATGAATATGGGGATCAATTAATTAAAAGCTAAAGCAAATATGTTACCACCTATATACGGTCAAATGCTAGGCCTCAGGTCTCTAGGAGGGCTGGAGCTGGTAAAGGTGGCACAACTCTTTTTTCATTCAGACCCTTGGGCCTCCATTGCAGCCAGAGGAAGGTGAGAGAGGATTATAGGTCCATCAACACCATAGTCACAGTGCTAGATAGCAACAAGACCGAAAACATATTTTTTCAGTCAGGAGGTTGGCCATATTGATTAGTGGTCTTTTGGCATTCCGCAAGGCTGTTTATCCAGGCCCCCTCCATTTCAGTGTTTTTCTAAAATAAAAAGATCAGGCTTTGTGAAGAGGGCTGACTAAGTCAATTTTGGAGGCTCTTTCAAGAGATGCAAAGGTAGAGCTGGTTTGGTGACTTGAAAATGCATCTACCTGGAATTACTGTACCATCCTTCCTTGCTCCCCAAATCTTCGACTAGAATCAGATGCTAGGCAGTGAGGCTGGGTAGCCAGAAGCAGTTTAGTCTAGACCAGAGGAGGATGGTCTATGAAGGTGTTCAGATGGTAATTAAGCTGGTTTCGAATTGCCAGGTCCCACAGCGTGGTGAGCCTCTTAATGTAAAATGTGTCAGCAGTCAAATAAATCAATCAATTGTAGGGAACCAGGTCCAGAAGGTGGCCCAACCTAGCAGTGACCTAATGAGATTTCCAGATGAGTGTCCTGGCAGAGTATTTACCAGGTTTGGCAAATCTAATGTCAGATTTGTGCTACAGGTTTCTAATATGTGCAACCCGGTGGAGAGTCCACAGGAGTGTTTCTTGAGTATGGGGAATCTCTGGATTACTATTCAGAGAGACCTGTTTGCCTCTGGACTCAACAATTAGTTCGACGTTATTTCAGATGGTAACCAGACCCATTTGTGCTTGCTACAGATGCATTTCTAGAAACATGGGGTCCAGGTATTCATTATGCTTTTCCTCCCTTTCAGTGATATGCAGGACACTTCTGTTTGTCCAATAACAAGGGGCAGATTTGTTGTTAGTGATTCAGTGTTAGCCTACACAACCATGATTCCCAATAGCAATGGAGTTGGTTCAGAATATCCAGGTTATGATCACACTGTTCAGGGATGTACTGCTGAATGAAAAGATTTAACTCCACCCCTTTGTTTACTCAAGCACCCTATGGTTGATGGTATGGCACATCTTTGGGTAGATGGTGTCCAGTAAGAACTTCATAGCAGCTTCAAAACTCATCTCTAAGGCTTAGGCAGCTATTATATATAGAAAAATAGGGATCCCTGGGTATATTAGTGGTGTTGGTGCAGTGAATGAAATCTTGATTCTGTATGATTGGATGTATTAGCAGTGGTGAATTCCATGGTTTTTATTTCTTCTTCCTCTTTTGCTTACTACACCTTCAATATTAATAAGTCAGCCATCGCCTCCTCCTATGAGGTTGTGGAGACAAAACCAGTGGGGGTGCATCCATTGGTTTGTCTTCCTCTTGAAGAGATTAGAAATGTGAACCCCCTTTAACCGTAATATATTATGTTTCTGGAATGTGAATAAAGTGTGAGGCATTTCTCAAAATTGGCCTGATAATGGTCCTCATTATTTCCAACAATTAGCCGCTAAACTTTTTTTGCTGATGTGCCTGGTCTCCTTTAGGAGGGTAGGGACATTAGAGTATTGGGCCTGTCAGGAAGACCCTGTATGGAGGATGGTGTATGTTTCTATTTATCTAGGCAAAATATGACCCACTCCAGGTTGATTGAGTTGGCTGCTTTTCCTAAGAGAAACAATTTGTATGTGTTCAAGTGTTTGCAGGTCTATGACGAGGAATCAGCTTATCTGCGAATGTTCATTGATCAGTTTCTTCTTTCATTTATGAATCAACATTTTCCAGTGTTCCCTCCTACTTTGGCTCAGTGGGTTAGTGCGGTCATGGAGGAAGCATGTATTAATGTTGTGGATTTTGTGGTTCATTCTGTTAGATAGGTCATGGCTTCTAAACTTTTTGGGATGGAGCCAGATTAGAGGGCATTCTCTGGACTGCTGTTTGGTCCAGGGAGCAGGTACTATATGGTTTCAACGGGGCCTCATGCTGCTGCGGTTGTGCTGTCAAAGCGTTCACCTTGAATAATAGGAAGCCTACATGCCATAACACAGAATTATGATTGCTCCTAGTGTTAACAGAGAGTCGAGATTCTATTATAGGCATGGAGACAAGCAATATTCCCCCTTATTAGTCCCTCTCAATGCATATGAAGCAGGAATCAGTGGGGGAGGATGTTCAGGCCAGCATGTTTTCTGAAATCACAAGATTTGGAGCACAGGGTTGGAGACAACTTGAGAAGATCCTGGTAGTTTTGCTGTTCTTACGGAGAGTGGTCTTGTGGTCTTTGGAGTTTTGAAAAGAGGAAGAACCCTGACTGATTGATGTCTTAATAGGTAGACATGAACATGATTGTTGAGATCGCAGGATTGCGTACGGTCTCCTATGATATGTAGTTTTGAGAAAAACACATGGTGTTTGTGTGTACTTCTTACTGCCTGGTGAAATTAAGAAGGAAATAATGCAAAATACTCACCTTCATGCCTACAATATAATCTAGACTTGCCGTCTTAATGCAAGGAGAAAATGGCATTGCGTCTCAGAGGACTTCCCATTGCTTATGGATCAGTTTTTAGATCCAGCATTTTCATCATTTGCTCTGTGATTTTCTCTGCATTAGAAGGACTCCACATCAGCCCCAGTCTCCTTTGTTCATGATGATGAAAGGAAGCAGACATCTGCATAGTCAATCATAATCATCCACCCTCTTCACATTAGTAGTGCTGGCTCTACAGAAGGGGAGATACATCACCTCACAAGGATTTCTGTCATGTTTCAATACGTATTTGCCACTGCTTTGCTAAAGCCCTGGAGCAAACAATTCCAATTGAAATTCCAATTGCAATACAGAGATGACCGATTAACAGTACTATATAGATTCTCAATGACCAACACCAGCTGTCACCTTTGTACAGGGTTTTTGCTATTTGAGCAAGGTCTGCATATTGTGAAACGCATGTGAATTGTGGTTCGTGCAAGCCATACTCATCTCAGAGATGTGTTGGTGTTATTCCATAGTCATATGATCAAAATGCCTGCTATAGATTAAGCATCTCTCAAAGTAAAGCACTCCAAGAGACATTACGAACCCCATTTCCATGCAGGAATTCCATCTTTCCTGATCTGTGCAAGAAGGAACATCCCTTACCATTATAGAACAAGTTACCTTAGACCTTAATTATATAGGTCTCCACTTGTTAGGCCATGGTGTTACATGCAGTTACTTGGTTGTACCCAGGCTTGGACTGGCCCATAGGGCAATAGGGCAATGCCCGAGCCAAAAACGCAAAATGCTAGGGTCAGCAGTTTTTATTTTTCAAAGTGGCCCTCTTTTTAGGCCTACGTGAACCAGTATGATAAGCAATTCACCAGTGTTACTGAATAAATATTCTTTAAAATGCACAATTTCCATCATAGTTTATCAACACCCCCTGTGTACTACTCAAACAGTCTCTCACAAAAGGAATGAATTGCCATGTGCAACTGTGGGCCACTATATATATATATATATATATATATATATATATATATATATATATATATATATATATATATATATATATATATATATATATATATATACACACACACACACACATATATGGCTCTTAAAGCAATAGATCACTCTGCATCATGTTGCAGTATGCACACACTAATGTAGACTCGACACAATTAATTATATTAGACACACTTTTTGACGATCATTTCCTTATAAAAACAATCCATCGTGGTGCAAATATGCATTACACAATGCATTTTGGCATATGCAACTTTTCTCCCCTTGTCATATGTCAACACTTATCAAAACTGCATGTATGGCAGGCAGTTGTGAAATGGGGATTTGTCCCCATCAAACATGAACAATGAGTTATTTAACCAATATAAAAAGACTTTACATTAAAAAATATCTCTCCCTATTCAGTGCATGGCTAAGCATTCCTTGCTTGCCAAAAGTCATTTGCCTACATTACCTCGCCTCAAGTGAAAATCATTTGTAACAATTACATGTTTTCTGCATGAAACGGTATCGTATAACACTACTGATTTAGGTTCCATGGTTTATTCATGGTTATCACGGTCCGCATATGCATTAGAAAAGTACTGCACAGTATGTATCCAACACCTTGAAATAACATTTCTATCCTCTCTTCGGATTTGTAGCGTTCTGTGACATATTTTCCATTAAAGACTTCACATTATACAATGGGATGATTCAGAAAACTATATTTCAGAAAATTGACAGTAAAATCTAATTTTCTCTCTGGTGGGAATATTAACATATGGACGGAACAGCATGTATTTCAGTACCTGTCACTCTATTAAACATAAATTATGTATGTTTGCAGGCGTCTAATATTCTGCTGTTGCTTTTCCTGGAGCTGACTCAGTATTTTCAATGCATGATATTTTTGATATGTAGGTTCTTTATAAAATATGATAGTAAGGAAATTGTATAATTTCTTTACATGGTATTGTTTGGGAGGTGTATTTGCAAGTTGGTTCCACTGTTATATCAATTTGATGTCCTATTAGTTGCATAGGATAAACATATGGAAGAGGGAGACTTACTCTTATATTCACTGAACACCAGATCTGTTTTAACAAAGCATCGTCTATTTATATTTTCTTGCTGCATGCATTCTTCATAAGGTTCTAGCTATATAATGCATTATCAGTGGCATGCGTACACACACATTTCTAAACAACACATGTATTGGCCTTGAATCAACTTCCCGGTGCACAAGTGGTCCAGGGATCAATATTGGTTTCTAAACCATCAATCAGCTCCACACCTTTAGTACACCAGAAGGGATCCGAACATATTGGAAAAACAAGCAAATTATAAACCGCCTTGTCCAATTTGGGTAACATGGATGGAATGGCAGGCTTGTCTCCGCAAGGTCTTGGATCGTTGGTTAGTTGCAAAACAGCGAAAATACAATTATTATCCAATGATAAAAGGGCCTGTCCAGTCAAGGTTGTATACACATATCTACTTTATTATTATCACAACAGACAGTTCTAGCACACTACAAAATACAACCCACACTGTAAAGGAATGCAGAGGACAGACAGTTTCAAGAAAGAAAAGGGATGCACTCTGCATACTGACAGGAGGATAGTCAGTAGAGGAATTCATCACAATAGTTCAAGAATGTTTGTTTTCAGCACAATGGGAGCAATGGGTCATAAAATGTCACTAAGAGCCATCAGAGAAGGATCAGGGTGGCAGAACCACAATGTACCGTGTAGATGTTCTTGGTGATCGACAGTCTAAAGTCATTTTCAGGGCACTGTGCAGCTTCTGCAACAACGTTCAAGACGGGAGACAGCTGCGGGTATCAGGTGGTAGGCAGTTCGGCGAGCGAGGCTGGATGGATGGCTGCAAGCTGGCCTACACGGCGGCTCAGAGTCAGATGATGTTAGTGACTGCGCATGACAACAGTTATCGGTGCAGTCGGTTGCAGCTTGAGGGGCTCGACTGGCTCAAAAATGTCCTTTATAGCAGATGCTGGTTGAGGCTTGTCGATGCACTCCTCCTAGCTTTTCCACTGGGCTTGTGTTGTCCATTAAGGCAGATGGCCCAAACCTGAGGAGAGTGTTGCAGGCAACAGCCTTGTCCATGGATTGGTTCAGAGACTCTCTGGCACTCCCCACCTAGGAAGCTTGCGTGCAGAGCCTAGCAGGGCACGATGTGTTTCTGGCGAGTACCAGTTCTGGAGCTGCTGAAGGGTCCTCTGGATTCAGTATCTCCCTCTGTTCCCTGGGAGATGTTTAGGGGAGGGGTCTTGCTTTACTCTTTGGAAATCATGACCTTCACTGTCAGAAGCTGTAAGGCACACAATACCTTCAGCCAGCGTCCAAATGAGTTCTTCTTGTTACTCCTTGTAAAGTCTTCAGATGGTCTGCCCAAAAGAGTGGCTCAGCCCTCTTTTAAAGCCAAATGGGCAACCATAATTGGTGTAGGCTAAGCCTACCTTAATGAACCAATCCTGGGTCCCCACCAACAATCTCCTGTATGCATGAGGTCATAACCAGAGTGCTTTGCAACAGAAAAAGCAAAGGGGTGAAAACATGTTATATTAAGTCCCACCCTTCCTCCTGTCTGTTGTGGATCAAAAGGTCTCTCTAGTTAATGGAGCTCTCTGTGGTTCCTGATTAAAGTGGCAGGTCTGCCTCGAAGCTACAGTGAGGACAGACTTTCTGTGTCCTGCAAACCACTTTCTCGTACTTTCTGAATGGGGTGCCCCTGTGCTGTGGGGGTTGCCTACTGTAAACCCAAAGTCCCAGACAAGACAGGTCACTGCCCTTGATACTGAGAGGCGGGAGCTGGATTCAGGTTGACACAGTGCTTATCAAAGGATGTTGAGGTTTCCTGTCTCTTTTATTAAACTCAGCAGCCAGGCCCCGATGTGCGCCTCTTTGAAGTACACTCTATCAGTATGTTCATTATGCTATCATCTGCATTGCTTCCACAAAAGGACAGGGTGGATCCATGGAGCCTTTGATTGTTAAATAGGCCGGCCATGGCAGGAGGAAGGTTTTGCCTTCCCCGTTCTGAGATGCCATATGTACTCTTGGTTGTCATATTCCAACTAAATATGACAGGGGGGATGGCACATGCAGGCTGTGTCCACCCAGAGTACACGGGTCTATGTGTATGTCGTGCGGTGAGCCTAGGAAAATGTGTGCAAATTAGACCCACACATTTTCCAGAGGTTGATCTACCATCATTCAATTTTATTTAAAATTTCAAAAAAGCCAAGGCGAGCACACATCTACCATATGGATGCTCGAATTCCTTAAAGTCCTACTTAATTTATTTTTCCGAGTTACTTTGATATGTGGAGCATTGGGCCCGATTCACAAAGATTTGGTATGGAGCTAATGAGGTTATGCTTGTGAGCGTCTCAGATGTACACCTTCTACCTGACTCCGAAGCCCAAAGATTGCCGCAATCTGGAGATGCTTGATGCATCTGTGAGATGCTCAAATGTGTGCCAGTGCATCTCACAGATACTCCAGGCATCTGCAGATTGGCTGTTGTTTTAGGCTTTGAGAATAAGGGATGAGGGAGTATTGGAAAATCAGGGATACCTACCAGCCTTTCCTTATTTGCTCCAGTGCAAATCTTTGAGAAACAGACCAATTGGGCCTGATTTTGCCATTGTAAAAATTCTTTTGTAAAACAGGCACATTATGTACTGGTTAACTGGGTGTCACTTTTTCTGACAATGCACCTGTAAGTTTCGCTCAGTTAATTTGTTAAATATCACACATATAATATACAGTCCTGGATTAATCTGCTTTTAAAGGAGGATTCAATTGAAGCGTGTGGAAATCACCAGAGATCCTCCAGGAAATTAATTGGAAATTTAAGTGGCCCAAACAGTCCCATATGGTGTCAATCTGCCACCTGTGCAGTCCAATTTCTCACCAGCATCATTAATGTGCCAAACATGCCCCTGGAGTAAGTAGGTAATGTAATAGTGCAGTTTTACACTTGTGCATATGTAGTGCAAAATTGTATTGAACTAGTGCACAGCTTATGTCATTCCAACCTTAATGACATATAAATGCAAATAAAACACTGCTCTCCCTGACCTTGACCTTAATGGAGCCTGAAACCTGTGAGGATGGATGTTGGGCTAGAGGATGTGGGTATGCTCCCTTTGCGCCATGGATGTTGTACTGGCCCATGTTAACAGATTGCGGCGCATATCAGTTTAGGCATGCACTCCCTACAAATGCAAATACACGTGAATGCAATGTCTCAAATCATTCCTATGGCCCTTAACTCACTCCGTTTGCCTTAATTGACAGATGTGTGCCAGCCTCTGTCCCATTCTTCTCTAGAGTGCTGAAGCACTTCCATCCACGTGTTGCTGTATAGAAAACACACAAATCAATCAATCAATCAAGCAATCAATCAATGATTCAATAAATGCCTGAATTACAGGGCAGGCAGTAGCAGCCCTGTAGGTATGATTAATTTGCTCAGCCGATAGGAAGAGCACTTTCTGGGTGGCTTATAACTTTTCCCCCCCTAAACGAATCCTCACAAACCTTTGCAGAGCTAGTATATGGACCTGTCAGATTGATTCTGCAAAGTTTAGTGAGATTTTGTGCAGGGGGGGCAAAGTTATAGGGGGGTCCCATCTTTTCCCCAAGATACGCAATGGAAAAAACAATGTGCTCACGCCTACAGCCCAAACCGCTGGACTGATTTTCTCCAAATGTATGTTAAGAGCGGAAGCTTGGTCCTGAAATTTGGTGTAAATCCGCCCAGTATTTATTTTTTAAACGGACGACAATTAGTGGTATCTGGGTTTGGCCAAAGGACTTACTTCCCAGTTTGCTCTGCAGACGGGCCTCTGATTGGTCCAGAGGGTGGCGTGATGTCTGTGGACGTCAGATGTACCCGCTGATTGGATGGTGAAAAGTGTGAGGTGCGTTCGATTTTTGGAAATGCCTGCCATGTTAGAACATTGCGGTAAAAACATTAAAAAACACAACATTGCACTTGTAAAACCAATAAAATCATCTCTGGAGAGGTGAGTGGTGATAAGGATGAGGAGAAAAAGCCCCAAAAATGTGTAGCTTTTCAACTCTGACGTCCGCAAATGGTCAGTATGTCCAGGGCGGTTCTGTGATGTTCGCAAACATCTGAGATGTTCGGGGACATGTATGCTTTTTTTTGCATTACAGGGTTAGTAAAAAGTGGTTTTTGGATGGCTTATGACTTCAGCACCACTCAATGAAACCACATGAAATGTTGGAGTTTCATTCTAAACCTGACTCTGAATAGTTCTGAAAAGTGTGGTGCTGTTTTGTCAAGAGGGAACACAAAACTGTCATAATGTAGCAATACAAAATAGTGATATACCTTTGGTGACTGATGCATAGCGTGTGGCCATGGGCAGTGGCCACATATTCTGGGTCATGGCTTAAGGCCATAACCCAGACAATCTGGCTACTGGCCATGACCACGAGGGACCAGAAATGGGGTTACATTGAGCGTAGGTTTGAATGGAAAAAAAAAATCTGCTTGTGTGTACAGGTTGAAGTGCTGGATGGGATTGCAGCAAAATATGTACAAGGAGGGTCAGCAAGAACTTGAAAGCATGATTTTGCAAATATGTCCTGTGTTTTATTTTTTTCAAAAGTGTTAAATGTAGGTACACAAAACAGTGATATAACATTGGTGTCTGGGCAATGGGCTTGGCCGTCAGCAAGGAGAAATGTGTACTGTAATTTGCTTATGGGGGCATGCAGCATGGCCGAAGTGGTAGGTTTAAATGGGAACATTATTCTGCTTGTGGTAACCTCCTGAAGTGGTGGATTAGATTACAACAAACTTGCGTGAGGTGCATTAGCAAGGAACTGAAAGCACGTTTCTGGAAATATGTCTTGTGCTTTATTTTTTGAAAGTGTAAAAATGTAAGTAAAAAAAAACTAGTGATACACATTTGGTGTCTGGGTAGTGGGCATGGCACTCGCCAAATGCAAATGTGTACTCTGATTTGCTTACAGGGGAAGGTGGTATACCCAACACCTATACCCCATGGATTTGGAGACTGGCCATGGCTGCAAGCCAACCTAATACTACTTATTAAGTACAGGGCAAGTACAATTGATATGGACGGAATTATGAAAGTAAATTAAAATGTTACATTGGTCGCACATCTGTGAGTTGGCATGTTATGGATATATTCTCCATGGGAGCTACTGAAATATTAATCATAGCGGGACAGCTTTTATGGGGATACAATCAATGTCATATATCCTGGACATGAATGCAGGGTGTTGTATTGTGTGTGAGGTCCCTATTTATGATACTTAGGCATAACATCTAGTGCTGTGCCTATCATGCCTAAATTATACTTGCTGGTGTTGTCTTGTGTCACTCTGCTCGCTAGAATCATGCTTGTGGTGTGTTGCTGAATCTTTTTTTTCATTTTAAATGAGTGGGGTTATGCAGACTACCTGTTGCTATTGGTATTATCTTAAACTCAAATTGTATGGTTGCCTCATTCACATAGAGATGAGTTAAGTCCATCATAAATATGGTCACAAGAACACGTCATCACAGAAAACAATTAAGGACCCACTCTTCATTCATGCCGTTGGGTACTAGTGTGTCCAAACGGTCGATCCAGTATGCTTCTCGTTGTCCTCTTAGTTTCCTAGTGTCTTGTCTGTGGTTACATTCCTCGATCATCTCTAATACTTGAAATTTATGTTGTGCTATGGTATGGTTCTTTTCATCAAAACGTTCCGCTACTACTGATGTTAACATTTTTATTTATGATGCACGACTTATGTTCATTCATGCATATTCAAATTTTCTTTCCTGTCTCTCCAACATACTATATGCTGCATGTGCATCTTATACAGTACACAATGTTTTAAGTGTTACATATGCCAAAATGTCTGAGTTAAAAAAAAAATCTCCTGTGCGAGGGTGCAAAATAAATGTGCCTTTATTATGTTGTTACAGTTCCCGCAATTTAAACAAGGAAAGGTTCCTTGCTTATTACTTCTCATAGATGTTCTTCTTTCTTCTCTGGTATTCACCAATAGATCGCTCAGGTAACTACTACTTTGATATGCAAAAACTGGTTGGTCAGAAAAGTTCCTTTTTTCTACTTTCATTTGTTAGTATTCTCCATTGTTTAGAGGTGCATACTTTGATCTGGGTGCTTTGAGTAGAACATTTGGAAACGTACACCACTATGGGTGCTTCTTGTTTGGATTTGGTTTGTAAGAGACTCTCACTTGATCTTGTGGTCACTTTTTTGGTTGCTCTTCTCAGATCTTCGTCTGGATATCCTCTGTCTTGAAGTCTCTTATGTGGTTTGTCTAGTTCAATTTTGCATTCCTCTGGATCGCTGATTATTCTTTTAAATCTCAACATCTGGCTATGTGGTAGGTTTCTCAGGGTGTTGTGTGGGTAAAAACTCAATATGTGCAGGAGGTTGTTTCTATCTGTTGGTTTTGTGAATAATGATGTCGACATTTTCAGATCATTCACTTTTACCTTGACATTGAGATAATGTATTGGTGGATCTCCTATTTCTGCTGTTAATTGGATCTTTCAGTCTATAGAGTCAAGGGGCCTCATTACAAGTGAGGCGGAATGGGTTAACGGGACCCGCTAAAGGAGGCGGACCCGTTAAACCCGTTCCGCCTCATTACAAGCTCCCCTTGTGGGACCTGGTAAGTAATGCTTGGTCAAACCAGGCATGCTTACCGGGTACCGCGAGGGGAAGAGGGAGCAAACAACGGGCCGCTCGTAATCGGGGGCTGAAATGGGTATGGGGAAGGTCCGGGCCCGGGTTCCTGGAGGGAGGAATTACCAGGCCCTCTGAACTCGGAATGGCCCGGTAATTCCCCATTCTGGGACCCCGGACCCGATTTTGGCGGCAGCCATGCCGTCAATAGCGGCATGGGTACCGCCAAAATCACAATGAGGCCCAATGTCTCCTTATCTCCATGCCACATGCCAAAGATATCATCAATGTATCTCACCCATGTTTTGATGTTGTCCTTCCATCATGGATTTTCGAAAATGTGGGTTTTCTCAAATTGATTCATTAAGCAATGTGCGTAGGCTTGTGCCATTGTGGCTCCCATAGCCATTCCTGATGTCTGTAGGTAGAATTGTTTCTCATGTTTAAAATAGGAGTTGATGTAGATACATTCCAGTAGTGTCATGATAAATTATTTTGCTCCTCCAATTTCTTTTTTTTATATTCATTTGTTTATAATATATACATAAATACAGAAATCAAAAAATTCATCAAACTATTGTACAGAAATGAATGAAAAAATCGAAAGGAAACTAAAATAAATCATTGAACACATTCCAAATCTTCTCATATGCAGACAATTTACCTTTCAGTTTGCAAATCAATTTTTCTGTCCTTGACAAATTGTGCATTTCTTGGATCCATTCCTCATAGGACGGAGGGACCCTACCTTTCCATCCACGGAGAATCAATCTCTTGGCCACAATGAATGCCACATTGAATGCCCTATAGATCCACTTTTTCAGGGCTGAGCAAACATCATCCAACCCTGAATCATAACACAGGACTACCGTCCTAATATCCAAAACAGATCCTCCACCAATAATTCTTCCACACACCTCACAGACTTTGTTCCAAAAATCTCTGACCCTCACACAACTCCATAACATGTGTTCTAGTGATCCTACCTCCTGAATACAACCCCAACAATCTGCATTATCTGACATACCTCTTATATGTAGTCTCTCAGGGCACCAGTACACTCGATTCAGAATCTTGACTTGGCGGGATCTCTCACTCAAGTTCAGTGAACATAGAGAGACATTGCTACACATATTCTGCCATGCATCAATTTCACTTTATTGAAGTAGTGACATTTCTACGGCTTCTTCCCCTAGGTTGTGTGGTATGCTTGTGTATAGACTGCTTATGTCTATAGTGAACAGGATGTCTTCTCTCGTCAGGCTGATCTCATCCAAAAGGTAAGAAACTGTGTAATGTCTTTCACAAAGGTACTGGTTTTCTGAATAAGTGGTTGTAAAAAGTAGCCAATATATGTTCCCAGTGGCTGTAGAATTCACTCTGTCGCTGCTACTATTGGTCGCCCTCATGGGTCTATCAAGCTCTTGTGAATTTTGAGAAGCAGGTAGAAATGTGGGATTTGTGTTTTTTTAGTCTGTAAAAACACCTTGGTCTTGTGTGAGATCAATCCCATTTGTTCTGCTTTAAGTAATAAATCTTCCAACGTTCCCATGATGTTGTGAGTTGGATCGTGGTCAATTTTGGCATAGATTGTTGCTTTGTCTAATTGACACACATATTCATTATTATAGTCTTCAGTATTGAACAAGGGCTCCTCCTTTGTCTGCTGGTTTTATGATAATGCTTTCATCTGTGTAGAGTGTTCAGATTATTGACATTTCTCGATTGCCGGTACTTTAATGGGTTTAGGTTTAAATTCTACAAATTCTGATGGCGGTGCCTCCCTAAATTCTTGTGGGGGTAATTCTGCAAAGAATACTTTGAGTTTTCATTTTCGAGTCAATTTGTGTAATTCCATTTTGGTGTTGAAAATGCTTGTGCTCTAGGTGGGAACAAATTTCAGTCCTTTTTGTAATGTATTGTACTCTTGTTTGGTGAGTCTCCTATTAGAAAGATTCACTAATAGGTCTGCCGTGTTTGAAACCTTGTTATCATTCCCTGTTCTTTTCCTTTTCGCTCGCCTTGTTCTTTTCCCCTTTGATCGCCTACTAAAAAAGATCTTTCACTATCTGCTTCACTGGTGCCGGATTGCTTTTTTCCTGTGTTTTTCGTTTCTATGTTCTGGGCTGGTGCTGAAGAGGTGGTGTCACCTCTGGTAGAGTCGGTATCTGAGCTACTGTTATCTGATGTTGGGTTGTTTGTTTTGGAGGCTGGAATTGATATTTATCGGCCCATGTATACACTTTATCATTTAAATAATCATATGTGTCATGGCAGAATTTTCTAAAATTTCTCACTTACAAATCGGTTTTGTATCCTTCGAGACGGTTGTTGAAGTTGGCCAAAATGTTGGTGAATGTTTCTGCATTGGTCATTGCAGTAATCTCTAAGATTAGTTCATTTATGTATTTTTCAAGAGTCTCAATATTTGTGGAAAGCTCTTTGATGGTTAGTTATATGAGGTCAATTGACCACGTATTAAGGATTTGTTCCCATTTGTGTACGAAATCCTTGTTCTCTTTACATAATGTAATTCTGAGTAGAATTCCGACGCCTGAAGGTATTCTTTGTGTCTATAGTAGCGTCCTAAGGCTACAGCATGTAACTTTCTGTTACTCGATTTCCGTATGATGTATTCCAGTTGTGTGTTCCTTTTTTGAGGGTCTGTGTGCTGTATAGATTGATTGTTTCCTTGATCATGCTCAATATAGCGTTCGCTTCAAAGGTTGAAAAACCGAGTGTTGTGGTTCTGTGTTCAGTAAGATGTTCTATTTCATCGTATGGCATGGTTGCGTGCCTCCACTCAAAGGAAGCACATGGAAAGGGGAAAAGAGCGAGGAGGGGGAAAAGGAAAAAAACAGGGAATGATGACAAGATTTCAAACATAGTCTTCATTTAGTCTTGAATACTACATTACCGCTATTGACCACTACTGAGAAGACAAAAAAAGATGAAAATAAGATCCTCCGTTTCGGTGAGGGTGATGTGAAATAAAGTGTTAATAAATATTTACATATTTGAAGGTATATTTGGACTTTTTACTAACCATTTTGAGTCAACAAATACATAAGGAGATTCAGCTTCACATAAGAATACAGTCAGCAGCCCTGCTCTCCCCAAAACAACCCCCAACTGTAAACACTGTCTATCTGTCTCGCCCAAGACAACAGTTTACATGGATATTATATTACATTATCCTCCCACAACCATGTTCCTACCCAGATAAACTATTTCACAAGGTGGTCCACTCATCGCAGGAACACTCTCTCGAGTGGCACAAACATTGCCTGCATCAGCTCACTCTATAAGGCTACATCTAAGTCCCAAGTATACCGCCCTGGGCCAAACTGTGGTCTAAGCAATCCCCCACCGCTGCAAGTGTCCCCACCATGCATTTAAACCCACAGAAATAAGTCTGGGCTCTCCTTATACCAAAGTGCTCATAAATTACATGTGCTTTTTCGTCTAACCCCATTTCTTCTAATTCTGTGAATTGTTGTATTTTGTATTTTCACATGTACATCATCTGAGCTGTGTATTTTACCTGTGTCAAAATGATAATATAAGTCTGGTGGGTCCTATCACATTCTGTGTTCAGTAATATTGTTTATCTAAGCAATATATATTTTGTCTTTAAGCATTATCACCCTTATTGTGGTATGGCATAGAGAGGGGTAATCAGTCTCATTTCTGTACACCCACCACACATCTATATCAGGGCCCTGGAAGGACATTGCTATTCTCTGCTTAGCCAGCAGACAGGTGAGGTCCCTCATTTTAGCAAAATGCTTTGAGCCTTGCCTGCACAGGAACACACCTAGCAGGCACGCCTCAGGGGACCCAACATCTAAATCCACCCCTCCCCTAGATACTCTTTCTACAACCTTCTACCAATATCCCCAATTGGGTGTCTTAGTTATATTAACCACGGCTATCAGATGGTGTTCAGTATATTTTTTTTTCATCTGCTCTGATTGTGTGGCAAGTATTTGTTCCAATGAATTGTTTAATGTTCACTAACATAGACCTACAATATTAGATTTGTCAGTCAATGGCATTTATATGCAGGCATTTTGTTTTTGTATTTATGTTAGTAAGGTTGAAGGTTTATTTGATTGCATTTGTTGTAATTTTAATGCACTTTCAGCTATGCAGTACTTTTAGCTGATTTGAGATTTCTGTGAGGTAGTATAATAGATGGTGTTGTGAAAGTTCATTTCAATAATTTTTTTATTTTTATTTTCTTGTTTCTGCATCGTTCTCATCATCCCAGTGGATTTGCAGTGGATTTACAGCAGATGTTGTATAGGTAACTCCTGTGAAAGGCCAACCCATAGTCAAAATATAATGGTACTGCTGGAGATGCTAGCAGAACATCTTCAGACAGTTCATGATGGCCTTCTTTGTGAACCTCTCTAGCATTTCTGGTGATTCTTCAAATGAGTGTTCCAGCGCTACAGGTGTTTCAAGACTATGGCTGTTTGTGGAGGTTTATTCTGCACAACCACCACCCACAGGTCCAGTGAAGGGGGAAGACCAAATGTAAGTCAGAAAAGGCTGCAGCCCAGTGTGGGGCAGACCATCTAGAAATATATAAATGTGTATATTACATAGCCCACGGTAGTGGCTGTGGTGGCTGTGTAGTTATGGTTAAGTTGCTAATCCCAGAGGAAGAGCACTTTTTGGGTGGTTTATAACTTCACTCCCCCTGGACGAATCCTCACCAAACGTTGCAAGAAAAGTATATGGCCCACTCTGAATTTGTTTGCAAATGTTGGTGAGGTTTGGTCGAGGGGGGTCCCAAAATTTCTTTTTTCCCATAGACATAATGGGAAAAAACTTTGCTCATGCCTACAGCTCAAACCGACGGATTTCCACCAAATCTGCAGCAGGAGCAGCGGCTTAGTCCCGAAAGTGTGCTTTTGTTAATTGGTGTAAATCCGTCCGGTAGTTGACCAAAACGTAAGGCAACAAAATTAGTGATATATATGTCTGCTCCGTGGACACACTCCCTGTTCGTACGCGGACAGAACGCTAATTGGATAATCGACTTGCGTTGTGTCCGCGGACAAGCAACATGTTCGCCGATTGGCTGGAGTGAGGCATGATGTGCGTCAAATTGTTTCGATGCGCCCGCCCTCTTGGATCACAGCGCGGCGGTGAACAGAGGCAAAATGCAATTTTGGGGAGTGTGTTGGTGTGTAGGAGTGCTTGGGGAGGGTTGGGGAGTAAGAGATGGGTCAAATACTGTATTTGTTTGGGTAGTAGGTGCCCCTGATGTGTTCGCCATGTCGGTGGTTTTTGCAGCTGTCCGCGGACATAATAAATGCACTACTAGCTATTTTCCTTTAGTATTATGTTGGTTTTGGGTTGTTAGTAGAGCATTGATTGTAATTAATATCCCCTATAAGCAGCCCACATACCACAGTCAAAATGTTTGGTAGCAGAGGTGTGTTATGCTGTGGTGGTTGTGGCCAGGGCGTAGAGTGTTGGGTGCATCGCCAAAGGCCGTATGCCATAGGCCATGCACCCAAGACTCTAGGCCCTGGCCATAACCACCTCAGCATAACACACCAATAGAATCAAACACCCATCAAATATCCACAACCCAAAAGTTTGTGTACTGTTTCATTTGCAGAGTTTGTATGAGAGATTTGGCTAGGCTAAGCAGTTAAGATTGTAGAGTTTGTAACAACGACTGCGTCATAAGATACCCTTGGAAGTAAACATTTTGGATTGTGGTGTATGAGTGTGTACATTTTCTTTGAGATCTAATGGTAAACAAACTACTTTGCCACAAATGCCTTTCACTAATACAGATGGAGGTCAGTTTGCTGTTTTTGGTGGAAGGCATATTATTGCTTGAAATGGGTGCACTGTTTGAATTATGATGCTCTCATATACATTTAATTGTTGCAGGGGTTTTGGTAGTGGAAATAATTCCAAGTTATTTGTGATAGCACGTGAAGGTGTTTGGTTGTTATCAAGTTTTGCAGTGCAGTAATTGAAAAGTATTAAGGGGTCAGTCATTTCATAGTAGAGAGCTAATTGGAACCATTTGGAATCTTCATTGTCTTCTACTTTGTATGTTATGTCTACAGTGTTTATGATACTTTTATAAAAAGTCCTGCTGCAACACACACACATGGTTTGGTACTTCAGCGGTTGTACTTTTAAACTTTAGTATTTATTTTTTGTATGTGTGTACATACAAAACTACTAACAACTACAAAAAACTAACAACTACTTGTACAGTAGTTGTTAGTTTGTTGTAAAGCTAATGCATTTTGTAAGTGGCTTTCACTTCCAAAATATTTTCTCTGGATATGCTCTATTTCTTCGAGTAGTTGTTTGAATGTACCATGTAGAAGATTGTTATTTAAATTGGCTAGTGCTAAAGCAGGACTTTTAGCATAGTAGATTTTATGGACCAGATTTTCGATAGTTGAATGATGTGTTCATATCATTTTGCTATGATGGAAGGTGCTTTTGCAAATAGGTCCTGAAATGCAGGCTAATGAATGTCCTTGTAGTACTGTATATTTGCGCACTAGACAGGCATCCATAGTTTGTAGTAGTTTCATTTTGAATGTGTCTTTGCTTTTTACATACTGATTGAGGAACTGGCGTAAAGATTTGAAAGATTTTTTGGCAGTGCTACACATTGATGTACACAGCCATTTGTAGACTGGACGTGTTGGTTCAGTAGAATGGAGAGGTGATACTGAGTTTTCTGGGGATATTTTTGTGAGCAGAGTTTCTTGTTCCATAATGGTGTTATTAAGTTTTTCATACCCTCGTCCACTGCTATGTATGGCAATTGGGTTTGTTTGCTTTTGTTTATATGCCTTTTAATTAAAATATGTTTCTGTGCTCGTGGTGTGACTCCATTCACCTCCACAGATGTTTAAGAAGCTATTTTTGTTGATATTCCGTTGAGAAGTCTTTTGTGTACTTTACTAGTTAGTTTTCTTAGTGGTTTCATTCTGTTTAAAACTAAAATAAATAACTTCCTTTTGAGAAGAATTGCACTGTCTATGAGAGCTTCCAGGATTAATTTTCCACAGTAGGTTTTAAGGGTTGTGCAGGATCTCTCTCCTGTTTTTATAAGGTTCTGAAGGACTCTGGCAGAACATTTTTTGTAAAATATAATTTTTGGTATGGTTACTTGCCACTACATCAAGATTTTATAGGTGCAGCATTAGCAGTAGTTGTAGTTGAAGTCTTGTTAATCACTTTCTGTTTCATTTTACATTTTGATAGAGGAGGCAAAGTTTCTGTACTGGAAGCTTGTTTTGTTTCGCTTCATGACTGTATTTGTCACACACATCAGCAATGTCCTCTACTTCAGACGATAATTCAGATTCTTCCCCCTTCCCCAACTCCTCACCTTCCACCTTCTTCTTAAGTGTGCCTTCCTGACGTATTGAAGATCTCTTTTTTTTTATGAAGATACGGACGCCCCCGATAGGATGCCACCGTGCCACTAAGATAAGGGCAACGGGGGTTGTCCCACCGGGAGTGCCTAATAGGGGAAAAAGCCAAAGGCACAAAAAAACCCAAATGTCTCTGCTTGAGTGCGCCGGGGAAGTTGATGGAGTTCTCCGAAGGTGAGTATGAGACAGCGCGGACCAAACAGTCTCCAACAAGGAGGCGAGGGAAGAGGTAAGTATAACTTGCAACAACTTCGGGTAGCAACAGGTAGGCACAAGGACGAGGCTAAACAGTACAGGAAGCAGGCGCAGGTCGGTGTCAGCGGGTCCAAGGAGGTACAAAGGGGAGGACAAGACAATCCGGTCAGCAGCCATGGGTCGGCAACAGTAAATCCAAAGAAGTACAAGTGGAAAGTCCAAGGACAGGCACAGGTCGAAAATGATCAAAGGCACAGTAGAGATGGGCCAAAGAGAGGAAAGAGAGAGAGAGAGGGAGAGAGAGAGAGAGAGAGAGGAAAGAGAGAGGTAGAGAGAAGGAAGGAGAGAGAGAGAGAGGAAAGAGAGAGAGAGAGAGGGAGAGAGAGAGGAAAGAGAGAGAGAGATAGAGAGGGAGAGAGAGAGAGAGAGAGAGAATGAAGAGGGTTGGAAAAAATAACAAAAAAAATAAGAGAAGGGGAAAACACCCGGGAGCGAAACAAGGAAACAGGAAAGGCGGAGATTCCTTAGAAAAAAGGAACCAAACAGCAAAGGAATCCACAAGGGAAAGCAGCTGAGTAGTAACGGAGCGGCAGCAACACGGAAGGAAAACCGGAATCGTTGCAACGTGTACGAAGCAGGAAGTGACGGTAATTATACCTCCGGCTCCGCAAGCGTGCAACGTCTAGAATGGCACTGAGAGGAACCGTGTCGGGAAGCGCAATGGCGGACAGTTACGCCCGCGATACTATGCCAGCGATTCCACAATCGCCAAGTCTGCCGCGATGTGACAGTATTAGCTGTTTTGTTTGAACTTTTTGTACAAAATCTGCTAGAGATGGATGCTTATTTTGGACACTTTTATTTTGATTTGCTCTACTTCTGCTTTCACAGCGTTGCTTTTTGGTAGGTGTTCTTTGGGGTCTGTTGGAGAAAAAAGAAAGTGTGGGTTGGGCTGTTGTGCAGTGTATGCATGCTTTGTGCATGAGTGTCTGAGTATGCTGGTAAGGATGATTATGGAGGTGTGTGATTGTGCAATGGTAGCTACATCAACTTGGGAAGGATATTCTTGTATTTGTGTGTTACTATACTTGGCTTCAAATGAAAATATAACGTATACAACTGGTAAGGGAAAGCACTAATACTACATCTAATGGGAAAGGGTTAATCCACTTCTTTGTTCTACAATACTAAAATGTTAGTGTGTTTAAAGAAAGTGTGGGTTGGGCTGTTGTGCCGTGTATGCATGCTTTGTGCATGAGTGTCTGAGTATAATGGTAAGGATGATTGTGGGGGTGTGTGATTGTGCAATGGGAGCTACATCAAGTTAGGAAGGCTATGCTTGTATGTTTGTGTTTCTATAATGGGCTTCAGATGACAATATAAAGTACACAACTAGTAAGGGGAAGCACTAATAATACATCTAATGGGACAGAGTTAATACAATTCTTTGTTCTACAATAGTAAAATGCTAGTGTGTTTGAGTAACAGTTAGAACATTATGCTAGTATTGTACTTACTTTTTGCATGGAAAGATTACGTTTCTTCTAAGTCCTTGTTCATACTTCAGATGCTGCTGCTTTTCAGCAGAGTGGTCTTCATTGAAATTGCACAAAAAAGAAGTTAGTGAATATGTGTGTTTATAGCACTTTTGTTAATCTAGACATTTTTTAATGAGTATAATAGTAAACGTATAGAGCACACTTGTTTTTTAATGTTATGTTATTGGATGTTTAGAGATAAAAGAAATAATCACATGCATTTTTTGCTATTGTTACATGGTAAATGGCAGAGATTATACAGAAAAGCATGCAATGGTTGCATTTGTGAAGGTGTGGCAAAAAAAGCATAAGGATTTCATACAGAGACAGTGGTGTTGTTTGAGCTGGGAGTCTTTCTAATGATATTGTCTGTGTATGTGCTTGAATGAAGATGGATGTACTCCTCCTGGCTGCGTGCAATTTTATAACACACTGGGCAGCATTTTTCATAAGTATACTGTTATTTCTCCCATTTTTTAATATGAAATAACATTTTTTTAGATAGCTGTGTGAGTAAACAAAAATTTGGAGAGCAGCCAGGTTTGCAATTAACACTTCATCATAGCAGATGGGAGAAATGACAGTAAATTCATTTTACAGTTTAAAAAGGGTAAGTGTCAGTTACTATTTATATGTATTCCTAGAAGAGCTGTACATGTACCGTGTAGAAAATATTTATACCAATATTCTGTGTTCATGCATGTGGATGGGAATGAATCTGAAAGTAGATTTCTTGGGGAGTTCTATAGTAGTTGTTGCTGTAGGTCCGTTTCAGTGACAGCCGAATTGTACTGAGAGTGATTAATAGTACATCTAAAGTGCTCATCTGTGATTATAAAGTTAGATGTAGAGTTCTTGGATGTGATTGGTGGATGATTGTGTGACTGCTTAACAGTGGCCAATGAGGAAATGGTGCAGAAAGTGAAGTGGAAAGGGTGGAAGGGCTGACTCAGTGATACGCGCTCCATTTACAACGCGGCTGTCCGCGAACAGGGAGTGCCACTTCCGGGGTTTCTCAGCAAATGCAGCATGGAAAGGGGACTGTAGGGATCAGCCAATCAGATGTTGAGGTTGTGGTTTGTGTTGAAAGAGGCTGTGTGTAGTGAAGATGGCTGAGGTGGAGAAAGTCAGGGTGTTGGTGGTTTCAGATATTTTGTGCATGGTTTGGAGCAGTATGCTAAATGTAGGAATTTGGCAAACAATTTTGATGTTAAAGGAGTGGAGGTGGTGTGGAGCACTGTGACTGGTTTTAATGTGCAGGGAATTGTACAAATTTGTGGAGATATGGGTAGGGTAAACATTCCACATGTAGTTGTTTTGCACTGTGGTGCTTTGCATTTGGGGTCAGTGCCCCTACTTTGTTGGCAGATTTGGAACACTTGGTTCAGGCAGTAATGAAAATACTTCTAAATGCCAAGGTTATTTTTTCTGGTTTAGTAGCTAAGGCAATAGTTTAGTTTTTTGTCCTCAGCAGGTGGAGAGAGCATGATTTAGGGTGGGATTTATTGAGATAGGTCGCAGACCTTCTCATTCTCTGTTTTACAGTAATGTTGGTATTATTATATTTGATCCATCCAAACTATATATGCAGTGTAGTGACCTGCATTGGTTGTGGCTCATGCATGGTAGATTATACCTACTGTTGTGAACGTTTTCTTACCGAGCGATAGTTTACCAAGTGTGAATTCAGTTAGCTTGCAGTTATTTTTGGTACCAAATGCATTATAACGTAAAGCATTGCTATTACGTATTTAGTATGTGTCTGTATTTGTAAGGTGGCAAGACCCCCACATCGTTCATCTCGCTAGTGACCGAAAGTGGGATAGTACAAACACACGTGTGCAAATTATAGGCCTCTAATATATAACTGCGGTCATTGGGGTTAGGGGACCTAACGGTCTGGCCGGAGGGGGTTGCAGCAGGGTTTGCTTGGACATTCTCATACAAGCATATTTTGTCAGAGCTCGAGACTTGCTCCTTTAAAAAATGTTTACATGATTTGCCGTGTGAAGAGGAGATGGGCTGAGGTGACAGGTGGTGTGGCCTGGCTGTGGGAGTCGCTGGGAGACTGCAAAGTTCTCCAGAGGAACAAAATAAATCTGTAGAAATGTCACCCGCGTTGGTGAATGGTAGCAAACAATTCATATGTTTTTCAAAAATATTTGTAATGCCAGTATGGTCTGAAGGGCTATTGGATCCCATTTTGAATGAAGGTCAGCGCCGTTGAATTTTTGTTTCTGAGCTGAGCAAACCCACGCATCGTACACAGTATAAGGTTCAATTGTTTTTCGACCTTGAAACAAAGGGAGGATTCCGAAAAGGAATGCATGAAGGGATGGATGTAACAATTTTAAATATGATAAGGTTCACCATTCCAAAACTGGAGAAAGGAATATGTAATTTCATTTCATGAAAATTCGTTGTACTGAAGGGAGTGTCTGCGTTACGCCAATAGAATAGAAATGCCGAATATTATGTTCGTTTTACTTTCGATGATTTTATAGACAAACTAGTCATGTTATCATTTGCGACCATTATTGGTGGCTTACATTGTACTTAATTGTTGTTTGTGGCATATTGCAATGACATGCAATTACAACTTGTGTGTGCACTTGGCTTTGTCCTGTGCACATAGGCAGTCCACCATCGGGATGCGTGTAGTCCACTAGTGGGTTCCCCCAGGTTCCACAAACGCGTAATTCAATGCTAATATTGAATAAAAATTCTGTGTATGTGTTCTTATTGGACTTAGCTTGCTCCCTGATTGTAGCGTCAGCCTCTGCATCCCATTTCGAGCTGACCATAGACCATAGCAGTAAATTCTGAAGCAAATTGAAGAGTACTTTCCACGTTATTTTCTCTGTGTTCCTATTGTTTCACCTCCATCTTTATCAATAGTTGTAACACAGCCAAATTAATGGTTAAAATGATAAACTGTAATAAAGATCGGCTACTGAGACACATTTCTGTTATCTTTTTTAAACAGCTACATCCTGCCTTTCTGTGATTGTCATTGATTCCAGATACCAACTGAGGTTTTTTTTAACCGGCAGCTGCAGATACATGTAAATGGGTGGATCACAGTGACTTTTTTTTGGGACGATCACCACGGGCTGTTATGCCCTTACGTGGTAACAGCCATAAGGAGCAACCTGCAATTGTTTACGGTGGGCTAGTACCAACCTGATGCCAAAGCCTTGCAATTCACAGTGCGCCCGATGCGTTTCTTACATCCAAAAGGAACACTGCATGACTCACGATAAACATTTGTGGATTGAGAACGAAGAAATAAATTACCTATTTGTTTGAATATGGAAATCGCCGGATGTTCTCGGATTGTTTATTGAGAAATAAAATTGTACAGTTTTGCTATTTCCTTTAAAAGTATGGTTTTATATTCAAAATTGGGACGCGCTGTGTTGTGAGATGATGTGTGTTGATATTCCGAGTTCTGCGTCAAATAACCTTATCACGTAGTTGATGGCTGGGTGCATTTGGCTACGCTGTCCAGTAACGTCCTGGAGATAGGCAGAGAATATCACTAGGTTTAGTGATGTCAGCCCCAGGGGTGGGGCATATGAATTATTGCCGCCAGGGCAGTCCACCTTGGGTGATGCGGCAACGGATAATATTATCACAAGATGGCCACACCCTGGTGCCTGATTTTGCATGTGTAAAAAAGAGGAAAACTATGTTTGGGTGCATAGGAAATGTTTGTACGATCGATCAACGTATGCTTAGAAGCACATGCCCGAACACTCGGGACAATAATATTTCTGAGTGCACTATTTTTTTAATAGATCCATTTTTTGCTGCATTCGCTGCAGATGATTTTGTAAGGTCTCTGTTTCTGTATTATTTTTAATGTCTGTATCGTGTGTTTAAAAAAACATGTTATGTACACATAAAGTAACGGGTAATAATTGGTTTATATAGAGAAGTGTAGTGTCTACCATTAGTATCACTGTTTTCACTCATTTCATCACGAGGAACATTTTCTTCCAGGCATTCCAAAGTACTAGACATTTCTGTGTCTTAAATATACAGTTTGCACTTCTTATTTATTATTGAATGTAATGTATTTATGTGCTGCTTTTTGAAAATGTTTAGTGTTTTTTTTTTTTTTGGACGATATAACAATGTATGATACCCCCTGAGATAGAGTTGATGTTGTCCGAGTCCGTCTGCGAACAGCCGCATTGTCTCCGGATATCAGACCCACTAGCGCGAGTAGGGGGTTCAGTATGTTCTATGTGATATGTACATAAACTAAGGGCAACCTAGTAAAGATTCAAATTTACATTATCTTTATATGTATATTCACTGAAAAAACTTTGTTACAGGAACGTTATGGTAAATTGCGCTACTAAAAACCTATGAAATTCAGTAAAAAAACTTTGTTAAAGGGACGTTATGGTTAAGTTGCGCTACTAAAAACCTATGAAAATCAGCGAAAAAAACTTTGTACAAGGATGTTATGGTTCCAAGTAAAACCAAAAAACAACAGCAATTCGCCAGTTATGGTAAGCTAAGCAACCATAACTCGCGCCACTACCTTGCACTGCTAAGACGAACACCCAGGACATCAAAGATGACATCACTGATAACATCACATGTGCATTTACTTTTCATGAAAAGTCTGTACAAGGAATTCTTATAGTAATGTTGATAAAAAAGTGTGAAGTATTATTGGAATAGATATCATGAGGTATGTAGTGCATTAAGTAATGCATTGTTACAAATACCACTCTATTCTCAGGTTCTTTCCAGTATACTAAGCTACGCATTTAGAAACATAGGCATTGTGTGCAACATACATGATGGATGTACAATATTTTAATCTTACCATGTTGAATAGTAAAATGATAAATGCTTTTTATTACAGTTTGTCTACTGTGCAACATTGAATAACTAGCTAATAAAACCCACTTACTACAAAATTGCATTATTCGAAACAAAACACAAATAACAACAACACATACACATATGAGCATATACAGGGAAAATGAAGTAAACAACAGTATTACTGGACAATGTTCATACCCCAACTGATTAACTTTATACACAAAAATGATTGCTCTGCTTCAAAGCTACTACTTCACTATGTATAACTATCTCATAATGTGACTGGACCCTAAGGAGCGTAGTGTGCATACAATGTATACAAATATGAGCATATCCAGGAAAGTAAAGTAATTAAAAAAAGGCAGAACTATCAGAAAGTGTTGATAACCTTACTGATTACCTTTATACACACAAAGCATTGCTGTTTTCCTAATCTGTGTTTTGCCCTATCTATATGTTTCATATGCTGTGAGTGAACCCCAAGTGAATTACTGTAAGAACATATTTGAAGTATAACACTACAAATATCTTACTTAAATATGAATTATGAGTATATGAATTTTTAGTTCCTGACTTTTACTGGCCTAGATATGTCAGTAAAGGAAAAAAGAGGGAGCCAGACATGTGATGTTATCAGTGATGTTATCAATGATATTTGTGATGTCATCTTTGATGTCCTGGGTGTTAGTCTTAGCAGTGCATGGTGGTGGTGTGAGTTATGGTTGCTTAGCTTACTATAACAGGGACGTTTCTGGGATTTTTCGGTTTTACTTGGAACCATAACGTCCATGTAACAAAGTTTTTTCACTGAATTTCATAGGTTTTTAGTAGCGCAACTTAACCATAACGTCCCTTTAACAATTTTTTTTTTATTGAATACATATATGTATATTAATTTGTATTTGGTTTAAAGACAAATACCAACAAACCTTTACAAACAATTTCACAACACATCATATTCAATCTCAACACCAAATCACACATAAAGTGTGATACATGCATGTTGCCCAGTTGGTCCCTGAGACATATTACTGTGTGCAAATTCAACAAATAAATTGAGTGCAAAATAGCAAATGTGTAATGTATGCTGTACAGTTAAATACCAATGAATCCTTGAGACATATTACAATGTACAAATGTTGCAAATAAATTATGTACTGTAAACTACAAAAGATCATAGTAAAATACTCCTAAAAGACAATCATTACGACCCAGGCGGTAAGTTACCGCCTGGGTCGTACCCTTACTACCATTGCGTAAACTACGTTTACGCCATGGTGGTTGGCGGATTTACCGCCCCATTCCAAGGTGAGTGGGGCGGTAAATCCCCATTTCCCATTTTACCCTTCCCCATTCCCATTTTTGCCCCATAGGGCATAATGGGAATGGGGAAAGGCGCTAATTACGCCACCGTAAATTACGGTGGCGTAATTAGCACCAAGGTCCCTTTGCGGCATGGGTTTTAACGCCTGCAAAAAGCAGGCGTTAAAATCACCATCCCGCAAAGGGACCTTGGAATCAGGCGTTAAGGGTCGGCGCCGTTTACGGCGCCGTAAACCCCTTAACGCCTGGGTCCTAATGATGGCCAATATAAACTTTGTCACTAAAAGATATTAACCATATTCAAATGTCTTTTAGGATAAGTCGTGCATTTTTCTATCATGGTTGCATGAATGCCAGATTCAAACAAGCACAAAACAAGTAAAAGTTAGAGAGATATGAAAAGTACATACAATCTATTCCAAAATTCTTGATGTGATGACATTATAAATAATGCTATAATATAACATTTTAGGATATTAAATATTTGTTGACAATTATAGAAACTCATTAATTCTAGCCAGTAACTTGGTGAGTGCTATTACCAGAGTGACGTTCTCCCCCATATACAACAAATCCACACCAATTCCCTAGAAAATAAGGTGTTACCAATATAGAATTTAATTCTATCACGTTCCAAATGTGTAAACAAAATAGAACTAAGTGTTTCAGAGTTTCGCGCCCAGTGGTCTCAGAACAAAACCGGCAGCATTCCATTTAATCTTTTTCATTGTTTCTCTGCCAATGATAAACTCGCTCATAAGTATGAAATTGATTGAGGCAAAGGGGAGGGGCTTCACAAAATAGATCTAGGATAATGCAAACAACTCATTAATAAGCTCTGTGTAGTGATAGTTTACCTAAACCAAGTAAACAGTGCGTGTTGAGAGATTGTACAGTCCATAAAACACACCATCAGAAAGCAATTTGAGAGCGTTGATATTCGTGGTATCACAACTGCAAGGCTCCTCCAGGCGTAACAGGCACTTGCAAGGGCACTTACTTGGGGCACTCATGCAGGGGTGCATGTGCTTGCCTTAAGTAACAAGGTGGACCACAGGCCACAGGGGACGGGGCTTAACAAACCAGATTGAGTCAAAGCAATTTGAAAGCATTGATATTCATGGTATGACAACTGTATGGCCCTGCAGGTATAACAGGCACTTGCAAGGGCACTTCCTTGGGACACGCATACAGGGGCGCACGCGCTTGCCTTAAGTAAGAAGGTGGGCTGCAGGGTCAGGGCTTCACTAACTAGATCGAGGCAAAGCAATTTGAAAGCATTGATATTCATGGTATGACAACTGCAAGGCTCCTCCAGGCTTAACAGGCACTTGCAAGGGCACTTCCTTTTTAAAGGCCCACATTTTAGAGTCTTTTTGCACAAGGTGCATCTGACTATCTCTATTTCTTTTTTGCCACAAAATTAGAAAAAAATGTGTTTTCAAAGTACTAGTCTTTCTACCTGTCTGATTGTTTTCTATCCCAAGTTCTCCAAGTTTGCTTATCTCACACCTTTCTCTCTTGTTCTCCAAGTTTACTTATACTTAAACTTCCCCATCATCTGTCCTGAAACCACCCATTATACTGTTATTTGTTTATTCTCACCCAATTATATACCACTGTTTGTTTATTGTAGTTGTATTTTGTACATGTTTTTATATTGTTGTATGGATTTTATTAATCCAAGTTGGATTTTTTTCCAATGACCCAATGATTAGTATGTGCAAAGAGAACAAAGTGCTGTTTGCACAAATGCAGTATCTTCTATAGTGCATGTGATGCTCTGCATACAAGATATGAGGGTCATAAAAATGTGTGTATTAAATTGTGTTTCTTAAAGTGTGTGCGTGTGTTCTTTAACTAACTATGTTTTCTTTTTTTTTTTACAGATAGAAGGATATATATTTTTTTAAACATAGAGGAATAACCGTGGCTATGGTATAGCCCATTGGGGTGTTGAATTTTGAGGGCATGGTTAATGCAGCAATGACCATGGAGGGTATATTCCTCAATGTGCAAAAAAGTACGCTGTTTGTCGCCAAAAGAGTGCTTTCAAAGAATGGTCTATTATGTTCATATGTATACAAAATCGATGCAATTTACCCCCCAAAGTTGCATATTGTACCTGCGGCTAGAATAAAAGTCAATGAACTCGAGCCGTGGCTATGATTGATAGTATGTGTGAGGGTTTTTATATAAAAGAATCTTAAAACGGTGGCTATACAAAAAGGGGCATGATTGGTGTTTTGGGGATCACGCCTAGCCACAGCAATGGCTGGCGTGTTTACCCGCAGCCACCCTGCACCCACCCGGTGTACGGCACTGCTACCCGTGAGTAAAAGTGGCGTTGTATGCAGCCGCAGTTACACACCAGCAAATGGCACTTCAAGTGTTTGTGGATGTGTCTTTGCCACGTGTAATAACAGCTATACTGGCAAGGCTTCTCTATTACCACAGCTATAACGAGTTCATTCCTGGGCGCTTCAACGCTTTTCCCCTTTTCATTGGTTGTTGTGATAGGGCTCGCTATTGTTATAGCCGTATCTATTGGTCCATACACCTTCTGTGCAATAATCATAATTCTATGTGGATGAGACAGGTCAGAATTCTATATGTATTTTTATTCTATGTGCTTGGGTGTTCCCTTGTCTTATTTGAAGTTTTGAAATTTGGCTTTCTTTGATTTTCAGTTTGTAGAAAATGTACGTGTAGCCACGGATACAAGGCAATATTTGTAGTTGTGTTGAATATCAGCGGTTACTAGGGATGCTGAGCAGGGTTTTGTATGAGTTTCAGTGTTTGTAATTGGCTGGTATTACTGTTCTGAATGTGTACTTCTTTGTGATAGGTTGCATTGAGTACGTGTCAACCATTTTATTAGTGTTCTTACAAATTAGTCCTCTTTTTCTGATCTTGATTTTGGAAAGTATAAAACCCACAATTTTTTTTACTTTTTCTATTTTGACTGCAGAACTCACACTGTGCTCAAGGTGCAGTTCATGTTACCTGTGACAAAATATTATTGCCATTTATCAGTTGTTTACCATTGTTTTGTTGAACGTCTTACTGTATTTGTTAACAATGAAGTGGGGTTTAGGTCTACTTGATTGAAAATATTTGACCTTTTTCCAATTTGAAATAATTTTTTTGGTCCTTTTTTTGATCGAAAATGTGGCAGGAAGACCCCCTGCACCTCTCTCCCTCTTCCCCCACCTTAATATACTCCCTTATCCCTCCCCATATATATATTTAATTTAGCTTGACCGAATAAATGATCAAAATAATTATGCTAATACTAAAAAATTGATATATATTTGTAGTGGCAGCAATTGCTTTGGTGTTCTAAAATAGCTCTTCTGTAACCATGTAGGATGCGATCTCACACCATGATGCAGTTATATTTCAAACACATTAGTTTGTAGTTGTGCAGATTGGGTATACGTAGGATAGTGAGAGGTTGAGTCGAGGTGGCTGGAACAGAGGAAGTTACTGAAGTGAAGAGAGGGATGCAGACATGCTTTTGTACAGCAAATAACAGACAATTATTTATCACCAGTACATTTGCAGGGCAGAGCAAATACTTTGAACACAGGTAGACGGAGAAATAACTCACAACCAGACACGCAGTTAGCAATATAATGAGCACTTATACGGCTATTTATTCATAGTTAAGAAGCAACAAGTGATAAAACAGAAATAAATCACAGAAAAGATAGAGAATTAGAGAGAAAATACATCACTGTGGCCGTAACTGAATCCCTCATCTCGCCATAAGCAGCTGGAAGACCCCGGTAACAGCCAGGCAGAGAGCACAACAGCCCACAGAAAGGTCGGAACAAGGCGCACCCCCTCTGACTAAAGTCTTTGTGTTTTTTCCACCTGACCTTTCTAGAGCTCTGCATATATGCCCTCCTCAAAAAGGGCTGGCAATTTCTCAAACCTTCTGGCATTAGCGCTTCCGCATTGTTGAGTGACCGTTGGTTGCTGGCCAGGTCAACCGACAGTAACCTTTTTGGGCGGCTTATAACTTTGCTCCCCCCGGACTAATCCTTACCCAACCTTGCGAAACAAGTATATGGCCTGCTCTGAATTTGTTTGGCAACTTTGGTGAGGTTTCTTCAAGGGGGGTAAACTTATAGGGGATCCCTCAATTTTTTTTTCCATAGATGCAATGGAAAAAACCATTTGCTCACGCCTGTAACCCAAACCGCTGGACGGATCTTCACCAAATTTGTGGCAGGAGTGGCGGACTGGTTCTGAAAGTGTGCTTTTGTAAATTTGGTGTAAATCCATCGAGTTGTTTTTTTTAAAAAAGGCAAAATGTAGGTCCCAATAAATTAGTAGCTCGGTCCACTCATCGGACACATTTCCCTGTTCGCTCCACAGACAGTACTCCGATTGGTCTGGAGGCACCGTGATGTCTGCAGACACACGATGCATCCGCTGATTGGCTGGTAAAAAGCATGATGTGCATCATATTTTTCCAAAAATGCCCACCATGTTCTTTCCGCGGATAGCAGCGGCTGTCCGTGGATAGCGCAGTGGGGAACAGGGCCGGGGAACATGCTTTGGGCCATCTGGTATGGCTGGGAAGGGTGGGGGAGTGAAATATTTTTGATATGATGTATTTGTTTAGGTGATAGAAGAGCATGCAGTGTGCGGCAGTCCAAGCATACCGCAGTAGTCTGCGGACATGGCCTTGGGTGGACAGCTTATCTGGTGAATGCAGGCCGGCTTCATTATGGTAGGGGAGTGGAATGGAAATGATATGAGGATGTTTGCATAGGGAAAAAATAGGCGACACACCAAAGAATCTAGGCACTGGCCCAACTACTGCAGTATCATACGGCCATGCTGTAAAAGCAAGGAAATATCGAGGCTGAGTACCACAAAAGGAAATACACCAAACACGGGCTATAAAGATTCACAGATCTTTAATACTGCGCAGTTACAAAGAAACACAGATCTGATACAGATAGCTATCTGGCTCTCGACACCCCGCAATGAGTACAAGCCCGTCAGAGTGGGGAGGGAGAGGTACTGGACATCGAAACATTCACATTATTTATACATATCCTGCAATATTGTCCAGCCCCTCTACAGGTTAATAATCTGCGGTCTAGAGTTCGTCCCGAGTTCACATACAGCTCATACAATAATATGCACATGGATTACATAGGTTTGTGTTTCCAACAAGTTACAATGGCGAAGTGTATTCCTGGATTTAGCAGTGAGCCTTAGTACATATCCCTTCACAATGTAGTTCTGCCAGTGTCCACGCTCTATATTTACATAACATTGTCCTCAATGTGTATTAGTGGATGAAGCTTGTTAGTGCAGACAATCCTGGGACAACAAGTTAAACTTGGTGCAAGGTCGCATTACCTAGCCTAGACAATCGGCCCTCGGACAGTCTAACCATTAACAAGGGCTCAAAGTTCGGGAAGGCTCGGTTGCAAGTTAAACACAGTCCACCTTTTTAGAACAGAGAATTCACAAACAAACAGAAATCAAAATGGCGGACGATTCTAAAATGGCAGCAAAGTTGATCTAAAATCGGAACTTTGCAACGCGGTTTTCTTCGCAGAGCGGCTAGGCTTAGGCCAATATATATCAAAAGGAGGCACGATATGATTTCCCATTTGACAATGCAACCAAGAACTCACCCACATCTATTGCAGTAGGTAGTGTTTGGTGGAAGTTCGATAAACATGTTTGGGTTTATTTGGTGACTGAAAAAGGGCTTCTTACAGTAAGGGAGTGGAGTCTGGATGATATGGTGATATTGCCATTGATGAAAAATAGGGTTGGCGGTCAACTTTAATATCTGCAGATGGTGTTTAAATTGGGAAGTTAAGGGCAAATTGTTGGGGGTGGGTTGTGGCAGGACAATAATATGTGAATAGTCATTATACATACTATGTATACTTTTTGTAACACCATGACACAATACCATTGAAGTGGAAATGGTACTTTTAATTGATGTACCATTGCGGGCACAGATTCTGTTTGTTGCACATGGTAATGCAGGAGAAATCTTTGCTTCTTTCTCTGTGAAAAATACTGCATACTATGTTAGGTAAGGTACTTCACAATGTTGCATTGTAGACAATGTCATATATTCATTTACTTTGTAGACCCTCATAATTAGTACATTGCAAGTACTATGCTTCAAACAACATTACTGTGGGCCTCATTACAACTCCATCAGTAGCCGTGCTGGTAAAATCGGCAAGCTGCCGCTGGAGTTATGTATTTTTCTGGTGCTTGGCTATGTGGAATCACCGGGGCATTACAGGTTTCGGAAAATGTTACTCCCCATTCCCATTTGACTCCCATAGGACTCAATGGGAATGGGGAGGGCGGTAGCATTGACACCATTCATATTGGTGCCAGTGCTACTGTCAAAGTGTGTGAGCGGGTGCCTTTTCTGCGCACCAGGTCAGACCTGGCGGGCAGGAGGGCATTCAGCCCGCAAACCTGTACTATGCCGGTCCGGTAACAATGGTGCAGGTAAGCCTACCGGCACCGTCGTTACAGCACCGGCAGGGTTCTAATGAGACCATGTGTGTTTTGCACAGTTGCTGTGATTTATTGCATAGTTTAGTTTTAATTTAGTTTATTACTTGTACAGCGCACCCCACCCAAGGGTATCTGGGCGCCTATGCTTAGGTACATGGTAGGATACAGAAATAATACAATACAGTCAGAAACAAAAAGGTACTCAGATAATCCAAAACAGCAGTGGAGGTGGGTTACAAATCACCTTGCAGGCAAAACCAACACGATTCCTAGAAGAATCAGCTAAGCAGACAGTCATATTTACAAATATAAATACTATTTACAGAGGTGCAGTCAATAGTCCCGATTCATATTTACAGGGGAGTATACAATACAATACAATCTCTAAATGTACAAACTCCATGCTAGGGTTGACCAGCTAGAAGGCAGTTTGAGCGATGAGCCATATTTTGTTTTTGGCTCTAAAGGACCAGAACGACAGCTCTGCTCTGATGTCAGGGTACTGGAGAGTGAATCTGTCACAAATTGGTAACCAACAAGCTTCTCTTCTAAAGGATGAGATATGACTCGAGCGAGGGATTTTTAAGGGCGCTCTTAAGGCATTATTTTGCAGAACTTGAAGTTTGTTTAAGTTCTGCACAGATGACCCAAGGAAAAGAGTATTACAATAGTCTGGCTTGGAGAGGAAAGGCTTGCAAGCATTGATAAGTTTGTTAGTGTAGGCTGTGGAGGAGGCTATGGAGTTATCTTGTTTTTTTAACGTCAGATTGGAGTCTAAGTAAATCTTCAGTGTTTTGACTTCCTTAGAAACTTTTATGGTGTTCCCATCAATGACATCATAGCATTTGTCTAATTTGTTTAATCGACTTTGGGAACCAATGATCAGTATTTCGGTTTCATGATCATTTAAGCATAGACTGTGAGTAGGCATCCAGGCTTGGATCTCTAAATAGATGTTGTTGATTATTTTGGTGTCTTTAGTATAGCATACCGTGACAGTGATGAGAATATGGGTGTCATCCGCATAGTTGGTGTAAGTGACACCCAGATTGTCAAGACAGACAAATAGGAGCTTCGTAAATATATTGCAAAGCGTGGGAGAGAAATAAGATCATTGAGGGACTCCACAATTGATGGGTAATGAAGGCACAGAGGCTCAAGGTAAGAAAACTCTGGTGGTTCTGTTAGAGAGGAAGGATTGGATCCAATTTGCTGCACTTTGTGAAAACGCAGATGCACTGGTTAGGTGTTGAGTTAAGAATTTTTGGTCTGCCAGATCGAAGGCTGCTGATAGATCTAAGAGAAGGAGGATGGCCAACTTCCCTTTGTCTTTAAGTTCGTCCATCTGAATCTTTGGATCTGACAGCGCCGACACAGTGCTGTGTCTAGGTCTGAACCCGGACTGCCATAGGCCTAGTAAATTACTGTCTTCAAAGTGTCTTTGGATTTGTATATAGGCCGCGCGGTCCAGAATCTTCAAGAGGAAAGGGACCGCCGTGATTGGCCTATAATTCATGGGAATGTTAGGGTCCAAGTTGGGCTTTTTTAGAAGTGGCATGACCCAGGCTTCTTGAGGTTATCAGGAACAGAACAATTTTTGAACAATGGGTTTATCAGAGTTGTAATAAATGGGGCTACTTCTCTAGCACTATCCTTAATAATCGCAGCAGGGCATAAGTCACCCTGACAGTTTGAGGGTTTTATCCCAAGGATGATATTTTCAACAACTTTGATAGAAACTGGTGAGAATTGGAAGGGAGTACATAGTGGAGCTTGATGATCAACGGTTTCAGTGATATTGGAGCTAAGGGTTAAGTTATTTTTTGTAATTTCTATTTTTGTTTGTAAAAGTGCAATTTTATCTGATAGGGCCTTTTGAATATTGGCACCCCAGCATCTTTCGAGCAAGCCTCAGTGAGTGGCACTGGGGACTCAAGTTCCCTGAAGATTGTGAAAAGTTCCTTAGTACTTGATTTAGCATTATGGATTTTTTCATTGTATATTTCTTTTTTGGTTCTGAGGATCGCTGCTTTATAAGTTGAGGCAGTGGTTACATATTTTTTCTAGTTAGTGGTGGAGGGGGTTTTCCTCCAGACAGTTTCAGCTGATATTATTTCATTACGAAGCAGTTTTAGATCGGGGTTAAACCATTTATTCAGTTGGGAGGTGGGTTTAGCCTTTCTTAGTTTTAAAGATGCAATCTGGTTGATTGCTTGCTCCATCAGGGTATTGTAGCTGTCGACTAGATCAGCAGGGTCTTTGTCAGCATTCAATGGAATGTTGGCAATGGGTTGTAGCAGGGATAGTAAGTGGTCTGCCGTTAAGTTACGATTGTTGCTGGCTAGGGCAGGGGGGCAGTAGTTATGTTGGAATTAGAGATCGCTTTTTCCTGAATGGAGAAGATGATGCAATGGTGGTTGGACCATGCACAAGGTTCATTAAGGAGGATCGTGGTGGAGCAATTGAAGTCAGCCAACCAGTCCAGAGTTCTGCCTTTATTATGGGTGGGTTCAAGGATACGTAAGTTGAAGCCGAGCTGAGAGATGGTATTCTGGAGAGCGGTGACGTTGGTGTCTTTGGTACCATGGATGACTAGGTTCATGTCCCCTAGCAAGATAATCTGAGATCCAGGTTTGGTGTTTTGTGTAAGAAGGGTTGAGATGTCTTCCTCAAATGAGGAGATGGGTCCGGGTGGTTGGTAGATGAGGTGTAAAAGTAGAGTGAAGGTAGGAGAGAGAGGTAATTTGACTGAGAGTTGCTCTTCTGAAGTTAAGTGGGTGCTGGAGAACTCTCTGAGGCCAAGGTGGGTTTTGGGTATAAATGCTACACTGCCCCCTTTCCCAGAGGTTCTGTCAGCTCTAATGATGGCGTAGTTGTCTGGAAGGGCTAGCGCTAGAGCGGTTCCTGAAGCAGGGTTAAGCCAAGTTTCCGAAATGGCAACGAAGTCCAATTGGTTGGCGATGATGAGGTCAGCAATGTCTGTGGAGTGAGCTACTGGGGAGCGGGCATTGATCAGGGCTCCTTTAATATCGGGTGGCTGGGTGTTATTAGGTTTACTGTCTTTAGTGGGGGTGGGATGCCTGTGTTCTGCATCGTGTGTCGGTCCGGAGATGAGTTTTGAGGCACCCTGGGAAGTTTCACATTGTGTGCTAAAAGTTGGGAGCCGGAAGCGGGAACCTAGTCTAGCATTCCTCTTAGTGAGTGAGCATGGGACCAGTGGTGTAGGAGGAGTGGCAAAGCGGCCGATCCATTCTTCTGGGTGAGTGGAATTGAGGTATCCAGGGAGTTGTGGCCGGCCAGCGTGTGATGTTTAGGATGAGGGGAGGGGAGTAGGGGGGAGTCATGGCAAATAGAACTGGAAGAAGGGTGGCTAATGTGAGAGCTATGAAGCAGAGACAGGCCATTCAGTTATAAGGTTGATAGATAGCTGTGGAGAGAACGTGTTATGGCACAGTATCAGTTTTGAGGCTAACAGGTGAGTAGCAGTAGAGACACAGTGGTTTCGTGCAAGGACAATGCTAAAAGGCTAACAGAACAGGCCGCTAGGACAGGTGGCAGTTAAAATGCAAAGTCTAGGGTTTAGCGACCAGATCTAGAGGCTAACAAGACAGGTGGGTGGTAATAGGGGCAGTCACACTGGCAAATAGCAATTAAAACAATAAGCGTCTTTGGGTACAGTGGCAGTTTGATGGCTCACAGTATAAAAGCAATGGAACGGAGACAGAGGATTATCATGCAGACGCAGTTCTAACGGCTAACAGAACGGGTTAGTAGCAGTACATGCGGGGTATAGCTCTTTACGACCAGTACTAATTATTGGGTCTGTGGGAAGAAAAATCCATGTAGGATAAAAAAAAAAAACTAAGACATTTATTTGAATTTACGTGTCACTTCATGTTTGTTTGAAGTGTGCAGTACTTACAGGAATGTTTTAGGTGCACAAATACGTGCTTTTGCTGTTACAAACACTGTTGCAGTAAGAGAAATTGAAATGGTGTTTGTGTTTTGCTTTTGACACTTAGTGGTGTTATGGTTGTAGTTAGATACCATTTGGCGTATTCTAACTGTTTATCATTTTGCAATTTTTAAGAATATCCTTTGATGCAGTTTTATTCCTGCTGGTGGATTCTAAGTACCATACTATTGAAAACTAATATTGTAGTACAGTGGGTGCAGTTCGATACCAGTTGGTGTATTCTTACTGTTGCCAGTTTCACAGTTTTCAAGGGTATGTTTGGAAGCACTTTCATTCCTGAAGGTGGATTTTAGTAGTTTACCTATTGGACGTAGTATTGCAGTACTATGGGTGTAGTCAGATACCAGTTGGCGTATTCTGACTGTTGATAGTTTAAGAGTCTTGAAGGGTATGTTCTGAAGCACTTTCCTGCTTGCTGGTGGATTTTAACGTTCCCAGTATTGGAAAGTAATATTGCAGTATTATGGGTGCAGTTAGGTACCATTTGGCATATTATAACTTTTCATTGTTTCACAGGTTTGCGGGGTATGTTTTGAAGATATTTCATTCCTGTTGGTTGGATTTCAAGTCTTTCACTATTGGAAAGGGATATTGCAATATTATGGGTGCAGTTAGATATCAGTTGGAGTATTCATTGAAGTTGTATTCGTGCAGTTAGAGAGCAGCTGATGTATTCTAACAATTGACAATTTTAATGGTTAGTGACTAAATATTGTAGACCCTCATTATCAGTACATTTTAAGTACTATGGGTAAAACAATGTTAGTGTGTGTTTTGCGCAGTTTTTGTTTCTGTGTGCATAATCATTCATTATATAGCATTATCAAAAATGTACAACATGCACATCTGTTGCCATATTGAAACTGTTTTCCATTTCACAAACAGCATTGTAGCTCTATGGATGTACTCACATACCAGTTGGTGTATACTAAGTTCTTATACTTTTACAGTTCAGAAGTGTATTTTTATTTAGCACTTACCTGTTGGTGTCTATCGTCCAGTAGCTTATGCTACTTTCAGAGGTCAGTGCATACATTTAGGTTTCAGGAATATTAAGTAGGCATTCATTCGATGTGCTGATAACCTATGTTTTACAGTAATGGAAGTGTCCTTGCATTCAAATCAACCAAACGTTTTTAAATGTATGCAGCAAAGTGACCTGCACTGGTTGTGGCACCCGTGTGGTAGATTATGCCTACTGTTGTGAAGGTTTTCTTGGCAAGCGATAGTTGCGTGTGTGAAGCTAATAAGCTTACAATTGTTTTTGGTACCATCTGCGTTGTATCTTAAAAGCATTACTATAACATATTGGCTATGTGAGTTTATGTGTAAGGTTGAACAATTGTCTGAATTGCAAAATGATTTGCATTATGCACCCGCTGCTGAAATGGAATGTTCCAAGTGCTCCATTAACTAAACTGTGCTCCACACCAAGGTTACATTTCTGAATTACAATACAGTTTAAACACAATGTTACCATTTTCTCCAAACCAGCTGTGTTGGAGATACAGTTTTCTAAGCTATTCAGTTGTTCTGGTGCTTGTTGACACATAGGGAGTGTTATGCCGTGCACTTCCAGTTTGTCTGTGGAGTCAATATGCACTATTGCTTGCATTTCTTTTTTTAACATTGTCTCATTGAATTGCGTACAGCTTGCTAGGGTTGGCACTAAGGACATACATTTCACATTTATGCCTGCTAATTGTTCCATGACATCAGGAGCAGATGTGTCATGCCCATATAGCTCATGGATGAGTCTACTATTTAATATAGATTGTGCATCCTTGCAAAGAAGACCAATCTGAATGCTTTTCAAAATGTTAGCACTGGTGAGGTCTGCAGAATGGTGCATGTTTTGAGTTAGTGCTCTGTATTGGACATTTTTTCAGAGATTAACGTTTCCTAAGCTGTCAAGTGTGTTACGACACAATTTTGTGCCCTATGGTTTTAAAAATACCTTCACCTTTCACTGGTTTTAATTGTAGGAGATCTCCGAAAACAATAGCTTGATTCCTCCAAAGAGTTATTCGTAGTTTGTTTTAAGGACCTCTTGTAATCTGAGGTGAATCAAAGCCAACATTAGTTTTGAGACCATGCTCACCTCATCTATTAGGAACATTTGTATTTGTTTCAGAATTCTGCATTGCTCCATTACAGCTTTTGTTGATAGTTGTAGTACTCTAATTTGTTTTGGTGTTCTACTGGAAGGAGCAGCAGTTGGTGTAAAGTAACTCCTCCTATGTTGTAGGGAGCTAAATGTGTGGGTCTGTTACAACAGCTGAAAGCTTGTTTGTAACTTTTTGGAGGAATTTGCTGATGATTTTTATTAAGAATGTTTTGCCTGAACCAGCTTCACCACTTACATAGAGGAGTACACATTTATAATTATGACAGCTAAAAGTTTTACTTTCATGCTGCAAACCATGTTCAATTTCTTTATTTATTTCTAGGAAAATGCTACTTTGCTCATCATTGAGTTGTGATTTCAGCAGAGCAAAGTGTTCTTCATATTGACACATGGTGTTTTCAACTTCAGTCATGGCTAATTCTGCTTCATTTACTTCATTTAGCCAAGTGGTTCTTGGCTTCCTATAAAAGAAGGTTGACTGCCCTCAGGAGTGTCTTCATTTAGTTGTGCTTGAACTTCTTCCTCTTGTTGGCGTTCATTGTCCAACATGTTTTGAAATTGATATTTGTTATACTGCTTTCATTTGCAGTAAAGGCATCTTCAAAGGAGTCATGGGTGCCTAATAAATCTTCTTCTTTTCTCCATGGTTTAAAAAGTTGGAGTAGGGTCATGTAGTAAAGTTCTCTATGTTGAGGAGTTTTAAATGATAGCTTTATATGATTAATTAGGCTGGGTTTCGTAAGTTTAACGAGGCTGCCTACACAAGTTTTGACTATGGGCCTCATCACGACTTCGGTGGTAATGCGGGGGATTATCTGCCGGACGTAAATAGCGCTTACGCCGAGGCCCCCAGTGGATAATCTGCCAGGTCACGAGTTATCGTGCATCCGCCCCGGTCCATGGTGGTATCGCGAATAGCATGAACCTTTAAATCCGGAACACCGTGCTCTACCGCCATGTCAAGCTCATAGCATGCGGGAAACGCGTCAGCGCCGGAACGGGAAATAAAGCGGCGGCCATCTTGGAAATCACAATCCGTCGGATATCACAGCCCCTGGAAGCCATCCACGCCATCCAACCCCAAAACATGTCTCAGGAGCGCACTAGGGGCAAGACCGCCCTGGACAGCGTGCGAAAGCCCATATTCAGTGACCAGGAGCTAACTGTACTAGTCGAGGAGGCCGAGATACACCACGAGGAGCTGCAGCAGCGCAAAACAAGTGGCCAGCGCAGAGCACAAATTTGGCGATCAATCGCCAAAGGGTCAGTGCTGTGGGGCACGTGCCCTGGGATTTGTATTTGTATTTATTGATTTATAAAGCGCCTTACACCAAGGCGCTGTACAGTGGAACAAGTAGTACATAAAACTTAAACAATATAACGGTAGAAGCAAAATTACAATATGAACCATTCAACAAAACAGTGAAAAGAGCAATTAGCTGAAGGGGAAAAGGGGGGAGTAGTGGTGATGAGTTGGAGGAGGGAAAGGGAAGAGAGAGAGAGGGGAGGTAGGAGAGGGGGTGAGAGATAGTCAAGGGGAAAGAATGAGGAGAGAGGGGGAGGGGGTTTCAAGGAGGAGAATGGAGGAAGAGAGATTAAAGGGAAGTGCGAAAAGAGGACAAGGTAGGCGTGGAGCGGATTGCGAGAGGAAGGGAGTTCCAGTGCAGAGGCGCTAGGAGTTGGTAGGAGCGGAAACAGGAGGAGGCGCAGGGGGAAGAAGGAACAGTGAGAAGGAAATGGTCAGCAGATCAAAGGGAACAGGAGGGGGAGTAGAAAGTGAGAAGGGAGGAGAGGTAAGGTGGAGCAAGACCATGGAGGGATTTGAAGACAAGGCATAGAAAGTGAAATTTAAGTTGAGAGTGGAATGGGAGCCAGTCAAGGCAGGATAGCGAGGTTGAGATGGAGTCACGGGAGGTAAGGAGACATAGGGTACGAACAGCAGATTGATAGATGGATTTAAGGGGGGCAAGATGAGATGTAGGTAATCCAAAGAATAGGGAAGAGCAATAGAAGAGGCATGAGAAGATGAGGGTGGAGATTAAGATTTTGGTAGCGTGGAACGTGAGGGAGGGACAGATTTTGTGAATATTGAAGAGGTGATAGCGACAGGTGCAAGAAGTGAGGGAAATGTGTTGGGAGAAGGAGAGAGAGGAATGAAAGAGGACGCCTAAATTACGAGCTTGGAGAGAGATAGGGAGATTAGTGAGGAAAGTGAATGTATGGGGGGAGAGGGAGGGGGAAGAGAGTTGGAGGGAAAGAATAGGACTTCGGTTTTGTCAGTGTTAAGAGAGAGAAAGCGAAAGGACATCCAGTTCTTAATGACAGTAATGCAGGAAGAGAGTTTTTGGTGAAGGTCAGTTGAGAAGGAGGAGAAAGAGAGGAAGAGTTGACTGTCATTGGCATAGAAGTGGTGGGAGATGCCAAACGAGGAGATAACAGGTGCAATGAGTGAGGTATAAAGAGAAAAGAGAAAAGGACCAAGCACTGAACCTTGGGGTACTCCATAATCAAGAGGATGGGTAGGAGAGGTCTGGCCGCCCCAGGATACAGTAAAGGAGCAGGAAGAGAGGTAAGAGGGTAACCAGTTGAGAACAGAGCCTTTGAACCCGAAGGAGGAAAGAGTGTGGAGAAGGAGGGGATGATCGACAGTGTCAAAGGCTGCAGAGAGATCGAGGAGAATAAGGATGGAGGATTGCTTGGCATGGCGAGCAGAGAGGAGGGAGTTAAGGATAGAGGTGAGAGCAGTCTCAGTGGAATGTTTGGGACGGAAGCCAGATTGGGAGAGTGGTAGGAGAGAGAAAGTAGTGACAAAGGATGAGAGATGAGAATAGGCAAGACGCTCAAGAAGCTTAGAGAGGAATGGGAGACGAGAGATAGGTCTCTCTTCTCCCATCCAATCCACTTGCTTGCGGCAAGAAGATTGCAGCAAGCGCCTGAATGACCTGCGTGTGCGAGTCCGTGGCATCCTGTCACAGCACCGGAGTGCAAGTAGGGCCCCACCCCCACCCAAACTCACACCTTGGGAGGAGAAAATGATAGCCCTGATAGATGCTGGCACCATCGAGGGCATTGGTGGAGCGGAGGCAGGGACTGGCATCGACCCAACTGCAGGTGAGTCCCACCCTCGAATGCATGCAGCTAAAAGTACCACACATGCAGACCCTGAGTGAATGAATGCGAAGAAATGTGTGTGAGGTACTGCATACACCCATAAGTGAGGCCTACATCCATTGAACCGTAGTGCTGCCTAGACGACCCTGCACGTGCAGTGCATGAATGACAGGGGCAGGGGATAGACATCCATAGCCATAGGACAGCTACGTAGAGTTTGAGTGTGCATGAATACACCCCCAAAACCCAGAGCGCAGTGCACCCCAACCACGCATGCAATCTTGTGACTCCAACATTCCCATGCAGTGTATCTCCATACACACTCACAACAAGCACCACATGGTGACTGAACAGAATGCAAGTTGAATGCATGATTGATACTGTCCTCAATCACACTTGTTGGCATGAACTGCATCACACAAATATATGTAGCATTGAACTCAAACCACACCCTATGTACCCCACAGGCACATGTTGATCCCAATGGGATGAAGAGGATGAGGAGGAGGCCACACCAACACAGTGCCCACGGCAGCGCGCCTCCACCAGCACCACCACCCCACAAAGAGGCCGTACGGAAGGGAAACGACCCAGGCCAACACCCACTTCACCCCAACGCATCCCCACCAGACAGCAGCAGCAGCCACATGGCCGCAGGTAGGCCACCGCCAGCTCACCCCAAGCCACTAGTCACAGCCCCGATGCTGAGGGACAGAGGTCTGGATCTGAGCCCGACATGGGACCAACACCTCCACGTGGCCATCATGCCGGAGGACAGCACTCTCCCGGAAGCAGTGAGGCCGAAGGGATGGTCACACCCCAGGGAAGCCCAAGCCCAGGCACACACCATGCACTAAGTCGACATGTGCCTGTGCGTCGTGTCTGCACACCACAGCCGGACGTGGACACGCCATCATATGGCACTCTGAGCCAGGCAGCCCAGTCCAAGCTGGTGCCATGTCGCCATGCAAGCCCCCCCCCCGACAGCACACAAGTCGCAGGCCAACACAAGACACCCCAGGGGTGCCCTTCATCACTGGGGCAGCAGTGATGGGCCGACTCAACATTATTGAGGCAAAACAGGCCAGGGTGGAATCAATGGCCAAGGTGCAGAGCCGGCACATCAAGGCTGTCAGTGCATCTATATGGCATGGGTGCAAATACATAGTGCGGGACAATGCACACACACGCAGAGTCGTTGAACAATGTACCGCTGCCGTGACAGGCTTTGGGCATCGAGTGAGGGAGTTGACGGAGGCAGTCTCAGCACTTGCTGAGCAAACAAGGGAGGGAAGCAACCTCATGCGACAGCACATGATGGCCGCCCCTTCAGTCCCTTCGCCATCGACCACACCCACGGAGGGATCCCTCGAGCCATCTCCTAGGCGACGCTCCATGCGCCACCTAAGGGCACGCACACCAGAGGGGCCCGGGAAAGGAAAGCGCCCACGACCATCCTAGTGATGCATGGCATCATTGTTGGTGCCCTGATAAGACACATGTGCCTATCTGCACAGATGGGGGTAGTTCACTGGGGGGAGGGGGGATTGTGTGCTGGGTATTCACTGGGGGGAGGGGGGATTGTGTGCTGGGTGTTCACTGGGGGGAGGGGGGATTGTGTGCTGGGTGTTTACTGGAGGGAGGGGGCTTTGTTGGACGGGAAATAAATCACGTTAGAAAAATCACAATGCATGGACAGTAGTGATTGTTACTAATGCAATTTAATGTTGAAGTGACATATTTCCAATTTACCCATTACCCATTTCTAAAAGAATCCATCTATCAATCCCAGTCTTGTCAACCTCCCCTCCCTCAGCCCAATCCTTTGTGCATTTTCAACACCTTCTGGCACTTCATCGCCCTCACTACCATCCTCATGTGGCTGCACATGAGCACCGGGGGCAGTGGCACATTTCTGCGACAGTAGATGTTGTGCAGCATGGCACATGTCAGTACAATTTTGGCAACTTTTTCTGGTGCATACATCATTTCCCCTCCTGTGCAGTCGAGGCCCTGGAAGCGTGCCTTCAGCAGTCCAAATGCCCTCTCCACGCAGATCCGTGTACGGCATGGCCAAGGTTGTATGCCCGCTGCGCCACCGTGTGTGGGTGACGCACAGGGGTCATGAGCCACGTGTACTGGGGATATCCAGAATCACCTGCAGGGGAGAGAAAGCCGGTATGGGGACACAGTAGGTCCAGTGGATGTACAGTGCTCTGTCATCAGTGTGATTTTGCCATATTTGTCATTTGGCCTATGACATTGTGGAGTGTGCTGACCTACGGGCACGATTGAATCAATGGGGTACTCTCCACTTGGGATGCCTATGTTTCTGTATGTAACAGTACTCATTCACTTTTCACAGGATAAGGGGGCCCTTCCATCTACTTCTGCATGACAGAAGTGGCTGCCTCATGTGTCATTTCAAATCCATTTGGCTACAGTTGCATTTGCTGGTCGTCACTATTCTGTACTGTTCTCCATGCATTTCCCTGGCCATTTTGGAGACAGGGTTCGTGGGATGTACTTTGTCATTGCTCGGCCTACTTATGTGTGGTGCATTTGTGGATGTGCCATCTTATGGTTTGGAATTTCATTACTGTCTCAGTGTTGGGAGCCATGGTGCTACTCACACAGGAGGCTTTATTGTGGTGGGGTTCCATATGTCACTGTGCCGCAACATGTCTCACATCATGCATGGGTGTGTTCTGCTGTGTTGGACATGTCCAAGGTTTATCGTGCAAGGTGCTTGAATGTGAATGCTGCAATAATGCTGCTGCCTATTGGGAATAATGGATTCTGTGACAGGCACCATCAGTTGTGGATTGACATGCTTTATGGTATACATTTGTACTCACCCAGTAGCCATGTGTTTTGGCCACAGTGCCTTTCCATGTACGCCGGCAGGGTACTGTTGCGCAGGACCATGGAGTCGTGGGTGGATCCTGGGTAGCTGGCACAGCAGTGGCTGAAGGTCAGGTCAGGTCCACATGTCATCTGCACGTTGAGGGAATGGTACTGTTTACGGTTTCTGTAGGCAGCCTCATGTGCCTGGGGTGGTACGAGTGCCACATGTGTGCAGTCCAGGGCTGCTATTCCATTTGGGACTTGGGCAATGGCATAGAATTGACCCTTCAGCTGGTGCACCTGTGCCTGTGTGGCTGGCAATGCATTGTGCTAATTCACATTATTCAACAGTGCATCAAGCACCTGTCCCAGCATGGCACTGAATGTGGACTGGGCCATTCCATGCATCATGGCAACAGTATGTTGGTAGCTGCCAGTCCCAAGAAATTGACGCACAGACACGAGCTTCACTAGGGGAGGTACTGCCGTGCTGGTGGCTATGCGGCTGCCAATGTCACCCTGGATTGTGTCCAGCAACTGGGTGATGGTTGCCCTGTCCAGCCAATATTCGGTCACCAACTGACCTTCAGTCAGGGCCCAGGGTGTTGGCCTGACCCTGGGGATGGCTGGCCGCCTTACTGATGCTGCTCTCCTCCTCCTTCTCCCCAACCCCACTGCCCCCTGCACTCCCAGGGCCCTGGCCTGGTTGGCTGGCCTCTGTAGCTCCAGGCGCAGCAGGTAGAAGTCAACATCAAGGCTCCCGGCGCCAAATGGCAGAATGGTGTTGGGGAGGGTGTGTTGTGCATGGGTGGCTCCTTTGTAGGCCTCTGATTTGAATTGGTTCCACCTGGGCCCTGATTGCTGTCTCCTCCCTGCTCCTGCTGGTGTAATGGTGTTGGGGAGGGTGTGTTGTGCATCAGTGGCTCCTTTGTAGGCCTCTGATTTGCATTGGTTCCACATGTGCCCTGATTGCTGTCTCCTCCCTGCTCCTGCTGGTGTAATGGTATTGGGGAGGGTGTGTTGTGCATGGGTGGCTCCTTTGTAGGCCTCTGATTTGCTTTGCATTGGTTCCACCTGGGCCCTGATTGCTGTCTCCTCCCTGCTCCTGCTGGTGTAATGGTGTTGGGGAGGGTGTGTTGTGCATGGGTGGCTCCTTTGTAGGCCTCTGATTTGCATTGGTTCCACTTGGACCCTGATTGCTGTCTCCTCCCTGCTCTTGCGGGTGTAATGGTGTTGGGGAGGGTCTGTTGTGCATGGGTGGCTCCTTTGTAGGCCTCTGATTTGCATTGGTTCCATTTGGGCCCTGATTGCTGTCTCCTCCCTGCTCCTGCTGGTGTAATGGTGTTGGGGAGGGTGTGTTGTGCATGGGTGGCTCCTTTGTAGGCCTCTGATTTGCATTGGTTCCACCTGGGCCCTGATTGCTGTCTCCTCCCTGCTCCTGCTGGTGTAATGGTGTTGGGGAGGGTGTGTTGTGCATGGGTGGCTCCTTTGTAGGCCTCTGATTTGCATTGGTTCCACCTGGGCCCTTATTGCTGTGGCCTGTGTTCTGTTACCTCCCGCTTTTTGCTGGAGGTATTTTCAGCGGATTATCCGCTGCTTTTCTGGCGCTAATAGCGCCTACGCCGGACTCGTGATTGCTGATGTTTTAGCTCGAATGGTTCCCGGCTGTACTTGCGTCGGCTGTACTGGCGCCGGCGGTATTTCGACTCGTGATCCGACGGACCCTTAAAATCGGCGCTAATAGCGTTACCGCCTATTTTTTGGGTTACTGCCAAAGTCGTGATGATGCCCTATATGTTTACCTTTTTTTTCATCTGCTTTAACAATGCATACAAATCAGAGGCACATACAGGGAAACTAAAGTAAGGAAGAAAGAAACTGCATCATCAGAAAATGTTAATAACATTAAAGTTTATCTTCATGTATACAAATGAATTGTGTGTTTGAGGCCTGTTCATTATTCTTGTAAGAGAAATGTTGGGTTATGTGGTATAGGCACATGTTTCCAAAGCACTACTTCTGCCTGGGTAGTATATGTCCAATAAATTGTTTTTGAAAATGTCATGGCCGTTGGGATCATTTTTGTCTATTGTTTCTATGTTTTGGTGTGATTTCAGCACTCCTTTTCTGGATGCAGCAGGACCAAGGCTTAGCCAGACTATGTTTTCAGATTTGCCATATAAGGGTGTGCCTGTTAAGCGGTCTGCGGCTTCATAGCATCCAAATTCTCTATGGGAGAGCATATTGATGCCAAAGCTGTATAATTTTTGTGACAGTGTTTTGCCAGATGATATGTCATCCCAGAGGTCTTTTAGCTCTGTTTTCTCAACTTTTGGAAGGTAGACTGTGACATATCGTACAACAACAGTGGAATTGTATGCAATGTAATGCATATCTATGTTTGCATTCCACAAGAGGGCAATGATTGCATTGTAATCATTGATGTACTTTGAAGCTTTGTTTCTTTTAATCCAGTATGTGTTTTAGGGATTTGCCTTTCACACTGTATCTAACAGAAGACATGAAGCTGTTTACTTGTCCTTTTTGCTGAAACTGGTCTAGGTGAACCAAAGCGGAATTTGGTGTAGTATTTGCCTTTGTTTTTATATCTGTGTCGACAATATTTGCCACATTTATGTCTTTGGAAGAATAACATTTGTGTATGTAGCTCACTATATGTGCTTTCTGAAGGGATGTCGCATGTTACATATTTGTGAATGAACTGCAAAACAGTAGCATCAATGTCCTGACCAAATTTAGCAGCATGTTGTATCCACAAAAGCAGGTGGATGTGTGGCACTCCTCTGGATTGATATTCTTTTCTCCAAAAGAAGCGTTGCACTTTTCCGAGGGGAGGAGTTGTTTTCTTACAGATGAAGTGCACCATGGCCATAAAGCGGTGGTGAAAGTATCTTGATACATTTACAGGGCCAAGAGAGCAGAGCTCTCCTGGCGTTTTTATGTCTATCCCTTCTTTGTTTTGGTTTACTATGCGAAGGACGTTGTGCAAGTCCTCCCATGCATATTCTGCACAACTCAAAGTGACAAACCATGTGGGTGGGCCAAGGTTCCGTAGCATACACCGTACATCAGCGTGACGTCAGAACCAGTACTCTTTTGTACCATGCATGTTTGCCAAGAGATTTGTGATACTTGACTGCAGCACTTTATTTTTGTCTTTAATCTTTTGAAGTAGTTCGGTAGCAGACATATTTAAACAATTGGAACATGTTTTCAATGTGTGTGCAACTCCGTAATGTAGAGTTGCTAAATCACTTTCAAACAGGAGGTGGAATATGTATTCAACATTTTGTCTGAATATCGGGTCTTCAGAATACATTCGTAAATAGTGTTATTCTGATGCTGTTGTTTGTGTGCATCTTTCATCATACCTTCCTCCTTTTCCAGTAGAAAAGAGTAGAGGAAATGCTTGTGCTTCTAAACTTTTTCCCAGATGCTGATTGGAGATGCTTTTGCTCGCTGAATTTCATATGTTGCTAGTGCATCGTCTATGGTGTGGTTGGAGTGCAGTGGCTGAATTGTATATTGGTCTAAAATTTTGAATGCCTTAATAGGATCTACCAGTTCAAATTGGCCAGTTGCTGAGAAATCCTGAATTATTTTGGTGGTTTCCCTTAGGTTTTGTTCAATGTGTATTTCTTTGTAGTACTCATTGTTCTATTATAGATATTGTACGGCTTCTCTAACTTTGTTTAAGTCTACTAGTTGTTGCCAAATGATTTTTCTTTCGTAGGTACGCCATTCACTCGGATAATCAAAGATTGATCTATTGACCGTTGCACTCCTAGAGTGTCTACATTTTCTTTAAGATCAAATGGCAAATAAAATACTTTTCCACAAATGCCTTTCAGTAATTCAGAATGAGGCAACTTGGCTGTTTTAGGTTGAAGGCTTATTATAGCTTGAAATTGGTGTGCAGTTTGGATTATAATTGACATGAACTGGCGTGCACAGATGAATAAACTTAAGCAATATAACAAACGACACTGACCTGAACCGTACACAGCAATAGATATCTGTGAGAAATCCCCCTGGAGACTCTGAAACTCCTGACCTGAATATGAAAGCTGGATTAGCAGATCCCCCAGGGAAACCCTCTGGGGAAGAAAACCCTGGGCTGGAGTCAGGATGGCACGATATGCAAACGTATCTGCTGTTCTAGATGCAGGGCAGGTAGCTGGTGTCACTGAGTTTCTTGGGTGAAGACTGTGGTGAATAACAAGAAGGATGGAGATTATCGGGAATATAGAAACAGGGAGGAAATCTGTGTCCTCAGGGTGATGGTATATCTGTAGACTGAACTGACGTGATGCTAGGAGAGGTTGTGGAGAAGCTGCTACAAGCACTGGATCCACGAACTGCTGAATGTTTCCGCAGGATCGGGAGAGTGCATGAGGTGGTTCTGAGAATCATTCCAGAGCGCGATCACCAGGCAGAGACTGCCTTTGTGATGTGCGTTTCTGTAGCGTAGCCGAGGGCTGGCCAGGGGCATGTCTGCACAGGAGACTGTGTGGAACTGTCATCATTGTGTGTGAAGCCAAAAGGTGCTCAGAGCAAATACGGAGGTAAGAAAAGTCAGAAGGAGCGACACATAGTGAAGTGAATGCAGGCTGATGATATACCAGGAAACGCTGCAATGGGGGAGGAGCCAGATGTACTGCTGCAACAATACCTCGTCGTTACAAAGGGTGTACTAGCACAGGCACCATATTGGTAAGAGAAAGAGCTACCATGTAGCTGAGCCTACGATGGCACCACCAGGACCAGCGCTGGTAGGGGATGTGACAATAATGCTCTCATATAAATTAAGCTGATGGAGAGGTTCCTGAAGTGGGAATATTTCCAAGTTGTTAGTGATAGCATGTGAAGGCGTTTGGTTGTTATCAAGCTTTGTGTTTTAGTATGTGCAAAGTATTGAGGGGTTAGTAAGTTCATATTTGTTCTTTGCTGTAAGATAGAAAGCTAATTGGAACCATTGGGATTCCTCATTTTCTTCTATTTTGTACGGTATATCTACAGTTTTGGTGCTCTTTGTATAAAAATTTCTGCAACAACACACACATACTTGGTTTGGTATTTCAGCTGATGTGCTTTTCAACTTTGCTATTTCTTTTTTGTACGTGTGTACTAGAAGATCGGCATTTGTAAGGTTTTCGCTACTGTTCTCTAAAGTGATCTTCACTTCCAAAATATTTGCTTTGGATGTGGTCTATTTCTTCAAGGAGTTCTTTGGCTGTGCCATGTAGGAGAATGTTAATTAAATGTTCCAATTCTAAAGCAGGACTCTTTGCATAGTACAGTCTCTGGACAATATTCTGTACAGTGGAATGGTGTGTCGCTAATGTTTTGATGTGGTGGAAGGTGCTTTTGCAAGAAGGTCCGGAAATGCAGGCTAATGAATGTCCTTGCAGGCCTGTGTAATTTTGCACTGGACAGGAGTCCATGGTTTGCAAAGTTTTTATTCTTATTTTCCCTTTCACTTTCACATAGTGATTGAGGAATTACCGTAAAGATCTGAAGGATTGTTTTCGTGCATTACACATTGAGGTGCAGGGCCATTTGTTGATGGAACAGATTGGTTCAGTGATTGTAAGGTTGTTGGGAACATTCTTTCAATGAGGGTTTATTCTACCATAATGGTGTTGTCCACCATTTTATACCCTTTGCCACTGCTGTGTATGGCAATTGGGTTTGTCTGCTCTTTTTTGTATGCCTCTTCATTGAAATATGGCTCTGTGCAGGCTGTGTGAATCCACTGACCTGCACAGAAGTCTGCAAAGGTATCTATGTTGATATTGCGCATGTTGCGAAGTACATTTTGTAGTTTACTGATTAATTTTGTTAGTGGTTTCATTCTGTTTAAAATGAATATATACAATTTTCTTTTGAGGAGCATTGGACTGTCAGGGAGAGCTTCCATTATTTGTTTACTGCAGTAGTTTTTAAGTGTTGAGCGTGATTTCTCTGTTATTTTTATAAGATTCCGAAAGTCCTCTTCGGTGGAAACATTTTTTTTTTTTTTTTTGAAGGCTTAACTGGGTCTGCCTTAACATTGGTAGATGCAGTGCTAGCACTGCTGGTAGTTTTATTCTTCTTAATACATTTCTTTTTATTTTTACTTTTTGGAAGAGGGCCCATACTTTTTTCCTGATAGCTGGTTGAGTTTTGTTCAGTGACTCTATTAACTGTTTTGTATGAATATTTGCTACAAACTCTACTAGAGGTGGATGACTATTCTGCATAGTTTTAGTTTTATCTGCTCTATTTTTGCATTGTTTTCTATGGAGTTGCTTTTTGGTAGGCATTGTCTTCTGTTTGTTGGAGAAAAAAGGAAAGTATGGGTTTGAAAGTTGTGCAATGTATTTGCGTGCACTCTGCATGAGTGTCTGAATATCAGGGCAGGCATATATAGAGGGGTTTGTGAGTGTGCAATAGGGCTGTGAGTTATGGTTGGGAAGGTTGTAACAGTAGCTGTGTGTGTTGATGTTTGAGGGGTTTGCTTCAGTGTGTATGACAGTGTTCTGTGCATGAATAAGTAAGGAATACTAGTGGGTATTATGATACTGGTGTTAAGATGAGAATACAAAGAGTGTACCTTCTGAGGTGCTATGAGTAAGATTGAAGCAAATGATGTTGGTTTGGATAGAATTTTGTAGGCTGCTATACGACAACACTGCACTGTATGAGTAACAGAAAGAATACTACTATACTACTGCACTTACTTTGTTGGATGTGAAGAGTAGTTTTCTTCCAGATTTTTTCTTCTAGTTGATATGATTCAATCTTTCAGGAGGCTGTTCCTCACTTCAATTGCGAAAGATGAAAATTAGTGGGTATGTGTGATAATGGCAAAAACATTAAATTGTTCTAGGAAAACACTTTTTTTTTTACACTGCAGGAGGATTTGATAGGAAGAAGAATTAGTAACATTGCATGCGATTATGAGTATGGTTGTAACACTGCTGTTGGTGCAGACGGGTTGCCATCAGGTTCCTAATACTTATTTGGCAGCAAAATTTGCAATGTCAGTAGGATATTACAGGCCATGTTAGTTTATGTGTGTGCAATTGTACGGCAGCGTATGGGAATGGGGACCTGGGAACACCAGCATCGTTGGTATTGGGGCCGGTTGTTCTGTGATAAGTATTCCCTGCAGGGCTGCAGTTTTCCAAGTGTCAGAGTTACTGTTGCACTATTTGTATTGGTGCATGTCTTAGTAGGCTAAGAAAAAAGCAAAAGCCAAGAAGGATGTACATATTAGAAAGAAGAATGTGAGTGTGTGTAATTGCATCAACTTTCCCACACATGGATGCTTGCTACATGAGTCCTAATGCAGTATGTTGGAGAAATGATTTCCTGTTCCTTTCATTTATTTATTAAACTGTACAGACAGCACTGTTGTAAATGTACACATGCATTTATTTGGTTTCCTTCAAATAGTGCTGACATTTATAGTTGTAAACACAGTGCATTTTGTTAATTTTGCAATCCATGTCCCTGGCATGCTTTTGTAACATACATGCACATGCACTTTCTGTGTGCATTGTGGCAGTTTTACTGCAGGTATGTTAATGGGAGAAGTGGTTTTAAAAGTGACAGAATGAAAGAAGAAAATAAGAGTTTGCCCATTAAAATGGGTGATATGGGCAAGCATGCATGTTGTGGTAATATATTGAAGTTTCACGTTGGATCTGGCACTTGAACATGCTGTGGAAATGTTCCCAATGTGTTTCTTTTTCTTTTTACAAATAATCACAGAGTGCTGCTAAAATTGAAAGTTGTGGTTTGAAACTAGTATGAAAGTGGGCATTAAAAGAAAACTTTGAAAGCACACAACATTGTAAGTAACTGCCACTTGATCTCAGGAGATGCGACAAATGAGAGTATGATATTTGAGTAGGTTATGCAGAGTAAGTGGCAGGAACCCTGTTCAAATGCATTTGTAAAAGAGTTGGAAATCTATTTTACGACATATATGCATACCTGTAGTTTGTGTTGAAGGATGCAGATGTGGATGAATCTGGAAGTAGAAATCTTGGAGAGTTTTACAGTAGTTTTTGATGGAGTGTCGAACAGTACATCTGAAGTGTTGAACTGTGAGGACAGAGTTAAATGTAGAGTTCTTGGATGTGATTGGTGGAGGGTGTGTGACTGTTTAACTGTAGCCAATGAGGGAGTGCTGCAAACAGTGAAGTGGAAAGGGAAGGAGCACTGCCCCTTTGTTACGGGGTCCACAGACACAGCAGTAGTTTGTGGACAGGGTGTGCCACATCCAGGTCTTCTCACAATGCCTGGCATGGACATGGGATTGTGGTGATTAGCCAATCAGGTGTTCAGGTTGTGCTTTTTTCATTGCTGTGTGTAGTGAAGACGGCTTTTGTTGGAGAGATGGAGAGAGTTAGTGTATGGATGGTAGGAGATTCCCTTGTGAGTTATCTGTAGAGGTTTGCAGCGGGAAGTGGCATTTCTGCCAATCTTGGATTTCATGAAGTGGAGGCTTTGTGGTGCGGTGTGCCTGGCCTCAATTTGCAAGGAGTGCTGCACTTTGCAAAGATATGGCCACTTTCAATACTCCAGTACTCCTGATGTTCTAGTGGTGCATTGTGTTGTGGAGGAGTGCCTTTGGGCTTTGTCAGTGCTGCAAGTTTGCTCAGTGCACTGAAGGACTTGGTGAAGGCACTGATGCAGCTTTTTACCAGTGCAAAGGTGGTTTTCTCACACATTCCACCTGGAGCAGTATGGAACAACCCTAATGACTTCTGACCTCAGCAAGAAACAAAAGCATGTCTTCATTTTTGTGTAGTGTTGGGATGTTCTCTGTCCACAATGAGAACATTAATTCTCTGAATGTGAACTTTTTCACTGCAGATTGCATTTCTTTGTTCAACGTTGGAAATACATTTTTCCTTGTGGTTAATGTGAGCCTGTAAGAAAGAAAAGAAGAGAAAAGGCCCAAAGAAAAATACAAAACAAAAGGTTTTTGTTTACAAGCACCTTAAAAAAAGGCTCTTTTCAGAGCCACCACTAAAGAGGAAATCTCCTACCCTGGGTTAAATTTCTGTCCCCGCCCCCTTGACTAGGACGATTTGTCAGCAGATACTGATGTGGTCCATGGATTGCACATGCCACATGCAGGGCATTTGAGGATGACAGGCATGTAAATGTGACTGTGGGGGCTGGGGAATTAGCCAATAAGGTTTCCTGGGTGTGGTATGCAAGGAGAGACTTTGTCAGATGGTCTGTCTGCTGAGAGGAGTGCAGATTGCTATGGCTATGGCTGTCTCTTTCAGGAGGCACAGTGTATGGATCTTAGGGGCCTTGTTGTTACGCTCACCTGGTATCCACGGGGACGCCACCCAGCTCTGGTTGGATGATTTGCACTCTAGAACCCTCTCCCGGTCCCTTGGTAAGGCCTCTGGTTAAATATGGGTCTGCAATATAGGAGAGCTGGATTCAATACCAGATTGTCTTTATGTTTTCCCACCTCCCTTGGCCTCAACTCCTTCCTCCCCCTTGGGCCCTCTCCTCACTTTAATATTGTAAATGGTTGATTCTCCATCCTGCTCCTTATGGCAGGGGCGCGTAGATGTGGGGGGCAAGCAGCAACCAAGTTACTTCACTGGTGCAAGCCCCGCTGTGGGAATCCAGGCATGCTGCGACTCCGTAAGTTTTCTGCTTTACAGTCCTTATATGCAGTTCTTATGTTCCTCTTAGTTCGAATAATAATGTCTTGCTTCTTTCCTTTCAGGTATGGAAAGGTATTTTGGTGTTGTCATGCAGTTTGAAGATGAGCATGGGCCGGTAGGCGAAAGCGCGGTGTGCACGATGCTGTCCGGTGAGTAATGCGCAATGCGCGGCGCTGTTTCGCCTTTTATATTGCTAACCTGTGTCTTTTCTCTCCTTGCAGGTTGTGATGTTTCTCACCGAGCGCCGTAATGTTCCAGCAATGATACTGACCAGGAGATGACTACCCAGGTAAGAATTGTGTGGCTTTCTTCATTCGGGAGGAAACATGAGTAAACACTTACTAATGCTGTCTTTCTTTCTCCTCTTTCCAGGTTATGGTATTCCAGGATGCATGCAGTGCCGGATGATGGAGTTCGTACGTTCAGGTGAGTGGAAATGAAGTCGGCTATGGATTGAAGACAGGATACTCTTCCAGGTAAGTTTTGAAGTGCTCTTTCTCTCTCTACAGGTTCTTGGTTTCAGGTACGCTGGCTTCAAAGAACTGGACACGGTGAGCGTTACGCTGCCCACAGCAGAATAACGCAAAGCATGTTCTGCTGTTTGGGTGCGGTTTAAATACTCTCAGGTAAAATAGTCCTAGGCCTGCCACACTCAAAGTAGTCCAGGTAAAGTCGTCCCAGGCCTGCCACACCCAAAAGATTAGACCGCATATCTCAGTTCCTTGTAATGTTTTTTTTATAGATTTCATGGAGAGAATTATTTATATTTACATTTACATGCTAACAGCAGGGACGTCATCTCACCAAAATGCCAGGGGTAGCGGAAGTGACATCACACAACCCTTGACCTCCAATGACATCACATGTTGTCATTTGACCCAATCCCTAGTGACATCACAGAAAGTGATGGCACACAACCTGTAACTCCTTGACAAAACAGGAAGTGGCATCACATAGCATTGTTCCTCAGTACACTAAGAAACATATGGTTAAGTTATCAATGTACCACAATATACATTTCATTCCAGATTGGATCACCATATGCATCGTTAATATCAATCATTAGCACCCTGGGTGGGGGAACCAGCCAATCGGGTGGCTAGGAATGCAGGGTGACACTACCAATGAAAGCATGCGTTCTATGCCGCCTGCCATTTTCCCCTCACATGACCCTGCTTTTAAAAATGAAATCCCTCCTCCCAATACCACTTAAATGCTCGGTGCAGCTGCAGCTGCTGCTGCTCCGTCCCCGTTCTGACCACCTTGGAATTGAAAAAAGAGGGGCTCCATACAAAGCCCTGAGTTCCTAATCCATGGTGGCCATGTTGGTAAAGTATTTTCTCTCTGCCTCATTAAGGGGCCCTTGCTATGCTCGGCCCCTTAACTTGAGCAGCAGCCCATTACCCACGGGGTGGGCTCACCGCCTCAGGGCATATCGCCTCAGCTTGTATAGTCCTATATTACCAAATGACTGTGAATGTAAGCAGACGTCCATCACAACTACCTAGACTATTGTACATCACTCGGGTTCAACTGTAAACAGACAGAGCATCTTGAATGCCTTTCTCCAACACGTTCATGTTTACACAGTGCCAGCCTCCAGCATCATAAGTCTTCAGTATATTCCAACACCATCAACCTCTGGCAAGCTAGCAAAAGCTAGCAACCTAAGTCTCCAGTTCCTTCCTTCAACACCCCAAGAGTGTGGGTCTCAATTACCCTCCTCAAAAATCCTATGACTGCATTCAATGCATTTCAACTCTCTTACAACAGATTACATCTCAAACAGCCTCTCCCACCTTCTGTTAGTCACTAGCACAACTTCTTCGGTCTCCATCAAAAACCTTCATAACATTGAGCCTTAAGCACACACCTCAAGCCCACAGATTTGCCAGTGGTTATGAATGATTTGAAACCATCCAGCCATCACTTTACTGTTTTGCTTATTTGGAAGGTAACCCACCATGTTATTTGTTATTTGGGAGATAGAGGGGAAGGATGTGTTGCAGGTCACACTCATTGCAGGTTTTTTTTATTTCAAAATGTAAACAGCAGCAGCAGCTCCATGACATCACGCTTAGAATAGGCCCATTTTATTATTTTCTTTGATCCTTTATATGTTGCTTAATGCTAGTCTCCTCCAGCTTCTAAGCACTGGAACAGGAACTGAACCAACGTGGCACTGTATCCTATTGTTCCCAAAGCAAGAAAGCAAGTCCATTGCCCCTGAGCTATCCTGACAATTATATATATTCAAAGGTGGAGGGCAATTTCATGTACATTAACTATCTCACCTTGCATCTATCTACAGTGTGCCTGTGATCCATGTCTGGCAGATCTGGGTCAGGTCACAGAGTGCCCAGGCAGGATTGGTGCCTGAAGCCACTTGGGCACACCCCTCTCATCACAGGCCCAGTGACTCGCTGGATGTGCAAAGCATGTCTGCTTGAGAAACACTGATGAGATGTGCGTTCATGCTGTGCTGTCACTGAGAACTGCAGGCTGCTCTTACACATTCTCAGCTAGCTAGACTTAGACCCCATATCCTTCCTGTTTCTACAGTATTTGGTATGATCTGCACAGGCAGCCCCACCTCTGAACCCAACCATTCAGGCATTCTTCAGTAATGGACTGCCAACCTGTTAGTGATGACGGCATAATGGTTTTTCCTACATATCTGTTATTTCTCCAGCTAACGAAATCGAGATTCCAGGTGAAAAAAAGCTGTGGCACATTTAGCTGCATTACAACTACCTTTTTCAGGTGCAACACAGATATCTGCTCTTGGTACTGCCTCTTTTTCCAGTGGGCCAGGTATGACAAGGACATGTCTAGGGTTAGCAGAGGGGGAGCAAGGGGTAGTAGGTGCTACCCCTGGCAACCCCCAAATGACATCCCTGGCTAACAGGTTCCCTCTGTGAAATTCTAATCATGTGCCCTACAAAGTAATAATAATAATAATAATAATAATAATAATAATAATAATAATAATCACTATTATTATTATTATTATTATTATTATTATTATTATTATTATTATTGGTTGGTTTCTTTTTTCACGTACCTGATAGTTGTTCTTGCACATCCCCTTCACTTACGTGAACCAATATTTTCCCTAATGCACAAAGGGATTCTGAATCTGTGAATCATAGATTCTGAAATTCATACTCCCTTGTTTGCCACTTGTTCACACAGACAGCAGTGCAAAGCAGAGGTCAAGATGGTATTTCAGTGCATTTCAAAGTGCATTCTCAATTCTCAAATAGAAACCACTTTGAAAAGTGCATAAAGGAAAATATTTCTCCTATACAAGTTTAGAACAGTCACAGAGGGATTTGCCATGCATGAGAGGTTACATTCTGATCCTTTTATGCATGTTTATATGCATGGTGTAACAGTGGCACAAACCGTTTGTATCCCTTAGGCATGGATCAAAATGCTTTGTTTATTTTCTTCTAGTATTTCACATGGTGGACCAAGGTGGATTCTGGGAGTCTATGATATGATAAGTCTTTTATAACGTGCCTGTACACAAGTGTTTATATGGGATGACAAGAAAAGGGAGGGAAGACAGAGGGAGGACAAGACAAACAATCTAACTCGGCCTTGTGTCATTCAGATTGTGCAAGTGTGACAGCGCCAAATGCAGGGGGAAGGGAGAAGGGGAAGTGTCAGGGAGAGGGAAGGAGGAAGTGCAGACAGGGCAGCAATGCTCTGAGTAGGTGCAGCGTGGCAGTGCAGCTCTGGGTAAGTTCAAGGAAGGCAGGGGACTGGAGGGGGTCACAGTTACAGCTCCTAAGTGTGCGGTAGGCCCTTAAGCAGTGCAAGGAGGACTGATCATGGAGGAGCCTGTTACCCAGTGAGACGCTAAGGGTAGCCAAGCAAACAATCGGTGCTGCTAAAAGTTAGTCAGCAGGGGAGGGAAAGAGAGAAAGCAGAGGAGAAAAGGATAGTCTTAAACTGATTTTGGAGCTTCAAGTGGTACAGTACACGATTGAGAGGGGCAGGGAGGCCATTCCAGAGGGTGGTACCTGCAGAGGAGAGAGATCTACCCCCCACTCTCAGCCTGGAGAAGCTTCTGACACTCAGAGACTTAGAGGTAGCTGAGCAAAGGGCTCTGAATGAAGGTATTTTGGAAGAGAGAGTTGGATGCAGTGCAGGCCCTGGCCCCAGAAAGCATTGTGGGTCATGCAGAGGATCCTGAACTTGATCCTTGCAACCACCGGGAGACAGTGAAGAGATTCCAGGGCTTGTGATATACAGTCCCTGTGTCCTATACTTGTGTCCAGAGCATGAAAGGAGGCTGCCCAGCACATCATTTGAGCTGGGTCAAATCCCCCCGAAATGTGCATATAAACTTTGAATATGACGAATTACACATTTCCAAAATTGGGGGGCATGACCAAGCACTGTACTCGATGGTGGCTTAGGTCCATTGCTCTGCTCTGAGCTGCAAGATACAGAGGCTGAGGCACTGCTTTAGCATTAATTTCTGCGTTGTTTCTCTAACAGAATATAAGGTTTTGGGGACATAAACAGAAACGCTGCCTTTCAAGGCGGCTTCTCACACTTATCAGCACTGTAGAAGCACGCAGCTCCAGGACCGTAGGTGAGTGCGGGAAGGCAGCAGCAGCAGCAGAGGACATGGGTGCTGACATATTTTAGTGAAGTGTGCACTCTATGATAATAATGATTCAAAAGGAAAGCCTTTCCTATGCATAACAGAGGAGACGTTTTTTATATATCTCTTTTGTGCAGCCTAAGTGTATATCCACTTCAAGTGGTGCTAGTCGGTACCTGCCAGAATGATAGTTTTTGAAGTGACAAGTTTATTTACACTTCGCATTGCTCCCCCAAGTGGCCGTTTAATGGTAATTGCATCTGCTACTTCATTAAAATGGAATAAGTGTACTTTTTTCCTTGGCTAATGGATTATTGAATTAAGTCCTTCCATATCTTTATTCATCTTCACCTCCCTCAACAAAGGATTAACCTATATATAACTAGAAGTACTTTTATCTTCTATTATGCCATCCTCTAAAAAAAGGTAAAATAAACAGCCACCTCCTACATCATCCAATACATTTAAGCACCCTAAAAGTGACTCTCCACCGCCGAAAGAGGAAATATTGGAATCAAGTATACAAACTATTTTAAATTCAACTTCGAGCTTTAAAACCTTTTGGGGGGCTACTAATACCAAGTTGCAGCAACTGGATGATAAATGGTCACTGTCTGAGTCCAGAATGTCTGCAGTAGAGTGAGAAATTGGTGGCGCAGAGGATGTTACTAACAGAGTGGTGGCATTGGAGTTAGCTATTACACCACTTCAGAAACAGTCTGAAAGAATAGATAATAAGGATAGAAGGAATAGCATTTTTATTGTTGGCTTTCTTGAAGGTGAAGAGAAAGACAATCCTATTTTATTTCTGAGCACCATGCTCCCTAGGCTCCTGGACCTACAACCTCACTACATCTCAATATCCAAAGAGCTCATCGAGTAGGCCCTCCTAATTCTATACATAATCCAAGTAACTCCTCCAGAACTTTTTTCTTGGCTTTGCTAGATAACACACACATTTTGGTGATACTAAACAAAGTGAAACAAAGTGAAAGCATCTAATACGAGATGTCAGAAGAATATATATTTCACAAGATGTATCTAATACCACCGCCGCAAGCAGGAGGGAACTTATCGCTTTTAGACCCACCTTGAGACAACTATATGCTAAATATGGAATTATCCATCCAGGAATTATGAAATTTACTTTGACAGGTCATACCTCTACGTTTGAAAATCTTAAGGACCTGAGACAATGTATTTAATCATACAAGATGGAAGAAATGGACAACTCACGATAGAGCCTATCGCCCTTTATCTGCCTCTCCACCTCTGCTAGTCAGCATGATTTGTTGAGGCATATTTTAGTTAGCCGCGTTAAAACTCTTCTCTGAGAGTTGCTATGTACTGTACCTTAATTTTATGTTGAGATTGTTTGTGTTCCCTCCTCCCTTGTGTGTCCATTTGCACTCCCTGCTATGCCTTCAGGATAACTCAAGATTATATTTGGCGATATGTGCCTTTTGCATTCCCACTTCTGGTCTTACTGCCAATGGCCTTACCTTTTATATCAGTCAATATGGACTGCATTTACTCTCAGTCTTCATGTTTTGTCATTGAAAATTACTTCATGGCATGTTAAAGGTTTACTCAACCCTATTAAGAGACAACAATGTATTTCTTATTTAAATAGAACCAAACCGTCTATTGCTTGCATCCAAGAATTACACATTTCAGAAGCCGAGTCAGCCAAATTCAAGAGGTTATGGGTAGGTCAGGTCTTTACAAGTGCAGCATATGATAAGGTGTTTGTACTTATTACCCTTGTTAATACATATCGTTACCCTTGTTAACACAAATCTTAAATGTAAAGGTATCAAGTCTGAACCTGACAGTTTGGGTAGGTGGTTCCTAATGTATATCACCCTACCTTGCCTGAAAGATTGTTTCAAACTAATATATGTAATTTAATAATCTGTGGGGACTGTAATGAAATCATCAATCTCTTCCTTGAGAGGAAATCTACTGTGCTTTTTAAGAATTCCAAGTCACATAAGCAATTTTTGGACTTTATTTCTCAACTCAGCCTTTTTGATGCATGGTGTAACTCACCCTTCAAACTTGGAATGTACATTGTATTCTAGTCCTCATGATAATTTTCTAGAATAGATTACATTCTTCTCTCGAAATTCTTGTCTAGCCTTATATTACATACCAGCACATAGGTTATTTCCCTATCTGACCATGCTTGTGTATTGATGTTAAACTCGAAATTGCACCAAACAATCATAATTCAAACAGATGGAGATTTAAAGTGGCCTTATTAAAGGATTATTTGTTCATTCCATTTTTTAGAAATTCACATAACTTATTTACTGATAATATGAGTTAGGATACCTCTGCTCCTAATAACTGGGACTGTGACAAGGTAGTGCTAAGGGGCGTATTATATCATATGTTGCCAAGAAAGAGAAGAAGCTAAAACAGGAATCGGAGACTAGTTTGAAACATTCAAAAACTCACACAGAATGCCACTTCAAATATATTGATATTTTATGAAAATGTTATCTATACATCAGAGTCTCAGCAAAATGTATCCCAGTCTCAAGAATTCCTACAGTTTATCTCCCGCTCCACTTATATGAAATCTGATGTCTGCTTGCTAAATAATCCCCTTCCTCGAAATGAAATTCTTAAAGCAATTGATGATCTTAATAAAAGGCAAAACCCCAGGTCCAGATGGCCTTTCCATTGACTTTTAGGCACATTTTAAGGAACAATTAATTCCCAAGTTGGAGGAACTCTTCACTCACTTTCTCAACCATAGTGGAGCTGAGGGGACCTTTACTGAAGCCATGCTGGTTTTATTGCCTAAACCGAATGAAGAACATGAGTGTTGTCAAAGCTACAGGCCTTTAGGCCTATTTCCCTAATAAACACAGACTCCAAAATCTTTGCCAATATCCTAGCCAATCGTCTTCTTCCTTATTTACCCAATTTAGTTAAAAGTGATCAGGTGGGGTATGTTAAGGGGAGGGTGTCCTCTTCTAACATCTGGTTATTCTTAGACATTCTGAATACTGTTAACTAATCCAATGATAGCTTTGCAGCTGTCTTGCTGCTGAGAAAGCATTCAATAGAGTGGAGGATTGTAATTTCATGTTTGATGCACTTAAACGGCATGGCCTGGGTAACTCCTGTCGATCCTTGGTCTGGGTATTGCATTCACATCCGCAAACTGATATGTTTGTCAATGGACACATCTCATCATATTTGCCCTTGTTTAGAGACACTAGGCAAGGCTGCCCCTTATCTCCCTTGTTATTCAAATCAGCCTGGGAAACCTTTTTGGGATCTGGTAGTAATTACATATCAATACAAGGCATTATCTATGGAAATGTACAAATAGAATTGACTGCCTACGCTGATGAAATCCTCTTGTTCCTCTACATAGCTTACATAGTCTTCTCTCCAATATATCATGTTTTTCTTTGGTTAACCGTTACAAGTTAAACACAGACAAATCTGAACTACTACCCTAAATGTCCACTGTTCCAAACAACATATTCATCGGATTCATGAACTACGGATCGCATTGCCTGCATTTCCAGATTGGCTAAACAGCCCTTCGACCCCAAACTCGGGGAGACTCTGCAGGCGCTCCCTTCCTATCCAGGATCAACCACCTCTTCTGCCTTGATAAAGACTACGGTCAAAATGCGCATTGGCTTTTGTTTCATCTTCAACCCAACCAGCACAAATTGCTAGACCTGTGATCAATGTGCCTTTTTCACATTAAACCCTTACTGATACTAATGAGTCAGGAGTCCTTTCTCCATTATTTCGAATATCAAACTACCCAAGCAATCTAAGGCCACAACCTTGGTCAACAACCTAACGCCAGCGCCATCACCAAGCAAAGTTTGTCACACCAGCAAGCAACATATTCAGGTGTGTGGTATGAAGTGGTGTCTAAATGGGATTAAATATTTAGGAGTGCATCCTCTGTAAAAGATGCCATTAAAGAAAATATGAATGCTATACTGTTGAAAAATTAACACATTCCTGGTCCCCTCGATTTTCATCCAGGTGGGGTCCTCTTGAGACCATTAAAATGATGATTTGCCCCCTTTTCTTGTACACCTTATAAATGTCACCGGTTTCATTTAATTGTATAAATCAATTGATTCATTTTAGGCCAACTCTTTAAGGAAAAGGGAAAACATAGAATCTTGCTTGGTAAATGTAAAAGACCCATTCAGAATGGAGGCATAGGGTTCCATAATTTTAGAAACTATCATTCAGCAGTTGTGTTAAGACAAGTTGAGATGTGGTTTGTGTCTGTAAATTATAATATTGTACCAGCATGGCTGCGTTTGGAGAAACATATGATCTTACCTTCATCACGTTCAGATAGTTATATGCTTAAAGGCAAGAAATAGATTTATCAAATGCACAAGCGTTGTGGTTTCTGCTAATTATATTAAAATGTATTTCTTCAATACACCCACACATCAATTTTCTTTCACAATATCTATTGCACAATATTTTGATTTGTGTGAATGGTAAATCTATCTTTTGGAGAACTTGATTTAATAATTCTCTATACCTCTATCTTTTTTGGACCAATATACAGTTCTAATTTATGCATTAATGGGCAATCATTAGGTCGTAATATCTAATACACATGTTCCCCAGCCAAACAGGTTTCCATAGTTATACAATTTTCAGTTCACTGCTTCAATGTTTTATAAAAACTTCTTGTCTGAAGATTTCTCCGGTCCGGAAGGGGAGTCGCTAGCAGCCTGATGGCTGGATTGTACCTTTTTACCGATGATAACTGCTGGCCTTTGATTTGGGGAAAAATGTGAAGACTACCACCTCTGCCAGTTTGACTGAAACATTATAATTATTCCATCATAGAGTGTTTATCACTCCATCTAAATTTTTCAAATGTAATATTGCATACAATGATAAATGTTGGAGCTGTTTGGATTTATAAGGCACATTCAAACTTATGTTTAATGAGTGTAAATGTGTTCCGAATGTTTGGGAAAGTGTTGGGAACACCATGAGACATATTTTTAAAATACAACATGATTTTAACTTTATATTTCTCTTTTTGGGAAGCTCACTTTTCCAGGAGGCTTCAGCGACCAATGCATGTCATTTGTTTGATCTTTTATCCTTGTTGTCATTCAAACTGTCACTACCATTTGGAAGAATCTGTATTATATTAATTACAGCATTTGTTGGAACTATATTTGCAATATTCATAGGTTGGAGGGATATACTGCCTCCGCTGTCTTGTTCGAAAAATGAATTAAAGAGGAACATGCTCCTCAAGTCTTTTAGATGTCCAATTTTTGGACAAGCTGGGCCATTAAGTTCATCCTTGGGAATGTGTATGTTTGGCATGATACAATCTTTAAGTAACAACATTATTTATCATTCCACATTGCTTATTGCTTTAATCATCATGCCAGCTTGAGCTTTCTCCACTGTTCCCATTGGCAAAGATTTGGGTAATACTGTAATAGCTTCACCCATTCACAAACACTGTTTGCACATGATCTAACCCTATTTACACTTGCACAATTACATTAACAAGAATGCAAATACATGTGTGCTGTGTTTCCACTGGCCTTTCCATGATTGCCCGTATGCAAATAGAATTTTCACATGGACATTTACACCCTAATTCGCCCTAATGCCCACTCTTGCCCCTCCGCTGTTCCCTCCCAAGCGAGCAGCCCTGATTCACTCAATAGTAGCAAAAGCCTTGTGTCTAAATCTAAGCACATTAGAAATTCACTAGCCATTTTAGTTCAGCTATTGCTACTGTCTTCCTAGTATGCACTAATTGTGTTTAACTAACATTCGATATTAACTAACATTCGATTTTTCTTAAGCTCTTGGAACGTATTGTCTACTCACAAATGTCATCTTTTGTTTCAGATCTATCTCTTCTTCCCCCTACTCAATCTGGGTTTCGTCCATGTCACTCCATAGAAACTGCTTTGACTTCACTGCTTGATTCTCTTCTTACTGCTCGATACTCAAAACACTCTTCGGTGCTTATTCTTCTTGACCTCTCGGCTGCTTTTGACATGGTGGACCATTCCTTGCTTCTTGACTCACTTTCTTCACTTGGTTTTCACGGTTCGGTCCTTTCCTTGTTCTCTTCCTATCGGCTAACCGCACATTTGCCGTATCCTGGGGCGGCAACACTTCTCCTCCTTTTGCTCTTGATCATGGAGTTCCTCAAGGGTCTGTTCTCGGTCCTTTTCTTTTTTCTTTATATACATATTTGTTGCCCCAGTTATCTCTTCTTTTGGAGTGTCGCATCACTTCTATGCAGATGACTCTTTCTTTCTTTTTCGTCTTTTTTGTCTTTCACACCTGACATCCATGCCACTCTCTCTTCTTGTCCTACTGCCATCGAATCATGGATGACTTCTCATTTTCTCACCTTGAATACTGGAAAAACTGAGGTTCTTTTCTTTCCTGCTGCTACTCTTCCACCTCCTTCTCTGCCTCCCTTCATTCTCTTTCCGCCCCGTACCCTGTTGATCTCCCCTACTGTCCATAATCTTGGTCTCTATCTTGACTCTAACTTCTTCTTTAGTCATCACATCTCTCTTACCTCTCACGCTTGTCGTTATCACCTCTTCAATATTTATAAAATTCATCCCTTTCTCACGTTTCATGCCACTAAGGTCTTGGTCTCTTCTCTAATTGCCTTTTGACTTGATTACTGCTCTGTTCTACTCTTTGGCCTCCCTGGCTCTCATCTATCACCACTCAAATCAATTTATCATTCCTCTATCCGCTCACTTTGCTTAATATCCTATTGTGACTCTATCTCCTCTTCTCTTGACTCCCTTGGATGGCCTTCATTTCACTCACAGTTGAAATTCTATTTTCTTTGACTAGTATTCAAATCTTCATATGGCTTTGCCCCTGATTTTCTTGCCTCTCTTCTTTCATTTCACTCTCCATCTTGTCCCCTCCGCTCTGCTGGACTCTTCTTACTTACTGTTCCACGTGCCCACTGTGTACAATCTCGTTTGCGATCTTTTCAGCTGTTGGCCCCTCTCCACCTGAACCTTCCTTTATCCCGCCGATCCATCACCTCTTACTCTCTGTTTCGCTCCTCCCAAAATGTCACTTACTACAGTCTCCTGTCTGATTCATATTGGTTACTTGTGAACACAATTGATTATACTTATTTTAATGTACTGTTGATGGTCTTTGTGAAGCGCTTTGGTAAAAATCGCTATATAAATATCAATAAAATACAAAATACAATGCCCTGATCTTGTTTAACTAACATTCGATTTTTTCATTTTTTTTCAGTGAATACAGGGATGACTAAAAACGTCAATGTAATATGAAGAGTTACACGGTGAGAGCTGGAAAGGTGGTAAGATCGGTTTATTCAGATGTTTCAAGAACACTCAACTCCAGAACTATCAGCTCATTCTTTCAGCGGACCTTCTGAAAGGCCACCATTGAATTCTTTCTAAGGGGCAACGCAAAAGAACTGTCAAATCGAAGGTACGTAATGCTTTATATGTTTCAATTCAGTCAGCTCAAAGGGCATGAAACACATTTTGACAGAAGCGTGGTGCTAATGGAATTACTGCCACCTTCACCACACCACCATACCTGTATGGAGAGGTGATGTGTTGGAAAATCCTTGAGCATTTGTTTGCAGGTTAAATCCCCTCGGATAAATAGATGGTTTACTGCAGTTGGAATTACAGCTTGCAGTAAATGCTCCGAAACCTTGAAAAGGTTCTATGGGACTCCAAAATTGGGGCTAAACCTGCCACCAATAATTTGCCAGATTTACTACCACAATGAGGTATCCAGTGATTTAACGAATAGAAAAAAAAGGAATGCATTTTCAATATATATATATGTGGGCGAGGGTTACACGGTTAAAACTGGTGGGGAGTGTTTGAGGTGGAGTCTTAAACATGGGGAAACAGGGAAAACAAATCAGTATTTTGTTTGTGGTTTTTGTTTCAGTAAAATCACATTCTTTATTTTGCAATTCTGTCAAATCACATAGATCCTCAAAATGAGTAGCTGTATTGGTACACGAGTCTGAGGGTATTGCCAAGTGGAAAAGTCCCATACTTTTAATGATGTTTGTTGTCTATTGTATACATAGTACCACACTACTTTTCAAACAAATATTCTGCATATTCTTTGAAAAGTTGAATGGCTAGGCATATGTTCTTTAGATTTCTTTAGATTTGTATGTGTGACCGACCAAAAGCGCTGTCATAAATCCAGTAATTTGGAAAGGGCTAGTGACTCTGCCAATCTGTTAAAAGTGTTGGTGTTTTCAACACAAAGGCTAGTGTTTGCAGTTTTGTTGCTATTTTTAACGGTTGTTAAATTGAAACCAAATGGTTATCCCTTTGGTGTGCCTGGATTTAGGACACTTATTGTCAGGAATGTTCATGCTTTCTTTGCCTGTTTGAGGGTCAATTGAAAATCTGTAACTATACTGCGGTCGCCCTGTTAATTTGTTGATTACTTTGCTTTCGTGGGTCACTACCACTTGTGATATCTTATTATTTAGTCAGTTGTTCAAGTCATGGTTAGTTACATGTTGCCCAGAAAATTCATATGGTAGTACATGACCATATTTATTTATGAGCATCACGCAGTCCCCATGTGGATACTAATGCAAGAATGGCAAATGATGCTCGCTGTACAACCAGTAAATTAGTCTTATAAATGAGCAATTACTCTTATAAATTAGCAGTGTAGCTAGGAATTCCTGAAGGAAAGCTACAGCAGTAAACACTGGGTCTAGGGCAAAAAAACAAACATATTTATTGCATTCTCAATATGGGCCAGGCCAACTTTGGAACTATTATAGTCTATTGTATACTTACCTTAGCTTAATCTATGAAGTTTAAAGACACAGTTCAACTAAATGTCCCCTTCTATTGACTCAGTGACATGTTGGTGAGCAGGAAACATATTTGAGTTGTACTACTGTACATTTAATACACATGACAAAAGCAGTGGTGTGAAACGGGTACCTGCTTGTAGTCATTTTTGTTAACTGAATGCAGCGTGCTGTTGTGCGATGTGACAAATGCTGTTAAGTGCTCAAAGAAAGCAAATTGCTTTTGCATGTTTAACAAGCTGTCATGTATTAGGCTTTTATACAGTAGAAATACGATTTTGAACCACAACATTCTGCATTTTGACCAGCTCATTACTAATTTCATAGTAATCCACCAATCATTTTCACAAGTGGTAACTACTGTTGCCTTTACTGAACTCTGACGGTCTCTACAAGATTATGGGTTTTGCACCTCTGGGGCTTTGGACCCATAAGTATGCAGCCTTTGGGTAATGTCATATTTTCCAAATGCATTAACAATGGAACCAGGGATCTTCATGTCCCCATTCCCACCCATGGAGTCCTTTGGGGATCCATGGGAATAGGGACTAACATTTTCCGGTACCCGACTTCCCGATTCACCGGGACTTGTAATGTCCCGGTGGCACCGGGAAGTTAGGCGTTAGAAAAGTGTTTTGAGTCCGGTGGCAACCATTCATCATTATCTTGTCCAGGGTGCTTTTTAGCCCAAACAATGCTACTTACTGGCATTCCGCTGTGAAAACATAAAAATAATATGAGGCCGGGAAGCCCAAAAGAAACACACCAACACAGGTTACAAAGAACATACAAGTGCTTTATTTAAAAGCTACAACAGTTACCAAAGTCAATTGACAAACGGATATCTCTTCGGCTCTCAGAGTAACATAACAAACTTCAACGAAGGTTCGATGCATTAGTTAGAGAGACCGTACATTGGAATATTTAGGTCTTTTATACGCTTTATCCAGCCCTTGGCCAACCCTCTCGCGGGTTAACCATTCTAGGAGTCGGCCTATGGGTTCCTTGCCAGGTCGATCCTATAATATATGCATTTTGATAAGTTTCGCTGATATAGTTGTACATTTACACATAGGTCAACAGTAGGACAAGGTCTCAGTTCGCGACCCCGACAAGTGGCCTGCAGGCATATTAATTATTCATGTGTACGGAGGTCACAACGGCCAGAATTTTACTCAGAATGTCATTCGGCCTCCATTTTGATGGTCACGGTGACTTCCATATAACAAGAGAACCTAAAATGGCGGCTTAATCCAAGATGGCGATTTACATTACTTTCTCTAAGGTCAAGACCTTGCCGTGGAGTTTGTTCGCATATGATGTTTAGACAACTTGGCGTAGGCCAATACACATACAATTGTTGCGATAGGAGGCATAACATTGATTCAATTCCGACAAACCCTCCTTTTGGCCTATGCCAAGTGCTAACATCATTTCTAATACTTCTGTAAATAACTGCATGCATTGTCGTCCATACATCCTGAATCATTATCTGTAATGTCTATAGCCATTATGTCGTTCATCAGAACCTCTTGTAACACAAACTCTTTAGATGCTTTGTCTGGGGCATACATTTTGTGCCCCACTGTGCTCACTGCCTGAGCACAGCATCCGCCTAGCATTGAACATACACTAGGTAGACATTGGAAACAGCAACAAAGGAATAGCAGGATTCCCAAAATAATCAGGATAACAGAAAGCACCTTCCAACCACAGGATCGTAGAGAATCCCAGAACCAGGCGCTAATATTCCAATCTCCCACAGGAACATGCACTTCAGAACTAAGGATGTGCAAGTTCTGTATTGCTTTGAAAATTGTCGGCGAGGAATCTTTTACGAAAACACAAGCGGACCCCACTAATTTGCATACTCCACCACGTTCTGCCAAATGACATCTAATGCCATCCGATTATGGAGTGCTACTAATCTTATTGCTTTTTGTTATAATGTCATATTGAATGTTTATATCCGTGGTCCGGTTGATGGTTCTCTCCAGTACCCTTGCTAGTCCCCTAATATTTTCAGAATTTGCTATCTGTCCCCAAAATGGCACAACTGATTTTGCTATATCTCCTAATACTTGCCCAGGGGTATCTCCGTTCTCGTCCCGCCATGGGCGAGCCTTAGAAACCTCCAAAGTACTAGCTATGAATACCCCCGGTAACAGGATTCCTAAATAACAGGTTCCCTGCCAAACCTTGGGCAACCAGGGAAATGCTGAATTACCACAAACAAAATAAACAGGCCCCCTTACATACAGAGGCCTGTCCTCTCCGGTCACATTTACAATGTTCACACAACCTTCAAAATCTCCCATTGGTCGAGTGCCATTTCTTTGTACACAGAAGGGGACTAAATCAGGGCTATGATTAATAGAGTAGGAAGGAGGCACAGCGTCCTTATTGCCTATCGGAGCCATTTTAAAGAAAATTAGAGTTTGAAAAGGAAGAGATAGTTTATCAGATGGCCTAATAGAAGCGACATTAGGTTTACTTCTATTTGCAAAAAGCGAGCATCCCAGGGGAGTCAATTCACGTTTCTCAAAATCATTTAAATTAGTTCCATCAAAGTTCCCTGAGATGCTATCATTCCAACGGCCAAAGAATAGTGCTCTAAGAGAAGCATAGCAAGCAGTCGTTAAAGGTAAAGGGTGAATATACCATCCTAGCCCCTTGTTCCCATGTTGCGGTAAATGGGTGCAAATCCAGCAATTACTCTTATTAAAAATGGCATGCGTCGAATTCATTATTATCATTAAAGTGTTATTATGGTACTTTTGTCTATGCTGGGAGTCTCTAGGTGACAGAGTGTGAAGGTGTACAGAGGGAGTCAAAGCAGTAGGTACAATCTCAATTGGCAGTAGAGGTTTTAGAGGGTACATTTCTTCGAAGTACCAAAGTCCCACAGTACCATAATTCCAATTATTATTAACACAACACAGCAATATGTTTTCGGGGCCCAGGCACATTGTTGGTTGTCCGAGTTGGTCACCCCCTTATTTACAAGTCCAATGTGGGGAGCAGCGGTGGAGGTGGCAGGCATCGTAGTTTCTCAATCGACGACCCCAATGTTCGTTGCTGGCGACACTACGGTCGCGCGACTTCTTAGTCCTTCCCAACCCTAGCCAGCAGAATCCCTTTTTTTTCCTTTTGTTCGAAAGGAACTTTCTTATACAAGAGAAAACTTTCAATCACTTCTTCTTTTCAGATGCACAGAAAAAAAGACCCGTGCCGTAGTTCTATTTTCTTCGTCGAAGGTCGTACCTGGTGGTACCCAGAACTGTTTGATCCGGAAACAAGGTAACGTCACTTCCTGATGGAAGCGACGTATCGGAGGCGACGGAAGTCGCAGAACTTGAAACAGTGTTTTCCGGAAGTGACTTTTTCAAAGAGTGCAGAGACGAAATGGACTGTTCCCGAAGCTCCATAAGCTCAGAGGAATTCTCCGACGCACTCACAGCGCTGTTTGCTACTCCAGGATCAGAGATTGTAGCATCAGCGAGGGGTTCTGCTTCTTCTGTAACGTGTGGCGTCGGGTGAGGAAGTTTCTTGACATGCGTCGCGTGGATCCAATGCTTCTTTCCAGCCACCCGCACTGCTGTTTGGGTGACCAACAGTACCTGGTGGGGTCCCCGCCAGCGAGGCGCGAGACAGGAAGACCGTTCGTAGGCCTTCACTAGGACCCAACTTCCAGGCTGAATATTGTGTCCTTGGCCCGTAAACCGTACAGGTAAAGCTGATTGGACCTGATGATAAATGAGATACAGATTTTTAGTCAACTGGTTACCGTAGTCTACAAGCAATACATTTTCTACCTCCCTCAGGGCTTTAGGCTTTGGAAGACCCCAAATGTTAGCAGGTCTCCCCATCACTACCTCAAATGGAGAAAGCCCAGTCTTAGTTTGAGGTGTGGTACGCATGGCTAACAATACAATAGGCAAGGCATCTGGCCATTTCAGTTTGGTGTCGGCACATGTTTTTGCAAGCTTATTCTTCAGGATGCCGTTATGTCTCTCTACCAACCCAGCACTTTGAGGATATCTAGCTGAGTGAAATCGTTTTTCAATGTGCAACGCTGTGCATATCTGCAAAATTACTGCTTTGTCCGACCAAATGACCCTTGGAAGCCCAAATCGTGGAAAGAATTCTTTTACCATAGTCTTTGCAGTGGTCATGGCAGTAGCATCTTTAACGGGGAAAGCCTCGACCCATTTACTAAAAGCACAAATAATCACAAGAACATATTTTAGATTGTTACACCGTTCCATCTCAATAAAATCAAAGTGGATGACCTCGAAGGGAACAGAAGGGGGCCCAAAGCTTCCCCTTGGAGTTACTGTCCCCTTCCCCACATTGTGCTGTAAACAAATCATACAATTCTGAACATGTCGCTGTGCAATCTTCAACATTTTATCATTCACCCAGACTTGTTCTAACATTTTCGTGATCTGCTGAGCACACACATGCGTAGGACCGTGTGCCATCGTAACCATTGCCAGAACATATGAATCAGGAAGCAACCATTTTCCTTCAGATGTATCCACCCAACACCCATCGTCATTCAGTTTCCCCATTCCTTCTGCCCACTTTTTAGACTCTTCTATTGTGGCATCAGTCTGGATATCTCGCACAGACCCGATACCCTCATCCATTACATAGGCAGGCATCTTTTGTTTCCCTTAGAGCATACATGTCTGCGCTAAGGTCTGTGGCCGTTTGCCTGGCTATCTGGTCAGCAAAAGCATTCCCTTTTCCCACATCACCTATGACCTTACGATGTGCTGCACATTTCATGATCGCTAACTGCCTAGGGAGTGAGAGTGCGGAGAGCAATTGCACTATCAGGGGACCATGCTGGATCTTGGTCCCATGTGAGGTTAGGAACTCTCTTTCCGACCAGAGCCTCCCAAAGTTGTGAGCCACCCCAAAGGCGTACTGGCTATCAGTATATATGTTTACTGTATGCCCTTCGGAGAGTTCACTAGCTCGGGTCAACGCTATAATCTCTGCGGCCTGCGCGGAGTTATGCGGAATTCTCTTAGTTTCAACAACCGTACTCAACGTAGTAACTGCATAGGCAGCTGTAGATGTACCATCTGGGAGTTTGAAGCAGGAGCCATCACAAAACAACTCCCCTTCTGCATTGCCCAAAGGAGTATCTATAAGATCTATCCTGTCCTTCGTTTCCTGTTCAGTGGTATACAGGCAGTCATGTAATTCTTCGTCACCGCAAACAGTATTTTGCGGGAAAGGTAGGAGTTCAGCCAGATTAAGAACCCAACACCTCTTAATTTGAATGTGAGGGGCAAACAGAATTAATTCATACCTCGTCAGTCGTGCAGAGGTGAGGTGTTGCGTTTGGGTTTTATTCAATAGAACATCTACAGAGTGAGGTACCATCAAAATTAAATCATGGCCTAGGACCATTCCCTCACTCTGTTTTACAGACGCGGCAGCAGCAGCGACAGCTCTCAAACATCTTGGCAAAGCGCATGCGACAGGATCAAGGGCGGAGGAGTAGTAGCCGCACGGCCTATTCTTCCCTCCGTGTTCCTGTGTTAACACAGCCAAAGCACATCCATCACATTCATGCACAAACAACACAAAGGCCTTGTCATAATTTGGAGTACCCAGAACCGGTGCAGAGCATAACGCGGTTTTGAGAAGCTCAAATGATCGTTGATGTTCCGATTTCCATGGCAGCGGCAGAGAAATGCCCTTCTTCGTCAAAGCCAACATCGGTTTTATCACTAGTGAAAAGTTTGGGATCCACAACCTACAGTAAGAAGCCATACCTATTAAGGCTCTGACTTCCTTTTGTGTATTTGGAACAGACATGCCAGAAATGTGTTTTATTCTTTCAGGTGTCAATCTTCTCCCCTCCTTTGACAGGAGGTAGCCTAAATAGGCGACCTCCTGACAACAATATTGAAATTTTTTGAGCGAAGCTTTATGACCGTTTTTAGCTAGATGAACAAGCAACAGTACAGTGCCTTCTTTACAAGCACTTTCAGAATCTGCAGCCAAAAGCAAATCATCGACATACTGAAGCAGTGTACAAGTAGGTGGCAATTCAAGGGTATCAAGCTGCTCTTTCAAAGCTCTACTATAAATACTTGGACTTTCAGTATACCCTTGAGGTGCACGAGTAAATGTGAATGAACGTCCCCCCAAGGTGAACGCGAACAAATATCTACTCTCCTTGTGTATAGGAATACTAAAGAAAGCATTCTTTAGATCCACAACACTAAAGTGCGTAGCTGTAGCAGGGATCATTGTTAGTATCGTTGTTACATCAGGCACAATTGGAAATTGTGGGGCGACAACTTTGTTAATAGCACGAAGATCAATTATGAAACGGTATGGGATTGCATTGTCGCCTTTCTTGTTTACAGGCGAAATCGGGCTGTTAAATAAACTACCTGCAATCTCTTCAATCACCCCTCGATGCACAAAATCGGAGGCAATGCACTTCAAAGCACGCTCGCCCTCAGCTGATAATTTATATTGCGGAATGCGTGGTAGTTTAACTCCATGCTTCAAAACTATTTTAACAGGCTCAATCTGTAGCACACCGACATCATTGTCGTCAACCGCCCATAAACATTCTGGAACAACACTAAACTCAGGAGGCAATGGTCGAGTCAAAAACTGAGAATTGGGAAGTTGCTGTGGTGAAACCGTCAGTCGTACTCCATCAGAGGAACAATGAATTACTGCATTCAATTTCTTCAACTGATTTAACCCCAGCAAATTCTCTCCACAGTTCGGAATCAGAAGGAAGGGACAATGGTCCGTAAAGGGACCCAAAGAAACAGACACCAGCGAAGAAACCGGAAAAACAATTGGTATACGAGAAAACCCTACAGAAACATTTGTTTGCCCTGACAGTGGAATGTTTGGAACCCGGGAATGATCAATGGAGCATTTCTGTGCTCCAGTGTCTATCAAAAACTGATGTTTCCTATTCCCTACTAACAATTCAACGTAGGGACCTTTCTGATTAACGGGAATAGGTGAAGGTTCCAAACCCTGCTTCGGGCAGTCCTAACGAAACAAAATGTCATCGTAAGGAAGCTCTTCAGAAAGGTAGGCAGCTGAAGGGTGATCAAATATGTTTCTCGTGTCCACACTCGAAGTCTGATTTTCCCGTGAAAAAGGTTGCTGAGGATCTTGCGAAAACTGACCTCTATCAGGGCCCCCTGCTCCAGGGCGACCTCTAGGTCATCTACCCATACTCCCAAACGCATTGTTTGACCTTTGTCGAAGGACGGGGCACTGTGCTCGCCAATGACCTTCCTGGCGGCAATAGGCACATTGATTAATATTCACAGAACCCAAAGGAGCGTTTCCTTTTGGGACATACTGACCTCTGTTCTGTGACGTACCTCCTCTGGGATTTCTAACAATTTGTTGTAACACTACTTTAGTCTTCAAATCTTCTTTCCTCTTCTCTATTTTCTCTTTTTCATTATTAACACGGTTCTCATAATACTGAGCCATGTGCAAAACTTCAGATTGGGATTTCGCCTGCCAAGCGCTCTCAGAGGACATAATCTGCGACTGGATGTCAGGAAACAATCTATGTACAAATTTGTCCACAAACAACCTTTTCCCAGACTCTGTGCCCAAGTCCTGTCCACTGAAGTCAGAGAATACTTCTTTGAATCTATTAAAGAATTTGGTGGCACCTTCAGTTTTTCCTTGAACACAGGCCGTAAGCTTGTCCCAAATAATTCTTTTCTCTGGAATTATAGTTTTTAATTTTGCGCCAATTCTATCAGGCAAAGTAAGTATTACCTGAGGTGGTTTCTCACCATCTGGTCTTTCCCCATCAAACCTAATCATGTTAGCCCGCGTATCTCCTAATCCTGGCACATCTTCTATTGTTTGAACCTGCTTCCATAAATCTACGGGCAGGAATACAGGGAATAGCAAGTCAATATCACTTAGGGTGAACACAGAGAACTGCAAAACGGACTCTATCTCTTTGTAAAACCCTGTCGAGTTTTTCCTGATATCGGGAATTGATTGTCTAATAGTGTTCACTTCCTGTCGTGAAAACAGGACGTGAACAAATTGCGATACATAATGCGCAGGGATATCCACAGCGGGTGCACGAGTCCCAGCGTTAGCGGGAATCTCAACCTTTGGGACAAATGTCGGAGGAACCTCTCTCATAGGTAACTGAGATATAGGTAACTCCGACCGCTTACCAAGCAACAGAGCCAGGTCGAGCGCTAAGGCAGTCGAAGAAGTGTCGGGCGAAAAAGCCCTTTTACAAATTCCCAATAACTCTAAAGGACAAATAACCTTCTTCCTTACACATTCTTCCTGCAGGTACTGTACCATTACCTGAATCACCTTCTTCTGCATTTCTACTGTATACTGACTATACGTGTCATATAATTCATCTGGCGCTATCGATGAATCCGAGATCCATCTAATCGCATCTTTGGTACAAATTTGTACTTCCTCAGGTGCCGAACTACGACACGGAAGGAACCGTTTCTGCACATACATACCGTCGTCTTCATCACCCTCATCTCGTCCCTCCTATACTCAAACAATCTCTCAACATGACCATGTACTTTCTCCTCTGTGTCCCTCGAAAGTGCTAAAGTATTTAGATCCCTCACCCCTTGTGGGAGATCCGAATTATGTAATCTACCCCACATTACACATAAATGAGTCCCCAAACCTTGGATAAAAACATTTTTCTCGGGAAAATTGTCCATTTTTGATAATGTGGAAAAAACGTTGACTTGATCACCTTTCTCCATACAGTGCTTAGCGCATGCAAATAATTCCTGTTTCTTGTCTGCAGAAACAGTATTTCGAGTGACAATCTTTGACCCCCCACCCCGATCAACGTTAGTCAATACAGAACCACTCGGGAGCGGAGATATGGGCAAATTCAATGAGGGTTCAACTATCGGCGCAAGAGGAAGGGGTGGCGGGATAGGTGGAGGAAAAACAACTAGAGGATGAACGGGAATAGGTTATACAGGGGGAACAGGAATAACGGCAGGAACAACAGCAGGAATGGGCAGAGCACCCGGGAGAGGATCATGCGGAGGTGGTGCGGAGGCACCAGGCCTGCGTTCGTTTAACAATTTTTCAATAAATTCTTCGGAAACATGGAAATCTTTAGAGGGATACATTTTCTGGATACCTAGGGAGAAAGCCCTATCCATATTTTTTACTGACTCCGAATGTTTTTCCTTATCATATAACAACGCCTTTTCCGCATTTGTTTTATGACAGCGTGCATGTTTATCCCTACTTTTAAGCTGCTGCAACGCTTCTTTTTTCCAATTCTGCAAAACATCAAATGCTGCAGGTCTGGCCTTGTTTTTTAGCAAGACCGATTCTAGGTATTCAATACAGGGGATCTCAAATCTACCATTGATTGGCCACTCAAATTCGGAGGCATGTCTGGTTTGTCTGTGCCAAATATCATTAAATACTATACTTCCAATGCCATACTTACAGTACATAGTACATGCCGGCGACCCCTCCTGTGGTGCCGGGCGGATAAATTCCAAAGATTGTCGATCGTTGTGGAACAGAGCCCTAAAGCAGCTAGACAATTTCCCAGGCATTTCATAAAAAATTGGTGTTACCTGGTCAATAATTGTGTCTGCAGATACAATACGCCAAATTCAAATTGTCAGGTTTAAATTAAGAGCCGGGTCACGACTGCACCTGACCAAACCTAAGGAGGACCGTACGGTTTACCAAAGAACTTACCTAACAAATTTTACCTTGTGTTTGGTGGTTTCGACAAATCTGCCCGCCTCAAAAATGGACCCTCGTCAAGATGCCGTGTCAGACCACATGACTATCGTCCAAGGATCGGATTGTGCAGTGCTGCCGAGGTATCGCGTCTCGTTCGGTCGGGCCCGCAGTATCACACCGTCCGATCCCGGTTCGATAGTCTGCGTCAACCTTCAATATTCCGGCATCAATCTTGAGGGTCCCTATTCGGGCGCCAACTGTGAAAACATAAAAATAAGATGAGGCCGGGAAGCCCAAAAGAAACACACCAACACAGGTTACAAAGAACATACAAGTGCTTTATTTAAAAGCTACAACAGTTACCAAAGTCAATTGACAAACGGATAGCTATTCGGCTCTCAGAGTAACGTAACAAACTTCAACAAAGGTTCGATGCATTAGTTAGAGAGACCGTACATTGGAATATTTAGGTCTTTTATACGCTTTATCCAGCCCTTGGCCAACCCTCTCGTGGGTTAACCATTCTAGGAGTCGGCCTATGGGTTCCTTGCCAGGTCGATCCTATAATATATGCATTTTGATTAGTTTCGCTGATATAGTTGTACATTTACACATAGATCAACAGTAGGACAAGGTCTCAGTTCGCGACCCCGACAAGTGGCCTGCAGGCATATTAATTATTCATGTGTACGGAGGTCACAACGGCCAGAATTTTACTCAGAATGTCATTCGGCCTCCATTTTGATGTTCAGGGTGACTTCCATATAACAAGAGACCCTCAAATGGCGGCTTAATCCAAGATGGCGATTTACATTACTTTCTCTAAGGTCAAGACCTTGCCGTGGAGTTTGTTTGCATATGATGTTTAGACAACTTGGCGTAGGCCAATACACATACAATTGTTGCGATAGAAGGCATAACATTGTTTCAATTCCGACACCACCTCTGCCCAAAATTCCAACATTGGTTTTTATATATACCCTTTCCAAAATCTGCCTGGGCAGCACCACCTTCTCGTTCAAATTAATGTTTGTAAAACTCTCCTCCAATGTTTATTCAATCACTCTCTACCATCTCATTTTTGAAAAACAGTTACAAACCTGGCCCTTCCCTCTTTCACAAGTTCAGTCTGGTTTTGATGGATACACTAGTAACCACCCCTTATCTACACGACTACTCTCCAAGCACAGGGTAATATCCATTCAGCTGAAATGCCATTGATTGCACACTAACAGACTCCAGTGACACAACCCCAGTTCCACGTAGGATCACATATCTGCCCATCACCTATACACCTATCGCTTTGGTGCATGCAGCATAAAACTGCAAGCTTCTGACGTATGATTACAAGGCAGCGTAGTCACACTGTCGCAGTATTGAAAAACACACACATACAATGCTTCTGATGATTGATTACATTATTAAACATACAATTTCTCATAATATGCAAATGTATTGTATTGAAGGCCCTAGCACATGCAGCTGGTTTAACTTAATACTTTATAATTGTAGTTGCATGTACAGCAGCCCCAGTGTTGAAAACCTCCATTGAAATCTCTCATTTACTTTCAAATCCACAAATTCCATTCCATGACATTCAATGCATTCTAGTCATAGTCGTCATCCTTCACTGGGATGCCATTCATTGGCTAATAACTGTGCCATGTGCTATTTTTGCTTTCAAATGCCAACAGCCTCCTTTCCTTCACCTTTCAATGCACACCTAATCACCACTTCTACCTCCTGCTTTTTTCTAGAAGGTAATATTGTCACTCTCTCCTTATTCCATGTTTCCCAATTTCTTAATCTCAGCGAATTTCCCAGATCTTCCTCCACAATCATCTCTGTGGAAAATGTTGACCTATTTTTGGGCACATGCCTGGGCTGTTTCACCTTCACCAATGTCCTTTAAGGCATCTACATTTCTCACAAACAATTCAACATATCAAATATACACTTGGCATAACTCCCCTTCCTGCATATCCTTTCCCTCACCTCCTCTTCAATCACATCAACCAGATTTGACCTTCCGATGCGGCCCTTCCACAATCGGACATTGGGCTTGGGTTTTCTCAAACGGGGACACACAATGGCGTCATGCGGGGCTAAACAATTCTGGGGCACCCTTTCCATTATAGCCCTCATCCAGTCTCCAAAGGTGGCTCTGGATATCCTCAACACTTCCATCATCATCCTGTTAAACTCTACACAACAGAATTCCCCTTTGTATAACGGAAATATGTAGTCACATTTAACTTTAAGAACTCCTCCTTATCCGTCCATACCAACTGTGGGCCATTCTCATATTTAAGCATTTTAGGGAAATCTTCGCACCAAAATATTGATTCAGAAAATGTTATAATCTTTTTCAAACTTATCTCCCTCATCACACAGACTTCCAGTCACTTAGCCAATACATCCACAACCAACACATAACTCCCTTGTGACCCCCTTACATCCAGGGGACCTTATATATCAATCACCACTACATCCCACACTATGGCTGGATTAGGCAACATCTTCATTGGTAGGGTTATGGTTACAACACCTTGTTGCTGTCCCTACAAACATCACAATCCATCAGCTCATTCTCAATATCAGCACCCATGCCAAGCCATCAACAATCTTCCCATATCAACATTTCACTTACACACCTCAAAATGTCCTTCAGGTGTGACACCCACAACCGCATCTCTCGTCCCAAAAGGTACTATCATGCAATGACCTCTAACCAGAAAGTTGCCATGCATCCCCAACTCATATTTATTTTACGATCTTCCCCTAACTCATACTGCGGCCAACCTCCTGCCCCAAATTCCACGTGGTAGGTTTAACTTAATTCTTCATTATTGTAGTTACTTGTATGGCAGCCTCAGTCTCGCCAACCTCCTCCGAAATTCTCTTGTTCACTTTCAAATCTTCACATTGCATCCCAGGACATTCTATGCACTCTAGTCAATCTTCATATAGCTCTCCAATGCCATTCATTGACTGAGCTCTATGCCATGTGCTATTATTGCTTTCAAGATATGATATATTGTGCACTGGGTTTGCAGTCTGCCTGCAGGGTCCACTCATAAGAGCTCTTATGACAAAGCTCTCATACTATCAATGCCCCATTTCTTGTGCTTGCATTCTCTCTTCATTCCCATTAGCCGCAGGTCTCTAGCCTGGCATGGCTGAAGATGTGTCACGGCTCGAGCAGGGATCCATTTCAGCATGTTGGTTGGGTACCCCCCTGCTAAGAGCAGACAACAACAGTCTGAGGCACCAGTGGTGTGCATACATTATAATTCAGACTAAGAAATACAGGGGTTAATGCCCACCGATTATCACGAAACGGCCATCAGGTAGCTGAGACACTATATGCCCACTGACAAGCTATACACCCGTCTTTGTCAGCAAGCCTCAGACCACTATACAGACCACTATACACTGAAAAGGTTGAAAAGCCATAAAGCTGTCCCTGACTCCACACTTCCAGAGCCGAACTCCACACACATGTAAACCAAAGTAACACGCATGCAGCACTGTACTCTGAGCACACCTCTGCCCAGACCCAGAAAACAGCCTGCACTGCACCCAGGCAAGTCTAAACTACTGCCAAGCCATACAACAGCAGATGCACTCTACACAAATGCAAACTAACATGAAGAAATGTGCTTTATTGCCCGGCTTCCTGGTCTTTACTCGTCCTCTCGACCATAGTGCCTGCCAAGTGACTAGTATTAATATTATTGAATTATCTAAACTGCTTTATTCCCTCTTTGAAGCCATGAAAGAATGTTTCTTTGAATTGACTGTATTTTTAAATACACTGAATGTAAGAAACATATGATATATTTCTGTCTCACTTATCATGAGCAGATAGTTTCTGGGCACAAATGATAGAAGCACATTATTTTATGGATACAGTGAAAACATAATTCATTTTCCAGTTCCTTTGGTGAGCGTCTGCCTGTTAAATCGAAAATCTCCAATCCATATCTGTTTTCCAGATGATAGTTAAAAGAGAGGCCGGGGAATAGCTGGCCTTCTATTTTCGTCCCCCCCCCCCCCCCGCCGCCATCTTGCATACGCACTTGTCAGGGAAGCAGTGATTTGTGGAGTCTTGATGGAATGCTAGCTGAAGCATAAATAGAAACCACATTTCTGAGCAACTCCTTTGAACAAAGAAATGTGTTTGCTTTGAAAGCAAACAAGCAGCTGGTGGTTAAAATGCTTACCTGTATCAGTCAGTGGTGCTGGGCTCGACTTTTAGTTGCCCTGTTGCAAATCCGGCATTTTCAAAACAGACATTCTGATTAGAAAATAAGCTTGCAGGAAACAGGCAGTTTCTTTTCATTTTCTTGGCTCTAACTCATAGGACATAAAAAGAACGTGTCCGGTTTTAACGGGCGTGTTGACCTGTGGGATAAACATTCTTTTAAAGGATCTGTATAGTTTGAAATCATAATTCTTTAAGAGCTTTGAGGTAATGTAATAAAGAATCGTCACAGCTACGGGCATCTCTGTCCAGCACCTTGAAAGGTTACACCTATCAAACCAGTATGCTGGCCAGTCCAGTCCTATTGGGTGGTCCGGGGGTAGGCCCTCTGCCTTGGTGCGCAGCGCAGAGATGACATGCTCGGGCAGGAGTCATGGTAGTGTACGACTGCCGAGAGGGAAGCCGCTCGGGCCTTTACAGAGAACGAGCTCTGGGCACGCGCCCACGTTACAAGTCCCCACCGAGCCCTGGAAAAGTCTACAATAATCCTTTAGCATGGATATTAAGGACAAAAACGCAAATCACCCTGCGATAAAGCATGAAAGACCCCCCAACGTGACCCCCCAAACCCCATGAAAAAAGCCGCAGACGGGGCGAGTTTGAATTCTTTGAACTGGCCGTGGGGCTGGTTGTGGAGAACCTAGATCTCTGATAGGTGGAAGAGTCACCAGGACGGGCCTGCAGCTAGGCCTAATCTTTGCACCTGGCTTGTGCTCCTAGGACCTAGAGTATTCCTGTTGCCAAAAAACCTTTGTCCGGGACTGAATTCTACCCCCCAGATGTGCTCAGTGTCAGTATACTCAGAAATGTTAAAGGAAACATAGAGGGTCTGATTTCCAAAGCGTCTTTCAAGGGATTTACCAAGTGAGAAATGTTTTTGTAAATCAGGTCCATTGTGTCAACGCTTATTATTTGCTATCCCAGGAGATGATGTGAGCAGTCAGAATCAATCACGAAGAGTGATCATTAATCACCCTAGCATATTTTCACCAGAATGTTATGTTATGTTGCGCTTATTACGCGCCGTAGCCCGCTGGCATCAGTGCGCACATATACCGAAAGACAACAGACAGACAATGCTAACAAACCATGTACAGGGGAGAGTCTAGCGAATATGAAGGGTGCAGAAATATGCATGCGGAGTAAGGAAGTCTATTCCTTAATCCCCAAGCCATTCTCCGTTTCACTTGGGGGACTGATTTGGGGACTTACATCACCAACGTACTGAATTCTTTTTTTCTGTGGCTCCTTTTTTTGGTTTGCTATAAAAATATGCTCTTTGAAATATTACATACTTCATGGAAAAGAAATTCCAATGTATCCTTTATACCTGTGTGGTTTTGTGCCAGAGCTATGACATAGTACACACTGATTGTTTTTAGCGGGCACTTTCTTAAACCACTTGAGTGATTACAAACCACATACACTGTGGGGATTTGAACAGAAATATGTTCTTAGGTTCTAACCACTGAGATGAATTACAACGTCATCAGCATATTATTATGGTTTAGCACACGGTGTGCAGAGGGCTCCACAAGCGTGTTGTGCCTAACACGGGCGTGTTGCTTGTGTTCCCATGGCAAGGGTGGGCTGGACTTCTACTTGGAAGGGAAAAGTCAACTTTAAATTGTTAATGGTTCTGTGAAGGTACAGCACGTTCGGAAATTATGCAATGCAATGCTTTCAATGAGTAATAGTAATACAAATGCTGTTTTTTAAAAGCTGCATTTTCCACATCCACAGCATTTTGCTAAGGTATTGGTATGCCCGCTGAAACAACTATTCCTTGGCATTATTTCTTCTCAACCAATTAAATCCAGGTTAAATGGACGATAGAGGTGGCACCATGTTTTGCAGACAGCAGGATAGACAATATGGGCCTGATTCACTGAAGCATTGTAGAATGGCGCAATCAGGCCCTATACCTCTTCCACTTCCACTTTGTGTAAATACCATGAGAGCGATGATTGATTGCATGCACATGACTAGAATAATCTGAATGCAACCTATGGTCTTCTGTGAGATCCTCACATTTCTTTCATGCAAAAACAATGGTGATTAATAATTATAATTAGAAACAATACATTTATTTTTGTAAACTAAGTTAACTTTTTTACCTATTTTGTGGGGGTGGATGGTGGGCTGGAAGAGACCATGGCCACTAAATGTTTATCCATATTTATTTGTCTTTACACTGCATGTTTTTGTGAATAGAGAGTGTACTAAATAAACAGCCCAAAACGTAGGCAGAGGGAGGGGGCAATGACAGTCTGCGCTAGGGCCAATGGGTGTCTGGCAGAGGAAGAGGCAACAACAGAAATGAATAGGCTGCTTGAACACGACACTGATTGGTTTGTTCAACCATTTGAAATGTACTGTGCATTACTATTGTATAATACAATACTTATTAGTAATTGCTATTTGTTTATTATTAATCGTGATCATTAATGTTGACTAATAATGTGGTATTTTAATTTTACAATAATTATTACTATTGAGTGATCATGATTATTAATTGTCCTGACTCATTTTAATTTTATTTATTTCAATTTTGACTTGGTACTATTTTGTTTTGCAGTTTTTTCAATCTTAATTATTACTTATTAGTAATAATTGTATTGTGTAACATTATTCTACTTTGTAGTCATTATTACAATCTTTAATAGTTTCTGTTCATCTTAATCAAAATGTTTGATTATCATTTTATTATCTATTGTTCATTGTATATCAATTATTTCTGTTTACTGAATGTTTTAATCTGGGTATTCATTTTGAAAGATAATTTCATTTACAATTAATAGTATTATTGTATTTAACTAATGGTTACATGTTGTGGACTGAAGTGGAATGCAGTAAAGGGAATCACACACGAGGATTGCAGAGGAGAATGACAGTAGTGTATGTAATTCTAAAAAATCAAAAGTGAAAAAGAAGAAGAAAATCCTACAACTGTGCCCATTTTGTAAAATAAAAGAAGTGCATGCTTTTATGAAATTGGTACAATAGATATTTTGTCAAGGTGTGTCTTCTATGCAATCTTTTGTCAAGCTATACCCAGCAGCTTCAACAGACCAATAGAAATAGAAAGCTGAGAAGGGGAAAGGAAACACAGCTAAGAGGAATAGGAGGAGGGATAGAAAAGGCAGGAAAGTATAAGACCTGTGTCTTAGAAGGATTGAGAACAAGGTAATGATCAAACATCCAAGATCTCATATATGTTATAGGTTATGTTACTCTGCTTTTTTACTGGACCAAATGACCCACCTAGTAGTTCCAGAGTACCCAATCCTTGTCTGGCGCATATTATGAGCAAAGGTGAGAAATGCAAGTGCAGAGAGTGGGAAGAGAAGAAGGATATTTTGGAATTGGTCAAATGGAACTATTTTGTTTAAGAATGGATGTGTGTCGCTCCATCCTATGTGTTGTCTTCTGAAGAAAGTTAGAAAATAGATACATGTGTTGAGATAACAAACATAAACATAAAATACATATTTAGGTAACTTTTCTATACTCCCCACCATTGTCAATATTGATTCACCAATTTGCTTTTAAAAGAAAAAATACCTACAAGTAGTCACAAAACTATGAGGCTTACATTGACAGTTGAAATCCTCTACAAATGTGGCTACAGTTTAGTGTGCATTCAGACATGTTTCAAATGAGCTTTAGCTATTAATCATCCAAAAAATTATTAAATCAGAAAAAAATATCTACTACTTAAGCTTTTGTTTTCCTTATCTCCTGCCATGTCAAGGCGTAGCTCACAGAAGATTCTATATGGGTATGTTGAAGATATGAATTCAGATAATGTTTGAGCCATTATTAATGTAGATTTGGCTTAACTTGCTGTTCTACATTTTAGAAATAAACCATAGCATCAGTGTTAGGATTTCTGATTTCATGGAATTACCAAATTGTGGCTTTCTGTAAGAGGATGAAAACACACCTTTGTTTTTAAACAATAGGAGGCAGAATCATACATTTTCTAGACATTCATACTCCATAGGGACTGAATATTCCTTATATGAACAAAATATTTTAGTGCAGAAGAATTAATCAGAGATATTTCACTTCTTTATCTTGATGCTGGAACATGTTTCTCAATTTGGCAAGTTTGCACATATATTAATACTGACTATAATGCATTTTGAAATTATTTCATACTATATCCATTTGATGAATTTTTCATTGCAATATGTTATAATGTTTAATGTTATTGTATCTGTTTGGCTACCCTGTGAAAATATGCATGTTCCCTTCCACATGCATTATTTCACTAAATACGCCTAATGCTCAATTTACCTATTATGTGTAGTGAGTTCTAAATCAGGATGATGTGACGCTGCACCAGTTATATACAATAAACATGTTTCCAGAAGAAAAATAAATGTCAAGTCATTTAACTTAGAATTATCAAGATACATTTAAAATATATCAGAAATAGCTCTTTAACATTGGGCAATACCATTGAATTCTGAAGCCATTTTCTCTAAAGTTAATTTATACATGGTCAATATTTGGAAGCATGATCTTTGCCCATTGACTATGTAGCACCCATCTCCAGATTTGTAATCTTGATCCCATTGATGTAACCCAAAGTATGGATTACCTAAATAAACATACTGCTGCAAATGCCATTGGTGATCTTTCCCTAAGAGCTCTTAGAAAAGACCACTTAATAAACATGTGATACAATGAGCAGATGAATATAGTCAGAGGAAAAATACACCTTACTGATTATTACTTATTGATCTGAGATGTAGTACAATCATGCAATTTAATGTTTTCAATGATGCAGTTGTTGGCTATTTTATGCATTAATCCTCATATATAGTTGTATGTTTTTTTCAAGAATTGGTGTCATCTCTATTCCTGGAAAGACTACATACTTGCTCAGAATAATGCTTCTTAAAGTTTGATTAGTAGAATAAAGCAATGGTTTATAATATATAAGTATTACGTCTTTACTAATCACAAATGCATTAGCAAGAAGCCTTTATTCCTCCAAAGGTGATCAATATGCATTATAAATTAATTGCAGGAAGTACCTAAGCCCGATTTGGTATTTAGGGTTAGTATAGTTTAGTTTATTTATTTATAGAGCGCACCGAGCCCTTAGTCAACTGGGCGCTTAGAAGATGGGTGATGTCTTCCTTATAGGAGGATATGGCTTCTGGGGGTCGAGAGATGAGGTGAAGTAGGATAGTGCGGGTGTCAGAAAGTGAGAGTATAACTGAGAGGAGTTCTGCTAAGGGTAGGCCTGAATTCAAGAATTCTATAAGGTACAGGTTGGATTTGGCTATGAAGTCCACTGCAGCACCTTTGCCAGTGTCTCTGTCTGAACAATGATTGTGTAGTTATCAGGAATGGCTAGAGAAAGAGTGGGACCTGCAGCAGGGTGTAGCCAGGTTTCAGTAACGGCGAGAAAGTCCACTTAGTTAGAGGTAATAAGGTCAGCAATGTCAGGTGCGTGAGCAACCGACGAGCGAGCATTAATGAGAGCTCCCTCGAAGGATGGGATATCAATGGTTGGGGCTCCTTGTGGTAGATTGTGGTGTTTGGTGGAGCTGACGTCACTATGAAGACATTTATGTGCAGGTGGAGGAATAGGGATTAAAGATATATGTGACCTGTTGGAGACAGTTGCACGGAGAGTCATCCTGCAGTGTAAGCTATTGAAGAGTTTTACATGATTCCACCTACACAGAGTCTGGCCTCGTAAAAAATATATTAGTATCTAAGTGACCAACAGGATTCCCAGCTGTCATAATTTTTTGTTTGGGAAATTAGGTGGCACTGTAGCACCACCTATAAGCAAGAGCTATTACATTAGAGTACAGATAGGGAGAAAGGACATATGCCGAGGAACACAAAGCTTGTAGATGTTTTTGCTTATCATTGACTGCCAATGCCATGGACTCACCCTTATGGACATTCACACCGAGTTCCTGCACTTCCCCGTCCAAAACACCTCCTCATGGGAACTCTTTGAGCATGCTTTAATAAAGTCTTATCAAACGTTGCACTCTAGGTGCTTGCCAGTGTGTTTCAAAGCAGTCTTCTGAGAGTTAATGACATAATTGGAGTTGTACACGCACTAGTGGTGTAATAAAAATGTCTTAACCAGGTCTGGCTTCAGATACTCTGTTTATAAGCACTAGGGGTGGCTTTCACTGGAGTCCTGTAAACAAAAAAAAACATTGGATTTAGACCAATACAAGAAAATGTTCTGTGATATCATTGGCTCGGGAGGTTAGCTCAGGGGCAACGTGCTCACCTTGGAAGAAAGACAATGTGGAGCAACACAGGTTCGATCACCGGGTCTACGCTCAGCAACCTCTTGGAATAAAGTATGTTATAAATAGCCAATTACAATGACCACATTTTTGGCTTGTGTATACGTATTAGGCGTTTGACAGGCACTGTTTTTAGGTGCCCATGTACTTACACAATTTCTCGCCTGCTACCATCAATAGCTAGTTAATTCCACTACGGCAGTGCCTGTCAAGTGCCTTTCGCATGCCTACACAAAAGCCCAAACTGTTGCCATTGTCAATGCTTGTTTATTTCTGTAAGAGGACAGCATCTATCTTGCTCTCTGGCCCCTGTGCACTGTGCTTAAATAAGGGGATGCAGTGACACACATTGCCGTTTCAGTAATACATTTTGTTTTCTGCATCCTTGAAATCTTTCTCTCCAACAATGCACAGCGTACAGCTACTCTAAAAGGTCAACATAATTGTCCTACCTATTTTCATTGCTGCAACGTGAATTCATGCACAAGGACTTTCCTTCTTGATTAGTTCAGGAAAATAGCTGAATACATTAAATCATTCCAACTAAACGTGTGTGTCCATAAACAAGCTTTTACCTGTAACCTCGATACAAGTAATGCACATTTCCTGGAAGGTAATAATGTGGAAACATTAAATTATTCTTTAAAGTATAACCCGGACATTTAGAAAGAAAAGCATTTATTTTGATTTATGATCATGATTGATCAGAGTGAATTCTGTCTTTGTGTCAATCAATGCTAGTAATACTGAAATGACATCATCACAAACATGGTTCAAAAACAGGGTTCCCATCTTCCAATATGCTTCTTATGTAATTATTGCCAAGGTATTTGCGTGGCTGTAGACATGATAGAAGCCATCGACATTCTATTCATTCAGGAGGCAGGGAAAACCATTTCAGTCCACATAATGAGTGGCTTACACAATCTGCTTGTGCAAGTCAAAACTACTACCTCCTTGGCTCTTTTGGCAATCAAGGGAACCAGGATAAGGGAACTAGGGAATTACCATTTTGTGATAGGATGCCATTGTGTCTGATACTTGTTCTAAATGATAGTGCTTTAACACCACTTGCTCTGTTCAGGAGCCATTATGAATGCAAAGCATCATCAGGACCAAGATCAGCAAAGTCATACTTGGAGCAGAGCACATAAGCAGCACAATGTGAAGATGTTGGCGGTGTGCCAAATTAACAGCTACTTTCATTACCCCACTCAACAGTAAAGGCAGCATTCTGCCAACACCTGCATTCCGTGTAGTGGAACACATGCTGCAATCGCCTAGAAGCCATAGCATGGTCGCCCTCATTGGCTCGACTAAGTGCAGCACTGTGGTCAACTGCCCAACTCTTCCAAGTGCTATATAATGGCTATTACAAGAGTTCCCCTGGTGCAAAGGCTACACTCTGTGTAAATCAAAGCCTACCCTAAAAAAATCCTCTGAGAGCAACACCCAGGTCACCCTCTGAATTATTCCAACTGCATCACAATAGAAAAAAGCACAAGTCTTCTAAGTGTAACATGTGGCTGCCTTAATGGACATTCACAGAACAGTGGTGTAACACAAGATCTGGGGGCCCTCTTGCAAGCCATGCTGAGGGGGCCCCCCCAGCTCTGCAACAAATCACTGGTTGTGCCACACTCTGGGTCGGCCTAAATCACAGCGCATGCGCAATATGAATGAGCGTGCTGCTGAAGGGGTATGCCACACACTGCACTAGGAGAAAGATATAAATATGTGTTTTAATGATGCAGCACACTTTCTGAGAAAAAGTGGCTAAAAAGCCACAGTGTTTACTATTGTTTTGTAGGGTAACACCAATCCAATATATGCAAGTCACCAACAGTGCACATGATAATTAATGCTTTGCTATTAAAAATGCCATGCCACAATGAAAACATGTCCCACTGGCTGCACAATGTAGACCAGTGTAGACACATAATTACATTACAGTAAAGCATGCCAGGCCACATTAAGACATACCTAGACTGGTTGCACCAAAATGCCAGTGGAAACAATAAGACACATCAAGAAGAGAGCACACATTCAAGCCTGCATCTCTGCGGCTTCTAACAACACAGCCAATCCTGTTGAGATCTTTACCTCTCCTGTTCCCTCAACAGGCCCTCTGTACGGCTTTGGCCTCTCACTTCTCTGCTAAAACTCCATCTCTCTTTCTCCTCCTCCTTTCTCCTATTTCTCTCTAACACATGACGAGGTTTCTAGGCAAGTCCCATCTAGGGAAGTATCATCGAAACAGGTGCTCTCCTGCTCCTCCAGAACCATTACGGACCACATTGACACCCTCTATCCAGCCTTGGTCGATTTCTGTAATCATTATTTTGCCACTGGAACATTCCCCTCTCCCAAACTCTTGGAAAAGCTGGCCAACTGCCAGCATGCTCTCCACACTGAATCTGTTGGTTGTCTCCATGACCATCAGTCTGTCTTAAGAGCTGCCAGAGGCATGGAAACCGTTCTCCTGAACACCTGTGAAGATCTGATCTCTAACTTTGATTCCAGAATTCCATCTCTCCTCATCCTCCTTGATCTTTCCTCTGCTTTCGACACGGTCAACCACACCACCCTGATCAATCGAGTTTGTGAGAACCTGGGCATCATGTACCATACCCTGGGGTGGCTGACCTCCTTCCTCTTGGACCGGCACTCCCAGGTCCTACTTTGTCCCTTTCACTCCACCAAATCTCTCTACCTGTGGGGTTCCCCAGGGCTCTATCCTCTCATGCTGGTTTTTCAACCTCTACTTGGCCCCTTTGGCCCACCTGATCTCTACCTTCTCCTCTAACTTTCAGTGTTATGCGGATGACACCCAGCTTTCCTTCAGGCTCTGCTCAGCCTACTCTCCTCTCTCGCTCATTCCGGGTGTCATCTTCAACTCCACTCTTTCCTTCTATCCTCACATCTCAGATTGTCACCAAGAAGTCCCATTACCAGCTGCACCTCCTCAAAGGCACTCTTCTGTTTCTCACTTTCCCCCAAATGCTCACTGTCTCCAGAGCTCTGGTTCTCTCTAGGCTGGACTACTGCAACAGCCACTTTCTCAATCTGCCTTCCTCTACTCTCCGCCCTCTGCAACTAATCCAGAACAGGACTGTGAGTCTTATCCTTGGCCTCAAGCCCAGGGACCATAACTCTCCAACCATGAAATCTCTCCACTGGCTCCAGGTGGCTGCTGTGGGATGTATTGACCCACTTTTGCTCTGCTATGCTGAATCACTGTGTTATGAAGGTGCCAGAAAATAGCAAAATGGCTGCAAAACCCTTGTGCGTGCCAAAACCTCTGAAAATCGCACTTTGCAGCACACAAAAAGATGGCTGCCCAATCTGCCACGCACGTTGTCAGTGGTGGAACAGAGCTCTCACTCCTGAAATGTCACTGGGCTCCACAACAAGTGAAAATGGAGTACAGAATCTGGCTTTAAATCCATTTTTCTTGGTTGCTGAAACTGCAGAATGCCGGTACAGGACACCCTCAAATATCAAAAATTCTTGCTAGGTGCTACAATTCACTTAGTTTAAGAAATCATTGTGAACTTACAAAGTCCTGAAAAGCTGAAAACATAAAGGGATTTCCACAGCAAAAGTGGCATGTCTGTGGATCTGTCAAACATCTCTGGGTGCAGTACCCTGGGCCGCCTGAATGACAGCTGTCAGGAGCCTGCCTGATTAAACTTTAAACATGTATAAACTGAAATCAAATGTTTGCAATCATTACTGAGAGTAACCCATCTTGTAATTCTTTTGACACCATGGTTTAAAATCTTGAATGAGAATTTAGCTGTGATTTGATGCCACAAGTTTGTTTTAAGCTAAGGAAAATTCAACAGAAGTAACAATTAAAATAAACCTGGCTGAAGCTACCAAATTGGAATAACAGGTTTCTCACAGAAGGAAGGTCTTTCCCCCCAGCAGGAAATCACACAAAAGCTCCAATTATGGGGTTGGGAAAGAACCTGGTCTACAGAGGCATGAGGAACAATCACCAACTGCAACTAAGGAACTGCGAGGTGTGAAGACATTCATAAATGGCACCTGCCAAGAGCAAGCAGGGAGGAGACTGCTCCTGGACTGCAGGGAGACAAAAAGAGGTGGACCCAAACAACCATCTGTGGCTGAACATTAACAAAGAACGTTTTTTCAAAGACTTATAACTTGCCAGTCAAAATTGTGAAAAATATAACAGTAACAGATTTGTAAATCTAAATTTTGGCTGCACGTTTCAAGAGGCGGCAGAATTATGTGACATATTCTGGAAAGAAACGGCAAGAAACGTGATTTTATGCTAAATGTATTTCCGCTAGAAGTATGAAACTTTATACACTTATGCCCATGTTAAGTGTGCACACTTGTAGAAATTTGCTTACGAATTGGATATTGTGTTCCTGGTGAAAAGGGCAAAATTCTGTGAAAAGCGGAGACAAGATCCCACAGCTACGGGGTTTTGAGGAGTAGCTGCTATGTAAAATATGTAATCTGTATATGTGATTGTTATAGAGGTTAAAAAGGTGTAAATATGTATTGTGCCAAAAGTGGATTTGTGTTCCAGGGGCTAGAGGTGGATTCTCAGCCTCATAAAATCACATCATAAAGGTGACACTCTGTTTCTCTCCTCCTATCAAGGCAGAGAGTAGACTCTGACCCAATCACCTGTCAAAAGGGGCAAGCTTAGGCTAAACTGGCCCACACCCCCCCTTTATCATAGCATAAATATAGACAGCTCACCACACAAAAGGACAGACAGATTCACTCACTATCCCGATGCTGGCGGAGCACCCTGCTGCTGAACTCTACATCTTCCTTGCTCTAGACTTTAGAAACTTGGCAAAGCAAAAAGGGCCGATTGCATAGCTGAATCATTCTCAGCTAGGCCTCAAATTCCAGAACCAGAACCCCACAAACCTAAGGGGAAGCATCATAATACAGCCGGGCTGCGCTGTACTGCTTACCTGCTGAAAATAATCATCACCAGTACCAAGAAGGGCAGATCCAATCCAGTTCTGTGCCGTGCGGTGACCATAGGGCCTTGCAGATCCAATCCATTCCTGTGCCGTGCGGTGACCAGAGCGCCTTGCTGATCCAATCCAGTTCGATGTGCCCAGCCATATGTCTTAAACCAGATCCAATCCCCTGACCAGAATTTATGGTTCCATTTAAAAACATATCCAGTGAGTATCTATAGAAAGAATTGTGTCACTGGAATATGTATTTTGCATTGTCAATCCCTATCTTAAACCCATCATATCTTATAGTCAGAACCTGCATTGTTAGGAGTATTTTTGAATTGTCTGAACTCTCTATCCAAACCATCCTATCTTTCCTCCCGTACTAGTATTGTTAAAACTATCTCTGCGCTGATCTTTTCTCATCTGAAGAAGGTCGTTTCCTCTGCAGGCAGTCATTCTGATTAAGTGGCTGTGTTCCTGTGTGGTATTCGTTTTGTTCATAGTCATCCTCTAGTGTAAGAAACCCTTTTGTCATTTTAAAAGTGCATTCCTGTTTTCCATTCTTGCGCCTATCTCAAAAAAACAACCTCTACTAAAACGTCCATAACTCCCTCCATTTTTGTGCTAGAATTTCAGTGTCTGCTTGTAGCTACTATCCACAGCTTTAAATCTCACCTAAAACTGTATTCGAAGTCAATACAGTTGCCCCGTTATTGTGAATATCGCGCAGTGAAAAGTTTGGCCCAAATTTTGCCTCCGACTTGAGTTTTAAGATTTCCAATGTTTTCTTTGCATTAAATCATTGCTTGTGTTTGTGTGCAACTATCCAAAGCAGCTCCCATAAGAATTTATAAAAAATTCAGGAATTTTGACCATATTTGTTGTTTTTGCCCAGTCCATTCTAAAGATAACTTTAAAAGCCATTCTGACAGCTTGACAGTCAATTCTGTTTTCTCTTGTGTTTGAAAGGGGGAAAGTGGGATTGCTATTCTGTTTGAATTCTGCCATTCCTGAATTCCTGCTCTCTCCTCCTATCTCTTTACATTGCCTATTGGGGGGTTCAGGGGTGTACAGGGGGAACCTTTAACCACAGTGCTATCCTATCTGAAAACACATACAAGTATTATTTTCTGTGCTGAATTGTTTGCTCACTGTGACTCCTTGTGTATTAAAGAGATTATTCCGTGTTACCTCACCCCATTGATGAGTGTGGTGTACCTATTAAAACATATTGTGATCACATTTGAAATACATGAATAAATCTTTACCTTTGCAAACCAGCATGATTCCTGGTTCAGTGTGACCAGGGGGGAGGGGGAGGTTTCCAGGAAAAGGGCGTGATATGAGTGCTATATCGTTCAGAATAAATAACTTTTAGACAAAAATAAAATAAGGATTTCAGTTGTGCATTACATGCTAGGCGTTGACTTGGGTGTGTGCCGGTTTGAAATCACTTACACTGCAAGGATCAATTTCAACATCCTTTGCATTGTCCACAAGGCTTTCTGGGGCTGGTATCCACACTACATCCAACACTCTTTTCCAAAATACCTTCTTTCTCGAGCCCTAAGGGTTAGCTGCTTCTCCAGGCAGAGAGTGGGGGGGGGTAGACCCCTCTCCCTTGCAGGTGCCTCTCTCTAAAATGGCCTCTCTGACCCTCCCAAACTTGAGCCAGACCACCTGAAGTTCCAGAAGCAGCTCAAAAGTATCCTCTTCTCCACTGCATTCTCTCTCTCCCTCCCCTGCTGACCTACCTGACCTACCTGTCTGCTGTACCAACTGGTTACTGGGCTACCCTCAGTCTCACCGAGTCCAGGCTCTTTCTTGATCAGTCACCCTTGCACTGCCTCCGGGCCTACCATGCAGTTAGGGGCTGTAACTGTAACCCTACAGTTCCTTGTTCTCCTTGCACTACCCAGAGCTGTGCTGCTCTGGCTGCACTTACTCAGAACATTGCTGCCCTGTTTTCCCCTTTTCCCCTTCCCTCTCGCTTGCACTTCCCCCCTCTCTTTCCCCTTGCATTTCTCATTGTCACCCTTACACAATCTGAATGACACAAGGATTAGTAAAATAATTTGTCCTGTCTTCCCTCTGTTTTCCTTCCCTTGTCTTGTCGTGCCTAAAAACACTTGTGTACAGGCACATTATGTATGACTTATCATATCATATCATCACAGATGGCCAGAAAAACATACAATGCCGCAGTACGAAATGGATAAACTGGCAGAACCCAAATGGCAGTTTTGCCAGGTAATTACACTTAGCCGGGTTAAAAAAAGTCATACCAAAATGAGGAATTACTAGACTGGCTGCACCAAAATGCTGTCTAGCCACTAATACCACATATGAGAGCTACTTTGCATGGACATGGACAACCATTATGATTTATTGCACAATCCTAACCCCTCCACACATTCCCTAACCCTCCCATCCCCTACCGCAACCTCCAAAATCAGCTCATTGGCCCAGAATTGCCTCCACATGCCTCTTCCTTGTCCCAGTGCTTACGTATGAGGCTCCTTGACTCATAGGTAAGTACTGGGATGAGGAAGAGTGGGACTAAGAGTATTGAAGATTACAGGTAGCTAAGTAAGGCATTACCTTCATGTACCTCTACCTTATCCCAGTACTTGTGTATGAGGCATAGTGCCTCATAGTGCCTCATTGTGCCTCATACACAAGTACTGACTCATACACAAGTACTGGGATGAGAAAGAATAGGGCTAGGAGTAATGAAACAAAGAGTAATGAAGATTACCAATACGTAATCAAGTCATTAAACCCAGGTAGTGGTGCAACACCATTGAGCTGACTGGGATTCAGCACTCCACTACCCCCCCTGAAATTTTGGGCTATGTTGACTTGACCTGGCTGACCTACAGAGCAGTTGCCAGACAGAAAAGGACACAGATGTTAAAGGGCACCTGGGCCCGGCCTAGCAATTACTAATGTACAGCATTTCACTGTTAGTACCTGCATTCAAATGCCAAATTTGTGTAGCAATTGAAATTGTGATGTGAGTTTAGTACTTGCATGCCAGGTGAGTGATTGGAAGGGTATAGAGGGAACAGGAGACCAGTAATTCTCATAGCAGTCCATAAGGGGGTGCCTTCAGACATAAAGGAGAGAGTTAACTGTGTGTAACATTGAAGCTGCACTAGAATAGTCTCATTAAAATGTTTAAAGAAGTTAGATGCCCAACACAAATAAGTTCACTCCTCTCTACCACCCCGGAAGTTAGCACCTCTCCAAACATTTAAAGGGTTCGTCCCCCTGAAATGTAGGTTTTGCTGTGCCCCTGAACACAAGCACACACACCATTCACCATATATACACACGCACACCCAGCCATCTATACATTTAAGTGTGCACTCTTTCACCATACAGGCCCACTCAGGCACCCACCCATACATTTAAGTGTGTACCCTTTCACCATACAGGCACACCCAGGCAGCCACCCATACATTTAAGTGTGCATCCTTTCAGCATAGGCGCACACCCAGTATTTGTATACACCCTTTCACCATACACTCACCATACACTCACACAGGCAGCCAGCTATACATTTTAGTGTACACCCTTTCATCATACACTCACACAGTCACTTATACATGTAGGTCAGCACCCTTTTACGATACAGGCACACCCAGGCAGCCACCCATACATGTAAGTGTGCATCCTTTCACCGTACACACACACATGCATACCCAGCCACCCATACATTTGTGTGCACTCTTTCACCATACACTCATACACTCACACATATCGTGGGGGTGATGGGAGCCATAATACTTCAAAAATAAATTGTTGCTTTTTGAAGTCACTCTGACTTAATAAAGACATTATTTCTGTTAAGGACTGAACCATAATGGAAATAATTTCTTTATGAAGGCAGAGTGACTTCAAAAATAAACTATTTATTTTTGAAGTCATAGTGCTTCCCCCACCCCATGACATGGAGGCCTAGTTTCTTTTTGTATTCACTCTGCCTTCATAAAGACATTATTTCTGCTACAGAAATAATGTCTTTATAAATGAAGAGTGAATTCAAAAAGAAAAAGAAAAAAAAAATGAAAACCATTTTTTTCTTTTTTTTTTTTTACTCCAAGTGGGGCCCCGTACAAGGGGCCCCTGTTACGCCAGTGTCACAGAGCAAAACCTTGCCTACACTTATAAATCATCTAAGAGCAGAATCGATGGCCACCTTTCTACTGTTGTGGTTCAACACATTGGCCACCCTCACAAAAACCTACAATGTGATACATTGCCAACCCCCACAATCCATCCACGTGCAATACATTGCCTATCCCCAAAATCCATCTAAGTAAAATACATTGGCCATCCCCAATATCCATCTAAGTGCAATAAATTGCCCACCCCCAAAATCCATCGAAGTGCAGCGCCTAGCCCACTCCCAAAATCCATCTAAGTGCAACACATTTCTCCCCCAATAAATGTGAGTGCAATCCACTGCCAGCCCAAAATGGCTCAAGTACAGCACAACATCTGCCCTCCAGAATACGTTTATCACACTATCTAAGGAGTGCAGCAGGTAATCTACAAAATGTTTTGATGTGAGAGTAGTAATGAAGAAGCAGCAGGGTTTGAATTGAGCACAGTTGTGGTTGTGTTCACCCCGTACCACCTTACCTTAGTTGTTGGCATAGGGTGTCAGGGTCCATGGGTATACAGGGGAAAACAGGGATGGCAGCTCCCCAAAAGGTAGCAACCCTTTTTGCCTTGGGTCCTTAGCAGGCTGTCCGGGCAATCCTTCCCTGGGAGGGCCTCTGAAATGCAGCTGCTCCAGTCATGTGAGGGGACACGGACCATTGAGAACCAAATGGGCCGCTAGGGCGAGAAGGGAGGGTGGGACAGGAAATGGATAAAGGTGGTTGGGAGAAGGCAGAGGGAAATCACTAAGAGGAGGTTGCCAGGAGAGAGGCACAAGGGCACCTGACTGGCACCTGACTGCTTAATCCAGAACCAAACAAAGGACTACAACACAAAGCCAGGTTACCACACTTGCAGATCAGCCCAAAAATCAAATTGCAAAACATAGTCAAGACACAGATAAATCCCTCTAGAAACAGTCAAACAAGCCAAAAAACAGATTGGAAACTCACAAATCACCTCTCCTAAATGCCAACAAATGGATTGTAAATCTTAGTTGAAACAGTCATATCCACCAGAAAGTACCAGCCAGCCCCTATCATCCATTACCCAGTGCTTCCTTTGCAAGATGGCTACAGATTACAATCAGGAAAGGCTGAGGGAAAGTAATCAGAGGAGGCTGCCAGGAAAAAGGCACAAGGACACCTGACTGTCTTAGCCAATTGCCAAGGGGTGGGTGGGGGTCGAAAGACGGCCAGAAGCAATCAAAGGACTACAACACAGAGCCTGGGAACCTTACTTGCAGATCAGCTCTAAAAGCAGATTGCAAATCATAGTAAACATACACAAAGAAATCTCTAGAAACAACCAACGAGGCCAAAAAACAAGGAAGGACGAAAGAAAGGAGAAAGTGGAGGGGGAGTAGATCAGAGAGAGAGAGAGAGAGAGAGACAGAGAGAGATAGCAGTGAGAGTAGAAGGGAAGTAGCACTGGTGAGAGAGGAAGAGGTAGTGAGAGAGGAAGACAAGGAGAGAAAAGAAAAAGAGAAAAAATTGTATAAATGTGTCATTCAATAATTGGCTTGTGTTATTCTAATTTTATTATATGCTCAAAATAAAATTCTAGTTGTTTCTATTGGAGCTTCCTGAATTGATCATTGAAATTGGGATAGGAGAGTGGGGACCTTGGGACTCAGGCTGATCGTGTACTGTTTGTGGGTGCCCTACATACATGTAAAAGATTAATACAATAGCGGAGTCCCTTTACTTATACAGCAAGAGGGGTTGAGAATATGACCTTGTAAGGGCCATGAAATCTGGGTTTTTTCCACTTTCTGACAAAACTATGCATGTAGATCAGTTCTCTAGGCAGGAGCCGTTGTGTGGGCGTGGAGCTTGCTACTGCTGTGTGTGTGTGGTACCTGTTGTATCCTCTTTCTGGGGCAGTGCAATTTGTCAGGAGATGCACTTAATGGCACGTGTTAGTGTTGTCAAATATTCTTTACATTCCTTATCTAGGACCGCTGCTGCCTTATGGGCATCTGATGCTCGATTGACAGGGTATATAGGTGTGTTTATGTGCCAACCAGTTACCACCTCATGGAGTGATAGATGGTGGTCCTTGCTAGATTGTGTGTATAAACTGAAGAGGGCCAATTGCAAACAGTGCACCCAGTTCTTTTTCCACGTGGTGCAGCACTTAGATAGTTTGCTCTTGAGCAGACCATTGATCCTCTCTACAATGTCATTGGCCAGAGTGGTGATAAATTGAACACATCTGGTGCTTAATGCCAATTACTGCTGTGATCTCTTTAAAGAGTTAATTGAACAAATGTGTGCCGTTATTGAACCATAACACATCACACACACCCCATTAGGGGAAAACTTCATGGACAAGAAATTTGACAGTACATTTGCCATATGTGTGTGCACTATTGACCCACTGTGAAAAAGGGCAGATGACAACATCAAGTATCTTGACCTATTGCATCGTCCTCCCATGTCGGCATAATCTATGTGTGGCTCGCAGAACGCCCCAATAGGGCGGGGCAAGGTGACTCGTAAAGTCTGGAGCATTATGCCTGTGCTAAAACTTGACACGTGGTGCAATGTATGATCAGGTTTGTGAGGTGCTCCTGAAGATTGGGGATAAACCAATCCTTCTGTATGTCTGCTGCATGTGTTGCTTCGAGCTGTGGGTTGGTGTAGTTGGTCAAAAGCTATTGTCAGTAATTCATATAGCATTACTGCTTTGCCAGAGCATTCCTGGCACCATAACAAATCGGTCGGGGACTGCTTGCATCCTCTCTTGGACCCCATTTCCTTTTCTTCACTCAGTGCTCTGCTTTGCAGTACAATGAGCTGTGCATCAGGTAATGCTGTGTACTGGGTGTTTGGATGATCATGTGTTGGTGTCATCAGATATACTCAGAAATAATTGGGACAGGAATATAGGTTGCCATCTTTGCCACATCATCTGCTGCATTGTTTCCCGGTGAAATTGTGTCTGTGTTATTGGTGTGGGTGGCACATTTGACGACCACCCCTACAGAGGGTTGTGACAATGCAGAAATACATGTATCTAGTAGTGCAGGATGTTGTACTGGGAAACTGTCTCCGGAAAGCACTCCACTTTCAATATGACAACCCGGCATGCACTGTTGTCGTGAGGTATGCCGAGTCCGAATATATGGTCACGTGGCAACCTTGTGATACATGCAGCACTTCAATAAGCGCTATAAGCTCTGCTGCTTGGGACGATGATACATGGACAGCCTTTTCATCACAAGTGTCTCACATTCATCTTTCTCGAGGCGCACAACCGCAGCACCCGTATGTTTTTGTCCTGTGTCCTGATCAATTGTCGCTGACCCATCAACAAAGAGCATCTCCCCCTCCTCCAATGGGTTATCCTTTGCTTTGGCAATATCATCCTCCTCCCCTTCATAGGTGGCACAGTCATGTATTTGCAAGTCTTCGTCTGTACACACTTCTGTCAGAAAAGTGTCAGCGTTCACTCTTTTGCATATTAATGGTTGGGGTTGAGAGGGTAATCTCAAATGCCAATGCTCTGGTCAGGGTAGATTTTGATCTCTCTAAAATGGTGAATACTGAATGTCCATGTAGAAAGTGACTGAGCATCCCATCACTATTGTGGTCCTCTTTTTATCACAAAGGTAGCTGCAGCAAGTGCTTGTTTGCATGTGAACTGCCCTTGCATAACTAAGTCAAGTGTACAACCGTAATAGGCCAATGGCTTGTGGCCAATTGTCCTTTTCTGGGTCAGTACGCAGCCATAAGTGTGCTGTTAGAATGCGAGAATATGTACAATTCCTGGGTGTAGTTTGGGGTCGCAAGAACTGGGGCTGCGGATATTACTTCCTTCTTCAAATCATTGAAATGTTGTGTCATGTCTGCTGTCCAATCAAGTTTGTGATTGCCTCTCTGTGATTCTTTGAGGGCATGTAGGAGTGCTCTGGTATATGCTGCATAGTCCAAAATCCCTGCTCTTCAATAGTTGCATAACACTAAAACATTTTGCATGTCTTTCACTGTTGTAGGTTTGGGGTGGCGCAGACAGATGCCACTCTGTCTGGAATGATTCTTTTGCCATTTGCTGATATTAGCTGACCTAAATATAGTAGTTCCTTTGAACAGTACTGGAGTATGGACTTGTCAACCTTGTACCCCTTGCGGGCCAGGAGTGAGTTGTAGGAGTGTGATAGTCTCTTAGGCAGTTGTGCTCACTGTCGCTGCACACAAGCAGGTCATCCACGTACTGGATTACCGTGCTGGGCACTTGAATGTTTTCTAGATAAGCATGTAATATTCCACTAAAGATGATTGGGCTTTCGCAGTACCCTTGGGGCAAACAAGTGTGCTCGTAGCACTTTCCGCTATAGGTAAAGGCGGTGAGGTACTGTGAGTCAGGGTGTAAAGGTATCGAGAAGAAGGCATTCTTTAGATCTACCACTGTAAAGTGGGTTGCTTCTTGTGGATACTACACAAAATGGTGGCCGGGTTTCAAACCACTGGAAACTCTTTCTGTACCACATCATTTAGGGGGTGGAAATCCTCGATCTTTCTCCAACTGCCCCCATTGCCTTTTTGACCGTGTAGATGTAATGTGTACTGGGCTCACTTCTTTTAAAAAGCCTGACATCATGTGGAATGTTGGTCCACAACTGTGCAAGCACATACGGCCATCAGGGGGGCAATGCACCCTTTTGGAATGCACCAAGATCTCACAGGGGATACAAATCTCTAAGATTATTTCCCCATCTCTGTCATTGTTTTCAAAAAACTCTGAATATATTACCTCATTGATGGGTACAGTAGGAGTCATGCAAAGCAATGTACGCCACTCACACCCTTGCCACTCTTTTCGCACATAACACCAATGCTTGTAGATCTAGGGACAAGATTGTACCTACAACCCATTCTGTGGACACCACAGGGCAAAACCTGAAATCTGTTGGCACTCTCCAACAGCCGTTGGCAATTTATGGCACAACCCCCACAAATACTGTTATTCTGTAAAGAAACATTTCTGGGTCTATCCCTTGGACCAGCACCTCACCTGCCATTGCGTGTATTATTATGATCGCCCTCATTGCGCACATCCCTGGCGTGGTGCAGACAATGCTGTGATCAGTGAAGAAAATTGTCCTGTCCAACTTATTGAGCAGGTCTCTGCCCAGGAGGTTGACAGGAGAATTCTTGGAGTACAATAGCGGAGTGTGCACGAGAGTTTTGCCCAATAAAGGGAAGTGACTTTCACTGATAGATGATTTCTCAGTGCCTGAATCAACCATACAAAATAATTGCAAAACAAAGGGGGTTCTGGGAGTCTCTCTACCAGCACGAAGATAGCCCATTGACCTGTTCTTGGGTGGAAGTTACCAGGGTAATCCAGACATGGAGCCCTTGCTCACTGTGCTTGGAGAGGCACAGCTCCACCTCACTGATGTGGCCCGACTGGGCTGAAAAACATGTATGGGGTTGCTGTTGGTACTTTTGTTCAGAAGAAAATTGCCTAGCATTTCGGTGCTGGACTGCCCCTGGGCAGTGAAATAAAGCAGTTAGAGCTGCGGAGTCCTCTTTTTTAGGGGGCTTTGTGGCAAAGGACTAATGTAAATCTATAAGGTAAAAAGAATACCACAAAAACAGCTACCCGCCTACACACGTGCCAGGTGTGTCTAGTTGCACAACGTGCTACCTTTCATGTCGGTCAATTATTTGCGACAAAAAACATAGAGAAATACATATTTTAATTCATGGATACAAAACACTTAGACAAATGTATATTAAAACAAGAGGGACAAAAATGCATTTTGTTTACACATAACATTCCATAAAAGAACCTATAGTGAAAAACAATTGTCTTGACCAGTTGGTTTTAACTGGACACATTCGTCAGATACTGGTGATGTAGTGAGGTTAGTAAACAAAAAGGTGACATCCTATTATTAAATGAAACCTTGATAAAATTCACTATCCTTGACTTTGTCAATTTTTCTGTCCTTGACTTTGTCGACACCAAAGAGTGTTTTTCTGGTCCTGGCAAAAGATGGTTAAACAGGCTCAGTAGCTTGTTATTTAATGCTATCAGGCATGCGTCGGACCCGTCTTCAGGACTTGATTTATATAGATCTCCCAAATTAGAATTTCAGAAATAGTTCATTGGTAAATTTCCTAAAAACCAAACGAAAAAACCGTGTTGGTAACAAGATAAAAACAAAGTGTAGTGTCTCTATGTGTGTGCACATGCAACTAATTCAACTAACCTTTTCGTAGTTTATTTGGCGTGTGTGGCCTTGATTTTGGAACAAATGCGGACAGGATTCACTGGTCCCGACTGTGATTTCTTTTCAAAGATTTGGAAACTGCAACAAACGAAGATGATTTTTATGAAAAGTTTGTTTTCTCTTTTGCGCTACATTCATTAGAAGGCAAAAGTTAAAAAATGACTGGCAACAGAGCCACCTAAATGAGCCAAATCGAGTTTGTATTTAAAGCGGTACAGACTGCCTTTGAGTGTTTGTCTTACATTCGTTGGAAAGCGGGAGTTCAAAACGAAAAATGGAAGTGGAATAGCAGCGAAGCCAACTAAATGGGCCAAGTCAAGTTCGTATCTAAAGTGATACAAATTGCCTTCAGATCAATTATGTTGCACTATTGTTTTGAGCATTTTTTAATAAAATACTATATGTTTTTTGAAAAGGGGAGGAACATACCTCTTGATCCGAGCGAAGATGTTCTACGATATAACTTCATTCGCGGACACACATGTCACGTATGTGGTGTGCCTAGTTTGTTAAAGGAAATGCGGAGATGTAACGATCCTTATGTAGCTAACAGAATAGTGCTGTTTGCATATCACAAAAGCGCGATATGAGTATTATTGCTGCTTTTCAAGGAACTTGCTTGATCACAAGCGTTGTTGCTTCCACTCGAAACGAACGCGGGTAGTTACTGCCGGGTCTGCTTTCACTCACGTTAGGGAAAGGCTAGACTCACTGTATTTATAAATTCATCTTGGAAGGAACAATGGCGGACGCGGCCAGGTTACTAAAGGGAAATGGGCTGCAATGACTTAAGAAAAAATATGCTGCACAAGAATGAGGCATCCTAATTGAAAACATTAAATAAAATTGCTTAATTATACTTTGGTAATATTCTGTTTGTTGTTTCAAAGGAAATGTGGAAAAAATGGTCAATACATATTGTGACATTTCCACCCAATATTGTGCACTCTTTAAAAAGAGGGCATTTAAAAGCTGTTTTGTAAGCATGCATATTTGATGGCTCAGCATGCACTAATGAATGTTTTACGTGTGCTTCATGGATGTCACTTGCGCAAAAGAGTTACTTGTGTAAAAACAAACTCCATTCAATTCCGATGTTGAGGCCAGCCTGAACAGTGTTTAGATTGTAAATCCACTTCTGTTCAAGCTGCTTCAGCTTTCGGTCGCGGTCTCCCCCACGAGGGTGTGATGGGACTGTTTGAATAATACACCACTCAATATCCTCACAGGTGTGTTTTGCTTTTACAAAATGAGCAACTAAAGGTTTCTCCAGAACTGAATTTTTAACACATGACCTGTGCTCGCAGATTCTCTGCTTTACAGGTCTTTTTGTCTTCCCAATATAAATTAATTTGCACGGGCAGATGATAGCATAAATTGCCCATGCTGTATTGCAATTGGTGAAGGCTTTTAAGTGCCATGTTAGACCCTTTAAGTTGACAGTTTTCACGATTTTTTGTCAAACGGCACACCGAACAGTTACCACATTTAAAGTGACCGCTCACTGGTGGTAGATGCCACAGTGTAGCTTGTTGTTGTGCTGACGTTGTTTTTGGCAATTGGTTTGTATGTACCAATTTGTCTCGTAAATTGGGCATACGCTTGAACGCAAATCGGGGTTTGTTTATAGAAAAGTCTTCCGTTTGAATTAAAGACCAGTTTTTTAGGATGCAGCGACGGAGGTCGTTGCTAATTGGGGAAAACGTGGCGACACATGTTATTTTGTCTTCTTGTACTCTATGGCGTTTCTCCAGACATTGGTCTCTGTTTGTGTTCCTTGCTCTTTTAAGTGATCGGCGGATCACGTGAGATAGATATCCTCGTTCTTTTAGTTTTTGCGACAGATGACTACTATGCAAGTCAAAGTCTTCCTTTGTGGAGCAATTACGCCTAATGCGTAAGAATTGACCAAAGGGAAGATTTTCCCGCAGTGATTGCGGATGAAAACTTTTGTATGACAACATTGTGTTTTTATCTGTTGGCTTTTTGTATGGAGTGGTTCTTAATAAGCTTGAGATGTTTTATAAATTCTAAATCTAGAAAGGCTATTTTCTGATGATTGAAACTCATAGTGAAATTTATGCATGGGCTTTGTGCGTTTATCCACTCAAGAAATTCTGTCAAAGTTGTTTCACTTCCATGCCATAAGAGGAACACATCATCTATATACCGATGCCAAGCTTTGATGTTTAACTGGAAAGGGTTGTTTTCATGATACACAGAATTTAATTCTAAATTGTCCATAAATAAGTTCGCTAAATCAGGAGCAAAAGTAGCACCCATGCTCGTTCCGTGTAGCTCTTGGTAAAATTTATCTTCCACCATAAAGAAGTTATTGACCAGCGCTATTCGAATACATTCGAAAATGAACTCAGACGGGACTTAAAGGTCTTCTCTGGTTTCGAGATACGAAAAAATAACTTGAATGCATTGTAATTGTGGAATACTGTTGTAGAGAGACTCTACATCTAGAGTGACCAGAATATCGTTAGTGTCCGTGGCAAGTTCATCAATGATCTTAATCATGTTCGTGGTGTCCTGAACATACAACCTCATTTTTAATACAAAGGGTCTAAGGAAAGAATCTGTGTAAATTGATAATGGTTCAAGTAATGAACCAATGGCGGCTACTATGGGGCGCCCTGGTGGTTGACTGGCATCTTTATGAATTTTAGGCAAACAATATAAAGCTGGGGTGGTGGGTTGACTCCTGGGCAGGACAAAGACTGATATGTGTATGGAAATGTCTCCTCTCTGAAAAGCATAGTGAGCTAAAGAGTGGTTGAGGCCCTCCCGGGGCTCATCCACCCAAGAACAGGTCAATGGGCCATGTTCGTACAGGTAGAGGGTTTCCCAGACCTCTATATGCAAATTTTGGGTACTTTTGGTTCTCACCCTAAGTTAACATGTTAATCCAGACATGGATCCCTTGATCACTGTGCTTAGAGAGGCACAGCTCCACCTCACTGATGAGGCCCGACTAGGCCTAAACAGGTGTATGGGGTTGCTGTTGGTACTCTTGTTCAGAAGAAAATTGCCTAGCATTTCAGTGCTGGACTGCCCCAGGGCAGGACAAAGACTGATATGTGTATGGAAATGTCTCCTCTCTGAAAAGCATAGTGAGCTAAAGAGTGGTTGAGGCCCTCCCGGGGCTCATCCACCCAAGAACAGGTCAATGGGCCATGTTCGTACAGGTAGAGGGTTTCCCAGACCTCTATATGCAAATTTTGGGTACTTTGGGTTCTCACCCTAAGTTAACATGTTAATCCAGACATGGATCCCTTGATCACTGTGCTTAGAGAGGCACAGCTCCACCTCACTGATGAGGCCCGACTAGGCCCAAACAGGTGTATGGAGTTGCTGTTGGTACTCTTGTTCAGAAGAGAATTCCCTAGCATTTCGGTGCTGGACTGCCCCTGGGCAGGACAAAGACTGATATGTGTATGGAAATGTCTCCTCTCTGAAAAGCATAGTGAGCTAAAGAGTGGTTGAGGCCCTCCCGGGGCTCATCCACCCAAGAACAGGTCAATGGGCCATATTCATACCGGTAGAGGGTTTCCCAGACCTCTTTATGCAAATTTTGGGTACTTTGGATTCTCACCCTAAGTTACCATGGTAATCCAGACGTGGACCCCTTGCTCACTGTGCTTAGAGAGGCACAGTGCCACCTCACTAATGAGGCCCGACTAGGCTGAAATACATTTATGGGATTGCTGTTGGTACTCTTGTTCGGAAGAGAATTGCCTAGCATTTCAGTGCTGGACTGCCCCTGGGCAGGACAAAGACTGATATGTGTATGGAAATTTCTCCTCTGTGAAAAGCATAGTGAGCCAAAGCGTGGTTGAGACCCTCCCGGGGGCCATCCACTCAAGAACAGGTCAATGGGCCGTGTTCATACTGGTAGAGGGTTTCCCAGACCTCTTTATTCATACAAATGAATTGCTTATTTCCTATATCTGCCCACACTAAGGGTTCTACTTCAGGGTTAAAGGCCATTGACAGGATGGGACATGCAACAGTTCTCTGGGGGCTATCCTTGTCAGGGTATGTATTTGTGCCGGGAAATGAAAAGGGGGTTCCCCCACCACAGCTGCACCTTGAAACAGGGTGAGCGTACCATTCAGCATTCCATTCAATAGGTTTGTGCCACCTGCTTGTTGGAAAGTAGTCTGGGGTACATATTGTTGCATCGCATGCTGTTGTTACTGCTGCAAGGGTGAATCTGGGATTTGCAGGGGCAACTGTGTGTACGCCTGATGTATTTTGTGGGGTATGGAGGTCATTCTGGGCATCAGCCCTTGTGGGGCCCACCAATGTGGTGGACCATAATTCTGTTGACCGTAACTGTACTGCATCCCGTTCTTGCGCCTACATTCCTTTGACAAATGCCCCCACTTCCTGCAGTTCCAACATTGTGATGGCCCCTTTCCCCTTCCACTGGGTCCCATTCCTCCAAATCCCCCTCCCCTCGATCCTCGGAACCCACCTCTTCCTCACTACGGTCCTCCCTCCCACTGTGGGCCGGAGTACTGTGCATTCCCGCAACACTGTATTTGTACTGCTTCTGATCACAGTACTGTTATTCTAACATTTGTGATGTTTTGGGTGCTTCCTGCCACTTCTGTCTGCCTCCACAGCTAATTTGTTTGTGCTAGTTTTTCTTCCTCTGCCTGCCACCTCTGAGCTGTTTCCTTGTCTTGTTCTTTATCCTTCTACAATGGTGTAATATTATGCTTCGATGTCGGCCCACCACTTTGCTTCAATGCCCACAATTGTTTCAATTGCCTTTGCACCTCTTTGGGTAGGCCCTTTGTAATGATAAAATAGAAAAGGTATATATTTTTTTTTTTTTATTTGTATATGGTTTTATTAAACCTTTACAAAAAGCATGAACACATAGAATCAACACATAGAGAGAATAAATACACAATCACAATTTTACACAATTACATAATTAGAATATTACAGAAGCTTGGAAGAATTTTACAGTGAGGAAATCCAAGAAACATCGTAACATCATAAAATTACAAGAACAAACAAGAACAAGAGCAAGCGCAGTAGCAGCAGATTAACCCATATCTTTAACCTTTAACCTATAACCTATATCTTGAATCAGCATGATAGCAACAGGTATATCTAATCAAGATGGAGGTTACAAATAAAGCTAGATAAAGCCAGACCCTCCCTACTTGTTCCAATACTCAGACAGCGTTGCCATACTAGGTCAGTCGAGAGACCTAGGAATTGTAATTTCAAGGCATTCAAGCAAGAGTCTCTCAGGACATTGAGATGACTACAGAACAAAATGAGGTGTTTAGCCGTTTCAGGGACTAAGCCGCAGAATCTGCAGAGACTGTTAGCCGCTGTAATCTGTTTCCACCTCAGTTTAGTATCCAGAGTAGGTAGAATATTCCACCGTAGTCTGAGTAATGTATGTCTGTGATCCCGATTTGGGAAGATCTTAAGAATTGGAGAAAGCATTCCTCTCTTTTTATGTTCATGAGCCAAGTGTGACATAGAAGTATATGCATGAAAGGCATCCACGGTTCGGCACCAGTCAAAGTCCCACAACTTCATTTTAGTTTTAGTGGGATTACTGATTAGTTGCTCTAAATCTGAGCCGATATTGGCCAGAATATCTTCGCAGAGCATAGCAAATTTGTAAAGGAATCCAGATCGGTAGATGTTGTTGCCAGTCAGTTCATATAGCGTGTTGGCAGTAGGGGCCTTAAGTTTAGCATAAAGCAGCAGCTTCCTCCAATCAACTCGTGCTGTTAAAGAGATATAGCCCAGCTCGAAGCGGATGGCGGCCAGGGGTACTGCATTGGGGACGAGTAGGACCCGTCTCCATATGTCCCCTTCAATACCATCCAATTTGGCACTGGTTAGCCGAGTACCGAGCTCTAGACCATATGTCAATTTCGGTGCGATTTTCCCCTCAAAAAAGAGTAAAGCAGGTCTAATAGAGAATCGGCCATATTTACGGTCAATTTTAAGGACCTGACTGGCCAGTACCTTAGCTTTATTCAGGAGAAGAAGGTTCTGCCCTTTTGAGCCTCTACTTGCTCCCAGATAATAGCCCAGATAAGTAAGACAAGTGGAGCAGGTAATAGTTGCACCTTCCAGAGGTTAGTTTTCTTCCTAGCAACCCCTTTAGATAAGGCAAGGATTTTGGTTTTCGCAGGATTAATATGCAAGCCATTGAGTAGAGCATAGTTGGCGAATACGTCCAGCAACCGCTGTAACCCCACCTTAGTTAAATCAAATAGAACAAAATCGTCAGCGTAAGCCAACCAAATAAGCTTCAAAGTGCCAATACTTGGCGCTAATAGCCCCTCTTTCACAAGGTGCTCTGCTACACCTGAAACATATTGATTGAACACCCAGGGGGCTAGCACGCAGCCCTGTCTAACCCCACGATGAGTACGAACAGCATCTGACATGTCCCCCTTTTTATTTAACCGGATTCGAACAGTAGAATTGTTATATACCCCCTCCAATAGGCCAATTAAGCCCCTTGGCAGACCCCAGGCATAAAGTTTTTGCCAAAGCCTATTTCGGTCAACACAATCAAAGGCTGCCGAGAGATCCACTGAGGCCATAAAAATAGGTCCCTTAGTTGAGCTCCAAGCAGTCTCTTGAATACACTTGACTACCAGTCCATTGATGTTAGTGGAGTGGTTTTTACGGAAGCCCGTTTGAAAGGGGCTCAAGGGATGGCTAGTTTTTTCCCAATCCCTTAAGTGTGAAAGAAGAAAAGCAGAGAAGATTTTACAGTCTGCATCTATTAGAGCGATAGGCCGATAGTTTTTGGGATCGGACCTACTACCGCATTTGAAGATCGGGATAACATATGCAGTGGACCAAGAGCTAGGGCATGTCCCAGTTTGCAAGATATCCCGAAACTCAATACATAAGAGATTGGCCCAAAGATTCGGGTCTGCTTTAAAGGTATTGTTCGTTAGCCCATTCGGACCAGGGGCTCTTGATCTCTTACATCTGTGGATTAACTCCAGGATCGTATCAATCTCTAACGGTGGATCCCATTTAGGATGAGGGACTAGTGGGTCATAGTCAGTAAAACTGGCCATTGCCGCTAGGGGGCTAGGAGCAAATCTATTTGAGTAGAACTCCAGCCACCCTTGTTCCGCAATCGGATTAAGTTCAGCCATGGCCTGATTACCATCCTGTCCATTAACAATCTGCCAGAAGGCTCCCACATTTGCCTTCAAGATAACCTGTAACATCAATTCCGAGTCTTGTTGTACTAACTGATGTTTAATTGTTTTGCAGTAATTCTTGTAGGCTTGTTTAACCTTCTTGATAAGAATTAGGCGAGTGGACAAGTCGCTTATTGCAGTTTGTAGTTTCCTAATATTTTTGTTCTTGATAGTTTTTGCTGCTGCCACCTGAGAGTTATATTGATGTAAATGCCTAGTGACTGGGATTCGGCTTACAAGACTAGTGCCAATATCATCTACTGCCACTTGTATCAGGGTGGTGACCATTGCAGAATTAAAAGTTGCCAATTTCCAGTCAAGAGTAGTCTTATTAAGCATGTCCCATAATTTACCATTCAGAGTATCAATGTTTTTAGGGGACCACCGAATAGCAGATCCTGATAAATTTGGAGAGACCACGGTCGAATGGCACAGCCGCCCCTTTGTCAGGCAGATGTTAAAAGTTGCCGTTAATATACCATGGTCACTCCATGGGTTCAGGAAGATTTCAAACTTCAAGCATTTTGAAAGTAGATAATCATCCACAAAGATGTAGTCGAGCATAGAGGTGGAAGACCCCCGCCGCCAGGTATAACTACTAGGATTTGAAGAGGGTTGTGAGAGGTCACGCAGAGGTTGTAAGCCTAGATTGCCCAATTCAGTGTACCAAGTTTGACTAGCCAGTTTTTTCCTTTTATCACATCGATCAAGGGGGTACAGCTCACAAAATACCCATGGAGAAAAGTTGAATAAACAATTACAGTTCAAATCCCCAGCTAGTAATACGTGACCTGAATCATTAGCCAGCATCCACTCCAAAATAATCTGCGAGATAAGAGACACAAACAGCTTAACTTCACCAACCCCTGAATGCCAGTAGATGTTGATAATTAGTAATTTTAGTTGGCCAGTACTTGAATTCAGAACTACCCCCAGTGCCCCATAGGGGAGACCCAATAGAGCCTTGCCGGCTAGCCCAAAGCAGTTATCCACTGCCACCAGTAAACCACCCGAAGGTCTACCCCTCAAATTATATTGAGCCGGCTGATCAAAAATTTGGAAGCCATCTAAACAAGGGGTTGAGGTCATCCAAGTCTCTTGAATACATAAAACATTTGCATCTCTCAACAGTTGTAGGCACTCCAAATTCGAGAAAAGGTGTTGATTGCCTCTGGAGTTCCAAGATTTTATGCAAAGGTTCGACTGAATATCTGAGGTCAGATTTGGGGGGGTAAGCCTAAGGCACAAGTTTTTGCCACAGGGTGGAGATGATGGCGGCCCAGTCAACATCTTTGTTATATTGATTCAGTGAGGTTATTGGTATGGGCAGAGAATCCTGGCCACCTGCATGGGCCCCTGTTGGTTTAACTCCTGATTGTGAAGAAGAGGGCCCATTGGTCGACAATTCCCATGCTGCAGCCGCTTCAACTCTGAATCCCAATTCCTTCAGAGAGTCTTTTTGAGTAAGAATTAGTTCTTTGACAAGTGGTGACGCAAGGAGAATCATGCTCACATCCAAAGAATTACAGTCCAGGAAGGCCACTCTATCAATATCCTTGGAGGAGATGAGAGCGAGGGCTGGGATTTCAGAGAAGATAGATAATACATTATGCCGATTCAGACAAACAGGCTCGTCCAGTTTCAGCAGGCTTTGAATCTTTATCAAGTGTAAAGAATTCGGTTTCTTATTGTTCGTAGGTTCTTGGCGTGATAAAGTGCCCGCTGATAGATTTTGAGAACCCTTCATGATTAAATCAAGATGTTTAACAGCAGCGGGGGGCAGAGGTCTGGCCTGTGGTTTATATAGGCGATCCACCAGGTTGCGAATCCCAGCAGAGATTGTGGGGTGGGTAGAGGCATGCTGATAGTTGGTATCCTGAAAGAATCCCCTCTCCAATCCCCGATCCAAGGGGAAGGCAGGGAGCTGGGGCTGGTTAGGTATTGTGTTCGTAAGAGGTTGCAGTTGAATGGGGCCCCAATTTGCCGGGATTTGATTAGGCCTTAAGGCCGACGAGCTCTGTAAGATATTTAGCTCGGTAGCTTGAGTCTTAACATGGGATAGAGGAGTTACTTCGAGGTTTGTAAATTTTCCAATACCACACCCCTGTTGTGATTTGGTATGTTTTACACCTTGTGGAATCGGAAGAATAATAGGAAGTTCTTCTCGGATCTTAAAATTGCCAGTACCACTAGCTAGAGCCCTGCCAGGAGCCAACAGAGCTGCTTCGTAGGTTTTGAGTTTACTAGTATCAGCTCCAGGTTGTGATTTGCTGGAATTTGCAGCTTGTGCAACCATTGGAACCATTAGAGTTTGCTCAATGGACCTAAATTTGCCTGTACCACATCCCTGTTGAGATGGTAACAAAGGGCACAGTTTTGGAGTAGGGGAGGCAAGTAGAGTTTCACTTATAGACTGTTTGGGGGGGGGCCAAACAGAATTTTGAAGGGTTTCCTAACCACATGTCTGAAACGTAAGTAATTGAAGGGTTACAGGTATCGGTTTGAGCCATAGAATCAACCAATTTGGCCATTGGAGGCTTAAAGACATTCGGTGAATTACCCTTAGAGATAGAGGCAGTGTTCAAGGAAGTGGAGACCTTTGCAGTAGATTTAGTGAAGAGAAAGTTGGTTTGCTTTGTAGCCAATTTCCGCTTGATAAGGCGCGTTTTACGTGGGGCCGACATTTTCTTGAGGATTGGGTGCTTAGTAGCATTGTCTTGTGTACGTTTAAACACTTGAATTGGGAGCAAGCTTGTTAAAGGACTGGGCTCAGTCGGCTGAGTAAGTTTTGTAGTATTAAATAGGTCCTCAGCAGTATTGCGGGGAATGGTCGGTGAAGTGGGCTTAGTTTGTTCAGAAAGAATTTATTTACTAATAGCATTTACTATAGTGACTGGGGGCCAAATAAAGTTAGATTGACCCGGATTGGGGATCAAAATAGACATACTTTGGATAGGGTCGGCCAGTAAGCCTGTAGAAATGGCAGGAGTGTCAAGACCAGCAGGAATTGCTGGTAAATCCTGATCATGAGCAGCAGCAATATTAGAGGGTTCCACTGGCAAGTTGTTATCCGATATCTCTATAATTTGGGAATTGGCAATGGGTATTTGACTAAGGGGGGTTGGAGAACTTTCGCCCTGTGGAACTTGCACCGGCCACCTCTGAGAAATCTCAGTGCCGATCCAATCCACTTTATTATTAAGATCCACTAAAATATCTGTACCAATACAGTCAATTTTCATATTCAGTTCTGTCATTGCAATTTTGACAGATTTAAGCTCGGACCAAACATTGTCATAAAGCTCAACAAAGGAGCTCAGAACAACGTTGAGGGCTGAGACTGTCGGGTGCGTCAATCGAATCCGTTCATCCACGTCTTTTAGTGTATGATGTAATAGTGGAGAATTTACTTGATTCTGACTGGTAGGCCCAGGAGCTAAGTCCGGATCATAGTCCGCTATGTTGTTTTCAATGTCTTCCATAATGTTAGTTAGGGCGGTGGGTGTATTATCGGACACTGGTACTTGAGAAGGAGATCTAGAGATTTCCGGAATTCCAGTAGTAAATGGCAGAATCATCGCTTTATCCGCACACTCAATTATGCTAAGATCAGTGATATTATTATTTCCACCAAAAAAAGCTTGTGTGGACATTGCTGAGTGATCTAGCATAGCATTGCCTCTAAAAACTTTAGGAAGTTTTATTTCTGTACTGGTTGAGGTTGCTTTTAAGATATATTTGTCCATGTATGTCTGCCCAAGTACTTGTTGGTGTAGTTTAGGCTTTCTAGGAGTTTTATGTACTACAATATCACCTGCTGCAGGAACACTGGTAGTAACATCTATAGTCTCAAGGTTATGGATCATAGCTTTATGAATGGCTAATGGAATACTAGGTTCCAGGGTGTTTAGCATAATAGGCTTTATCGAAGTGAGGCTGCAGGACAAGGCATTATTTAAAAAAGGGGTGGATTCCACCGGGAATGAAGCAATGCCAAGAGACTTAGAAGTGATTGGGGACACAGTATTAGGTAATTTAGCCATGATACAAGTAGAGTCAACCTGTGTAGCCGGATCCACTAAAATAGCGTCTGATAAGAATAGAGGGCCTTTTTGGCTGCACAAACCAGATCTCATCGTAGGGTTAAGTAAAATCAGTGTTTAAACAATGAGATAGCGTTGTAAGAATAGAACTTTGCCACCAGCTACCCCCAAAAAATAAAATACTGAGTTAATCTTAAATCTGGGGAACCAGAGAGTGAGTGTGGCCAAATGTAGAAAAATAGCAGTCGATATGTATGTTATTGGTCTGCAGTTCCGCTGTCTCTAAGAGCATAATTTCCTATTATGAAAAGATAAAAATATTCAATGACAGTAACTTTATAGTTGGTGTTATGTCGGTGCGTAAAAAAAGCAGCCAGACAGAATGATAAGTCTGGAAGAAAGAAGGTCTTACTAGTTGGAAATCGCCGTCCACGCCGAACAGCAGAACAGCGGCTCCAGCCCTTACAGCCTCCAGGGCTTAACGCCACAAGGGTGGATATGCCGGCAGTAAATGCTGGAATCAGGTCACGTGATCGCTCACGTGTACGCGATAGGCCCCGCCTCCTCCAGGAAGCAGGGGAGCAGCAAGAGCTCGGCTCGCAGTGCTGCTGGGCTCGAAATGGGCTGCAAGCAGTAGAAATGCTTCGTTCGTGAAGCGCATCTCCAGGTAATCCAAGACACACGCCACGCGGGCGGATATGCCGGCAGTAAATGCTGGAATCAAGTCACGTGATCACTCACGTGTACGCGATAGGCCCCGCCTCCTCCAGGAAGCAGGGGAGCAGCAAGAGCTCGGCTCGCAGTGCTGCTGGGCTCGAAATGGGCTGCAAGCAGTAGAAATGCTTCGTTCGTGAAGCGCACCTCCAGGTAATCCAAGACACACGCCACTCGGGCGGATATGCCGGCAGTAAATGCTGGAATCAAGTCACGTGATCGCTCACGTGTACGCGATAGGCCCCGCCTCCTCCAGGAAGCAGGGGAGCAGCAAGAGCTCGGCTCGCAGTGCTGCTGGGCTCGAAATGGGCTGCAAGCAGTAGAAATGCTTCGTTCGTGAAGCGCACCTCCAGGTAATCCAAGACACACGCCACTCGGGCGGATATGCCGGCAGTAAATGCTGGAATCAAGTCACGTGATCGCTCACGTGTACGCGATAGGCCCCGCCTCCTCCAGGAAGCAGGGGAGCAGCAAGAGCTCGGCTCGCAGTGCTGCTGGGCTCGAAATGGGCTGCAAGCAGTAGAAATGCTTCGTTCGTGAAGCGCACCTCCAGGTAATCCAAGACACACGCCACTCGGGCGGATATGCCGGCAGTAAATGCTGGAATCAAGTCACGTGATCGCTCACGTGTACGCGATAGGCCCCGCCTCCTCCAGGAAGCAGGGGAGCAGCAAGAGCTCGGCTCGCAGTGCTGCTGGGCTCGAAATGGGCTGCAAGCAGTAGAAATGCTTCGTTCGTGAAGCGCACCTCCAGGTAATCCAAGACACACAAGTATATTGATTGGTCCAACAAGTTGCCTGTCTCCGCTCTGCACATCTCTTGAACTTCAAGAATGTACTGAAAGGGGCCTTCATCATCGCCCATAGTGCACTGCATGATAGACTGTAGGTCAGGTCTGTCACGGAATGCCCGCTGTAGCACATCCCACACTTTTGCTTGCATCTTGTTAAACAATGTTCCATCATGTTCATCATTCCCCAAAGTCACTCCTGACCACCAGGGGTACAGTTTGCTTTTGAAATGCGTAAATCCACTTCCCTCACCAGCAGTGAGGAGCAGGAGTGCTTTTATCAAATTATTTTGTCCATCTGTGCCCATGGCACATAGTGCAGTCTGCCGGCACCTTTATGTATAAGGGGCAGCTGCATCTTTGCCCTACCCCCATCAGTCATTTTCCCCCTTCCTCTCTTCCTGGTTGTTTCGCCTCCTCATACTCATCTACGTACTCATCAAATGTACTCCACCCGTCCTCCTCTCCTTGATGGAATCCAAAATTCTCATACCCCAGGCTATCCGCCCTGTTGTCCCCTTCTCCTTCCTTCTCTACACGCACACCTTTTATAGCTGTTATCTACCCTGAACAGGAAGTCTCCTACTTTCCACCCATCAGACTCTTGCTCTGATGGCCTATCAGGATTTACTTCAACATGTGTTGCTCGTAATCTTTTGAATTCTGCTTGTGTCACTGCCAGTGCCACTTCTACATCTCGTTTATTAACACCGGCATGTTCTGGGATCTCTGGAGGGGATGCATACGGCAGAGGTGGGGCTGTTGCTGAAGTGGACACATAGGTCTGTTTGGTGTAACCTACTGTGGGGCGATCTGCCTGTGGGAATATTCCCCCGTGCTCTACTGGTGCCGTGCCCTCCTTTTCTGTACAGTCGCTGGTGCTATCCCTTTGCGCTTTCCTTCCCCAAAATCTTCCATATCTTCAAACATCATCCATATATCTAATATCTCTTTCCTCTTTTGTAACTGATTCCCCTTATACTTAGCTGTTAGAAATGTAGACATGTGGGCATGTGTTCTAGTATTCCCTTTTTGTGAGATCCCTGCTCTGGCAATGAACGGGGTATCCCCCCTTCTCTTGTCTGTGTAACACACTGCTTATGGTACTTCTCATTTCTGTCCCGATACAGTATCAGGGCCTTATATTTACTCTATGGATGTCTCTCCAACCATTGCAATGCGCGCCTCCCTGTCTCTATGCCTCTGTTAACACGCCATGCAAGCTGCTGCTGTCCTTCAAAAAAGTCAATCCCTCATCCCCTCCCTCCCAACGAAAAGTAAAAAAACTATCCCCCCCCCCGCCACTCAACTCACACCAACAATTACCCAAATCGCCCCTCTGCAGGCCTCGTCCCTACACAATAAAAACATGAAAAAAAAGTGAAAATAACAAGCTAAAATTAGAACTACTACTATTCCCGAGCCCACTAATTATGTGGGGCTCCTATTTATTTCCTTTTTCCTCCATTATACAATATTTGGGGTACCACCTTCTCCCCTCTCTTGTGGAGGGTCCCAACCATTTAATTTTCCTTTCCTTAATATTCTCCTTAAAAATATAATAATACCAAGATAATACAAACCACACCCACAACACACCAACAATTTCACTTTCCGTGTATTCACGCTCTTCACACTTTACCATACACCTGTCCCCTACATGTTATCACTTGCAAGGCTATACTCACGTGTCTGTGTTCACCCGAACTCCTCCACCACAGGGTGCCCAATACTGCTTCCTGAACTCTACTCAGAGCTGCGCCCAGCTCCAAAGAGTAGAGAGGAATTCTGCAAAGACGGCTTCTGCAAGGCCACTGGGGAATATGTGTTATTTGGGACTGGTCGCCGTAGTACGGTACTGCCCTTCCAGAGAAGATGCCTGGACAACTCTGCAGGTACAAGGGGTGCTGGGATCACGCTGGGGTCACCGATTGAAGACACGCCCCTAAACGCTCACACCAGCAAAAATACAACCCACTAGAGAAAAAAGGCCAAGAGATTCTTGAAAGGATAACTATTTTCAATTACACAAAAAGACAGGTGTGCCAGCAAAGAACTCTGCTGCCCAGGAATAGCCTGAGCAAATAGGGTGCAAGCAGAAGCTTAAACAGCAGCACAGCATCATTCATATACAGTAAAAACCTGAGTGGCTGGTTGGTGCGACCCAATGCATGGTCGTCCTACTCCATAGGGGATGCCAGGCCATTGGCCCAGCTCCGTCCATCCGTCTTCCATCACGTGTTAGCTGGGCTCATGGTCTCCAGGGAACCAAGGTCAAAAAGAAAATGAGTAACCTTATTCTAGCAGTGCTGCTCTATCATTGCACAGGACATCTTACATGATCATGGACTGGTACATGGGAAGGCTCAAGGTCGCTGTGACCCGCACACATTTCACTCATCCCAGTTGCATTGTCTGGCTTCCAAGGCTTCCACTCTTGCGTTTGAACATTTATCGCTCCCCGTACCTTGCATTACAAATCATGTTATTATAAAGTAAATATAGGCTGAGCATTCTCTTAGATCCTTTATGGTTGACTGGTTTATGGTCGGTGGCCTAGGGTCAGCTGGTATTTCGGAGCTCAGGGGTCTTGGGACTCAGGCAGTTGTAGTGGCTATAACTCGTAGTTGGCTGGGCGGGGCAAGGGGCTTGCTCTGGTCTGTTTGTGGCAACACGTGCAGCGAGGCACCTAGTACTGTCTCATGGCCTTGCAGAGTACCTTTTTTCTCGGGATGCATGTATTGGCAACAGTTTTAGAGTGAAGGAGTGTTTCTGTGGAAATTAGCAGCGCGGGTCTCTCTCTCTCCTCAGCGCTTGGGCCTATCAGATTTCTTCATCAGGTTCGGGGCCTGTGTCTAACACGCTGCCATGTAGGCCCTATGTTCTGCCACGTCTACAAAATGGTGTCTGTTTTTAAGCGCTTACTAAGTCTGCACATCTAAAATCTGAATAATGTTATGGCCCTGGGTCTCTTAGTACGCCCCCTCCCACCTGGCACATCACAGGTCTCCTCATGGGACCCACCTCACTCTAAAGTGCCTAGGGGGTTGGGATAGGTTAATTTCCTTCCCAACACTACTTCTTTTGAATGGGTGTGCTCTGATGCCAGGGCCCAGGACAGCTACCTGCTGTTCAGATATCTCGAATGGAGGTGTTGCCTGCACTAGCAAAGAAATCAAAGAGCAGACCTGGCCCTCCAGCTCCCTGTTCTGCCATTTGGTGGGTTACACTCTGCTGACCAGAATATACTTGCTGACACATGTGCGATAGCACTTGCACATTCCAAATGTTTAAAGACCTTTTAAGAACGCTCTGTTTTTGTTCTATGCCTTTTCCTCATTCCTATCCCCCCTTGTGGTGATGCACCTTGAAACACAATGGGCCTCATCACGAGTTCGGCGGTAATGCAGCTGTTTTCCCGTCGAGCGTAAATAGCGCTAACGCCAAGCCGCCCGGCGGATAATCTGCCAGATGGCAAGTTTTCGTGCACGCGCACAGGAACATGGCGGTAGCACAAATAGCGCGCAACGGGTAGAACCCGTAATTCCGGCGCACCGTGCGCTACCGCCATACTGTGCTAATAGCGCGCGCCATTAGCGCGTGGGAAACGCGTCACCGCCGGAATGGGAAACAAATTGGCGGCCATCTTGGAAATCACAATCCGTCGGATATCACAGCCCCTGGAAGCCATCCACCACTGTGAACACTGAATCATGTCACAGGAGCGCACTAGGGGCAAGTCTGCCCTGGACAGGCTGAGGAAGCCCAAATTTAGCGACCAGGAACTGGCCGTACTGGTGGAGAAGGCTGAGATCCATCATGAAGAGCTGCAGCAGCGCAAAACCAATGGCCAGCGCAGTGCACAGATTTAGCGCAACATCAGCCAAAGGGTAACTGCAGTGGGGCACGTGAACCGGGATGGCAAGAATTGCCGGAAGCGTCTCAACGACCTGCGTGTGAGAGTCCATGGCATCCTCTCACAGTACAGCAGTACAAGCAGGGGCACTGGAGGAGGGCCACCACCACCCCACTCGAACTCACACCGTGGGAGGAGAAGATGAGTGCCCTGATTGTCATCGGCACCATCGAGGGAATTGGTGGAGCAGAGTCAGGCACTGGCATTGATCCGACTGCAGGTGAGTCCCACCCCAAATGCATGCAGACCCTGAGGGAATGCATGTGAAGAAATGCGTGTGAGGCACTCTAGACACCCATAAGTGACCCCTTGATCCATTGAACCGTAGTGCTGCCTAGACTACCCTGCACGTGCAGTGCATCAATAGAAGGGGCAGGAACAGAAATCCACAGCCATGGGACAGCTACGTAGAGTGTGAGTGTGCAAGAATACACCCCCAGGACCCTGAGCGCAGTGCACCCCAACCCTGCATGTAATCTTGTCACACAAACATCCCCATGCAGTGTACCTCCACACTCACACCAAGCACCACATGGTGACCGAACAAAATTCAATTTGAATGCATGATTGATAGTGTCTACAATCCCACTTGATGGCATGAGCTGCTTGATACTCATGTAGGTTGCCTTGAACTCAAACCACACCCTATGTACCCCACAGGCACACGGCAAACCTCACGGGATGAAGATGATGGGGAGGAGGCCACAGCACCCGAGGCAGTGTGCCTCCACCAGCACCACCACCACCCCACAAAGGGGCTGCACAGAAGGTTACCGACACAGGCCACTTCCCACTTCACCACAACACAGCCCAACCAGACTGCTGCAGCACCCACATGTCTGCAGGGAGTCCACGGCCAGCTCGCCCCAAGCCACCAGGCATAGCCCCGATGCAGAGGGAGTCACCTGTGGATCGGAGCCTGACGTGGGAGTGACACCTCCACGTACGCATCAGGCTGTACATCTGCATTCACCCGGAAGCAGTGACGCTGAAGGGATGGGCACACCACAGGGGACCCCAGGGCCAGGCACACAGCTAGCACAAACCCCACCTGTGCATGTGTGTCGTGTCCGCACACCACAGCAAGACGAGGACACGCCATCATATGGCAAACCTGAAGACCGCCACTCAGAGCCCGGCAGCCCAATCCCAGCCGGCAACATGTCCCCATGATGCCCCCCCACAACAGCACACAAGTGCCAGGCCGGTACCTGCCACCCCAGGGGTACCCTTCATCATGGGGGCAGCAGTGATGGTACGACTGCACATGAGCATCAGGGGGCAGTGGCACATTCCTGCGACAGCAGATGTTGTGCAGAATGGCACATGTCAATACAATTTTTCCAACTTTTTCAGGTGCAAACATCAATGTGCCTCCCGTACGGTCTAGGCACCGGAAGCGTGCCTTCAGCAGTCCAAATGCCCTCTCCACGCAGATCCGTGTATGAGCATGGGCAAGGTTGTATGCCCGCTCTGCTGCAGTGTGTGGATGACGCACAGGGGTCATGAACAATGTGTACTGGGGCTATCCAGAATCACCTGCAGGGGGGAGAAAGCAGGTTTGGGACAAGGTAAGTTTAGTGGGTGTACAGGGCTCAGACATCAGTGTCATTTTGCCATACTTGTCATTTGGTCACTAACATTGTGGAGTGTGCTGTGCTACAAGCAGCATTGATTCAATGAGGTACTCACAACTTGGTACGCCTCTGTTTCAGTATGTAACAGTACTCATTCATTTGTCACTGGGGAAGGGGGCCCTTTCATCTGCTTGTGCATGCGAGAATTCGCTACCTCATGTGTCATTGCCATTCCCTTTGGCTGCAGTTGCATTTGCTGGTTGTCACTATTCTGTACTGTTCTACAGGCATTTCATTGGCCATTCAGGGGACAGGGTTTGTGGGATCTGCATTGGCATTACTCAGACTACTTATGTTTGGTGCATTTGTGGATGTGGCGACTTTTGTGTTACATTTGCATGACTGCCGAGCGGGCAGGGTGGGATGTCTGTACTGTGTCAGTGTTGGAAGCCATAGTGCTACTCACACAGGAGGCTTTGTGGTGGTAGGCCTTCCATATGTCACTGTGCTGCCACATGTCTTTTACATCCTGAATGGGTGTCTTCTGCTGTGTTGGACATGTCCAAGGTTTCTCGTGCAAGGTGCATGATTGGAAATGCTGCACTGATGGTGCTGCCTATTGACATTCAGGGATTTCATTTTGTGTGACCAGCCCCGTCAGTTGTGGATTAACATGCATTATGGTATACATTTGTACTCACCCAGCAGCCATGTGTTTTGCCCTCAGTGCCTTTCCATGTACGCTGGCAGGGTACTGTTGCGCAGGACCATGGGGTCGTGGGTGGATCCTGGGTAGCGGGCACAGCGGTGGCTGAAGGTGAGGTCAGGGCCACATGTCATCTGCACATTCAGGGAATGGTAATGTTTCCAGTTTCTGTAGGCTGCCTCATGTGCCTGGGGTTGTACCAGTGCTACATGTGTGCAGTCCAGGGCTGCTATTACATTCGGGACTTGGGCAATGGCACAGAATTGACCCTTCAGCTGGTTCACCTGTGCCTGTGTTGCTGGCAATGCGATGTGCTCATTCACATGATTCAACAGTGCATCCAGCACCTGTCCCAGCATGGCACTGAATGTGGACTGGGCCATGCCATGCATCATGGCAACGGTGTGTTGGTAGCTGCCAGTCCCGAGGAATTGTAGCACAGACACAAGCTTCACTAGCGGAGGTACTGCTGTGCTGATTGCTATACGGCTGCCGATGTCAGCCTGGATTGTGTCCAGCAACTGGGTGATGGTTGCCCTGTCCAGCCGATATTCAGTCACCAAATGGCCATCAGTCAGGGCCCAGGGTGTTGGCCTGTCCCTGGGGATGGCTGGCCGCCTTGCTGGTGCTGCTCTCCTCCTCCTTCTCCTCATCCCCACCATCCCCTGAACTCCCAGGGCCCTGGCCTGGTTGGATGGCTTCTGTAGCTCCAAGCGCATCCACATCAAGGGTCCCGGCTCCAAATAGCAGCATGGTGTTTGGAAGTGTGCGTTGTGCATGAGTGGGTCCTTTGTAGGCCTCTGATTTGCATTGGTTTCACATGGGCACTTATTGCTGTCTCCTCCCTGCTCCTACTGGTGGAATAGTGTTGGGGAGGGTATGTTGTGCATGGGTGGGTCCTTTGTAGGCCTCTGATTTGCATTTGTTTCACTTGGGCCCTTATTGCTGTGGCCTGTGTTCTTTTACCTCCAGCTTTTTGCTGGGGGTATTTTCGGCGGATTGTCCACCGCTTTTCTGGCGCTAATTGCGCCTACGCCGGACTCGTGATTGCAATGTTTTAGCGCGAATGGTTACTGGCGCTTTTACAGCTGATGCTTGTACAGCTGGCTGTACTTGCGCCGGCTGTAATGGCGCTGGCGGTATTTGGACTTGTGATCCGACGGACCCTTAAAACCGGCGCTGATAGCGTTACCGCCGATTTTAAGGGTTACCGCCAAACTCGTGATGAGGCCCAATGTATTGCTGTATAGTGTGCATTACAAATTACCAATAAAAAATAAATAATGCAGCAGCCGTGATCATATGTAGTGCCATGCACTTTGCATTAATGTAGGCATAGATTTTATTTAGAGTTTACTCTGCCCCCAGCATTGGTTACTTATGATCATCAAAGTTTTGAGTACAGTGGGAATATCTTAAAATCTTGCAGTACACCGCAGGCACAGGACTGTTTCTGCAGCTGCCAATTGGGCATCTCATTGAACCTGCTCTGTGCCACGAGTAGATCAGGTGCTGCGGATCAGGCTACTGATGTGGCAGGGCACGAGCGCACTATGCTTTTGGGATGGAGTTGATGAAAAAGGGGACTCTGGTTTGTTTATCCCTATAAAGATCACAGACCGGCAATTAAAAGGCTCAGTCTGTCTGCTTACCAATGGAGCTGAGACGGCCAAATGTTAGATATTACATTTATCCTGCTTTCGGGTTTACGATACCCACTGCAATGAACTCCGATTGTCAATGGAATTTTCTACACAAAACATGTTCCAACAAGCAATATAACAAAAGAAAACATATAATTAAATTCAACTACGTTCAATACTTTATGAGAAATAGATTTGATCGTGGGTAGATATTGGGAGTATTTTTTTTTTTAAAACACTTCTATTTCATACTATACCTCAATTTGAAGAGGGATAATTTGACTACTGTACATTCCTGATCAGCGGTTATTTCATCACTACTGGACTATTCCAGAACACACACATTCAGACTGGCAGTAACCTTCAGAGATGTAGTTTTATGGTTTTGTTCAATGATTTGCAGATGGGGTAAGGGCCACAAAGCACTATATTTTAAAATGCATGTAGATACTGTGAGTTATCTAGTCACCTAGTGAGATCAACTTAACTGGGCACCTAATGAATTAATTGAAGTCCTACCTAGCATGCAATCAATTATTCAATAATACAAGATTTTCTTTTTTTTTTATCATGGCACTGTGATGTGCTATGCCTACCATTAGGGATATTAGATGGAATATGTAAAATTTGATTGCTACTGACCTGACAAATAATACTGTTGACTCCTGACGATTCTAAGGCAGTACATTGCATGTATTTCTCTCAACCTTACGACCCACAAATACAAACTAGCCACTCACACCCAGTTTTTAAAAAGGACCCTCTCCCCAGACTTTAAATATTACAAACTTCTTTTTTTTTTTATTGTTGGATACAGTTTGCATATACCTTTACACACATTAAAAAGAGACATACATAATAAACATACATTAAATAAAGATGGGATAGAGCCAAATAGTTTGATATAAAATCTGTGTTGTATGAGTATACAATAATTCAAATTCAATTAAGAATTGCATTGAGATCAACCATCCTTTTTTCTAGATTTGTCAAGCTCTTGCAATTTATCCATAATGAAGTTTACTATTCAACGTATTACTGCAATAATTAATGAGATTTGATTACCTGCCAGGCATTGTATCCAAAGTTCATCCATATATGTATAGTATCGAGTTTATAAATAAACTTCTCAAAGTACCTTTCCTTTTCCCTAATTAGTTTTTCAAATTGCAATAATAAATGTCTCACACTTTCTATTTGACACAAGTTTTTACGTGTGCAACACACTCTCTTTTACAAACTTCTAACTGCAAATGATACACGCTGTCCCCGGCCAACACACACCCACACTATAAGCACAAGGCCAACCCTCTGAACACAAAACTTGCAATGCCTGCTGCCTGCAAAACTACGCAACTTGAAAATGTACGAGCACACAAAGCTTAGAGTACTTTCGATCTGTAACCTTAAAGAAGAAATTCTTAAATCTCGCCTTTCCTTCTCCTCCCAACTAATAAACCCACCTACTCTGTTCCAGGTCCACCAGAGTGCCGGGAGACCAGGCAAATGGCAGCAGTGTGCAATATTAATCCTAATAACATAACAGAAAATACCATACAAAAGCACATTGTTTTCATTGTAACGCATTGGCCAGGTTGCTTAAATGCATACCTGGTTAGAAACCAGCCCTACTATGAACAACATTTCAGGTGCTCATTTGTAAAGTTTGGATATGAAGGAACACTCTTTGTGAAATGGGGCACAATGGAAACAATCAGAAGTACATTTTTACCACTTATCAAAGTGGAAGTCTGATGTTATATGATTAATCAGTGTATATGTATTGCTGTACAGTAATGTGAAAAGCACTTCACATGTCTATTGTCAAGATTCAGTAACATGTTTTGTGGAATAATGTCAAAAATGAGAGGAAAAAAGAATAGATGAAAATTGAGATATATGATATCAAGGTAACTCCAAAAAATACAAGTCTACTCACTCAATTTACTTGCAATGGGTAGAGCAATGCTAGACAACAAACTATATACATGTAATTTCTGAGACATCAAATAGCAACTATGCATGGAAACTGTGCAACAAAGCTAAATTCATGACATATGGGAATAGCCTTATTCAGATGGGAAAGGGCTAATTTTGCTCAGTGTTATGTTTTCCTTCCGATGTTAGGGCTTGGAATACCTACATAACAGCAGCATCTCACACTTCTGCTGTCCCAAATGAAAGAAATGAAAAGAAATGTGAAGAAAGGTCAACAATGAAACTTCTGCCCATTGGGCCCGGTAATGAAGAATGTGCTCCTTAAAAATGCATCTCGTGCAAATGGTGCCTGATTCACAGAAGCATTAACCTAAAGATTTATGGTCAGTAGCATTTCCCACCTGAGGCGTTCTGTTGCAGAGACAGCAAAGAGACAGACTTCTAGGTCTGGCAAACCTGATCTAAAGCCATACTTTCTCAAAATCCCCATCTGCTTTATACACCGCACTTTATTTTTGTGGTTGAATCCTTTAATTTGAAAATAAATGGTAGTTTGGGTTTCAATTTATTTTAATGAAAAGCAGTTAAATTAAGTCCTAGTCCATTGAGCCAGTGCTCATTTAGCAAGCCACTGACTGAACCAGTGTCTTGTTTAAGACAAATTACACTTAATTATTGAGCATCGTTAATAATAGACATTTTCTGTGTTCAGTTCTTTATTTTTCATCTTATTTTATAATCAAGTAGCCTTTTTTTAATCCTCTGAGTTCAGCTGTGATTTGCTTTACTGTTCTGTACAAATATATTTTCGGTTTCCATTTAATTTGTTCACATTTTCTTTCTTGATAAAAGGGAAGCATCTGGGCAAACCATTGTGTTTCGACTGTTACCTTTCATGTGTCAGGAGAAGAATAAGCATTTCCCATATTGTCATAGTTTTTCATTACATGTTCTGTTTTCTGTTTACAGACATTTGTTGTAGTTTAGCTATATAAACAGCTAATAACGTTTTCAGTTACATTTTTTATATTGTTTAGCAGGCAGGTGATTTTCTTGTATAATGAATGTTCCATTTATGTAAAACCCAATCCCTCGTACCTTGAAACAAATTATTATTCCAAATCAATTATATGCTTCAAAGTTTGGCACTAGGTAGCAAAGTGTAAAATAACAGTGAGTGAGAGACTTTCTTTGGAGAGCAGTATTTCAGTGAAGGATTGCCATTACAATTTTCCAGAGAGGAATTTTACAGTAAAGAAGTTCCATTCCAATATTTGGGAAAACAGTTTCTCGGTAAAGAGTAGCCCATATAATGTTTCAGAGAACTGTTTGAATAAATAGTCTCCTACTGTTTCAAAAACCCTAAGTCGGTTTAAATTAATATATGTCTATTGGTCAAATAACTTTCACTGAATTTAAACCAGAGTGACCTATATACTCGAAGAGGATTGAGCCGATTCCATCTGTGTATGAGCTGAACTGGACATTTACCAAATCAACACAATTCCACTTGTGGGCCACATTTGAAAGTTCAAAAGGATAAAGCCAATTCAACAATGTTTTGCATTGTTTGAGAAGGGAATTTTGTAGGGCACCTTACGCCTCACCCATCCCTATGTTTTAATTTCTGACACATTCACTGACATTTGAAAGTGGGTGTGTCTAGAGGGGTTGAACATGCAGGGAAAAGTAACTATGCCACCTGATTCACCAGATATTAAACTTGCGCATGTTGATTGATAATTGCAAACTTTCCAACCTGGTGTCTGTATTTAAAACATGGACACATCTGATTTGTTTACGTGTGTGTGTGTGTGTGTGTGTGTGTGTGTGTGTGTGTGTGTGTGTGTGTGTGTGTGTGTGTGTGTGTGTGTGTGTGTGTGTGTGTGTGTGTGTGTGTGTGTGTGTGTGTGTGTGTGTTTGTGTACGCAATATGCTAATATTGCACATTGCAGTAAAAAGTGAATATTTTCCGAATAGAGCCCATTATGTCTGTCCACTCCTATGCTTGGAATTGTGCATTTACACATAGGGGTGCATAAAAGAAATTAGAATGTGGGTATCTATGATGCATGTGGATGACTATTACCTTCACTAGCAGGAAAGATTTTTTCAACCACAGCCTATGGTTTGCGACAGAAAAATTCATTTCCACATTTTTTGCGGATGGGGAATTTGGAGGAACTACTGGGGATGTTCAGGCTTTACTCCATAGAATTATGTTGTATTGAATTCATGTGCAATAGATTGCAAGTGGAAAATAAGGCACAAAAAACATGCCATAAACAGTTAGTAAAAAGCTGCAAGTTTTATCTTGTATCACCTATATGTTGTGATAATTTATGTAAGCCGTAATATGTGTTGAATACAACTGGAAACATGGAGCATGTTGTGGCTAGCTAGTCTGCATGCCACAGTCACAATTCATTCTATTTATCATTCATATTTCATGTATGACTCGATGAGTGAAAATTTGATTTCTGCGAAAAATGGGATGCACTGTCAAGCAGGCTGGTATTAAGATTCTGAGCACAATGCTGCATCTATGATTGGATAAGGAAGTACTGGACTTAGAAAAGTGAGAGTTTAACGCATACTGATTGCGTAATTTGGGCATTTAGTGAAGATCAAGCTTTTAGTAATCTTGGATTTGACTGCCCACTGATATTATGCATGGCATCAATCCAGAAATGTTTGAAATTTCACATTATGCAAATTGCATGAATTATAAATGAAGTTCAGATTGTCTGTACTGGCTGAGAGTATCCGTCACGGCACTGATATAATGTCAAAGGCGTTATCATTTTCAAATCAACATTAGAGGTGGTAACTGAGTGGAATTTTATATTTCATGTAAAAAAGATCAAAATAAATGTGTCTAGCAATTTGCTCATATATTTTGCCACCTGAGACCAAGTGACACTATGACCTATGTTTGCATACGCTCCATCTGCAATCAGGCGTACCATTCGATACAGGATAATTGTAACACTTAATTACAACACTCGGCCTTTGAAATGATGTGTTGTACGTATATTATTGATGACAGCATGCTGTTACTCTGTATATATATGACTACTTGATGTGGCCATATGAACACTAATAACCACATTCATTTTAGCCAGGCATATGTTGTAGCTATGTTTGTGGGATTCACTCTGCTGATTTTGACTGCTACTGCTCAACAGTGACAAAAGGCCACTAGCACATCAGCACACGTGTTCAAGCCTATTTCTTTTACGTTTTCTCTGTAATTGTTGTTTTTTACCACTCAGAAAGTGAGCTCTGCAAAGCAGGCATCACTTTTCAAATGCTTCATGCTGACAAAGTGTAGTACACATGTGTTCTCTTTACAGGACCGTGTTAACTGACATCCCAGCAACTGCCATGTAGTTTGGCTATCTGGCAGCCCCAGAGTCTACAGTTCTGTATGCTGCATTCCTCCTGTCTCTGGATTAGTGTTGTATATCTGATTGTGTTGAAAGCACTGATTTGTCGATCAATGTTGGTGTCTGAATTTATTTTTAGGTTGTCGCATATGGATAGAAGTGTGGTAGTTCTGTTAGGGTTGTCAAGACTCTTCCAATTTCATTTTTTTAGTAGCATGTAGAATAGTGTTTATGGGCAAAATGTGGTTTGGAATTTTGACTATGAATAGGACTGCTCTCTACGGAGGGGGCAGCAAAATGTTCTTTCTGGTTGGTGTCACGATCCATGCCCCTGACCCCTTCAGGTATAACAGCCACCTGGCAGCAGTGTGGCTAAAGCCCCTCACACTGGCCCCAAGGGCCTTAAAACTCCATCAGAAACATACATGGAGTCAATCCTGGCGCCCTTGGCACCAGGCTCATTATCTGTAATAAAGCAATACCAGTTTTGGACCTTAATCCAACATGGAGGCCTATTACACATCTCAGTTCTTTAGAACCAAGCCATGAGGTCTAGTGTTTTGGGTGTGTCTGGGTCTTGAACTATTTGGCCTGGAACTAATTTACCTGGGCTATTTAAACCACACCCAAACAGAACACGCTTTGCATTGTTCTGCACTCCTGCAGCGTAACGCTCACTGTGTCCAGCTCCTGGTCATCTGCTTCACTGTCGGCCCGATCCTGAAGCCCTAGATCTGGATTCCATTAATAATCTGGATGAACAAGATCAGCATTAGAAAGCAAGAACACTTCCCTGTGAAGTAACCGATCTTGAATCCATCCTGCGCTTCGCTTACCTCGCACATCTCCGGAGTTTGCCGCAACCTGCAAATGTAAAGAAACAAGGACAGCATTAATAACAATTCTTCCCGGGGCAAGCAACGAGTCCTGGCACCACCCTGCGCTTCTCTTACTTCGCCCATCTCCGGATTTCACCGCAACCTGCAAAGGAGAAGGAACAAGGTCAGCATTAACAAAGCACTTACCTGGTGTCAAGGGTTTTGACCCATGTTGAATCCTTAGAATTGGTAGATGTGGTGATGAGTTGTCGCCGCCCATTATTCTATCCCAGAACAAACTAAATCAATAGACTGGGTGGATGTGGGGATGAGCTATCGCCGCCCACATTCACGCCAGAATCCAGGAGAACTGCGCAGTTGGCACAAGACCACTCCAAAGATACAACCTTCTTGTGGGGGGTTCCACATCACCACTCTACTGTAAGGATGCCATCAAAACAATGTTAAGCAAGGGTCCTATACTATCAAGCAAAAGACCACTCTATTGAAATGCAGTAATTCAAGACAGATCCCAAAAATGGATGCAATACCAGTACTCACCACTATCAGAAAGCCGGCGTTTTAAAACCACCAGACTTTTGTGTAAAACTGAACAGAGGAACCCAATCCAGGCCAAGGAAAGACTTGCTAAGAGGTGGATACAATGTAAATCTATATTCTAAAATGACTTGAAGGAAGTAATTATTTAATGTATATGTAAAAATTGTAAGTTTGATTTAAACTGGGAACTAAAGTGACATTTAGCTGAATTATGCCTGACAACTACCCCCGACAGGAGAAACCTGCTCAGCCACTCTTCCCAGGCCTAGCTGCATCCTGCTTCCCCACCAAAAGGAGTTGACACCTCTCTGATTAGATTAGGGGAGGGGCACCTGCAGGAGGTTGAACAAAGCCTTGTCCTGGACTCAGGCAAATGTTATATTGGGGGGGGGCCGTAAAGTGGCTTTCTCTTGTGAGAAGTGGGAGGAGAAGTGCCTCTGGGAGCCACCCGAGCTGGAGGCGGGGGCAGACAGAAGCTTCCCCCATGTGCTTTGGAACCTAAACCACACCCATCTAGGCCAGAGCATAATTTTAAAAAAAGATGGATAATTCATAGTACGGACTTGTCAGAATTATATAAGTAATATCATTATTCTTGTGATTTTTCTGTGCACATTTTAAGAGGTGTTAGGACCCTGTGGTGTATGCTGGGGGGTTGCTAGCGGAAAATAGGGTCTTACTCCAAATGTCTGCATGTTAAAAATCTGACACTTCATCAATTAATATGAAACTCCTTGCACACATGTGTGTAATTTTTGGTAAATGTACGATATTGGTAAACCAGTCAAAAAGCTCAAAATGTTGTCATTTTTGAATGCAAGCCCCCAGGAAGATCAGAGGCGGACAAGCATGGACCATAAGGAATATATAATGTGTACATGTAATTTCAACAAATTGTGTATCTGGGAAATATGTATTTGAATCAAATATAGATTTGTGGGCAAATTGACTAGGGGAGGATCCTCTGACCCATAAACAGACCTCATCATGATGACAATCCATTTCCTTCCCCCAATCATGGGAGAGGGGAGTATTGGGCCAATGACAAGTAGAGAGGGGCAGGCTCAGTTATGCCACGCACACACCCACTTCCAAAACACATAAACACATAAAAAGAGACTGCTGGGACAGGTATAGACATTCAATCCCATTTGCTGCGGAGCATGCTGACCGACAACTTCACATCCAGAGATCCAACACTTAGACTTCCAAGCTAAACAGAGACTACAGAACTTTGAACCAAGAAGGCCCACTGCAAGCAAATGTATTTGTCAGCAGGCCTCAAAATCTTTTGCAAACTATTCAACAGCCGGGCGAGCTGTTTGAAATCTTTGCCAAGAACTTTTGCTGGAACCGCAGACCAGACCCAGACCGCTGTGAGCAGAACCAGAGATCCGGATCGCTGTGAGCAGAAACGGTGCCTGATTGACCCACCGAGCAGAGAGAACCGCCGCTGGACGTGTTGACCAGATCCGTGACGAGGCCCATTCATTTCAAAATTAGGAGTGAGTATCCGCCAGAACTGTGCAGAACCCAATCTCTTAGTTAAAATAATCTAATCCAAACTATTTTAACCTAGGTAGAACTGCCTCCTAGTAATCCTATCATCTGTCATTCTAAAGCTGCACAACTGTCACCTGTCAATTCTGCAGCTGCAAGCTGTCACCTGTCATTTTAAGTTTACTTTAAATCCGAAAAACTACCTTTATTAAATCGTCCATATCTCTAGAACCGTTTGTCCTAGGAACGAGATTTAACTTTACTCTGAAAGCTTAGAATCTATGCTTTCCAACAAGCCTAGACTTACTACTACTCCTTATACTTCTACCGCAATCGTGATTTACGCACTCGCAAAATTTACCGCAATTTGCGATTTGGCTCAATTTCTCCACTTGTCAAAATAGCAGCTCCATTCTTTCCTTTGTTAAAATCCGTTTGCAACCTGGTAATAACTCATAGAGCATTGCAAAAGTGAGCCTGAACTAATACCAACAAGCATCTCTCACTCACCCTAAATCTGTAGAGGGAATTAAAATCAGTTAGCACATTTTCCCATCCATTGCCATCACATTTAAAAGCATTTTGGGCCTGTGTTTCAAACTGCTACCTGTTTCCTCTAAGCTTGCTGGGGGGGAACTGAATTCCGTATTGTGTTTGATTGTATTCCTGAAGACTGTGCGTGTTACTTCCATCTCCTTGCATTGCATATAGGGGGGGGTGAATTGCCACCAGGGGAAAAGTGAACATATTATCTCTTGTGAAACCATATCAGTTTATTTTCTGTACTGCATTTATTTCACCTTGCATTTCCTTGAAACCATAAAGCATTTCAGCTACCTCATTCTCTATACTACTTCTAAGTAACCAAATCAGTTTACCAGTAGAACGTTATCCATTGTTGATCACTGTCATATTTTAAGTGTGATATCCAATATTAATTTATTATAAAAGTGTGATAGATATGTATTTTTATATTTTCCAAATAAACCTTTTAAATTTGCAAAACAGACCTACTTCTTGGCTCAGTGGGGTCAGGGGGATTCTAAGAGAGGGGTGTTATATAAGGGTTGTCATCCAGAGTACATGAACTGGACCTAAAAATATATCAATAAGGGTTTCCCTCAGCATCCCAGACTAGGCATTGACTTAGCTGTAGTGTTGAAGTGAAGCCGCTTAACACTGGGCAAGCAGCGCTTCGATCGCTCATCACTCCAGAACATCACCTCAACCTGTACAAAGAAGAGAAGAGAACACAGGCTAGCAATTAACATCAAGAAACAGCGCAGTGCTCCGCGCATCAATAACTCACCGTGGTCTTCACCATCAGCGCGGCAATTCCGAGATCGCAACCCTCCCTGTAAAAACAAAAAGAGACATTGTTAGGGAACAGAGTAGTGGAGCAAGACGCCGAGAAGACAGAGAAAACAGAGGGAAAGAAAGAGACAGAATAAAAACAGAAAAGACATTATAACTCACCTGGAAGACAGCAAGCAAAGTCGGAGTCACAGCCGGTCTGGACCTGACATAAGGGCACATGGACCAATGAAGCAACTAGGTCCACGGAACGCCTGCACCAACTACACGCCCCTGCACAGAGACGCAGGATGGAGAGTTCAACGCACAAAATCCATAAGGTGAGCAATAACCCCAAATGAGGGGATTTTGGACCAGAGGGAGGTGGGAGTCCACCCATCACAGAACCAGTATCTTAACCCTCCATTCTCCTGTTATAGGTGCTACCCAACGTCTGGCACATAACCAAGCAGAGAGGGGTCCGGGATAGTGCTTAGACCTCCATCCAGTATCGTGTGGTGACCCGTGGATACCAGGTGAGCGTAACAGTTGGATCCCAGAGTTAATTCAAAAAAGTGGTGTAAGACCCTGTCTATTAAGGGTAAATGTCCACAGGTGATTGGACTAAAGTTAAACTGTTTTGGGATTCAATCCCTTCTATTTGACTTTGCCCATCTGATATCAGTCCCAAAGTGCTTTGTGCTACAGGAAGTGGAGAGTACAGGAAAGAGAGATGCAGAGAGAAACAAGATGGCAGAATCGTCATCCACCTGCACAGATCTCTCCCTAGCTACACTAACCCAACCATCCCCTTCTCAATACAAAGGCCTTTAGAAATGCAGTACCCTCGTGTGAGGCTTAGGCCTTTGTGAATGTGTGCTCCCATTTCCCAGGCTAGCTTTCTGTGGCGTGGCTGTACTTGGGTTAAGGGTGTTACCTGCCCTAACAAAAGAACAATGAGAGGCAATTCCCCAAGGCTACTGTCCAGTCAGTGGGCCGGGGGAGCCATGTTTGGAACAAATATAAATACCCCTTCCACAGCTGAACTTGGCTCATAGGGCTGACACATGTGTAATTTAATGTGGCTAGCTAGGACCACTATGGGAGATGCTGGTCACCATACCCTAACTCAGTTATGGCATATTTGTACAGTGTAATATGCCACAAGGACAGTATCTGCATATGTATGCTGTTATTGGAACAGGGTAACATATATTAAATGCAGGTCCATTGTTGCATAGATTTGGCTGTCACTGTAGCTGTCACATGGGCAGCTGTGACCTCTGAACCTGCTATGTGTAACTGGTAGAGCAGTAGCTGCAAATCAGGATACCTATTCAGCAGGAAACAGATATACATAATGCTTTTGGCATGGATCTTATGAAAGGGGAATCCCATAGAGATGAATTACCACATCATTCTATAATTTAATAAAAATAAAAAAAGCCAAGGCTTTCACAGCCTTGCCAGATGGCAATTCATCACACTATCCTAGCAAGCAGAGAGACAGTAGGCGAAAGTGATTTCAGTCAGAAGTGGGTGCATACTAAATTTCAGTACACAGGTCTGACACTTACAGGCACAAGTGTAATTTCTGGGATAGAGGTTATCTGGATCATGAGTAGAGTGGGGCTAAACAAGGATAGCCTTTTTTAGGACATCCACTTACATGGCGAGTATGAAAGACAGCCAGGAGGTCATGTCATTTCTGGGACTATTAGCATACTACTCTGAGTTGGATTCGTTTTTTGAAGTCTGTATTAAGATCATCACAGAGATATGCAAAAGGATGATGAATTTCAATGACATGAGGAATGTGTGTCAGATTATATTCAAGAGAAAAAAAACATACAATTTCCACTGCCTCAGTGCTGACTTAATTTGACAGCAGATATGAGAAACATAACAATGATGGATGTCTGTGGCAGTGTCCTTGGTGCGGTCTCTTTCAGAAGTTGGGATATGTTGGGAAGAAACTGTTGTCTTTGTATCACACACTTTCAATAGGGTTAAATAAAGGTACTCTGCTGTTGCAAGGCTGTGGGAAGGCAAGGACTCAACCGTTTGTGGGTGGCAAAACATTTCCATCTTTGTGTATGGGGACAACATTTCTCATCATGTTTACCACAAGCTGGCATTTCTTGCAGGCAAAGGATGGAATGGACTATCAAGACACATTTAGTTTAGGCAAAGTCATGATTTCGCAGTGGTCCATGTTCCGGGAATGGAGAGCATAGTAGAGGACCTGCATTTCACGAAGGCAGTGGAAGTGGTATGAGAGGATGGCTGGGAAGTAGAGTTGGGTATGGATTTTGCTTTTCAGAGTCTCACGTAAGGAGCACTTTTGATGAATGATCTTTTGGGTAGAGTCACAAGTATCATTATGGGTGGGTGGGAGAGTGGTCCGAGTGTAGCAGAGGGGCCTACGCCATATTGAAATTTGTGCAACAAGTTCTGTTTTGAAATCTTTAATAAACTATGCTAGGGCACTATGTATGACCAATACTAAGTAGCATGCGAGTGGTGACTTGTGGTGGACGGATGTGGTTAGCAAGGTCAAAAACTGCCCCTTCTGTTCAGAGAGTCATAAAAATTGGAGGGCATATGTACACCCTTTGTAGCTGATTAAGCTCCCAGACTTACCCTGGGAACGTGTTGCTGGTGATGTTTGTGGGTCTGTGCAGGGAAGGGCTTGCCAGATGCAATTGGTGGTTCTAATGGTTGATGTGAATTCCACATTGTTGTATGTTAATATTGTGGGGGAGGTGGACAGGTGTGTAATCGTAGTATTTATTGACCCAGTATTTTAATGAGAGGTGTACACAAGCAATTTCATTACTGATCATGGTTTGCAATTCATTTCAAGGGAGCTGGAGGTCTATTTGAAATAATGTGGAATGAAATATCTTAAAAAACCACTCTACAATCATCAGACAGGTGGCAACGTTGCAAGGTTTAACCAAACAGTGATGCGTGAAATACAGACGGCACGTGATGTTGGTGAGGACTAGAAGCAGGAGATTAAGGAGAAGGTAGTGATTTTTGTTCTTGGTACCCCACACCCTGTAACACCGGCTTCTGCAAGGATTGCTGGACAAGTGGCACACGAGGTTTGTATTCATAGATGTCAAAGCTGCGTACTTGAAATTGCTCTGCCTCCTTTAGAAGCAGCAACCTGATTGAAGGAGAGGGAATGACAAGTCACACAAAATCATACCTTAATCTGTGTATGAAGTCCACCAGCTTGATGTCCACAGAGGAAAACTATTGCTGAGTTCAGGTATGGTCTCTAGTAAGACTGATGTAAGGTATATTCAGAGATACATAACCCTTGTCCATGAATAATACTTTTAGGATTAGCCCAGGCATTTCCGGGAAAGCCGGCTTTCTCAAGTCGGTATCCAGATTGTGGGGGGCCTGATTTGCAGAATCCCATTCAGTAAAATGTGCATGCTGAACACCATTTCTGGGCCCTTCCTGGGCATTCCCTGTGTTTGTAACAGGGACAGATTCTTGGATCATCCTTGGTTGTGTTGGTACTGGCTTAAGTACTGGGGAGCTTGCCCCAAGCACCTTAAGAATGAGTCTGCATAATTCCCTTTCCTTCATGTCATCCCCAGTGGCCACATAACCTGCAAAAACCTCACAAACAACTTTGGGAGGGGAGAATGTTTGTGCCAGAATGGCATTTCTGGTAGTTTCGATGTCATTTTGTTTGTTAGGCAGCAACACTCCTTTATTATTTTTCCAATCAAAGCTACCCAGGCCTGTATTCACAGTGACCCTGGGGGCTTCAATAACTTCAATTATTGCGGGTTTATCATGAGAGGCCCCTAAAGGATCAGATTTGGCAGGCTCCACCAATTTCATTACACTCATAGCACCTGTATCCCTATAGTCAATATGTGGGTTAGACCCCCACATAAAGTTGGAATTGGGAAACTCGTTATTGGTGCCTAAAAAAGGGGCAGTTTTAAAGATTTCAAACATAGCTTCTCTCTCCTTTTTCATAGCGTCACTCAAGGAATACTCACCCTAGGTGAACACACCTTGGGGTATTACATCATTAGTGGTTTTTAGGCTCAACATGTCAACTTGCAAAGAGTCATTCTCTGGCCGTGCTTTTTCGACCCGCGTTCAGAAGAAGACCCCTACTCTTCCAACATACTCTGTTTCAGGTCAATGGCCCTCATACATTTCCTTGAGGTTTTCTTAAGGGCTTCATTTTTAATTTTACTCTTTAGTTTGACCATTTTTATGCCCTGTCTCTTTGATAATTTCACCTCAAAGTCTTCCTTGGTTGGCACCTCAGAAGACTTCCCTTCTCTGATGTCCTTAGGTCCCTCAACCTGCTGTTCTATATTCACAGTAGGGATTTTGGAGCCACCCCTCCTTGGTTTCCTGAGTGGATGGTATTGTGACTATCTCATCTGTTAACAGAGGGTTTACAGGTAGAGTACTCACTGTGTCCCTTTTGGTGCCTTTCACATTGGATATTATAGCAGCAATTTCACTCTTCATAGCAAGAGCAAAAGTCTCAGTTAATTTTAAAGGTAGTTTCCCCACCGCTGAGGCGAGGCGAAGCTCGTTATAGCAGCTGTCTGCTTTATCAGTTCAGACAGCTGGAGTCTGTTAAAAATAATCATCATAGCACAAAGTCGGGTCCCAAAACTAAGTGAGATGCCTCATTAATGTTCTCACCAGCAAAAATTGCAGGTTGGTTTTCCTCCAAAGGTAGAGCAAATGTAGAGTCAGCAAGATTGTCATAACAAAAACTACTAGCTTTACATGTCTCTGGCTCAGCCGAAGTGCCCTCAATGCCAAGTGTCTTTTCCCTGAGTTTGTTTGACTCGAGAGAGTCCAAGTCCACAAATGGAGGTTGTGACGGATCGATTTGATCCTCAATGGTTTTGCAGTCAGGCGAGCAGTCTTGCACACACTGCCGCAGGGCCTTCTCTTCGTCATTCACGGTAGGGAGGGGCAGAGCTGCAGCTCGCACCAAACTGGCACGCCTTTTAGTGACTGCAGTAAAGAAATCGGCTCTAACATCCTTCATCACGATTGGGAGTTTATTTCTCCTCATAATTGTATTTAATAGCCCTGTTTGAGTCTAACAAATATGGAATCACGTTTTTAAGGTCCACAACAAAGATGCAAAGAGATTATACACACTTACCACAGCACGAGAAAGTTTTAGAGTTAAGCCTTCCCCGTCCCCCAACAGCCGAACAGCCAACAGCCACTTTGTAGCGCCCACTTGGATGCGCGCGCACGGATGCGTGCGCACCTTGGTGTTAAAGGGAAGTGGCGTCAGTGGAGGTGGGCCGGGGCTGTGCTGGGGCGGGGCAAAGTAGTTGTAAGGTAAATGGGAAAAGAAATAAGGATTTAGAAACAATGTGGGCGTGACAAGTTCGATCCTGTCCCTAAAGCCGCGGTGAAGCCACGGCAAATAGTAACAAACAGTAGCACACTAAAATATAGAAAGAATCCTAGTTGCACAATTACTTGTGTCCAATGAGCAGATAGTCCAACAAAAGTCCAGGCAAGGCTGCGTTGCGGCTGACACAAAGGATTCCTCTTGCTGACAGCGAGTAACAGTAAGTCCCCATATGAAGATCCAGAAACTACAGGGTCCCGGAAGCCAAACAGCCACTTTGTAGCGCCCACTTGGATGCGCGCTCGCGGATGCGCGCGCACCTTGGTGTTAAATGGAAGTGGCGTCAGTGGAGGTGGGCAGGGGGCTGTGCTGGGGGCAGGGCAAAGTAGTTGTGTCCAATGGGCAGACAGTCCAACAAAAGTCCAGGCAAGGCCGCGTTGCGGCCGACACAAAGGATTCCTCTTGCCGACGGCGAGTAACAGTCACAAAGTCGCCATATGAAGATCCAGAAACTACAGGGTCCCGGCCGCAAAAAAGCCACTTTGTTGCACCCACTTGGATATACATTAATATATGTCTATTGGTCAAATAACTTTCACTGAATTTAAACCAGAGTGACCTATATACTTGAAGAGGATTGAGCCGATTCCATCTGTTATGAGCTGAACTGGACATTAACCTAATCAAAACAATTCCACTTGTGGGCCACATTTGAAAGTTCAAAAGGATCAAGCCAATTCAACAATGTTTTGCATTGTTTGAGAAGGGAATTTTGTAAGGCACCTTACGCCTCACCCATCCCTATGTTTTACTTTTTGACACATTCACTGACATTTGAAAGTGGGTGTGTCTAGAGGGGTTGAACATGCAGAGAAAGGTAACTATGCCACCTGATTCACGAGAAATTAAACTTGCTCATGTTGATTGATAATTGCAAACTTTCCAACCTGGTGTCTATATTTAAAACATGGACACATCGGATTCGTTTACGTGTGTGTGTGTTTTGTGTGTGTGTGTGTGTTTGTGTGTTTGTGTGTTTGTGTACGCAATATGCCAATATTGCACATTGCACTAAAAGGTGACTATTTTCCGAATAGAGCCCATTATGTCTGCCCACTCCTATGCTTGGAATTGTGCATTTACACATAGGGGTGCGTAAAAGAAATTAGAATGTGGGTATCTATGATGCATGTGGATGACTATTACCTTCACTAGCAGGAAAGATTTTTTCGACCACAGCCTATGGTTTGCGACAGAAAAATGAATTTCCACATTTTTGGCGGATGGGGAATTTGGAGGAACTACTGGGGATGTTCAGGCTTTACTCCATAGAATTATGTGGTATTGAATTCATGTGCAATAGATTGAAAGTGGAAAATAATGCACAGAAAACATGCCATAAACAGTTAGTAAAATGCTGCAAGTTTTATCTTGTATTACCTATATGTTGTGATAATTTCTGTCAGCCGTAATATATTGATTCCCCGATATATAGTGTTGAATACAACTGGAAACATGGAGCATGTTGTGGCTAGCTAGTCTGCATGCCACATTCACAGTTCATTCTATTTATCATTCATATTTCATGTATGACTCTATGAGTGAAAAATTGTTTTCTGCGAAAAATGGGATAAACTGTCAAGCAGGCTGGTATTAAGATTCTGAGCGCAATGCTGCATCTATGATTGGATAACGAAGTAATGGTCTTAGAAAAGTGAGAGTTTAACGCATACTGATTGCATAATCTGGGCATTTAGTGAAGATCAAGCTTTTAGTAATCTTGGATTTGACTGCCCACTGATATTATGCATGGCATCAATCCAGCAGTTTTTGAAATTTCACATTATGTAAATTGCATGAATGATGAATAAAGTCCAGATTGTCTGTACTGGCTGAGAGTATCCGTCACAGCACTGGTATAATGTCAAAGGCGTTATAATTTTCAAATCAACATTAGAGGTGGTAACTGAGTGGAATTTTATATTTCATGTAAAAAAGATCAACATAAATGTGTCTAGCAATTTGCTCATATATTTTGCCACCTGCGACCAAGTGACACTATGACCTATGTTTGCATACGCACCATCTGCAATGAGGGGTACCATTCGATAAAGGATAATTGTAAAACTTAATAACACCACTGGGCCATTGAAATTATGTGTTGTATGTATATTATTGATGACAGCATGTAGTTACTCTGTATATATGCGACTACCTTATTTGGGCATATGAATTCCAATAACCACATTCATTAGAGCCAGGTGTATGTTGTCTATGTTTGTGGCTCTCACTCTGCTGATTTGGACTGCTACTGCTCAGCAGTGACAAAAGGCCACTAGCACATCAGCACAAGTGTGCAAGCCCATTTCTTTTAAGTTTTCTCTGTAATTGCTGGGTTTTTTCCCACTCTGAAAGTGAGAGATTTGGCTGTCACTGTAGCTGTCAAATGGTCAGCTGTGACCTCTGAAACTGCTCGGTGTAACTGGTAGAGCAGTAGCTGCAAATCAGGATACCTATTCAGCAGGAAACAGATATTCATTATGCTTTTGGCATGGAGTTTATGAAAGGGGAATCTGATAGAGATGAATTACCACATCATTCTATCATTTAATAAACATTTTAAAAAAGCCAAGGCTTTCACAGCCTTGCCAGATGCCAATTCATCACACTATCCTAGCAAACAGAGTGACAGTAGAAGAACGTGATTTCAGTCAGACGTGGGTGCATACTAAATTGCAGTACACAGGTCTGACACTTACAGACACAAGTGTAATTTATGGGATAGAGGTTATCTGGGTCATGAGTAGAGTGGGGCTAAAGAAGGATAGCCTTTTTAGGGCATCCACTTACATGGCCATTATGAAAGACAGCCAGGAGGTCATGTCATTTCTGGGACTATTAGCATACTACTCTGAGTTGGATTCGTTTTTGGCAGTCTGTATTAAGATCATCATAGAGATATGCAAAAGGATGATGAATTCCAATGACGTGAGGAATGTGTGTCAGATTATATTCAAGAGAAAACACATACAATTTCCAGTGCCTCAGTGCTGACTTAATTTGACAGCAGATATGAGAACATAATAATGATGGATGTCTGTGGCAGTGTCCTTGGTGCGGTCTCTTTCAGAAGTTGGGATATGTTGGGAAGAAACTGTTGTCTTTGTATCACACACGTTCAATAGGGGTAAATAAAGGTACTCTGCTGTTGCAAGGCTGTGGGAAGGCAAGGACTCAGCCGTTTGTCGGTGGCAAGACATTTCCATCTTTGTGTATGGGGAACAACATTTCTCATCATGTTTACCACAAGCTGGCATTTCTTGCAGGCAAAGGATGGAATGGACTATCAAGACACATTTCGTTCAGGCAAAGTCATGATTTTTCAGTGGTCCATGTTCCCAGAATGGAGAGCATAGTAGAGGACCTGCATTTCACGAAGGCAGTGGAAGTGGTAAGAGAGGATATCTGGGAAGTAGAGGTGGGTAGGGATTTTGCTTTTCAGAGTCTCACTAATGTAAGGAGCACTTTTGATGAATTAACTCTTGGGTAGAGTCACAAGTATCATTATGGGTGGGTGGGAGAGTTTTCCGAGTGTGGTAGATGGGCCTCGGCCATATTTAAATGTGTACAACAAGTTCTGTGTGGAGATCTTTAATAAAGTATGCTAGGGCACTATGCATGGCCAATACTAAGTAGCATGTGAGTGGTGACTTGTGGTGGACGGATGTGATGTGGGTAGCAAGGTCAACAACTACCCCTTCTGTTCAGAGAGTCATAAAGATTGGATGGTATATGTACACCCTTTATGGCTGATTAAGCTCCCAGACTTACCTTGGGAATGTGTTGTTGGTGATGTTTGTGGGTCTGTGCAGGGAAGGGATTGCCAGATGAAATTTGCAGTTTTAATGGTTGATGTGAATTCCACACTGTTGGATGTTAATATTGTGGGGAGGTGGACAGATGTGTAATCGTAGTATTTCTTGACCCAGTATTTTAATGAGAGGTGCACACGAGCAATTTCATTACTGATCATGGTTTGCAATTTATTTCAAGGGAGCTGGAGGTCTATTTGAAAGAATGTGGAATGTAATATCTTAAAAAGCCACTGTACAATCATGAGACAAATGGCAACGTTGCAAGGTTTAACCAAACAGTGATGGGTGAAATACAGACGGCACTTGATGTTGGTGAGGACTTGAAGCAGGAGATTAAGGAGAAGGTAGTGATTTTCAAGTTAGCGCCCCCTGCTACTTCATGCATGGGGGAGTACCTGAAATGAAAAAGGGGCTCAAAATGATATATGATGAAAGAAATGTGCAATCACCTAAATTCACACTTAGATGAAGATATCAAGGTGAGCGATTTTGTGTGCCTCGCTGGGTTTTGAGGTTCGAGAGGACTGGGCATGCGGTGGTTTCCCTGGGCGATGGTACCTTGATTAAATCACCATACCTTCCGAAAAATGTGGTGAGCCCTGCTCTTCTTTTTATATGTGGATTGTAGGGATGAAAGAGACTGTTGTAATATGAACTGGCTGGTTCACAATTTAACATCTTCTCCACTAAATTGTTTGTGGCAAATCTGCATTGCTCATTTGGAGACATATTTTTGTATCACAATGCCCGCCTTCAAAGAGTCGAGTGCCGTCACACCCTCAAACAAGCTGTACTACTTACCTCTGGTAGTTTCTGCCCAATTTCTACATTTCCTTTCCTTTTATTGGCATGATTATTCAATTGAAGTCACTACTCTGCACCAAGCATGCTTGAAAAGCAATAAACCTATCTGCTAATGAGCAATCACACTTTATTTACTTATTTCTGTATGTACAAATTATGTTTTTTATTTATTTATTATTCTCATGGAAAGGGTTCATGACGTTCACATGGGTTTTTTTACACCTTCCTCGCTTCCTCTTAAATGTGGTATTAACCAGATTGTGGTGATTATCCTCTCATTGTCAATGTGTGTATGCACAATAACTGATTTTGCCTGAATGGTGCAGTAACTGTGGTCCTTCCATTAGGCCCTTCCAAATCAGAGAGTCAACTATTCTATTGCCCTCATTTCTTGTTTAAGCCGCTACAGTACAGTTTTCTGTGGATGATCAGCTCATCATCAATGGAGGAAATCTCACTAGCAAAACATGTCCAATTCAACCTTTAAAATATCTCCAAAATCATCTTTGGCTCTGATGTGTTCCCCACATATAACAGTGCAACTTAGTATAAAAAGAAACTGATGAATAAGCCACTTGACATATTTTAAGTGATCTTTGGTCTGTCCAAATGCGACCATCTTTCACCATTCTTCAAGACCATCAGTGTGATTGCCTTTTGAGATAAAGTTGATTGGTGGTCCAGATATCTACTCTGGAAAAGGATCAAAAGTCCTGCCCATGAATACTTTTCTGATCTTTTAAACCCATCCACACCTCTGAACCACTTTGGATACAATTCAGACCATATGACTAATCCTGCATGCTTCACCTAGTACTGCCAAAGAGGGAACTCCTTACAGGTGCCAGTTGTTAAAATCAGGAGCAACCTACACAAAATACTCTATGACTCAACTGAGTTTTCTGTTTTCAAAAGAAATGTGGGTGTTGCTGCTGCAGAGAGTTACTTCATTGTATTCTCTCCGGACTTCATCCTTGGTTTTGTACCTGACCCTATAGATCACGTGTTAACTAGAAAAGACTGGCTTTCACAGTTTGTTGGTTTCTTTGTTTATTTATTTTTCTAACTGTTTGTGGCCCTAAGGATACAGAGCACTAAAAGACCACAGCAAATCATGACCATGAGCAACAGGAAACATTAAAACAGAAAAACAATGTTTACATGAGAAAATACGCGTGCAAGAATAGAGGCATGCAAAGTAGAACCACAAATCATGTCCACTATGTGACCCAAGTTCAACACACTGCTAAAAGACATATAAAACATGTTTTTGTCTTAGACATGTAAGAATGAGGATTCCATATTTTTAGGAGGAACTTGGTTAGATTATTTTCCCTACAATCTATTGCCTGACTGTTTGAGGAGGACTCTCATTCTGAGATATAAACTGTTCTCCACAATTTGATGTCGCTGCAAAGAACGAGTTGAGCCACCAAATTCCCCATATAACCAGTCAAGAGTCTTGCTCTGAAGGGTTCCACAGTGTCCACATCCAGATTGGTGTAGTACGCTAATGATGACAATGGGACTGTTCTTTTAGATGCTAGTCATAGATCTAGTCATCATCTGCTAATGCAGCCGTCTCTTCTTTATTTTTTAAGAAGATGTTCGACAGTCCTAAAGTTGTAACCAAATAGGGGCTTGTGCTGTTGATAGCCAAGGTGTCTGATTTAACAATGTCTAAATGTGAACAAAGAGGTAGAACCGGAAGCCATAGCAACTTTTCGATTGATTGCCATATTAGATGCAATAGCAGGAATGATGAGAACATGTCGCTCTGCCCATTAAGACATTTAGCAGATTATGGCAACTCTGCCAATGTAGTGCGGTTGTTCAAACGTCTGAACGTTTGTTTTTCTTCCTTTGAAGACACGGCTCGGCGCGGGGAAGATTTTCCATAGTCAATGCTTGCTTAAGTGCCCAACATAAAGTGCCCTTCTACTCCTCCCCTTGCCTAACGCACACTGAAAGAAGTAGTGCTATGCGTGGGGACAAGTGAATGGTTGTTTCGAATGTTGCTGCACTTGTTAATGCCAAGAAGATGCCACACTGAGTGAAGAGCAGGCCTCATACATGAGGCCAGCTTGCCTTGTCAAAGTTCGAATCATGACAGGGCCGACTCAACCATTTATCATTCCAAAGTTGATAGTGAGTATTGTAACTTCAGTAACAATAACGCCTGCCCTTGCTTCACTTTCTGTTGGTATTTCTTATTTGGATGATATAGATGGTGTGTCCAACAGAAGTGCCGTACCTAACAGTGACAAGCAGGAGAGGAAATCCCATGCTGGGATCCTTGACAGACTTACATAGAGTCGCAGGGTAGTGATAGGTTGTTTGATTGTGGTCAGTGTGGAGGCATGTATGGGGTATACATGGCAACATAGTGGCAAACATCAATTGTTACACAGATAGGCATGAATTCTGCACATACATGAACGCTTATATGCATGTTATATAGCAGGTGTGTATGGGGCACATATCTCCAGTGGAATGTCAGAAAGCATTTTGCTTGGGGCTCTGCAGGACAGACCATCTCTGGATAATGGGTGGAGCTGTAGCTTGGTCTTGGATTCCTGCACAGACTGAATTGCCTTGATGTTAAGCAGAAGAGTGTTGTAGTGATGAGGTGGCAGTAAGGATAATGAGCAGAGGTGGTGGGCAGAGCTTTGCGGGGCAAATGTCAGAGTTGTTGTTGAGGTTAAGAAAGTGTGGAGCCAGAGCTAGAGAAACGCAGAACGCCTAGGCAAACAGCAGATTGCATTGTGCTAATGCTCGTTTAGCAGGAAACCCTCAAACTCAGTTGGTTGCAAGTTACTCAAAGCTCGGCAGACAGATGTATGTCCTGCATCCCAAAATCTGCAGCTATTCCAAACTATCGTATGCTGCCTGTTATACAGAGGTTTGAGTTTAAGATTCTTTTCCTTGTGTTTTGCCAGCAGAATCCAACTCTTTCTCACAGCCCACGAGATCCGCTAACAAATGCCTACTAGTTGTACAAGTAGCTGGCTGCCCCAGAGGTGATAGACATGTCTCTGCATAAGGTCCTGCTCTCTGGAATTCTCTTCCCCTCCCCCCTTAGGAAAACTCGTCCGTTGTTAATGTTCGGGAAAGTACCCAAGAGTCATCTTTTTAAAATAATCTTTCCCTACTCTGTTCTCTCCCCTGGTTTATTTGTTATTTTATTTATTTAGTTGATTTAATCAATTTAATGATTTTTACAAACAATGTTGAAGAAGAAACTGCGAAAAGAAACTGTAGAAAAAGGTAGATGAATTAAGACATATGTACAACACTCTCAAGAAAATCCAATCAGACAAAGAAGAAAGAGAAAGAAGAGAGACAGGAGAAGAAGAAAAGGAAGAGAGAGAAGAAGAATGAAGAAAATAGAAGCATGGCTACTGAGGGCGGTCTAAGTTGACCTCGCAGTACACGTAATAAGAGCTTGGTTGATAATGAACCGAAAGAACCAAGCTTTGATATCACAAAGACAAAATGTGTTTCAGAGTCTGTGTGGTGGCAATTGTCCAAGTAGTCCTATTTATGTTATCGATTTTTCTTAACTGTGCCCAGATGCAGTGTACTCTGCTTGGCTTATAATGTTCTAAGTATTTTTTTAAATCAAAATAAAATGAAGTCACATGGATTGAAACGGGTATTGGAGGTCAAGGTATGGTTCCATTTGAGGAGAATAAGCAGACACTAGACATTGTGTGTTTCCCATCGGCATTGTGATGGCACACTGATGTGGGGAAGGTCTGGATAGGTTGTTCATGGCTGTGTTTTATTGATGGTGCAAAAGGACACATTAGGAGACACACAAGCAGGATTTAGTAATAGTCAAATCTACTAAGAAACGGCTAAGGAGAGTTTTTGGCAGACTACTATGTGAGCTGATGTCAGGAGGTTAATGATATGGTGGCAGTGATTGTGGCGAGGTGATGCAGTTTGAGTTCCCTTTTATGGTGGACCCTTTTATTGCAAGGCTTTGGCCCCGGATACCAGGCTCCTCCACGACCAATCTTCCTTTGCACTGCCTCCTGGCCTACCACGAACTTAGGGGCTGTAACTGTAACCCCTGCAGCCCCCTGCCTCCTTGCACTTACTGAGAGATGTGTTGCCCTGGCTGCACTTACTCAGAGCCTTGCCCTGATTGCACGCACCCTCTCCTCTCCCACTTCCCCCTCTCCTTTCCCCCTGCACTTATCGTTGTCACGCTTGCATGACCCGATGGACACAAGGCCTAGTATGATCGTCTGTCTTGTCTTCCCTATGTCTTCCCTTCCTTGCTTTGTGGTGCTTAGAAACACTTGTGTGCAGGCACTTTATAAAGGCCATATCATAGCATATCATTTGTGGGAGGTGCTGTGGAGGAAGGAGGTCAGGGATTAGAGAATGAAGTTCACATTGAAGGCCAGGAGAAGAGTATTCAATTGTGTGAGGCATTTTGAATCAGACAACACACACAATGCATCCAATGTCAGATGTTGAAGAGATAGTTATTGATGCCCTCGGGGATGTCCGCTATAGGATGTAAAAGGAAGTTGTTTGTCATCAGCAAAGCTGTTATGAGAAGCCAAATGATGATATGAGTTTGCATAGAGGTGTAGACAAGGACTTTTCCCTGTCTGATACCTGCTGAATGGGCAGTGGGGACACGGTGATCGCATTCCTGGAGATATAGACAGAGTGACCTGAGAGACATGAGGGCACCTATTGGAGCGAGGTGTTTTTGAAGTAGAGAGAAGATAGAGCATGGAGTTTAGAATATTGGTCCACTGCATCAAAGAGAGCAGACCCATTGTGCAGAATGGGTTTTAAGAGGATATACGCAGTTGGTGAGCTGCAGTGGAATATGTGTGCGACATGAGTGAGGGATGTCTCAGTGGAGTGTCTGCTATGGAACCACGATTAGAGGAGGTCACACAGAGCATGTCTGGCCACATGTTGAGGATTTGTGAGTGGAGACAGCTTCTACACATGCAAAATCTGCCTGGATTTACAGAAATTGTATTTTTCTCAACTTCTATTGGTCCAGACTAAATATTTAAAACATCTGTGTTAATAGTTGTAAAATGATTTTTACTTTGCTGCAGTTGATGGCGGGCCCCTAGAAGGCTGTGCCCTCTTCTCTTTGAACAGCCCTCCTGCTCCCTGTTAGAAATAATATGTCTCTACTGTTAACAAGCCACCAATCTGTCTTGCTTTCAAAAGCAGAGATGCGATATTTGTGCAAACTACCCACAAGAGGCAGTTGTGGGCACAGATGCCTCTCTGTGGGCTCCTTTCAAGGGAGCGTATTTGCCTCCTGGAGATGCTGCTGGTTCTGATTTCCTCCAGAAATCGGCCAATCACACAGCGAGCATTTCTTCTTGTGTTTCCTGCACTGCAGGCAAGGAGAAGCTGAATGGCTGTATTTATGGGGTCTCTTTTGCATCTGTGACTCTTGCTACAGTTCCAGAACATGTCTGCCAGATGTAAGTTAACACAATAGGGGTTTGCAACAGAACAGTTGTTGCACATCAAATCATCCCAGGATGTTATCTCGTAAAATAGTAAATGGAAAACACTTGTATATGTCCTAATAGAACAGCACACGTTATCTGTCAATGGGAGTGAGTCAATTTAAAACTCCAGGAGGATTCTTAAAACTTATTCTCAGAAAATGTTCTTCCTCGGATGTTCACCGTGTACCTCGATGCCTTTCAGTCAGGGTAATTGTATGTCTTAAATAATGCACAGGAGAGTCTCACTAATGGAGCCCTACGCAAATTAGTCCTCCCCGAGCCTTTGCCGTTTTTTATAATCTTTTCAGAGAAACAGTTCAAATGAACACACACGTGCGAACGTTTTCTAAAGAAAGTCAAAGGCACTTTGGCAGCTTGTAAGAATTGCAGATGCCCCCTGCTGCGCCTTGAAAACTCACACGTCACTAGAGATGCAGAAAAAAACACAGTCGAATCCCCACTGTGGTTCAGGCTGCTATCAACAACGGTGACGTGTTTCCCCGAAAATGCATGAACCTGGAAATGCACTGGGAATGCTTGAATCCTTTCCTGTCGATCATTTAGGGAACGTGCTGGGAGACAGTTGTGAGCCCTATTTATTTCATATCAAACGCCAGGCCGGCAATCGACTCATGGACAGTCATTCTATTGCGAAGTGTAGCTTGACGGGCGCCATTACGGATTCACCCGGAGGTTGCAACTACGCCCAGGGTCGGAATGGGCCATAAAACTGTCCCGGGCACCAATACAATCTGTGGCCTACAGTTGCAAATGGCTATTCATTCCTTTTGTGACACCGTTTGAATAGTACCCAAAGGGGATTTTTCTGATAAAATGTGATGCACATTGTGCATTTTAAAGATTATTTATTCAGCAACACTGGTCAAAACGAATAGCTGCATAGTGAAGTAACTCATCAAACTGGCCCACATTGGCCAAAAAGTGGCCCAGTTTGACCAAAAAACCTGGCCTACACCAGCATTTTGCGTTTTTGGTTCGGCCATGGGCCTATTGCCCTATAGGCCAGTCCGAGCCTGACTACACCACTGAATTCAGTGGGACTCCAATGACAGCGTTCCTTCCACTTCCGTGATATTGGTCAGCGGGGGCGGACTTGGAGGACAACAGCAGCTGGGCAGTACGGGACTCCAGCCCATGAAAAGACTCTTCAACAATTCCTATCTGTTAGGCACGACTGGATGCAGTAACCCTGTGGGAGACTGCGCCAGCCTGTCCTCTTGGTGATAGGTAGCCCACCTGGTAGTAAAGATGACGCCAGCCCTGTTGGCAGCCCACAATCCAAATACGACATTTCAGAGGGGTGCACCAGGAGGATCTGGCAAATTAATATTCACTGCATTTGAAAAGGGGCAAAGTTCAAAAGAATTAGGTTGCCATGTAGTCATGTTTTGACGCAGTTTAGGTGGAAAGGCATGTCACCTACACTCTTCACAGAACACGCCACTCAGCATCGACACCATTTAAATACTCACCTTGAGATCTGGCTCTTGGAAATGGATGCTGTTCAGTGGTGTTTGTGGTCTTGGATTCCTATCAATAAGTCTCCGATTGTACATATGAATAGAATCGCATAAAAGGCATCTCAAATATTCAAGAAAATCCTTTAAACACATCTATTCATGTTTTTATGCAGTACAATGTCTGCATCTAGTGCCTATATTTGGTTCCTGCTAAACAAGCATCGGCAATGCCAACAGTTTGGGTTTTTGTGTAGGCATGGGAAAGGCACTTGCTATGTACAGCATTAGTGGTATTCACTGGAAATTGGTGGTAGTAGGAGCATAATAGTGCATGTCGCTGGGCATCTGTTGGCAGCTTAATATGGTACACAAACCAAAACTATTGGCTTTGCCAATGTTTCTTTTTAACAGGACTTCGGTGAAGGACATGGTGAGTGCTGCTTATAAAGAGAGTGGCTGATGGTAGGATTTTTCTGATAAAATGTGATGCACATTGTGCATTTTAAAGATTATTTATTCAGCAACACTGGTCAAAACGAATAGCTGCATAGTGAAGTAACTCATCAAACTGGCCCACATTGGCCAAAAAGTGGCCCAGTTTGACCAAAAAACCTGGCCTACACCAGCATTTTGCGTTTTTGGTTCGGCCATGGGCCTATTGCCCTATAGGCCAGTCCGAGCCTGACTACACCACTGAATTCAGTGGGACTCCAATGACAGCGTTCCTTCCACTTCCGTGATATTGGTCAGCGGGGGCGGACTTGGAGGACAACAGCAGCTGGGCAGTACGGGACTCCAGCCCATGAAAAGACTCTTCAACAATTCCTATCTGTTAGGCACGACTGGATGCAGTAACCCTGTGGGAGACTGCGCCAGCCTGTCCTCTTGGTGATAGGTAGCCCACCTGGTAGTAAAGATGACGCCAGCCCTGTTGGCAGCCCACAATCCAAATAAGACATTTCAGAGGGGTGCACCAGGAGGATCTGGCAAATTAATATTCACTGCATTTGAAAAGGGGCAAAGTTCAAAAGAATTAGGTTGCCATGTAGTCATGTTTTGACCCAGTTTAGGTGGAAAGGCATGTCACCTACACTCTTCACAGAACACGCCACTCAGCGTCGACACCATTTAAATACTCACCTTGAGATCTGGCTCTTGGAAATGGATGCTGTTCAGTGGTGTTTGTGGTCTTGGATTCCTATCAATAAGTCTCCGATTGTACATATGAATAGAATCGCATAAAAGGCATCTCAAATATTCAAAAAAAATCCTTTAAACACATGTATTCATGTTTTTATGCAGTACAATGTCTGCATCTAGTGCCTATACTTGGTTCCTGCTAAACAAGCATCGGCAATGCCAACAGTTTGGGTTTTTGTGTAGGCATGGGAAAGGCACTTGCTATGTACAGCCTTAGTGGTATTCACTGGAAATTGGTGGTAGTAGGAGCATAATAGTGCATGTCGCTGGGCATCTGTTGGCAGCTTAATATGGTACACAAACCAAAACTATTGGCTTTGCCAATGTTTCTTTTTAACAGGACTTCGGTGAAGGACATGGTGAGTGCTGCTTATAAAGAGAGTGGCTGAAGGTAGGCTTGGAAAGACATTTGCATTACACCAGTAGTGTGTTTACAATTCCAATTATGTAATTACCTCCCAAGACTGCTTTGAAAAATACAACGGCAGGCACTTTGAGTTCAAGTTTTGATGGGAAAGCTCAAAGAGTTCCCATGAGGAGGTGTTTTGGGCGGGGAGGGGAAGGAATGGGGGGGGATGGCCATATGGATTAGCATGGCAATGGGAAGTCAGTGATGCGTACATAACCGCACAATGCCTGCAGACTGTGTGCCCCTCCTCATATGCCATACCCCCTTATCTGTACACTAGTGCAATAGTTTCGTCTTACAGGTGTCACAAACTACACCTAATGGCTCAACCTAAAAATCAGCATCCCATCTGAACTTAATTAAAAAGATTGTTTTGCATTGTGTCTTATTCAGTGTACTCCATGCATGCATTTGTTCTTGAATTTACCCACATTGCTGATAGTCTGTTACTCCTAGTTTAAAACTAATAATTATAATAATAAATAAGCACAGCAAGTTGCCTTTAAAGTGAGCCCAGCCTGCAGCACTGCAACCTAACATGGAATGACAGAGAGCAGTAGTGGTCAGATACGGGGGGCTTCTTCTCAACTTCATTTCTACTGTCTCTCTAAGAGTGGTCACAACAAATCTGTATTTTCTGAAGCCAAGGCAGACACTATGAGCACAAGGACTATCGTTTACTGCCCCATGACAATTCTCAGTAACGTTGGGTTTTCATCTTTGTTTTGGTTTGAAATTAATATTTCATGTATTTATTTATTTATTCATTTCTGTATTTAGAGTTTTGTTAAAAGTTATATCAATTAAAAGGGTTGGACTGCAATTAAAAATGGTGTGTGTTAACTCCGCAATGTGCAATAAAGAGCATACAAAGGACAACTGGCCAATACATGGATATAACATGCAATTGGGCAATTCACATTCACAAATAATTGTTCCACCTAATTGCGATTTTTCATGCAGTAGAATGCTCATAGATGCTTAATTTAATACAGCACTTGTACATGTATAGATAGTCCGTAGACATGCATACACCTCGCACATATGATATAGGTCCACCTCCATGTGCATGCTTTATTGACACTAAATTGTAGTCCTCTTGATTATGCAAATAATATAACTCTGGCTTTTCTCAGTTACTTCACACCCAATTGAAATGCAATTATCCACGGTGTATTAATTCAATGTCAGGCTCTGGTGGGCTTTTCGGAGCTTCGCTGCTGACAGACTTGCGAAAATGGAGTATAATTCCTAACAGAGTCAGAGATACTTGGCAGGGAAAATGTTCTCAAGTTCACCAGCACGACAATATTAATTGGATGAACTCGGCAGACTGGATGACACCCTTGAGCTCAGAGGCATGCTTCCTGAAGAGTGTCTTGGCGGTACAGTCTAAAATGCAGGACACGAGGTTTATGGAAACTCGCAGAACATTTAGAATCTGGAAAAATGAAATTACAAAGCCCCGGGGTATCTTTATTTAGTGACTGTTTTGTTCCTTCAGTTCACTTGTGCTACTTCCCATGACCCACGTATACCAAGGGATGTCCATCTAAAGGAGAACAAAATGACCAGTCATTTTTAAATACAGTAAAAGGTCTTGTAGCGCAGAGATCGTACTACGCACACAATAGCCATAACTTACACCTTGACCCGCCTCTTACCGGTTTCCAAACCCTGCTTGCCTGAGTGCGAGATCACCACGGTGAGCCCTGCTATGATGTGGAAAAGGGATGGAAAGGCAACGTTTTGGGCAAGAATTCCCCAAGATATCTCGAAGGATGAAGAAACTGGGTTACAATAATTGGCACACAAAAGAAATGGCGGTTAGAGGAATGCTGGTGTGTGTTTTTATTTGTTATTCACTAAAAATGGGAAAACTTAAAACACTGTCTACAAACACTATTCACCTAAACCTACACATCTGCATATCAAAAAGGAAACTTTCACAAATATTTTAAAAAAAAAGAAAATGGGTACAAAGGGCCTCATTAGTGGACAGGTCCTGCAAAACTTTTACTGGACATTTTTACTGGACTGGCACACTGGCAGCCCTGACCTGCCAGGAGTTCAAGCCTCTACTGACAAATAATTGACACAGTCATCTGCACTGGTACTACCGTTGTCAGTGTTTGCAGCAAACTTATTCCATGGAGTCTTGATGGACTCCATGGAATGGGAACTTACTGCCATTGCTGGCACCCAGTAACACCAGGATATTGGGTGCAGGTAACGGTAAGGTGGGTTTGCTGGTAACCCACCAGCATTACAGGCGGGTTACCTGCAAACCCGTAATGACCACCAAAGTCTCTAAAGTGCAATGTATACAAAACTACATATATGTTTCCTTACTTCGGAGACAACCTGGTCATGCCTGTCTCAAAGTTCTTGCTGCTGCTCTTTCTTGATGTTCTTCTGTCAGTGGTGATGGCTCTCTGGAAAGCAGTTCTTATGTATAGGTAGGCAGCAGGCAACATCCGTTTGTGTGGGCTCCAAAGTATTTCTGTTGACTGGGCAAGCAAGGTGCTTCCCAACAATCAGATGCAGTGTGTGTGGGGAAGGGGGGTCACAACTCTCCTCATCCTGTGCCACGTCTGCCAGGTGTGCCCCATGGAGCCCTGGTTAGCCGCCTACCATGGGGTGATCTCTTTATTTTTGTAGGTATCCCGGGAGGGCTATAACGTTGGGCACTCATTGCTGTGGCAGGCACTGGAATTCTGAGTGCCCAGGAGCCCTCTTCGGTGATTGGGTGCTACCTAGAGGGTGGCAGTGATCAAGGGCACTCCTCTGCTTGTCAGGGGAGCACATCAATCCAGGCCCAGGCAGCGGCAGTGACAGGCCCGGAGAAGAGTGCCTGTGAACCCTTGGGAGGTTGAAACCATAGTCAAAGGTGATCCCCTCGCACCATTCAACTTTTTTTTCCTTTTCCCAGAGTAAAGCATCGCTCTTGCGGTCAGACTCAAGGGTCCTTTACTAGATTTTATTTTTGTTTTTTTGTTTTTTGGACTAATGCGTGGCTTCTCGTGCTGGGGTTCCATTTGATACATTTAATTGTTTTATATCCCCTGCATTCAGCCCCCCCCCTTTGAGCTATCCTCAGTCATGTCACACCGTGATTTAGATGGGCAGGCCACCTCAGGCACCACCCACAGTACCCCTGAATGCCCAGAAACCTGTGCTAAAAAGGAAGGAACAGAAGACTACAAAGGATGGGCAATGGGAATCTCACACTGGACACCGGGTGAAGTGTACATTAATTTCATAACAAGTCTGCTCTCCCTGGTGGTATGATGGAGAGCAGCCTACCCTCATCTACGGATTCCTCCTGGCTCATTAGTGTACACTGTACTAAGTCAGTGGAGGAACATGAAATGGTTCCTCTACCATGTCCAGCGTAGTAGGGGTGCTTAGAACAGGAGTGCAAATAAACTCAATAGGAACACGCTCAGGATGAAGTTCAGGTTCTGTAGGAGTGATTTAACCATTTGTCTGGGTAGAAGCCAAACTGATAGCTCTTGTTGTCCTCACTGGTGTCTGCCAAGCCTTCTGCTCGTCTCGTTGACTCAGTAGTTTGAGAAGCTTCTGGGGATTGAGCCTGGGAAGGATTGGTCTCTTCAGCCTTTTCAGTGCAAAGTCACTGCTGTTTAGTTATTTGCACCTTGGCTGCTTCTCTTTGGAACACTTCCAGTGCCAGCTCAACGTCAACCCTGACAGATGGGCAAGTAGTTCCGGTGCAAGGACTTTATGTTCCTTCGCCATTCCGTCTCTCTAAATTGGTAGTCAGGGATCTTTCCTATCTGAAGCTCTATGATAAGTGGCTGAGACACCCACTTGTCACCTAGCTTGTTGCATCCTTTCTTTCCTAGGCTGCTGATCAACACAATTGTCATCATTCTTTGTACAGTTGTAAGCATGGGTAGGGTGGCCATGAAGGTGATAGGGAGTTGTATGGGTCTGCTTGAGCATCACTTTGAAATCCTATCCCTGGTCGGAATGAATCCTGGCCAGCCTACCGTAGTGGACAACATATTTCTTCCATGACACATGGGCAACGGTGGTGGCACCATGATCTTTAGTGGGAAATGCCTGTGTGTATCAAGTGAAGTGGTCTGTCACAACCAGGATGTTCTGCACACCTTGCCTGTCCATCTCCAACTTCAGAATGTCAGTGCAGATGAGGTAATTGGGCCGGGAACTCTGCAGGTGATGAAGATAGACTGCAGCCTGAGCTACAGTCTTCTGTTAACATACCTGGTGTAATACTTGCAATAATACTCAACATCTGCCACTGGTCTGTGCTGGACCAACTCAAAGGTTCTATTGCTGCCATTATGTCCATGCTGGTTATGGAGAGCCTACAATACAGCTCAGCGGTATCTCTGTGGCAACACAAGGCAATGTGGAACTTTGTATTCCTTGTAGAGGATTCTGCACTTCTGCATGAGTGTTTTCCACTCTTTCTGCATTGCAGATTGCTCATGGTGATGAGAGACATCTCTTTACACATCTGCTCGCGTGCTCTTGGCTTTCAGGAATGGAGCAATGCAAGGATCCGCTAGCTGTTACGTACGGATTTCATCTCGGGTAAGACTTGGTAGCACAGATATCTCCAGACTAGTGATGTTCCCGTAGACAGGGGCTGCTGCCTCAGCTGAGGATCCCAAGCAATCCATGCCGCTGTATGTGGACAGTGCGACGTCTGGTAGGATCCTGCTTCAAAAACCTCAACACATACGTAAGGGAGTTCTTGTACATCCTCACCATGAAGGTGGCAACATAGAGGTAACCTTCTCTCTAACGGCCCACTTCAATGCCAACAATCCCAATTTGTAGACTGGGTAGTTCTTATCTGCTGCATGCAGGCCTCACCTGGTGAAAGCGACTTGTCTCATCTCACCATTAGACTCCTTGTAGAGAACAGCTCCCAATGTGTCCAGACTTGCGTTCACGTGCCGGATGTAAGGCAACCGTGGATCTGCTTGAGCTCCTCAAACTCCTGCTGGCATCAGTCAGTTTACTGATCACCAAAGGGTTCATGTTGATGGAATAAATGTTCTGCAGAGGTAACAGTAGTCCTCCGGCTCCTCTAGGCAGCTTGGTATTCTTTGGTGAAGTCCACAAGTTGGTTGGGCGATGTTGGCAAATCCTATGACGAACCTCCATTAGTAGTTACAGAATGCCAGGTAACTCTGCAACTTCTTCTGGATCTCAGGTTTTGGTCAGTTGAGGAGGGCATGCATCTTTTCCGGATTGACAGTGATGCTATTCTCAGAGACGATGTGTTTGATGTACTTGAGGCTCCTCTGGTAAAACTGGCACTTGTCCACACTGACCTTTAGCCCTTGCTCCTGCAGGTGATCCAGCACCTTCAAAAGCCTCCTGGTCTGTTCTTTGAGGTTCCTCCCAAATACAATGATGTCAAGCTGTTGCACAAGTACCTCCAGGAGGTTCATGTCACCAATGGTCTTTTCCTTAAGGTGATGGAAAGTCGCTGGTGTACCGGAGATCCCATGAGGAATCCTGATGAACTTGTAAAATCCTAACAGAATTATAAACATAGTCTTCTCATGATCTGCCGGGTGCATCAGGATCTGGTAATAGCCACTAAAATGTCCAGGACTGAAAACCATGTATTCCTCATCAGGCAGTCCAATTGCTTGTCAACAATGTGGGGCCAGCCAGAAGATGATTAATGACCACGGGCACAGCAGTGAGTGAGGGCCAACCAGAGAAGTTCAAGTAGGACACATGGAGTGGCCGTGATGCAGCCAGACCCCGAGGCAGACAGGGGAGCACCCAAGGAAATTACGGTGAGTGTGGGCTGTGTGGTGATCGTGGGTGGTCCCACATGGGAGCCAGAGCCACACAAAAGAAAGAACAGGCATGGAACCAGGTCTTAGAAACACCAGGGCCACCCTGCAACCAACCTTGAAGCCAGCCTCCAGAGCCACAAGAGACAGGCCCAGGGAAGGTACTGTAAAGGGGGTGACTCACTGCATCAGTCACACCCTTGTAACAGTGTTTTATTTGTGTTATATGTTGTATGTAAATATATATGTATGAATGTGTAGTTATGTGTATTTATTTAATTATTGTTAAGTAGGTTAAATGTTAAGTATGGAGAAGTGTTTTTTAATGGGAATTGTCAAGGTTAAGTTACGGTAGGACAATAAGTAATGATTTTAGGTAAGGGAAAAGAGTTAGAGGGGCGATACCCAGGCGTGAAGCAGTGGGATAGTGTGGCGGCCTGCCTGCGGCCAATTGACAGGATGGAACCACCCATAGAGGCTATCCTCGGGCCTCACACTCCATGTAGGTGGTACCTGAGTTTAGTTAAGGTGTCTGTTGCATCAGTCTCACCCTAAGGGTCCCTGAGACCCCTCTAAGCAAGGGTGGGGTAATGTAGCAGGTCCCCATTTAGTTGGTGCTCACACCACGGGAATACTAGGGAAATAATGAGAAAGAGTTAGATGAAGAAGTGTTCTCTATAAATGCTCTGTTATGTTACTAAAATGTATAGAGTGCACCTACACCAACTAGGGCATCCTGGCACTAATGAGGTTCGGAACTGAAAGCAAAACAATCTGAAGAAGGGGGGAGGTAAGTGATTAGGCTGTAAAAGACTTCAGGGCCCAACCAAGGCAAAGATGGTCAACCGTTGCTCGAAGAGTCAGAGGGGTGCAATTCCTTAACTGGGCCACTGCTACCGATATCAAATGACCACCAACATGAGTGGGTTTGAAATGGGGCACCGTAATCCACAAAGAGGTGGAGGAGCACAAAGAACAAACATGAATGTAATGACAGAATGTGGCATAAAGTTATTCAGGCCTCTTCCACAGAAAGCCTGATGGACCACAGATAGGGCCTTAGGTTTTACTTGCTTGACCACCGGCAGCCAATGCAGATTGTTCAAAATCGTGGAAGAAGAGCCAAAATAGGAGGCCCCCTTCATCAGCCTGGTGAAGTACTTGCAACTGCTGGAGGAGAAAAGCTGGGTGGGCAAGATATAGTGCATTGCAGTAGTCCAGGAAGCCAGCCACAAGAGAGGACACAACCTGAGGGCTGAGAGGAGAAGGGAGGAAGGGAAGAACTTTCCGAAGTATGCTCTGCTTAAAATGGACTGACTGGACAACTGAGCTAATCTGGTTCTGTATGGATAAGGACTCAGAGAAATTGACACCCAGGTTCTTAACTGAGGAATGCGAATCCAAAGGGCCTTTTCTGGTGACCAGAAGGCAGGGGACCACCCAGAAGATTCTGGCATGGAACAGACTATTAGCACCTCCGTTTTTTTCTCCGTTAAGGCAAAGCCAATTTTTACCCGTCCACCAATGGATCGACAGGAGACAAGAATGGCACTGCTCACCGGAGGCTAACAAAGAAGGATCAAGCCGCACAAAGATCTGTTTAATATCGACATAGGAGAAACACCAAAAACTGGAAGAGTGACTCAGTTTAGCGAGAGGCTAAATATATAGATTAAAGAGAAGAGGGGAAAGAGAAGGACCTTGAGGTACACCACATTTGAGGGGCTTAGCCACTGAAGTGAAAGGGCGAAGGGAAAGAGACTGGGAGTGACCAGTAAGAAAAGACTCCAACCAGTCCAGGACCTGGCCCAAGATGCCTGCTGATGACAATCTCTCCATCAAAATGCCATGGTCCACAGTGTCAAATGCGGCAGAGTGGTCCAGTAGGGTCAGGGCGCCAACACCACCATGATCCACAATCTGAGATAGATCTTCAGCTACAGCCATCAGGACTAATTTGGTTCCACAGTTGTGGCAAAACCTAGACTGGAAAGGGTTGAGGCAGCCAGAGTCCTCCAGAAACAGATGGAAGAGAGGAGTGATCAAAGCTTCAAGCAGCTACATCTGAAACGAGAGAAGAGAAATAGGACAAAAATTAAACAGAGTGGATTAGTCCAGGTTTGGTTTTTTTAGAAGAAGAAGAAAAAGAGCATGCTTGAGGGAGGTCGGAATGTGCGCCTTTAGAGAACAATGAGTTTACCTCTGATGTGAATAAGTGCGCAATAGTAGGGAAAATGTCTTTAAGACTGCTAAGTGGTATGAATCAGCAGACGAAGCCAATTTTAAACTGAGTGCAGCTGAAGTAACATTGGATTCCCAGAAGACCGGAAAGGTGGACTAACCATGAAGGGGCAAATTTGCGCCCATGGCGTCCACAGATGGGTACATCGGATGATAATGATTTTATCATCAAAAAGTTGCCACGGCGTCTCAAAGCCTTTGGGAGGGAACCACCAAGTTCGTGGACCGGGGAGAGGAGAGGGAGTGACCAATTCAAATAATTATTTTGGAGAGTTAACAGCATCTTCGACCCGAGCAATAAATAAAAAGGGATCCCGTTGGGATCACTATAAAATTCACTCTGTTTTCTCTGTACATTAGTTATCTAAGAACTCAGGGTGTAGCCCACCTCCTGTTAACAGTGATTCTATTTGGAAGGTGCAGCACCCCTCACTACCCAGCAGGCTTCTGCGTGTGGGTGGCATCCATGCAAACTGCCTCTGCCCAGGGAAGGAAATAGTATACCTTTGAATGGATCAGGGCTGGAAAACAGGGGCTACACTATGTTATTTGGCACTATAACAATGGCACAATCTGTAGTCCAACATCTCCTATCACCAGTAACAAAATGGGTTTGGTTAAAAAAAATGTCATATAAAACATTCCCAATGGCAGATAATAGAATATCAGAATGGTAGAATGCTTGTTACCCTTGTTTTGCAGCACCGGATAACTGATTTGTTTTATAGCATGAAGCAATGTCTCGTCCCTCCCCCCCAACCCAATGCAATCAGATCCCATAGCTTGATATGCTGCACCACATCAATCATAATATGCATGGGTACACCCTTCCAGTCCGTTTACCCTCTTCAGACTTGCTGGAATCAGAATAACCAAGTGGCGTTTAAAGGAAAACATTAGCAGTCCATGACGAGGGTACACGACACATTTTAAAAATAGCAGCCATGAAGGGGATGTAGTCTTAGATGTAGGGCATAGATTAGTAGCCATATGAAGAAGGATCACATACCCCAGCATAGACAGAGATCTAGTATTAGTTCTCTCACGAAATGTAGAAGTGCTGAAGCATTGAGATGGATTGAAAACAACAAACATGATACACATACGATTGTATAGACAGTGGATATATATTAGAAGTTACCAGAGATCAGAAGACAGCTACGGTGTTATTTAGTGTAAAAGGCTTGTCGTATGAGCCATAAGCACTAAATAAAAAAAATAAAAAAACAAGTTATTGTCATCAATCAGTATCCATATTATTCAGTGAAGAGACACATTACTTTGTGGTGTGCAATATATCAAGGCCACATTTATTATAGATGAAACAACTAATTCCATAGCTAGGTAAACCATGAGTGAGACTATTTTGAAGAGCATACTCTGAGAACTAAATCAATGCAAATGGCTGGCAATTTTGAAATGTATATAGAATGGCAATGTTGACACGTTAGGCACCACAAAATTAAATAAGTTGCCCAGGATCACACATGTTGGTTAAGAGGTGAAGCTGTGATTTAAGCCAGTCTGCATTTTTTTTCACTGAACACATTGTTTACGACATCTTATCATAGAGCAAGGTAAAATTAGGGGTGGACGTTTTACTTGCATAAAGTAAAATAATACCTTGTTTTGTAGGTCTGACTTGGAAAGTACACACATCACATAATATCCTAACTTGACAATATTTAAAAATAAAACTTTATAGAAGCATGTCATGCAAACACATTGCAGGGAAATCAGCCAAAGAACCCTTACCTAGCAAGGAGCCTGAGAGTCTGCAAACTGAAGAATTTTAGTGTTTTTTGCACTCCCTCTTCTATCAACTCCACCCCACCAAAACCACCTTCCTGTTCCTGCCAGCATGCTGCTCTCCCATTTTCAGCATCCACTTCACCCCCTTTCAGCCAAGATGTTGCACTTGTGAGGACTCCACCTTCTATTATTTTTTCTCGTCGTTTCATTGTGAAAAACCCCTGCAGAGAATCGCTATGATATCAAAGCTTGTGTGCCTCCATTAAACCTAGTGAGTTGGGGCTGTTTGGAGCAGCACCTGAGCATGCTAGCATGTGGTTTGAGTTGTCCCCCAGCCAGCAAGCTTACTAAGAAAGGCAAAATGGGTTAATCCAGCCCCAAATTTCAAGTAACCTGTTCTCTGAACCGATGTTTCTTGTCTTCCATAACCCTTAGCACGTAGCTTATGCTAATTGAGTGGAGTTTCAAGATTGCCAACTTCCCACCATCTGCCAACTGGCAGATGCCTGTTTTGTTTCACATGTGATCAAATGCATTGGTTTGAGATAGAGAACGCTAGAGAGGGATTGACAGCAGCTATGTGAGCTAGTGAAATAATGGGACCTGAGTGAAAGAGGCCAGTGGTCAGAGTGCAGGGCTCCAGGTTGAATTTCTGTAAGGGCTACTCTGCTGTTCCCCCAACTAACCAAACCCCTCTGAGATCTCTTACCTTCTTAAGCTACACACACATACTCCTCCCCCCCAAAAGACAGCTGCCACAGTCCTAGCCATCAGCACATTAACACTAATCAAACCATGGACATGCTCTACTCTTAAGCGCCATCAAACCCTTCCAAATCCGCTGCTAACCAGACCCAAATAGATGTAGTCTATTAGAGTATGGTTTCATCCTTATGGATGACATACTCCAAGGATCTTGCATCCAACAACAACACAACAGAACAGGTCTGCTTCTCCCACTGTCCCACTAATGTCCACCCCCTACTTGTTTCTTAAAGCGCCAAGTGCAGCAAGGGCACCTATATTGGCAGAACGGCTCTATACAATTACAATTTATAACTTACAATTATGTTACCACATGCACATGTGACCTACTGTGAGACCTATTTGCCAATAATGTTTACACATGATTATGTGGCCTGCTGTGAGGCCAGTGTGGCCAATGCACAATAAGGTGTGCTGCAACAGCACTGCCGAGTCAAGTGAAGATATCTGCTTAATTCCTATTGCATGCAACCGCATGTCATTCACTGTGCACTTATGCTGCACATAACACTCTGCCTGTAGCATATAGTTGAGTCCCATGCAAATTCACTCCAACTTACATAGTTTCTGTCATTTTAAATACACTCTTTGCCTCTTCTCCATCGTCTCTTTGGTTTCAAATGTCTCCATACTAGACTTCTCTACTTTTCATACAGTGCCTAAACTACAATTTCTGCTGCAGGCATTGCGCTGCTGCCCTCATGTCTTTTCAGGCTACCGTCTGCTGAAAGGCCCTGCATCCGTCATTGCTTTGATGCCATTACATTCGTCAGGAATTGCTATACAAATATAACATAACAAAACCTAACATAACATTCTCCAAATCACCAACAATACCATCACCATGCAGAAACCCCAGAATACCACATACATCAGTAGATGACACAATGTAACCAACAGGTTAAGGACTCACCCACTAAACCTCCAGGACACACAGTCTGTGAACATGGATAAGGACATATAACCACACACAGAAGAACGCAGTAATTAGTGTGAGAATCCATAACACAGACAGATGCAGCAAACGGACAATATCTACACCCTTAAGAGTAGCAGAGCAGGCAGTGCACTCTCTGTGACAGGATATCAGCAGCTATGCCTACCACGGCTCACAGAGGGCATGCTAAATGCCCACACTTAGCACCACTCATCCAAAGCCTTCCCAGTCAATGAGATACAAGCAAACTTTGCTGAATTCCCCACCACAGGGAATGACTTGCTCATTTTGGGATTATTCAATAACTCAGTTGTGAATCTGGTGGACACTCATGTGTCCCCTAAACACCACACGGGCTAAGACCAAACAATCCACGTCTTCATACACCCCAAACTTGCCTCTAACAGATGCTCAATAGGAGCCCTATAGAAACAGTGGTGTAAAAAATTTAACCCTGGAGATCTCATCCACCATGAATCTCTCAACGGCAACATTAGAGATCTGATTACCAAGGCCAAAACTGCTTACTACTTCACCACCATTGTGGAATCTTCTAACAGCAGAAAAGCTCCCTTTGAAGTAATACAGCATTGTACCAAACCCTGCCTGATCCCAATGTTCCACCAATGTAGTTACAATGCAACAGAGTCAACAACTAGTTTGCTGAAAAAATAGAAAAATATCGGAGAGAAAATTGAATCAACTTTCCACAGTCTTAGTCTTCCCCAGCAGTCCAGCGTGTACACTACCCCTCTGGACTGAATTATCTCCTCTCTCTCCCCCACACCTAGCAAAAACCATTGTCTCTCTTAAACCCACTTCCTACTCTGATGATATCATCTCAGACTCCATCATTAAACAATTAGTTGACCCTACTCTCAACACACTCCTCGTAATCCATAAGGCCTCCCTGACAGAATCGTAATTCCCAGACACTCTCAACACTGGTCTCAGGGAACCTCTTTTGAAAGAAATGACCCAGTCCCAGGTGGCTTGGATTCACATACCTGGTGGCACATGATCCTTACACAGCAAATCGACCGGCAGGCTTGAATCAAACTAGTCCGCAAACAGAGAATTGACAAACAATCTTCTTGTCATGCACCCAGCCTCTGGAATTAGGTCCCAGTATTGGCTCGAATGCCCCCACAATTCTCCAATTTTGCAAATCTCTCAAAACATGGCTAATCCCAATGGATACACTAGCTAAAATACGGACCATTGTGAACCTCCAGTTTACTGCCACTATCGTAGAAAAAGTAGCTGCTAAACAAGTACTTGCCCTAAATCAAATAACTACACCTCCTAAGAAACTAGAAGTTATCAGTCAGGATTCTGACCCAGGTTTGGCCTCTAGACAGCCACATTCTAAGTGGTGGATGATGCCCTCCCAATCATGGATAAGAGTAACACACGCCTCTTCATCCTCCTTGACCTCTCGACTGCATGTGACACCGTCAACCACTGCATTCTTCTCTCCCTTAACCAGTCCTTCCAGATGAACATCTTGAATTCTAACAGACTTCCAGTCTCCAGCAGAGTCCCCCAAGACTCCATCCTCACTCCTCAGAGATCCTGATACAGCTATCCCCCAATAAGTATGAATGATGCTCAGTTTTAAATGAGAGTTGAAAGCCCACAGGAGACAGGTCATATCTTTGATTTCCTATCCATCATCACATCTTGGATGTTGACTGCCTACTTCAAACATTTGCCCATTATAGACTGAATTCATCCTCCTTGGTCTGCCTGCTAAACAACAACGTGTGCAACAAGGGCTCAATGATATGCACCCTGAAAGATTTGATCCACAAGTCTCAAATTCAGCAAATTCCTTAGACTTCACCATTGTCCTTGCAGAAACACAGACAAGAAGGCCCAAACAGCCTATGTCCAATTCTTCATCCTTCACAAAATCAAACACTTCATCCCTCTGCAGGACTTGCAGACTTTGGTGCAGGCCCTTGTTGTCTTGCATATTGATGGGAGGAATGCCCCACTAAAAGCAGTCCACCATGCAGCAGCACGATTAATTGCAGGTGTGCAGACATTTGATGGAATAACCCCCATCCATACAAACTACATTGGCATCCTTTCCAGGTTTGGATACTGTTCAAGACTGTATGTATCATCTTCAAAGCAGTCAAGAGTAACCCACCAGTATACCTGGTGTCTAGCTCCACTTTTCTGGCACATACTCCTTACACAGCAAATCAGCCAACGGTCTCAAATCACAACTAGTCCACAAAGGCAGGACCCATAAACAATCCTTGCCTTTTCACAAACCCACCCTTTGCAGCTAGATCCCGGTATTGGCTCGGAATGCCCTCGCATTTTTCAAATTTTGCATATCTCTCAAAACATGTCCTTTTCAACAATGCCTGACCATGAACTTATCCCAGTGAACACATAAATTGCAACTCACAGCATTGCACAACTGTTCAAAGATGGCAGCTCACACGCTGGCTGCCCACATCGTTACAGCATTCTGCTGTTCATGAGCTAGGTCCAAACTGTGAACAATAAAATACAAAAAATAAAATAAAAAGATGATAGATCATAGACACGCCTGTGCCATGGAACACAACTTTGACACTGAGGAACAAAACTGTACAACAAAATATGTTGGCCACAATAAAAGAAGACCACATCACAAATATGACCCCTAAAGAAGAATTGCACTGCCAACAAAACACATCCAACCAGCATTCATCCGAAACAACACCCCCAAAGTTTTAACTCCAACAGCGCAGGCCCAAACCAATAGCATGCATAGCATGTTTAAGCCAATCCAGGAGAGGCAACATGTTGCAGTTATTACGATCCACCATCCAGTGGTGCATGCTCAACTGGGACACCACTCAAACCATACAGTGCCAAAGTCTGATAATTTATTGCCATAGCAATGCATGACAGAGAGGCAGGCAACAAGCTGTCAATGACAGCCCTGTTTTAAGGGATTTCAATCAGGCACACACCCAAGACTCGCCTAGTATATAGTACGCAAATGAAACCCTTATTATTTTTCAATAAGTTCAATATTCTGAATGATATAACACTCATATCACACCCTTCTTAAAATACCCCTCAAGTCACACTGAACCAGGAATCAGGCTAATTTGCAAAGAAAGATATGTATTATTTAATTTAATATTCAATCACACATAGTTTTAATATAGATATATATGGGGCAGCGATCATCCAAAGGGTGACAATACAATTCAGAAATCAGCAAAGCAATTGAATTTACCTTTAAAGAGGCAAAATAAAAAACACAGGGAAAAAAACAGTCTTGTTTTGCACACAGATAGCGTTTAGGTTAATGTTTCCCCCTGCAAGGTGTTGTTTAAATACAAATGAGCAATCCTACACCAATGGGAGGCAGGTTTTCAGGAATTAATACAATGTCTAGAGTTATAGGCAATCCTCCCTCCCACACAAGAGAGAAAACCTGATTTTGACAGATGAGACTTTGAAAAGACAGGTGAAATGGCTTGGTGAAATACTGCAAAATGGTCAAAATACTAAACTGGAGACAAATTCTAAAGAAAGCAACACTAATCAGGTCCTCACATGCATGGGTTATAATATGAACCACAATATACACTTCAGATCTTGATGGGATGGAAAAAGCACTTTGAAATGGGTAAAAGACACATGTACTTTGGCTGAAATTGCAAATTTGCGGCAAATTTTTACAATGTGATATTGAAGAAAAATGGGTCAAATACACTGTTCCAATGTTTTTAGTTGTGGGGATTGCTAAGGATCAGTGAGAGTTGAAATTGCGTTTCTGTCTTTAAAACTGAGGGAGTTATAGAGATTTTAGTGAGAGGTGTTAAAATAAAGACGCAAATTTGGACAAGGACTTCAGTTTAAAACCAGAAAATATGGATTATGCTTTTACTCAAGACTAGAGCATTCAAACTAGACAACCAGATTGGGACAAAGTAAGCTCTGAGACTGATTCATGACTTCAGTAACAGATCACCAGCGCCTTCCCCGGCGGAACCAGTCCAAACACTCGAAGTGGGATTAATGGATAAGAGTTACACAAATAAAAAATACGCTTTAGCAAATAGACAGGATAGGATAGCACTAAAGTTTTGACACTATTATTGATTATGAAAGTAGTGATAGTTCAGCGATTAGGGTGGAACAAGATAAGACAAGGTATACAATAGTTCTCTAGCGTCCTGTTAATACTCACAATCCAATGGGATTTAAGATTTTTGGACCGTCAAAGTTCTGGTCAATTGGGTCGGCCTATCAGGGAAGGATGGCGCATCAGCTAGGCCAGTCACCGGAACTGCGCGGGATCTGCCCTTCTTGTTTCTGGATATTTCAGATCAGAGGGATGGCGAGTTCAGCAGGCAAGCATTTATGGTAGCCAGCCAGATAGTTTCAGGATGCTTCCCTCCACCACAGTGCTTCACTGAGTTCTGAGAATTAGTTGAGGATTGAGGCCTAGCTGAAAATGGTTCAGCTACTGCTTGGCCTGGTGGTTGGCATCTGGATCTAGAAGGATGTTGAAGGCTGGATGTTGAATGCTGGATCAAAATGCTTTGCTGGAATCAGAAGAGAGAGAGAGTGTCCTATGTGTTGTCAGATGTCCCTATTTATCCTGTCAAATAACATCACCAAATGGGTGTATGGACCGGCTTAGCTAAACTTGCCCCTGTGAAATGGGATTGGATCGGAGCCTCATCTCCGTCTTGCATCCAGGTGATTGGATCAAAGACAGATAATGTAGGGTTATGGTTTGATTTTTACAATACTTAGAAACCTACCCTAGCCACTGGTATCAAAATCGAATTTTGACCTAAAAACATAATAATACATTTGTAACCTCTACAAAAATCACATACAAGGATCACATATTTTGTGGAGTATCTGTTCATCAAAATCCCACAGCTGTGAGACCTTGTTTCACCTTTCTGCAGCATTATGTCCATTTTGCCATGAAAACATTTTCCAAAATGTCTCCAAATGTCCACAAATATGCGCGTTTGCCATAGGAATGTGTGTGCAAAGTTTAACAATTCTAGCATAAACACAGTTCCCGTAACAGCACATATATTGCTATTCCTGTTCAGAATATGCTACACAGTTCCACCAACTTTTCAAATGTAGGGCCCAAAATTAGATGAACAAATCTGCCCGTTTTATATTTTTTAGCACTTCTGATCGCGAGTTATAAAGCTCTAAAAAATGTTCATTAAATATTCTTTAGCAGCAAATGGTCAGCCTTTTGTCTGTCTCTGGAGGCAAGGAGCGGCACCCACCTTTGGGATTTCCTTCTACAAGCCTAGTTTATGACCTCTTCACACGTCCATTTCCTGGCCTGGAGAATCTTCCATTGTTCAGTCCCTGGCAGCAGACACAAGTCTCGCATACCCCACAATGATCATGTGTCAGTGAGCATCTGCTGAGAGCAATGCCCTCCCCTTGGGTAGAAACCTGTTTTTCTACCTCTTGCAGGGCCAGCCAGCCTAGGTTATTTCTTAATTTCTTGACCTGAAATCCAGCATAAAACAAACTTGTTGCATCAGATAACATATATAATTTACATTCTAGATTTAACCTGTGGGATCAAAACAACTGAGATCCGTGTTCCTTTCCGCAACCATCCTTTTATATTTGCTAATCCGGCAGACCTTTAGTTTATACAACCTTAAAGTTTAATCAGGAGAGCCCATTTCACAGGGGCTGTCACTCACAGGTAGCCCAGTGTGGCTGAGAATGTGTTTTGCTCTTAACATTTCAGGACCTTGTAAATTCACAGTGCTTTATTAGATTAAATGAATTTTAGTGCCAAGCAAGATTTTGAGTGTTGGAAAGTGTTATGTACAGGCATTTTTGAAGTTTCAGCAGCATAATAAATGTCATTTACAGGCAAATTTTGGAGTTTCACTTGCAAAGTGCTGCTAGTCCCTCTGCGTTCTGTTCCACCACACATGCACCATGGGTGGCAGGTTGTGCAGCCATCTTTTTGTATGTTGAAAAAACGTGGTTTGGAGGTTTTGGTAGCACAAGGGTTTCACCGCCATTTTACTGTTTCTCGCACCATAGATAGAAGTGTGAGGCTGCATAGTATAGCAGAGTGGGTCAATACATCTCACACTGTCCTAGTGCATGCTGTCCCACAATACCACCATGTCCTGGTACATGCTGTCCCTTGATCACATCATGTCCTGTTGTGTGATGTCCCTCGATGACATCATGTCCTGATACATAATTGTCTTCAATTTCTCGAATGGGAAGTACACACCACCATGCGGTAGACTTTAATACGCCAGGTTGAAGTGTGGCAAAAGTGTTCCCTGGTGACTGCAGTCTCTCTACAGCGGTTGCTGCTTGTTGGAGGTGGAGTCAGTACCTGCAAAACACCAATTTCAGATGCAGGAGCATCGCATGAGTGTGGAAAGAGTGTTCCCTGTTGTTCCTTGGGGCTATAGGGGGGGTCGCCCTGGCCAGGAGAAAGCTGTAACATCATTCAGCCCAAAAAAGGACAGAAAGCAAATTAAGCATGGTGGGAGTCGGAACTGCTCTGAATTATTTGGCATAGAACTGCTACACTCTGCTTTTTTCACTCTCACACACAAACATAGGACATGTTTTGGGGGAACTAATCGTAAACTGATTAGCAACACAGGTACAAGGAAAGCTACAGGGGGAAACAAAATTGTACATATTGGTGCAAGCGGTCCGTAGCTCTACCATCCACCATTAACCCTCAAATCACCTCAAAGGATCTGAATGGAGTTCCCCCTCCTAAATTTGAGAATGTGGAGACACAGGTGCGTCTGATGACAAATACCACGAATGGACCCCAGACATCAATAACAGTAACAACTATTGCAAAAAAACACTGAGGAAAAAGAAGGAGCCTCTTGGCAGGGGGACTCAGAAAAGGGAATTGAGTTATAATGAAATGTCAAGAAAACCAGTGAATACTCAAACTGACAACTCCTATTCATATGAGATATTGAAACAAAAAAAGGAATGGGAAAGTCTGAAGAGCCTGTTGGGTAGACAAGGATGCAAATACTCAAATGATCTACACACCCAGGTTCTGAATGACCCGACAGATGCTGAGATCCTTGAACACTAGTCCTACCTGATGAAGAAAATAGAAAAAGGGTGATGGAAAACCATGGTAAAGACGTGGACCCACCCAAGCAACAACTACGCTCTGATGCGATAGAGGAACACACTTATGTTGGCACAAGAAAATTCCATGGGGACTGAGCTCACAAGGATGGAGAGAAACCCCACAGAATCTAGGGCTAACTCATTGAAGCCAACGGGGAGCATTATATATGAAAAACCCCATTACTCACAAGGAACTTGATAGGACAAGGAGAAATATGAAATAATGGATATGGATCCAGAGAAACCTAGAATAAAGAGAGTACTATCCTTATTGGAGGAGTGAACATAGGAACCCAACGAGACGTAACAGAATCCCATGCATCTACTAACAAGAAGGGTACTAGCAAAACTATGGCCTCTACTTTAATTTCACGAAAGGGCAATGACAAATGTGATATAAATGGTCCTAGAGAAACCCACAATAAATAGAGCACACAAAGGAATAGAGAAGAAACCCTACGGCCCCAAAATACGTTCAAAGAACTGGATATGTTCCAAAACAAGGAAGCAGCAAATAAAACAGTGATCTCCAGTACAGTTTCATCTGCATGTGATGCTTTGGTCTTCTCCCTCACAGAGCATAACCCATAATCGAAACTCGATGAACTGAACTCCTTTTCAGACCCACTGTAACATAATGGTGGCCTTGAATATATCCCTTGCTCCATTTCTCAAAATGTATGGGGCAATTAAAGAGAATTACAAGGACCAAGCAATACTAACTGCAATGATACCTACAAAGTTAGTATTTGTGGAGAACTTTTTTACCTGATTACAATTAAGGGTGGACCAAGAAGCTGCAAGTGCAGCGGAACTGCAAAAGAAATTGCAAGAAACTCTAAATGTAGAGAGAGCTGAAAAGAAATGTTGCTAAACACAATGTTGGAAACATTAAAAGAGCGAGAGTCTAACTTTCAAGAAAGAAGAGGAAAAAGACTCAGGATGTTGCAGAAAATATTACTAGCCCTGGGGAAATCTTTCTATGGGGACAAGGAACAACAGAGAAGAACAGTGCAGAGGCACCTCTTCAGGTGTGCACTATTGAAATGCTTATGGGATTGTGGAACAGTTTGAGGATCACCCCAATACAAACTTAAACCATATAACACAAAGGACCAATATTATCTTGCAGAAGGAAAGTCAGCAATCAACATACCAACCCTCAAGTGATAAGGATACCCTAGAATTGACTCAGGAAAGGAAAGAGAAGAACTCATACCAAGTTTTTCAGAAAAACACAAATACTAAAACTGCAGAAGTGAATAAGGAAATTAAACAGGGTGGGAAAATGGCAATCTGCATAACAACAAGCCGAAATCAAATGGGACCTGGGGCGTCTTTTGAAATATCTCATAATCCTCTAAATGAGAAAAACCAAGGCTCAAATTCCTCAAGGAAAGAAATATCCAATTAAACTCCCCACCCTCTCCCCCCACAGCTTACGTGGTGGATCCAAGGATGTTTTCAATAACGAGCAAGCAAAAACAGATACTACTGGTCCTCAAATTTAATATGGAGGAAAAGGTTATGGTTGAGATAGTCTTAATGAACATCTCAACATACTCGATGGTAGATTTGGAGGTATCAATAGAAAGGACTAACATGCACAATGAAACCACGGGGGAAAATATACATTGATGTTGAAAGGAAACCCAAAGGAAAGGGAAGATTGGCAGACAGACACACCAACATCCTTTCTGACAATGGTAAAAAAAAAGTCAATATTGAATAATATATATAAGCAGAAGATGGAGAATGCAAGGTCAGTGGGCACAGAGAAGGATCAAAATAGTGACTCGGAAGAGGTAGCCCATGATACAAACAATGAACATTGAAATGACAAGAATTCTTGAAGATAGAAATTGGAGGAGTCAGCACCAAAAAGCAGAAAATCAAATGTTGGCAACTCAGAACCCATTAAGAAAAATCCAACCTCCAAACATTAAAAGGGACGAAAAACCAAGATCATTACTACCCTTCCTGAGATATGATAACAGGAATCCTAATACCAATACAAAAAGATCAGTGGTAGGGAACTCATTGTCAGCAATTAAATCAACTTTTTACAACAGATGATGGGCGGATCTTGGATCAATGTAATGGACACACACTCTTACATCATGTACCGGCATACATTTTTATGAAATCAGAGGATATTAAAACAGTTGAATTTCAAAATGAAGACTCTACAGACAAGGTAATCCTCCATTTACACTCAAATGGAGTAATGTATTAATTACTGGGAACAGCTGATTTTTTACTGCCTTTGCAATGTGAGCTAGGAAAAGAGAGCAAGCTAAGTTACAAAAATGTGAACTTAAACTAAAAATATGAGGCGAAGGAGGAATAATTAATAAAAATAATTTGGAAAAGGGAGATTTTGATTGGAAAGTGGACATGAAAAAAGGCAGCACTAAAGAGGGATCAGAAATTGACAAAATATCATTCCAGCCATTAAGAGGCACCATTAACTGTGGTACTACAGAGAAAGACCTTGGAATGAATAAAGGAGGGATGGATAGGGAGAACTGGCCGTGTTGCATAATAAACCAAGCAGAGGAACACAATAAATAGCTGATCATTTTGGCACACACGGAGCAGTTAACAATGATATCATGGAATACAAGGGGATTCATACACTTATTTAATGATATGGTCCCGGAATCTAAATGAAAACAACTCAAATATTATGCCTACAAGAAACCTGGATCACATCTCCACCAATCGTGGATGGTTATAGTGTGTATCTTAACCCAGTTAACAGAGGAAGAAAGGGGAAACCACCTTCTGGCCTACTAACGCTAATTAAAATGAGAACTAGCATAGTTTGGATAGAAACTAAGAATGTAAATCCGTTTGTACAAAGGACTCTCCTGTCAATGCCTGAGCAGCAACATAAATCGAGGCAAAAATGTCTAATACTCAATTTATATTGGAATCAAGGCACAAAACAACATGAAGACTTCATGGAAAGTGTTACAGATACGGTAGACGAGCATGAGCATATTACAGATCTGGAGCCCCCACAGATAATAATTTGTGGAGACCTTAACATTGCTTGCCTAGACCGGTGGGGAAAATCGAAAGATTACTTTGACATTGCCAACAATAGAGCGGAGGGAAGAGCAGCATCTAGGACAATGGATCTCAGGAACCTCTAAATGTTAAATGGACAAACAAAGGGGGATCTCCCAGGAAGATCGGTATGGTCACATGAAAGAACATCAAAAACATTGTACAACATGTTTGTATCTTATTACATTTGATACCTGGTACCAAAATTGGAAGTAATGAGATCAACAAAAAGTGATCACGCGCTGCTGAAAGCAACAATAGACATCGAACTCACCCACAGGATAAGCGTGTCCAATCTTAAGATTATAGCCGTAGCAGAGGGGAGGAGTAGACTCTACATCCTGCCAAAAGATGTCAATAAAATGCTGTTGCAATATATCAATTTGACGGAACATATTTCTGGATTTTATGGTCACAACCAATGCATCGGGCTAAAGGAAACCAATTCATAGAAATGCGCTGGACAAGGATATAGCATAAAAGAAGGCTGAACTGAGATTGGCTATTAGAAAAATAAAAGCCTCATAATCAAATGCTCAAGGGGAAGCCCTGAAAAAAAGAAAACAAAAATATAAAAATTGGCTAATCGCTCATAAAGTATATCAAAATCAAGCAAATGCTGAAACGATGCTGAGAGCAATGGGATCGAGAAATATTAGGGGCATGTGGAAACATATTAACCACACAATACTAACTAAAGACATGCGTCTAACAATGCAGTTATAGAAGAAAATTGGGTTTCTTTTTATCAGAATGTATTTGGTCCAAACAAAGCATTAGAGCAAGAACAACTACCCAAACCTGAAGGTAACTGTCAATGGAATTTGACAACATATATCTGGAAGTTTAAATAAAAAGAGCGAATGGAGTATCTGCCCCCGGCCTGGACGGCCTAATATACAAGACCATCAAGGCCGACCCAGAGGTGTGGATCCTGTTCGTCTCACGACTCTTCAAGAAGTTCTGAAGAAAAGAGCAATACCAGATACCTGGAAAAAAGAAATTGTAGTACCAATCTACAAATAAGGCCAGAGAACTGATCCAATTAATAAACAGCCAATTGAATTGCTGGATGTGCTAAGCAAGCTATTTCTGGCCATAATATTACAACATCTTCAGGAATGGGCACTTAAGGTAAACATAAATGACCAGCGGCAATCAGCATTCACAAAGGGTGTCGGACCAGACCTCACTCTTTTTCTGATAAATTTACTGAAACTGAAAACAATCAGGAGTGAGTCTAAAATATATCTGCCATTCATTGACCTCAAAAAGGCATTTGATAGTGTTGAAAGACAGCTCTTGTGGGAAAAGCTGGAAAAGTGGAATTGCCCGGCAAGTATTTTGAGCCCAGTAAAAGCTCTATACACGAACACCAAGTGCAGGTAAGAATGAACTCTGAAGGTCTCCTAACAAAATAAGTTAAAACATGGAAGGGCTTAAAGCAAGGATGCTTATTGTCTCTGATGTTATTCAAACTCTTCCTGGCAGATTTACAAGTAAATGTAAGCAAACTCAGGACATTTCCACCAATATGAATGGTGTTGCTGTACCATGGGAGCTTTACGCAGATGATTTGGTCCTGATAGACCAAACCCCCATGGGCCTACAGAGACTATTGGAAAACCTGCAGGATTATGGCCAATAAAATGTACTCCAAATCAATGAGGGGAAATCAAATATTATGATCGTAACAAGAATGAGGGGAAGGAAGAAGACCACATTCAAGTGGACAATCAACAAGGTTCTCCTCCTACAAGTAAAGGACATGGTTTACTTAGGAGTGGTAGTGAGCTCAAGTATTGAAGACACGCGTTGTCAGAATGAACTAAGGGCACATTTGAGAGCTCTGGCAGCTCAAGCCATGGCAATCAACAAAAAATATGGAAAGTTCCTAATGAAGCCGCTGCTAGACTTCTATAAGATGAAAGTGGTGCCCATATTGATTATGGTGCTGAGACTCAGCTTGAGTTACCAAGGACGCTGTGGAGAGAGCTATATGGCACATTTTGGAGGCGGTTCTTGAAGCTCCCCGAAAAGGCTCTCTCCAGCATCAATAAGGTATGAAATGGCACTAATCTCAATTCATGGAATTGCTGTGTGGAAGACCTTGGTGCTTTACAGTAAATGTATCATACCGGATACTCCAGACCCATACTTAATATTAAAAAATCATAAAGATCATCTGGAATTTCCAGTGAAGGAGAGGAAAAAGAGATGCAATGACATTCTGGAGAAGATAGGAAGGGAAATGCTGACCACCAACCCAGACAAAACAAAGCAAAGGCTCTGGGAGGCAGACTGGATTCAGACCGCCGATACCAGAGGCCGCCATAAGTTGAACCAAAATGAATGGCCTGAACAAAGAGCATTCAGTGATCCGCCAACATACTTGATACATTCCCCAGTAATCAAGTTTGAAACATCTACCTGAAATTTGGACTGAACTGACTCCCACCCAGGAATCGTTGAAAATATTGGATAGTAACACACCTGTCATCTCATGCAGGGTTTGCAAGAAAAGGAATCAGACTGCAAAGCTTAAAAAATTTGGATTGAGCTGCAATGGCTTAAAGGACAAAAGGACTAACTATCCTAGAAGAATTATAATGTCAAAATCGTCATACCTACTAGAAGATTGCTGTAAACTATCTGAGTAGGTGAAGATTTTGGATATACGCTATAGTAAATTTCATGAAGGATAGGTTTTCTCGCAATAATAAGGGGAAGAGCAAATGAATCAAAAAGGCAAATTAACACACTATCCACTGAGCTGGAAGGTAAAATTTGCCTGGAATAACATTTCAAAACTAGAGAAGGACTGGGAATGGAAATCTTGATTTTGTTTTGCTTTTCTTCCCTACCCCTTTTTGATTTGATCCTTGGATTGCTTTCATTTCTCCTAGTGGCTCTCTTTTATCCTTTATCCTTTGTAATCTTTTTTTTTTTAATGGTTAATGAAATATGTCTCATGAAGAAGAAAGTGTGAATAGTTTTTATACAAACTACACATCTTTTATTTTAAAAAAAGAACATTGTCCTCAATGACAATGTGTTGGTGCATTATGTAAGACATTCATGCTGGCAACAGTAAAGACAGACACAAGTGATCACAGCTCATGGGTGTTTATTGAACTTTATAATGGGTGAGATAAACGCCTAATCTAAATCTAAGATGGGAGAAAGCTACGACCATCAAATTATAATAAGGAAGTCCTTGTGGCGTCTTGTCAAACAAAAAGGGCCTATACTAAAATGAACTATTGCCAATCCATACTACTATGTTACAAAAAGAGTGTGGGATAATGTTCACCAGAAAAGAAAGAAGTGTTCACAAAATGATGTCAGGATGATATGGTTGGGTCTCCCTACCCCACATTTCAAGCATGGGACAAGGTGGAAGTACTGAGCACAGTACCCTCCTGGGCCTCTCCACCACGGAGCTTATAATTCCAGTTCAACGATATCAGAAACATACGGGGCTAAGTCTCTTTTCCCTAAAAGTCTCTTGCCTTAGAATGCCTGCTGATTCAAAAACAACAAACAAACAAAAGTTCTCTCATTGGTCTTGCACCTTGGGCTATTACTCTTCACCCCTAGGATCTGCCTCAGCCGGGCTCGGATCCTCCTTGCAAATTGGGCCTCCCTCCGTCGGGTTCACTACAGCCTTTCAAATGCAGCTTGCAATTTTCAAGAGTTTTAATGTCCTTTTGAACAACTTCTCACTGTAAACAACACTCGGCTGGGTTTACTCTGGTCGACACAATTTTCACTTTGATTTATCTCAATGCAGGATTTACTTTTAGTAGCTTTAGGATTTCCCTCCACCGGGCTAAGAACCTCCTTGCAAAATTGTGCCTTCATCCGTCAGGTTCACTATACCCTTCTTTAACACAGTTCATGTATTTCTAACACAGTTCATGTTTTGCTCATTTTCATCAGAAAACAGGGTTTTCCTTCTTCTAGCTTTCCCTCAGCATCCCTCCGTCGGGTTCCCACTTGCCTTAATTCACAGTTCACAATTTTATCGGAAAGCAGGGTTCCCTTCCCCTAGCGTTCTCCTGGCAATGGGTCAGACATAACCAGACATTTGACATAACCCTTGTAGGATCACTCTGACGCCTCACGCCACCTTCTCCTAGGGCCTTCTGGTACTTGCAGGTTCAAAACAGGTCCTGGTCACAGTCTTTCGGATAAGCACCCAAGTGGCACCAGACCCCCTTGCACCTGGACTTTAACTGGGTTTTCTTTTAATGTTCACAAACAAACAAGTGCTTTGTTCATCAGTTCCTTGCATTCATTATGTTGCTGATTGTAACCTTGGGTTCAACACAGTTTGGTTTGCTATCAGCTCTTTCTGACTCAGCCGCTGTCCGGAACCCATTGGCTTGTCTTGCCTCTTGAGTCAAGGATGGTATCACAGTAGCCAGTGTGCCTCCCTGCCTGGGTTATCAATCCAGGAGGCCCCCGTGCACTGTTGACATCTGCTTCTCCATGTGCCAGCTGTAAATCCTGGCCTTATGTTTTCTCTTTCGGAGGCTTCGCGGGTCTGGGTGGAAAAGGGCCCTCCTTGTCGTCCTTTCAGGTCTAACCGTCCTTCATCTCCATTTAAACTGCCGTTCTGGTTTAGCTGCTTCCTCGTGCAGTTGGCCTTGCCCGAAGTGTGCTTTCGTGCTCTGCCTTTTACCCTATGTGTGGAAGGTAAAGGGCCGTCAGGTGTGTGTGGTTATTGTCAAGTGCCTGACTCTGTCGGACCCACGTGTTGGGTCATGTCAGGTAAACAGCTCTGGTGATAGTGTCTGTTACAGTACAAGAAAGGGTCGTGTCATAAAAGGGGGGGTGGAGCTACTAAATATCCTACAGAGTAGGATGGGGAAAAGGTGTTGCACGAAAGGGGATACCGCATCTCAACCTTCAGTGTTCCACTTCCACTCCCCGAAGACCCCTCATCGAGGTGATCCTCCCTCACTGGTCCACCCCGAGGAACTGTATCCAATAGTGATGCTCATGTCCTGGCCACCTGGCTGACAGATCCCCAGGGACTAGTACATGAGACATCTTCAGGTTTCTCACAATACTGCCTCTCAATGCTAACATAGCCCAGTCTGTCAACCCTCAATGCAAGCTCTCCTGGCAAAGATCCCCAGTGCCTGCTACCATCGCATTACCCTATCTGTGTTATATTAGGAGTCAATTGCTGCAGGACCTGTCCCTGCCTGCTGCTCATGTGCAGCAACTCTTCCTTCAACTCAGATTGGTTGGAGGCCAAGTGGCCGCACATGTGTGTGGCCTAGCCGGGCATGATGAAAATGGTCTTCCCTGTTGTAATGAACCAACAGTCACTGGGTGATATCCTGTACCAGAACGACTGGGCCCACCTAGCACTGCTATCTCCACTGATTTTGTTGGCAATGGTCCAGACCCAGATGCAGGCACTGCAGCTGTGGAAGCACCAGAGCAATGCACATTTGAATCTTCACTCACACGTGCCTCCCTGTACCTGCTAAAACCTGTATGTGATGGTTGTTGTGTCATGGTCACACCAGGCAAAGCCAAGGTGGTCTGGGTCACTTCCTTTGACCACGACCTTTGATGTGGATCAGAATAACTCCTCTTCTTTCTGGCTTGTGAGTTTGGGCACATCCATGAGTTCCTGAAATATGACATCCACATCAATAGCCACATTCTCTGAGGTGGAAGAGCTATCAGGCCTGCTCAAAACTGCCAGCAAGCACTGAGGATATTTGCGAGCCACAGCTACCTGGCCTATGCTGGTAGATGGTGCAGCCTGATCTTCCTCTGGGGAATCCTCACCTGCAAAAGGACAGACAACAGCTATAAATGGACTTAACATTTAAGCACTGTAAGGGTGCAGAAGGAGGAAACCGACACAGAGGTGGCATGATTGTTGACATGAACATTTGTTTGTTCAAAATAAAGAGGATACCTATGTCTCCCTAACTCTAAGAGGGGTTTCCTTGCCTCATACTAAGGAATTTGTCAGAAGTTCCAAGTAAATGAAAATAAGTCCACTGTTGTTTATGAAAAGGCCTACTTCTATCCCACTAGTACCTAAACTAAAGAAGTGCTGGATCTTCTTGGTCCAGAATAATGGCTCACTTCTTCTGGACAATAGATCATAGTTCCAATTGCCAGGTGGGAATTGCACCTGAGAGAATCACCCCCTTCTCCAGGTCTCAGTGCCCTTCCAAGATCCAACACAAAGTTCCAGCTTGTGGTGCTGTAAAGTTCTTAGTTAACTCAAACATTCCAACTCAAAACATCATTCCTTATTGCCCATCGTTTTCTTCACTATTGAGTTCCTGGAGAATGCCTCCCTTTCCGAGGTTTCTTGTTCTCTGTACCTTCACAGTGCCAGAGGAATGGCTATTTTCCCCAGGCCTTCCTCAGCCTTGCTTCACGGTACACAACACCAGGGCGAGTGGCTTCCTTCCCCTGATTTCTCTTTGCTTGTAATTTCACCATAGTAGGGGGAATGTCTCCCTTTCCCGGGCCCTTCTCAGGCCCTTTATCAAAGTTCATGAAGGCTGGGGTAATGGTTTCCTTCCCCAGGCCCATCCAGGCTCTTTCACCTTGTTTTACTTGTTTGTAGGTGTGGGTCCCAGACCCGTAGGATTCTGCTGCTTTTGTTTGGCAGACCAGGTTCAGTTTCCTGCCAGGTACTGTGCTGAGGACGTGTGGTGCTCTTCTCAATTGAGTGTGGGTCCCAGACTTGTGCTCAGTCAGCCCCGACTCATACCTCTGCCAGGTATTGTGCCAAAGAAGAGGATTTGTGGCGTTCTTCTCAACTGGGTGTGGGTTCCAGACATGTGCTTCTCTTTTTGGCTGCTCTGGTCAGCCTGGATTACCCCTCTGCCAGGCACTGTGCCATAGAAGAGGATCTGTGATGCTATTCTCAACTGTGTGTGGTTCCCAGAACTGACTTTTTTATCTCTTGAACTCTTCCAAATCCCCGCCCCCCCTAAGTGTACCAGCAACCATGCTACCTGTGAGGGTCTTGCCTATGCTCTCAGGGTTGTGTACAGCTTTTTCGTGTCTCTGGGCAGGTCCTACAGGCTTTGTTTGCCTTTCCATATTCTGCGACGGCTCTGCAGCACTCTACTCTTTGCCGGCAGCGTGTCTGCCTCTGACCTGGACGTTTCACGGTCTTCAACATCTGGAGGTTGTCTCCTGTAGCCTTCTGCGCCTTCTGACTTCGGTGAATGGTAAGTAAACTTCCCAGCAGCTCAGTATGCATCCCAAACACCATCTTCAAGTCCCTCTGCTTTCCGGCTCTCATGATCCCGGCTCCTCCAGGGATGACCTCTCTCTCGGTAGCTCCAGGGAGGGTTGGAGACTCTTTTTGAGTCCTTCCTCACTTGTTATGCTCATACAAAGTCCACATTGACTGAAATGCTTACTTTGATTTTGCGGCCCATTCCTCATCGCTCCACACTTCTTCTTTGTCCCAGTATGGACATGTCAATCTCTACTGGGGTTAGATTCTTCCTCATCCCAGTCTTCCAGTGTACTTCAGGTGGGTAGTCCCTACTATTCCACATCTCAGTATTTCTCATTAGGGTTGTGCTATCTACCCTACACAAATACATGTAAGTGTGGGGAACTAGTGTGTCCTGTATAGGGTGGGAGGTTGAGGGAGGCTGTGGTGTAGTGTGGACATACTGTGTTCTCCCTGGATAGTCATACCTAGTCTCACAGGGGTTATTCCTCACCATGAGATCCACCCGCTGATTACCACCCCCAGGGAAACTATCGGGTAGCAGCCTCACCTCCATGGCCTTATGGGACGGGGCTCCACTGGTGGGAGAAGTGACAACATCCAAGTATTCATCACAGCACATAGGCTACATTGTTCATACAAGGTCCCACAATGGCCTACATCATATGCATTTTAAAATTTTACTGCCCACTTCCACCAGTCCCATATAACCTACTAACAGAGTACATTGCATGCTTGAAAAGCCAACAAACATGCTACGTGCGATTTTCCATCAATGGCAATGTCCTGCCTCTAACTGCATACACCATGCAAGGGCTATGTCATGTAGCCAGACCTGCAACATTCAGTGGGCATGTGCTCATTCCCCCTGGAGGTGCTGGAGCCCTCCCACACTTCAGGAGCAGTGCCTGATGCCACGGATGAGTCCTGGGGAGCGACACCCAGCCTTAAGGTAGGCCGTGGGGCTCACCCAGCTGCCTACCCACATTTGCAGCCTTTTACCACAGACCCGGAAAAAATCGCAATTCCATTGCGTAAATATCCTCAAGTGCGCTTCTAACATTAATCAGCTCCGAAATTGCGCTAAAACCGAGTTTTCATCAATCTTTGCCTACAGCTGCCATTGTCTGGCATGAGGACCATACACTCCAAAATGGCCGACCCCTGCAACCTATTTTAACATCAGTAAAACTTCCCTAGCTCTGCCTGGTAGAATGTCGTGATTGGGCAACCTGCCCTTCTTGGGAGCCTATCCCAAGCCGGCAGACGAATGCCGGCCCACCAGCAAAGGCACACCTTCCAAGCCACGAAGCCTGTCATGCGCCTGTCTGGTGCCTTTCGTGCCGAGGGCCACAAGTCCTACACCTTACCCACCCACCAACCCCTCACGCGCAAGCACTACTACCATTGTAGCGCAACATCCGTTCGCCGCTGCCTTCCTCGAATTCCAATGTGGGGACTTGGTAAGCACTCCCGCCAAATCTGAGACTGTGAACCTTAAGATTGCATACTTCTCTATTTTCATGCAACTTACTCTACCAACCATGCCTCATGCTACCTTGCACGACTACTGTTATTACCATATCAGCACTGCCTTACACTAGTTCCACGGCATTAGCCTACATCCCGCTAATCTGATAATCGCTGTGCAATAACTATTGCTAGTCGCCATGCCTCACTACTGTGGCTACTACTATACTAATCCTGCCCTGTACTAGTTGTTGCTGTTGTGTCTTACCTAATGCTAGTCGCTCTGCCACACAACTGCTACTGTTATGTTTTAGCGCTGCCACACACCAACCCATTACACCAACCCTGCGCCAGGATAACTGTTTTGTTATAACTGTGCCTGCCTGATGCTAGTCGTTGCACCCCTCTACTATTGCTGCTGCCAGAATAGCCTTGCCTTATACTGGATTCATATAACTACTGTTGTTGCCGCTACATTAGCCCTGCCTAAACTAGTTTCACCTTACTACTGCTGTTGCTGCTACATTAGCCCTGCCTATACCAGCTGCACCTTACTACTGCTGTTACTGCTACATTAGCCCAGCCTTGCTGTGCCTAACTGTGCCTTGCCTGATGCTAGTCGTTGCACCCTTCTACTATTGCTGCCGCCAGAATAGCCCTGCCTTATACTAGAGGCATATGACTATTGTTGTTGCTCCTTCATTAGCCTTGCCTATACTAGTTGCTGTGCCTTACCTTATGCTAGTCGTTGCACCCCTCTACTATTGCTGCTGCCAGAATAGCTCTGCCTTATACTAGTTGCACCTTACTACTGTTGTTGCTGCTACATTAGCCTTTCCTATACTAGTCGCACCTTACTACTGCTGTTGCTGCTACATTAGCCCTGCCTATACTAGTTGCACCTTACTACTGTTGTTGCCGCTACATTATCCCTGCCTATACCAGATGCACCTTACTACTGTTGCTGCAGCTACATTAGCCCTGACTATACTAGATACACCTTACTACTTTTGTTGCTGCTACATTAGCCCTGCCTATACTAGTTGCTGTGCCTTACCTGATGCTAGTAGTTGCACCCCTATTCTGGCAAAAAATATAACTCCTGACCATCTCCTACCACTACTACTGCCAACCCTCAATGCTCTCCCGACAACCTAAATCCAGAGTGAATAGTAGAAAGATACAACAATGCTATGAAGAAAGGGCTAGACGTCATTGCCCCTCTAAAACTGCAAAACAGCAAACAACAAGCCCACCCGAATGCCTGGTTCACCCCCCACCTGAAAGAACGGAGAATGCGTAAAAGGAAACTCAGTGGTGCAACACCCCCACAGAAGAGAACGAAATACAACTTAAACTCTTCGCGAACAACTACAAAAACGAAATCTTACTCACAAAAAAGAACCTATTCAATGAAAGAATCGAAAAATCCAGTTCCAACACCAGGGAACTATTTGCTATACTAAGGGAACTAGAATCCCCCATACCCCCACCAGACAAAATAACTAAAGACAAACAATGGTGCACTAGCGTCCATAACGCCCTAACAAAATCAAAACTCTCCAAACTAAAATCGCACAAAAATAGACTCCCTAACCAATAACAAATCATCTCCTAGAAATCATGCCAAAATAACCAACCCATCAGGCCAGAATGTTTTCAGATTCACTAAAATATCCATCCTAGAAACAGAAAGGATCATAGCCTCACTTAAACCATCCAAATGCAAAGGTGACAACTGCCCACCCCAGATAATCAAGGATGCTGCCAGGGACCTAGCTCCCTTTATAAACAAACTAATCAACGCATCCTTCTCCTCCAACACCATACCAAGTAATCTCAAAGAATCCTAAGAATCCTGGGTTCTGCCTCTCCTCAAGAAGCAAACACTAGACCCTGCTATTCCCACCAACTACAGGCCCATCACCACGGTGCCGTTCCTGTTAAAGATAATAGACAGAGTAGCATACCTACAAATCCAGCAATATCTAGAAACTCACAAACTACTAGGCGCCCGCCAATCTGGATTCAGACCACAGCATGGTACTGAGACAGCCCTAATCGATCTTAAAACCCAGATCAACGAGATTAACGACAAAGGAAACACTGCTATGCTACTCCTCCTCGACTTATCGGCGGCCTTCGACCTGGTGGATCACACAGTCCTGTGTGAACACCTAGCCTCGACAGCCCACTTCTCAAAAGAGGCCATAGACTGGATCCAATCATTTTCGGACAGCAGAACTATGAGAGTCTCCTCCTCACTAGCCTCAACAGATCCCATCAAAATAACCTGCGGTGTACCCCAGGGTTCCTGGGTCTCCCCAACCCTCTACAACATCTTTACCAAGCCCTTATTCGACAAGTTGGACAGACTGGGTGTCACATACACCAATTATGCAGATGACACCCAGATCCTCATACCCCTTTTGGGCAACTTCGACTCAGATACGGCCTTGGTAAACAAAATATATCTCATCATTCAAGCATGTATGGCCACACACGGTCTATGCCTCAATGATGAGAAAACCGAAATCCTGTCCTCGGTTCCAACGCCAATCTAAAAAAACGTAGCTCCAACTACAAGGCTTTCAACATTGATGGCAACACCATCACAGTTGCCAATACAGTGATAACCTTAGGCTTTCATCTAGATTTAGCCTTGTTACTAAAAAAACAAGTAAACTCACTAGCATCCTCTACCGCCTACACGTGCAAGCTAATCAGGCAAGTAGAGCATTCCTCTCCCAAGCTAGCTGCATTATCATCGCAAATGCCCTAATACTTTCCAGACTTGATTATTGTAACGCAATGTACCTAGGAGCCAACAAACACATAACCGACAAACTTCAAACACTGCAAAGGAACGCACTCAGAACAGCCCTTAACTTACCCTCCAAGGAACACATCTCCAACAAAAGAAGAGAACACAAATGGCTCAAAATCTGCGACCGCATCTCACTCAACACGGCTTCACTCACCTTCAAATGCTTAAACAATGCAGCCCCCCCATCTCGCAGCCAGAATAGTAAAAAGAACCTCCACCCGCCCCACCAGAACAATTAACTCTTACTGCCTGCAAGTACCCAAATTCAGACAAAAGAAAACGGGCGGCAGTAGCTTCCCTGTCATGGCAGACCAACATTGGAACGCCCTCCCACTCAACATCAGAACAGACCAATCCTACTACAGCTTTAGGCGAAACACTCTCACCTGGTTACGATCCAATGATTCCCATGACTGAACGTGCCCTCTCACACTAACAGGCCATAGCCAACCTGGCCGTATATATGTAAACTACTCAACTGACCTGCCGAAATGTAATTAACTGTATGTATACATGTAAATATGTCCATTCACCAGATTCTACATAATGTAATGTTATGCTCTATACTCATGTGTACCTTATCCTGCAACTAAGTTTTTATGTAATCTTATCTTCCTGTTCTCTGTTGTGCCCTGTTACCTCTGGGTTTTGCGTGCTATACTAAATAAATAAACAAACAAACAAATAAACAAATGAGGTGAGTGCAGCAATATCCTGCCACAATACATCTACAGCACACATGCCAAGGACACTGGCCACAATAGCACTGACACACCATGATCCCTAATTTCTCCCTTCTCACTCCACATTCTCCAAGTCTCCTATTACCTGGAAAAGCCTCAGTAAAAACTAAGCCCCCCTTTCACAGCACAGTAACATTGACCCCTTACACATGCCACACTGTGCAATCACCCATAAGCAGAGATTACAAGAGTCACTATCCACATTCTGCTGCCTTTCACCCAACACTCCCTGAATGGCCCTTTGGAAAACAATACTTGGAGAAGCAGGTATGATGATTGCCCTGCAAGGCCCTGTCCCTTCAACCTGCCCAGACTTGCTCGTGTGACAGGGCACATGTGTACCGCACACCCATGCCAGACAGACAGCTACTCAGTAACTATTCTGGACTGTGGATACCATGTCCCCTGGTCAATGTGTGTGACAACAGCTGGAAGAACAAATGCCAGACCGAGGATGGGTAAATATCAGCCACAGGTGGACCTTTCCCCAATGTGATTGGGTGGACATTTGCAATGGCAGATACGTCATTGGGGCTCTGGGGGCATGCACTGTACACCAATCCCAAATGAACAGAGCAACTTTGTACACACCAAACATTGGACAGTACACTGGACATCCTCACTGTAGGGGACATGAATCAAGCTACTTAGAGATTGTGGATATCAGCATACCTATATACATGTGTATATACATGTGTGTGCCAGTCTTAAAAATGGCCTTGGCAAGTATCAGACCTCAATGTTGTACCAAATGGCATATGAGGCCTACCAACATAGTACCCCTGAGCGTTAGCCATCATGCCTTACAATCGAAACATGCATACTAGGAATGTGGGACTTACATCCTCATCACCACCCTCTTATTCTAACATTACATGCATTCACTGGTGTCCTTGCCAGTGCCCCGATGCAGACACAACATGCCTGCCATTAGTTAAAGGTGGGCATGGGCACAACGGACATCGCTAGGCAATGAATGTTTACCACACACAATCTGGTCAGCACATGATGACTGACATCGAAAAGTTCAGGATTACGGTGAGCACAGAACAACAGGTTGCATGGGAGCCATGCATTGTACCACAAGACCTCCCAGTGGCTGCTAGGGGCACTCAAGAAATTATTCTTACATGGACAGCAGCAATATGTAACCCATAAAAAAGTAAACAGTGGGGAACAACAAGCCATTCCCATAGCTGATACTGGGATGGCTTCTTTTATATGTGTGTTACATTGAAAACGCACATGACCAGGTACTCTTCTTCTCTTGTTTGAGTCATGAGTGAAAGGTCAGGTATGTTACACTGTGTCTGGGATGTTGGCATTATCAGACTTGCAACAATTAATGGGACAGAGAGTGTTCACATGACATGAGGAAAGAGGAGAGGAAGAGAAGGACCCTGAATAATGTCCCAAAGGACATATTCTCACATTGAATACATCAACAAAGACAAACCCATCATGCACACTTGTCGCTGAATGATGTGGACCTATGTGTGACCATGTCTCAAATGCCCATGACCTCTTCCATTTCGGGCAACTCCTCCATCTGCAGGATTCTCCAGCTATTGCCTGGACTTAACTGACATTCCTACTCAACGTTTCCTTTTTTTCTTGTAGTCAGATGTCCCATGCCCATTGAGACCTCCTTGGCAGCGTGATGTTCTACCACAGGCACTTATTTTATCTGTCACCTGCTGTCACATGCCTTCACGTTCAGTAAGTGAGAGGATACTGCCTGCCCAAGTATAGATCTCCCCCTGACCCTCATCCAAATCGGTGTGGATGACCAACTACTCATTGGCTCACAAGGGCCTTTCCTCCATTTTTCTCCATCTGTTGTCTAGTAGCATTCCTGATGCAACCTGTATCATGCTTTTCCTCTTGTTTACCTAATCTGTTGCCTCTTCCTGCCTTACCTGCCTTCTCTGCATTAAAACTCCATCTGCCTGGTAGTCTATAACTGGTTGCTGGCCACTTGCACTGGCCTGGAGTGACTATTTGGCCACTACAGCCTGTCACCTTCTGCAGGTGGAATGTAAACCATTTCCCCATCTTCTTCCCCTGTTCACCTCATTTAACTCACCTGGACACCAACAACTCCATTGTACCATTGCATCACATTGCAGAGGCCTCACCACTGCAATGGTTGCTATATCATCTAACACCACCAAGGTGGTGAGTCTGAGGGCTGTCAACTTCTCAGCGAATACATCTGGCAGCTGGATGTGATCAAGGTGAGTGCTTAACATCATAGTGCTCCAGGCATCATTTAAAGTTAATCTTGCTTAGGGGCCTTTGTCCTAGCTTTTCACCACACTGCAGTCTGCTTGTGTACAATCCCTACCTGTTCCTCTTCCCTCCTCCCCCATTCCTGCCCTGAGCCCTGATTGGGCGTGCGGCCCTTGTTTGAAGTTACTGATGCAGGTTATTATTTGCCGATGCTCAGCGCTGCATTACTTTGCAGCTGCAAATTTCTCTTATTTCTCTTATGTCACCACACACAAGCATCTCAGTGAACTGTATTGTTTAGCCACTTCTCACGCCTATGAATGTCGAATATTGTGTTAAAAAGTAGACCTTTTTTCCCCTCTTTTTAGGAAAGTCGAATTTGGGTGTCTTTGCATTGCTGTTCTGTAAAAACGAGGCCCTTTCCCCTATTTTTTAGTAAAGTCAAATCTGGGTGTTTTTCACAATGTTCATACCTCAACTTAAACTTGCTCTTTCTCTGCCCTCCCTACTGCTGAGTACTATTAGTTACTGTTGGGCCTCTTAGATTTTGTGTCCACTGGCTACCCTGGCCCCTTGGCTGTTGATCTCTGTTTCAACCCCCCTGTTTTCCATCCACAATGTCCCTGCATTCCCCTTGTGGTGTGTTACCAGCTTGTGCCTCCTATGTGCCTCCTTCTGTGTTGAATCCCTCTCCCTCTGGTGCTTCCTGTGGTACTCGAGTCTGGGCTGTGCTTCTTTTTCCTCACTCACTCTCCCCTCTTTCCTCCTCACATCCTCTATGGTGCTCTCAATTTCTCCCATCTTCTCAAACTGCTACTCTATCTCCTATCATAACCCTCTCGCTAAGTCTGGAAGGAAAAGGTTCAAGAGGGATATCCTGATCTCCAACCCAGGCCTCCCTATCGCTGATAACTACATCAGTGCTTCCTCCAGGCAGACTCACACCAACATCCTCTTTGTTGTTCCCTCCCCAGACCTATGGACCACTCATATGGTCTCTGTTCTCTCTCCTCTCTCCTCCTCTGCCATTAATGGTGTGACTCCGTGGAAGGTCCGCTTGAGCCCCTTCCAATCCTCCAAGACCCCCATTGATGTCTATCTAAATGGTACTGTCATGGTCCAGGGCTCTCAGCTCAATCTCCTCCATTTTGATAGGCATCTCCCATGTCTTATCTACTTCCTCCTTTCTCGTGCAACTCCTTCTAACACTGCTCTGGCTCATATGCCACCTCTGTCCACTGCCTATGCCCACTCCCAGGCCCTGCTATCGCCTCTGCTGGGTGTACCTCACTCCTATAATCCTCCCTGGAAGTCTTTCAATGTGGCAACCTGCTCCACCTCGCTACTCTCAACTCGTGCTCTGCTGACAAACACCCCTCTGACCTATGCCACCTCCTCAAATACCTTGACCTGGATGTCCTCGTTCTCACTGAGACATTGTTCACGGCCAGCTCTGTCACAAGTTTTGATACTCTCCTGCCTGAGGGCTAGAATATCCTCTCCAAGCCCAGAACCAACCGGTCCGGAGGTGGAGTGGCCCTGATCTTTAAAGAGTGGGTCCCTGCTTCTGTCATTCCTATGCAGGCTTACTCCTCCCCATTGAATGCCTGGTCTGCAGGCTCTCTATTTCTCCAGGCTTCTCTATGACAGTGGCCACCATCTACAGGGCACCTGGCATGGTGGCCCTCTTCCTCTCAGAATGGGCTGACCTATCTTTTTCTCTCCTTGCCTCAACCTCTCAACTTCTCTTCCTAAGAGACCTCAACATCCGCCTGGATGTTTCTAATCCCTCCTCTGGGCTCTTCCACAATCTTTGTGACTCTCCCTCCCTCTCCATTCTGTCTTCTGATCCGACCCACTCTGCCAGACACACCTTGGATGTTCTCATCTCCTCATATATCCCCCTCTTTAACCCTCTCACCACTCCTCTCTCTTGGACGGAACACTTTCTGCTCTCCTCTCACCTGAAACATCTTGTCCTTCAAGCAAAGCCTACTGCCACCCTACTTCTTGGTCATTTGGCCCATGAAGAGAGTGTCAGTGGACGCCTTTGCCACTACGTTCTCTGCTCCTTCTACACCTGCAGCTGAATCGCATTCTGACACAGCCCTCTCTAACCTGCATCTTTCTATCTCCAGCACTCTAGACATCCTTGACCCTGCCATGAGAATCCATCTGAAGCCTACCTCCATGTGCAACTCTTGGTATGACTCCGACCTTGTCACCCTGAAATGGGAGTGCAGGGTGGCTGAGAGGAAGTGAAGGGCTTCGGGCATATCCTCTGACAAACTGGTCTGCACCCTTCTCCAAAGGCAATACAGACTCTCTGTCCTCTCCAAGAAGAGGGTCCATATCCAAGCCTGCATCTTTGCGGCCTCTAACAACACAGCCAAACTTTTTAAAATCTTCAAGGAGCTTGCCAATCCTACATCAGTCTTTACCGCTCCTGTTCCCTCCAAGGACCTCTGTACGGCTCTGGCTTCTCATTTCACCACTAAAACTCAGGACATCCTGTCCTCGTTTTCCTTTCCCTCTCCCTCTACCTCTCTCAGGCCCCCTTTGGCTTCCTCTCCCTCTCCGCTTCCTTTTTCCTCCTTAACTCTGACAACACCTGACAATGTTTCTAGACAAGTCCGATCTATGAAAGTGTCATCCACACAGGTGCGCCTCTGCTCTTTCAGAACCATCAAGGACCACGTTGCAATACCACTCTAGCCTTGGCCGATTTCTGCAATCACTCTTTCAACACTGGATCTTTCCCTTATCTCATAAAGCACTACCTTGTGCACAACCTCCTAAAAAAAGCCTTCTGCCGATCATACCTCTCTGTCAAACTATAACCCGATTTCTATCACAGCTTTCCTGAGCAAACTCCTGGAAAAGCTTGACATCTCCCAGCTTACTCTCCAAACTGAATCTGTTGGTTGTCTCCATGACCATCAGTCTGGCCTCAGAGCAGCCGGTGGGATGGATTCTTCTCTTGTGAACCTCCGTAAAGACCTGCTATCTATTCTTGACTTCAGCTCTCCCTCTGTCTTATCCTCCTTGACCTTTCGTCTTCTTTCGACAAAGCCAATCATGCCACCCTGATCAACCGACTGTAAACTTGGGCATCATGGATCAGGCCGTGGCGTGGCTGACCTCCTTCCTCGTGGACCGTCGCTCCCAGGTCTAGCTTGGGTCCTTTCTCTCCACCATCTCCCTCTCCACATGTGGTGTCCCCCAGGGCTCTATGCTCTCACCCTGGCTCTTCAATTTCTTTCTACCTGCTTTGGCCCACTTCATCTCCACTTTCTCCTCTAACTTTTAGTGTTATGCTGATGAAACTCAACTCTTTTTTATGCTTCCCACAGCCCCCTCTACTCCGTCGCTCATTCCTGACTGTCTATCTGCGATTCAGGATTGATGCGCCTCCAGCAATGTTTGCCTTAATGCCAGTAAGACGAAGATCCTTCTCATTGAGACACATACTTCTTCTTTCCCCCTCTCACGCTGGCCTCCCCCGCTTCCTCTGAGGCAAAAAACATTGTTGTCATCTTCGACTCCACTCTCTCCTTCATGCCTCATATCACAGACCTTTCCAAAAAGGCCCACTTCCAGCTGCACCTCCTCAGAGGTATTGTACCTTTTCTCACTTTGCCCCAGAAGGTCACTGTCTCCAGAGCCTTGGTTCTCTCCAGGATAGACTACTGCAAACGCCTCTTCCTACCTCTACTCGTTGCCCCCTGCAACTAATCCAGAAGAGGTCTGCAAGACTTGTCCTTGGCCTCAAGCCCAGCGACTGTATATCTTCAGCCCTGATATCTCTCTACTGGCTTCCGGTGGCTGCAAGGATCAAGTTCAAGACCCTCTGCATCGTCCACAAGGCTTCTTGGGGACGGGGCTTGCACTATGTCCAACTCTCTCTTCCAAAATGCCTTCCTTCTAGAACCCTTTGCTCAGCTACCTCCAACACTTTGAGGGACAGACGATTCTCCAGTCAAAGAGTGGGGGTAGATCTCTCTCCTTGGCTGGTGACTCCCTAGGGAACGGCCTCCCTGACCGTCTCAGACTTGAGCCAGACCACTTGAAGTTCCAGAAGCAGCTCACAACCCTCCTTTTCTCCTCTGCCTTCTCTATCTCTCTCTTCCTTGCTAACTTACCTATCTGTTGTGCCGAGTGGTTGCTTGGTACCCTCAGAGTCTCACTGGGTACCAGGCTCCTCCTTGACCAGTCTTCCTTACACTGCCTCCTGGCCTACCGCACACCTAGGGACTGTAACTGTAACCCTTAAAGCCCACCTGCCTCCTTCCACTTACCCAGAGCCGCGCTGCCCTGGCTGCACTTACTCAGAGCCAAGCTGGCCTGATCGCACTTACGCCCTACCTTCTCCTTTGCACTACACCTCTCTCTTCCCCCAGAACTTCTTATTGTTGCACTGCACGATCCGAATGACACAAGGCCTAGTAGGATCATTTGTCTTGTCTTCCTTCTGTCTCCCCTTCCTTGTCATGTGGCAACTAGAACATTTGTGTGCAGGTGTGTATAAATGCCATATATCCTATCATATCATATCATATCATATCATATCATATCATATCATATCATATCATTATGTGTCCCTCTTCAGTGCTGTCAACTGCCATCCACACAACTGTGGTGACAGTCGATACTTTTGAGTGCATGAAGAAGTGCTGGGATAGCATGAGGGTTCGAAGACAGAAGAAGGTGAGGGAGACCATTGAGTCAGGATACAGTCAGGAGGTACATTCTTGTGGCCACCAATATATAACAATGCTACTGATCAGGATCTCGGAGAAGGTGAACCTGGCACTTCATGCCCAGCCCTTGGCCTGCAGGGTTTGACCCAAGCTGCAGGTGGGTGAACAAAGGGAATGGGATCCTGCGTTGTTACAAATGCCATGGATGAGATAGCACGAAGGGAGGGAGAGAGAACATCAACCACTAACTGAGTGTTGTCAAACATATTAGTTGTATATTAGCTCATTGGCACACTATTCTATTCTATTCTATTACATTTTTGTAAAGCGGTGGCTCGCCCGTAGGCCTCAGAGCGCTAGCAGATGATACAAACAGATAAACAGTTAGCAGGGGAGGGCGATGAAGATTAGAATGCTGTCAAATCCGTGTTTTTACAGGGGATAGGTCAATGGAATTAATCTAGCTGCTGCGACCATCAAACAGGTGAGTATTGAGAGACCTTCAAAATTGAGCATAACACGGCAGTTGCCTGATGGAGAAAGGAAGGTCTTTCCAGACACTTGGACACCAAGCGTTGAAACTCAGGTCCCCAAATGTCTTTAATTTAAAATGTGGTTGTAGCAGAAGGTCATTGTCATTAAAATGAAGAGTTTGTCTGTAAGGAAACTCTTGATACGATCTTGTAAGTACCTCAGTGCAGTGCCAGCAAGGCACTTGTAAACCAGGCAGAAGACTTTAAACTGGATCCTTTGAGAAACGGAGAGCCAATGCAGCTTCCTCCAGGCATTGGACACATGGTCCCTGCGTTCTATGCCATAGACAGCCCTGACCGCTCCATTCTGATTGTTTGCAATCTCTTTATATTTGTTTTTGTGGTACCAGCCAGTAATCCATTACAGTAATCAAGCTTCAAGTTGATGGTTGCTGTAGTTATTAGGGCTTTTTTCGCTTCTGAGAGTTAGGGTCGAATCTGCCATAGAAAATTAATTGTGTAGGTGCAGCTGGAGTTTATATGAGCAACATGTTTATCAAAATTAAGGTTGCTGTCGAAGACCACTCCCAACATCTTGGCATGGCTAGAGACCTGGACAGTGGCCCCTCCAACTAGGAAAGCTCCGTATTGGGGGTCCAGAGACTTAAGTTTAGCCACACTTCCTACGATCAGGATCTCTGTCTTCTTGTCATTTAAAGCCAAGAAGTTGTCTCTCATCCAGGTCTTAATGGCATCAAAAACTCTGGAGACCAGCAGGGAATAAGTCTCGTAGATTAGTTCCAGGACGATCTGGGTGTCTTCCTCATAATTTGCATAATTCACACCCATGCTGTCCAGGAAGTCAGAGAGGAGCTTAGAATAGGTATTGTAAATGGGGGGCGTGGCCAACCGCCATGTGAGAAAGCCGCGCTTCGTTGCAGCTCCGCCGATGCGCCCATCATTCTGCCCACAATCTGCATCTAACTTGAATTAAAATATACCTGCTACCCGGAGTTCACCTCAGTACAGCCTGCTGTTCTTCCGACGGTGGTCCGAGACCTGGGCGCAGCTCCAAAGAGGAGATACGCCGTGGTGTAGGTGGAGAGTGCTTGGCCCAAAATGGCGGCTGCCTGCTGACGACGGAAGAGACGAGCGCCGCACCGCGCCGAAGAACAGTGCGGAGGAGGAGGATCGCCCCAGGCTCCGGCGGCCCGGGGGACTGCTGACCCTGTCGTCCGTTGGCCGAGGACTGCACCCGCCTCCGTGCGCCTCCCTGGCGCGTGGCCCGCAGCGCCTGCGGCAGGGGCACACATCGAAAGGCCGGGACCCGAGGATCGGCCGCGCCCGGAGGCGACACCACACTGTGAGGTACGGAGTGGAAGTGGGGCTGGGGGGGACACTCGGCTCAACTGATCGAGCCCACTGCATCACCCCGGAGACGGGCTGCACCCCACTGCCGGGGCCCCTTCTTAGACCACCGCGGCGGGCGCCACGGAGCACACATCCGTACTGAATTGAACTGTGGGACCACACGCTCCAGGGGGGGCGCCACAGCACACACCCCAGACCTCGACTGCCACCCCCAAGCCCGCCCGCGCAAGAGATGTCCGTAAAAGGCGCCAGGAACAAGCACAAGCAGACACCGATGGAGGCATTCGCAGCCACAGGCACCCCCAAACCAGGTGCCGCCGCCACAACCTCGGCGGCCTCGGAGGAAGGGCCCCCCGAACCCACGAACTCGCAACTACTGGAAGCCATCATGGCGCTCCAAAAAACCATAGAGGGCAAAATAGATGCCGTGGCCATTGATTTAAATCTACTTAGACAGGATGTGCGCTCCATTGCAGGCAGAACTGAAGCGTTGGAGTCCCAGGTAAAGGAAAACACCGAAGCCAAAACCCGCCTCTTGAGTGAGGTAGATGCCCTAGCCCAAAAAGTTAAGAACCTCGAAGACAGGGCGGACGAGGCAGAAGGGCGGGCGCGCCGCAATAACATCAGGATCATTGGACTGCCGGAGGGAACAGAAGGAAACGACCCCACGAACTTCGTCGAAAATCTGCTGCTGCAAGGGGTCGGAGCTGGCAAACTGTCTCAGGGCTTCACCATCGAGAGGGCGCACAGATCCCTCACTAAACGCCCACCACCGGGGAATCCGCCGAGGCCGATAATTGCTAAAGTCCTCAATTATAAAGACAGAGAGACTATCCTGGCTCACTCACGGAACGGGGGCCGCATAGAATTTGGCTCTGCCAAAATCGCAATCTACCCGGACTATACCCTCCAGGTTCAGAGAAGTAGAGCTCAATACGCCCACATTAAGGCCAGATTGAAAAATGCGGGCTTGCGATACATGCTACATGCTACCCGGCCAGACTGAAGATCATCCACAACAATAGAACGCACCTCTTCGAATCGCCGGCAGAAATAAATGAATGGATGGACAGGGAGCAGATCCCTGACATAGATGGAAGGCAACGGAAAACACGAGAAAACGGCACCCCCAGGGAAGCCTAACGAAACCTCCTTATTGGGAAGCATGCGCAGCATCCTCACCTTGCAGATTGTGGCACTAATGAGTGTCTAGGAGCTGACCGAATGGCACCGCGTGGTGTCGGACACTACCAAGGGATTGACCCGCACCCCCGAATCTCTTTGGGTGACTAACCCGCCCGTAGGGCACCAAGAGACCGTAGGTCTAATGGAGCGGAAACGGGGATGTCAGAACGGGGGGAACCCCGCTAGACTAGTTCTGTTAACGGCTAACGCCAAGTTCACTGTTCGTAAGGGCGGGAGCCCGCCTGTTGGAATCCCGTCCCAGTTAGTTAAAAGGGAAGCCCAGGACCACCTTGATCACCACACAGCACCACTCCGACCTAGAGTCAGCAGGAGCTCCTGCCAGAACAAGCCACTGAACCACGTACAGACAGGCCAGAGGGCGTCGCCACAATGCAGCCCACCCACATACCCACATATACGCCACATCCATGAATAACATAGTCAAAGTCATGTCATGGAACGTGAGGGGCCTTAACAGCTACATTAAACAGCACAGGGTCCACACCTTCCTTAAACGCCACAAGATAGGAATTGCCCTATTACAGGAGACCCACCTGAATGCACAGAAGCTAGCAGCACTGGCTAAGAGTTGGAGAGGAACCCTGATAGGCACCACGTACTCCAACTATGCACGGGGAGTTCTGATATGGATTGCCCCCTCCATTCCCATCAACCTAACATACACTAACATCGACAACGAAGGAAGGATGGCCTTGCTCAGAGGCACCATTGAAGGCAGAGAATTCTGCCTAGTGAACACTTATGCCCCTAACCACGATGCGACGGTCTTCTTCTGTTCGTTATACACCCAGCTCAGTCCAGACAGAGACGGCACGCTCATATGGGGGGGGGATCACAATTGCACCCTTGATCCACGCATGGACAGATCGGATAGCAAACATACCCGCCCTTCCCCTCCCGCTAAAATATTGAAAGCCCTTTTACATCAATACGCCTTACTAGACCTCTGGAGGACTCGGCACCCGGAAGGCAGAGTCTACTCCTTCTACTCACCTCCACATGCGGTACACACCAGAATTGACAGTTTACTGGTGAGCGAAGAACACTTAGACACATTTGAAGATACGCAATACCTTGCCAGAGTACTATCGGATCACTCCCCCATAGTAACCTCTTGGACAATAATGGCACCCCGACCCCCCATACCCACATGAAGACTCAGAGGCGAAGCACTGCTGGATAAGGCATTTCAGGAACAGATCAGACAATGCACGGTAAACTATTGGCAGACGAACATGGACAGCGTCCAGCACGTCCGCACGGCATGGGAAGCTTACAAAGTAGTGATCAGAGGGGAGATGATAGCCATCACAGGGGGAGCCCAAAAATCTATCACAGCTAAGTTGGCTAGCGCCGAAGATGAGTTGAAGCACCTAGAATCTATAGCCTCCTCTGACCCTGCCCACGTACACAAAATAATCGAACTAAAGAAGGCCTGCCTACAACACTGGGAGGCCCTCGGGAAACTCAGCTACACCAAGTACATCGAAAGGAATCACGCCCTCGGTGATAAACCGGGCAAAATACTAGCATGGCTTTGCAAGCGGGAAACCCCCAGAACACCCATCTGCCGCATATGCGACGATAACGGCATAGACGCGCACACACAAGCCGCCATAAACCATGCATTCACTGGGTTTTACCAGGCCCTCTACACTGACTCCCCACCGCCCACAGACACTGAAATAGAGGATGCACTGGACATCATTAGATTACCACATCTTGAGGAACATGCGGCTGAATCCCTGGAAGGGCCAATAACCCCTGAAGAGGTTGCAGTGGTCATTAGGACGCTTCCCTCTGGGAAGGCACCGGGCCCGGATGGACTCCCAGGCGAGTTCTACAAGGCCTATGAAGACGAACTAGCCCCGCTGCTCTCTCAAGTCTTCAATGAGGCATACGATACAGGTCAACTACCTAGCACCATGAGGGAGGCGACCATTATACCACTCTTAAAACCCGACAAAGATGGCGCAGAGTGCGGCTCATATAGGCCCCTGTCCTTATTAAACACAGATAGTAAGGTACTCGCGGCAATTCTGGCCATGAGGTTACGTAGAGTCATCCCGACACTGATCCACCAAGACCAGACGGCATATGTGCCCGGCAGAACCATCACAGAAAACCTACGTAGACTGCACCATGTCATTTACAGCACCGAAGGCAGACGGACGCAATGCGCAGTGTCGTCCTTGGACGCCTCCAAAGCGTTCGACTCAGTGCGCTGGAAATGGCTCCTAGCTACCATGTCCAAGTTGGGGCTAGGGCCTAGCTACATTAAGTGGGTCACACTCCTCTACACCAACCCGGAGGCCAGAGTACGCACCAACAACACCTTCTCACACAAATGGGAGCTTTCTCGAGGAACCAGGCAGGGTTGCCCCCTATCACCCATGCTGTACATTATGGCTATAGAGCCAGTGGCAGCATACCTGAGACAAGAATATGGAGATGGGGGCATAATGGTAGACGGGGTGAACCATGTGATTTCTATGTACGCCGACGATATGCTCCTCTATTTAACCAACCCTGCACACATGCTGCCCTACGTACTAGAAACCTTAGACAGGTTCCACAGATATACGGGGATCCAGATCAATCAGAATAAATCCTGCCTGTTCCCCCTAGCCGCCTTGAGCGGAGTAGCGACCGATAAGCTTCCTAAACTAGCCCTGAAATGGGAACCCTCCTCTTTTAAGTACCTGGGCATTAGGGTGCACAGAGACCCCAAGACAGAGCACGTGCTGAATACAGTAAGGGCAAAGGAAGGACTGGCAAGATCAATGGAGTTCTGGAGCAAGCTACCACTGTCGGTGGCGGGCAGAGTGGGCCTACTAAAAATGGTAGCGTTGCCCAGACTCCTCTACTTCTTCACCAACGTACCATATAACATACCACGAAAATTCTTCACTGAACTACATAGGCTGTGCAGGACGTTTTTGTGGCAAGATGGAAGGCGCAGAGTCGCCCTGGAAACGATGCAGAGACCGTATGACAAGGGGGGCCTCAGGGTACCTAACTTCGAACTGTATTACCTCGCTGGACAATTGAAGCATGTGATACAATGGATGGCCGACGAGGCCACTACAGACACTCGCCTGCTGCAACCTGGAGTCACGCAACTGCTCCTCAGGGATCTGCTATGGTCTGAACCCAGAACCAAACAACCTCACTCGTACCTGATCCTGCTCGGTATCCAGATATGGAGAAAGGCCTGCAGGGCCGCATTGCTCCCGGACCCCTACTCTCCACAGATCCCAATAACTGCCATCATGGCTAACAGACCTGGAAGCCAAAGGATAATAAGAGACACTTGGGAACCTTGCGGCATTGCCACCCTGGGCGACCTGGTGTTCACAGAGCTACACGAAGTCTCTGGAATCCACACCGGACAGTTCTTACTACACAACGCAGTGGTCAAGAGACTAACAGCTCGCTGGCCCACGATGGAGAACTTGAACACCGGACACGAAAACATAGACAGCCTACTTGGGGCGGCGGAGGGAGGCCACGAGACCTCCAGAATATATGACACATTGCTAGACAGCGTCACCCAGCAAAGCCTTAAGTGCAAGGAAGTGTGGGAACAAGAACTTGGATTGCAGTTTGAAGACAAAGAATGGGAGGCCATAATGGTATACCACAAGAAGGTATCCAGGAACGCCAGGTTCCAACTCATCCAATTTTACATTACGAACAGAGTGTATCTCACGCCAGACATCATTTCCAGATTTAGTGGAGCCGTGAGTACGGGATGCCCTAAATGCAACGAATCCCACGCAGTGATGACACACATGTTCTGGGGATGCCCCGTCATAGGTCCTTCTGGGCCCAGGTCAGAACTAAGGTGGCCGAGGCGAACATCACCCTGGAGGTCCACACGCCACAAGCATGTATCCTTGGTAGATACCCCAGAAGTAAGAAGAATAGACCACTCAATAAACTAAAAGACCTAATGTATATGCTGGCAAAGAGGCGCATTGCCATGAACTGGAAGCGCCCGCAGGCCCCCAGCCTGCTAACATGGTGGGAAGACCTCCGCAAATGGACGAATGCCAAAACTGCGGCTTGGGAGATGGCCCAGCGCCAACAAAGACAGGACACCTCAGACGACCTTCTACAATGGGTGGAGCTAACTGTTACATTGTTCAACTCCAATGCAGAAAGCTCCTCTGGCAACGACACAATTGACTCACAACAATCGCAAAGCTGAACTTGTGGTGCATCACGTTTGGGTCCGGACAGTTGGGATTGGGGGGAGGGAGGGTGGGGCGGTCTTAACTGCACTTTGTTTGGGTGTGTAACCACGTTAGTGGCACAATGTAAACAATAAAACAGATTTAAAAAAAAAAAAGGTATTGTAAATTAATGGAGACACACTGGAGCCATGGGACACGCCACAGTCAAGAAGGGCCTCCTATGACTTAAACTCTCTATGGGGTACCCTAAATCTCCTGTGTCTCAAGAAAGATCTGAATCAGTTAACAGCTGATTTGGAGCATCTGCCCACCGCGATGAGCCTGTCTGATCAACACGATCAAATGTGGCGGACAGGTCCAACAACAATAGCATAGCTACTCTGTCTTGGTCTACAATTCCAGTTAATGTAGATTTAAACATCTATAAACTCAGTCTCTGTACCATGTTTTTTTCCGAAAACTGGATTGTCATTTGGATTAGATGCCTTTTATGAATGTGTCATATTGTGTGCAAGCAATTTAATCCATAATCTTGAGGATAAAAGGCACATTAGTTATGGGGTGATAATTTATGGGATCCTGCAGGTCAAACCCTTCCTTTTTAAACAGGGGGGTGATCCAAACTTATTTGATACCCTCAGAAACTACCCCGTCATTGAAAAAGCGATTTATGATGGATGTAACAGGAAAAGCTATGCTTGAGAAACATTCTTTGAACATGGATGCAGGGAATATATCACCCTTACAAGAGGTGGGCTTAACATTTTCAATGATTGAGAATGTTTCCTCAACTGTGACCTGCCTGAAAGAGAAAACCTCATTCTTATTTATGTCATCTCTGCTGGTGATCAAGGCTTCCGCACCATATGAAACACAGGTTGCATGGCAATTAGAGGAATTTGGGGTTGTTGTCCCTTGATGCTGTTTAACTTTAAGTGTAAAGCAATTGTGAATTTTTTGACACAATGTATCATTCACGAGCGGTGGAGGCTCATGGGTTTTCCCCTTGAGTTCTCCTAAGTTGTTAAAGAGCTCGCTGATGCAGTATCTAGCTCCCACTACAACAATGATAAGTGACACTTATGCCTATTGGGCAAACAATGGGCTTGGCTACATCTGGAAGCAAGCTGTGGATGATGTACAAGGTATGTGTCCATTTAATTAAAAAAAACACATGTCCATGTGCTGTTCTCCAGTGATACTCCCATGAAGTGGTGTGCTACTCTCACAATTGTAATCTTGAATGCCATGTCCTCTCATCATCTGCTTACACTAAACTCATCTGGTGTAGCATAGTGCATTCATATGTGGGATGGTGTGTATATAGGTGAATGTGATGGGAGTGTAGATTGTCTCACAAGAGCAGGACCAGGTGCAGTCCTCTGGGCCTGCCATGGTGGTTGGTGGGGAACAGGATGTCGTGGCCAAAGGCTCCATCCAGTACAGTGTCTGCATGTGTTCTTCTTTCTGCAGCACATCATCTTTTCTGTGGGCAACCCAGTCGTTGAGACAGATGGCCAGGCAGAAGAAGTTGTTGCACCAGAGAATCAGAGAATATGTGACACTGCCATCAAGGCAGATTGGAGGGTGTGCAGCTAATCAGGCTAAGGCTGTGGGCACAAGTGACAGCAGCGTTGGAGGAAATACGGCATCAGTAGGAGAAGAGGCGGCAGCCCGGTGTTAAGCTTTCGAGGCTGCTATTGCCAGAGCCCAGGCAGAAGCAGAGGACAGCATGGCCCATGCTCGGTTTTCAATTTTGGAGGGGTCTCTGATGGCAGACCCAGACATTGAGGTGAGGATCAGGTAGGTCCTGGAGATCCTCATGTGGGAAGAGAAGTACAACTCTTGCAATTACAGCATTGGAGGAGGACATAGATCTTCAATTTCTGTAGATGTGTGGGTTTATTTATTATTTGGGAGGGTTAGGTTCCTTTTGACATTTTATCTCTTTGGACATACGTTCCTATTGATCATGTCTTGTGTGATTTTTATTACATTCCTTCCTTTCATACGACAATCTCTGGTATTGCATTGTTATTGTAGCATGTGCTGAATGTGTTTGCTTGCTGTCATATTTGTGTCTGAGTGAGCTAGTGTGCATGTCACTAGCTATTTGGCCCATCATTTCCACGATCCACAGTCTGTTGTATGGATTGTAACAAGGCTAGATACAATATTTTGTGGGTCATTCGGACAACTGACATGTTTCTGTAGGACATGTGCCCATGCTTCATGGTATCTCTAGGTATCTACCAGTGTATCATGGACACTTTTTTTGTAAATGGTTATTGTGTAGTGCTAGCAGGTGACATTCACAGTTTGGATATTTTTGAGTCTCTGGTCAACACATATCTAGCCTTGCAGCTTCCAGTGTTTGGTAGACCTGAAGGCAGGTAATTACAGTCAGTGATGTGTAGGTGATGGGTAATGCTCTGGAAAAGGGCCCTTAGGCATGGAAGCTCAAGACTAGACAAACATACATAAAAAACAAAGAGTCCTAATGTCAGGAGGAGAGAACCTGGGAGAGGTTATCATTCAAACAAGAAGGTTTTCAGTAAATGCTTGAAGAATGCCAAGGAGGAGGAGGACCTTACATCTGGTGGCAATGCATACTAGAGGCGAGGAGCCGCCATAGGGAAGGATCCATCCTGGATGATAGCCAGTTTAGCTTACGGGGTCAGCAAGAGGCCTGAATTGTTGGATCTCAGGGTGCATCTTGCTGGACGCCAAACCCAGTAAAGATGACACATAGGTTGGGCTTTTTCCAAAAAGATAAGAGTGAGCAATGCACAGAGTGCGGACGACAATACCCTTTCTAATAGGGAGCCATTCCAAGGATTTTCTTGCCACTGTTACATGGTCAGATTTATGCAGACCACAGACCACTCTGATTGTGTTATTTTGAACCTCCTGGAGGCGATTCAGTTCCCCCTGACCTATACCCTGTAGCAGGCTTGAGCAGTGATCTAAACAGGACCCAATAATAGCTTGCGCCAGGGTGGCACTACAGCATGAGTCTAGAAAGGGGCAAATTTGTGCCAGGAGCTTGATATAGTAGGATGGGCAGGAGTCAAGATGGCTAACATGAGCTTTCATGCTCAGTTTGTGATTCAAAATAACTCCCAGAGTATTAACCTTCGGGAGAGTTTTAAGAGAGCATTCAGCCGCTTAAAGGATTCAAATGCAGGATCGAGGTGACAGAGCTTGTAAGAAGTGTCAACAATCATCATTTCAGTATTTGAGTTATTGAGTGCCAAGCCATTGAGCAACGTCCACCTATTTATGAGATTGTAGGAGGTGTTTATTGTAAGGGTGTCAGCCACATGGTTACCTGTTAGGGGGATGAGATACTGGGTGTCATCTGCATAGTTTGCGTACATTACATGCTTGGACTACAGCAGATCGAAGAGGGGCCAGGAGAAGATATTAAATAGTGTAGGAGACATACACGATCCCTGAGGAACATCAAAGGGCAGTACAGATCCCTCTGCAAGGGCAATGTTGCAATGTACCCTAGCTGTTCAGTCCGTCAGAAAGGAAAGAACCCAGCTGACCGCTTCAGGAGTGAAGGAGGATGATTATTGGAGTTGGGTGACTAGTGTCGGGTGACTAGTATGGCATGGTCCACCAGGTAAATGATGGTTCTGGACTAAGTCCTGAGAGGTACAAGTGTGGTGGTGAATCAGATATTTTATGGTCGCTGGTCATGGACAGAGAAGACCATTGTTCCTTTTCTTCCTTCCTGTCCCAAGAGGGTGGATGTCTGCACATGTTCTTGCATGCGCTGGATTGTATGGCTGAGTGCATGCATATGTTATCACGAAGGTGGCTTTTGGACTAGAGGGAGATATGCTTGTAGATGGTACATGACATTTTGAAGTTGACCATTTTTTGAGGTGTGAGCCAATGCTGTTTGATGAGGGTTGTTTAGCTGTACTAGACTCATCTGTTGTTTTATGGATTATGCCTTCGGGTACATAATGGTGGTGTTCATAAAGTCTTCAAGGGAGGCATGGAGGCCATCAAAGTGGGTAGGGGCAACGATTTGGATGGTAGTGGTGATTTGTTTAACTGGGATGAGGGAATTGTGCGTTATTATGTGCAGCTTGATGGAGAGGTTTCTCTTATTGTGGGAGTGAATTGCAATTGCACAGGAGGAAAGCTGGTGTAAGTGTTTGTAGATGATGTGAACTGCCCCCAATCCTCCTGTGGTGTCATGACCCTTGTCCTGCTTATTTATGTTGTAACTTGATTGGCCATATCTCTGCCAGCCACCCCCCAGGTAGTACTGACATATAGTGTCTCTGTGAACCACGTTGGTCTATGAGGAAGCAGATCCAGATGTCATGTTCCTCACATATCAGGTGTGCTCCCTGTAATGATGACAATGACACTTTCTATAATTGCAGGCCAGGCACATCATCTGCACTAATTTATTACGTTGCTGCTCACAGACATTATAATAGACGTAGCATTTTGGCTACCTCACACATGTCAAGGTCAAATATGCACTACAACAGCCCCCCACAGCATAGGATTTGGTGTTCACCTACATGTACTAAAGTGCATGACAAGCAGCATATGTTGTCACGCTGATAGCCACATACAACCTGTCCTCCTTCCTGACTGACGTATGTTACCCACCTACACCCAAAGGCAAGATATCTTCATCCACATTGGCTACTGCTTGCTATGTTTAGTCCACCCAAGACAGAGAGGAGCCCCTCTCATTCACTTTCGTTCATGTGCATGCACCCCAATGTACCTCTACACCGCTGGTTTGTATCAAGTAGTCTTTGGTGGCTTCCTGCTTTTAAATGCAGACATGGTCAGCTTGAACTTCGAGTCCCTCCCACTCAAGGACAGTCATTACTCAATTAGAGACTTCACAGACGTTCTCATCATGATGTCTCCCATTCACACCAACACATTCTTCCTCACTGCCTTCCATGTTCAAGGATATCCTGTAACAATGGGATGAAGCAAGGTGTGCAGTGCATTCAGAACATTAGAAACAGTACATAGTAGAGTCAACATGCATTGAAGGTTCCATCCCTTCCTCCTCATGAACACCCTAAACACCCTATGGCCTCGGTGTCCAATGACACTGCACTTGAAGAGAATGTGACAACTGGCTTTCACGTGTTTCACTCCAGCCTAGTTATCCATATCCACGGGCAAAGCAGCAAACGGGCATTAAGATCATTTAGTCACTTTCCAATTCTGGCTCCTCAACAACATCCTCCTCACAACATGCAGTGATGTTTGTGAAAGTGGAATAACTGAAAGTTGCTTATCCATTCAATGTTCCACGGTCTTGCCGACAACGTCGACCACCATGCATCTGTCTGCCAACAAATCCGCTATCCTTGCATTTCTACAGCCTCTTAATCTAAGGGCTTCAGTAGACAAGGGGGTATCATGCATGGCCACCTCCGGTAAATGCATGCAACACACAGTCAATTAATCTCCAGTGGAATGTGCCAATGATGCATTGGCACCATAGGCAAAGAGACCAACAAAGAGATTCCTGTTGAGGCCATGGCAAATTGCATGGTGTGTGTCCACAACACACACATACAGTGGTAAACAAGGTATTCAAATAGAATAGATGTATCATGTTGTGTATATTCTGGTTCCCCATGCACATGCATCATCAATTGCACAACCCATGTTTAGTAACAGAGACATTTCCTATGGCGACCATCCTCCCTGCATTGGTACTCCTGGCCATCCCACCTATAGCAGTCATCCCTTAGCTTACAATCATCCGCAGCTGCCTCAGCCATGACACCTTCATCTCACCACTGAAGCCAGGGAAGTGCTTGCAACTACCAATATCTTCCTCGATTTGCCATTGTGGGTTTCCTGCTTGAGGATCAAGTGGCCACACATTTGCTCCAACAGATGTGTCCCAAATACATCTTTCAGTGTAAGCAATGTTTCCTTGGAGCCAGTTGCCACACAGACACTACTACCATTAGTACTGTTCTTTGGCCTGTTTGTGATGTAATTGGTGTGCACATCATGGTGCTGTATGTTAGAGTGACTCACATATCACCCTTGTCGGTGCTTCTTTCTGGTGTACTTGATATTTTTATGTTGTGCAATTGCTTGATAGCACCACTCACAGGCTCTATTTATCTGGTGCTAGGGGGAGGAGGGTGCAGCTATTACCTCCCCATCCCTGTTCATCATAATAGTGCATGTACTCCTTTCGCAAATCCCTCAAAACTACACTATTCAACTAACATCCTCCCTCCTTCGCCTACACTTGCTCGAATACGTATGCTACGAAATGTGTCCTGTACTGTAAGAAAATTGCTTTGTAACCATCTTCCTTCCATTGTAACCAGATTATGTATTCATGTAACAGCGCCACGATGCCCCTGGGCTGACGTGCGCTTTAAATAAATCCGAATAAATAAATAAATAAAAATAAATACTACAAAGAGCCACTCCTTCTACCGATATAACCCTTTTCAAAAGATTACTTTATTTTTTATTTTTAGTGTGTCGCCTTTAAAGCCCAGGATATAAAACACCTGACCAATATCAAAATCCTCCTATCTTCCTTTCTGTCCTATGGACAGTGAACCCTGGATAGGCCAGCTGGTCTGGTCTCTTGATTGTTTTGAAGTTTTAAACCCAATGCTGGTCTTTGCAGGTCTAAGAATGCTGTTATGGACTTCAGGAGAGGGGAACAGCCACTGGCCAGGTAAGTATGGGGCAAACCAGGATTCTCTTCTAGGTTGAGCCCCATGGCTGATCAGGCTTGTGGGTGGCTACAAGGGAATGTTTTCTTTCAATCCATCTAGACAGTACATCCTGGTCTCTTGTTTTCCAAAAGGGTTGTATCCACTGTGGGACTGTGGCTCTATGTATGAGTTGTGTGATATGCCCCTCAGTCGTTGTAGGGCATGGAATTCAGGAGGGAAGGACAGTCCCAGCCTTGGTGAGTATGGGGCATCCCTGGAGTTTCTGCTGGGGTGAACACTGGAGGTTCCAAGGATTATGGGTCACTGCAAAAGGAAATCCCTAGGTCTGCAAAAGAGCCTGGGCTGGGAATGAGCTACAAAAGTCACTGGGGACCATGCTTTTGTCTTGACTTAAGGAAGGAGCCTTCCTGCTGACAACCCCCCACATCAAAGCCCCCCACATCAAACCCCAGAACTGTGTACATTGTCTGCTAGACACAGTTACCATCTTCTCATTTGAAAGAGCCTTGCTTTGCCTTAGGGAATTCTCTGCCCCCCAAACTCCCAAGTGTGCCAGCCCCACATTTGTTAGAATACCACCGGTCTATAGTCAGACTGCTGAAGGCAGATGGCCTGGTCTTGCAGTATGTTAGAGTGTTGTGTTTGGAATTTTGGAACATGGTTAAGAGGGTTCCCCAGTCAGTCCCGCGACACATTTCTGTTAGTTGTGTGGCTGTTTATTCCGCCCTCCTGAAATTCGGCTCTAGGGACTGCAATTTAGCGGGCTAGCTTATTTGTTGGTTATTTGTGAGGCACCGGCCACTGCGTTGAAGGTCCTTAGTGTAGCCTCTTCATTCAGGGGACTTTGCTCTCTCAGTGACCATAGACCATTAGTCATAGACCATAGTGGAGTTCAGGGTCTTAGGAGCACTGGCCTGCTCTCTGTCTTCTTTAAGGAGTACCTGCCTTGGTGCTCAGTCATCATCCTCTGAGCGTGGCAGATGATGAATCCCGTTTGTTCCCCCTTCCAACATTTGGGAAGTCTTACACTTGGACTATCTCTGGCAAGATATCGTGGAATGTTAATTATATAATGCAAGAGTGTTCTTAAATGGGGGTCTTTCTGAAAGGTCCTAGTTGATTGTCTAGCTTTGGTCCTGCGAGTGGTGTCCTCCACATTTCCCCCTCTCTCGGGGGTGTTTGTGACTCTCCACGTGATGGCTACTGCCCCCGTTGTGCAAGGGGAGTTAATTCCTTTTTGGACCAAGTGTGTGCCGGTCCGACCTTTGCATCTTTCATATATCTCATAGAGTGAGTATTGTGATGAGGAAGAGGGTTGTCCGAGTAATGCTCAGTTTACTTACTGATTTTCGTCATCATTCCTAGTCCTACACTCCCTCATCACAGTACTGATACCCGCCTCTCCCACCCCAGTGGTAAGAACACCCCTGTTCTTTTGGTACAGGGGTGCTTTATAACCCAGGCTATGAGGGGAGAGGGGCTGAAAAAAAAATGGAAAAGGTTTTTGTCAGAATGTAGAGTCAAGTACTGTGACGAGGAAGAGTAGTACTATAATAAAGATTACAACAAGTAATTTGAAACTGGTTGAGGCATTCTGAGGATTGCACAATGCAATTGCTACAATTGCCCGTTCATTGCTTTATTTAACAGCAACCGTGGGCTGTGCTGTGTGCATGTTGTGGGCATCTATGGCACTACAGGTTTTCCTTTGCTTCGTTGGATCTTGCACAGACATTATTTTGTGAATCAGCTTAATTCTTTGTTCTATTTTTTTTATTTTGTTTGGTCATTTGTGCCTCATATTAGCTTTCCACATTCTGCAACCTAGCAGAGGGGTATTATGATACTCTTATTCCGCCCTTCATTCCTTTATGCTACATGTTCACACTACAATACTACCCAAGATGTTGATTCTCTGATGCATGTAATAATAGGATAACGAGCTATTTTTAGACTTCAGACATCAAGAAAAGCTCAAATATGGCGTGTCCCGCCTAACCTTCTAACATCCAAATCGAGTGGATCAGATCAATTGTAGAATTATTTTAGTGTGCTATTCGTTAAACTAAATCGTGTCGCTTTCACCTCTACAACATTCGCAAAACTCGACCCCTCCTTACCTTTCACGCCACTAAACTTTTAATTACCTCCCTCATCTTCTCCAGACTCTTCTACTGTTCCTCCCTTCTCTTTGGACTCCCCTCCTCTCATCTCTCCCCCCTTAAATCCATCTACCACTCTGCTATCCACTCCCTATGCCATCTCTCACCTCTTGATTCCATCTCCTCCTCCCTCTCCTCTCTAGGCTGGCTCTCTTTTCACTCCCAGCTCAAGTTCAAGTTCCTCTGTCTGGTTTTCAAATCCCTCCATGGTCTTGCCCCCGCCCCCCACTTCTCCTCCCTTCTTTCCTTCTATACCCCTTCATGTTCTCTCCGCTCTGCTAATCATTTCCTACTCTCTCCTCCTCATCCACCCTGCACCCTCTCCCGCTTCCGCTCCTTCGAACTCATTGCTCCCTTCCACTTGAACCGCCTCCCCCTTCAGATCCGCTCTTCTCCCTCCTACCCTTCTTTTCGCTCTTCCCTAAAATCTTATCTCTTCCACTCACCTCCCTAACACCCCACGTTTCCTTTCCTCCTCCCTTCCCCTCTACTCTCACCTCTTACTCCTGCTCTTCCTTCCCTCTCCTTCCCATCTACCTCCTTCCTCCCTTCCCCCGCTCGCATCTAGTCTCACTTTTTGCTATCGTCTTCCCTCACATTCCTGCACTCCCTCCTTCCCCCGTTCTTACCTCCTCTAACATCTACTACTCCCTTGCACACCTCTCCCCTCCTTACACCCTCCTCACCTCTGCAATATTGTAAGTTGTTCATTATACTGTTTTCAGATTGTGGTTCAATTGTCATCTTATGCTTGCTGTATGTTACTTGTTCTCATGTAAAGCACTTTGGAATAAAGGGCTATATAAATTCAATAAAATACAAATACAAATACAAAAAACAGTATGCGGGTGTATTTTCTGGCTTTTATGATTAGGTTAATACGTCCGAGATCTTTCAAACCAAAATTGTTGTTTCCAGAGTTTCATTTGCTGCCTTGATGGTTCAGCTATTAACAAAAGAACCCTGAACTTTCATCAACGGGAAACAGTTTTGGCATCTTGCCGCTAATGGGTAGACAGCGATTACAATACTACTTGGCAATTTGCTTTACAATAGGTTTTATTTTTAGAAGTACTGCCCTTACCGTAAGTATTAGAGCAACTGATTGCTTTGCTCTGTCTTGCCTGTAGCTAGAAGACGGCCCAGAAGCAAAGGCTTTGTTCCATACTGGTTCATGAAATTGTTTGCGCCCTTTTCATGTCAGAGCTTTTCGCATATTTGTTGCTATGCCACAGCGTTCATAGATAACACGCTGGAGGATGTCTTTTGTCATGGACCCTTTTGTTCAGATAATTGATGCCACAATTAATAGTGAAAGTATATTTTGCCCATTCAATTAATCACCTTTTTCGAAATATTTGTGTTAAACTCATCTGGGTCAAAACGTAATTAAAATGTACTGTTTCAAGGGAAGTGCCCGCTGTAACTCCACCGTAAATGACCTTATTGCTCACATTGGCCCTCATTACAAGTAAGGCGGTGGACCATGGTGCTACTAGCACCATGGTCCATGCCGGATTCCGCCATGGTGGATGGCGGAATAACCGCCCCATTCCAAGGTGAGTGGGGCGGTAATTCCCCATTCACCATTTGCCCTTCCCCATTCCCATATTTGTCCCATAGGGCATAATGGGGATTGGGAAGGCGCTAATTACGGCACCGTAAATTACGGTGCCGTAATTAGAACCAAGGTCGCTTAGTGCCTTGGACTTTAACGCCTGCAAAAAGCAGGGGTTAAAGTGTGAATCAGGCGTTAAGGGTTTAACGGCGCTGACGCTCTTTACGGCGCTGTTAACCCCTTAACGCCTGACTTGTAATGAGGGCCATTGACATGTTGTACTTTCTGTTGCTTGACTTCTTCCATATTCGGATAATAATAACAATAATAATAATAATAATAACAGTCCACATGGCCAGCCTTGCCTATTAGTTGAGTGTTTCCCATTCGCCATGATCTGCATTTGCCGTGATGCGGCATAAAGTTGTAAGTACTTCCTCAAAGTGTTTAAACCACTGCATATCTTCTTTTTAATTGCACTAATACTCTCCCTTTCCCCCCTACATTTCTCCAGTCTGCCAATCCGGGTCTTCTCCCTGCCCACTGCAGTGACAGGACTGTTTTCTTGGTGGGTTTCGCATCCATCACCTGTGAGGTTGATGCTGACTCTGCTTATTTACCCACAAGGGGCACCTCAATGTACCTTGGCTTGGAAGACATTGCTACAGTGAGGTGGGGGCTCAGGGCGCATGCTCTAACGCCTCAGATGGACAGCTTAGTTGCCTTATTTGAGCATTTGCATGCGCCCACACAAAAAGCTGAGACAAGGGACATCCCAGAGAAAGCCAGAAGTATAGGGCCTGATTCATGGAAGTGCTTTTTAATCGGGCAATCCCATAGGAAAACGTTCCATGAATCAGGTAGTCTTGACTGGAGCGTTTGCTCCAACTCTCGACTTTAGAAAAATGCTAACTCTCTTGTAGTAGAAATGTGAACATATCTGGCAGTAATTACTGGCACTGCAGGGGCCTCAATGTTCGTTCGCCACCCTCTGATGTCGCCCCATTTCTTCCACATTGCTCCCATTTACGCTCAACGTGCATAAACTGTGACTTTCGCTTTGTGTTTACTGCTGACTTACATCCCCACACGTTGTTCTCTTTTCTTAACTCATCACGGGTTATATAAGCAATCATTGCGATTTCAAATATGATGATCTCGTTACTGATATGCAAAAGATAATTACTTTCATGTACACAATCCACATAACTGTATGATGTACCAGATAAATATCAATTAAAACAGCCATACACATTCAAGGCAATTTAACAGAATAGAGGAAGACTCTACCCACCGCACCCTGGCATCACTAATGGGTAAGTGCAAGCAGGAATGCTATTAGATGGCATCACTAATGGGTAAGTGCAAGCAGGAATGCTATTAGATGGCATCACTAATGGGTAAGTGCAAGCAGGAATGCTATTTCAATTGCCCCCCCCCACCAGACATTGGACACCCATCCTCCCCACAGATTTAAAGTTTTTCCTTTTTTACTGGGATCAAAGTGGCCATGGGTCATTCATTATGTTCTTATCAGGTGTTTGACAACTCTGTACACTAGTAGTGAAACGTATTGCACACAATGTGCATCTGAACAGCATGTTAGAACAATTGACATCAGGTCTATGACCAGTGGCGTAACACAAGATCTGGGGGCCCCCCTGCGAACCATGCTGAGGGGGGCCCTCTCCAAATCGGCAACAAATCACGAGTCGCGCCACACACGGCCTAGATTACCACGCTTGTGCAATATGCACAAACGTGTTGCTGAAGTAGTATACCACACACTGCACTAGGAGAAAGATATAAGTATGTGTTTTAATGCAATATACAACACACTTTCTGAGAAAACTTGGCTAAAAAGCCACAGTGTTTGCTATTGTTTTGTAGGGTAACAACAATCCAATACATGCAAGTCACCAACAGTGCACATGAACATTAATGCTTCGCTATTAAAAATGCCATACCACAATGAAAACATGTCCAACAGGTTGCACAATGTAGACCAGTGTAGACACATAATAACATTACAGTAAAGCATGCCAGGCCGCATTAAGACATACCTAGACTGGTTGCACCAAAATGCCAGTCGAAGCAATGAGACTCATCAAGAAGAGAGCACACATTCATGCCTGTGTTTCTGCGGCCTCTAACACAGCCAAGCTCTTTGAAATCTGCATGGAACTGGCCAATCCCGTTGCGGTTTCTACCTCTCCTGTTCTCTCAACAGGCCCTCTGTACTTTGGCCTCTCGCTTCCCCGCTAAAACTCAGGACATCCCGTCCACCATCTCCTCTTCCTCTACCTCTTCCTCTCTCGGGCCCCTTTGGCCATCTCTTCCTCTCCTCCTCCTTTATCCTCTTTCTCTCTAACACCTGACAAGGTTTCTAGACAAGTCCCATCTGTGGAAGTGTATTTGAAACAGGTGCTCGCTTGCTCCTCCAGAACCATCAAGGAATACATTGACACCCTTGATCCAGCCTTGGCTGATTTCTGTAATCATTCTTTTGCCATTGGAACTTTCCCCTCTCCGAAACTCTTGGAAAAGCTGGGCAACTGCCAGCTTACTCTGTTGGTTGTCTCCATGACAATCAGTCTGGCTTAAGAGCTGCCAGAGGCACGGAAACAGCTCTCCTAAACAGCTCTGAAGACCTGACCTCTAGCCTTGATTCCAGCATTCCTTCTGTCCTCATCCTCCTGGAACTTTTCTCTGCTTTCGACATGGCCAACCACGCCATCCTGATCAATTGACTCTGTGAGAACCTGAGCATCCTGAATCAGGCCCTGGAGTGGCTGACCTCCTTCCTCGTGGACCGCCCCTCCCAGGTCCAACTTGGTCTCTTTCACTCCGCCACCTCTCTCTACATGTGGTGTTCTCCAGAGCTCTATCCTCTCACCTTGGTTTTTCAACTTCTACTTTGCACCTTTGGCCCACCTGATCTCTACCTTCTCCTCTAACTTACATTGTTATGTGGATGACACCCAGCTTTCCTTCAGGCTCCCCTCAGCCTACTCTTCTCTCTTGCTCATTACTGGTGTCATCTTCAACTCTACTCTCTCTTTCTCTCCTCACATCTCAGACGTCGCCAAGAAGTCCCACTACCAGCTGCACTTCCTCAAAGGGACTCTTCCCTTTCTTACTTTCCCCCAGAAGCTGACTGTCTCCAGAGTTCTGGTTCTCTCTAGGCTGGACTACTGCAAAAGCCACTTTCTCAATCTACCTTCCTCTAATCTCTGCCCTCTGCAACTAATCCAGAACAGGACTGCAAGACTTATCCTTGGCCTCAAGACCAGGGACCGTATCTCTCCAGCCATGAAATCGCTCCACTGGCTCTCGGTGGCTGCAAGGATTAAGTTCAAGACCCTTTCGTTGTCCACAAGCCTTTCTAGGGCTGGGATCAGCACTACATCCAACGGTCTCTTCTGAAATACCTTCCTTCTTGAGCCCGAAGGGTTAGATGCTTCTCCAGGCAGAGAGTGGGGGGGTAGATCCTTTTCCCCTGCAGGTGCCTGCCTCTGGAATGGACTCCCTGCCCCTCCCAAACTTGAACCGGACCACCGAAGTTCTGGAAGGAGCTCAAAATGTTCTTCTTCTCCTCTGCTTTCGCTCTCTACCTCCCCTGCTGACCTACCTGACGTACCTGTCATCTTTACCAACTGGTTGCTTGGCTACCCTCAGTCTCACTGAGTCCAGGCTCTTTCTTGATCAGTCACCCTTGCACTGCCTACGGGCTACCACACAGTTATGGGCTGTAACTGTAACCCTACAGTCCCTTGTTCTCCTTGCACTACCCAGAGCTGTGCTGCCCTGGCTGCACTTTCTCAGAGCATTGCTGCTCTGTTTTCTCCTCGCCTCTCCCTTGCACTTTCCCCCTCCCTTTCCCCTTGCACTTCTCGTTCTCGCACTTGCACAATCTGATCGACACAAGGCTTAGTAAGATCATTTGTTTTGTCCTCCCTGTGTTTTCCTTCCCTTGTCTTGTCGTGCCTATAAACACTTCTGTATGGGTGCGTTATATATGACTTATCATATCATATCATATTATCTTATCACAGATGCCCAGAAAAATATAAAGTGCTGCAGTAAAAAATGGCTAGACTGGCAGAATACAAATGCCATTCTAGCCAGGTAATTACACTTAGCAGGACTGCTTTATCAGAAATGCTCAGTTAAAAAAAGTCATTCCAAACTGAGGAATGACTAGACTGGCTGCACCAAAATGCCTCTCTAGCCACTAATACCACATATCATGCCTGCTTAGCATGGACATAGACGATCATTATGATTTATTGCACAAACCCACCCCCCCACACACACATCCCTTCTCCCTCCCCTCCCCTACCCCAACCTCCAAAATCAGCTCATTAGCCCAGAATTACCTCCACGTCCCTCTTCCTTGTCCCAGTGCTTATGTATGAGGCTCCTTGCCTCACTGGTAAGTACTGGGATGAGTAAGAGTGGGACTAGGAGTAATGAAGATTACACGTAGCTAAGTCAGGCATTACCTTCATGTACCTCTACCTTATCCCAGTACTTGTGTGTGAGGCATAGTGCCTCACACACAAGTACTGCCTCATATACAAGTACTAGAATGAGGAAGAATAGGGCTAGGTGTAATGAAGATTACCAATAAGTAATCAAGTCATTAAACACAAGTAGTGGTGCACACCATTGATCTGACAGGGCTTCAGCACTCCCCCCCCCACTGAATTTGTGGGCTATGTTGACTTGACCTGGCTGACCTACAGAGCAGTTGCCGGAGAGAAAAGTACACATCTGTTAAACGGCACCTGGGTTTCGCTGTTAACAGCAATTACTAATGTACAGCATTTCACTGTTAGTACCTGCATTCAAATGCCTAATTTGTTAAGCAATTGAAATTGTGATGTGGGTTTAGTACTTGCATGCCAGGGGAGTGACTGGAAGGGTAGAGAGGGAACAGGAGTCCAGTTGTTCTCACAGCAGTCCATAAGTGGGTTCTTTCAGACTTAAAGGAGAGAGTGAACTGCGTGTAACATTGAAGCAGGACTAGCATAGTCTCATTAAAATGTGTAAAGAAGTTAGATGCCCCCACACAAATAAGTTCGCTCCTCCCCACCACATGTGAAGTTAGCGCCTCTCCCAACATTTGAAGGGTTAGCCCCCCTGAAATATAGATTTGTTGTGCCCCTGAACGCAAGCACACACACCATTCACCATATATACACACGCACACCAAGCCATACATATATTTAAGAGTGCACTCTTTCATAATACAGGCACACCCATGTAGCCACCCATACATTTAGTGTGCACCCTTTCACCATACAAAGCGCACCCAGGCAGCCACCCGTACATTTAAGTGTGCAACCTTTCACCATACAGGCACACACACCCAGGCACCTACCCATACATTTATGTGTACACCCTTTCACCATACAGGCACACCCAGGCAGCCACCCATACATTTAAGTGTGCATCCTTTCACTGTACACGCACATCCAGCCATCCATACATTTGTGTGTACGCTTTCAGCATACACTCACGCAGGCAGCCACCTACACATTTAAGTGTGGATACTTTCACCATACATGCACACCCAGGCAGCCACCCATACATTTAAGTGTGCATCCATTCACTGTACATGCACAAACGCATACCCAGCCACCCATACATTTGTGTGCACTATTTCACCATATACTCACGCACGCACACGTCATGGGGTTGAGGGGATCCATAATACTTCAAAAATAATTTGTTTCTTTTTGTAGTCACTCTGATTTCATAAAGAAATGATTTCCGTTAAGGACTGAACCATAGCGGAAATAATTTATTTATGAAGCCAGAGTGATCTAAAAAATAAACTATTTATTTTTGAAGTCATAGGGCTTCCCCACCCCATGACATGGAGGCCTCCAGCCTAGGGTCTTCAGTCATGGGTTGGGGGTAGCCCCCGGACTTCAAAAAGAAAGTTTCTTTTTGTATTCACTCTACCTTCATAAATAAATTATTTCTGTTACAGAAAGCATTTCTTTACAAATGCAGAGTGTATTCAAAAAGAAAATGTAAAAAAAATGTTTTAAAAAATAATCTTTTTTTTTAACTCTAAGTGGGCCCCCCTCCCAGAACATGTGTTCGCGGGGCCCCCCGCACTGTGGGGGTTGTGGGGGCCCCTGTTATGCCAGTGTCTATGACCTCGGCTTGAAAGCCTTCTCACCTCAAACCCAAATCTTTTCAGTCATCTCAATACAATTAATCTTTTTGACCATTTCATCTCAAGCCTTCTCATGAAACTTAGGGGTGTGTGTTTCTTTTTGTTTTCTTTTCTTTTAGTTATATTCCCCCCTTCTTTGAGTACTTTTATATATTTTAATATTGGCACACGCACAAGTGACACGCCAATCGCAAGCCAATCTCATGCTCCCATCTCTACAATCCCATTCCTATGCTTCTGGGCCAAAGAAAATGGAAACAGCTTAAATCATGTTGGCCTCCAGATGTACTCTGGAGATCATTACAACATACATGTATTCAAAACAATGACCCAAATACATGACATCTTTCTTCCTGTTTGAAACTCACAATCACAGGTCCACAAAAAATGTGCTTTCAATCACAAAGGCTTCACCTAAATAATATGATCATCTAAAAGACACTAGGCATTTTAACAATTCTGCTTTGCATTGCTACTTTATGAACATCACTAATGTCTCACTAGAACATTTTAAATAATGCAAGCATGGTTAAACATTTAATTTCCTCCTGCATCAAGACAAATATTGTACCAGGGAAAAGTTCTATCTGATTTGGCCAGGTTTTTTCCAATTATTTTTTTTTAAGATTAATTTTGCTGCAAATATATGGGGGGAGACCTCCACAGTTGCCCCTTAGCACCCCTAAATTAATTATTAGTCTAAACCCACCCCCACATATATTTGTGGCAAAACCCAATGAAAACATTTAGGTGAAAACTACTTTGATGGAATCTGCGGTAGTGAAAACTCCTGTCACAGTTATATCAATTCAGTGGCATCGCTAGGATAGGGCCAGGGGAGGGGGGTACTGGCCTCCCCTGCACAATATCATGCCCCCCTGCTCCCGAGGACAGGTGAAGATCTGCCCTGGGAGTGTTGTCAAGTCTGTTTAAAGTAGGCTTGGTGACTTTGTAGCAAAGCCTATTACATCTCGCAACTGAAAAGAGTTCCTTGACTGTCCTGCAGCAGCCCTGCCCTTTACCATGGCCTGCAATTATTCCTCTGTCTTATGTCTTATCTGATGGGTTATTTATTCCCTCTGAGAGACTCCTAACAGCTGGCTTAACTAGTACGTGGTTTCACACTTACAAGATATTTAAAGTTACACAAGAAAGCTTACTTTTCCAAAGTTCATAATTAAGTCTACTAATTTAACATGGAAACAACGGATTGCTTTATAGGGATAGTTAAATGTTTTTTAAAAGTTACACAACAAGCTGGAAGCCTGTGACCAATGTAATCCTTTTCCTAGTGACCTTACTACAAAACATTTTTTAGTGATTCTTACAGTTAGAAAAGTACAGTTGTGTAAAGGGAAGGTTTTTTCAGGATGTAGAAAATAAAACTACACCAATATGTTTGTGGCTTGACATGTTTCATTAAGGATTTATATATTGTAAGGTTGCTTTAATTTGAGATAGTTTACAATTTTGAAGTGTCCAGTGGGCAGGCATCGGAAGTCCATGCAGTCCTGTTTTCCCCCTTCTGGATTCTGGGACTTGTATTTTTTTTCTATCCCATTCAAAATTTAGGAAAACTACATGTCTCACAAGGACTGGGTTGCCTTATCATGCATGACCATGGGAACCTTCAGCACTCTTCTCTATCAGGCAGTATTACTGTAGGATTTGAAATCCGATGCACACATGTGTAGCAAGTTGAGCTTCAGATGAATGTGTTCAAATGCCTTAATTGTAGATTGGATTAAAATCCCAGTTTTACTGTTTAACCAAAGTGTGTGATCCTGGGCAAATAATGTAATCTCTTCAATCTATAGTGGACTCACCTCAGCAGAGCCAACAATTGTTTCCTCATCTATTGCTGCCAGTTAATAAAATGGTGTGGGCGGCTATTGAATGGACCCACAGAAGATGAGTGAAACATTTTGCAATGCCAAGTTAAACTCTGTTTTTGAGTTTTGTATAGCCCACCGTCCACAATTTTCATGGTTTCTTGGGTTTTCAGTATCTTCAAGATGTGGGTTAGGAGACTAATGCAGAAGCAGGTGAATGATACTTTGTTGCAATGCTGATATGTGCATTGTCTGAAAAGGTGGAGTTCTCTGTGGTGGGTTAGTTTTATATATTATGAGAGTTGTCTGAATTAGTGGTTAATGTGCGATCCAGGTTGGTAACTTAAATGGTTTATGTGATTGTGTCTGTCCTTGTAGTGTTTAAGGAGTGTGTGGGGCTGTATTGGTGTATTTGTGGTAGGTTAGTGTGCTATTTAGGGAATTTCATCAGCTGGTATGCATTCTATTGTTTTATCTGTATTGAGTCAGTGAGGCGTTGTATGTGAAGATGGGTTGTTTGTTAGGGGGTGTAGAAGGATTTTCAGGTAGTTATTGTTACCATACATTACTCAACAGACCACCTGATAAGAACTGGGAGAAACCTTTTTCACTTTGGAAAAATCACAGTTCATCATTTATTTGCTTATATGCTTATATCAATGGAAAACTATATTATGAGGCATAGGCTCTGATGTTGTGGGGGAAAGGTGTAACGCTCACCTGATTCCCACGGAGGCGCAGGTCGTGGCAGGAAGGTGTCTGTGACTCGAAAGGTGATGTGCAGGACTCGATGGGCTTCTGGGGTTGAACCTCTTCGCACTGTGTGACGGACTCGTAGGGTGAGGTTTCTGCAGATGAAAGAATATAGGAGTTAATGGTCTGGGTTGTTTAATGTCTCTCTTCCTCTCTCTCCCAAGCTTCTCCGTAGGGCCCCCAGGTCAACGTGCTCACCTTAGATAGGTGAATGCTGGACTCTCCATCTGCGTCTGATGCAGGGCGCTGTTCCCAGTTCCTTCACTGGTGAAACATAGGCCTCTTGGACTCAGAGGACCTTTACCGTCGTTAATCCCACGAGCGGTGAGTTTCCAGACACCTTTTTAGTCTTTATAGTCTTTAGAGTCTTTAGGTGCAAGGCACGTTAACATTGAACAGGACTTCGTATGATGCTTTTCTCCCCTTTTGCTTGCAGGACTCGTGAGGAAGATGAAATAAAGCGCCTGGAAATGCGTGAGTATATGCAAGCACTCTAGCTGTTCTTTCCCTTGCATCGTAGTGCGTGCTGAAGAGGCACCGGAGTATTTGCAGGCGTTCTATTGTGAAGAGCGCGAGGGGCGTAAGTAAATACCTGTCTAATGTCTCTTCTTTTGTCCTTCAGAAGCTTGTTTGCAGCGCCGGAGTCCGCGGAAGGCCCGTAAGTAAATACAATGCTTTTATCTCCGCAGGCGGCGATGCAGCGTGAAGAATTCCAGAGTTCACGGAGTGCCGGTAAGTAATGACAATGCTTTTGTCTTCACAGGCGAAAGTACAGCGTGCCGAAATGACCGCAGCCGATGGATCAGGTGAGTAAGCACTGCGAGTTAAGACTGCCTTGCTAACCTGCTGTTTCTTGTCTCTGCAGATGCTGCTGTCGACTGGATACTGGAATGGTGAGTATGATTCTTGCAGATTGAAGAAGAAAGGCTGGAACAGACTCGGTGAGCGTTCTGCTGCAGATGCAGAATAACGCGAAGCAAGTTTCATCCATCGGGTGTGGTTTAAATAGCCTTGGAGTGATGAGGCGTCTTCCTCCACGGCCCCGCCTAGGTAAGAAAAGAGTTCCAGTTCCAGAAGCTTTCCCCATGCTGAATCCAGGGAATGGAGCTGCCCCACCCAGGTAAGAAAGTAGTTCCTGTTTACAGAGGACTTCTAAGTGGCTGGTAAGTAAGCAGCATGGTCTGCTGCAGGTAAGTCCACCCAAACATCTGCACACATATTATGAGCCCGGCGCTTCCAGTGCCGGGACCGATGATTCTGATGAGCCTGGTGCCACCGGCGCCAGGACAAGGTCCAAAAGGTCCCCGTGGGGACCGGCTGGTGCCTAGGATTAGGGTTAGGGGCCTGCTTCCAAGGATGTTGGGCTGGTCCTGGCTCCTTGGAAGCAGTGATCATGACAGTACCCCCCTCAAGGCCCCTCCTAAGCGTGTCTTCTCCGGGGGTTTTGGCTTGTCGGGGTGATTCAGATGGAATCTCTTGACCAGACGAGGTGCATGGACATATTCTGAGGGTTCCCAAGACCTTTCCTGGGGACCGTATCCTTTCCAATCAACCAGATAGTATAATTTAGATTTGGAGATTTTGGAGTCTAGGATGTTCTTTACTTCTAATTCGAGTTCTCCGTTTACCAAAACAGGTTCTGGGAGTTCAGTCAATCGAGTTTCTGGTTGTACTGGTTTTAATAAGGAGACATGGAATACTGGATGTATTTTCATATGCGTAGGTAATTCCAATTTGACCGCCACCGGATTAATTATGGTAGAGATGGTGTAGGGTCCAAGGTATCTCGGGTTGAAGGTGCGGGATCCTTTTAGAGGCAGGTGCTTAGTGGATAACCAGACCTGGTCTCCTACTGCGTAGTGAGGGGCCTCTTTACGGTGTCGATCTGCTCCCTTTTTGACTTGAGCTTTAGCTCTTTGCAGATGGGCAGTGGCTTCCTTAAAAGCACGGGTAATCTCAGAGTGCAAATGATCCGCAGCTGGTGTTTCGAATTCTTGGGGAGGATCCAAATTAGAGGTTCTAGGATGATGTCCGTATAATAGGAAGAAGGGAGTCTTCCCGGTTCCAGAATGAGTCGAATTGTTGTAAGCGTATTCAGCGATCCATAGAATATCCTTCCAAGGGTTTTCAGTTTGTTGGAGCATGCAACGTAGATATTGCTCTAGAGTCTGATTTGTCCTCTCGGTTTGTCCATCAGTTTGGGGATGGTGACTGGTTGAAAGTCTTACATCAATTTGGGCTAAACAACAGCAACTTCGCCAAAAGTGGGAGATGAATTGACTTCCCCTATCGGAGATTAAAACCGAGGGAAAACCGTGTAACCGAATGATGTTTTCTAAGAATTCTCGGGCCAATACCGAAGCCGAAGGTAGGCCCTTCAGGGGAATGAAATGAGCCATCTTGCAGAATAGATTCACGACTACTAAAATGGTATTATACCCTGAGCATGGAGGTAAGTCTGTGATGAAATCCATGGACAGGGTATGCCATGGACAGGGAGGAATATCCAGAGGGTGTAAAAGGCCGGCTGGTTTCTCCTTCTGACTTTTATTCTGGGCACACACACCGCAAGAGATTACAAAGTCTCTAATATCCTTCTTCCATGATGGCCACCAGAAATGTCTCTTGATCTTTTCCATGGTTTTGGTAATGCCAGGGTGACCCTCCATCAGAGAGTCGTGATAACCGGGGATTACTTGTTTTTGTATTTTCTCACATGGCAAGTACAATCGTCCTTGGAAATATGGCAGGTCTTGATCCACTGAGAATTCTTTTCCCTTTAATTGCCAGTCCTGCAAATCGGCCGGAGTTAGGAGTGACTTGACTGCAGTCTTGATGTCTTCAAAGGATTGAGTGTGGACTAACCCCAAAATCCTTTGTTCTGGGATTATGGGTATTGGTTCTGGATTGGTCAAATATTCATCTACTCCCATCCGAGAGAGGGCATCTGCTTTTCCGTTTTTACTGCCGGGTCGATAAGTAATTATAAAGTCAAACTCAGCCAGAAACAGAGCCCAGCGAAGCTGTCTGGAAGACTGAGCTTTGGCCGTCTTTAGATATTGTAGATTGCGGTGATCAGTCATTACGGTGACTGTGTGTCTGGCTCCCAAAAGATAGTGTCGCCAGGCTTTAAAGGCCGATCTGATAGCTAAAAGTTCCTTGTCTGTAATGGAATAGTTGATCTCGGGAGCCGAGAATTTGCGGGACCAAAAGGCTACAGGGTGTAATTGGTGTGTGACCGGATCTCTTTGTGACAAAACTGCCCCCATAGCAAGACTAGAAGCATCTGTTTCCACAATGTAGGGGAGTTCTGGGCGAGGATGTTTCAGAACAGGTGCAGAAATGAATTTAGCTTTTAAGTCCTGAAAAGCTTGTTCTGCTTCAGTAGACCATTCAAAACGTTTGTTCTTTTTTAACAGAGCGGTGATGGGCTGGACTATCCGGGAAAACTCAGGAATTAATCTGCGGTAAAAGTTAGCGAATCCCAACATGCTTTGAACTCCTTTTACCGAGGTTGGTGATGGCCACTTGATGATTGCATCGACCTTCTTCGAATCCATATGAACCCCATTAGGTGATAATATGAATCCCAGGAACTCAACTTCAGTTACGTTGAAAACGCATTTTTCAAGCTTGGCAAAAAGGTTATGTTGACGCAGTCTCCCGAGAACCTTTTTAACGTGTCTCTGATGTTCCTCTTCAGATGATGAATAGACAAGGATGCCATCAATATAGACAACAACACACACATCTATGAGTTCTCTAAGGACATCGTTCATAAAATACTGGAAAGCGGCAGGAGCGTTACAAAGTCCAAAGGGCATCACTTGATATTCAAATAGCCCATACTTGGTGCGGAAGGCCGTCTTCCATTCATCGCCTTCTTTTATTCGTACCAAGTGGTAGGCTCCTCTGAGGTCCAATTTTGTATATATACAGGAGTTCAGGGATCAAAGGTAACGGGTATCTGTTTTTAACGGTGATTTGATTCAGGGCGCGGTAATCTATACAAGTCCTAAGGTCTCCTTCCTTTTTCGGAACGAAGAACAAAGCCGAGGAAGCTGGCGACTTAGAAGGACGGATAAACCCGTTAGCTAGGTATTGGTCCAGATATTGTCTGAGGTGAAGATTCTCTGGCTCGGTGAGGGCATAAATCCTACTGCAAGGAGGAGTTGTTCCGGGTATTAAGTCTATTTGACAGTCGTAAGACCTATGAGGAGGCAGGGTGTTAGCTTGATCCTTCCGAAAGACATCTTGGAATTCCTGGTAGTCGGGAGGTAATATAGGAACCTCAGAAGAAATTGCCGCCACTGAAACTTCAGGCCGAGGATAACAAGTGGTAAAACATTCTGGAAACTGAACCGTCTTTGCTCGCCAGTCGATCTGAGGATTGTGTTTCTCTAACCAAGGGATTCCCAGAATGATCTGGAACTGAGGGGCCTTGATCACATCGAACACAATTTTCTCCCGGTGTCCATCTTGGCTCACTAGCGTCACTTCTTGGGTGGCGTTCGTTACTGGTCCGGAGGCTATCTCCGTGCCATCCACTGTAGTAATGACGTCCTTTACTGCCTTAGGGACAAGGGGTAGATTCATCCTTGATGCCATTTCACGGTCCACATAATTGCCGATTGCTCCGCTGTCGATGTAAGCTTCAATTGCATGCAAACGATCCGGACGTGCTGGACTAATGAGGACCATGGGCACCACGAAATGCGAGGTCACGGGACAGATCTTTACGCTCGGCAAGAGGACCTCTACACTTGCCGGGCTAGGTCGTTTCCCTGCTTAGGACTTGTGGCACTGGTGTCTGCGGCTCCTACAGCTTTCTTAGCTGGTTTCACTGGACAGTCTCGAAGAAAGTGCCCTGAGTTCCCGCAATAGAGGCATAATTGCAGCTGTCTTCTTCTTTCCCGCTCCTTTTGGCTTAAAGGACCTTTCATCCCCCCTATTTGCATGGGTTCCACCGTGTCAGCTCCCTTAGCAGAAGTTTGTGGTTTAGAAAACACTCGGGTATCAAATTTGGAACGATCAGCCTTCCTGTTCTGTAATCTGTGGTCCAATTGGACGACTAAGTCAATATAGTCTGAACATTCTTGTGGAGGGTTCACAACTTGAGCTAACACATCCTTGAGCTCTCCACGCAGGCCTCTGTAGAAAAGCGTTATTCTCTTGTCCTCGGGCCATTGAGTTTCCACTATGAGTCTGTTGAATGAGGCTATATAGGTCAAGAGGTCTTGATTACCCTGTCGTAATGAAAGAAGTTCATGGTCCAAGGCCTGTCCTTGTGCATGTCTTGCAAACAGTTTCTCCATACTAGACTGGAAGGCCTGGAAATCATGCAGAACCGGATCATCCTGGGTGACTAAAGGAATTGACCAATCTGCGGCGCTGCCACTGAGATAAGAAAGCACGAAAGCCACTTTTGTCTGATCTGTTGGGAATGCAGCTGGTCGACATAAGAAATGTAAGCGGCACTGGTTGATGAACACTGCATATTTCTTTGGGTCACCAGAAAAACGTTCGGGCGGAGCCAAGGGCACATTACCAGGTAGATTGATTTGCACTGGATTTACAGATGGTGCAGAAGGATAGCTTCCTCCTGGAGCGGGCAGAGGTGTCTGTCCGGCCTGCGTTTGTAGCAATTGCCTAGCGAGGTCCTCTGTTCGCTCCTTGGAAAGTATTAGTTCTCTTCTTAGAGAGCTTGTTTCCTGACGAGTTGCATGTACTTTTGCTCTTAAGTCTCCGAGCAACTGGGCTAAGTGATCAGTGTCTGAGGTTTCCATTGCGCCTGGGTAGGAGTTTTGCGGTGGGCTTCGCGTTCTGTAACGCTCACCTGATTCCCACGGAGGCGCAGGTCGTGGCAGGAAGGTGTCTGTGACTCGAAAGGTGATGTGCAGGACTCGATGGGCTTCTGGGGTTGAACCTCTTCGCACTGTGTGACAGACTCCTAGGGTGAGGTTTCTGCAGATAAAAGAATATAGGGGTTAATGGTCTGGGTTGTTTAATGTCTCCCCTCCTCTCTCTCCCAAGCTTCTCCGTAGGGCCCCCAGGTCAACGTGCTCACCTTAGATAGGTGAATGCTGGACTCTCCATCTGCGTCTGATGCAGGGCGCTGTTGCCAGTTCCTTCACTGGTGAAACATAGGCCTCTTGGACTCAGAGGACCTCTACCGTCGTTAATCGCACGAGCGGTGAGTTTCCAGACACCTTTTTAGTCTTTATAGTCTTTAGAGTCTTTAGGTGCAAGGCACGTTAACATTGAACAGGACTTCGTATGATGCTTTTCTCCCCTTTTGCTTGTAGGACTCGTGAGGAAGATGAAATAAAGCGCCTGGAAATGCGTGAGTATATGCAAGCACTCTAGCTGTTCTTTCCCTTGCAGCGTAGTTCGTGCTGAAGAGGCACCGGAGTATTTGCAGGCGTTCTATTGTGAAGAGCGCGAGGGGCGTAAGTAAATACCTGTCTAATGTCTCTTCTTTTGTCTTTCAGAAGCTTGTTTGCAGCGCCGGAGTCCGCGGAAGGCCCGTAAGTAAATACAATGCTTTTATCTCCGCAGGCGGCGATGCAGCGTGAAGAATTCCAGAGTTCACGGAGTGCCGGTAAGTAATGACAATGCTTTTGTCTTCACAGGCGAAAGTACAGCGTGCCGAAATGACCGCAGCCGATGGATCAGGTGAGTAAGCACTGCGAGTTAAGACTGCCTTGCTAACCTGCTGTTTCTTGTCTCTGCAGATGCTGCTGTCGACTGGATACTGGAATGGTGAGTATGATTCTTGCAGATTGAAGAAGAAAGGCTGGAACAGACTCGGTGAGCGTTCTGCTGCAGATGCAGAATAACGCGAAGCAAGTTTCATCCATCGGGTGTGGTTTAAATAGCCTTGGAGTGATGAGGCGTCTTCCTCCACGGCCCCGCCTAGGTAAGAAAAGAGTTCCAGTTCCAGAAGCTTTCCCCATGCTGAATCCAGGGAATGGAGCTGCCCCACCCAGGTAAGAAAGTAGTTCCTGTTTACAGAGGACTTCTAAGTGGCTGGTAAGTAAGCAGCATGGTCTGCTGCAGGTAAGTCCACCCAAACATCTGCACACATATTATGAGCCCAGCGCTTCCAGTGCCGGGACCGATGATTCTGATGAGCCTGGTGCCACCGGCGCCAGGACAAGGTCCAAAAGGTCCCCGTGGGGACCGGCTGGTGCCTAGGATTAGGGTTAGGGGCCTGCTTCCAAGGACGTTGGGCTGGTCCTGGCTCCTTGGAAGCAGTGATCATGACAAAAGGATGACCAGTTTGGGGCTTGTGTTCTGGCTTCTGGATGTTGAGGAGGCAGTATTCCAGGTATGGGTGATGGGTTCTGATTGTGGGCAGCAGAATGGCAGATAAGGGCCCTGTACTATGTTGGTGGGAAGGAATGATGCCATGTAATGAGCCTGGACTATGGTGGTGGGGAGGCTGCATTCCAGGGATGCAGCTTGTGTTCTGTCCTCTGACTGTTGAGGAGTCAGGATGCCAGGGATGGGGCTTGGGCTCTGATGCTGTGGGGGAAAGGATGACCGGTTTGGGGCTTGTGTTCTGGCTTCTGGATGTTGAGGAGGCAGTATGCCAGGTATGGGTGATGGGTTCTGATAATGGGCAGCAGAATGGCAGATAAGGGCCCTGTACTATGTTGGTGGGAAGGAATGATGCCATGTATGAGCCTGGACTATGGTGGTGGGGAGGCTGGATTCCAGAGATGCAGCTTGTGTTCTGGCCTCTGACTGTTGAGGAGTCAGGATGCCAGGTATGGGGCTTGGGCTCTGGTGGTGGGGAGGTAGGATGCCTGGTATGATGCATGTGTTATAGGTGTTGGGTGGAAGGATGCCAGGTATGTGACTTGGGCTCTGGTGGCAGGGAGGCAGAATGCCAGGTATGGGACTTGCGTTCTGGCCTCTGACTATTGAGGAGGCAGGATGCTAGGTATGAGACCTGGTCTATGGCAGTGGGGAGGAACAATGACAGGTATTGGGTCCATGGCCCTGGGTAATGGGGGGGGCAAATAGAGCAGGTATGGGTCCTGGGCTGTGGTGGTGGGAATGAATAATGCTAGGTATGGGCCTGGGCTCTGGTTGATGGGGGTGAAAGGATGCCAGGTATGTGACCTGGGCTCCAGGGAGGAAGGATGCTAGGTATGAGGCCTGGCCTCTGTATGGTGGGGGTATGAGGATGCCAGGTAAGGAGTCTGGGCTCTGGCAGTAGGGAATGTACATATTCGTAGCAAGTTGAGTTTGAAAGTTATGTGTTCAAATGCCTAAACTGTAGATTGGATTAAAATCCCAGTTTTACTGTTTAACCAAAGTGTGTGATCCTGGGCAAATAATGTAATCTCTTCAATGTATAGTGGATTGACATCAGCAGAGCCAACTTGTTTCCTCCTCTATTGCTGCCATTTACCAAAATGGCGTGGCCTGTCCATAGAATGGTCCCACATGAGATCAGTGAAACATTTTGCAATGACCTGTTGAGCTATGTTTTTGTGCTTTGTACAGCACACAGTCGGCATTTGGCACAGTGTCTTGGGTTTTCAGTATCTTCAAGAGGTGGGATAGGAGACTATTGCAGAAACAGGGGAAGGATTCTTTGCTGCAATGCTGATGTGTGCATTATCTGAAAAGATAGGATTCTCTGTGGTGTTATGTTTTAAAATTTTGAGAGTTGTCTGGAGCAGTGGTTAATGTGCACTCCAGGTTGGTAACTTAAATGGTTTATGTGATTATTGTGCCTGTCCTTGTAGTGTTTAAGGAGTCGGGGGCTGTATTGGTGTATCTGTGGTAGGTTATTGTGCTATTTAGGGAATTTCATCAGCTGGTATGCGTTCTATTGTTTTATCTGTATTGAGTCAGTGAGGCATTGTATGTGAAGATGGGTTGTTTGTTAGGGGTTATAGAAGGATTTTCAGGTAGTTATTGTTACCATACATTGCTCAACAGACCACCTGATAAGAACTGAGAGCAACCGTTTTCACTTTGGAAAAATCACAGTTCATCATGTATTTGCTTATATCAATGGAAAATAATTTTGTGAGGCTTAGGCTCTGGTATTGTGGGGGAAAGGCTGACCGGGTTTGGGCTTGTGTTCTGACTTGTGGATGTTGAGGAGGCAGCATTCCAGGTATGGGGCTTGGGTTCTGATTGTGGGCAGCAGCATGGCAGATATGGGGCCTGGACTATGGTGGTGGGGAGGCTGGATTTCAGGTATGCAGCTTGCGTTCTGGCCTCTGAATGTTGAGGAGTTAGGATGCCAGGTATGGGGCTTGGGCTCTGCTGATGGGGCGGTAGGATTCCTGGTATGGTGCATGGGTTATAGGTGTTGAGTGGAAGGATGCCAAGTATGTGACATGGGCTCTGGTGGTAGGGAGGCAGGATGCCAGGAATAGGACTTGTGTTCTGGCCTCCGACTGTTGAGGAGGCAGGATGCTATGTATAAGACCTGGGCTATGGTGGTGGGGAGGCACAATGACAGATATTAGGTTCATGGCCCTGGGTATTGGAGGGGGGGGGAGGCAAATAGACCAGGTATGGAGCCAGGTCTCTGGTGGTGGGGATGAAGAATCCTGGGCTCTGGGTGGTGGGGGTGAAAGGATGTCAGGTATGAGGCCTGGGCTCTGCATGGTGGGGGTAGAAGCATGCCAGATAAGGGGTCTGGGCTCCGGTGGTAGGGACGGAGGATGCCAAGTATAGTGCTTGTGTTCTGGTGATAGGGAGGCAGGTTGCCAGGTATGGGGCCTGGGATCTGGTGGAGGGGAGCAGGATGACAGGTATAGGGCTTGGGTTCTGGGTGGTGGGTGGAAGGATTCCAGGTGAGGTGCCCGCGTTAGTTTGGAAAATAATACTAACAGCTTATGTGTAGGTGGCCCCTCCTATTTCTGCCTTTGGGCCCTTCTGTGCCCCCCTAAATTTGATTCCTGGAGTTGCCACTGTATCATATATAATGCACCAACTCCCCTGTGCAGGTTTGAGATAGTGAATATATTAACTATGTAGAGACCACTTCACATATAGGCAACTGGCTAGCATAAGACTATGTCTTAAGCCATGTACATGCAAAAGGTGACTTGTTTGCATTGGCTAATGTAAGTTTGAATTCACAGGTAATGTACTCGGGATCAATCTGTACTTTTCTGAACCCACCTAGATGTTCTGAATGTTTAGGCATGTGTATGTGACTTTCTTTAAAAATGGTTTTGCTTCAGTGTGTGAAGGTGTGTGTGTGTCTTTGCTTAAATATGAAAGCATTCTTTTAGATCCAAATGCATGCACAGTTTTGAATGGATCTGTTTGTAGTACTTTCACTTTCTTTAGAATTCTGCACTGGAGTTATACTATACTCCAGTAACAGTGCTTACTTGAAAACCCCTTTTCCCTACCACATTACACCTGATTCTACCTGCGCATTGGAGGTTGGGAAATGCAGAGGACTTGCTCTTCACACGGTTCTCAATTAATGGAATGACTTCTCTCAGCATACATTTCCTGCGCAAACATCCAGATATTACTATGGTTTTCAAAGGCTGCATTAAATGCATGGTATCAGGTGATGGTACACATGACAACATGGCCCGCTGTGATGCTGCACCAGTTTAAACCACTATCTATATTCTGAAATAATACAAAGGCAATCAAATGTACATTTAGAATGGCAAGGAAATAAAGCAGGTGAGTAAATTGTTATATACTTTTTTATCCACACATGGAGTGACTTTAATTAAGGTCTGTAAAAGTACTTATTTTAAATTAACTCTGCATCATTCAAGTGTAGGGAAGTTCAAGGATGTAAAGAGCAACAATCACAGGTAAGCAATACTTCAAGCAACTTGTCTGAGGTTTAGGCAGTACATTTGCTAACAAGAAAATCATTCAGTTCAGGTGTGAAGGTAAACCAGCAATGCCAAAGCCTAGAGGGCCAGAAGATTTACTGTAAGGGAACCAGCAATGCCAAAGTCAAAAGAAGAGCAATAGTTCTGATGCAAATCTTCTTAGCACAGGTATGTAACCTTTTAGTTGGTCTTGGTAAAAAGCACAAGAGCTTAGGATAATCCTTCCTATTGGGCACAAGCTGTTAGGCCTGGGCAATTGCAAATGGGTGAACATCCAAACAGTAGAAACAGTGCTCTAAAAGCAAAGGAGTAACACACATGGCTTCAGGTAAGACTTCCAACGCCCCCACAGTACCTTGAGTGTGAAGAAGAAGATGTAGTTGGATGCCATCTGGAGGCACAGTTGTGAACCTGGTCTCCTGATTTTTGGTCATGGTGATGAAAGGGGGCATCCACGATGGGTTCCTGCAGCAGTAGTCGAGAGAGGCACTTGCCAGCAAAGAGCTATTTTTACTCTTGTGTTAGTTTGTGATTTTGGCACCTTTTTATCAGCACCAGTAGAAAATTAACACAGCTGTTTCAAATCTTCTTCTTTTCTCGGTTCTGCGCTTGGGTGTGGAGATTCAGAGGAGAGAATGCCTACTTCTGGAGGTCCACATGGATGCCATCAAAGTTCCAGTGAGATTTATGAATGGAAAGATGATGCACTCCGAGGTGGTCAAGGTACTCCGCATATTGTGATTCTGCAGCCCATCTAGGTCGCAGGATGTTGGGGAATGGCTCACATTGAAGAGTGTCCTGATGTTGGTTATGCACTCCACTCCGGAGGAGGAAGTCATCCTTGGGGGAGCTTTCCTGTTGATTCAGAAATGGGGTCAGGACAGCAGCAGTACTTCAGCAGTGCTTCTGTGGTTACTGGAGGTGCTGCAGACGTCCTTAGTCATCTTCTTATGAGCTTCAGTTCCAGTCTCATCAATGATGTCCTCAGGGATGTCAATTGTGATGTCATCATTGTGGTCATAGGCTGCACAACAGGGGGCACACAATTAAGGTGGCTTTAGCTGAATTTCAGGGGTTTTGTTCTGTTAAGTTCTCATCTTAGCGTCCCTGCAATGAAAATATTTTTGGGGGATTTCAAGGGTTTTGTTATGCCATAGTTTATGTCTGCACCACTTGCAACCCATCGCTCAAAGAGGTTCATCATTCACTGATTGATTTTGACCTCTTTTGACAATGTTATTGTTATGTATAAAAGATGGCAGGCTTTGAGAACTCACAATTCATTGTTTTAAGCAATGCACAGTGTGATTAAATTATTTGCCAAGCATTGCACACTTTGGTTAAGCAGCGTGCTACAAGCCCCTGGTTGTATGGCCCATCTCTTGGTGACTGTTGTTATGCATCACACAACTCCAACTAACTACATTTAAGGAGCACAGAAATGGGGAAGACAATGACCGGCTGCAAGAATACCATATGGCCAGGTACTTTTGCCCCATAGCAAAAATCAAAAGCTGGCACCCATGAATATACTCACAATAAGTGATCATATATCTTAAAGTGAAATATCCAAATGTAGTTCAATTGACCTTCCCCTTAGAAGAAAGGGTGCAAGACCAAATAGCATTGGGCTTAAAAAAAAAACACCAGAAAAATAACAGAGGAAATGTTCCAATAAATATGCTGGTAAAGAATAAAAGGTGCTCACCTTTTAAAATCAGCAATCTGTAGTGAAATATTCCCGGAAAAACAAAATCCCAATACGAAGAAAAGTGCTTGTGATCTTGTGAGTAAGCGACTGCACTGAGAACATGGCAACCTTAGTAAAATCCTGCTAGTCAAATACTTGAGCAATCTTGCCAACCTAAAAATAAGCAATGGGCCTCATTACGACCCTGGTGGTATGGGGTAAATGGCACCGGTATAGCTGCAGGTGCCGTTAAGCCCCTACTGCCACATTACCAGGCATCCTTAGCAGGCCCCGCAAGCAGGCCACAATGCTAACAACGGGCCCATCATTAACGGGCCCGTTGTTAGCATCCTCCCCATTCCCATTGAGCCCTATGGGGGCTCAAATGGTAATGGGGATGTACCGGGTCCCCGGAATGGGGACATACCCAGCCCTCCAAGGTCAGAATGGTCCGGTATTTCCCCATTCAAGGAACCCAGACCTGGACCCGGGTTTGGGGGTAGCCATGCCCTTACTAAGGGCATGGCTACCTCCAAACTCGTAATGAGGCCCAATGTGTTGCATCCGCCCTCTTAAAAAAGTTACCCTTTCCACCCAAATGTTTCCTTTACTTGTGCCCTAAAAAGCAGCCACAATCAGGGAAAGAAAACTGCACCAATGTCCAGGATTGCGACCTCTCTTGCCACATCCTTGGCAAATACTCATGATTTACTTGCCCTCTCATCCTTTCCCATACTCACCCCCATAACTCACTTTCAACAATACTCTGATTTATTCAAAAAAACTTGAAATGTTCACACCCATAGTAGGTTACTACCAGTCCCTTCCTTATCTTTCACTTAAATCATCTGCCAGTAAACACCAGTCAGGAACTGGGACAAGGAAGAGACACACCAGAGCCATACCTCCTGTCTTTATTGACTCTTACACACACAAACATCACTTTGGTACTGGGACGAAGAAGAGGCATCAAACACTGAAGAAAAACTGTTCGTTTGACAAAGAGTGGTCTAGTCTAACTGAAACTTCAATTGATGCAGGGAACTTTAAATGGAGCAAACAATGGCAAGAGGGAGACTTTGGTTTCCCAATGGAAACATGGCGGGACACGGGACGAGAGGCGGAGACCCAGAGAAGCTGAAGCAGCAGAGGAGCAGGAACTGGAGTGAATCCAGGTTGTTACTTCCTGGTGAGTCGGGAGAAGCAGAACCAGCATTGTGGAATGCTACAGAGAAGCCTCGAGCAGAGAAAAGCTCCCTGGGCATTCACAGCTGCAGGAACACAAGGACAATGCTTACTGGTGCTGCAGAGAAGGCAGTGGGGTGAAGCAACGTCATGGAAAAGTGAGCCCAAGGCTGTAGAAAGGTGGCACAAAGCAGTGAGAACTGCAGGAGGTTTTCCTGCGCCACACCGAAGCTGACACACACGCAACTGGAAACCGGTAAATCTGGCTCAAGGCAATGGTACCCCAGGGCATATCAATTGTGCAAACAAAGATGAGAAACATTGAACATATGAGAGGTCTGAGAACAGGGGACCACGGAATGTTAAAGAAGCATTGTTAAAAGAAAAACAGAGATCATTTAGTAGTACTGGAAGAAATGACTGCTTGTGATGAACATTGTTTAGAGGCAAAGGAGCTTTGCCAAGAGTTAAGATTGTGATAAAGATTGTGAAGGAGCAAATAAGCATTGACAATAGTCAAGTTTGGGATGAACATTGTCAAGAGGCAAACACGTATTGCCAAGTGATAAGCAGGTGTTGCCAGATATTAATAGACATTAATGAAAGAAGTGAAATGTTGAGAAATGGAAACCTGTATGCAAGAGTAAGGTACAAAGAAGCCTGGAAAAGAGTGCCAGATGCTTTGGTCAAGTGAATTGTAACAGTGACTAAGTTTTCTACCAGGATAGTGTACTGGGACGCTTATGATGGCTTGTGCAAAAGAACTGGCAGCAGAGTGTATTGCGAAGCCTAAGTTGATGTTTTGCAAGCAAGGCTTCTAAACAAGTAAATAGGGGCAAAACAAACATAATAAAACATCAAGGGCATGTGCTGAAACTGTTTCCTAAAGCAAGCACAAGTAAGGTGTGTCAGTTGCGTGATCTGTGATGGGTGGACCGTGTGGTCCAACAACTGCTCCTAGACCGAGTACACCCACCTAAGCAGAGCAACTTCTTGATCCAACCAAGGAAAACGTATGTGAACTGAAATAGAGGAATTGAAATGTTTTGAATGATAACCAAATCTGAAGAGCTGGGAATTGTCCCTCGGAGTTGAGTTATTCTGTACTTTTAGAGACTTAAACGCTTGGGGAGGGGAACCCCTCTTTGATAACGTGAACTATTTGAACCATGGGGTAAGGGAAAACCCTTCTCCACCCCAGAACTGGAAGAAGCTCTGAACTTTTATTTTGAACACTACTTAGATGATGGTGATATCTCTAAATATTGCATACATTTAGATGTGATGGAAATTATAGGTTTTGGACACAGACAGACATTTTGCTTTGGACTGATACAGACTATCATTAGTTTTAGTCAGGTAGGGAAATCCCACCTTAGCGTACGGCAAGTTAGGTCAAACCCCTTCTTAATTAATAAATGTTTGAAACCCAAAAGATATTCACTTCTCTGTGTCTACTTAATGATGCCTTCACAGTTGTGTGATATTAAAAAACAAAACAAAATGCACAGCATCCAGGACTGTGAACTGCTGCCATCCATGCATTAGCCATGATCTACCCTGCATAGCTTCAAAGCGAGGAAGGGGCTGGCCCCCTTAGACCATGGTTCTCTAAGTGGTCTTGTAACTTGTGCTCACCTATTAGGCAACATGGCCTGAGGGGGCGGGCCCCTTCCTCACTTTGAAGCTAAGAAGGGTCATCCCTGTTTCAGCATAGATGGGAGTCTCGTTTGTGCAGTGATTTTTCACCTCCAACGTCTCTGTACCTGTAAAAATATGTACATATATTATTCACTTTTTTCCATATCTGCAGTTATTAACTACAAATATCCTGAGTTATTACTATACCTGTGGCTATTTGTAGCCCATACTAAACTAGGCATCTAGGTCTCAAATCCATGGAGTAACCAGGGTCAACTCTGCTTAGTTACAAAGCAAGGAAGGGACCAGCCCATCAGGCTATCATCCTCTAAATGGTCAAGTAATCTTGTAACATGTCCTCATTTATTGAGGGGACTGGCACCTTCCTTGCATTGAAGATAAGCAGGGTTGTTCTGGGAACTGCATGGATGGGAGTCCTGAATGTCTAATTCCAGTCTATGGACTACGGATATCCATGGCTATGTATAGTTTTATAGCCACAAATATTGGAGGAAAGGCAGAAACATGTTTTTTTGCACACCACCCATTCATAACGTTCCTTCCTCATCTGTGCCAGTTCCTCCCATTTCCTAGAGGGCCTCCTCATCTTCCCTGCCCTCTTCCATTGCCCCCACAATACAGTGTTTCTGTAAGGTAGTTTGCTTAGAGATGCTGACTATTTGCACCTAGAGCCGAGCTTACAGAAAAGATTCATGCTGAAACCTCATTCCCTAGACCCCCTACAATGCCCAAATTTCACTTGGTTTCCTCTTGCCTTCTGCCCCCACCTCTAGCCTGGTGGCATTTAAACGTTTTTTGACAGCAAATGGCTTTTTTCATGCGTTTAATTTTTCAATATCCTTGGCTGTAGCCGCAGCTATCTCTTGCATCGAGAAAAAAAAGATGCCGGCTGATTCATTTATAAACACCCAGTTTCTTGGCATTTAACAAAGATATAGCCATGTATTTTATAGAAGGGAGGATCCCATTTTCCATCCAATATTAAAAAACTAGTGGATGGAATAACTCCATACCACACAAGTCAATGCTTCGTACCCAAGTTGTTTTGGACCTGGTTCAAATCCATCCAGTAATTTGGGCTGTGTGGTGGATCCAAAATTGACCCTGTTTGTCTATTGGAAAATGATGATGACTAAGCTGCAAATTTGATTTTTCTTTGCATAATAACTTTTTTATTTTTTAACTGAACTTTCCCAAAGTTTGCTGTGTCGGGGAGCCAGTGTACCCCTAATTTTGGCCAAATCCATCAGAGGAGTAAAAAGTTATTAGCAATTCATTTTTTGGGTTTCCCTTTCAAATCTAACTTAACTTAACTATAGGGCAGGCGTCCGCCACCCTGTAACATATATGCATTTATATATTTATATATATTGTAAGCAATCAGGAGTCAGACCTGGACAGAAGATCATTATGGTGGTTGGAAAATACTTTTATTAACAAATAAATTAGTGGTTGGAGAAAATCCTATCTCGCACTAACTATAGGAGGGTTTTCCCTGCCTCAACAAAACTAAGGTCTGTTTCAGAATGCCCACATTTCTCAGTCCTGTGTCCAATCCTAATCTGTCCTTTACATGCTTAAGTGAAAAGGGAATAGTCGCTCACCTAGCCACTCGCAGCTCATTTCCACAGTTTCAAGATGAAGTCCCAAAAGATGCAAAAAGAAACAAACACAGAAGACACCACACGTATCAGGAAGTGATTTCCTTCCCCTGAGTCCCTTCAGGTTTCCTACAGTTCACACTCTTAAGGGGTATGGCTCTTCCCTTGACCTTTCTCAGGCTTTCACATTTCACTTCGTCTTTCCAAGACTTACAATCAACACCAGGGTAAATGCCTACCCTCCACTGGTCAGCAGTTATACCTTTTTCCACAAGGTCAAGAAGCAGTCCCACTTCTCTTGGCCTCTTGACAACCCCAGTGTAGATGATTTCCTTCCCCTGCTTACAAAATGCTCATGTTCCAGCCCCAGGGGAAATTACACTCTTCCCCTGGATTCCACAAACTCAAGAGGATAACTCCCTCATCTTGATTTCCCACTTCTCCTACATGTTTAACAAAAAAGACCCCTTTCTTTCAATCTGGTACACTCTTCGGTCACCCTTTCAATGATTTGGTTTTACACACTTTGGTGCAAGTCCCAGACTCACAATTGTTCTGGTGGTATTCTTTCCAGCCAGGACTTTCTTAGTCTGCCTTTACATATTCTGCCTTTACATACTTGGGTGCGGGTCTCAGACAGGCAACTCTTCTGCGTGGCATACTTTCCTGCCAGAACTTTCTTGATCTACTTTTATATCCTTGTGTGCAGGTCCCAGACTTGCAACTCTTCCCTCTCAGCATTAAACAGTTCCAAAGTTCTATATTTGTTTCCCTCAGGTACTGGGTCCTAGACCCATTCTCATTCTCTGCTTAGTTTCTTACTAAATATTGTAGCATCCAATTCCGCTTTCTGGGCTCATCAAGTTCATACAACTTTATGTCAGCAGTGTGGGGTAAATGCCATGCAGCACCCTGGTGTCCCAAGATCCCTCTATTGGCTCACTAGATTTACTCAGCAGCTTCTGCGTTCTTCGTGGTCTTCATCTTTCCCAGATGCTTGTCTCTGCATCTGGCTGACTCTTCGTCAGCTCTCTGGTTCCTGCAAAGCATCAGAGGGACTCCACTTCCTCCGCTCACAGCATTCACAGAGAAAACCTCCCACTTCAGAGCGTGTTTGAGCTTCCTCCTTCCATGTAACAACCTGTCTCCATTGGATGTCCCGACATGCGTTGGGAGCAGCAATAGCAAATCTTCTTGGCTTTCAGTGTTTTAAAATGTCCTGGCACCAGTGAAACTATTCCATAGACTAGAGCATTGGTCTTGGGTCACTGATTCTGTAATCATCATCACTCTAGCACTGCTTTTCGTCCCAATGTAACCAGTCAGCAAACATGGAAGTGGAAGGACCAAATTATACATGAATGTATGTTCTTGATTGACTTCACAATATGCCATGGTAGACTGGGTAATTAAGGGGAGTAATCAAGCTCTGTGGAAGAAGGGGGATACCATGTTCTACCTAGCGCATCTACTCTACCCACATGAGTGTCATCTCTCCTCGTATGGTCCTCTCTCATGTAACCACCCCAGGGTCAGGATCAGGTAGCTGCTTCTGCCTTCCCCTGGTCACATGAGTAGAGACTTTCCCGGGGAGAGTAGTGATGACACCACTAGATTCATCACACTATATATTTATATTCAGTGAAAAATCTTTGTTAAAGGGACGTTATGGTTAAGTTGCGCTACTAAATACCTATGAAATTCAGTGAATAAAAACTTTGTTAAAGGGACGTTATGGTTCCAAGTAAACCCTTGAAATTTTCTAGTTATGGTAAGCTAAGCAACCATAACTCGCACTACAACCGTGCACTGCTGAGACTAACACCCAGCACATCAAAGATGACATCACAAATGTCATTGATGACATCACTTAAAACACCTCCAAACATCTTCACATTAGCTTCTCCAAAGCAACCCTTATCTTCCAAAGCAGCATGGCATTTCCCATAAAAGATAAACTAATGCCATCTTCTTTAAAATAAACATCATTACCACAATCAATGTTCTCATTATTACAAAAGAACATAACAGCTCTAAGCATGAAAGCAAACATGCCTTGGTTGATTGCACACCTAGAAATATTTTGCTTTGGACAAAAAACACAACTATTGTCCCATACTGCTCTATGTAACTAAGCATAAAAAATAACCTTGGCATTTGGAAGGACTTTCATGATTGCCTGAACCAAGTTTTGCAGATCCTGCAACAAAGTAGGGGCACTGACCACAGTGTAGGACAATGACATGTTGACTATGAAACATAGCCATATCCTGACAAACTACTATAATTACCTGCAAATTCAAATTAGGTACAGTGCTCCATGCCACAACCACTCCTTTTGTGTCAAAATGGTTAGACACATTCTGAGAATTAGCATACAGCTCCAAACTATTCACAAACACATCTCCAACCACCAACACCCTGACTTTGTGCACCTCTGCCATCTCCACTACACACAGCCCCTCTCAATACAAAGAAGAACCTCAAAACCTGATTGGCTAATCCTCAAAATACACTGCCAATTCATGCTCGGAAATCCCAGATGTGGCATGTCCTGTCTTCAAACAGCCGTGCTGTCTGCGGAGCGCGTAAGTAACACTGGGGCAGCCCTTCTTCCCTTTCCACTGCAGCCTCTGCACCACATCCTCCTGGGCTACTGTTAAGCAGTCACACAATCATCCACCAATCACATCCAAGAATTCTACATCTAACTCTGTCATCACAGATCAGCACTTTAGATGTACTATTGATCACTCTCAGAACAATTTGGCTGTGACTGCAAAGGACCTACAGCAACAACTACTATAAAACTCCCCAAGATTTCTACATGCACATCCACATGCATGAACGCAAACTACAGGTATGAATATTTTCTACACAGTACATGTACACCTCTTCCAGGAATACAATACATCCCAGGAGCATAGCTCAGCGGCAACATGTGTGCCTTAAAAGCAAAATGACACTAAGCAACACAGATTTGATCCCTGGGTCCGTGCTTAGAATCCTCTAGGTGTTTAAGCACATTATAAATACTCGACTAAGACAAAATAATTAAGCAACTAAAAAACAAACAATTCCTGTATCAGCGCCTCGATACTCGCGGGCTGTGTACGCGCTTTAAAAATGTAAAATAAAATAAATAAAAATATGAACAGAGTAACTGCCACTTACCCTGTATAAACCGTAAAATTAACTTACTGTCATTTCTCCCATCTGCTATGATGAAGTGTCAATTGCAAACCTTTCAGCTCTCCAAATTTTTGTTTACACACACACCTATCTAAAAAATATTGTTTCATATTATAAGATGGGAAAAATAACAGTATAGTTATGAAAAAGACTGTCCATTGTATTATAAAATTACACGCAGCCAGGATGAGTACATACATCTTCATTCAAGCACACACGCAGACAATATCATTAGAAAGGCTCCCAGATCAAACAACACCACTACCTCTATATGAAATCCTTCTGCCTTATTTGCCACACCTTCAAAAAGCCATACATTGAATACTTTTATGTACAATTTCTGTCATTTACCCTGTAAAAATAGCAAAAAATGCATATGATTATTTCTTCTATCTCTAAACATCCATTAACATAACATTAAAAAACAAGTGTGCTCTATATGTTTACTATTATACTCATTTGAAAAACATATTCAACTAACAGATTCTAAATAAAATATACAGGAGGCACATAGGCAAAGGAAAGTGCAAAACATTACTTACTACATTAATAAAAGTGCTATAAACACACATATTCACTAACTTCTTTCTTTTACAATTTCAGTGAAGACCACTCTCCTGAAAAGCAGCAGTGTCTGAAGTACGAACAAGGACTTAGAAGAAACCTACTCTTTCCATACAAAAAGGTAAGTACAAAACTAACATAATGTTCTAACTGTTACTCAAACACACTAGCATTTTAGTATTGTAGAAGAAACAAATATATTAACTCTTTACAATTAGATATATACTTTATATTGTCATCTGAAGCCCAGTATAGTAACAAAGAAATACAATAATAGCCTTCCCAAGTTGATGTAGCGGCCCATTGCACAATCACACACCTCCACAATCATACTTACCATCATACTCAGACACTCATGCACAAAGCATGCATACACTGCACAACAGCCCAAATCACACTTTCTTTTTTTTCTCCAACAGACCCGAAAGAATGCCTACCAAAAAGCAACTCCAGAAATCAAGGCAGAAGTAGAGCAAATCAAAATAAGTGTCCAAAATAGGCATCCATCTCTAGCAGATTTTGTACAAAAAGTTCAAACAAAATAGCTAATGCGGCCATTAAGCCAAACAAAATAAGCTTCCAGTACATAAACTTTCCCTCCTCTATCAAAATGTAAAACCAAACAGAAAGCGATTAACAAGACTTCAGCTACCACTACTGCTAACGCTACACCTATAAATCTTGATGTAGTGGCAAGTAAGCATACCAAAAAAAAATGTTTCACAAAAAATGTTCCGCCACAGAGTCCTTCAGAACCTTTTAAAAACATGAACGAAATCATGCACAACCCTTAAAACCTACCGTAGAAAATTAATCCTAGAAGCTCTCATAGACAGTGCAATCCTTTTCAAAAGGAAGTTATTTATATTAGTTTTTAACAGGATAAAACCATTAACAAAACTAACTACTAAACTACAAAAAAGACTTCTCAATAAACGGAATATCAACAAAAATAGCTTCTTAAACATCCGTGGAGGTGAATGGAGTAACACCATGACCACAGAACCATGTTTTAATGAAGAAGTATATAAACAAAAGCAAACAAACCCAATTGCCATACATAGCAGTGGACGAGGGTATAAAAAACTTAATAACACCATTATGGAACAAGAAACTCTGATCACAAAAATATCCCCAGAAAACTCCTCATCATTCTACTCAACCAAAATGTCCAGTCTACAAATGGCCGTGCACATCAATGTGTAACATTGCCAAACAATCTTTCAAATCTTTAGGCCAGTTCCTCAATCAGTATGTAAAAAGCAAAGACAAAATCAAAATGAAACTACTACAAAATATGGATGCCTGTCATGTGCGCAAATACACAGGACTACAAGGACATTCATTAGCCTGCATTTCAGGACCTATTTGCAAAAGCACCTTCCATTATATCAACATGATATCAACACATCATTCAACTATAATACATTTAGTCCAAAAACTCTACTATGCTAAAAGTCCTGCTTTAGCACTAGCCAATTTAAATAATAATCTTCAACATGGGACAGCCAGGCAACTACTCGAAGAAATAGAGCATATCCAGAGAAAATATTTTGGAATTGAAAGCCACTTACAACATGAATAAATGTACAACAAACTAGCAACTACTGTACAAATAGCAACCTTCTATTAAACAAAAAAGTACCACAAAAACTATAGGCATAACATACAAAATAGAAGACAATGAAGATTCCAAATGGTTCCAATTAGCTCTCTACCTTTATAGCAGAAAACAAATACGACATTACTGACCCCTTAAAACTTTGCAATTACTGCACTGCAAAACTTGACAACAACCAAACACCTTCACGTGCTATCACAAAAAACATGGAATTATTCCCACTACCAAAACCCCTGCAAAAACTAAATTTATATAAAGCATCATAATTCAAACAGTGCACCCATTTCAAGAAATAATATACCTCCGAACCAAAAACAGCAAAATTACCTCTCTCTGAATTAGTCAAAGGCATTTGTGGCAAAGTAGTTTATTTACCATTATATCTCAAAGAAAATGTACACAGTCTAAGAGTGCAACTGCTAATAGATCAATCTGTAATTGTTTTAGTAAATGGTGTACCTCCAAAAGACAAAAACATTTGGAAACAACTTGTGGAGTTACATAAAGTTAGACAAGCCCTTCAATATCTAAAAAACAACAGTGAATACTACAAAGAAATTAATATTGAAGAAAACCTGAGAGAAACCATTGAAATAATTCAAGAATCACCAGAAACTGGTCAATTTGAACTTCTAAATCCTGCTACAGAATCCAATATCTTAAATCATTATACAATTCATCCTTTACACTTTAAAGACACTATAGATGATGCACTGGAAACATACCAAATGCAACAAGCCAAAGTATCTCCAATCAGCATATGGGAAAAACATTTTGACTATGGTATGTGAGCTGCTTATAGGGGATATTAATTACAATCAATACTCTACAAATAAGCCAAAACCAACATCATACTAAAGTAAAATAAAGACACTATAGATGATGCACTGGAAACATACCAAATGCAACAAGCCAAAGTATCTCCAATCAGCATATGGGAAAAACATTTTGACTATGGCATGTGAGCTGCTTAAGGGGATATTAATTACAATCAGTCCTCTACAAATAACCCAAAACCAACATCATACTAAAGTAAAATAGCCAGTAGTGCATTTATTATGTCCGCGGAAAGCCGCAACGACCGCGGACATGGCGAACACATCAGGGGCACCTTCCACATAAACAAATACATTATTTGACCCATCTCTTACTCCTCAACCCTCCCCAAGCACTTCTGCACACCAACACACTCCCAAAAATGGCATTTGTCCTCTGTTCGCCGCCGTGCTTTCAGCAGATCCAAGATGACGGGCACATCGAAACAATGTGACGCAGCTCACGCCTCATCCCAGCCAATCAGAGAACACGTTGCGTGTCTGCGGACATGACGCAAGCCGATTAGCCAATCGGTGTGCTGTCCGCGGAGCGAACAGGGAAGTGTGTCTGGGGAGCGGACATAGATATCACTATTTTTTTTGCCTTACGTTTTGGCCATTTAAAAAAAAAACTACTGGACGGATTTACCCCAAATTAACTAAACCACGCTTTTGGGACTAAGCCGCCGCTCCTGCTGCAAATTTCCTGGAAATCAGTCCAGCAGTTTTTTTCCCCATTTTGTCTATGGAAAAAAACAAAAATTTGGGACCCTCCTATAACTTTGCCCCCCCGGACCAAACCTCACTAAAATTTGCAAAAAAATTCAGAATGGGCCATATACTTTTTTTTTACAAAGGTTGGTGAGGATTTGTCCAGGGGGAGCGAAGTTATAGGCCGCCCAAAAAGTGCTCTTCCTATGGGATTAGCAACTTAACCATAACTACACAGCCACTACTATATATATATATATATATATATATATATATATATATATATATATATATATATATATATATACATATATATATATATATATATATATATATATAAAATTAGTTAACTTGAGTTTTGAGTACCATTGGAAACCCAAAAATTGCAAATAACAACGCATTTGGTTGAAATTTAGCAAACACAATTGTACGTACAACGTCACCCCGTCCCACCCTCCACAGACTGGACATTTTGGGAAAGATCTCATAAAAGGTAAGGAATAAAAGGTCCAACTTTTGTTTGAGCATGCAGCCCTATTGGAATTAGACCAGGTCAAAACAACTTGGGACACGAAAGATTGACTCAATTTGCTGCAGTGTTGGGGTTTGGAGTATTGCGTCCAATAGGTTTTAAGATATTTGACGGAGAAGGAGTTGCCCCCTCTACCAAAATTATAGTGATACATTACATGGTGCTTTGCAGCAAAGAGACTTTTCAGAAATAAAAAAAGCCACCATGTTTCTTTGTTTGATGCAATAGATACATAAAACAATAAGGCCAAGAAAATGCCATTTGGAGGAGAAAAAATCAATGCAATGGCATTAGGTTAGAGGTGGTGGGAGGGGAGCGGACAACAGGTGAAAAATCGGGAGTTGGTGAGGGGCTAGAGACCAAGTTAAGAGTGCAAACGTTTTCTTAGTTTAGCATAGTAAGGAGAGCATCCCAGGAGAAAAGGGGCACCTGGTGAGTGACTGGGAGGGTAGGGAAAAAATAAGTTCTGTAGTTTTTCCCAATAACCTTGGCTGTATATTGTACATTGCTATTAGGCCTAAGGTCCAGGCTAGTGGGCTTGAAAGGCATGGAAATTGGCCATGGCCAAAGGGCAAAGCAGTGGGCTCGAAGTGTTTAAAAATGTACAGTGGCCGAAGGCCGTGTTCATTGTCCAAGGCCTAAGGCTCTGACTAGAGGGCCCAAAAGAGATGGGGAACATGTGCATCGGCCATGGCCAAAGGCATTGAAATTCAATGAAAAAAACTTTAGTTAAAGTTTTGTTAAGTTGACCAGATTTATCACAACACGCCCCTTGAAATTCAGCAGATGTGGGAAGTCATGACCGGCCTAGCTGGGTGCATTCCCCTTTGCAAAGCACATGAGCACATACATCTTATAAGAGAAGAGATTCACGATGACATACAAAATAACATTATGGGAGACATAGCTTTATGGGGACATCAACAGGCGCACGACAAGTTAAGCTGGTCATGACTTCAAACATCCACTGAATTTCAAGGGGTTAATTGTGATAAATCTTTTCTTCTTAACTAAACTTTAACTAAAGTTTTTTTCAGTGAAATATATATGTATGGAACACAGACATTGAAATATCAGCACCTGTGTCCCTGTTTTCAAACAACATCCCTTTTCATTCCCAGTCCTTGTATTTTCCCAGAGTTAACCCTAAACGAGTATTGGTATAGGTTTCTTCCAACTAGGGACCCAGACCCCAGGCATCATTCCATCAGCAAACCCCCAGTACAGGTGGCCTATTTGGAAGTCGTATCCCCTGTAGAGACTCATCATTCTTTATTTAGCTGTTTTCACCTCTGCATGGGTCAATGGGCAAAACTTCCCTTTTTGCAAATCAGTCGTCTTGTTTTCCAATCTCCACTTTGTTCCCCTTCTTATTCTTCATCACCCAAATCCATACTCCATGATATGATATGGAATTTATAAAATGCCAGTACACAATTTTTTCTAGGCTTCACAAGACAAGGAGGGGGAAAAAGAGGGAGGACGAACAACAATTTTACTAGGCCTTGTGTCAATCAGATCGCGCAAGTGCTGGGAAGTGGAAGGGGAGAAGTGCTGAGGGTGGGGTAACTAGTAGTGCAGGTAACTCAATAAGTCCAACCAGTGAGTGGCTCATATGTGCAGAGAGAAGGGACTGTAGGGTTGCAGATACAGACCATCAGTGCTGTGGGAGCCCATAGCCAGTGCAAGGACAACTGGACATGCAGGAACTTGGGCCCTAGTTCAGAGGGTAGCCAGGTGACCAGTGCATGGAGCAGTCAGGACATCAGCAGAGCAGAGGAAAAGAGAAAGCAGAGCGAAAAGGAAGGTCTTGAGTTGCTTTTGGAACTGGAGGTGGTTCTGCTCATGTTTGTGAGACACAGGGATGCAGTTCCAGATGGAGCCACCAGCTGAAGAGAGAGATCTTCCCCAACTCTCTGCTTGGAAAAGTGTCTGACCCTCAGAGAGTTTGAGGTGGATGAGCAGATGAGCAAAGAGCTTAAGGAGGGAGATGTTTAGGAAGAGAGAGTTGGAGGTAGTGTGGTCCTAGGCCCCAGAAATCCTTGTAGACGAAGCAAAGGGTCTTGAACATCAAGCTCTTCACTCCCTTAAATGTCTATCTCATTATTTTTCCTTCTAATTCTACCTGCGCCTTGTCACAGAGGAGTGGTTTTATGTCACCTGATTACAAAGGTGGGGGGACTGCTTGCTCCTTCTGAAAGGAAGCTAAATGTGTGTTTTACACTCTAATTTCTGTCTAATCTTTGCTAACTTAATGTACCCTATCATTTTTTTTTGATTCTGAGATTAAGGGGGGCAAACATTTCCAGCAGTTGATCAATCGATTTCTGAGAATTTTTGAGGATTTTTTGAATTTTCACCATTTTGAGGCATTTTCCAAAATGTCAACCCCCAATTTCTTTTCCATAATCAGATAAGAATTATATTGATCTGCAACATATCCAAAGTTCATATTATTTACATACTGCATGCAATGCACTGCATAGTGTCATTTGTTACACATTTAATGTGAGATTGTGTTAATGTAAATGCATTTGTTTTTTCTATTGTGCAATAGAGGCAGTTGTTTACAACAGGGCAGAGATGACACCTGACCAAATATCTTCTTTTCATGTTACCACTATTTAAATTAAATTATCTTGGACGTACATATTCTAAATGACCTTTACCTTGACTAATCAGTATCTGAATGTCATTTTTCTCTCTGTTGACCCCTCATTTGCTGATACATTTTACAAGCTTATGGGAACTGATTTATGGTAACTGTCTTCTTTGGAAGATCTTATTGTTAGCAAATGACTGGAGTAGATTTATGGAGCGTATCTGCTTTGACTGGCATACAATAGAGTAGCATTTTGATGACAACTAAAAGTCATCTGGCCTAGCCATAACATTTAATGAACTTTGGACCAGTTCCAGCTGTACTCAAGGTCTTGTAGGTCTCTCAGTATGCCTTTCACAGACAATTTTAACTTACGATGTTGATTCTGTTCTTTCATTTCAGCCACTAAATCCTACATATGTAAAGCTGTAATCAATGTAATTATACAATAGGAGACCTTGCATATTCTTATCAATTAGCATTTAACTCAAATAAAGGCAGTCACTTAAAACAAATGCATTTTTCTCTGCTTGAAGTTGAACTCCAAATATTTAATATCCTGTGTTTATATTTTAGGTACAGGTATCAATACATGACATAGATGTCGTTTGCCAAGAAGGCCTGTGTACTTCACAACACATAGTCAAGATGGGCATTGATGGAAATACATTTTTGATACACTTTCTGAGGATTGTATTCCTTGTCAAATTAATGCACTCTAAAGAAATGTGACAATGTTCTTGCTGAACTCCCGGCTCCATCCTTTGAATTTTTTGCAATAGGTGAAGGAAAATATGTGACTGTACATTTACATTATGATGTCTAGCTTCCTTTTAAGCCTAACAGTTAGCAGGAGGATAACATTTGTAATATATGTTGGTACATGTCAATGCTCTTGCTCTTGCCAGAAAGGCCTTTTACATTTTATTTGTTGAAGGCCTCTTTTTTTAACAAAACATCAATGACATTACTGCAACACAAGGGAGACCCTTTTCACCCCAATGTTTCTTGTACTGCCTTTTCCCTTCCCTTTTCTTTAATTGTATTATTATTCCTCTTGTTCCCTTCGTATTACCTTCTCTCGTTATGCCATTTCCACTTACTGTTTTTTATTTGAATTTTAACATCATTTAAACTAAAATTACAATTTTGTTTTTCATTTTAATTTTTATTTCAATTTTCTGTGACATTTCTATTGAAACCAATGTGTGCAGTTATGATACAAAGGCATTTCAATGAGTTGGGTGACATTGGCGGATACTGTTGAGAGGACTGTTGAGAGGACATGCCAAGTTTCATCCCTTCTTTACAAAGGGAAACTCTGTGGGCTGTGCAACCTTTTCAGTACCTGTTTCCTATCTCTGGTTTGCTCCGGTAAATGCTAGACATTGGCAAATGATGCCCAGAGTAGAAGGGGTATTTGGATAACTGTGTCTGAATCAACTTGGACAGCATTAAAATGCTTTTGAAAAGCTTAATTAGGACTTTGCAGGTAAAACTAGCATTGTGTATGCCAAGAACCTTGAGTGGATACATCTTTTTTGAAATGCTGCAGAGTCATTTTTGGATATTAACTTTACTAATTTTACTTCAGTGCTCCTAATGTCTGTCTTTCAGTGTAAGATTAGTTTTGCCAAAATGGTAATCTGGATGTAATTCTATAAATTAAACATTCTATACATGAAAAATAATTCACTGTCATGCTTTGTCAACTGTGTTTATTTCAAATTAGTCAATATTATATCACTTACATTCAGCATCTGTAATTTTAACTGTAATTGAGTGTGTTGTGTTTTGTGGCTCTCCCGAATACAGATTTCAGAGGAAATGTCTTATTACTCTTGATAGACAGGCAGATACTATATTCAGTGCCTGTAATTGAGTGTGGTGTCTCTTAGAGTTTATCTAAAAAGTAATTGCAGAGGAAATGTCTTACATTATCTTGTTGTTGGAATTGGGACTTTACATTCAGTGGTTTTAGCTATAATGTTGACTTTTAATAGTAAAGCCTATTACTTGTTACCAGTTGCAAAGCTCTGAGTGACAAATCTTAGAATTATTTTGAAGCATCATAGTGCCTTCTGCATATGCAAAAGAGTGTGCCATCTGTTTGTGACCGTACCAAATACTCATTGCTGAAAAGAAGTATGGCATTTCTCCAAAAGCAGGCAGAAACTTTATTCATTGGCTGTAAACAAATGCATAATAATTGTATAGCCAGACCAAATACGAGGTAGTTGTTGCAGCAAAAGTGTATTATTTCTTCCTCTACTGGAAGGAACCATATTCAGCGTTTGTTTGCTACAGCACATACTAGTTACAGTGAAATGTTGTATAATCTTGGTAGGAAGGTGAAGAGTATATTCACTGTCTGTAGCTGTAGCTATTGACTCTAACCAAGTGTGCTGCTTTTTGTAGCCATAAGAATAATAGTTGCAGATAAAAGGTCATCCATGTCTTGAAACAATGAAGAAGATTGTATTCAGTGGCTGCAAGTGACATCACGATCTTTTTGTGGCCCAAACAAAAATGAATTACTAGTTGCAGTGAAAAAGTATCATATTTTCTGGTAGGCATGAGGAGATTATGTTTTGTTGCTGTAACTGACTATGAATCATTTTAGTACCTGGACCATACATTTGTCACACACTATGAAGCTGGTAACTACAGTTACATTATTTTGAGGTAGCAAAGTGCACTCTCTGACTGTAACCGAGTGTATCATATTTTAGTAGTCACACCAAATACTAGTTTCAGATAAAGAAATTCTAGGTTGCCAAAATATGATTATATTCAGTGGTTTACAATAGCTGACCATCTCTTAGTTGCCAGACTAAACACTTGTTATTAGTAGTTTCATAGAAAAAAGTCTTATAATTCTTTGTAGACAGGGGGGATTACTTTCAGTGGACATCATTATAGGTTTGGTGGTATCACTGCAGTAAACCTGCTGAGCTACCAGCAATGGAATTACTGTTACTGTCACTTGGTCCGGCGGGATTACCACCCCATTACAAGTGGCAGTGGCATTGTTAGTCCCTAATAAAATGGAGTCCATAGGACTCTGTTAGAGTAGAATTTATTTTATGTGAAATTCTCTCCAACTGTGAGCCCTCCAGCATTTTATTCTGGACTCTTGTTTTTTTTATCTGACTCTGCTATGTGAGTGGGACCTTTTTTCACATACACTTTTACTCTGTGGTTGGGAACCTTGGGAGTTATGCTTTCCTCCAACTGTATGACATCTGTAATGTCTTACTGCAGCACACAACACTTTCTATTCAGTTTTGTCGGGAAGCTCCTAGAACTTTCTTTTTTACTTTTCTGTGACAACATTTTGTTATCAGTGCAGGGAGGAACTTTTCATCCTACCTTCCCTCTATTTTGTGGAATTAGCACTCCCCACCTTATGTGGAGTGCGAGGGGACACAATGTATCAATTTTTTCATTTAGCCTGTAACTTTCTAGTTACAGTGGCAAGTTATCTGAGTAGCTAGTGGAAGTGGATGTTTGTCTACCAACCTATGTTGAAGGCTGTCTTCGCAGCTGCAACGGGAGACACGGAAGATACCATTCCTCTTAAATGGTGGCTGTACTTTATTCTCACCATCTCTTGATGACTAGTCCTTTGTTAGGCCTTCTGTCTAGCTGGGTGGGGTGGTCTTGATGAGTCTTTTGTCTTTGGTGGGTTTCCCTTGGAAAGCCTGCCAATGCTCTCTGAGTGCCTCAAAGGCCAGGAAGTCAGGGAGGAGAGCGAAACTACCTGTGTCTTTGTTCTACAGTGTGCCTGCTTGGAACCAGTTCCAACTGGGAGGTGGGCTGTCCCACACCTCCCAGATTGGCTTGAGAGGCTTGTGGTGTGATTGCCAGGCTTAGCCAGTTCTTCAACAGAAAAGGTGAGGGTCTAAACCCAAGAGTCAGTCACTGGACTGAAAATCCAAAGCAGAAGAAAAGGGATGCCTGTAGCCACTTCCAGCGATTGCCAGTACCAGCTGAGTAACTGCTTTGACCCAACTCCAAATTCTGAATGACAGGGAATACCCAAAAAGGATGACTTCCTCCCTTGGACAGGTGGAATCAAATAGTCTCAAGACAAACATCAATTCGAGCCATACCTGGAAGAGCTGCGCCCTCCACGACCTGCAATTCACACATACCTGGAGTCATGTGCCATTTTGCAGTTTAACGTCTGCCAAAGGTTGGTTTCACAAGGAACTGGGTATGCTACCTTCTGGATCTCAGTGACTAGATCCCACTCCTGAAAATCCTCTCAACTGTGAAGAGGACCTAGCAAGGGCGCACACTCCATCACACGATAACCAATCTGCATCCAGAGCCTGTGAAGTGCTCCAACACACCAGTGCCACAGAAATCCACTGCTTGGCATCCCACTGCTCAAGTGCATCTGGCTGCTACCTCCAAAGGACCTTCTTCAACATTCAAGGCCAAGAAGCTCAAACTGAGGACAACTGTCACCTCACCTGGTGGCTCGACCTGTTGCAGTGAATTCTCCACTGAAAACTACTGTGTTGAGCCTTGGTACGTACCATGGTCTTGCTCTGTGATTTAGTGCTCTAGGAGGGGTTCAGTTTAGCTGTTACTTCCACCCCCTACTCAGTGCATCCCAGGTCCCCTTGGGGTGAACAATCCAAATGGGCTATTTTACTAAAGATATTGTAATTGCCTGCAAACAAGACTTCTTCAAAGAACTTTGTGCTACCTACTACTCACCCGCTTTCTTCCTCCTCAACCTTGGTCACTGGGCCTCCAGTGCCCGCTATGACTCTGAGTACCCTACCTAGTATAGGACTAGATTTCTGATGCCTGGTTAAGCAGGGGTTGATTTAAGTTACCAGAGTGATCTAAAAGTGTGATTACATTTTTCAAGAGTTTTAACATCGCTTGTATCCTACTTTGATTGAAAGTATGCCTACTTTTATTCCATTTTGATTTAAAGGATACAACCATTCTACAGTTATTTTACTGTTATTTGACTGTGAAGAGTACTTCATTGCTTAACAGCCTTCACCTTAGTGTATATATAATGCATGTTATTGTTACATAAACTGCTAGTGAGTCAGTGTTTCTTTGAACCATCTTGTATGCTCTGAGTCCTGTGTGCCTATGCCTGGATGCTCGGCCAATGCTGCCAAACCTTTTAGGTAGTTCAGGACAAATCTAAGAATTGGAAACCTGTACATCTACGCGTGAGTCTTCTCTAGTCCTAACATAGGTGGACTTTTTTAAAACTCCCTAACAGACACCATGGGGGATTTCGGCTTAATTTGGCAGAAAGATGTCGAATTTACCACCAGCTCACAGCTGGAGGTGAATCCACCAACTTAACGCCAAACTCTTAGTTGGGCGGTGTGGTATTATGGCAGTATTCAGTATTACTGCCACATTTTACCTTCACCACCCAACTTGTATTGAGGACAAGTGTCTATAACTCATTCACAATCTGTCCTCTTGTTGTGACTAAGGAGAAGTGACTATTGTGAGTGACATGTACAGAGTGACTAAAGTGCCAGGGGGAGAGTGAGTTTGCAGAGGAGATTCACCCGTCCTTCTCTGGGGTATAATGGAAAGCAGAGTTACACAGTATATCAACTGATGAGCTGGGAGGAATATGTGCACTAGATAAAGATGTTGGTATGCCTATGTGTGTGGGTAGTTTTTGATAAAGTGAACCATCAATGAGAAGGCATCATAACACTCTACCTGGCTCAGAACATCAAGAAAAAGGAAAACCAAATGTAATCAAATATCAATATATTTTCAACTTATTTCAAAACGGAAAAGTGGTAATGAGATAAACTAGGAACAACCAACCGCCAAAGAGATACAAAATGAGGCACACTAGTAGGAATATAGCTGGCAAATCTGCTAACTTTGTAATGCTTCCAATGTGATATAACTGAAGCAGGGTTTTGTTTTTTAAGCTAGGTATTGAAACTTTATTGAGGTGGTGAGGAGGACATACATGAAACACATTATTTTCCATGAACATAGTTGTTATTTGGACTGTAGCATGAAGAGGTCATTGAAGATTATATCCTATCTGTAGCAGTCATATCATACACCTGCCTAGTGCTCTTTCTCTCTCTATTCTTTCTGTCTCTCTCTCTCCTTTGAGAGAGCCACATTGTAAGGTCTATGTTTGCTAGAGATGCAATGCCTTTACTCAGATCAGTGCAAGCAGAGAAATAGCACAGATATCACGAGGGAGGGGTCTTTTGGGGGTAAAAGTAGGACAGCAGCAGTGACAGAGGCATTCTGAAGGTGGAGAGCACCTTCCTATATATAGACATACATTATCTGATCCAAGAATCAGATGAAGGCAACTCTGAGCAGAAAGCCCCTTAACCCCCTAATCATTATGATATCCCATTGTTTTCCATTTGTTGATGAAGAAAAACGTATAGTTACATATTGGGCTAATCACTGTGAGAGTTTAGTGCATTAAAGAGATAGTGAAATACTCCCAAACGTAAGCCAAGAGTACTTATTCTACATGGAGTACTTGCAGGGTACACTCTTCAACAAGTGAAAAGAAGATTGTGGAGGACAGTACATTATTGGGCTCTATCCAGAGTTGGGTGGTAAATCCACCGGGATACCACCCAATGCAATTAGCGTTACCAAAATTTGGTCTGGCACTATTAGTCCCGGGTCACAAGTTGTGGTGGCGGTTTAAGTCCCCATTTCTTCAGTCCATGGGACTCAATGGGGCTTTTATGGCACAATTTGTGCAGCAGTAATTGTGACAAAAATGGGTGGAAAGTCAGTGCATTCACCTCCAGCTCGGAGCTGTAGGGGAATGCTCAGAGTTTACCCCAAACTCAGGATTGGGCAGAACGGTAATGTGGTAATAATAGCATTACCGGTGCATATTTACCTCTCTGCCCACCTCCTGATGAGTCCCAATGTAGCTTACAATAGTGCTTCTAGTTTTTATTATGACTAGATGTATAAACACAAGTTGCACTGATTTGCCTCATCTCTTCTGCCAGCTCCTGTTCTGCTGGCCGTGCTGCTGCCAGTTCTGTTCTACTCTTGGCCGGCTGACTTGCCAACTCATGCTGGATCTATTATTTACTAGCCGGCACAGTGGTTGAAGGAGACAGATGGCAGCTGGATAGGATATTGTTGCTTGTCGCCCCGATCCATTAATGGAAAGGGACATTGTGCTTACCTCGGTACTGAATGTGCTTTACACAGCATTACTGTAAAACATGTCCACTTAAGCTTGCAGCACAAATAAAAGGTGGCCAGCTGAGATCTGACCTTGGTGCAAACATTTCCCAGATCTTATGATTTGGAGCTATTATCAAATAGTCTTTACAATTGGGATATGATCAATTTCTAGTAAATCTGATTTTGATTTAACACTCCATTATTAGGAGATTTGTTTTATTTATTTAATTTATTTAAATTTCTTAACGTGCCACTTGCCATCCGTCCAGAAAAACCAGACAAGACAGAAACAACATAAGAAATGCCAGGATCTAACTGTATTCAAAATCCAGCTGTGTTTACATACATACTCTTGGATGGGTGGCACAAATACGAATTTGCCTTCATAAATTCCATGTCTATGTTTTTTGCTCCAGTGTGGCTAAATTGCAGTGTAGTGGTCATTTCGACATAAGGGGGAAAGTTCCACTTGTCATGTGCGCACATTATGCCTTAAAAACTACAAATGTAGTCACACTATGATATGCTTATATCAGTAATCAAAAGTGCTTTTTGGTAAGCTCTAATTCCGAATTGACACATCACCAGATACTGTTTAGTGATAATCGGGGGGGATCTAAAACAGACAATCTTTAAAGTAAGGTAAAAGCTCATCGCGTGGATGCTATTGGAATATTTAGTGCTTATCTGGGAAGGCTTGTTCAAACTTTACCAAATGTATACATACTGCTCGTCCCATAACTACTGCAGGTGCGTAGTTCAGTGCTTAATCAGTCAGTTGGGGTGGGGCTTGCCTGGGCTCGCCCCTGGCACTTATTTCTGAGCCCCTGCGCTTATTGCTGATTCCCGCTTGATTATGTTGTGGTGTTTTGGAAACATAATCAACTTTTTTGGCAACTTTATTATTTATTGGCAGTCATTCACTGACAGTAATATTACCACAATGCAAGGTTTGAAATTGCTGGGAGCTATTTAGCTCCTACCTCTACCCTGGGAGAGCCTGATTCGATTGCATCCAAAATCTAGCAGGAACTACGTGTGGCTCCCCAGTCCAAATGGTGCCTTTCAAACATGCAAATGCGACATCAAGTTTGAGTGTTTGAAAATGTTAATAAAGAACAACTAGGACATATTTATGACATATTTATGACACATTTAAACATCATAGATCAAACAGAATAGTCAAAATATAAACTGTGCATCTCATGTGGAAGTTCAATTTGTGGTGCACTATGTACCTGCTCTGGGTTACCTAGTCGTAGCTCCTGCTTACTGGGTGATGCCTGACACCCAGTGCCTGGTTTTAGCTCCTGCTCATTGAACCTTAATGTTGAGCCCTGCAGTGTGCACTGGCCAGAGTTCTGCATGGGCTGGCTCATTGTTATTCATGAACCTGCGGATCCCGCATGGCAGGGCTATTTATCCATTTCAATGAATAACAGTGAGTTGGAAGGTGACAATGCTGGGCACTGGTGCTGGCCATGTATCATGCAGCATGCATGATATTACTGCAAATTCTTTAATGCTTTACCCATCTGAGTGGGTTTACGATAGCAGCACAGTCACTAGCCAGCAGCCCCAACACAGGGACAAGGTTAATGAAAAGGTCAATAACGAAGAGGAGTTCCTATGACAACCTATACAAGCTAATCTTGCTGGAGTGCTTGATAGCCAAGTTCACCAGTTAAGTAATGATTTGCCTGCATGCGTTCATCGATTTACTGTAGGAGGAAAGCATACTTGCTCTTTTCTTCTGTGGATATATGGTTAACATGTTCCACTTGCCACTGATAGGACTAAAGCAAAATGTTAACGATGATGTGTTTGTGTGTCACTTATTTTCTTATAAATTAAGCACTGGCATAGTGTATATAATACTTAAAAGTAATTCATAATTCAGGAAGCATCTTTGCCTCATATGTCTGATATTATTCTAGGGTGACTAAATAAACTTTAGATCTAGTAGAGTGATGAAGCACAGTACATAAACTGTTTAATATTCAGCAAACGTGACCAGTGTAAACCTTAGTAGACACAAAAGAGCTAACCGTCGCTCAGCTAACTCTTTGCAGTCTTCACTTCTTGAAGCTTTGCACCTTCATGGGCTTTTCTCAAAGTGTATTCAAACTAAATGTGTTATAAATGTGACACTGAAATCAGGAGCTCAGTATGGTGTCAGCTTCTGAAGGTATTCAGGCCCCCTCCCTAATAAGCTTTGTGAAATACCTACAGAGTTTTGAATTGCATTTTCTTTTTCAGACTGAGATAGAGGATCACTTCCATGGCTACTGTTATGTCTGCATTTTTGAGATAGGATGGGTAGGGTTTGCTTAATTCCTCCTTATTTGATGTGGCAGTATTCTTGATGAGGATTCAGCAATGCTATCATAATTGCTACTGTATTCTTTGACCAGCCAGATGCCTTTTCTGATCACATCAGTTTAATGTTGTGCTCTTAGCAACATCATGTATTTGTTTAGTGAAAATAATTTGGTATCATGAAGCAATCAAGGATCTACATTTTTAGGGCTGGTAGAAGGATTGTTGCCACCACTTGAAAACCTAGGCGTCCCGCTACATACCCTCCTCTGCCAGGCTTTATTTATGAACAGTCCAAGCACAGGTACTCCATCTCTCATATAGGAAGAAAGTGTGTTGAATTTATTCAGTGATGCCTACTTTATTCTCCATGGGATTAAGTATGCAACCTTGCATCAAACTGTTATCAATGCGATTGTACATTGTTGCTAATGATCTGCAATCACTTGCATTAAGGCTTGCTTGTAGATATCAACCAGGAATGGGAATGGGCATAACAAGGAAATCCCAGACATGCAAAGTTTTAGTGGGAGCCGGATGGTGTAGAGCCTGGGCTACTAGCTGTAGTTGGAAAGAAATGTCACTCTTGATACACATGTGCATTTCTCAGAACAGTCCGGGCTACCTTCCGGTAGACTCCATTGTATGGAGCAGATGGGTCGAGATGGATCAGGGATGCTGAGGCACCTTTATCCAACAATGCACAAAGTCCCTCACTCATGTCAACCAGGATGGAAAAGTGCTCCTTAACAGACTGAATTCTGATGATCAGTACTTAATGAGGTGTGGGCTTCCATTCAGCCTTTAGGTTGTTTGATAAACTACCCTTTCAGAATCTTGGGAATGGGATTTTGCAAATAGGGTAGGGCATTGGTTTCTGTGGACTGCCTTTGCATGTTTGATGATCATAAGGATTATAATTTGTTGGTAGGAGGCATTCCAGTAGCTCCATGACATCACGAGTAAGAGTAATAATGCAGTCCTTGAAGGTGAATGGCACTCACATTTTGATTAACATGCCTGGGGCTTAGATGTTTCATGCACCAGGAGATGTGGTTAGCAACTGTTTTGGAAGCAGAATATTATATCAGTGTTGGGCCATACTATGGAAGAACAATGAGAGATCTCTGTGTGTTCCTAAACTGTATTGTAGATCTTTTTTATCTAGGGATCAGAGACCGCAAAGAGATTGTCACAATTAAGAAATAAGACTATTGTCAACTAGATCTTTGGTTTTTGAGGACCAATTATCAACATATCTGGTTTAGTGTGTTTTCTCTTCAATATATGCACCACAGCAGTCATTTATGCCATGAAAATTGCTCTGTGGTAGCTTCTAAAATGGAATTTGCCTGGGGTATTAGCCTATGGACTCCTCTCCCAATGTTTTTGCAAGTCAATTCCAGCCCTCTTTAGTGTTTCCACATATAGAGTGAATGTTTTTGTTTGCTTTGGATCCAGATGTTGATTTCTACATTTACAGATGTGCAAACACACCAATGGTTTGGTGGTAATAGAGTATCACATCTGCTTCTGGTGCAACCCTCTTAAAAGGGTTCCCTAGCAGGCTAGCATCATACGCTCTTTGGTTTTCTTGAGACACATTATTGAAAATCATTGCACTGGGGCTCGAAAGGATGAATGGGGTGAGTTTATAAGTGGATGATGTTAAAGCTTCTAAGGACAATTCACAATTATTTCACCTTCAACACCAGATTTCTTAATGTTGAAAATGAAGACCAGGATCATTAAACTAAATGGTCATAACTTCATACCTAAATCTAGTCAAAGTATTTGGGTAATCAAAAAGATCGCTAAGAAGATGTTTACCTGTTGTGAGCAAGCTGACAATTCATATATATAGGAATTAAAAAGCAGTGAAAAGGCCAATTGTCTCATTAACGATTATTGTACATTTCAAATGTTCATGTAGTTTGCTTCCCTCCTACCCATCTTAGAATAACCTTTTTCCAAATACCCGTATGGAGCACAATGAGCATCGAATTAGGATAGCATCCAGATTTCGATTGCCATTGTTTGTTTGTTTGTTTATTTGATAGAGTGCAAAAACCAAACCCGCAGGTGGCAGGGCGCAAACATTACAAGGATAAAGTGTAAAGAGAACTTAGTTACAATGGAGAACAGAATAGGCAGTGAGACAGTTCAGCAACGTTACAGTCTGAATATGCTTATAAAATGAATGCCAGGTGTAAGGAACAAAGAGTTCTAGGTAACAATCAGTCACCTTTTTGTAGACCCGGGTGGATCCAGTGAGATTCCTAGATACTAGCAGTAGTAGAACGGAAGTCCCTGTTGGGGGTCAAGTTTAACAAAAGGCATAGTCAAGGGGTGACACTCAGGACGAGTGGTTCTAGTGGGAGAGGGTGGTTACGTTAGATGTCATTCGATCGTATCCATGGAAGAACCTTGCGCCTGAAGCTTAGATACGGTTGGTCCTTTCTAAGTTCTAAGGGAGTTTATTCCATGTTTGGGCTACTATGACTGGAAAACTAGCACCGCCCGCTGTGCTCTTTTTGTATCTGGGCACCATCAGGGTATAAGCGTTGGTCATTATAGTAGGGAGGTTAGAGATTCTCTTGTTGATTCTATTTGCTAGGTAGGGAGGAGCTATATTGTTGAGGCCTTTGGATGTGAGCGAGAGAATTTTGAGGGTTATTCTGTCTTTAATTTTTAGCCAGTGGATGTTCCTTCTGTAGGTAGAGACATGGGCTCTGTTAGGGATGTTTAAGGCCACTCTAATGGCGTTATTTTGGAGTGTTTGGAGTTTGTTAAGGATATACTTGTTAGATCCTGCATATAGTGCATTACAGTAGTCCAATCTGGATATGATAAGTGCATTAGCTAAGGTAATACAGCTAGCCTCTGATAGGAATGGTCTACATGCTCGGATCAGTTTGCAAGTATAGGCTATGGAGGAAGCTAGGGAATTAATTTGTTTCTTAAAAGTGAGTGCTGAGTCCAGATAAACCCCCAAGGTTTTGACAGCGGGCATCGCTTTGATGACATTGTTGTCAATGTTGAACGAGGCATAATTCGTGTCAGGTTTTTTAATCGCTGTCTCTGTGCTGAGGATCAGAATCTCCGTTTTGTCGTCATTCAGGCAGAGGACGTGGGATGCCATCCAGGCCTGAATGAGGAGATATATCTTGTTTACCAAAGCTGAGTCTTCCAGGAATTACCCAAAAGGGGGATAAGGATCTGAGTGTCATCTGCATAGTTAGTGTAGATGATGCCCAGTCTGTCCAACTTGTCAAACAAAGGTTTGGTAAAGATGTTGTACATAGTGGGAGACACACAAGATCCCTGGGGGACACCGCAGGAGACTTGTATGGGATCAGCAGCTGCTAAGGGGGAGAAGACTCTCATTTTCCGGTTAGCAAGGAAGGATTGTACCCAGGTTATGGCATCACTTGAAAAGTGGGCAGCGGAGCCAAGGTGATTACATAATACTGCATGATCTACCAGGTCAAAGGCTGCCAGAGGTCAAGGAGGAGTAGCATAGCTGACTTTCCATTATCCTTCAACTTGTCAATTTGAGTCTTAAGGTCAATCAGGGCTGTTTCAGTGCCATGAAGGGGACGGACCCGGATTGTCGTGAGCCTAGAAGGTTGTTGGTTTCAAGGTAATCCTGAATTTGCAAGTAAGCTACCCTGTCGATAATTTTGAGTAGGAATGGAACAGTGGTGATGGGTCTGTAGTTAGTCGGGATGGCGGGGTCAAGGGTTTTTTTTTTTTAGCAGAGGTAGGACCCAAGACTGTTTAAGGTTGTTGGGCACTAGGTTAGTCTTAAAGGAGGCATTAATCAGTCTGGAGATGAAGGGAGCTAGGTCTCTCGCAGCATCTTTCATGATTTGGCGGGGCAGTTATCTCCTTTGCAGTTGGAAGGCTTTAGAGAGAGTATAATTGTTTCTGTCTCTGGTATAGTTATTTGTTTGAAGCTGAAAAGGTGAGGAGTGTTATTGTGTTATAGTGCATTGTCAGCAGTAGCACAAAATGTAAGCATGCTCAAAACACCTATTGTTTTAAGCTTACCTTTTCGACCCAATGTGAGCATCTGTACTATTGATCCAGTGAAAAGCAGAATCTCTTAACTCAGACCCAAGCTAAAACACAGTAATGTAGAGGAGACCAACAGGGGTCGCAGACATGATGGCAGCCTGATCCATCATCTCTCTCTCTGGGCATCACTATGCACAGGATAACCGCGTGAAAATTATCCATTGGAACTGGAAAATGAACGTTCTGTACCAGGAACTATCCGACCAGCAATAGAGGCGATTTCAAGTGAAAACATGCGTGGAATCATATTGAAACTTGCTGTGCATGTTGGGCCTCCGGACTCATGAATAAAAAAGAAAATGTCGGCTGTGAGGCATCTGTTTGCCTAACTGAAATCCCATGCTTCCCATCAACACTGATCCACCCAACTATATGAGAGAGCTTGATGGAAAGAGGGCACCGGTATTGTAAGAAAACGCCTTGTAGAAGGACGAGCAGCAGTGCAGTGCTTTCTTTCCGCTCCCCTCCATCACCGAGGCCCAGGACAGCGAGCCGCGGGGTCCAGTGAACCGTGAGTACTTTACGCCCTACCCAGGACAGAAGAGCAAGCGGCCCGACCCCCCCCCACCCACAGGGGAATAGGTGGAGCGCACGGCAGAGCGAGCGGGGCACTCTGAGTCATTCCGACCAGCAGCCACGCTCAAAATTCCGACTACCAGCCCTGGAGGCTGGAGGAGCGCGGAGCGACCAGAGGTACCCCCTCCCCCTCTCCACCACCGGCACAGATAAAAGGGTGGAAGAAGCCATTATAAGGCACAAACAATACTAACACAGTGATGGAGTCCAACAGAATATATTAACGCAAGGGGAAGGATCGAGCACCAAGGGACAGGCGTAACTGCAAACAGCACACACTGGCACTGAGGCCCAGCTAAGGATCTGCACTACGCACCACGGCGGACAAAGTCGCCAATGCAGCACGGTGGGTTTGGCAGCAATTGTACCAGTCACCAGTAAGCAGCAAATAAAGAACAGGCAGCACACCAGACCCCAGATAAACATCAGGAATCTGCTAGCTTTGAGGTACCGGGGCACCTCAAGCCCATACTGACACCGCGATCATCAGCCCTCATAATAGTCAGCGTGAGCGAGGTAGAGGTCACACACTCTGTTATAATCTTGAGAATACCGCCCAAGGGGGTGGTTATAGAAGCACCTAGCCTGATCCCAACTCCCCAAGGAGGGAGCAGTTTGAAGAGTGAGGCCCTCCCTGTACAGAGAGTGGACCCTAAACAGAACACGAGCACAAACAGTACAAAGAGTATGAACAGAAGTGCAATACCACTGTTACCATCCAGAACGAAGCTGGACTCCAACACCTTGCCCCTACTTCAGAGGTTTCGCCGACCCCACTCAGCCATGGAGTCAATGGAAGCCTAGAGCTTGAAGGACATTCCGGGCAATGACCTAGACAGTGCCACCAAATCAGACATCAGGCTACTGTTAGGGGAAATAAGGTCCATGAATTCAAGCCCCACCTTTCAGACCTGCAGATCAGAGTGGCAAAAGCGGAGGACTGACTTGAGGCTGTGGAAAACAACCAGCAATCAGGGGACATAGCCACAATGCAATATGAAGCATGCCTCCAGGATCTGGTACAAACAGAAAGAGATGTGGAGGCATAACTTGATGATCTTGAAAACAGAGAGTGGAGATCGAACATTTGGATTCTAGGCTTAGCAGAAGAGCAGCGGGAATCCCTGGTAGGCCTGGGAATGAAAGTTAAAGCCCTTATCCAGACCCTCTGTGTTGACACAGACTCTCCAAAGCTTGAATTTGATAGAGTGCACAGAGCAGGTGGGCTCTCACATGGTCCACAGTCGGTACTGGTGAAATGTCACTATTACTCCCAAAGGCAAGACTTTCTGCTGAAAGCGAGGGAGAGGGAACAATTGAATTCGGAGGTGAAAAAGTCATGCTGTATCAAGACCCCCCGGCATTGACCCTCGCCAAAAGAAGAGGATGTCGTCCCCTCAGGATCTGGCTACAAGAAAAAGTCACTCGCTATCGATGGGCTCACCCTTTCTCTTTGGCATTCGAATATGGAGGAGAAGACTTTAGGATCACAATGATAGAGGAGGCAGTAAGAGCCCTGCAACATCTTCAGGCCTCAGAGGAAGACATGGATATCGATTCCCGCAGGAAGCCGGAAGGACCCTCACTGAAATTAGCACCGAAACCACCCAGAAGAGGGAAAGTGCAAACGAAGTGGAAGTACAAGCGCCTGAACACTCCACGAGTTTAGACTAAAACTTTTGAAGCGCCTAACCCAGCTCTTTACTAGTTGGGTGGCAGCAGGTATATAGTTACACGGGAAGTGCAAGCTCCTACTGCTTACTTGGGCGGGCTTATCTGATCTACAAAGGGATGATTCTAATTCCTCAGATCACTTGTTATCAAAATGTTTGCGTGATACTACTTATAAAGTTTGAGCATATGTAGAAATGCCCGGAGAGGGGCCCCGACAGAGTGGCCCTTCTTAGTTTAGGGCGTCTCCTTAGTCAATAGAGAATGCTAGGTTTAGCTTTTTTCAGGGAAAGGGAAGGGGGGGACACTCAACTGGAATCTAGAAGGTATTGGAACCATAATGAGGTACCACACATGCTAAAAACACTCACAACAGGGCAAACCAGAATCATCACTGGGTGGAGGGGGTTAAACTCTCCTCAGAAAAGGTCAATGTTGGAGAGACAGTTTCAGCCATCCCGAATGGATATTCTATTTGTACAAGAGACCAAATATGTCCACAGAGGGGAATGTATGATTGTAGGAAGAGACATTGGGGACATAATATGGGCCTCTGGCCCCCACAAAAGGGGTGGGGTGGGTGTTCTGTTCAGGAAGTTCTTGCCATTCCAGTTAGAGCACATACACAGAGATGCACAAGGGAGGTACGTCGTGCTAAAGGGCGAACTACAGTCCCGTAAAATCACCCTGTGTTCAGCCTACGCGCCCAATCAGAGTCAATCGTACTTTTTTGAACCCTTTTTTGGTTTTCTGAGGGAATGGAAGGAGGTCACCCTCATTTGTGGGGGTGACTTTAATGTGGTGGCTGACAAAGAACTAGACTGGTACTCAATGCGACAGGCGGCACAACCACTGAGTAACCAACAGGGTGTCCTCTTCCTTAGTCAGTTAAAAGAGCACCATCTTATCGACACGTGGCGTGTGACTCATCCCAAAGATGAAGGCTTCACCTTTTTCTCCTTATGAGCAGGTAAAAGGCCTAGAATTCCCTACTCCACTCTTGTTTTGCCCAAAGAATCAGGGGGTATGGCGTTCCAGGACATACCGGACTATTACAGAGCCTCCCAACTAAGGGTATTAGTTGATCACTTATGGGAAAACCCGGAAAAACAATGGGTAGCAATTGAGAAATACGTGAACATCCGATTCTAAAAGTGTTATGGTCACTTTGGCGTGCCTCCCGGGCTACGCAAGGGGTCACAACCTGGCCCTCCCCAGCGAGCTGCATTTGGTCCCCCCCATACAAAAGTTAATCTGTGAAGTCCATCGGTTTCAAAATTGGTATGAAGCTGGAGTGGTGAGGGCAGCACAAATGTGGAGGGAAGGGGTATACATCTCTTTCAACGACCTACGTGATACTCTAAAGGGGGAGAACATTTCCCACATGCAATATTTGCAGTTGTGAAGCATCCTAATGGACCACCGCTGGGGTGACACCCTGCAACGCCCCCTCACAGCTTTTGAACTAATACTAAGTACCCCTCGAACCATAAAGGGCCTCATTGCTAGTATGTATAAAGCACTGATCACCAGAGGCCATTTGACTTGCTCCGGGTCAGAAGTAAAATGGGAAGCAGAACTAAACTTGGCAGGCCAACCCGAGGTTTGGAAAGCCCTAAGAAGTGCTATCTGGGGGTCATCCAATTTCGACTCAATACATAATGCACAATGCGCACTTACTGGTTAGATGGCATTTTACTCCCAAAAGATTGTCCAAGATGTTTCCAGGTACCCCTCCACACTGATGCAGAGGCTGTGGTGAGATTAGCGACTACTGGCATCAATGGTGGGTTTGCAAAAAAGTTAAAATTTACTGGAAAGAAGTCCCAGGGAGGATCCAAGACATCGACGGGATCCCCAGGATGCTCACTGCGTCATTGATATTATTTGGGGTAGAATCAGATGAGGAAGATTCCCACGTCACTCTCACACATATGGCACGAAACTTGTTACTAGCTGCTAGAGTGTGCCTGACTATTAATTTGAAGTCGGCAGCCCTTCCCTCCAAAAGAGAGTGGCTTAGTAAAGCGCACGCAATTTATGAGATGGAAAGTCTGACAGCCGCAGTTCTGTAGATATGATCTGGTAGCCTTTTAAGGAGTATTATGCTGAATACTGGCGTCCCCTAAGCCAGATTGACCAAAGCTCCCAATAAAAAGCCCTTCCAGGTAGGCCCTAATTGAAGATTGGGTTTAAAGCATTTTCAAATTACTGCATGAAAGAAATTCAGAACTGCACTGACCTTTACTGTGAATTGAAATATGTACTGTGTCAGACTTGTAATAAAACCAATAAAGACTATTTGAAGAAAAAGAATACTAATGTACTCAGTGTTGTGCACATCTATAGTAATATTTGGAGGGTTTTCTGACCTTTAAATCAAGGGGCCTCATTAGGACCCAGGCGGATTTCGCGGTGCTAAATGCACCGCGAAGCACGGCGGAAAGCCGTCGATAGCGCCATGGGGGTTGGCGGATTTACCGCCCCATTCCGACCTCGGCGGAGCGGTAAATCCCCAATCCCCATTCTGCCCTTCCCCATTCCCATTCTTGCCCCATAGGGTATAATGGGAGTGGGGAAGGAGTTAATTACGCCACCGTAAAATACGGTGGCGTAATTAACAACGAGGTCCCGTAGCTCCATGGTTTTCTCCGCCTGGTAAAACCAGGCGGAGAAAACCTCCATGGCGCTACGGGAACTCGTAGTACGGCGGACGGGTCCGCCGCGATTAGCGCTGGCGGAAACCCACTCCGCCTGGGTCCTAATGAGGCCCAATGTCATTTTAATTTCTGACTTACACTTTTTTATATGTTTTTTTGAATACCACATATGAACAGGGACGTCATTTCAACAAAATGCCAGGGGTAGCAGAACTGACCTCACATGGCCTCTGGGAAGTGATGTAATTTGACCACGCCCCCAAGTGGCATCACAGGAAGTGATGGCACACCATCTTTCAACCCTTGACAAAACAGGAAGTGGCATCCCATAGCATTGTTCCTCCCATACACTAAGAAAAATATGGTTACAATATCACTGTAACATTATTTACATTTTATGCAAGAATAGATCACCATATGTAGTGCTAATATCAGTGTGTATAGGCCCATATTACCAAATTACTGTCACGGTAACCAGACGTCCAAGAACAAATGATGCCATGCAACAGAAAGAAAATGCATGTTGCTGTTGCGTTGCAAGGGGGCAGGAAAGGCCAGCTTTTCCCCTGGATCAGCATGCGAGGCAAAACACATTTTCCCCCTTTTGACTGGATAACAGTGTGATGCAAAAACACGCATAACCTCTGAGTCTATCGGTGTTGGGATGTTAAACTGAACATCTAATATTCTGTGGATCAGGTCGAGATACAAAAGAGACAGAAAAGGGGGGGGGGCTTTACTTCAGAGTTACTCTGAACTGGAAGGCTGACGCATGACCTGGATCCGTGAGCGGGGAAAGGTCAGGATAGCAAAGGCTTTCCCCCTTACCGGGATCTCCTGGTCCTTCCTTGGGTTATCCTATTGTGCAGTCATCCTTCAAGGGGGTAAAACACCACCTATCATTCAGGGAACAATATGCTTCATGGGAGAGGAGAACAACTTATGCTTTGTCCCAGAGCCACTGTTTGATACAGGCATGGTCATTTCAGGACAGACTGGAGCCTGGTGCATTTGTTTGTGGGAACACAGAGCAGGTGCAAACAGACTTACTTCAAAATTGCTAGGCCAGAAGGTCAGACAAGAATGCTTCCATGATAAAACCACATGAGCTGAATATTATGTACATTGCTTTTTAAGCCACGGTTACCAGGGCATAGGATGATACTTGTTAAGAGCAAAGACACAACGCCTGCCAACAATGCAGTTCTCCTGTCACATAGGTAGGGTGGAGGTGGAACCATGGGGCAACATCTAATCTTGAGGAACCATTCTTATGGGGGAACTGCCCCGATAATTGGATTACTTCTTGACACAATCTCTTCATCAGTATCTGTATGAAAAGAAGTAGAAGCTTTCTGAAATTCGGTTATTAGGGCAGCCTTCTGGAGACAGAGTACTATCAAAGTGAGAGTAGGAGAGTCAGAAGAGCAGAATCTGTAATGACCAAGAAGGCTAAATAGTAGCAGCAACGCAGAGAGGAAAACCAGAGCAGCTGAACCTGAGTTGGCCAATCCAAGGATCCAACTAGCAGCGGGGACAAATGTAAGGAATTGATTGGGGCCCCTAAGCGAGAACCTATGAGCGGCCAGGTAGAAAGATCAAGCTGCTGAGTTGGGCCCAAAGACTGGAAGGGGTAAAACCATGAAGAAGCATCTACAGTTCTATCAAATGGATACTCTAGCCCAGTCTTTGAGAACCAAGGGAGGAAGGTGAATATTAGAAAACACATTCTTTAAAGAAGGCAGAATACCTACAAGCATAAGCCTACAAAAACACTTAGTGCTGGAGGGGTCCGATGCAGAGCTTGCTCAGTAGCTGCTGTAAGGACATCGCCTCCTCATAAAGTCCGCCACAAAGAAAAAAACTCAAAGGTAAGACAAAGATACAGGCCAAAATCAAGCCAATGACCAAGATGAGGACAACTTGAAAGAAGTGCGTGGGACGCTTAACATCGCCTGTGACTGTGAGAGATTTTAGAACAACTGTCCAGTGAAGAGGCCTGCAGAATTGAGGTCCCGAACAGGGATTGGACTCTAGGCATTCGGGCCTCTCGCATTGGCTGAGACACTACGTGTACTTAAATCCATCTTCCTTCCACAGTTTGGCTTACACTTTTTGTTAGGTGAGCTCTATAGCATGGGGACCCTGTACACTTTCTTCACTGACAGAAAGGCCCTAGAGGATATGCATAATCCCTTCTGGTTGTTAGTAGAGACCCTGTGTGAAAGAACCTTTGTTTTGCGACTATAAAAGACAACACTGAACAGGCTGACCCTGCTTATGTGAACCACTACTTTCACCCTTCCTTTTAACCTCAGAATAGAGATCTCAAAATGTTTTGCCTGGTCTGTTGTTCCTTTGTCCTCATAAATTCCCAGCAATGATACAGCAAAACCGTGTGCACAGTTGCACACTTGTGTACCCAATAACATTGGGAGAAAGAAAGAGATCGAGAAGAGAGAAAGAAAGAAAGAGGGAAAGATAGAAAGAGAGAAACAATACCTCTGTAATCCAACAGACGTGTGGATACAGTAACAAAAGCATGTGGACAGTAAGAGAATTATCCCATCAGTAGAAAAAGAGTGAACAAAAACAAAGGCATGCCTTTTAAACTGGCTGCTTCATTTCAGAGTCACCCTGCTTCTAAACAGTGTAATAATAGGTATTATAATTATGGTCAGGCCAGTGTTACTCCATTATCCGGCCACAGAAGCTGAATATTGGAGTATGTTAATGTTGTCCTTGCTGGGAATTCACAATATTTTTTACAAATTGAACTCATATCTCACATGGCTTAACTCTTGGAACTATCTTACTGGCGTTTGTAACATTACACAGTTGTACATTCAGTAGCATTCTATTTTATTCGGTAGCACAATTGTCTCGTGTAACTAAATTGGATGTGCACGTAAGAGGAGTGTGTGCAAAGCAACACACGTATATATGAAGTAACACAATGAATGCAGAGTAAAATAAGATTGTTTAGATGATTTAGTGTAGTGCAATTCTGTTTACTGTGACGCATTGGGTCTCATTACGACAATGGAGGTAGCCATGCCGCTATTTGCGGCATGGCTACCACGATACCGGGTACCGGGTCCTGGTTCCCTGAATGGGGAAATACCGGGCCATTCCGACCTTAGAGGGCCTGGTATTTCCCCATTCAAGGAACCCGGACCCGGTACATCCCCATTCCCATTTGAGCCCCCATAGGGCTCAATGGGAATGGGGAGGATGCAAACAACGTGCCTGTTAATGACGGGCCCGTAGTTTGCATCCTGGTCTGCTCGTGGGACCCGCTAAGGACGCCTGGTTTTACCAGGCGTCCTTAGCGGGTCTCGCATGGAGACCTCGTAGGTTAACGGGCCGGCAGCTCTACCGGCCCCGTTAACCCCCTATCGCCTTCCTCGAAATGAGGCCCATTGTGTGTATTGTAACACAAGTGTGTGTTTTGTTACATAATTGGATGCTAAGTAAAGACGTATACATAGAGACCAACACCTTTGTGTGCTACACAACATGTAATGTATCTGGTGTGTAGCGAAACGATCAGTGGGTAAAATAAGTATATAACAAAGATGAGAGTACTGTGATAAAGGTCTGTGCACTGTAATACGATGTTCAGTGGGAAAGCACAATCGCGTAAACTACTTCACAGTTGAGTGTACAGTGAATCAGTCCAGTGAATTGCAAAACAATCAAGTACAGTAACACAACTGTGTTGAGGTTCAGAATCACTTGTGTACAGCGACAGCAAACCTCCTCCCCAATGAGTAAGTGCTGCCAACTTTAATCAAACACGAAGTTAAAAGCACCATGGTACATGAAGACAATACAAGACTCGTGAGATCAAATCCCTCCGGCTCGCACTACTTCTACCTCCTGTTTAATTTGGAGATAGAGAAAACAGTGAAACATTGACACTCTGAAAGGGCCTACAACTGCACAAAGCACAAGGGGTCAAGCAGAAATGACATCACTTGAGATGGGAAAGGGGAACTCACCAATGTAAGCAATTGGCATTTAAAACATGACAGCAATCACCCCCCCCTGGCTGCCTTCCTCACAGATATCAACAGGCATATCAAACAACACAGTTAGAAAATAAGCTTCATACCAACTAAGGGAAAGAACATTATCCAGAGCCTTCTTTGTCAGGTGTCCTCTGCTTCTTCATCACAAACACTCTGGAGCCCAGTCATTAAGGGTATCCATCTTGTATCCCCCCAACCACACTGCGTTATGCACCTCATCAATTTTGGCGATAGTGAACAGTTCCATCAACATGTGCCGAAGCAAAAAAGAGGGACTAGTCCATGCTGTTGGAGTACATGGTGGTGGCCATGTTAGAATGGTAATACGCATTATGGGAGTTGCATTATGGGAGTTGCTGTGTCTGCCGCCTGCAGTGGTCACAGGGCAGGGGTGGTGGCCCTGCTACACCATGGCCCTGCTACAAGCCCAGGAGCTTCCATTACACGGCCACGCTAGTGGCCATGTAGTTATGGTTAAGTTGCTGTTTCCATAGGAAGAGCACTTTTTTGGCGGCTTATAACTCTGCTCCCTCTGGACTAATCCTTACCACACTTTGCAAAAAAAAGTATATGGGCCACTCTGAATTTATTTGCAAAGTTTGGTGAGGTTTGGTCCAGGGGAAGGAAAGTTATAGGGGCGGTCCCAAAACTTATTTTTTCTTCATAGACTGAATGGGGGAAAAACTTTGCGCACGCCTACAGCCGAAACTGCCGGACGGATTTTCACCAAATGTGTGGCAGGAGCAGGGTCTTGGTGCCGAAAGCGTGCTTTTATAAACTTTATGAAAATCCATCCAGTAGTTTTCTTTAAAACGATCAAAAAGTAGGTCTAAACAAAATTAGTGATATCTATGTCCGCTCCGCGGAGACACTTCCCTGTTCGCTCCACGCGCAGGACACTGATTGGCTAATGGGCTTGCATCATGACCGCAGACACGCAACGTGTCCATCGATTGGCTGGAGTGAGGCGTGATGTGCGTCATATTGTTCAGATGCGCCTGCCATCTTGGATCCGCCGACAGCGCGCCGGCGAACAGAGGCGAAATGCAGTTTTGGGGAGTGTTTTGGTGTGTCAAAGTGCTTGGGGAGGTTTAGGGAGTAAGAGATGGGTGAAATACTGTATTTGTTTAGGTGGCAGGTGCTACTGATGTATTCGCCATGCCCGCGCTGTCCGGGATGTTTGTAATTACTAAAAATGAGGGGTAATGTAAGGATAGTATTTCCGTCCATGCTGTGCGCAGTCAAGTTGAAACTGTTCTAAGGACACGCATGGTGTCAGCGGACATTAAAATTGAGTATATGCTGCAGTTACAATTTTTGATTCTATGGGTGTGATACTGAGTTATAAGCCACCATGGGTGTGATATGCTGCGGTGGTTGTGGCCAGGGCCTAAACTCTTGGGTACATGGCCGCAGGCCGTAGGCTGTAGGCCATATACCCAAGACTCTAGGCCCTGGCCACAACCACTGCAGCATATCACAGCCATAGATACACCCATAGTATCGAATATCTATCAGGTGGTTGTGGGGAGGGCCTAGAGACATGGGTGCATGGCCGAAGGCCATGCACCCAAGACCAAAGTTATAAGTACTGAAGTTATAAGCCAGAATGGGTGTGATATGCAATAAGGAGTGGAGTTATAAGCCACCATGGGTTTGATATACTGTGGTGGTTGTGTCCAGGACCTAGAGCCTTGGGTGCATGGCCAAAGGCCATGCACCCAAGACCAAAGTTATAAGAACTGAAGTTATAAGCCACTATGTGTTTCATATACTGCAGTGGTTGTGGGCAGGACGTAGAGTCTTGGGTGCAAGACCGAAGTTATAAGCACTGAAGTTATAAGTCAGCATGGGTGTGATCTGGTGTGGTGGTTGTGTGCACAACCTAGCGTCTTGGGTGCATGGCCAAAGGCCATGCACCCAAGACCGAAGTTATAAGTGCTGAAGTTATAAGGTAGTATGGGTGTGATATGGTGCAGTGGTTGTGGTTGTGATACGCTGCAGTGGTTGTGGCCAGGGCTTAGAGTCTTGGGTGCGTGGCCACAGGCCATAGGCCGTAGGCTATACACCCATGACTGTAGGCCCTGGCCACAACCACCGCACCATATCACAGCCATAGATCACATCTATAGATTTGAATATCTATCAAATGTTTGAAATTATACTTACTGTTTGATTTGTTGAGATTCTATATATTTTTTACATGACTTTGGTACCTGGAGGAAATATTATTTTTCAATTTCTGTGATAAAAGAAAAGAGCATGTTAGTGTGTGTATTTTATAAAGACTTATTACATTGAATAATAGACATTTCAGCTTTTTTTTGGACCCTCATATTTGGTTTACAAACCGGTGTACTGTTCATTTCGCTCAGTTTCTGTGTTTGTTTGTCAAATCATTGGGTTTGTGGGGAAAGAAAATCCTTGTCAAAGAAAATCCTTGTCGGATGAAAAAAAACCTTTTTTGTTATGTTATAGTCTATTTGTTTGTTTCCATTCAGTGTTCACTTGTTGTTTCTGGTTTATGTTCCATTTGTTGGCTTGTTGCAGATTTCTGAAGCAGTTAGTTACCTGTTGGCGTATTCTGTCTATTTGTTGTTCCAATTTAGTGGTATACATTTATCTGTTTGGTTGTTGTAGAATCTTGGGCCAGTTAGATAGATACCTGTTGGCGTTTTCCAACTGTTTATAGTTTTTTTATTGAATTTTTGTTAATGTTGAAGTACAGATTAGTTATTAAATTTTGGTTTAAGAAGATTAAATAAGCGTTTGTAAGATTTGCTGGTAATCTCTGTCTTAGAGTAATGATACTATCATTACATTCGAACCATCCACATTTCTTTTTAATCTATGCAGTGTAGTGACCTGCATTGGTTGTGGCTCCTGCGTGGTAGATTATACCTATTGTTGTGAAGGTTTTCTTACCAAGTGATACTTGACCATGTGTGAATCCCGTCAGCTTGCAGTTATTTTTGGTACCATCTGCATTGTAATGTAGAAGCATTAGTATTACGTAGTTACTATGTGTTTGTATTAGTAAGGTGGAGCATTTATCTGAATTGCAGGTAGTACGTAATCTGCCATGGTTTGCATTTTGTACCAGTTGCTGAAATGGAATGGATTCAAAATTAGATATGGATACGTACACGAAGCGCTCATAAGGGATTTGTTCCTGTGTCACATTGTTGGAGAGAGTGCATGTATGTTTCCACATGTATGAAATCTGGAAGATTTCATTTATAGGTATAATTTTGTTTTCCAGTACTTGTAGTAAGTACATTAGAAATTCTTGTGGATCTTGTGAGTTTATAGTGAATTTCACCATTCCAGCACAGTAGTCCAATTCTTGTCTTATTCCGTGAACACTATATGTGTTGTCAGGATTAGTTGCTGCGTTTCTATGAAGGACTAACATTTGCAAACGCAATTGGTCTGTACTGTGTAAGTAAATGTTCTCAACAATTGGTGGCAATTGAAATAGAATATTCATTGCTACATTTGCGTAGCAACTTACACCAGTTACATTTGAAAATTCGAATGGACCAGATATTTCTATGTCCAAGTCATTTTTTGGAGTGTCTGTTGCTTCTTTCAAGAAGTACCTGAGTTCCTTTGCCTAATAGGTTGTGGTAATTGATGAAGTATTAGCTTATTTTACTCTCTTTCGAGGATTTGCAGTCCAATCCTGTTGCATTTCAGTTTGACTTACTTTTCTTTTACAACGTTTTCCTTTCTGTGGAACATTATATGATTTTAGATGAGGGGTGTATAGTGAACGTAGTCTATTGTATTCTAAAATGCAAGGAATATCAGTCTTTACTTTACTTGCATCAAAGTTTGAAAGGGACCCCCTAGGGGTCCCTCGTTTTATGGGAACAAGGCAATAACCATACACAAAAAGATGCGCCAGACACGAGGTTCAGATTCCCAATGCTACGGTTTATTGCAAGCAAAAATAGTATCAATTGGCCAATTCTGATCTCACGCCCCGCGACGTGAGTTTCCTAGACCTCGAGGGACGCAAGAGAGCGAATTATGTACATCAGTTACATATATACAAAATGCATATCATACAATCAGCAATGTCATGTTTAACACCCCTCTTTATTAAGTTCCTTTGAACTCGGGATGACGATGGACATATCCGACGAGTATGACGATTATGACACTTTCGATGTCTATTCTTGTAACAATGTGCAATTAGAAAGTGCGGAGGCATCTTTTAGTTGTTGAACAGAACACGGTGGTTCTGTTCTTGGAAGCAAGCTGCACACGGGGGAAGAGCCACAGTCCAAGCTTCGCTATCTATGAGGTACTATTCGTGTCCTGGGAGCCGACACATTCTAAAGGGTTTTGCGAAGGGGGGCTGTAGGAAGAGCATAATTCAAGCCTTTAGCTGTTTTATTCTAACATATTCTACAGTCGTACGAGACTGGCTGGCAGCTGTGAAGTGATTAAATGCCCTGCAGCTCTCTCCCAAGGCTACAGAGAGGGAGCGTGGGCATTCCTCTCTGGGCTACTCATGAGGAGTTTCAACAAACTCTTCAGTCCCACGACCTTGTCCTTTCATATTCAGACAACAATGTTAACTGTTTGAGCAGAGTAAGCAGAATTTGCAAGCTGCAAAGCAGTTTTAGACAGAAAGCAATGAGCAGTGGTTTACAAGCAAAATGGCGATTCTTGCTACGTTTAAAATGGCCACTTGTTGGTCAAGCATAGCAGTTTATATTTCTATAATTCGGTGCATAAGACGGTTGGCCTACGGCCATCAAGTTACGTCTGTCACTCAAATGAAGGGTATTCATTTTTCCAGATTGACAAGTTGATTAGAAATAGACCATCAAGTGTACGTAAGCGTGATAGTGTTACATAGCTCATGCCTTCTTTAAAGACTGTGTTACCAATATCTATCAATGCTTTGTCTAGGGTAAGACCTTAGGATTTATGAATGGTAACTGCATATGCAAGAGTTAGAGAAAATTGTTCTCTGCGTACATACATGTCTTTGAAGAGAAGGAATCGAGCTGTTGAGTGCCCTATCCTTTTTACTTCTAAAAGTTTGTCAAAGAGAATATTGACAAACTGAATGGTGTTGTCACGTGGGTATGTTTGAAAGCCAACAACTGTACCCAGTGCTCCATTAACTAGTCCTTGCTCCACGTCAAGGGTACGTTTAAGCATAACTCTACAGTTTAAGGATAATTTTAATATTTTCTCCAACCCAGCTGTGTTGGAGATATAATTTTCTAAGGTATTTAGTCTGGTTTTGGTTTGTTGACACATGGGTAGTGTCATTTCATGCACATCCAGTTTGTCTATGGAGCAAATTTCAATTATTGGTTGCATTTCTTTTTTCAACATTGTTTCATTGAATTTGGAACAGCTTGCAAGAGTTGGCAATAAGGCCATACAATTGACATTTGTGTGTGCTAATTGTTCCATGACATCAGTAGCACATGCGTTATCACCATAAAGTGCATGTATGTGCCGGGTTTTCAATATTTCTTGTGCTTCTTGAGATAGTACACCAACTCTAATACTTTTTAAAATGTTGGCGTAAGTGAGGTCTGCAGATTGACGCATGTTTTCTGTTAATTCCCTTTATTGGAAATGTTGCCAGAGGTTGACATTTCCTATGCTGCTAACAGTTTTACAGCAGAGTTTGTGTCCTAAGGTTTTAAAAATAGGTTCACCTTTCACTGGTGTCAATTACAGAAGATCTCTGAAAACAATAATGTGTTTTCCTCCAAAGAGCTCTTCGTAGTTTGTTTTAAGTACTTCTTGCAATCTGAGGTGAATAAAAGCTAACATTAGGTTGGAGACCATGCTCACTTCATCTATTAGTAGCATTTTCATTTGTTTTAATACTCTGCGTAGTTCCATTGCAGCTTCTGTAGAAAGTTTGTAATAGTCTAATTTGTTTTGGTGTTCTACTGGAAGGAGTAGTAATCGGTGTAAAGTGACACCGCCTATGTTGTAGGCAGCTAAACCTGTGGGGGCAGTTACAACAGCTGACAGTTTGTTGTTTATCAATTGTTGAAGGAACTTGCTGATGATTTTGATTAAGAATGTTTTGCCTGAACCAGCTTCACCACTGACGTATAGCAGTATAGGTTTGTAATTTTGGCAGGTACATTCTTTATGTTCGTGTTGTACACTATGTGCAATTTCTTGTGTTACTTCTTCAAAAATGGTGTGCTGGTCTTTGTTAAGTTTTGATTGTAGTACAGTTAGGTCTTCTGTATCTTCTTCATAGTGACACATGGTGTTTTCTACTTCTGTCATTGCTAATTCTGCCTCATTTGCTATTAGTGGCTGTCCCAGTGGTTCTTGTCTTCCTGTTACAGAAGGTTAACTACTGTTGGAAATGTCCTTATCTAGTTGGGCCTGGAGTTGTTGCTGTTCATTGTGCAACATTGTTTTGAACTGCGTAAAGTTCACATCAGTGATAGTGCTTTCATTTGCTTTGAAAGCGTCTTCATAGCAGTCATAGTTATCTAGTATCTCTTCTTCTGTTCTCCATGGTTTAAAAAGTTGTAGCAGGGACATGTAATATAGTTCTTTCTGTTGAGGAGTTTTTAATGACAATTTGACATGATTAATTAAGCTTCATTTGGTAAGTTTCACTAAGCTGCCTTCACAATCTGTCACTCTATATCTACCTTTGTTTTCATTGGGTTTTATATTATTTTTGTATGCAAAGTTTTGGGCAATGTGGTATAGACACATGGGCGTAATTCATGGATTATTTGCGCTAAAAAAAATGGGAATTGTGCGCCATTCCTCCCGCAAATCCCCATTTGTTAAACAGGGATTTGCGGGCAGAATGGCGCACAAATCCCATTTTTTTTTGGCGCAATGAATCCATGAATCAGGGCAATGGTTTCCAAAGTGGTACTCCTGTTCGGGTACTATGTGTCTAGTAAATTGTTTTTCAAAATGTCTTGACTGTTAATCATTTTTGGCTATTGTTTCTATGTCCTCATATGATTTGAGAACTCTTTTTCTAGATTTAGTAGGACCAAGACTTAGCCATACTATATTTTCAGATTTTCCATGCAAAGCAGCACCAGTTAAACAATCTGCAGCTTCATAGGCGCCACATTGTCTATGAGAGAGCATTTTTATGCCTAAGCTGTACAATTTCTGAGATACTGTTTTGTCTGATGATAAGGTCATTCCAGAGGTCTCGAAGCTCTGTTTTTTCTGCTTTTGTTAAATTGGCTGTAACATATCGTGCAACTGCAGTGGAATTGTCGGCAATGTACTGCACATATAGGTTTGCATTCCATAAGAGGGAAATGATTGCATTGTAATCATTGATATATTTTGATTCTTCTGTTCTTTTTATTTAATACGTGTTCTTAGGTGATTTACCTTTAACACTATGTCTAACTGAAGACATGAAGTGTTAACTTCACCTGTTTCTGTAACTGGTCTAGGGAAACCAAAGCGGCATTTGGTGTAGTATTTCCCTTGTTTTTGTATTTGCGATAACACTTTTTGCCACATTTGTGTCTTTGAGATTGTAAAATTTGTGCATGAAGTTCACTATGTCTCGTTTGTGAAGGGATTTCACAAGTGACATATTTTTGGATGAACTGCAAAACAGTGGCATCACTGTCCTGACCAAATTTAGGAGCACCTTTAATCCATAAAAGCATGTGGATATGTGGTGCTCCTCTGCTTGGTATTCTTTTCTCCAAAAGAAGTGTTGCACTTCTCTGAGGGGAGGAACAGTTTTATTACAAATAAAGTTCAGCATAGCAATGAAACGATGGTGGAAATATCTTGAAACATTAACAGGATCTAGAGAGCAAAGTTATCTAGGTGTTAGTATATATATGTTAGTTTTGTTTTTGTTTGATATGCATAGGAAATCATGTAAATCTTCCCATGCATATTCTGCACAACTTAATGTAACAAACCAAGTGGGTGGTCCAAGGTTTCTGATCATACAACATACATCTCTGTGACGTTGGAACCAGTATTCTTTCATACCACGCATGTTTGCAAACAGATTTGTTATGTTTGATTGTAAAATCTCATCTTTTTCTTGCACCTTTTGTATTAATTGCGTAGCTGACATATTTCGAAAGTGGGTTCCCAATTTCAATCTGTGTGCAACTCCGTAACATAGGGTTGCTAGTTCACTTTCAAAGAGTAGGTGGAATATGTATTCCACATTTTGTCTAAATCTGGGATCTTCAGAATACATTTGTAATGAGAGGTATTCTGATGCTGTTATCTGAGTGGGTCTATCATCGTATCTTCCTCCTTGGCCAGTGGGAAATAGTAGAGGATAAGCATGTGCTTCTATACTTTTTTCCCATATGCTCATTGGTGAACCTTTGGTTTGTCACATTTGGTAAGATTCTAGTGCATCATCTATGCTGTCATTAGAGTGCAATGGATGAATTGTATAATGGTCCAACATATTGGATACTGCAGCAGGATCCAGAAGTGCAAATTGACCAGTTTCTGGTGAATTATTTCAGTTGTTTCCCTTAAGCTTTCTTCAATATTTATTTTTTTGTGGTATTCATTATTGTCTTTCAGATATTGCAAGGTTTGTCTAACTTTATGTAAGTCCACGAGTTATTGCCAAATGTTTTTGTCTTTTGTTGGTACACCATTTACTAAGACAATTAAAGATTGCTCTATTGGACGTTGCACTCCTAGAGTGTGCACATTTTCTGTCAGATCTAATGGTAAATAAACTACTTTGCCACGAATGCCTTTCACCAATTCAGAGGGAGGTAATTTTGCTGTTTTTGGTTGAAGGCATATTATTGCTTCAAATGGGTGTACAGTTTGAATTATGATGCTCTCATACAAATTGAGTTGTTGCAGGGGTTTTGGTAGTGGGAATAATTTCAAGTTATTTGTGAAAGCACGTGAAGGAGTTTGGTTGTTGTCAAGTTTTGTAGTGCAGTAACTGCAAACTATTAAGGGTTCACTTATTTCGTATTTGTTTTCTGCTAAAAGGTAGAGAGCTAATTCAAACCATTTGGAATCTTCATTGTCTTCTATTTCGTATGTTACGTCTATAGTTTTTGTGTTACTTTTGTAAAAAGTTCTGCAGCAACACACACACATGGTTTGGTACTTCAGCGGATGTACTTTTACATTTTAGTATTTCTTTTGTGTATGTGTGAAATAGAAGGTTGCCATGTGCAGAATTGTTGCTAGTCTGTTATAAAGCTATTGCATTTTGTAAGTGGCTTTCACTTCCAAAATATTTTCTCTGGATACGGTCGATTTCTTCTTGTAGGTATTTGGGTATACCATGCAGAATAGTGTTATTTAAATTGGCTAGTTCTAAAGCAGGACTTTTAGCATAGTACGGTTTATACACTAGATTTCTTACATTTGAATGATGTGTTGATATTTTGATATCATGGAAGTTGCTTTTGCAAAAAGGTCCTGAAATGCAGGATAATGAATATCCTTGTAGTCCTGTGTATTTTTAGCACTGGACAGGTATCCATATTTTGCAGCACTTTCATTTTGATTTTGTCTTTACCTTTCACATGCTGATTGAGGAACTGGCGTAAAGATTTGAAAGATTTGTTGGGAATGTTACACATTGACGTGCACAGCCATTTGTATACTGGACATTCTGGTTCAGTCGAATGGAGAGGTAATTCTGTGTTTTCTGGGGATATTTTTGTAAGCAGTGTTTCTTGTTCCATGATGGTATTATTAATTTTTTCACACCCTCATCCACTGCTATCGATGGCAATTGTGTTTGTTTGGTTTTGTTTGTATGCTTCTTCATTAAAATATGGTTCTGTGGTCGTGGTGTGACTCCATTCACCTCATCACATATTTAAGAAGTTATTTTTGTTGACATTTCGTTTATTGAGAAGTTTTTTTTGTAGTTTAGTTCTTCCTTTTGAGAAGGATTGCACTTTCTACGAGAGCTTATAGGATTCATTTTCTACGGTAGGTTTTAAGGGTTGTCCATATTTTGCTCCTGTTCTTATTAGATTCTGAAGGACTCTGTGGATTAACATTTTTGCTAAAATACTTTTTTTAGTATGGTTAGTTGCTAGTATATGAGGATGTATAGGAGCAGAGTTAGCAGTAGTGGTAGCCACATTTTTGTTAAGCATTTTCTGATTCGTTTCACATTTTGATAGAGGAGGCAAAGTTTCTGTAGTATAAGCTTCTTTTGTTTTGCTAAATGACTGCATTAGCTGTTTTGTTTGAACGTTTTGTACAAATTCTGGTAAGATGGATGCTTGTTTTGGACACTTTTATTTTCATTTGCTCTATATCTGCGTTGCTTTCTACGGACTTGCTTTTTGGTAGGCATTCTTTGGGGTCTGTTGAAAAAAAAAGAAGGTATGTGTTGGTCTGTGTTACAATGTATGTGTGCTGTGTGCATGCATGTATGAATTTGATGGGGAAGATGTATGTGGTGGTGTGTGAATGTGCATTGGGCAGTTACAATGAGATGGGAAGGCTATTTTTCTGTTTGTATGTTACTACACTGTGGTTCAGATGAGAGTTGAAAGTGAGCTAGTGGTGAGGAGAAGCCTTAATAGTAAACGTAATGGTATAAAATTAAAACAGTTCTTTGTTTTGGAGTACTAACATTCTAAGTCTTGAGTATGTTATTTGTGTTCCAAAAAAACGGAGATTTGTGTGTCATTCTGCCTGCTAATCTCTGTTTAAAAAATAAGAATTTGTGGGCAGAATGGTTCAGAAATAGATGTTTTTTTTGGTGCGCAAATTAAATGAATGAAGCACACAGTCTCTTTGAGGAAGAGTAAGAATATAAAGGTAGTATTGTACTTACTTTTTTGTGTGGAATGAGCAGGTTTCTTCGGATATGTTATTTGTAGTTTAGATGCTGCTGATTTTCAGGAGAGTGGTCTTCACTGCAATTGTAAAAGGAAGAAGTTAGTAATTTTGTCTGTTTATATCACTGATGTTAATGTACACGTTGATTTTTATGTTTTTGTGGTAGGATTCTTGTTTGATATCTGAACATAGTGTATGCATGCATTTCATTTGACTTTGTGCAGCCTTTATATGTTATTTGCAGTATGTTAGTTCAACCTGCTTCGCAAATGAATAGAATTTTAAGTTAATGAATTACATACGGGCATTCTGGGGTGGATAGGCATGCAAAATGAGAATGAGCTGAGCTAGGGATTGGTCAGTAAAGTTTAGTGGGTGTGTTGTGTAAGGAGAGATTTAGTGAGGACCTCTTTTTCCTGAGAGAAGAACAGATAGCTATGACTGTGCGTTTTTGAAAACAGATTTTCTGGGTTTTGGGAGACTCATGGATACATTGGTTGGAGGTGCATGCAGAACGTTGTGGTGTATCTGCAGATCTTGGATTCCCTCATGTGGAAGTGCACTGGCATGGAGTGCGTGGAATGAAGTCGCTGGACTTGTTACCTCTCTGTGCTACTTTACAGACTGAGCGTCATCCTGACATAATTATAATTAATTGTGGAGGGAACAGTTTAGGACACGTGTCTGGAATTTCTTTGCAATTTGCAATGAAAGAAGGACTTGAGAAGGTCATGGACATGTTTCCAAATTCCCAAGTAATTTTTTCTCGTATTGCGCAAACACAAATGTGGCTGCGTTCTTCTTCATTTGGTCCACAAATGGAGAAAGCGAGGCGCAATGTCAATAAGGCTGTTTCTGAGAGATGTTGGCATGTCCTCTTTTCACAATGAAAATATTATGTTTCGTAGCACATTCATTTTTCGCGGAGATGGAGTCCATCTTACATATGATGGCAATCAGATTTTCCTTAGAAATGTACAAAATGCATTGCAACCTTTTTTAGAATTATAGTCATCTATTTTGCATTAGATGTTGACGAATCCAAGTTTTTCAAACACACAAAACACCACCAAAAGGCTCTTTTTAGAGCCACCACTTACTCCCAGAGAGAAGTGCAATGGTTTTGCTAGGGGAGCACCCGAACATTTTATCTGTCCTAGGACTGTCCGCAGACTTTTAAAAAATATGCAGGGCCCTGCACTGCTTATTTGACATTTCTATTTTTAAACTGTGAAAGGCGGCTCTGAAAAGAGACTTTTTTTTTATTTTTGTTGTTTTATATTTTTTTTCCTTTTTTATACACGACACACTAGGAGAGGAGGGGAAAGGAGGGTAAGGAAGGGACACCAAACACGGGGATAAGAAAGGCCAGGTGGAGGGATGAAGATGTAGGGTGGGCCTTATTTAGGTATGTAGCAGGTCTGGTGGTCCGTGACCGTAGTCTCGAAAGTACTTCGAAGACTCTCCCCCTGCAGAGTACTGCGTCACAGTACATACACAATATTGTGACCCTCAGAAGGTAAGGGTCAACAACATCGCAAATGGCCTGTGAAGCAGCTGGAGCGATGCACTCTCCCACAGGAGTGTCTCTTGTGGTGAGAGGAGTGGAAACAGAGGTTGCTGTGGAGGAACTCAACCTACTATATTCATCACAAGGTACAACCTTGCGAATGTCCGCACCGTGGAATGAAGTTAGGTGTCGCTTCATGGATGTCGTACCAAAGCTGTATGCACCACGTCTCCCACGATTTAGCACTAAATTGCGCTGGTTACAGGTGACCTTATCCGCACATGCTTTTGGTAAGTTACCATGAACGGTAAATAACCGCCATACCCAAGACTCCCGGCGAGTGCTGGTATTAGGGAGTTCCTCAACCTCATTCTCTTCATCCTCTTCATCCTCGTTCTCTACATCCTCACGCGTGTTCCCCTTTGCAGGCCCTTGGGGAGGTGGTGGTGGTGAAGGGTTTGGGGGTGGTGCTGAGGCTGATGTAGCAACAGCAGCCATGGATGCCATTAGGGTTGATGCAGTAATCTGAGCTAGACCACTAAAGGCAGCAAAAGTCAATCTGCAATAGCCAGAAGTACAATGAAGATCAGCTCTGGGGTGTGGCCTTTTATAGGTGTGGAGGGGTGCGCCTCAAGAACATATCGAACACTCAGGGCCATTGTCTGAGACATGTGAATTGTGATTTTTTACTGTCAAATAACTTGAATTGTGTAAATAAGTTCTTTTAAAATGTTGGGCATCCGGATAGAGTCCGCAAACTAGGACACACGCTCAGCGTGGGTGCCGTCACATGATGACGTCGGGAACATGTCTGCGAAGGGAATGGGTGTCCACAGAACAGCAAATGCGCAGGAGTGGTCGTGCGCATGCGCGCGGTTGTTCTACGGACAGTGTTCGGGTCCTGAAAGTGTGACACAAGTGAGACGGACAGTTACGGACTGGCGCGATGTTCGCAGGACTTATGTGTATGATGCGCATGTGCGTAGATGTTCTACAGACTGTACGGCCAGGACACCTCCATTTTGTTTGACTATGGACATCCCGGACACTGCGCCTTTTCTACGGACAGTTCCATCTTGGTTGCGAACGGTACGGATAGGTATAGCGTCCTTAGGACACTTCCATTTTGTTCATTTACGGACAACCCGGACACCTGGTGTGTTCTAAGAACAGTTTCATCTTGGTTGCGAACGGTGCAGAGAGGTATAGTGTCCTTAGGACACCCCCATTTTGTTCATTTACGAACATCCCGGACAGCTGGTGTGTTCTAAGAACAGTTCCATCTTGGTTGCGAATGGTACGGACACATTATGTTAATTACGGACAGGCCGGACAGGTGCGCTGTCCACCGACATTTCAGCTGTATTAAAAAAAAATAATAATAAGATGCAAAGAATTTCCTTACAAGAAACATAACATTTATATATATATATTATATTTGGTATTATTGCACTTGGCACTTTAATCTGAAGAGGGAAGTGCATTAAGCATTCAAAGTATGCAAACATGGAGCAATATATCATATACAACATTATTGCAAACGATATACATAGCTGCTTGCACATGTCACTTTGATTCTTAACTCCACACTTTTCACTTTAGCCTATGGACCGGTAAATGCAAACTGATAAACAGACTTGACAAGTCTGTGTTTAAACTAGATGCAACGGCACACGACCCATAATATATGGGGTCCTTTCTGTTGAAAAAAGAATAAATACGGGAATGTTATTACGGAGGAGAAGGAGGACTTTAAGAAATACGTTCATTTGAACGCATAGTAAAATCACTTATAAAATGCAGCAAATTGCAAAGTAATTAGTGGCACCACAGAGTGTTTAATGATAAATCCACCATTCAAAGATGTCCGGGATTGGAACAAAATGTTTGCGTGGAAGGGCGAAATTAGTCCTTTCACGATTGCTGCATTCTGTGCACCTCCTCCACTCCCTCTCTCCTCCCCTCCACCTCCTCCTCCCTCCCCCTGCCTGCCTGTCTCTCTCACGTTTTAATTGGCTTGGTAACAATGAGGCTAATTGTTGTGAGCAAGCAGCGAGTTGGCCGCGAAACGCGTGAACGCCTCGATATGAGGAGTGGTTGCACTTGGGAGGACCTGTTTATATTTTGGTCTTTTTCTGCTTTCCATTGTGAAATGCTTTTCCATGGATTTTAAATACAACGTGATTTTTCCCTGTGAAACTAAATAAAGAACAGTTTTGATATTGAAACCAGCGGCTTGGATTCCGACTTCTTTGAGGGGTCACAAATATACTGTGGAGAGTGCAGCTTGAGTCCTCTACCTAACAGGTAGAAAAACAATAAATATATATATATATATATATATATATATATATATATATATATATATTTCAAATGAGAACGGCTTCAAAAAGAAACTATTCAGGCGAGCAGCACTCCACGAACAAAAGTGTTCCAATAATCAGAATAATCACGGAAATCCAACAGCAAACACTGCAGCATCGGTTGTGTATAATGTAACAGCCTTTATTTTTCGTTTGAAGCAGATAAAAAGAAATCTCCCAGTGCAAATTTGCTTAGCCAGACGGCAGCCTGACGCGTTTCACCACTAACCAGTGGCTTGTTCACAGTCACTCATCAACCATAGAGAGTTTGTTTATGTAACAAACACTCCCACACAGTGAAAGACATAAAAAAGGTGACTTAAAATCTCAAAAATAGTGGCGATTAGCCATCTTGGCTTGGGCTACTGGTTCACATTGCTAAATGGTATAAGCATATATTTAAGTACAACACCTGGCTTTTCAACCATAGCAAGACAAATACAAAAAATAATGGCATTTTAGGTGTTGGTGTTATTTAAAAATCAGTTCGTAATATATGGCGCAAGCCACAATTGTGAAGGCAATGCTAAAACATCAAAACTCCCATATTATTAACATAGTGTTATCTTTCCCATTAGATACATGGAGGCAGGGGTAACAGAATACATCTGCCAAAAATATTAGCAGAGCAAAGAAGTGACTACTTATGCATCTTACCATATTTATGGAGTGCCTGGAAGCGAGATTAATATCTTCGCTAAGTCGGTAGCGTTGAGACAATATAAAGTGCGTAGTGCTTCTGTGCAAACAAAAACTAAAATAGAGAACATTCATGTCATATTGTAAAGTGCATAGTGCAAGCTATAGACATCTCTCTAAAATACTTCAATACAATAAAAAGATATTTTTCTTGTATAATACGACACAGTAAAAGCAAATATATCCCAACATCTCCTTCTGGTAGTGACTTCAAATAACTCCCTTGCCATATGATGTTCCCATATTTTTTTAACTTGATGATATAGTGTTGTCTTTCCCATTAGATACATGGAGGCAGGGGTAACAGAATAAATCTGCCAAAAATATTAGCAGAGCAAAGAAGTGACTACTTATGCATCTTACCATACTTATGGAGTGTCTGGAAGCGAGATTAATATCTTCGCTAAGTAAGTAGCGTTGAGACAGTATAAAGTGCATAGTGCTTCTGTGCAAACAATGCATTCCTATGATATAGTAAATTCATATAAAAAAATATAGAGAACATTCATGTCGTATTGTAAAGTGCATAGTGCAAGCTGTAGACAGCTCTCTAAAATACTTCAATACAATAAAAGAATCTTTTTTTGTATAATACGACACAGTAAAAGCAAATATATCCCAGCATCTCCTTTGAGTAGTGACTTCAAATAACTCCCTTGCCATATGATGTTCCCATATTTTTTTAACTTGATAATATCAAAAAATGGATATAAAGGAGAAAGGATGCTTCCGAGTGCCAAATGTACATACCAGGCAATAAATACCCAGATACCAACACTAGACTAAATAATCACACCATCTTAGACACATCTAATATCTTAAAATTGTATTCAAATTACCACTACTTACTTGCCAGGCTAAAATGAATTAATCATAAACAATATATATATACACACAAATCACAAATTATGAAAGAGAGGGGGAAGCAGAAACTGATACAAAAATAGGGGAATTAGGGTTTTGGAGAGGATGGATGGGAGGGGATGAAGGGATGGAAATCTCATCAAAACGTTTATTTTGTTTTTCACGGTTTGAGGATAGTTCACGGGGACATGGAGAGGCGGCACAGGTACAGGTGGGACAATGGTACTTAATTTTTTCTTTGATGTGGTCCTCCACTAACTGTTTCAAACTATCAAAATTTTCCTTAAGAATGTCTACTTTTTGTTCAATGCGTTCAAGAGTCTTTTCCATTGTGTCTTTTGGAGTCATATTTTCAATGTTTGTGTGGTCTGTAAAAAATAAACATATATATGTTAAATACACATTAGGTAATGATTATTAATTTCCTTGTATAGACAAGTGTCTACCATTATTATCACTCTTCAGACATTTCCTCATGTGGAACATTTTCTTCCAGCCACTCCAAAGTACTGCACATTTCTATGTGAAAAACAAAAATATATTAATTATACTGTACCTCACACAAAAAGGACAGCAATATATACCAAAAAATCAAGTTTACTTACTAGTTTCTGGAAAGTTGTAATCGTTGTGTTGTGTAGGTCTTCTGTTGCTTCTAGCTCTGCAGTTTCTGTGAGGTTATTATGTTAGAGGTATATCTTTTTTGTTATGGTATAATCCATTTTATTACATATCGTATTTCAATGGCTGGTTGATGTGTTAAATATGTAGTTTCCACTGCTTATTTATTAATATATATAATGTGAATATGTGCTGTTTTTTCAACTTGCGTAGTGTTTATATGGTATGAAAGAACAATTTCAAATACCACCTGCATGTTTGGGTAGTGTTGATGTCATCCGTGCCCGTCTGCGGACATCAAAATCATAAGCGGGGTGTTCGGTATGTTCTAAGTTAATTGTAAATAAAATAAGGGAACCCTAGTACACATCTATCAAATTTACACTATGAAAATGGATATTCAGTAAAAAAACTTTGTTAAAGAGATGTTATGGTTAATTTGCGCTACTAAAAACCAATGAAATTCAGTAAAAAAAACTTTGTTAAAGGGATGTTATGGTTAAGTTGCGCTACTAAAAACCTATGAAATTCAGAAAAAAAATGTTGTTAAAGGGACGATATGGTTCCAAGTAAAACCTAAAAACCCTTGAAATTTGCCAGTTATAGTAAGCTAAGCAACCATAACTCGCGCCACCACCGTGCACTGCTAAGACTAACACCCAGGACATCAAAGATGACATCACAAATGTCATTGATGACATCCCTGACTTTTTTACTGAATTAAAATATATATGTGTATTTAAAATGTGTTCTTTAAAATTATTATAATTGTTTTTTAAATACAGGGGTCACAAGGGAGACCGCACGAGGCGGTCCTGCGAGTGCTGGGGGTCGCTCCTGCAACCCCTATAAACCCCCACATGACATCCCTGCATATGAATCCATTTGGCACCCCTCTAAATATGAAGGTAGCATTCAATTCAATACAGCAATCAGAGGTTCAGGCCCCATTTGAAGTCCTGTTCGATAAGTTGTTTGTCATAGTCCCCAATTTAGGTGTTCACAAAACATTGCTTCTGAATTGGATGGTGTGCCACTGTAATGGTTCTGCTTAGTGTGCAAGTTTCCTGTTTTAATGACAGAACACATGTGCATGTGCAGTTCAAATGACTTTGTATACCATTGGGAATCCTGTCAAGATAGAATTGTATGTTCTGGAAATATGTTGGTCTATTCAAAGGACCATTTGACTTTTTGATTTTCCTTTGTTCAATTTTTGGATCTCTGATCTATCGCAGTAGATGGAGGAACTTTTTGATGATGCAATTAAAATCAACACAAAGTTTGGTTCCACCCCCAGATGTTCACAGTGGTGAACCAAGGTACAAGCTGACAAGTGACCTTTAAACAGCCAGTTTAAACATTAGTGATCATGTAACTACCATAAATAGTAGAATAGGTCACGCCACACAAGTAGGGTGAGAAGTCGAGTGCACTCATAAATTCAGGAAAAGGTTGCAGAAAACACAAATAGGGTTACACGAGTAGCATAAAGATGGGCATATGTAGGGACAGGTTGCAGAATTTATTGGCAGGGAATAATGTATAGCCTTGTGCAATGTACGAGACACAAAGAACATTAACATGGCAGAGATTGAACCAGAGGATTGCCATTTTTAGATAGATCTTTGAAAAGCCTTTATTCTGAAATACTAAATCCTGACATCAAAACTGCTTTGCACACAATTCCGGGCCTTAGACAGAAATCCAGGCATCAATGCATCAAAGTTAGTGAAAGGAAGGGAGTCATGGTTGTGAATCAAAATCACACTAGATAACATGCCCGGAAGAACACAGTATGAAACTATTAAGTTAATACCTTTTTGTTAGTAGCAGTGTGAAAGTGCAGATTGACTTGATTTCCAGGTGAAAATAGCTACCGTGCCAAGCACCCTCTTAATGAATAAACACACAGCGCAACACACGTGAGTTAGAATAGCAGGAAACCCCAATAAATAGATAAAAATGAGTTCTGAACAGTGGTCCTCTACCATGTGATCGGAACAGTGATAATGTATTCCATGCTCAACTAGGTAGCACACCTGCTACTCCCTTGGTACATCCAGACACAGGGATGACACACCAAGGTCATGAACAAATTGGCAGATAAGGTCTAAGGCTTGGAAACGAGAAGGAAACTTTTTGAAATTGAATTAAAGCAGCCCGTTCATCCCTTACCACATATCTTGGCATCATATTAAAGTGACTAAGGTCGGATGAGCAAACTGTCGACCAATTAGAACGCTGTCAGCCTACTTTGCTACTGTAGTATTGAGCCAACCAATGACATAATAGTATGAAATGCAACATTGGTTAGTTGGACAAACTTAGGAGGTGTTATCTGTTAAAGTATATTCAATAGCAGTAGCCTTCACCTCTATAACATATGGGTGTTCTATTTTACTAACCAATATGATGAGTCAATAGAAGTGTTTTCTTACCACTAACCATGATGCCATTTGGGATGTGTTTTTTTTTTTTTCATTTAAAAGCTTGTGTTTTGTACTACAATGATTAAGAATGCGTTTGTGTTTTTCCAGCTGTTCATGTTTGAATAAATCTGAGTGTTCACATGCACTTGTAGTTACTCAATTTTCTTGAGTTTGTCTTGTTATTGATTATTGATTATCGATTGGGATCACCTTAACACATTCCATTAAGGCCCCCCTGCCACTGCAACTCTTTTTGATTCTTTAAGATGATATGGTACCATGGTTGTCCATTAGGCTTTTCTAAACAACCAATTGTAACACTGTGACTATCTCACCCTATATTGGTTTCAGTGCGTAGGCTGGTATAACATGATATTCATTTTTTGCTTCACCAGGGGAGTTGTTTTATTTATATCTACATTTGAAGAACACTGATGTCAATTTCATACTGGAATGAAATACAATAACACATTTCCAGATGGCAGAAACATTGTCATGACCGGTGTCTGTAAAATAGAACCAAGATGAGTACACTGAATGAGCCATTTTACAAGGATGTAAAAAGGTGGAACATACAAAGGGACAAAAAACAACAAACATAAAAATATATATATAAAAAAACAGGTGACTTAAAAAGGTAAAAATTAACCTTAGGAGGCAAAGGCTTTAAACTAAAGAGAAGTGCACATTAAATATAGCAAATCACAGTAATAAACTTCACTGGTGGCAGTGGTGGGGTCAGGTATGGAGGATGGGGGAGAGGGCAGAGGAATTCCCTCTTCAGCAAATAAGTGAAGTTTGAGCTCAGATTTGAAGAGATCCAGAGTTGTGCTGGCTTTTATTGTAATGGGCAGTGACTTCCAGTGGAGCTGGTCAAGTAAGGAGAAAGAACAGTAGCGAAAGGTGGCACAGGGTTTATGGGACAATGAGGTTGAGTGCAGAGGAAGATCAGAGAGAACAAGATGGTGAGTACACTGAGATACAATCATAAAGGTACTAAGGAGCAAGCCTATTACCAGCATGTTTTTGGTAGGTAGACGTAGGGGCAGATCTTGGTAGGTTGCAGAGAATACATATTGCAAAATTGAGGACTTTGTCTAGCGGTAGGAAGGTGTGTTCATCTTGGATTGACATGATTCTGAGAGAGGATCAGGTGAAAGGAGTTATACATGTATCCTGCTCTGTGTTCATGAACAGTTCAATGTATGACATAAACAAAGAGTAACAATGACAGCATCAGCATTAAGTCACAGATCGGAGAAGCTGGAATGGGAGAATATACATTTCAAAAAGGCTTTTAGACCTCATCCCATTTTAGTCAGGTGGTTACATGTTAACTATGTTAACATGTTGGTAGAAAATAATTAAATAAGACTGTTCCTTAAACCAAGACTCAATAATAAAGCAGAGATCATATGTAAGAGTGTCAAGAATTTCCTGAATTTCACAGCAATGGTTTAAGGGCAAGCTATGCATTAATTATGATGGATTTTGTAGATTTCTGAGGGATTACTAGTGGCTCTGTAGTCACACACGTATGGCTCAGGGAAGAACTTGGTATTGAATGATGGAATGTCTTTCATATGGAGTCTTCTGCAAAGGGAGTCTGGGTTTATTTGAAGATATAGCTGTTGGGGGAAAATATGAAGAGCAAATATGAAGAGAAAGTGAACATGAACATTCAAGACAAGGAGGAATACACAGCTGAGGCTCCTAGGTCCCACAGGTATGCCTTCAGCACACCAACAGCACACACACACACTTTGTGCAACTGCTGTGCAGGCAGCGCATCCACCCTTATATATCCGGTTCCAGGGTGTGTGTCTAGGTTTACCAGATGGACTACCATTGGGAACAGAGAAAGTAAGGTATGACTACCATTGTGGAAGTGCTTGGTTCCAGTTAGATTTTGATAACATGCAATACAATTAATGAATGGTCCTGCTCTCATTTTCTCATCATTTATTTATTTGATTTTGGTACTTATATAGCACACAAAGCCCTGCGGCATCTAGGTGCTTCAAATTAAGGATATGGTTACAGTAAGTGGATATATCGACAAATTGCTTAGTTACAGAAAAGGCAAGCATTGGGTCTTGGAAGTGCAGAAAAATACATACTTAGGAAAGCTCACCCCTTTTTGCTGGGAACTACGTCATAGTATATATTGGGACATATCAGGAAGAAATATTACATACATTGGAAAGCTCACCTCTTGTTGCGAGGAACTACGTCATAGTATATATGGGGACATATCAGGTACAAAAATAACATACATTGGAAAGCTCGCCTCTTGTTGTGGGGAACTACGTCATAGTATATATGGGGACATATCAGGTACAAAGATAACATACATTGGAAAGCTCACCTCTTGTTGTGGGGAACTACGTCATAGTATATATGGGGACATATCAGGTACGAAGATAACATACATTGGAAAGCCGACCGCTTGTTGCGGGGACTTACGTCATAGTATATATGGGGACATATCAGATACAAAGATTACATACTTTGGAAAGCTCACCTCTTGTTGCGGGGAACTAAATCATAGTATATATGGGGACATATCAGGTGCATATATTACATACTTTGGAAAGCTCACCTCTTCTTGCAGGGAACTAAATCATAGTATATATGGGGACATAACAGGTGCATAGATTACATACTTAGGAAAGCTCGCCTCTTGTTGCTGGGAACTACGTCATTGTATATATTGGGACATATCAGGTACAAGGATAACATACATTGGAAAGCTCACCTCTTGGTGCGAGGAACTACGTCATACTATATATGGGGATATATCAGGTACAAAGATAACATACTTTGGAAAGCTCACCTCTTGTTGCGGGGAACTACATTATAGTATATATGGGGACATACTAGGTACGAAGATAACACATTGGAAAGCTCACCTCTTGTTGTGGGAACTACGTCATAGTATATATGGGGACATATCAGGTACAAAGATAACATACATTGGAAAGCTCACCTCTTGTTGCGCGGAACTTCGTCATAGTATATATGGGTCATATCAGGTACAAAGATAACATACATTGGAAAGCTCACCTCTTGTTGTGGGGACCTACGTCATAGTATATATGAGGACATATCAGGTGCATAGATTACATACTTTGGAAAGCTCACCTCTTGTTGCTGGGAACTATGTCATAGTATATATTGGGACATATCAGGTACAGAGATAACAGGCATTGGAAAGCTCACCTCTTGTTGTGGGGAACTACATTATAGTATGTATAGGGACATTTCAGGTGCATAGATTACATACTTTGGAAAGCTCACCTCTTCTTGCAGGGAACTAAATCATAGTATATATGGGGACATAACAGGTGCATAAATTACATACTTAGGAAAGCTCGCCTCTTGTTGCTGGGAACTACGTCATTGTATATATTGGGACATATCAGGTACAAAGATAACATACAGTGGAAAGCTCACCTCTTGGTGCGAGGAACTATGTCATACTATATATGGGGATATATCAGGTACAAAGATAACATACTTTGGAAAGCTCACCTCTTGTTGTGGGGAACTACATTATAGTATATATGGGGACATATTAGGTGCGAAGATAACATACATTGGAAAGCTCACCTCTTGTTGCGGGGAACTTCGTCATAGTATATATGGGGTCATATCAGGTACAAAGATAACATACATTGGAAAGCTCACCTCTTGTTGCAGGGACCTACGTCATAGTATATATGAGGACATATCAGGTGCATAGATTACATACTTTGGAAAGCTCACCTCTTGTTGCTGGGAACTATGTCATAGTATATATTGGGACATATCAGGTACAAAGATAACAGGCATTGGAAAGCTCACCTCTTGTTGCGGGGAACTACATTATAGTATGTATAGGGACATTTCAGGTGCATAGATTACATACTTTGGAAAACTCACCTCTTTTTGCGGGGAACTACATCATGGTCTATATGAGGAAATAACAGGTGCATAGATTACATACTTTGGAAAGCTCATCTCTTGTTGCGGGAAACTACATTATAGTATGTATAGGGATATTTCAGGTGCATAGATTACATACTTTGGAAAGCTCACCTCTTTTTGCGGGGAACTACATCATGGTTTATATGAGGAAATAACAGGTGCATAGATTACATACTTTGGAAAGCTCACCTCTTGTTGCGGGGAACTACATCATAAAATATAGGGGGACATTTCAGGTACAAAGATAACATACAATGGAAGTTCACTTCTTGTTGCGGGGAACTACATCATAGTATATATGGGGGCATGTCAGGTACAAAGAAATCATAATTGGGAAGCTTGCTTATGTTATCGGGAGTTGGACAGGAGTGCATGCAGTGAAGAAGAATGGTGAAGAGCGTACATGGTAGGCACAGTCAAGGATAAGAGGCCTGCAATGAACAGGTGAGCAAAGGTAGATATAGTGCAGCAAGTAAGCAAAGCATAGCACAGATGAGAAAGGTTTACATTATTGGATGATATTAAACTTTAGGAGTGTGTAGAAATCTTGATAGAGGATACGTAACGTAGTGGAGAATGCATATGTATTGACCCCTGATGATCTGATGATTTAATGTGTGGTGTGTGTCTGGAGTGCAATGCCCCCTACCTGGCTCTTGTTAGAGGGACTCTGCTGGGCCCCTTCATATATTGTGCTCTTTGATTCATATGTGGTGTGTAGATTCTCAATTTTAATGCCAAATCACCAGATTTATACCGCAGTAGAATTACTGTTCATGCTAAACCCACCAATAGCCCCATGGAGTCCAATGGATACCAAACATTCGGACTAACACTGTTATATCTCCCCTTAGAATCCCATTGGGAACGAGGTATATATATATTGGAGTTAGGTCCAGTAGGGATCATGTGTCATTGGAACGTAGCCAGTTCAGGGTATTACGCTGAAAGCTGAGGTAGGATTGATCTGCTCTGAGAGCTGGGGTAGTGCGTTCCAGTACTGGGCAGCTTTCACAGGGAAGCTATTTCCACCAGATTTTTTTAGCTTGTATCGGGGTATCTCCAGGCAAAAGGAGTTAGCCATTTTGCAGGGGTGGGTAGATGTTCTACTAACCATTCTGTCTGTTAGGTATGGGGGTGCTGCGTTGTTAAGCCATTTGAATGTCAGCAAGACTGTTTTGAGTAGGATCCTGTCATTTATCTTTAGCCAGTGGTGTTATCTTCTAATTTTTGAGACATGTTCTCTGTTGGGTATGTTCAGTGCCGTTCTGATGGCATTGTTTTGTAAAATTTGGATTTTGTCTAGGATATATTTGTTGGCCCCAGGTATAGGGTGTTGCAGTAATCAAATGTTGACAGTTTTAATGCATTGGCAAGGGTAATGCAGCTTGCTTTGGATAAGAATGGTCTGCAGGCTCTGATAAGCTGGCAGGTCTAGGCAGTAGACAACGCCATGGAGTTTACTTGCTTCCTTAGGGTTAAGGTGGAGTCGAGGTGAAAACCAATGGTTTTTACTTCTTTGACTACCTTGATTGTATTTCCATTTAAGTTGAAGGCGGAATAGTTAGAATTCAGTTTTTTTAGGTTGGCATCAGATCCAAGAATAAGAATCTCTGTTTTGTTGTCATTCAGGCAGAGGCCATGTGATGCCATCCATGCCTGAATGAGGAGGTATATTTTATTTACCAAGGCCGTATCCTTGTCGAAATTGCCTAAAAGTGGGATGAGGATCTGGGTGTCATCTGCATAATTTGTGCAGGTGACACCCAGTCTGTCCAATTTATCGAATAGAGGCTTGGTCAATATATTGTACATGGTTGGCGATACACAAGAGCCTTGTGGAATGCCACATGCAATTTGGATAAGGACTGCTGATGCCGAAGGGGAGAAAACTCTCATTGTTCTGTTGTCTAAGAAGGACTGGATACATGCTATAGCATCCCTGGAGAAGTGGGCTCCTGAGGTTAGGTGTTTGCACAGAACTTTGTGGTCCAGCAAGTCAAAGGCTGCCGACAAGTCAAGGAGGAGTGCATGGCAGTTTTCCCGTTGTCCTTGAGCTCATCAATTTGTGTTTTTAGGTCAATTAATGCTGTTTCCATTCCATGTTGTGGCCTGAAGCCGGATTGGCGGGAGCCTAGGAGGAGGTTGACTTCAAGGTAGTTCTGTATTTGCAGGTATGCTACTCTGTCGATTATTTTGAGGAGAAAAGGCACTGTGGAAATGGGCCAGTGGTTTGTTGGGATGAAGGGGTGCAGAGTCTGTTTTGTCTGTTTTTTTAGCAGTGGTAAAACCCAGGACTCTTTTGGGTTGCTTGGGACGGTGTTAGTCGAGAATGAGGCATTGCTAAGTTTAGAGATAAATGGCGCTAGGTCTCTCGCTGAGTCTTTGATTATTTGGGCAGGACAGTTGATGCCCCTGGAGTTGGATGGTTTCAGGGACAGCATAATTTTTTCAGTTTCCTAGATAGATATATTGGTGAAACTGAACGGTTTTAAAGGGCTGGTGGGTTCAATGGGGCTAGTGGATTGCGGCTCGGTGGGAAGCAAGGAGGCTTTTTTATTGGCAATATTATTTTGGAGTGTGGTTATGTTGTTAGTTAGGACATTCCGAATGCTAGTGCACCATATTGCCCTTAGGTGCATTGTCTAGTGGAGGAATGGGGGATTCTAGTTCTCGGAGGATCACAAAAATTCTTTAGTGTTGGATCTGGCAGTGGATATTAAAGAGGTCTTTTTTAGTGTGAATTACTTCCTTTTTGTAGTTGTTTGCAACATGAGTCAGTTGCAACTTTTTTTCATCCAAAGCGGTGTGGCTTCTAGTTTTCTTTTTTGTAATCTGAGGTCTTTGATATAGGGTGTAAACCAGGTATTGAGGTGTGCACGCTGTTTGATTTTATGCAGTTTGACTGGTGAAATCATGTCTAAAGACTTGGAATGGTGTTATTGAATACCTCAACAAGGAGGTTGGGGTCGGAGTCGCTTGGGAGAGAATTGAGGGATCGAAGGATATGTGGTAGTAACCTGTCTGATATGATATTTATTTTGTTCCTAGTTGGGAGGGGTGGTGCCATGACTTTATCTTTGGCTGTTCGTTTGTTAATTGCTAGCGAAAAATCTATTGCGTGGTGGTCGGTCCAGTATTGGTGGGTTACTTTAGTAATAGATGTTTCACAGTTCAGGTCAGCCACCCAGTCTAAGGTCCTTGCTTTGATGTGGATCGGTGCATAGACTTTTTGGGTCAGTCCATGTTTTGAGAGGATAGTAGCTAGTGCCTGGGCATATTTGTCCTCTGGATCATTAGATCCAAGGTTAAAATCACCCAGTATAAATATTTGCAAGGAGTATTTTGCAAGAAGGCTGGATATGTCCTCTTCAAAGGTTCTGATGGGCCTCGGAGGTCTGTATAGCAGGTAGATGGTTAAGGTGTGGCAATTGGAGATAGGCAGTTTGGCAATAAGCATTTAGCAAGATTTGCGTGGAGGTGGAGTCAGGAGTCTTATAGCGAGGTTAGCTTTCGCTATAACGGCTGGGCCGCCTCCTCTGACATTGGATCTATCTGCTCTAAGTATTTGGTAATTGGCAGGTATTGCTAGCGTAAGGGCTGGGGTTGCTGTGTCACGATTCAGTGACAGCAAGAATGTCAAGGTCGTTTGTGGATAATAGGTCTGCTATTTCAGTGGCATGAGACACTAATGATCTTGCATTGATTAGTGCTCCGGAGAGGGTAGTCATGTTTTTTGGCTCCTGAGATCCGGTGGGAGCAGGTTTGGGTCGTTTGGATGTAGTTTTGGGTTTTAGGGGAGGGTGGGAGGCAGGGTTCAAGGTTCTGGGCATAGCCTCAGGGTCTGGTTTAAGTGCCAATTTGCAGCACAGGGCATTTTTGTTGTAACTAAGGCGTTGATTCGTATTAAAACTGATCCTGGGCTCGTAGCGACAAGGTAGTCTGGCTCGGAGTCTGTTGTTTCTGTCGGGAAGAGGACAGGGTGCATGTCTGGCCTGGGGAATTGTTGTTGGTGATGAATGGTAGAATGAATAGTAAAGGGGTAATCTGGATAGTTCTTGGGAACATTATTCTGAGCTGGCAAGTATATTTCCACACCGTTGCAAGTCGGGCATAGGCATAGACATAGGCTGGTGCAGGCCAGTAAGGTGGGCTAGTCAGGCATAGGTGTAGGGCAGAGCACATCAAACAGGTAGGCAAGCGTAGGCATGGGCTAATGCAAATCAGCAGGGTAGGCTAGTCAAGCGTAGGCATAGGCTAGCGCAAATGAACAAGGTAGGCTAGTATAGCGTAGGCATAGGCCAGTTCAAATGAACAAGGTAGGCTAGTCAGGCATAGGCATAGCTTGGCGTGCAACAACACAGTGGGCTTAACATCAGTGCAGTACTACAATGCAGCATAAGAATAACAGTAACATTGTAGCATGTAGCCTATATGCATTGTAGTACATGTTGCTGGTTTGCTATCGCAGGGGTGCTGCTAATAACCATCCCAGTGTGATTGTAAAGGCAGCAGCATATGAGGTGCAGAATCATGTAAGATTCTAGCAGCAGGTATAAAAGTGGGCCTACTAGGTACAGTGGTAGTAGCGTACTGGCGACATATAACACTTGTTAGGTATTTTGTTATGGTGGTGGCCAATTAAAGATAATAGCACGAGTGAACACAATCATAAATGACATAGGGGGTGCAAACCTACTTATAGGCTGGCAGTATGTGCAAAAGGTCCTATTATATGGGGAGTCAGCCACGTATTGGCAACCATGTGGGTGAGTGCCTAGGCAGCCACATGAGTAATCAAAGTCAGGTACAGGCTAGATGAGCGATTGGGAGATGCAGAGTGCAGTAGCATGATTCACGTACAGAGACCACATACAGAAGGACGCGGTATGTTCCAGGAGCATAAATGCAAGCACGTTATTTGAATACTGATGGTGAGTCATTGAATAGGTCACAAGGCGAGATAATTGCAGAGTGAAGATACGGGCATAACCAAAGGCTGAGGCAGCATGGTACAAAGTCTCAATTGTTGCTCTGAATTGTGCCGTAGTTGACGTGGCGATATTGTCAGCAATAACACAGAGTAAAATGCATGTCAAATACGTACTTTTAGTCCAAACAAGCAATGTTAATATTATTGGTTGTATAGGGCTCACGGGGACAGTGAGTGCCACAAGTAGGCAGGACAATAGCAATGGGGCAAGGCCTGTTGTTGACGGTCGTTTAGGGGCTCTTTATGTCACGGGAGGACTTTGGAGAGATGGGCAACTTGATTAGGTAGCGCTTACGAGTGAGCAGATAGATGCTGGGCAGAGATTTGCGCCTTGCAGGGCCGACGCTGCAAGACAGGCAAAGACAGGATCCTTGGTGATGATCCTTAGTGGATTGATCCGGCTATCGCCTTCTGGTGTATGCCGAACCCGGAAATAGGCAGAGGGTCGTAGGGGCAGGCAATCTGCTGCCGTGTGCTTGTTGCTAGGCAACGTGAATCTCAATATGCAGACTAACAAACACCACCATTTTGGCTTACACGTGGTGTTCACCGCCCGATTTCAGTGCAGGCACTTTTTCAAAATAGAGCGTAAAGGGCGAAAATCAGAGGCTAGCACCGCTCAAGGTGCAGAGGAGGCAGGGGGGCTCTGGAACCTTACCCCAGTGAGTAGAGGTGTGAAAGGCGACGCCGCTCTTCCTCCGTCGTTCCGGATCGGTGGCAGCAGGGGCTCCTGCCCTCGGTGGCTGCAGCAGAAGAAAAAATGTGTTTCTCAGGATGTGTTTTCTCTCTGCAGCTTCACTGACTGTGCTTCTCAGTTTTTACCCAGTGTTTCACCAAAGCACATGGTCTGCTGGTGCGCTAATTACTTTGTGAACACAACTGTCTCCAAGTACATGTTCTGTGAATGCTGGCCACACTTTCACAGTACATCAATGAAAGTGCTGCTGCAGATGCTGTAATGCAGAAAGACTTTGTGTACAGTCTGAGCTCAGCCATTTAGTGGTGAATGTATGTTTATGCAACCATTGCTCCAGATATCCTAAGCATTGTATACACATGGATGGATAGATTGTTGTATCAAATGAAAAAGATCATATAGTCAGTTTTGAGAAATATTTCAAAACAATACAATTAACTCAAATGATTTTCATTTTCATTGCATTTTAACAAATAACAAATGTACATTGTAAGATAGATATGAGTTGTCAATGCAACAATGCAGTTATAAAAATTGACATCTAATTCTTACTAAATTTGTGTTAGCATGTGATGGAATACAGTTGTTAAAATATGTGCGTACCTCTTTTAGCCAATGGTATAAGGTAGTCAGTAAATATTGCCCATAACTATTCATGTAGCTTTCACTATTTTAAAATGTAACACACATGTATGTGTGTGCCATGTTCCTTGCTTGACTAGATAAATCTGATAACAAATTTGTTGAAATCTTGGATTTAATTTACCATGTATTAGCCTGCAGTGTATGTGTTGCCCAAACTAATATGTCGCTGGTAAGGTTAGCAATTATGAAACTAATATTGGCTGGATCATTTTAGTGAGGTTAGAAATGCAGTTCGGCAATATTTATGGTATTACAAATAATGTTGATGTCCCGATTAAAGTGATAACCTATGGCAATTGGGGTGATACTTTTTTTCCCCTCTGAACTAGCACGAAAATGTCCTATAAGAAGTGTTCTTTTGATGGCCCAATATTTTCATCTTTCTCTCCAAATGATGGAACTTAATACATGCGATTTTTTTCACTTTGTATTTTAGATATGATACGATATGGCATTTATAACACGCCTATACACAAGTGTTTCAAGGCGTGATGAGGCAAGGGAGGGGGGAACAGAGGGAAGACAAAGACAAAGATCCTACTAGGCCAGTTGACGTTGAGATTGTGCAAGTGCCGGGGATGGGGGAATGGAAAAGTGCAGGGGGGATGGGGAAGTGCAGTACATAGGATAACAGTAAATAAATAAAACAATAAATAAAAGCGTGGCTGGTGGCAAGTGCAAGGGTAAGTGCAGACATCAGGTGTTAAGTGCTGGTAAGGGGCTGAAGGGATACAGAAACAGACCCCGAGTGCAAGAGTTGCCAGGGGGACAGTGCAGTTGTGCAACTGGCAGAGAGGGGACCTGGGCCTGAGATCAGAGGGTAGGCAGGTAACCAGTATAGTTTCAGCCAGGAGATCAGCAGGGGAGAGGAGGAGAGAAAGCAGAAGCAAAGAGGAAGGTCTTGAGGTGCTTCTGGAACCAGAGATGGTTATCCTCAAGTTTCAGGGAGGCTGTTCCAGAGGGAGGCCGCGTTGTGTGTCACATAAGGGGGTAGCCGCCTAACAAAGTTACACCATACTATAACTTGTGTAGGTGGTCTATGCAGAGATTTACCTTTGATTCATCCTAGTGATGTAATCTAACATCCCCTGGGGGGTGAACAAGACAATATGAATTGTATTGTGTAGGTAAGTTCTATTACAAGAAACCAGTTGTATATGGTGCAGTTTTTTTTAACATTTATTGCACTCTATTTTCTTTATCAAAACAACAGTAACAGAAATGCAGTGTCCTGATATGATGGAGAAACAAACAAAGGTTAAGACAGTTATAGAGCATAAGTCTCAAACCTGTTCTTTATGCTAAAGAAAGACAATAACCAGAAAGCAGAGTTGCTTGTACCATCATCATTTGCATGGTAGGATTCTTTACCAGCAACAATAGGGATACACTTGTTTTAGTTACAAAAGAAGTTAAACAAATTGTTTTCCCAATCGGGGAACTCTGTAACACAAATAAAGCAGGACAGAGTGGTGAGTGTTAGTGAATTAGTGTACATTTACATATAGGCGAAAAATAATTTTCCTCAAAATATCAATTATGGATCCTATATAATTGTACACTAGTATGCAGATCTATAAGTGACCAATCCTCAGTCGGTCTACATCAGGAAACAAAAACATTCCCAAAGATGTATGTTGGGTCGACAGTGGTGGTTCTGGACCCTAGGACGTTTCGGCTTCCAGTATGGGTGCCTTCATCTGGGCCAAAAGATGATTGTATCTCCCTATAGGTGATAAACAAGAACACGGGGAGGGGAAAGGTGTTAGAGACTCACAAAGAAAACCTGTACCTGCAAGTGGTAACAGTGTGCTACATACAGATAAATACCCTGTATGGCTAAAAGAGAGGGGAGCTCTCATTAAAAACAAAGAAAATAGCCAACCTGAAGCTTGAGTCCGGGGGGAAGGAAGACAAAAGAGGAGGGAGAAGAAGAGGGCGGTTGGAGAGCACAGCAGTCCCGCCTCGAAGAGCCGTAGAAAATCAGCAGCTAGAATGCGGCGGGATCCGCGGTCCCTCAGTGGGGTGGAGGAGAAGTCCCCACCTTATATCTGAAAAAACACCAGTGTGTATATGAGAACTGGTAAGGCCCTAGAGGACAAAAAACCTGAAAAAATTGCATTAGAAAACGACAGGAGGGTTGAGTTCCTACTGAAAAGGGTGTTGACTGAAAACCTTTCAGTAGGGACCAGGAAAAATCGAGGCCCAACTGGTGCCCTGAGCAGGAAGAGGGCTGCAACAGAAGAAAGAGGTCTACCACCAACTTGTTCCTTGAAGACGAGACTGACCCTGGGGGAATTGGAGGCGGATTTGAAGAGCTCGAGAAGGAAGATATTTAGGAAGAGAGATTTGAAGGTACTGAGGCCCCAGGCTATAATAACTTATTCATGACCTGTCATACCTGATTCATGCATAGGATGTTCAATTTGATTGTATTGAGATATGTGAACTGTCAGGCTGCAAAGGCATACACGCTGATGAACTGCCCAGCACACCTTAGGGGACAGTGGCCCTTGTAATGTATTGACTATGCATACATCTAAACCATTGGTGTTCGGGGCCGGAATGCTTATAATAGCAGTTTTGAGAGGCAACCCCTCATCAATGCTTACTACACTCCTATCAGTCTATACAGTCTAAATATGCACATTATTCACCGTATTGAGCCTTTCATCTCATCAGAGAACACTGTAATTGTACGTGCAGTGATGGATGGATCAAATTGAATGGCAGTGGCCAACAGTTAGAGCTGCTGAGCTCGGTATAGTTAAAGGTGGCTAACAATAATGAGGCAGTTTGGTTCCCCGAAGTAGTGAATGCAACAGCGAAAGGCGTTTAATACATCAATGGAGTAACAGGCATCCGTGATTCAGACCTTCACAAGCAATCATCTAACAAATATGTTACAGTTTAGCAGGGATAAAGGCAACTCTCCCTCTTTATATAGTATTTGACCTATATCCTACTAGTGATCACTCAGCAAACTTAAGTCATAAAGCGTGAACGTTTACTGGACATATTTCCACATAATTAAAATTAAGTACAGTCATGTAAGACCAACAAACTCCATGTTAATTTTCCAAAACAATTATTTCCTCAAGCCCACATATAACCAAATGCACAGCAGGACAGCCACCTTGCCAGTGATAGCTACAACCTCTCTCCCCCATCCTCATAAAAAGAATAGTGTGTAGTCATTGTTAACACTCAATAAATGTTACTATGAACCAATACTATGCTAGTATTTTAACCCTCAGACGTTTACTGTTCACAGTCTCTTCTATAGGCAAGCTTAGATCGTGTTCTTTCACAGGTACGCATTCCCTCTCTCTCGCTACCCCTACCTATCTATCTCTCATTCTCTCACTCTCTCTATCTATCTACATATTCATCTATATCTTTCTCTATTCATCCTGTATCTCTCTGAGTATGGGATTATTAAAAAGGGAAAAACAAGTAAAGGAAATTGGATTTTAAGAAGGTATCTAATCTCAGCCTAAGGTTTTGACGCTTTAGTAATTTGAACCCAGAAAATACAGTCATAATGAAAGTTAGATGGAAAACTTTAGCTATAGCCTTTATCATAAAACAATGACGTTTTATTTTTCCTTCAGTGATTGGGGTCATTTTCATGAGATCGCTTTAAAACAAGGTCACCATAACACCTTTAGTAAAAAATAAAAACCTAGACCCCCGCGACGCTAACAATTTAAGACCGATTACAAATTGTAATTTTACTCTTAAAATACTGGACAAAATTGCAACTGCACAACTTCAGGAATACGTGGAAAGCCATGAGATCTTACATCCACAACAATCTGGTTTTAGAGCCGCTCACAGCACCTAGACGGCTATGCTGGACTTACAAATTAAAATGCTAGAAATTATGGATAAAGGAAAAGCTAGCCTGTTGGTCCTTTTAGACCTAAGCGCCGCCTTCGATCTGCTAGACCACCAGCTCTTACAGCAAGCTCTCGAAAAGGTTGCCAACTGCTCCAAGGAAGCAATAGGCTGGTTATCATCCTTTCTTGAAAACAGAATATCCCGAGTACACTGGGGTGACAAATTCTCCACCAAATCTAACATCTTCTGTGCGGTACCACAGGGTGCCAGTTTGTCCCCATTGCTTTTCAATTTGTACATCCGCTTTCTATGTGAGCTATTACAACAGCTCCAGATATTCTTCACCAATTATGCTGACGATACTCAGCTTGTCCTGGAATTGAGCGGGGACTATACTAAGGACAGTACGACCTTAAACACACTCTACGGAAAGATCGAAGATTGGATGGACAACAACTGGATGTGCCTGAATGGCAATAAGACCGAACTAATGGTTTTTGGCTCCACTCAGGCCCGTGCCAAACTCCCCACTGACTACCAGGCCTTCCAAATCAAAGAAACCAGACCAGCCTTTTGTGCACAATGAATCTTGGCCAGGGGCTTCTTGGCTATTTCCAGGGATATATACGTTTTGTGCATGTATTCCTAAAGCTACCAATTGACACAATATGGATGGACCAAAGATCTAGATTGATCAAGTGCTTCAGAAGTGAAAGTGAATCCTATGATTGGTCAATTTCTCAAATTGTGATATACCATTACAAAATTTGGGGAGTTCATTTGGATCCCTGCCCTATTCCAATCAAGATGGTGTTCCAGGAAAAATTACTTTAATATACTTTTTTGCACACAAATCTACCTCATTCAGATTTACATTTCAAGTCATTGGGCCTCATTATGAGTATGCTGGTCCGGTGACAGTGGTGCCGGTAAGCTACCGGCACCGTTGTTACTGGACCAGCACACTCCGAGTTTAGCGTGCGGGTGCCTTGCGGGCAGAAAGGCACCCCCTCACAGACTTTGATGGATGCACCGGCACTGTTGCACAGAGTGCCGGTGCATCCGTCCCCCCATTCCCATTGAGTCATATGGGACTCAAATGGGAATTTGGTTGTTACTTTTTCCGGCGCCTGGCTTCAGGGATCGCTGGGGCTGTAATGCCTCAGTGATTCCCCATTGCCAGGCACCAGAAAAAAAAGCATAACTCCAGGAGCAGCCTGCCTTTTTTACCGGCACAGTTACTACCGGAGTTATAATGAGGCCCAATGTTATTTTTGGTAAATGGCCGTATTGAGCTGGGAACCCTGTTTCTATGTGCATGAGATGTCTATTGTCTGCACAGCAATTGTTCCATTTTATAAGCATGGTGATACTATATGAGGGGGGAAGATAATGATGAGGTGATGTGGCGACAAAGACAGATGGATGTATAGGGTACACCGCAGATCCTAGTTGACTTGTCTGTTATGTCTCTCACTCCTTCACCCTACTTTTCTTTTGCTCTGTCTCCCAGAAATGGATTCTGAGAGTCAGAGATAGAGTGTGTGGAGAAACCAAATTCAATGACTTTATAGAGGAGTGACAGGGTGGACGTGAGATAAAAAGGGGAGACAAAATGAAGGAAAATAGCATAGACAGGACTGAAAGTAGAGAGACCTACAGTACAGTCAACAGGTGTGGAGAGTGGAGAAACACAATGGCTGGTGAAGTTGAAATGCAAAGCAGGGATGAAGGAGAGAGACTGTACCTTCAGTTGAGATGAGATTGGAAGAAGAAACACAGGAAATGGCATTATAATATTGGTTATTCCTTTGTTGGAAAAAAAAAACATCTGGATCCCGTGGAGCCTGCCAACTTTTGGCCCATTTCCCTCCTGCCCTTCCTGATAAAAGTGTTGGAGGCGCTGGTGGCCACTTTGCTCTCTGCCTTCCTGGAATCCTCTGGATTGTATGACTCCTTCCAATCTGGGTTCCATCCTGGGAGAGGCACAGAGTCAGTTGTGAACTCGGTGCTAGACGACCTTGCCCGTCTGGTTGATCAGGGTGTTGTCTGAGCAGTCCTTCTGTTAGATCTTTCAGCTGCTTGCAACACAAATTACCATCTCACCCTGATCTCCCATCTTTCTGCTGCGGGGCTGGCTGGCCAAGTCCTTGGATGATTTATGGCTTTTTTGGCCGATCGTTCGCAGTCGGTCTCTCTTCCTCCTTTTCGATCCAAAATTGTATCTCTTTCCTGCGAAGTCCCTCAGGGATATGCTCTTTCTCCCATATTGTTTAATATGTATATTAGATTCCTTCTGTGTCCTATTTCATCACACAGGTTTCGATTCTATTCTTACTAAAGACAAAAGCCAGCCAGAAATTTGAATGGAAGCTGGGAAATGATGTTTTGAAAGTGGTTGCAGAGGCTAAATATTTAGGCATTACGATCAGTGCAAGTATTAACAACAAACCTATGACCAAGAAGCGTGTTTTCAAATTGCAACCAATTTGCTGCTCAAGCTGCCAAATTACATGGATCAAATTCCCAATTATCCCAGTTGTATGTTTTTATAGAACTAAACTTATTCCGGCGCTGGCCTTTGGAGCAGAAACTCTCTTTGGGTGTAACCATGAATTATGGTTGAGATGTGAAAAAGTGATATGGCGATGAATACTCCAATTGCCCAAAGGATTTCCAAATGCCTGTATGCGGCCTGAAATGAGCTTGTCTTCTATCAACGTGACTGTAATATGGAATTCTTTAACCTTATATAGCATAGAAAATATCTGCAGCAGATAACATCACCCAATTCCATATATTAAGAGAAAAAAAGAGAAGGTTTGTAGTGAAGATCTCTCAACCAGCTCGAGAGCCTCCTGTGAGACAATCCTTAAACAACTAAAATGTTGATAAAGAAACACTACTACAAAACCCAGTATAGGTAAAAAAAAAAACTATGTGAACAGGACTGGATCGACACATGTGACAGGAAAAAACAACATACAAGGATGAAAAAGAACCCATCTGAGGCAAACACATTGAATGTCTTCCCGAAGCAGTGGTCTAAGTGTACGAAAAGAAGAAGTGGAACTATGCCCCCAACTGGCCTGCACCCGCTCCCCACAAATGCCATCACCACACCTCCTCCAACACACAATACAAACCCCTTAACAAATATGCCTGCTGTTTGAGGTAACGTTCAGTGCAGTGCACTGAAGAGCAAGTTTCATCTTCTTCCTACACTTTTATTTTAAAACAAAACCATTACGAAACGGTTTCTTTTTAACATAAAAGTATAGGAACAGTAAAACTTTATTAAAAAAACTAGAGGAGCAACGCTCCCGACCGCTCTCGCCCACTTCGACCACTGTCCCGAAGTACATGTCTCAATTCCCATGCAAAAGAATCTATCTTCCTTAAATTCAGACTAAAAGCATGAGTAACAAAGGAAACCTCGTACTGAAGAAAGCAAAACGGTGAGTCCGATGAACTATGCAGGTTCTGTCATGGTGTGAAAGAATCATTGAAACATCTGACTCTATATTTTCCAGAAATGAGAGAAGCTACAACTAGATGCATGACGAAAGAAATGGAAAAATGTACTGCTTACACTCCAGAAGAATGGTGGAGCCAAATGCATTTGGGGGAGAACAAAACATTGACATTTGCTTTGACAACGTTCATAGAGACAGTAGAAAAACTTTTAAGGACCAATGACTCTATTAACCAGGAAGCAAATAAACAATGATAGTCTAGCTCTTAAGCAGCAAACTTTGTATGGAAGTAATGTTAAGATATAGCATTGTGATTTTTATTTTCAAGGATAATCTGTATGATTTTAGTTTATGTATTATTAATGCAACAGAGACAGAAAGATTGAAACATGTTTTCTGATCCTTTTTTAAAGGTTTGTAATAAACCAAAAAAAAAAGTTCCATCTGTAACTTATTTCATCACACAAGTTTCGATATTATTCCTACGCCAATGATACACAATTTCTGCTACGTCTGGAGCTTACTAGATCTAATACAGCTGCTCGGTTTAGGAGGTGCCTGGAGGAGCTGAGTCTATAGATTACAACTTAATGGCTGAAGTTTAACAGTGATAAGACCGAGGTGTTGGTCGTTGGTACCACTTCTCTCCTCTGCTATTTTGTACCCTGGATTTCTGGCCCCCATCTCTCGGCCAGATTCCTTTGCCATCATCTTCTGTGAGAAATCTAGGGGTAAAAATCACCTCTTCCTTTTCAATGGATGAACAGGTGGCTGCTGTCTGTAAGAGTGGGCATTTTAAGCTCTGTACTTTGCGGAAAGTCCTTCCATTTGTTCTAGAAAAATGTCAGGCACCTGTGGTGGCGGCACTTGTTTTGAGTTTTTATTATTGTTTGTTTTATTTCAACAATAAAAACTTTTATTAAAACAATTACAGGGCAGCGCCAAATGGAAGCTATTATGCAAAACTGGGCTCCAACTACCCTGCAAGTCCACTGCTGGATTAATACGAGGAGCAATGTCATGTATGATGTATTGTGTCATGTGCTGTATCAGTGAAGGATGTCTTTACAGTGATGTCTTTCTTGTATACTATTCTAATAGTGACCAGTCTCCCATTGAAAAGGAGCCATTTGTCACATTCCTGCAACAATTCATGATACTGCATGCAAGCTTTGGGATCTTTGCCTGCCAGTCTCTCAGAAGTGAACTGATCATCGTAACACCACCCACTGATTACTTAAGTACCCTGATACTCCCAAATATAGATAAAATCCAGACTTGCTTGACCAATGCTTGACCGTGCCCAGATTCCACTTAAAAAGAGCTGGAGGGGCCAGTTTCACATTACTTGCCTCCCAACTCTGGAAGACCTTACCTCTCAACATCAAAACTGTCGAGTACTTCCAGATCTTCAGGAAGCAGGCCATCAGCTGGCTCCTGAACAAAGAGTAGCCTATTGACACCTTACCTTACTGCCCTGGCTCTGCAATCTGGCGCATGCACTTTATATGATTGTATATTACAACTGTATTCTTGCTAACTGTATATTACCTTTTAACATATGACTGTAAATTGTATTCCTTTATATATTATATGTATGTATGTACGAAGTATGCAACACAAAGATACTTCACATTTATGTAACCATCTTCTTAAGCGCCCTTCAATCTCCGAGTTTGGAGTGCTATACAAATAAAATAAACAAACAAACAAACTTTGCAGTGCTGTGTGAAATCCTGTAGGCACTTCATTGGGCCTTGAAAAGATTCATTTTGAAGACTAGATCGTTTATTTGTCTTTTCAATACATGTGCTACTTGCTGAGCTTTTCATTATAATGGTAACATACAAAGAGTAAAATCGTTGGTCCAGAGATGAGCACCATTGTGGGGGCGTTTCACAGCTGCTTGTACCATTAAAGAAAGCCGGCAATGGCTTGCAAATCTTGGTATTTCTCTCCTCCTCTCTCCTATCTGTAATCACATGGGGGAGCACACACCCACAGAGGTGTGTAATTAAACATCTGATAGGATAAGTGCTGTGGGTTGCTGAATAGAGTAGGAGATGGGGTGATATTATGTACTACAATAGAATGTATACGAAAAATCAAATATCTTGCATGTTCTGAACACTGACGTTCCTGTTCATTTTCCTTTTCGCTAATTCTATGTGCCTTTGCAAACTCAATGATTCCCTGCTTATGAAGAATAATGAAGTATCTGTGTCTCAGATCATATGTCTGATGTCCAAAGACAGCAGAGATATATGTTCATCTGAAGAATCGGGACGCAGAGAAAGGGTACCTGTCTTCAGCATGACTGGCCTGTAATGTAAACAGCACCAAGCTCCCAGAACAATGGAGAGTACATGTGTGCAAGAAGTAATAGTTTGTGAAAGACGTGCCATCCTGCCTTTCTGGGAATCATTACGAATGTCCACTTCAAAATGATAATGCTTTCACTGTGCATTTTCTAGATTCCTGATCTGTGTTCTGCAGTGTAGGTTATGTTATGATACACAAGTCTTGTAACAGGCATATACTGCCACAAAAGTAGCATCATGGTTCTTAAGTAGAAGTAAAAAGGACAACCATTGCAGAGTCATAGGGATTTACTACTTGGCTACATTTGGCCTGAGCTGACCTCAGTGCAGATGGTGATCTATCACACATTCTGGTGGCCATCACTCAGACCTTGTGATCAGCTATTGTTCACTTCTTTGTCTTAGGGATCCTTGGAAGCTGGGTATTTGTGGTGCCCTGATCCCATAATGGATTGTAATGCTAGAATGTGCCCATGAGGGTTTTTCACCCATGACCTAACAATGCATTATTGTTTTTGTTTGAAATATTCCCATGTAACCATCACCGAGAGTTAATAAGCTTGCCTGACACAGATCCAATAGGTGATTGGATTTCACAAAGCACTGCAGTGGTTTCACCGCTATGAATCTCAGCAGCTTTGCGGGGAAAGGCCTATTGGAAATGTGCCAGATCGTACCCGCCATGAAGCTTGTTGATGAATGGTGTCAAAAATATGTTTTGAAACCCTTTGGCATGATCCAGATTATATGAGTTTACATGAACCCGATTATAGCAAGATCTTTATTGTGGTACTCATGTTATTGGCTAGAATTGGTTCCATTTGTAGAGCTTTGCAAAAGGCAGCTGGGCATGAGCCCGCTAGAGAACAAAAGAGCAAAAGAGCAAACGTGTCTGCTAGATTCAACCAAGTGATGAAATAAAGTTGTGCCCTATTAACAATGTCTTCCATGTGGTTGGTTACTGGGCTTGGCAACGGAATGAGGTGTTGCGTTCGATTCAGCTTTACCTCTAGTCTGCAACGTTGTTTCAGATTTTCCTGGTGTGGTTCAGTCATTTTCCGGAGCGGAGGATTACAGAATTCTGAAGGATTTGAGGTTAAATGGAAAGACTGCATGTCAAGCATTTTCGGAATGCTCTTGTGACTCTTAACAGGTTGTTGGTATTCTCCGCTTGTGTTCTCTCCAGTAAACTTGCGTGCTTTTTAATCATTGCAAGTTCTTCTGCGTACCATTTTAGAGTATGACTAGGTTGTGACATGTTCAAATTACTCCATGTGTTATCCAAATGGACATGTTATCGACATCTAGATCTGGAAGCAAGAGATGGTCGTTTTGAGCAAGGCAATGCATGTTTGACAGGTTTACATGTTATTTGTCCATACAATATTCTTGAGGGTATTGTATGAGACTGCCATATGCGTTTTCTTTCTTTCATATATAATGAAAAGGGAGGGCTTAATGATCTGATCATGATAACATAAGTAAGCCTGGACTTAGTTATGTGTTTGAATCTCGAATTAAACTAATCTTTGAAGCATTGGGGATTGGCTTAGTCTTTAGATTTGGTGAAAGGAGTTTGGGCGACTTGCTTGAATATTTATAGGGAAGCCTGATGGAGGTTGGCTTGTATTGGTGCCTGTTGTTGTTTGAGAGGTGAAATGATATGATATTTATAACATGCTTAATACCAAGAAGATTTTAAGTGTGACCTGGGGATCGAACCTGTGGTGCTCTGTGTCCTCTTGCTTCCAAGGCGAGCACCCTGCCACCTGAGCTGTCATCTCGAGGTGGAGCATTTAATCTTCTTCTCTAGATGGGGATTTTTGGGCCTTGTATTCAATATATTTAAAGGGAGAGACTGAATGAAGGGACATTTAAAAGGAAATCAAGCTTTAGGTGTCTTGTGCTGTATGAGCTAGAACATCTTATTTTAGTTTCAGGTAGGGATTTTCTGATTTTGAAACACAACTTAATTGTTGTGCATTTATGGTTATAGGAGAGAACTTGTGAACTATCATTTTAGGCAGTGGCACTATATCATTTCCTTTTTTCTTTTTGCAAGTACCATTTAAACACACTCTGCATTTCGCAGAAACGCATGCAAGAGTTTACGCTTTTTTATGAGATGTTACGTTATCTGCCTACACCACAACAAAATCATCTGAAGATGTTCACTGGGGCTGCTTGATTAAACATGTACTCATACAGAATCAGTCAAATTGGGAATAGCAGAAAACGGAGGTTGTGATCACAGGTGTTCGGCATTAGAGTTAAGTTAATTAGCTGTGGATTATTATGTTTCTGCCAGGCTCACAATCAATGTTATTTGCATATATGCATGATATTGCATGATTGAACACAGGCTCACACAAAAACAGTTGAATTGACTTTATTTTCCAAAAAATTGCGGGGAAAGAAAGAAAATGGGGGTGCTGTAAACATTGTTGGATGCGGTGATCACAGGTGTTAGGCATTAGTAGCAGGTTGGTTGGCTGTGTGATGGAACACACCAAATGCTTGAGCTGTAGGCCGAGGAAGAATGTGAACTGGGCCATCCTGCTCGAATGGGCACACTCACACACAAACCAAGTGTTTGCATTGTTTTGATGGGGCACAGAAAAGAATGTGAGGTGCCAAAAATGTTTTGGCAGTGTTGGGTTGATCTCAGGATGTGGGCATTATTGGCAGGCTTATTGCCTGTGGGTACAACACCCCACCTGCTTGAGTCCACTGTGCAGTATGCCAGAGGGAGACATTGTGACGGGCTAATTCTTTTGAACAGGGACACTCACAGATAAAAGTAAAACATGTTTAGGGACATCTGAAAAGAATTTGGGAGTCATTGTTGGATGTGGTGGCAGTGATAACATGTGGTGGGCATTAATGTCAGGTTGAATGATTCAGTTATTTCACTTCTCTGCCAGGAACCTGAACAAATGCAATTTACATGTATCCACTGTGGCTGCTTCTTTGACCTTGTGCTCACAGACACACCGTTGAATTGAATGTATGTGCACAACACTGTGGCACTGAAGTAAATGTGAACATTTTTGCAGGTGGTGATCACAGGTAGTGAATATTGGTGCCAGGTTGTTTGGCATTGCTGCATAGAAAATTAGTCTTAAGGGCTCACTACAATAATTACCACATTCTCAAACCCTCAGGAAGGCAATGCAACACGTAGAATCTAAATGTGTGGCCTAGAGCCCGTTGTGCAATAGTCCGAGGCCAACTGGATCCCAAGATAAAATGGAAAATAGATAAAGTGCACATACAAGTCTGGAAAATACAATGGAAAATAACAACCAATGTTTATATTTGGATACTTGGAAATCCTGGAGGCTGGTGCAAATCACGCCGATTGCTCGAGGGGCACCCTTGGTTCGTCCCCTATTGAACTCAGCATGTCATATACGTGTTTTTTGCTTCCAAACGGGCATGGTATCCCACGGTCGGGCATGTAGGGTTAAAATTCCTTATGCACCTTTTTGTTTTCCCATGATCGTTGATGGAAGCTATAACCATAAAAAAAAACTGCTATATGCTGTATTGGTATAAAATATGCATTTCCAGGAGTGAATCATGAACTGTTACATGGACATGTTGCAAGCTTGAGCCCAGTAGTTTATATCTGTTGCTAAAATAAGATATATCTATTGGCTTATGCCCTGTGCCACTGTTGGAGAATAGAATTCTGGGGGCGCTGCCACGCTGACTTGCAGCAGACTGCTCATGACTGCCCTCACCCCTTCCCTTGGGCTTCGATGCAGGCTTACTCTTCCGGCGTGTTAACAGCGCTGAAAGCGGGCAGGTCCAACATTCCCGATGGAGCGCAACAGCGCTCAGGCAGCAACAATGCGGTGGCTGTCTGCAAGTGACTGCCCTCACCCTTTCCCTAGGACTTCACAAATGGTTTGATATTCTGGTGCCCTAACGTTGTTGAAAGCGGGTGGGGCCAGCACATGCAATGGAGCACCACAGCGCTCAGGCAGCAACCGTGGGGTGGCTGACAGCGAGTGACTCTCCTCAACCGTTCCCTAGGGATTGCCCTTCGGACGTCTTAACATTATTGAAAGGACACTGGGCCACCCTTTGCGATGGAGCGCAATGGCGCACGGGCAGCAACAGTGCGGTGGCTGACTGCAGGTGACTGCCCGTGTGCTTTAGCTTGGACTATGTAACTCCACGTACCCGCTGCTTAAGCTGTAGGGTAGAGGAGGAATTTGTATTAGGCCAGCCTGTTTTATCAGGTTTGCTCTCACACAAAACAAGCAGGTGCATTGGTTTTACGGGGCAGAAAAAAAGGGCAGATCTATAAAAATTGTTGGACATTGTGGCAGTCAACAAATGAGGTGGCCATTAATGAGTTGGTTGGATCTGTGACAGAACACTACAGCTGCTTGAGCTCACTGAGCTGTAGGAGGGAGCAGGAATTTGCATTGGGCCACCTTCATTGTAAGGGTGCACTCACACACAAAAAAATAAGTTGTATTAATTTATGGGAACAGAAAATAATGTGGGAGGTGCCCATACATTATTGGCCATGGTGGGAGTGATTAGAGCTAGTTGTCATTAGCAGCAAGTTGATTGGCTGTATGACGCAATACACCACCTGCATGAGCACACTGAGCAGCAGACCAGAAGAGGAATTTATGAGGGGGTCACTTTGCTTGAATGGGGCTCTCACGGCTGTAAGCATAAGTGACTGATTGATTATCTGTGTGATGTAACACACCACCTGCTTGAGCACAATTGGCAGTAGGCCAGAGGAGAAATGTGCGTTGGGCCAGCTTGTTGCTAACACAATACAAGCAGTATCTTTGTTTTGGTGGAATAGAAACGGATTTGTGGGTGCTGGAAAAATGGTTTGAGGTGATGGGCATTAGTGGTTGCTTGGTTGTGTGACACAGCACATCACATGCTTGAGCACAGTGAGCAGAATGTCGGAGGAAGAATTTGAGCTGGGTCAGCTTTTTTGATTGGGCACACCTACACACTAAACAAGAGGTTCAATTGTTTTGGGCACGTGGTGGCAGGAGGTGGGCATTAAACATAGACAAATCCTGTGTAATGCCAATAAGGGATGGAAAATCACCTCTTGACTCTAGAGATAGGATTTGGGGAATGAGGGTAGAAAAGTAGAGTATTAAATATCTAGGATTTCACCTAACTGGAGACCTAATGTCCTCAATGCAACCTAACTTTAACCTACTGTTGTTAATTGTATCCTGGTAGGCTGCATGACCTGGTTAAGATGAACGTTCTCCCTCTATTTCCTTTAACTCTTTACAACGCTCCCAATTATTCGCCCTTATAGCTACTTTAGTGACCTTAATATTTCATTGAGCAGATTCACATGGCAGAATAAAAAAGCCAGATTGAAAAAGGCTACTCTCACCCTTCCAAGGGAAGGCTTTGGTTTTCTGGATTTATTTTATACTAACAAGCCTCCCAATGACATGGAATGCTTGAAGACATGAGGAAGGACCTGAGAACATATTGGACCTCCCTCGAGGATTTGGCAACCCATCCCCAAAAAGTGAGAGACCTACTTTGGGCACCTTACAGCGAAATCCCTAAGCATCTCAGGGAGTACCGCACCTTGGGACTGCTTTGAAAAATGTGGAAAAATGACAGGGCAAATAGTGTGCTCTCCTTTTGGGCTTCTCCCATTTCATTGGTCTGGGGTCCTCCCATTAACCTCTCAAGTCAATGGTTTCGGCATTGTCAACAGTGATCTGATAGGGGCCTTGAAAGGGTGGGTCAACTGTTTAAAGATGGTGCATTTGTGGAGTTTGATGAAATAAGAGAACATTTGGGTACAGACACTGTTACTATCTTCGATTATCTGTGACCCAAAGGTATATTTACAGAAAAAGTGGTATGAAATCCTGTCTAGAGAAGTTATGCCTTTTGAAAACACATTAAGCACATCTGTAAATAGAAAGAGGAGTCTCTCTAGATTATACAAAGTCCTTATCTCTACCGACATAAGAGGTAGACAAACATTTCAAAGGTATTGGGTTGAAATTGACAATGGGGACATTTTGGATGAGTATTGGGATAAGATCTTTAATGTAACTTTCCACTGAAACTTGTTCACCTCCAACATGGAACATATTTATATTATTTTATTTATTGGACATATGTTTGGCACCTATGCATCATAAAATATTTCCAGGCAACACAAGAAAAAGGGGGAAGGTTAACAGGGGAGGAGGATAAAAACAAAAATAAACAGTCCTACTAGGCCTTGTGACATTCAGACTGTGCAAGTGCAATAATGAAAGTGCAATGGGGGAGACAATGCCCTAGGGTTGAGGCCGAGTAAGTGCTGGAGGAGCCCATGGAGGGCAGTGCAGGAGGAGGCAGGGGTAAAAAGTGTGAGGGGCGGGGGTGGACCAGACTCAGCAGGCTAGTCGGGGAGAGGTGCCCAGAGGCAAGTGCAAGTGGTGGATACGGCAGAAGATTGGTAGTGGGATGGCCTGGTCCCAATATGACGCAGGAGGGGGCAAGCAGTCATTTTAACAGGGTGACATTAGTAGGGGATGGGTAGAGGGAAGGAGGAGGAGAAGAGGAAGGTCTTCAGGAATTTCCAGACCTTAAGGAAATCTGGCTCAAGTCTGAGATAGGCAGGGAGGCCATTCCAGAGGGAGGCTCCTACTGAAGATAGAGATCTACCATCAATTATCTGCTTGGAGAATCGTTTAACATGCATAGAGTTAGAACTAGAGGACCGAAGGTGAGAATGCCTGTGAGGAGGTAGAGCTTAAAATGGGCCTTCTTGGCAAGGTCCGTGATATGAGGTGGGAAGGAGAGAGAGGAATCAAAGATGGCTCCCCGGTTTTTTGCCTCACAAGAAAGTGAGGGGAGAGGGCCCATGGAGGGCGACCAGAGATTAGGAGGGAATGAAAGGGCAGGAGTTCCAATGAGAAGGATCTCAGTCTTACTGGCATTAAGACAAGAGATCATTAGAAGCGCCCCATGCCTGAATAGCAGTCAAACAATCAGGAACGAGAGAAGACGGAGAGGAGGAAGAGGAGGGCAGCTTAAAGGAAAGCTGTGGGTCGTCGGCATAACACTGGAAATGAGGCGAGAAGGTGGAGATCAGGTGGGCAAGAGGGGTAAGGTAGATGTGGAAAAGCCACAGCGAGAGGCTAGAGCCCTGTAGAATGCTGCAGGTAGAGTGTGAAGTAGAGGAGAGAAAAGGGCTCATTTGAACCTGGTACGGGCTATTCAACAGGAACGAAGTCAACCAATCCAGTGCCCACTCCATGATACTCAGGGTGTCACGCAGGTGATTTAAGAGGGTGACATGATTCACAATGTCTAAGGCAGAGGACAGATCCAAAAAGATGAGAAAAGAGTGAGAGCAGGAGTCAAGATTATAGAGCAAGTCATCATGGGTGTTTGGGAGAGCAGTTTCCATGCCTCTTGCTGCTCTGAAGCCAGACTTATGGTCATGGAGGCAACCAACAGCTTTAGTGTGGTGGGTTAGTTGAGAAATGGCCAACTTCTCCAAACGATTGCCCAAGAAGGGGGTGGTAGAAATAGAGCGGTAGTTAACTGGGCAGGAAGGTTCCACAGATGTCTTTTTCAAGAGTGGGTGCACAAGGGAGTGCTTGAGAGGTAGAGGGAAGGAGCCATTGGTGAAAGAGTGGTTGCAGAACTCAGCCAAAGAAGGAGCAAGGGTGGCACTATTGTCCTTGATAGATTTAGAGGAACAGGGAAACATTTATTTGGAGGAGACTTTCATGGAGCAAACAATCTTGGTAAACTCTTTTGGTGCAATGGGTGAGAAGTAGGAGAGGAGTGGAGAAGGGGAGAAGGGGAGAGGGGCCAAGGGAGGCCAGAGAATAGGTGGAGGAGGGGGTGAAGAGGAGAGTGAGGTCAGGATGTCCTAGGTTTTGGTTGAGAAGTGGGAAGCCAAGACTATGCAGAGGGTCTTAAAGGAAGAGGATAAGTAGAGATTGCAGTAGAATTGGTGAGTTTATTGCAGATTTTGAAAGGTTCTGCTGTTTTGTTGGTCCCCCCAAGATGCAGCCTTTTTCTTGGACTGGGTGGAGAGTCTGTAATGCCTTTGGAGCTGGTGGCAGTTCATTTTATCAGAGGGTGTGCAAGAGGCCAGCCATTTCCGTTCAGCAAGGCTATGTCAGAATTGTACCAACTGTTGCATTTGGAGGGAGGCTTCATGTAAATCGTCATGGCAAGGGCGAGGATGTCAACGGTGCTGGAGATGGAAAGGTGAAGGTTAGCAAGGGCTGAGTCAGAATGAGAGTCGAGAGCAGGAATAGGGGAGATTTAAAAGAGGTGGCAAAAGCAGCTACTGCCACTCACTTCATAGGTCAGATGAAGGAGAAGGAGGCTGGGAGTGCAGGCAGAGGCTTAGCCGGGGAGCCAAGAAGCTCCAGGTGTGAAGAGAGGAGAGAATGATCAGAGCAAGACAGAGGTGTGCAGAGAGGTTTAGAGAGAGATATGATATTGATATGATATGGCATTTATAACGCACCCATACACGAGTGTTCAAAGACGCGACAAGGCAAAGGAGGGAAAATAGATGGTGGACAAAACAACGATCTTGCTAGGCCTTTTAAAAAGAGGGGGAAAAAGCAGCTATTGCCACTCGCTTCATGGGTCAGATGACAGAGAAGGAGGCTGGGAGTGCAGGCAGAGGCTTAGCCGGGGAGCTAAGGAGCTGGAGGTGTGAAGAGAGGAGAGAATGGGCCGTCAGAGAGTGAGAGGAAAGGAAGGTGCCGGTGAACTGATGAGGAACTCTGTCTTACTGACAGTAAGGCAGAGATCATTGGCGGCACATCATTCCTGGATTAGGGACACACAATCAGGGATGATCGAGGGAGAAGAGGTGGCTAAGATCTGAGTGCCATCATCATAGCACTAAAAGTTGGAGCACAGAGCACGGAGAGAGGTGCCAGGTATTGGTTGAACAACCAAGGAGAAAGAGTATACACCTGGGGAACACCACAGGTAGAAAGAGAGAGAGTAGAGGAAGGACCCAAGTTGTCCCTGGGAGGGCCACTCAGAGAGAAAGGAAGTCAGCCAGACCTGGGCCTGATCAGTGATACCCAGGTTATCACAGAACCAGTTCAGCAGGATCAAAAGCAGAAGAGAGATTGAGGAGGATGAGGACAGAAGGTTGATTAGTGTCGAGGTTTGAGAGCCGGTCTTCACAGATGTTCAGGAGAGAGGTTTCCATGCTTCTGGCCACTCTGAACACAGACTGATGGTCATGGAGACAACCAAAAGAATCAGAGTGAAGTTTAAGCTGGGCGATGGCCAGATTTTCCAAGAGTTTGCCCAGAAACAGAATAATGGGGATCGGGCAATAGTTAGCTGGACAAGCGGGGTCAGATTGGGGTTTCTTAAGAAGGGGGTGCACACAGGAGTGCTTCAAAGGGAAGGGAAGGTTCCAGTGGTGAAACAGGGTTTCAGAAGTCAGCCAAGGCTGGAACAAGGGTGTCAATATGGTCCTTGATGGTTTTGGATGAACAGGGAAGAACCTGTTTTGATGAGACTTTCATAGATTGGACTGAGGTCATAGAGAGAGGATAGCTGAGAAGAGTGCATCCAGGAAGTGCCCAGCCTTGTGGGTTCAGCCAGTGGGAAGAATGGTGAGGGAGAAAGAATCACAGTGGTTGCAGAAGAGTGGGTGGGTGCTTCAGGAGAGTCAAGATTAATATTGAAGTCACCAAGGAGGAGACGCTTAGAGGTAGAAGTAAGGAAAGAGGAGGTGAGGTCAGCCCACTCTGATAGGAAGAGGGGGACCAACCCAGGGGGTCTGTAGATGGTGTTGAGAGTGATTGTGAGAGTGAGAGAGATACAGAGCTTGCAAACAAGACATTTAAAGGAGGAGTAGGATTAAATGGGTATGATAAAGGGAGGGACCCATATAGGGAAGATAAGTGCTACTCCTCCTCCAGACAGGTTAGACCTCGGTTTGGAGAAGATCTTGTAGCCCTCAGGGAGGAGAGTGCCAAACACAGTGACAGAGCTGGTATTGAACCACGTCTCGTGAGAGCTTGGACGTTGAGGTCAAAATCTTCAAGGAGGTTGAAGATGTCAGAGGGATGTTTGACAGCAGAGTGATAGTTGAGGGCAGCTAGGTGAAGCTGGGTACCACATTTAAAGGTTTTCTGAAGCGGGGTACAGGGGCAAAGTACACCCATTGGGGGGGCAAAGAGGCAGAAGGTATGGCAGCCAAAGGAATGGTAGGAGAAGGAAGGAAGTTAATGAGAGATGGAAGACAGCTGTCAAGAAGGAAGAGATTGGGTTGAGAACCCTGGCCCATGATAGTGCCATTCTGATAGATATATATGATGCACCTGGAGGATGGGAAGTGTTCCAAGAGCACTTCCCATCTGGTTCCACCATTAATGTGAGAGGAAGAGAAAATCGAAGGGACAGGGACCATTAGGGGAGTCCATAGGTCTGGAGATGGAATGACAAAGATAATATCAGTGATTGTCTGCCTAGAAGTGGTATTAAAATAGGTGTTGGCAATGGGAATGCCTGTTCTAGAGATCAGGAGACCCATCTTAAGTTGTTTTTTCCTTCCAAGCTTGGAAAGAGAGGGGGGCTATGTAATAGAATAGCAAATAGAGTATGGGGAGATGAAGAGCACCATGGGTGGGTGGGGAAGAGCGGAAACAAAGGGGGAGAAGGTAATCACCAGCACTGTGCACAAAATAACTCACCAGGCAGTCTGGCAGCCAATCAGGCACAGATGAATAAGACCCTTAGGGCAGAGTTTTAATAAGGGCAGCAGATGAAAGAACACACCTAGATCTGAGATTAAAATATGCAGGGCCATATCAACATTTCAACAAGACAGTAAGGCACGTCTAGATATGATGGTCTAAAGGTAGGAGGGTAACAACACTTAGGATGGAAGAACAGAAGGGGGCCTATGAAAACAGTATGAGCAAAAAAGCGAAAGGATATCATGGTGATGGAAAAATAAACAGCAGTGTTGAACGTTCATTTGTGTTCCTTCCAGGGTTCCTGGATATCATTGATATCCAGGTGGGATGATGAATCAGGTCGTCTGTTAACAAGTGGTACTTAGAGTGTCCAGGCTCTTGGAGAGGTGGGTGGCAATCAGGGTAAAACAGGGCTAATCTCTTTGCGGGTTTGAAAATTCCAGTTAAAATGTCTGTTTAGAAACACAAGTGTGGGGGGATGGCGGGTGAAGAATCACTGGAATGTAGGATATCATTGATGCTCTCACTTTCCAGTAAGTGGCAAAGGAAAGGAAACATTTGTGGTGTTATTGGTGGAAGGGGGCCTGGATGGGGCATGATGAATTCAACTGTTATATTGATATTAAGGTTGTTGTTCGATGAAGAAAAAAAGCTCAAACACAAAACATTTTTCCACATGTGTTTGATAAGTTGGGCGCAGACAGTCTTAAAATTGGGCCTTTTTCATTTCCTAAAATGACTGATGTCATTTAAAAGTTGTATTGGGTTGTATTGGGTTGACAGCTTTAAAAACATACTTGCAAAACAGGTTTAGTCTTTATTTTCCTCATCACAGAGTCTAAAATGTGTTTTGCAGATTCCGTAGTGTCGGGACATTGTTGTGATTTGAATGTAGCTGTTAAGGGTTCCTGGCTATACAATATGACACTACAAAATATGCTCTCATGGTTTAACTGGTGCAGGCTCCAATGTTGCCTAAGTATGCCACATGCTTCTCAATGGTTTTCTGGCTTGTATACCGTATGGCAAATGCAAAATGCATTACCCATTTCTGAAAGTTCAGCTTTTGCTGCTTTCTCAGTACATCTAAATCCAAGTGGGTGCATCCCATTTGATCATAGAAACACAAGGTTTCCATTGTCTGTGTCCTGTGCCCTCACCCATTAGTGGTCCTGAACAGCAGTGTCCAACAGTTGTCAGTGGGAGATGGTAGGGAGGGTTGTCATCTGACTTTGTTGATGTGATTGCATAGCTGAATCCTGGGTTCAAAGTGCTCCATAGTGTGTCATAAAACCTATGCCTATGTGCAGACCACTGCCTGTTTGGTTAAGCATCTTCAAGAACTTGTGATCCCACATCCTTCTCTGTGTAGTTTTCAAGAGGTTACTTTTTACTGTCTATCACTGATAGAAAATGTAATATTTGCCCATCCTGTGTGAACTATCGACACACTGGTGTTTGTTTTACAGGTCAAGATGGTGCATCTATGTTCATCCTTACATATAGCTCATTGCAGGTTTCAGTTACATATTTTCCATGTGTGCATTGTTTGCACTGGATGAGGTATAACACATTAGTTGTATATCCCTTGCATATCCAGCAGATGTATATCCCTTGTATCTGCAGTTGTATATGCCTTGTATCTGTGTTTTTCCGTTCTGCAGGATTATTGTGGCAAATCCAGTGCATATGTTTTGCATTTGTTTGTTTTCCATGGGTAAGGTCCGGGTCTTGTTTGCTCTTGTTCTAGTTTAAATGTACTCCCGTCCAGACACTGCACTACATTTCTCTGTTAGTTGAATGCAATAAAGGAAGGTTCTTTGAAGATGTGTTTCAGCTCAGCATCCCTGCTAAATATTGGTTGTAGGTCCTTAACTATCTTAGTCAGCTCTGTATGTCCTGAATAGTAGATGACAAGCAAAGGTGTTCATACTGTATTGCTGCGGTTTCTTTATTGTAGCAGGTTGCATCTGGGTATTTCAATGAATTATCAAATTTCCTGTTAATTTGTTTGGCTGCTTGACCCTTTTACAAGAAGCATGTGCAGTGTGGCAAGTAGGTTGTCCAGTGTCTTCCGGTTGGAGGATATGCATTGGTACTGGATGGCCTGGTTGTAGATAAGTGAGCGTTTTGTGCAACTTGGTTGGAAACTTGCTTTGTGTAAATGTGTATTCCTGTCTGTGTATTTCTTTTATACAGCTGTTTCCAGGTGGCAATTCCTTCCAGTGGAGATGGTTGTATCCAGTAAATGTATGCTCTTCTTGGAATATTCTATGGTGAACTTGATTCATCGGTGGAAGCCATTTAGTGATTAATGGAGTTGTTTCAGAGAGCCTTTGCCTTCTGTCCAAATCAAGAAGATGTCCTCAATGTAACACAGATATGTTAGTGGTTACAGGGATTGCTGTTTTAAAAATTCATGTTTGAGGAGCACCTTGAAGTGTTGTGCGTACTGGGGGACTAATGTTGTGCTCATGTCCTTTCCAGTCTTTTGTAGAAAGTGCATTCCATTGAAGCAGGCATTGTTGTTTGTGAGTATGAATCTCATGGGATCTGTGACAGCTGTGGTTGGGGTGTCTATATAGATGTTTGCTTTTTGCATGAATGTCTGACATGCAGCAATTCTATCTTCATGTGGAATGCTGGAATAAAGTACAGTGTCATCTAATGTGAACAGGAGTGCATCCGGTGGTACATGGTCTATCTCCTGAATCCTTCTGAGGATGTGTATTTGGTCCTGTTCAAAACTTTCTGTGTCCATCAGTAGAGGTTCTAGGATAGATTTAATATACCCTGATATGGCTTTTGGTTAATTGATTTATTTGAGAGATGATCATGCTGCCTGGATGTCCTGGTGTGTTGAATATGTGATAACATAAGTCCATAGGGTTGCTTTGTATCGGTTTGGAGGTGCTGCTTGGCATGGATTTGATGATTTAATCCAGCGTTATTTTGTACTTATTTGTGGGGTTGTCACTAAATTCCTGGTAACGATGTGTGTCAAAAGGTTGTCTCTATGCTTCCATTTTTTATTTATGTGCATCCATGACCACAACAGGCACCACCTTTGTCTGTTCATTTAATTGTAATGTCCTTGTTTGTTTGGAGTATTCTTATTGACTTTTTCTCTTAGGGGTTGATGTTCTGTTTAGTCACCTGTTTTCTTTTTTTTTTGTTAGATCGGAAATCATTTCTGAGACAGCCATTGCAGGTTTCAGTATTCAAGCTATGGCCATGTCTAGATCAAGCATGTTTATGCTATCATGATCTGGAGAAGCCTTTTGTTCTTTGTGATTCCCATAACAATATTCTTTGAGGCGGTAGCATCATATGTAGTTTACACGTTCCCCACATTTCATTTTTGTCAAGTCGAAATCTTGCCTAACCCCTTAAAAATGTCTCTCTTTCTCCACCTGATGATGTGGATCAGCCCTGCTTCAACTTTCTCAAGACAAACTCAGCCCACAAAGGAAAAAATGCAAGCTGTTGGGTTTAGGTTCCCAAACTGATTTTCTGTCTGAATTTGCCAAATCCAGACAAGAATAACTGCATCCATTGTCACTGTGACTCTCTGCTGAACCATCAAACAATGCCAAATCTGCATATGCACTTCCCAATCTCATCCGAACACAATAGACACATTGGGATGTCTCAATTATTTGGCAGGCTATCACAGATTCTCCCAACTATGCGAATTGATCTCTCCGGCATTTGTAAGTTGGGTTTGCAGAGATTTGCACAGGTTTGAACAAAAGAGGATTGGGATGTTTCAACTATTAATGAGTGCAAAAACATGACATTGAACTTATGTTCCACATGCTGGCTGACTCCTTCATGCAGTCGTTGCATGTGTCATCTTTCTAGATTAGCAAGTAGAATTTGTCTGGGTCCTTGCAGATCATTCTGCAGCCAAATGTTTTGATCCTAAGATTAAAAGTATATTTTGTATCCCATAAATGCTTTGAGGCTAGATCAACTGGATTTGTAAACAGCTACAAGGTCTCGTTGGGTGGGAGAAGGATGATGAAAATGTGTTCCTGCAAGGCATTGGCTGAAACGGAATCTTGGCTCACAATTTGGTATCTTATCTCGTGTTATCAATTTGACCTGGAGATGGTCCGAGAAGTGGACTGCCAGACAACCACGTCTCTTTTCTCTCTTTGATGTTACACGTTTACATTTCTATGGACAAGTCCATAGAGTTACAGCCCTGAGTAAAAGAGGACTAATAAAGAGACTGTGTAGCCATTGTGCAAGTATACATTCTTCTAATGTTCTATTCTTAACTCCAGCTTCCTTTACAGAAGTTCAGGTATGGGTGCACAGTGGCATCCAATGGGCTTGTGTATGAGGTGCCATTCCAGGGTCACCAGCATGACCTCTGCATGACCAGTGCATCTGCATTTAAAAGCCTTTAATTCCAGCAAATTGATGAATATAGAAAAAAAGAACTATGTTGATGATTCATACGTTTCCTATCTGCCCCGTTCTAAAATGGCTGCCACTTGAATGTATCCTGTCTTTACTGGAACAGCTTGGTACCTTCAAGGGTAGCGCATAAAGGCAAACCGAAAAGAAACCTTACATTTTAATACTCTCGGTTAAAAAGTCCCCACCGCTATCATGCTCTCATACAGAGACAGCAGCTCTCGCAACAGTTGTAGATGAGTTCCTAAACTGTGTGGTCACTGCATCAGTGTTTAAGAACCCTCCTTTCTTTTGACTTGATGGTGGTAAAAGGAAGACATCTGTTTTGCTATGTTCCAAAATGACTGCAACCTCATTCTGAATCTCGACTATTAAAGGATCACAATTTGGTTGAACACCTTTTGCTGGATAGGTGTATTATACATACCCAATTATAAATACATATCATTTAGGTCCCTTTTCAGTACAATTAATCAAATCAAATGGATAGGACACCAATACACTCTTAACAGCAATTATTTCCCAAATCCACCCGTCTGGCGAATTGATGGAGGTAGAAGAAAGGCCTCCATTTAGGGAGAGTACATTCCCTCAATTCACCCTTATTGTATAATTGGCACCGCTTGCCCTGAATCCCTTAAGAACGATTCCTTACCAGCTGCATGTATATTCCCATACTTTGAATGTAGTGATTTCCCTTATTGCCATAGTTACTCGATCTTGATATGCAATGACCTAGATGTATATGTTTCGAGCATCAATATGTGTTTATTCGAACAACCTGTTTATTAAAAACGTTGCTAGTCTGGAAATGTTGCAAATGTTATTTTTATATGCAAATATTAAGTTACATGTCCTTGCAATCTAAAATCTGAAAACTAACAATGCTGTTACTTGACAGTGCCCTACCCATTACCTATGCAGATTGTGATAAATATAGACCACTGTCAGTTGTTCCTGAAGTAAAGATGCGTGGGATTTGATAGGTTAAGTGTGCCTTGTGGAGACACCCGATGATTAGTTTGTTCAGTGCTTTTCATCATCCTTTGTGCCTTTTCATAATGGCTATTAATTTATTTCATGAAACAGAATAGCATGAACACTTTTAAAACCTTTACTCTGACTACATCGTTGAACACCTTTCACGCATATTATAATGTATGCACCAATAACTGATGTATTCCATCACAGTATAGACACCTTGATGATTCAGTGCACATGATTGTGTCACATTGACATGCATAATTCGCCCAATCTGAAGAATTATTGTCGGCTGTCCATTCGCAAGGTGTGTGTTTAACAAAGGACATTTCAAAATAAAAGAAAGAACAAAGAACAAACAAAAAACGCATTGGAGAAGGAGGATACCTAGTGACCAGGGGAATAACATAGTCTATTGATTGTGGCAAGTACTCATTCAGTAAAGAGAAGGTTGCCAGAAAGAAATTAAAACCCAACCCTCAAAAATATATCTTTCCCTTAGTATACTTTCCAAAGACACCAAAATAAGTCTGGCCTTGTTGGCCCACAGAATAGTAAACAGGATAGGTGTCTTAGCTGGGCTGAATAGAAATGGCATTTCTACTAGATCTATAAGGAGCCTAGCATTGAGCTGAAGGGGACCAAGCACGTGCTACAGAACGGGCGGAGTACCTCCTCAACTGCCTTTTTCACCCATAAATAGTACCACCAGGGATGACTGCTCATGTCTGACCCTCTGAGCAGCATTATGTTTTGGAAGAAATGCCAGTCTGTTGTAAGAGAAACCACTGCCTTAAAGCGGACAGGAGACACTGTTCAGTTATCAGTTGACACAGCTAGGTTTGCCGTAAAAGTATGTCCATAGGTAATGTGCATAGGTACTGCACACATTGCAAGCTATATTATCTGCAACTGCTTTAACTAGAATGTTCTATTAACCCGAGCCTGTTATTTCTGGAAATAGTACAATTGCACTTAAGGAAATGCCAGATGACGTATGAAACGAGATAACTGAGAATATAGTACAGTTGCAATACAGAGAAGAAAGCCCTTGAGTTACCCCTACTAATGGAAAAAAGAAAAGATTCATTGAACATTCTGCAGTATGAGGCTTCAAAGGTTTCATTTCTTGCAACACACTTTTTTTAAATTCTTCACTACATCATGCCTAAGTAGTCCTCTTGAGAAGGTATGTCTCTTTGTCCTCTGCATTCATTCAATTCTTTGAATCGCAAACGTTCCCTAGATGGTGAAATGTATGCTGAGTGCATCTAAAGCTGTTAATATGCCATATTCAACTAACTAGTGAATTCCTTTATCCTCATTTTCTTGTATTGTTTATATTAGCTGATTCATTACATTGTTGTACTCAAGCATATGATTTCATATCTACTTTATGACAGAAATACTGTAACTTCTTTTCAAGGAGAAGATCATATGTACATCATTACCGCAAAAGGCATATTAATGGACTTTAAATGAAATGTTAACTTACTGGCAAGCTCTCAAATGTTGATTCATCTTCGATAAGACATGGCTACAGCAGACACATAGACATTGTGACTCATTACAAGTTCAGCGGTAACCCTGCCGGTGCTACCGGCGGGATGCTGCCAGACTTGCAATATTTACTGGCGCCTGGCTTGTCACTAACACTAGGGTATTACAACCCCACCATTCCAGGAAGTCAGGCGTCATTAAATTGTTAATCCACATTCCCATTTGAGTCCCATAGGACTTACTGGGAATGGGGGCCACGGAAGCAACAGCATTGTTAATAATGGTTCCGGTGCTTCCGTGATACTCTGCGGGTGGGTGCCATTCCAGTTGCCAGGTCTCACCCAGACCCGTTCTGAAGGGTAGCAGATTGGGGATCCTTATAAAAAAAAAACTCAGCATTGCCCCTCTACCCCCCTCAGACATAAACTGTTCTTCTTCGTTTGAATATGCTACCAGTTAACTTCTCCCTCTGACTCCTCTCACTGGTCTGGCTATCTATTGACCCCCTGGTTCTCTCAAGTCCTTCTCAGATCCGACTCTCCTCCTGAGTCACTTCCTTCCAACATCCCCATTGTCATGCTGGGGGGACGTTAATCTTCCCAAACCCTCTGCAGCCACCTGCCTTGAACTTAAATCCCTCCTATCTGAACACTCACCCTACTCCCTGCATGACCAGCCTATTCACACTTGTGACCTTATATTTCTCTCTAGTTCACTCTCGTCCTTTGACCTCTCCATTGATCCCTCTACCTCTGATCACTCCATTGCTTTTTTTAGCACCTTGGTCCCTCTACATTCTACTTCTCATTTCCTCTCTTCAATGACTATGAAGAAAATCAGACAGGACTCTCTTGTCCCTTACCTTGATGATGTGAAGACTGCTCTCCTGCCTCTTTCCTCTATTGATGCTTCTTAAATTGCTCATTTATTTTTTATTTATTGGGTATTCATAATGCACCTATACAGCAAAAGATTTGTCAAGGCACAACAAGAAAAAGGAGTGGGGAACAGGGATGAAGAAAACAAAAAATGGTCATTCAAGTGCAGTAACAACAAGTGTGGGATAGAGGGGAAGTGCCAGTCAGGGCGGAAGGGCCCATGGGTAATGCAAGTGCCAGTGAAGGCAGGGTGGACAAGTGCCAGAGGAATGCAGAGAGTGCAGGCAAAAAAAAGTCCAAGTGCTAAGTGCCAGGGACGGGGCAGGAAGGGCTCAAGATGTGCAACCCCAGCCTGGCTAGTGCGGGGGGCAGAGCTCGGAAGGGTAAGTGCAGGTTAGGGGGCGCGGTAGGGGAGATCAAGTGCAGTGGTAGACTGGTTGCGCAGGGCCTGTGCCCTGTAGAATCTGAAGGAACCAGGCAGCCAGTCAAAAGAGGCAGAGGGGGACACATTAGCAGGAGAGGCGGAGAAGAAAGGAGGAAGAAAGGAGGAGGGTCTTGAGAAGCTTCCAGAGCTTATGTAGATCGGGCTGAAATCTGTGAAGGGCAGAAAAATCATTCCAGAGGAGGCACTTGCAGAGGAGAGAGATCTATCCCCTACTCTCTGCTTGGAAGTTCTTCTGAACTGCAATGAGTTGGTGCTAGATGAATAAAGGGCTCTAGTAGGGAGGTTTTTAGGGACAAAGAGGTGGATGTAGTGGGGAACCAGGCCCCATAAAGCCTTGTGGATGATGCAGAGGGTCTTGAACTTGGTCCTCACAGCAACTGGGAGCTAGTGGAGAGATTTTAGGGTAGGAGAGATGTGGTCCTTGGGCTTGGGATCAAGGATAAGTCTTGCAGTCCTATTCTAGATTAGTTGAAGGGGGTAAGGGGTGGAGTTAGGCAGATTGAGGAAGAGGCTGTTGCAGTAGTCCAACCTGTAGAGAACCAGAGCTCTGGAGACATTGAGTTTCTGGGGGAAGGTGAAGAAATGGAGAATGCCTCTGAGGAGATGCTGCTAAAAGGTGGCCTTCTTGGCAAGGTCTGTGATGTGAGGAGAGAAGGACGAGAGGACTCAAAGATGACACCAAGGTTTTTTGCCTCACTGGAAGGGGAGCAGAGGGGGCCCATGTGGGGCAGCCAGAGTGTAGGAGGGAAGTAGGGAGCTGGGATCTCAATAATAAGGATGTTAGTCTTACTGGCATTAAGGCAGATATTGTTAGCAGCTCACCATGACAGAATAGCAGACAGACAAGCAGGAATGAGAGGGGAAGATGAGTCAGGGGAGGACAGCTTGAAGGAGACCTGGGTGTTGTCCGCATAACACTGGAAGTTAGGAGAGAAGGTGGAGATCAAACAGGCTAGGGGGGCAAGGTAAATGTTTGAAAGCCATGGTCAAGGTGTGGAATATTTTTCTCCACGCCAATGCGCCTCACTGCACCCCTGTGCCAATGGGGAAAGAAAAATGCCAAAAATGGAGGCGATAAGCCCTGTGTGCACTAAATCTGCAAAATTGCGCAGGGTTCATAAACCACAAAAGAACTGCAAACCCTGCCACACACACAGGCAAAGTTGGTGTGAAAACAGGAATCACTGCTGTCACCTGTCATCTGTCACCTGAAACAAGGCCACAGAAGGGCCTAATCCGAAAATGCCCATAAAAATTCAGTCATTTTCCAAGAGAATTATGGAAAGGAAAGTGTTCTGAAATCATGGATTCTCCAGGCAGTCAGATCAATCCAGGCCTCCCTGCCTGACAGCTGCATCAGGAAATTATCTGTCAAACCCAGTTTAAAATTGTTTCTGTTTCCTGATTAAAATTGCAAAATCTGCCTATTTAAAGCATGTTTGTGAAGGGCTAATTCTTTTAAAATGTCCAAATCCCTTATATGTGCTTATTTTTATACGTGTTGAAGAAAATACTTTATTGTGAATCTTGCCTTGTCATCTAAACAGTAACCCAGTCTGGAGTTACTACACTATTTAATTCTGATCTGACAGCCTGGCCTGGGAAAGTTGGCATCTCAGCTTGACACTTCCTTGAAAACAGGAAGGCTATGGCTGCTTAATGGTTCCCGCATAATGAAAACAAATAAATCCTCTGACAGTCGCGTCTTCTGGCTGACCCAAGGACAAAGAAAGGTTTGGACACCCATCCTCCTAAAGGAGGGGCAGGATGTGGAGGAGGTTTCTCAGTGAACTTCAAAGGACTGGCCATTTGCTCACTTTGCAAGTAAGAAGAAAAAAAACTGGCCTGGATTGTGAATGGAAATTACTTATTTTTGCCTCAGAACTTTATGACATTTAACATGGCAGCCAAAATAAGTAGACGAGTGAAAAATACCCACTTATAAATCTGAACTCATGCTAGACAGTTGAAGAGTTGGTAGGAATTTTTACTACATAACGAACCAAAGATACACCAAAACACTGATTGTGGCAAAACTATTGCTGTTGCAAACTTAAGATTGTATGTACATGATCCACTGATAAGCGCCCAGAGAGGTACCGAGTTAGAAATGATGAATCCAAACCGTTATGGTGAAAATTGATGAAAATCCATAGAATAAGAAAAACAGCTTGTACAAAGATGGGGAGTGAATGTGAATGTAGACAATCGAATATAAAATATATGTGTCCAATTTTATTAGGGTACATAATGTTAGAAATGTACATGTGTGCAAAAGTTATGTTTTGGGTAGAAATCAATGTGGGAGTTCTAAATCCTGTCATAAGGTGACAGCTCTATTCAGACCACCAACCAGGACAAAGCACATGCCTGTAGCCACTCACAGACATGGGGGTGTGTTTTTGAAGTTCTGCCCACGCCATAAACTTTGCAATGAATACATATAGGAGTTTTACTACACATAGGATACACTGCTTCCAGAACACACTTCTTCCAGAACATACTGCTTCCAGAAACCCTCCAGATTTGCGTGCAGCACCTTATTCCAGAACTCTTCATCTTGTAGCTGACTCCAGAATTCCTTGAAGATCCAGATTTCTTTGCAGAATCCATACTTAGCATTGCTGAACTATTGCTAGCTTGACCCAATCGCAAACAGCCAGAACTTAAAAGAATAATTCAGCTTGGCTTGCTACCATTAAGACTTGCCCGCTGAAACTTGGATCATGTCATCTACTGTGTCCAGTAACCAGAAGGGCCTATCCCAATCCAGTCTGAGGTGCAGTTCAAAATTGACCAAAACCACGCTGCTGATCCAAATCCCTCCAGAGGTGCCCTGCTGCCGGTAGACCTGATTCATCCAATGACCAAAGCTGACGGTCCAATTTAATTTCAAAGGACTGTAAGTATAATAGGAAGTGACCCATGGTATATCTGCATTGTATTATCCCTATCTCAACCCATCCCATCTTTAATTCAGAACCCTAGTATTGTTAGAATCCTTCTTGCGCTGACTTTTCTCTCATCTGTGTTACAGAACCATAATTCCTTAGTGATTTTGAGTAACTAAAGGAAATCCCAGGAATTGAGTATCCACCACGTGACTGGTTATGCTGGCCACATAGCTGTGAAGTTTCATGCGTGGCATCCTCTTTTTCATAGTCATTAGTATAGTATAAGAAAACCCATCTGTCATTTTTAAGACCAAATTCCTGTTTTCATTTTTGCGCCTCACTGCTACTCCATGCCTTTGGCAAATGTGACCTCTTGTTCCATCATGATCTTACTAGCCACCACATTGCTAGTCTCACAGCCTTACTCTCTCTCCCTCACTGCTACCCCATGCCTTTGGCAAATGTGACCTTTTGTTCCATCCTGATTGAAGTGGATATCCAAGAACATTATCCTCAATGTACTTAGTGATGTGTTTGAAGACCACACGGTCAAGGAATTCTGAATAATGGGGAAGGAGAAAAACCGAGTGATAGTTTGCTGGGACGTTTGGGTCAACAGAGGGTTTAAAGGAGACAAGGAGGAGTCCAATGGTGAGAACAAGGTTAAAGAGCTCTGAGACAAGGGATTGAGACCAAGTCTTTAATCATTTGGGGAGGAAAAGGGTTGATGGGGGTGTAAGACTGGGTTGGAACTGCAAAGGATGGGTGCTAATTCAATAGGGGAGATAGTGGAGACGTAGTCAAGTGTAGAAGAGGATGGGCTGAGAGGTGGTTGACGAGGATATAAAGGAGGTGGAAATAATTAGGAGGAGGTTGGTAGAAGCATCTGGATGAGGGTGGAAGTCCTGAAGAGGTGGAAGCTGGAAGTCATCAAGACATGGTTGCTAGTAGTCATTAGAAGGAGGGTGGAACGATTCTGGATTAATGGACAGAACAAGAGGTTACATTTTGCCAAAGGCAAGGGGTAGCAGTGAGACCCAGATCCAACTTTGTTAAACACATTGTGGGAACTAGCATATGGTATGGCACTGGGGAGGAACAGAACCAGAGGAGGGGTAGACAATTTGTGGAGAGGGCGACATCAGGGTCATAAGACAGGGAACTTATAAGGCCCCCCTGAGCTTATCTGTGAACACTTGGGATGGCCATTTAGCTATGCCTTCTTTCATAAGATAAGCTCTCAATGTATCTACAACTGGTGGCAAACTCACAGTGAAGTCACATGAGATACAATGAGGAGAAAATGTGAAATGCCATCATTGCAAAACATGAGCTGATAAAGTACTGTCAAGACTGTGAGTGAAGGGGGGGTAAGCCCCACACTGATGAAACCTATAAGGAACGCCTCACATTGGGTCAACTGCTGAGAAGAGACAGTCCTTTTGCTTTGCTTTGAGTTTGACCCAGAAGGGAAGATATTTGTTCACATAAATGCTGATTGCACAGTATTTTATTTAGCCGTAGTCGACTCCACTCAGGGACTTGCCACTTGTGTGTGGTTATGTGGCATGCCACAGATGGTGCCTAGAACTTAATAAGGCACCTTTTTGAAGTACTTGTTTACATGCTCATTCCATGAGAGAAGGTGTAGAAGATCCTCCAGCAAAGTGGATTACAGTGACTCACAAATAAGAAAAATGCAACTTCAGTAATTAAAGCAGATTACTTTTCTCTATATATAAAAGTCAAAAGTTGTGTGTGGGTTTGTGAGTTTGTGGCACAAAGTGTGTGTTCCTTATACAGTTCCACACTGTTTGACCAAACTGCACCAAGCTTTGCAGAGTTACCTGTTAGGGCCCTCCGGACATTACTGACCACATGACATTTGGACACCCCACCCCTTTCCTCAGATTTCAGCAAAGGTCAAAATGTGTTTGTGGCTTAGCAAAGTGTTGTTCCTTATACAATTCCACACCATTTCACCAATCTGCACCACATTTTGCATAGTTACCTGTTAGGACCCTCCAGGCATTATTGGCTACCTGACATTTTGACACCCCACCTCTTTCCCTGGATTTCAGCAAAAGTTCAAATGTGTTTGTGGGTTTTTGGCTTGCCAACAAAGCCATAAACCATGTTCACCGGGAAAGCCGTAAACCGGGAAGGGAAAGGAAACAAAAACTGTATGAGAGGCGAATGGACCTGAGAGGCGAAAGTGAAGGCGCATTTCAGGTGAAGTTACTTTTCCAGAGGATTTTTGTAAGATGGTGCCTGCTGACGAAACCGTAAACCATGTTCACTAGGAAGGGAAACAAAAAATGTTCTTTCTAAACAAGTTTTCAATGCCGTAAACCATGCTCACCGGGAAGAGAAACAAAAATGTGTACTGCATCAGGTGAAATTACTTTTCCAGAGGATTTTTGCGAGATGGTGCCTGCTGATGAAGCTGTAAACAATTTTCACTGGAAAGGGAAAGAAAACATGTTGTTCTCAACCGGTCCTGACATGAGGAACAAGAAAATCACGTTTCAAGGTCATAGGATGCACAATTTACGAGATAAATGCAGTGCAAAAAACTGCACCACGCCAGGATAAGGTGGAACAGCGACCTACAGGATCATTCATTTTCAACAATTAATGCAAGTGTTCTCATGTCTGTCTACAGAACCCGTTCAGAGAACGGGTACGTTTGCCAGTCCTTAATAAACAGTTGTGGAGTGTGACCAACACATAGTTTAGTAGAAGCCACGAGTAAAGCCCTCGGCCCTATGGGGAAGGAACATCTAATGTTTTCTGTTTAGATTACAATGGGCCTCATTACGACCCAGGCGGTAAGTTACCGCCTGGGTCGTACCCTTACCACCATGGTGTAAACTACGTTTACACCATGGTGGATGGCGGATTTACCCTTCCCCATTCCCATTTTTGCCCCATAGGGCATAATGGGAGTGGGGAAGGCGCTAATTATGCCACCGTAAATTACGGTGGCGTAATTAGCACCATGGTCCCTTAGCGCCATGGATTTTAATGCCTGCAAAAAGCAGGCGTTAATATCACCATGGCGCTAAGGGACCTTGTAATCAGGCGTTAAGGGTCGGCGCCGTTTACGGCGCCGTTAACCCCTTAACGCCTGATTCGTAATGAGGCCCAATGTGCCAACACAATAGAACATAGGAGGACATTGGTTGGTAAAGAGACAGAGAAGGCTTTAGCTGTATGCAGGCATATGAATTTGATGTTGTCATTTTGATAGAGTCAATTGTTAGCAAAATACATGTGTCCTCTTATGACACACATAGCATCAGATCTAAACATATCATGCCGCATCAACTCACATTATGCATGCCATCATGTCACATCATGACCCATCATAACTTCCCTGCTACATCACACCTTGCCTCATTGTAGCATCCTCCATCATCACACATCACATCATACTTTATAACACATGGAATGCCGATAATACGACAACCAGTATTAACCTGTAACATTCCAACACAATAAATCATGCCCTGTCACATAATGTCAAACCATGTCTCATCACATCACAAAGTACCATGCCCAATACGATTGCAATATCCCAGATCACAGAAAAAACATGTAATCACACCACTTTGCATAATATCAGATGCCATTAAATCACATAGTGTTCCATCAGATCACATCCAATCCCATCACACCAGGTTGCCATGCATCACAACACATAACATGACATCATAAGGTCATTCCACATAATTTTTCACCACATCAATTTCGTACGACACATCCAATAAGCCAGACTTGGAAGGAAGCTTAGTGGTTGTGTGGATCACTACAGCAGCAATAACTTACATTAGCACCCATTTGCATTAGCCATATTTTTCTATGTACCAAACTCACAAAAACATCACAGACCTCTCTCCCAATGCACTTATCACTTGCGTTAGTGTTCATTCCACACCTGAATCAACCACACCAAATGTTAATCTAGCTCATAGACACCAAAAGCATCACTTCATGAATACCGCATGACAATGATGACAGCTGGGAACTGAGCCATCCTGCACAGCCACATTCCAAACCAATTAAATGAATAGAAGACAAGGGGATGGCGGGGCGCTGATGCAGATGGTCGCCTAACCTGTGCGTTCTCACTCTGGTGGCTTTATTACCTCATTTCTTCAATAATTAATTGCATAACTTATTGAAAATAAGGTTAAATTACCATTACTTACTTTCCTGGTGGTCCGTGGCATTCTTCCAAGTCACAGAGCCGACTTGCTTCGTTGTGTCAGAGGACTTCCGTGGGCGAGGCATGTGACTGCAGCGTCGCGTAAACAAGTATCCGGCGTCTCCTGTCAGCTGTTCGGAACGGATGCAGCGCAGGCACTTACTGGTAGCATTTTTCTCTCACAAGACGTGTTTCTTTTTTCCTTTTAGCATAAACTGAGCCTTTTCAACACACACACATTAAGTAAGTTACATATAATCGCTTTGAAGCTTTTAAGAATTTGAAGATTGAAATAATTATAATTTCTACATTTTACTCACTAAAAGCCCTCCACCTATCTATCTACTGAGAGTCATTATTCTAGGACATACTTATACTGACTACTTTTTGGAATAAATGTCCATCATTTGATACTAAGAACTGGACATAAAGCAGCCCAACTTTAATTGCACTAGGGATTTGAGGGGTTAACTCAATTCAGTATGGCACAATCTGTATAACTGAAACTATTTGAGGTCTGTATACCTCGTTTCTCTAGCTGTTTGTTGTTCTGCAAGCCCAGCGTGTTATGGCTTCTAAGTAGCGTCAAATAAAGGATATGCATTCATCTCCTTCCAACACTCTCAAGAGGCAGAAAAGTGAATCACCACCACCTAAAGAAGAATCTCCTGACCCAGTCATGCAAGCTTTTCCTAGTGAAATTAGAGCTCTACAACCTTTCATTGAAACCACAAACACTAAACTACAGCAGGTTGACTATAAATGGTTTTCTTCCGAATCTAGAATCACAGAGGTTGAAAGACATGGTTAGTCATGAGGAAGATGTGACTTGCAGAGTACATGTGTTTGAATGCTCTGCCAAACATCTGTAAAAACAAACAGAAAACCTTGAAAATCATAAAAGAAAGAACAATCTTTGTATTGTCAGCCGTTTGGAAAACTCTGAAGGAGATAACCCAATGATGTACCTTAATACAATGCTTACTAAGTTCCTGGATCTACCAACGTCGGTTCAACTCAATATTCAAAGAGCTCATCGGATTGGACCACCTAACCCGGTGCAGTCTTATAACAATGCTTCCAAAACTCTCATTTTCGCATTACTAGATTACACACATGTAATACTTATAATGGAAAGAGTGAAACTTTCAAAGCAACTTTTATGGAATGGCAGAAAGATATGAATTTCCCAGGATGTATCGAATGCTACGGCTGCTAGGAGAAAATAATTGCTTGCCTTTAGACCTGCTTTAAACAATTAAAAGCCAAATATGGTATTCTGCATCAAGCCTTTCTTAAAGTCACCCTAAATGGTCATACTTTCACCTTTCGAAACCCAATGGACTTGAGACACTTCATTCAAAATTATAAAAAGGATGAGATGGACACATCTAGACCACCTACCTGAATTGCAACACATAATGTCATAAATGGTTACAATGTATTACTCCTGTTACTCCGATAGAGTGGGATGTGAGGGAGGCCATCTTTTCTGCGTCCCTCCAACCCCCCATTTTCTCTTCTCTTCTTCAACATGGATTGGCGTGGCTGTTTCCGGTTAGCCACAATCTTCCTTAGAGTCCTCTTCTTTACACAGTTGCATACCATATACATCCATGTTGATCTTGTTTGTCTCCCCATATCCTTCCTGTGTCGTTCCCTATGTGTATTTACCCTGTGTGCAGATTAGCAGAGCCTCATTTAAAGAAGGTTTCATAGTATTTACTCTAGATATTACTGTGATGACTGTTATCACAAAAACAATATGCATAAGGTCACAATACTGCTATAACTATATTACTTTGTTCAACGGTATGACTTTTAATGTAACTTCTTGGCACATCAATGGGTTGCACAATCCCATTAAGAGGCAGAAAATACTTTCACATTTTAACAGAACTAAACCATCAATAGCTTGTATCTAAGAAACCCACCTTTCACAAACAGAAGCTTTTAAACTTAAACGCCACTGGGTAGGCCAAATCTTCTCAAGTGCAGCAAATGAGTTATTACTCTTATAAATAAGAGGTTTACGTGTAAAGTAATAGCTAATGAATCTGATGACATGGGTAGATGGGTGTTTGTTAAATTACTTATTGAGTCTATTGAATATACAATTCTTAACATACATGGTTCTACATCGCCAGATCAACACTTCTGAACCCAACTTAGGAATGTAGTGTGCGTTCCAAAAACACCAAATCACATTCCCTTTCCCAATGCACTAACTTTATATTAGAATTAGGCTTTATTGATACCTGGCTGTCACAAGGGTCAGCTATGTCCTCTTGATCAAAGGAAGACTCTGTCTCAAAACCCTCCCCTTCCTCCTCACCTTTATCTTTCCTCCTGGGTTTCTCTTTGCTACCTGGCCTCTCCTTTTTTTATGCAGATAGGTGGGACGGTGGGCGATCCTCCGTGACCGTCTGAGAAAGGGGAAAAAGGCAAAGGTACAAAAACCCCCTGAGTGAAGTGCTTGGGCGGATGTAGGAAGATCTGGGGTCCTTGGACTGTGGGACGATGTCCGATGAGGCAGAAGGAGACTCGAAGGGTGTCAAGAGTATAGATCTCAGGAGGACGAGCAAGAAGGTACAGTTCAAAAAGCTGAGGCAATCCAGTAAACAGGCAAAGGTCCGGTACACAGGGAGGCAGGCGGAAACAAATGCGGGAGGCAAAGGCAGTTGAGGAAATAAGGGCTCCAGGCAGCAGTGATGAAGAAACAGTAATTTATTTCATTACAGCGACAGCGGCCTATGAGAGCCGAGTGCCAACATGGCTCTCTCCCTGCAGTCTCTACTGTAACTCTTCTACATTCTTAGAATAACATTCTTAGAACCTAATGAGGCATAGTGCGGCTCAATGTTTAACTAGGATCTGGTAATACATTTTTATGAACTTGTTTTAACTTACACTTACATCATAACACATCTCATCCCTTATGTGCATACAGCTGTTTACTCCACATAATAATCCTTAAACCAGCGGGGTTTGTTCTTGACTGTATTTGAATGTGTCTCTGCTGCAGACCTTGAATTGTTGTCATCCTTGGAACACTTATCTATGACACTAGAGTCTCTGATACTGTTATTAGCAAATTCACCATTGTCATGTTCATCATGTGCATTGTCCTTCATGCATTCTGGACATTTCACAATTCTGGACATTGACCAACATTCCCCCCCTTCTACAATTACTACATTGTTTCTTACCGCAGATATTTTCTTGGCACGAATGTATTTGCTTTCTACACATTTGGGAGTGAATCTAGGGTTCTTTATGAGAATACAATCTCCCACTTTCCAGGTATTACTTTTGACACTCTTGTCCTCATCAAATCTTTCTTTGTACACCTCCTGTGCTTCTTTGATGAGAGTCATAATTCTCTCGCGATCAATGTTGGAACTCTCGGCTAAGTCCATCCACCCTGGACATAGTTTTGTTCCAGGTTGTCTCCCTTTCAATGACATGAACGGAGATACATTTGTAACTGAGTGTGGTGTGGTACAGTAGTTCCATATCATTTCTCTTACTACACCAAACCATATTAGATAAGAAGCCATGGCCAATTGCAAACCACCCTTTATGAACCTATTGGCTCTCTCAACGAGGCCGTTGGCCCTTGGATGATATAAAGCAGTTCTAGTGTGTTTGATGCAAACTTTCTTCAAGAAAGTTAACATCCTTTCAGAACAGAATTGTACTCCGTTATCAGTGATTAATTCTGTCGGGAAACCCTCCCTGTAAAACACTTCCTCGAAGAATAACACCATCTCTGCAGTGGTTGGCTCACGCAAAGCCTTCCATTCAATCCATTTGGAATGGTAGTCTACTAACACAACAATGTATTTATACCCATTGTCAAGGTTTTGTACTGGTCCTATCAAATCAACTGCAACTTTTTGCCATGGTTCACTCGGTACTTTGACAGGATTTATTGGTACTTCTCTAACCATCTTGGTCTTGTCACTCTTACCACACTCTCTACAACCCCGAACACACTTCTCTGCATCACTGTCAATCCCAGGCCACCAGAAATATTGCCGCAAATATCTCTTTGTTCCTCCCATGCCCAGGTGACTTTGATGTGCTATATTTACTAAATGAGGTCTGACTCCACTGGGGGGTATTATCCTATTCCCTTTTCTAAGTTTACATCCGTCCTCAGACATACTTAACTCGTCCTTCACACCAAAATATCTGTCAAACTCTTTTCCCACAATATTCTTGTGAGGCCATCCTTCTCTGTTCCAAATCATAACTTGATTCAATGTTAAATCCTCCTCACCAGCTCTTATCCACATCTCTTTATCAATGGCATCATGCTCAATTTCTGCAATGCTCACATCTTGAAATTCAGGTGCTCCCTCCAATTCACCATCACACACAGGTAATCTGGATAAACAATCTGGTACCACATTCTCCCTCCCGGGAATGTAACACACCTTGAAATTATAACCCAAGAGTTCTACCATCCACCTCGAAACTCTTGGAGACCCTTTGGCCCACTCAGAACCGTTCATCAATTGAACCAAAGGCTTGTGATCTGATCTGACAATAAAAGGTCGACCCCATAGAAAGAACTTGAAGTGCGTGACTGCCCAAAATACTGCTAGTGCCTCTCTTTCAATGACGGAGTAATTTTTTTCTGCTCCTCTAAGTGGCCTGGATGCAAATGCAATTGTGTATTCAGTTTTACCTGAGTCAAACTGAGTCAAAACTGCTCCTAAGCCAAGGGTACTAGCATCAACTGAAAGCAACGTTTTCCTGCCAAACTTGAATCCACTTAAGGATGGGGCCTTGACTATACAATCTTTAATTTGCAAGAATGCTTCCTGACACTCTTTGGCCCATGTGTACTTCACGTTCTTTTTTAGTAACTCCCTCAATGGAGATGAGATGGATGCAAAGCCATTCACAAATTTATGGTAATATTCCGCTAGTCCCATGAAAGAACGTAGTTGGTCCTTGTCTTAGGGCTGAGGAGTATTACTAATGCTTTCTATGAGTGACTTTTTGGGAGAAATACCTTCCTTCGAAACTTTGTGTCCCAGATACTCCACTTCCTCAACACTTATTTTACTTTTGCTTCTTTGGACCGTTAACCCAGCCTCTTTTAGTCTGCATAGTACTGCCCTAAGTACTCTGTCATGCTCATGCTCATTACTTGCAAAAATCAGAATGTCAATTTGAAACACCTTAACATTTTCCAACCCTTTTAACACTTCCTCCATCACCTTTTGGAACACAGATGCGGCCGAGGCCAACCCAAATGGCATGCGATTGTATTTATAAGTGCCTTCAGGTGTGATAAAGGCAGTGAGATGTTGCGATTTTCGGGAAAGGGGAACTTGGTGATAGGCAGCAGAGAGATCAATGACAGAGAACAATTTGGGTTCGCCAAGAGTGGAGAGTGTCTCGGAAATGTTGGGTAGGGGATGTCTCTCCACCAGAATATTGTGATTAAGACTGCGCAAATCTACACACAGTCTTAATTTACCAATATTTTTGGCCACTAAAACAATGGGGGACAACCACTCTGTGGCCTCAACAGGTTCAATGACACCCTTATCTACTAAGTTATCGAGTTCACTGCGTAGTTGCGCTCTCATGTTTAACGGCACATGTCTCACTTTATGAACAATAGGCTGAGATTCTTTCTTTAGTCTAATATGGTGTTCGAAGTTCTTGAGTCTGCCCAGACCTTCGGTGAAGACCTCTGGGAACTCTCTTGACCACATATCATCAATCTCGGCAATGGTGACAGGCTCAGTGGCACTAGCTTGCACCCTGAATCTCAACTTCCTTTGTTCCTCCCAACCTAAAAGGGAGGCTCCCTTTCTTGCAACCAAAATGTCAGCTATGCATTCTCCACCTCTGTATTGCACACTTGCAGTTAACTGTCCCAGCATCTCAATAGGGGATTCTGCATAGCCGCAGGGCCGAATTCTTGGTGGATCCAGCATTGATTCATCCTTTTTTAGAACATCTTTAAATGTCTCTTTAGAAATGATGGTCCATGGGGAAAATGTGTCAACTTTCATGAGTATTTCTCAACCATCAATTACAAAAACATCTGTTGGACCTTTGCTGTCTCCTCCTCCAATGGTCGAAATCTCGAGGACATGTCTGGGGTTGTCTTGCGAGGAGTATACCTCCTGTATGTTGTAAGCTGAGTGAGCACCTTCTTCTTGGTTGTCTCTGGTTTCTAAGAGATTTATTGATGACCTCTTGCATACATTAGCGAAATGTCCTCTGGTCCTACACTTGAAACATTCAGCATTCCTTGCTGGGCACGAAGGGTAATTCGGACCATGCTTGACACTGCCACATCTGGTACACTTCGCACCCCATGTTCCTTTCCTGCTTGTATTGACATTAAGTCTCCTCCTGAGATCAACTGCGCACACAGCTTGGGTACTGTCAGACTTCAGTTCTTTGACATATTGTGAGGTTTGTTCTAGGCTTCTGGCTAGGTCCACTGCTTCATCCAACTTCATGTCCTTTGCCAACAATTTCTCCTGTATCCTAATATTATTTGTGCACCTCACTAACTGATCTCTAATTAATGAGTCAAATAGATGTTCAAATTCACAGGAGTGGCTTAATGTTCTTAATGAGGCTATGTACGATTCCACGGATTCTGAGGACTCCTACGTACGCTGAAAGAACTTGTGCCTCTCGAATGTAACATTTTTTTAAGGCTCAAAATGATCCTTGAGTTGTTTAATCGCAATGGCATATTCATCTGTGTCCTCCGCTTCACCAGCTTGTGCACTGCCTAACCCATCAAACACTGCACGGCCTTCCACACCAAGATTGTGAAGTAATAATGCCTTTTTGCGAGTTGAGCTGAATCTCTCTCCTCCCATTGCCACCAGGTAGTTTTCAAACATGTCTTTCCACCTGTCCCACCTAACTTGGGGGCGTCCAGGTTCATTCAAAAATGAAATTGGCGGGGGTATTGAAGCTGCCATGTCTTAAGCGGTAAAAAGGTGGTAAAGAGTGGGCTTGCTAGATGCAACCAATAGACTCTGGATCAGTTCAAGTATGCCCAGTGGATGCACAGACTGAGCAGTGACAGTGCTGTGCTATGCAGACAAAGGGATCAGTCTTGTATGAGTACAATCCCTTGTGTATGATGTCACAATCCTCCTTACATCAGTCTGAATTGGAACGTGATGGCTGCTCATCCACAGAATAGATACATGTCATAACGGCTGGCTCCTGAAACTTGTCAGAACTGCATGGGCAGGTTGCTCAGCAACGATAATGTCAATGCTAGGGATCCTTGAAAGTAAACACTGGTGCTTTGAGACAGAGTCAATACAGTAATGGGGAAGGCAAGATTACACCCCCAGGGGACGCGCCTGCTGACCTGTTGTTCCGCTCCTCCTGACCTACCTGCAGCGTCCGTTGTCGCACGGGAGTGTGGAATAATGCAGGCCGCGCTATGACGAGACTTCAAAGGAGTACGGAGACACTGCTGAGAGCCATCCTCGTCGCCAATGAGGAAATAAGGGCTCCAGGCAGCAGTGATGAAGAAACAGTAATTTATTTCATTACAGCGACAGCGGCCTATGAGAGCCGAGTGCAAACATGGCTCTCTCCCTGCAGTCTCTTCTACATTCTTAGAATAACATTCTTAGAACTTAATGAGCGCATAGTGCGGCTCAATGTTTAACTAGGATCTGGTAATACATTTTTATGAACTTGTTTTAACTTACACTTACATCATAACAGCAGTCCAAATGGGAAGCAGGGGAACTGGTACACAGAAGATCTAGTCAACCCAGGTCAGGAGGCAGAGGAGTCCGTAAGTAAGCCGGGGTCCACTACACAGGTAATCAGCGGGTCCCGCGTGTAAGGAGGAGGAAGGAAGCACGAGAGAGAGCAGGGGAGAAAAGAACAAGGAGCCAAGGAAAGAAAAAAGAGGCGGACCAAGGTCCGAAGCGAAGGTACAAGGGGAAACAACAGAACGAACAGAGAAGGCAGGAACACTCGAGGAGGGGAGCCAAAGAGAGGATGATCCCGGGGAGGGGATCACCGAGCGAGAGAGGAAAAAAGAGGAAAAACCCACACGGAAGTTGAAAGCACAGAGCGAAGGCAACCAAGACGAAACCAAGCGAATGTTGCAATGCGCACGTAACCCGGAAGTAGGTTAATAGGAACTACCAGTTACGTGCACGAAGCAGAAAAGGCTAGACCTGCACAGGTCGTTCGGGGAAAATGTGAAGGGACATTCAATGGTGGATTATGGCGCCAGACATCCCAAACACGCCATCTACCCCAAGGTGTGACACTGGCGCATGACTCACTCCTCAGATTTGGGGTATACATTTTTTTCCAACCCTCAAAAAACTTTGTCTAGATTGCATTACATGTTGATATCTAAATCTAGGGCTAGCTCTCTATATGCTAATATTGAGTGCATAATGTTCTCGGACCATGCACCTGTTCATATTTAACTCACCCCACAGCAAACTACATGTACATCAAATAGGTGGAGGGTCAACTCAACCCTCTTAATGGACGACTTGTTCAGACCTTACATAACCCAACAACACAACCAGTTGTTTGTTGAGAACAGAAGCGAGGACACTTCTCTAGTTAACAATTGGGATTGCTACAAAACTGTCCTTCGTGGCTCTATTATATCATTTGCTGCAAACGAGAAAAGGAAACTTAAACAAGAATCAGACAATATCCTCAACCAACTCAAAATCCAGGAATCATTATTTGCATGCACCAGCTCAGATGCTATTATAAATAGTATTATCAAACTTAGGGTACAATATTATAAAATTGTTTCACAATATTCTTGTGCAAATCTCTTAAAATATGAAGCAAATATATATCAATTCTCTAATAAATCTGGTAAATCCCTTGCCTCATACCTTAAACTTAAAAAAGAAGAAGGCAAAATTGCTGTAATTAAAGATCAAGCTGGTAACAGGACCTTTTCAGATGAACAAATTATTAAGGTCTTCTCTAAAAGTTATCAGAAATTATACTCATCGGAAGCCCCCCTAATCATACATGCATTAAAGATTTTCTTCAACACATACCTCATACCACATATCCAAAGATTGATCTGCAGGCGCTTAGTGCTCCTATATCTCCTGATGAAATTGGTAAAGCTATAAAAGACCTCAAAAAGAGTAAAGCCCCAGCACGCAATGGTTTTCCCATTTAATATTTTGCTAATTTTAAGCAACTCTTAGTACCAAAAATGTAATAATTTCTTTTCTCACTTTATTCTGGATAACAAGGTGCAGTTTTTTCTTGAAGGCTATGCTGATAGTTTTTCCAAAGCCGGACAAAGATCCAGAGGTACCTCAGAGCTACAAAGCTATATTCCTTATTAACACAGATTGTACGATTTTTGCAAAAATTCTAGGGAAAAGACTCCTTCCCCTGTTACCTAAATTAGTCAAACATGATCAAGTAGGATATATTACGGGTAGACTTTCCTCCTCAAACATTAGACTCTTCCTAAATATTTTAGACAATATCCATGGATTTAAAGATCTGCATGCTTTGGTCTCCCCCGATGCAGAAAATGCTTTTGATTGGGTAGAGTGGAATTATATGTTTGATGCCCTTAAATGGCATAGTTTTGATTCTTCTTGTATCTCTGTAATAACAATACTTTACTCAAATCCCCAAACCGCTATTTTTATCAATGGGCATATGTCCCCATACTTCCCCTTATTTAGAGGCACACACCAAGGTTGTCCACTTTCCTCACTTCTTTTCTTCTTTGCCTTAGAGCCCTTCTTAGAATGAACTAGACAAAATAACAACATAAAGGGAATACAGTTTGCCAATGCACAGATTAAAACAGCGGCTTATGCTGATGACATATTGCTGCTGCTAAGAAATTCAGATACCTCTTTACCAGATGTGGCAAGGCAGTGGAAAGGAAGGAAGAGCAGAGTGGGAGAGGTTCTACTGGCCAGGGATTTATGGCCAGGTGGTACGCTTTTGCCAGCGTTGTCCTGAGTGCCAAAAGAAGAACAATCCCAAAATTTTAAAGGCACCCCTCCAAACCATGCCGTTGATATTGGAATCCTTTCAGCGTATAGGGATGGACATAGTCGGACCTCTGGACCCTTCAAGTCGGGGCCACAAATACGTATTAGTAATAGTAGATTATGCCACAAGGTACCCAGAGGCCTTTCCCTTGCATTCTGCGAATACTCAACAAATATGCAACGTCTTGGTTCCTTTCATGGCCAGAGTGGGGATCCCCAAAGAAATAATCACGGATCGAGGCGCTAACTTTATGTCCAGGGGCGTGGCCAACTGGCCATGGAATAGGACATGCTGCGCGAGGAGCTCCTGATGATCCGACTCTATTTTTGCCAAAGTTACCCGTTGAAACTGTATCGAGCGCCTAGAACTTTGGGGATCAGGTGTCAGAAGCCGCATTCCTCGGAGTGTTCGAATTAACACCATGAGAGCGCCCGGCCTGGCATACACTAATGGAGCCTCGGCAAGCTGATCGCAGGAGGAGATAACATTGGATGCTTGGGCGACGAGGCCTACGGAACTTGAATGGGGAGTGTGAGGCCATAGCCCATTCGTAAGACAATTCGAAGTGCCATCTCGAATGTGTGTTGGGAGACTTCGGTGCCAGACCTTTGTCGGACTGAGGACAGTGCAATAGCTGCACTAAGGCGGAGGCGTACAAGAGTGGAGGGCAGCGCCATGTCGGCGAAAGGGTTGAGAACCAAGACCAAGCAACCCACGATGGAGACTTTCACGAAAACGCAACGGACCCCCTCAACATCGGTGCAGAGCATGGTCGGGACCCCTGCGGAAGACGCCCCCAAAGGGGACAAGCACCAGATCCTGGAGGCTATGACGGGCCTGAGCGCAAAATGGGACTTGGCAATGGCGGACCTGCGCACAGCTCTAGAGAATAAGATCGATGCTGTAGGTACGGAACTCACCCTGCTGCGTCAAGATGTTAGAGCACTTGCAGAAAGGACCAGCGGTCTGGAAAGTGGGGTGAAGATTACTACCGATGTTAGCACGAGCAATGCGAAGGAGATTCATGTCTTAAAACAACAGGTCGCCAACCTGGAAAATCGTGTGGAAGAGGCGGAAGGAAGAGTGAGGAGGAACAACATTCGCGTGGTTGGCCTTCCGGAGTGGGAAGAAGGCCAAGACCCCACAAACTATGTCGAAAACATGATCCTACAAGGGAGCGGAGCCGGGAATCTTTCGCAGGGATTTACGGTGGAGAGGGCGCACCCGGCCCTAATGAGGAAACCCCGGCCAGGGCCCCCGCCAAGACCGATCATAGCGAGGATCCTGAAATATAGGGATAGAGAAAAGATCCTTGAATATTTTCGGAAGGGCGGCACGATAGAGAGAGCATCCACCAACATCACAGCATACCCGGACTATACGATGCTGGAGCAAAGGCAGAGGTATAGTTACGTCGCCGTCAAAAGAAGGCTGAGGGCGGCAGGAGTCAAATATATGCTGTTGTATCCGGCACGATTGAAAGTGCCACACAAGAACCAAGCGCTATTTTTTGATATCCCTGAGGATGTTGTCACATGGCTGGACCTGCAGGGCTGCCCGGAACAAGAAGCGGATCGTGACCGCCAGGCTCATACCGAATGAAGATTTCGTAAGGAGGAAGACCGTGATGCTACAGAGAAACTGTAATTAACTGAACTTTGTACGCAATCTGAGCCTGGTGCTCGATTTGGACTGGAATATAGTGAGTGTAACTGTAACTGGTAACGGTTTGGCAACTGTATACGTAATGTTTTTTGAAAGGAGCAACAGAACGTGGACGACCTACCCCAATAGATTACTAGTTTCAGCGGCCATTAGGGCGGCCAAACCCTACTGAGCCCTGCGTAGAAGCTTGTGCTAGGCAGGGCTAGATGTGGGGGTGCCTGAGATCCAGGAATGGAGCTGGGCAACGGTTGGGGGGGTATTGTTGGGGGAGGGGTGGGTAGTCGGATGGTGGGGGGATGGGAAGTTGAGTGTGTGTGTGGTTATGGGGAGTTTAAGTTTTGTTTCGAGCCTATTTGGAAGAATCAGCATGGTGTACTCGCGGTGCATGAAGGGGCGTAATCGGCAGAGGATCGGGAGGGTGCTTATTAATGACCTATGGGGGACCTCAGGATAATAACGTGGAACGTCAGGGGCCTTAACAGCTATCTGAAAAGAAACAAAATCATGATGTATCTGAAAAGGCAGAAAATAGATATTGCACTACTACAGGAGACGTACTTGACGCGAGAGAAGTTGGACCTGGTTAAGAGAAAGTGGAGAGGGACCGTAGTGGGCTCACCATACTCTGCATATGCCCGGGGGTGTTCATCTGGGTGGCACCGCATGTCCCGTTCAAATCGATACAAGAGGTAGTTGAAACTGATGGAAGGATGGCTATATTGCGAGGGCTGGTGGAGAGCAGGGAGGTATGCATAGTAAACACGTATGCCCCCAACCAAAACACAGCAGAATATTTCAGAGTCTTGTGTACCAATCTTAGTACATGTATAGGGAGCGCAGTGATCTGGGGTGGGACTTTAATTGTGTGTTGGATCCTGCGGTGGACAGATCTGATGGCAGGGCGGGTAAGCCTAGCCCAGCGGCGAGAGCGTTGCAGATGCTGTTAACTGATTTTGGCTTCACAGATGCGTGGAGGATGAAACACCCCACTGAGAGGCAATATTCGCACTATTCTGCCCCGCACAAACTGCATACTAGGCTCGATTACGTCTTTGCCACAGCAGATGTGATGTCTGAGATCACTCAAATCGAATATAAGGCCAGGGTCCTCTCGGATCATTCGTCCCTGATCCTCGGATGGCAATATTGCCCCCCGAGGGCGAAGATCCCTACATGGCACCTCCGAGCGGAGGCGCTCAATGATCCAGTCTTCAGAGAAGATATAAGGGAAGAGATTACTAACTTCTTTGAAGAGAATACTGGGAGTGTTGATTCTGCGGGCACATTATGGGAAGCTTTTAAGGTGGTGATGCGGGGGGCGGCCATTGCTAAGTTAAGAGGGTTACAAGGGGGGGTCTTGGCTGACCTGCAGAGGGTGGAAACTGAGCTAGAAATAGCATTGAAGAGCGGTGATGTAGACACGGAGCTGGTACTCCAACTACAGCAACAATGTGCAGGGCATTTGGAAAGACTCTGCAATCTCAATTATAAGAAATTTGTTGAGAGGCAGCACGCAGGGGGAGACAAGACAGGCCGCCTTTTGGCCTGGCTATACAAAAGCGAGACCCCTAGGCCTCCGAACAGGACTATTATTATGGAGGACGGAGATGAGGTGGCCACACAAGAGGGGGTTAACAAAGAATTTGTGGGATATTACAAAGTGCTGTACGGAGACGATGAGATGGGTGACCAGCGCAAGATAATCGAAATGTTAGAAGACATAGGGCTGCCCAAGATAAGTGAAGAAGAGAGAGAGAGGAGTTAGATGAGCTAATCACGTTGGAGGAGTTAGAAGAGGTTGTGAAGCAGCTGCCTACCTGTAAGACCCCAGGAGCAGATGGGTTCCCCAGCAAATTTTATAAAGTATACAGAGAGGAAATCCTCCCCCCAATGTTAGACATGCTTAATGAAGCGTTTGAGATAGGACGGTTGCCTGAGTCACTCAGAGAGGCGATCATCATACCGCTGCCCAAGCCCAATAAACCGGAGCACAGATGTGGTTCCTACAGGCCTCTGTCGATGCTGAATCAGGACAGCAAGATTCTCACGGCTGTCCTAGCAAATCGATTGCAGAACGTGATTGGTAGACTCATACATCCTGACCAAACGGGTTATGTCCCGAGCAGAAACATAACACACAATCATAGGTGGCTTCACCGGGTGGTCGATTGGGGTAGTAAGAACGAGGGTGAGATGGCGATAGTGTCTCTAGATGCAGTTAAAGGTCAAGAGGTCATGGCTATTGGCTGCTTTGGAAGGGTATGGAATGGGGCCGGGCTATATCAGGTGGGCCAAGATGTTGTATGGCGAGCCGCTTGCCAGGGTCCGAACTGGAGCAGTGATATCCGAGAAATGGCAACTTAGCAGAGGCACCAGACAAGGGTCCCCCTGGTGCCCGATGCTGTATATCTTGGCCCTGGAGCCTCTGGCAATATGCCTCAGGGCACAGTATGATGCGATTGGCATTGACGTAGGAGGGGAACGACACTTGATATCCTTGTACGCGGATGATCTGTTACTGTACTTGCAATACCCAGAAGAAAATCTCTTATACATACTTGAAGTGATGGAAAGGTACGCAGAGTTGTCGGGCATCTCGGTGAACCCCCAAAAGTCTGTCATATTCCCGCTGGGTAGCTATAAGGGGACCCCTGTAGAAGGACTACCGGTGCTACAGGTACCATGGGCAACTAACTCTTTTCGCTATTTGGGCGTAGATGTACATCACACGGTGCAAGAAGAACACAGACACAATACGGAAGTAGCTGTCGAGAAAATTAGAAACAGCATGCAGTTCTGGGCAAGATTGGCCTTGGCGATGATGGGGAGGGGGGCCATGCTTAAGATGGTAGTTCTGCCCAGGCTCCTGCACTACTTCAGTAATATCCCATACATAATACCCAAGAAGTTTTTCAGCAAATTGAATAGCATGTATAGGAACTTCCTGTGGCACGGTACCCGAAATAGAGTGGCGTTTTGGAAACTGCAGAACTTTTATGAAAAAGGAGGTATCAGACTGCCTCATTTTGAGGTTTATTACTTGGCGGGACAGTTACAATATGTGGCCAAGTGGATTTCTGATGAAGTGACCCCTGAACATAGGGTGCTTGGACAGGACTGCGCCCCGTTTTATTTGAAAGAAATGATTTGGCTGTCCGAAACTGAAATGAGGGGGCGTCCTGCGATGTTGAGGCTTGGATGGAAAATTTGGCATAGGGCTTGTCGTTTGATGGAAGTCCCGTGCCCGTGTCTCCCGCAGATACCTCTGGTCGCTCTGACAGGAGGGGACGATCAGTTGAGGGCGATTGTTAGGACCTACTGGGAATCAGTGGGGCTGGCAACGCTAGGCGATGTTTGGCAAGAGGGATCCATTAAGGAGTTTATAGAACTCAACGAAAAAGAAGCGGGGCTACACACGGGCCAATATGTCACGTACATTAGATTGGTACGGATGATTAAGAATACCTGGCCAGAGACAGTTTTGATAGAAGAACCAGATGCAGTTTTGGAAACAATATATGATATGTCCGAAGGGGGTCATGAGATCTCGAGACTGTATGAGATGGTGATGGCTAAGGCGGGGAAAGATTTAACACATCTGAGGCTGGACTGGGAGGTGGAAGTCGGGGCCCCGATGGAGGACGGGGTATGGGAGCGTGCCCTGGGTTACCACAAAAAAGTGTCTTGAAATGCCAGATTAAAACAAATACAGCTGTATGTAACGCATAGGGCATACATGACCCCCTTGAGGATATCCAAGTTCCGAAACGCTGGAATGCAAGTGTGTCCTAAATGTAACCTAGAAAACACTGACATGACACATATGTGTTGGTCGTGCCCGATTATCAGGTGCTACTGGGGAGAAGTGGCACAGAAACTGGCTGATAAAGGGGTTACTCTTGTCACAGACACAGCCTGGGCCTGCTTACTGGGCGGGTTCCCTAGGCCACGGAAGCTCAAGCATATTGAGAAACTGAGAAATCTGGCGTATGTGTTTGCGAAACGCAGGGTCGCCATGGGGTGGAAGAAATGCCAAAAACCTAAGGTGGATGTATGTTGGAAGGACTTGCAGAAATGGGCGGAGGCTGAAATGGTGGCATGGCAAGAAGCGAGTAGCCGGGCTGATGACGGGGAGGCGGGTACCCTGTTGGCTTGGAAAAAGCTAATAACAGAATTGTTTGGAGTAATACCAGATCCAACAGACTCCAAAGAGAACGAAACCCGGCCGCATGTGCCAAACATTGAAAGGGATTGGCAAATAGGCTCACGGGGGGAGGGAGGGATAATGGGAGCAGTGCTTACGATAACTTGATGTGTAACTGAACTATTATGATTATGCTGCTTGTTTGGTTTTTGTTGTTTTGTTTGCATAAAATCAATAAAAAGAAATTAAAAAAAAAAAAAACTTTATGTCCAGTATATTAAAGCAAGTATGCGACACCCTATGTATCAAGCAAATCAGGACGGCAGTATATCATCCCGAGACGGATGGACTCGTCAAAAGAAACAACCAGACGATAAAGCAAATGCTGCGGAAAACCATCCTGCCAGGAGAGAGGAATTGGGACTGACTAATACCATGGATCTTGATGATGCGGAGAAATAATCATCTACAGGCTTCTCCTTTCGAGTTGCTATTCGGCAGACCTTTAAGGACTCTCCTGGATATCCTAAAGGAGAGTTGGGAGGAGCAGCCAAGAACAGAAGTGTCGGTGACAGAATATGCGGCTCAGCTGAAGTCCAGAGTGGAGAAATTGCAGGAGGTGGCACAGTCACATCTACAACAGGCTCAGGGCAAACAAGAGCGTTATTACAACCAAAGAACGAAGTTACGTTACTTCCAGGTGGGGGACCAAGTCCTCGTGCTACTCCCTACTACAGAAAATAAGATGCTAGCATCTTGGAAGGGTCCATACCAGATAAAAGAAGTTTTGGGCCCTGTTACTTACCTAGTCCATCAACCTGGGAAAAGAATTCCCTTTCAAACATACCACATTAATCTTTTAAAGGAATGCAAGGAGCCGGTGGCCACAATAGGGGCGTTCAAGACCGAAGAGATCCCATCAAAGCAGCTACTAAAGCTAGGGGGTCACGCCGTTAAGGAAACTTCGGATATTAATACTGAGCATGACCAAATAGCTCCAGAATATCTACCCTCAGCGGAAGATCACATAGGAAAAGAAGCCCTGAATGTCAACCCAGACCTTGCCCCACGTCAAAAGAAAGAACTGTGTGACCTAATCAATCGTTACACAGGGATTTTTTCTTCAGTCCCAGGTAGAACATCATTGACATGTCACCACATACAAACATCCCCAGGTACAAATGTGAGGTTGAGACCATATAGGATCCCGGAAGCCAGGCTACAAGCGGTTAATAAAGAAATAGAAGAGATGCTACGCCTGAAGCTAATAGAACCATCTCACAGTGAGTGGTGTTCACCATTAGTGATGGTCCCTAAACCAGATGGGAACACTCACTTCTGTATGAAGGTTAAATGAAGTTTCGAAATTCGATGCATACCCTATGCCCAGAATTGAGGATCTGTTAGAGAAGCTGGGCAAAGCGGAGTACCTGTCGACAATTGACCTGACAAAGGGGTATTGGCAGATTCCACTGTTCCATCTGACCGCGAGAAAATGGCTTTCACATCCCCGGCCGGATTGTTCCAGTTTACTGTGTTACCCTTCGGGCTACATGGTGCCCCAGAGACATTCCAGAGGCTATTGAACTATTTCATAAAGGGCCATGAAGAATACATCAGAGCATATCTAGATGACATAGTGGTATACAGTCAAAGTTGGCCGGATCACTTAAAAAATTTAAAGGAGATATTCCAAACCCTAAAGGAAGCCGGCTTACATGTCAATCCCAAAAAGACCCATTTGGCCAACACATATACCAAATACCTTGGTTACTATGTCGGTCGAGGAGAAATCCGTCCTCAACAAGAGAAAGTAGAGGCCATCAGTAAGCTACAGTTCCCTGTAATGACTAGACAAGTCAGAACCTTTCTGGGCTTCGTAGGATACTCCAGGCGATTCATCCCACACTTCTCGACAATCGCTGCCCCCCTGACGATCCTTCTGAAAGCCAATGCACCACGTAAGAGAGAATAGAGGAATACAGAAACCGAATAGGCGTTCGTGGCCCTTAAGAGTGCCCTATCAGATAAGGCCATTCTAAGGTGTCCGGATTTCGAGAAACCTTTTTGCCTACATACAGATGCCTTTGGTTCAGGATTAGGCACTGTACTCTTCCAGAGTAAGGGAGAAGAAGAAAGGCCTGTCTTGTTCATCAGCAGAAAGCTCTTACCTCATGAAATGAATTACGCAACCATCGAAAAAGAGTGCCTAGCAGTGAAATGGGCCGTAGAAACTCTAAAGTACTATCTATTGGGAAGAACATTTACTCTGGTTACGGACCACGCTCCCTTGGTCTGGCTGTCGAGGAATAAGGATACAAATCCCTGTGTGTTAAGATGGTTTCTCTCGCTACAACCATACTATATCCACACCATCCATTAGCCGGGCAGGAAAATGGCTCAAGCTGATTACTTATCCAGATTGCATGCCCTTCCCGATCGTAAGGGCTTAAGGGGGAGGATTTGTGACAAGGCGGTGGAAAGGAAGGAAGAGCCAGGACAAGACCTCTAGCAAGAAGCCAATCAGACCTTGGGAGATGAGGTCATAATGGAGGGAGGCTACAACCTGGGAGACCTTGGGGGATGAGGTCATAATGGAGGGAGGCTACAACCTGGGAGGGACAGACAATTGGCCAATGGTAATGCTCTAGAACAAGAAAGATTCCAAGGATGTCATACTGATGCAGGTCTCTGGTGTTTGTCTTTTGAATTAGAGAGAACAGTTAGAGGAGGGCCCGGGGTCTGAGGAGGAGGTGGCCTATTAGTGGGCCTATTGACGTCCGACCATAAGGAAACAGTAGTCCAAGTTGCACCCGCTGTGCCCTATCCTGTTATAACCCGTTTATAGAGATTTACTAAGACATTTATCCCCAAAGACGAAGTTAGCCGTGAGAGAGTTGTTGCTGATGGCCCTAACAGCACTTGAGACCCAGCTGGAGGCCTCTGTCATCCAGAAACAAAGGTGAGTGTCCAGTGAATGAGAGGAAGACTGAATGAACAGAGAGGCAGAGGACCGTGCTAACAGTTGTCCAGGAAGCCTTCCCAAAAAGGGAAGGGGCTGGGCCAAGGAGGCTGGAGTACAACCAACACCAGTGAGGGTGTGAGCTGGAGACCTCATGTCTGGAGAACTATAGAGAAATGAATAGGGAGGCTTGAGAGACAATACAAGACTTTAAGGAATTGATGATGAATGATCCCTAGGAAAGCAGTTTCCAGAGAATAAAAGGCAATAGAGTCTCATCTCCTGGAGAAGACTCCCGAACACTGTTAGCCTCAACAGAATGATTTGTGAACAGTATCTTCACCTTTTTGAGAAAGAAAATCAAACAGCATGTTGTCCCCCATTTTCCCCAGAATTAAAGAAGCTTGTTGTTTCTGCAAATAAATGTCAGCAGATCTTTTACACATTATCTCGTAATTATCCTTAGCATCAGGATATAAATTGAATACAGACAAGTCGGAAATCTTACCCCTACATCATATCCAAACATCAGGTATGAAATGGTGTCCTAATGGTCTAAAATACTCTAATTCCATCAAGGATATCATCAAACATAATACTACATCTCTATTATTAAGAAACAAGAAACTCACTAACTCCTGGTCTCCTCTGTACCTGTCCTGGTGGGTAGATTAGAATCTATAAAAAATTATATCTCCTATGATTATGTATTTCTTGTACATATTACCAATACCTCATTTCTCCTCATTCTTCAAATATATAGATTTGTATCCACCAAAATGTCACTTTCCTTTGGAGGAGTGGGTTTCCCTGACTTTAAAACATATCATATGACTTTCATCTTGAAACAAGTACAGTTATGGTTTACTCATGAACATTCTACTGATGTACTTGACTGGCTAAGCTGAGAAAAGGCCATGGTCTCCCCTCTTACCCTGGCAGATTGCTACTACACCAAAACAAAAATAGATTCATAGTATTATTTTATCTGCCCGTTGCCTCAGAACATAAATGTTTCCACATATGCCAAATCCCTCCAAATATATTTCATAATTTCTCTGGTTTAATCAGTTGATTAGAATCAAGAAGTGATCCATTTTCTGGAGGTTGTGGTTCTCTCTGGGCTTCACATATCTTAATCAGATTTTTATACATGTTCTTCCAATCACTTTCAAGGAACTTGCTACTAAATTCCATATCCTGATCTCATAAATGCAACAATACATATCTATAATTGATGCAATTATGGAAAATTATGATTCCCTCATATGTAGAAATATTGATGTCAATGTAGATAGGCTGCAATCAGTTCATAGCTCCATTATGACTGCCTCACTGTTATATACAATCCTTATAGGAACTCCATCCATAGACACTATGCGAAACTGTTATCAGACTTGGCAGCAAGCTTGAGCTGTACTAGACCATCAACTACAATGGCCTCAAACATAAAACCACATATCGAGAATCACCACATCAGCTGGCCTATTACAAACCCTATATTTCTTTCACCATAGAGCTTTTATCACTCCTTCTTTACTTCTGAAATGTGGCTCTTCACAAAACGACAACTGTTGGCGTTGCCTTCAACCTTCAGGGACTTTTAAGCATATGATTATTAACTATAAATATGTTAAACCTTTCTGGCTCAGTGTGTGAATACACTTAAAAAAATCTTTAATCTACAGCTTGATTTTTGTCCTCAGCTACTCTTTATTGGAAATGTTAGGCCAACACGTTATGCATAAAAGTAATGTTTACCTGTTTAATATCTTCATGTTGGTGGCCATCAACACTATAATGTCCAATTTTAAAAATGTAGACCAACTACACTTATTATTAAGTAGAAAGTGCTGACTCTACCTCTTTCCAGGAGTATACATTTAATATTCCAACATGAGGTAGAGAACAACTGGCAGTTCAAGAGTTACAAACATCCACTAATACGCTATGTTTAGAAAAAATATAAAAAGGTTTATTTAAGTTAAAACATGAAGTTAAAAATCTATTACTTCAATTATTGAAGATAAGACAATTAACAATTGATATGTAACTACAATTACAAAAATAGTAGTGTCATTTTCTAATCCTTAAAGATTATCTCTTCTCTATAAAGTGATTATCCGATGAGTTGAGTATAGCTCTCAACCTCAAGTTATGTAAATATACTTTTCACACCAATGTGTGGTTATAAAGGGTTACACTCTCAACATGTTTCTGTTCCTAATCTAATAAATAGTCAACATTCTTCAGGAGATTTCAATCTTAATGTCAGAGTTCTATTTGGGGGTCTATATATGTATCCCCTTTCTTTCAAGGAATTATTCTTGCACTTCTTGGCTGTCAAAAAAAAAAAAACCAACAAACAGAGTTAGCAATAATTGCTAATTTTCTGTTATAGTCCTATTAGAACCGTTGACCTAACCACTAGGTATATACCCGTGTCAGTCTGTGGGGGTCATCAATATGCTTTTAGGTAGACTCCTTAGTAGTCTTCTCCTCCAATTAAATCGGTGTGTAAAGCAGAATAATTATGCTTTAAAATCGTCTTTTTAACCTTTATGTTTCTTTTTTCTCTTGCATCCTCACTATCTTCATTGTGTTTACTTGGATGCATTTGTGCCCACCTGTGTTCCATAGGCATTTATTACTGTGGTCCCATTCTTTAGAGTTTAGTATGCATCACTTCGGTAGGTTCTGTGGTTAAAAGTAAATAGGGTGCTCTTTCAGAATCTTCTTATCTCTACGTTTAATCCAAAGTGATCAAGTCATTTTATGAATGTCTTTACAGAACACATTTACCTTTCAGCGCCTTTCAAGTGGCCTCTGAGTGTTTATATAGTTCTTGATTGCTTCTGGTAGCTTTTAGTAACCTATAGTTAAAAACAGAGATTTGCCAAGTTAGTAAGGTGCTTCTCTCATTCCTATCAGTGTTATACCATTGTGTATATGCTGTCTTCCAAGTATTAATTAATGGGTATGAATTCAATATGTAACATTCATAGATTACAAAAATACATGCATTTACCCCTTTACTACTACTAAAGCATGAACTGAAATGGAAACCTCTTATAGAATGTTTATCCAGTATTACTTTTGCTTAACTGACACCCAACAAGACAACTGTTTGTGCATCATCCTTTGCTACTTTCCCTTTTTTATTCCCACCCTCCCTCTTGCACATGTTGTGTTCTGTCTTGTCTTTGATGTGTGTCTGATTCCCCCAACATATCCAAAAATGTGGATTCTCACACCCATTAATCTCATATCCATGCAAGACTTTTATGTATTTTTTCTGATAGTTTTGTATTTTTCATTTGCTAACTTACATGCTCTAATTAATTGATGACCTGTATTATAATCCTGTTATACCTTGTATGGTTATTATTAATAAAAAAATCTTTTAAACTAAAAACAAGTTAATGGAAGTCACCTTACACAAAGCCCAGTTACTTTACAATCCATTATATCACACAGGGCATGTGCCGATAGGCACACTGACTGACCTCTCTTCTCCCAGATGGGGTTGTGCCTCTCCTTAAGAACATGGAACATGTTTGCAAATATATGAGACTGAACTACCAGTTCATAGATGGCAGAACCTACAGCACAATTAATAACTACAAAACCATGTGCTCTGATTCACTTAGGATGGCATTTCTACACACATGTTCCATGTTTCAAAAAGGAGACTTCTATGACGGAGGGGAGTCTCGGGCACAAAAGCTCCTGGTGAACCTCTCAGTGCTTATGACAGTACTGGGTGCAGTGTTGGCACTCACATATGTATTGGCCCACAATACCCATGTGGGTTGCAGATCATAAAGGCAATATCTTTGACGATATATTTTGTTTCTATTTTTATATTGGTTTGGGTGTGGAAATGGAAAGAATGACAGGAATGACCATGCTTTGCATGAGTGTTGTTATATGGGAGGTGACATACATTTAGGAATTTCACAAGACCTTGTCCTGCACTGGCTTAAGACAGGAAAGTCAAGGCACAGGGGAACCTGCCATAGGGACAGGCACATTATAAGCGCATAACTTTGAGAATCAGGGATGAGCTCCTGGATGCATCTGTAGAAACTAGCCAAGTTGTCCAAAGTGTATTCCACTAGCCTATGAATGGGGCAAATTCTTTCACTTGCATGAACACTTATTGGTTTATAAATCTGCCCAGAAGTATGAAAATAGAGGCCTCCGCAGGCCTGTACAAACGATGGCTAGCACATCAGCCAGAGTCGTGAAATGTGACTTCCAAATCCGTGAGATATCCAATGTACAATGCACTTTCCTGACCAGCAATACACAGTCTCCCCCTGCAGCCATATTTGCTCTGCGGAACGATTTTTGTCAATGGGAAAAAGCAAGTATTCCGGCGCTGAGTACTGCATAGTTAATTATTGTGCCTGGAACTTGCACACATCCGTTATTGCATGGATTGGCACCGATCACTAACCGGCTGAATATCAAGGGTCCTGTGGTGGGGCAGTGCAAGTCAGAAATGGCTGCTTCCTTTGCCAGGCTTTAATGAGCAGTTGGCCTCGGATGTTCAGAAGTGCTGTTTCAGTATCGTCTTTGGGCATGCATCGCAACTGGTTGCCTATGCTTGGTCAGAGCGGGTGTATGGGTATCGAGCAGGTTCCCTTCTTTGCAGCAGTTTCAATTCCAGTTTGAGTGGAAGAACAAACTGATGATAGCAAAGAAGTGCAAATTAATGAAATTTCCAAAAGATGTGCTGGCTCTAAGCGTTGACACGTGTTTCCCGCCTAATGTGGTGACCACCAAGGTGTGCGGCATGTAAATTGCTATTTACCATCTTCCTGACAGATGTAACATTGCCCAACATATGCTTGTTCAAATCCTCGTACAACCCGATTGCTATGTACAGTTCCTATTGCTGGCTTTCTACCATCTGACGATTACTGTGGGCTTTTACTAGATGGCAGCACAAAGAAAGAGGATAAACCCATTCTGTTCTAATTGTTAACCTCTGTAAATAGAAAAGCAGCTCAACCTTGACATAGCACTGAAAGCATGAAACAGGTGTCGACACTCAGAGCTATCAATAATGAAGGATAGTAATCTCTTAGAAAAAATCAGTACTTTGCAATACTTTGTAGTCATCTCACTGATATTACAATAACAATAAAGTACCACTCCTACAATGCAAGGAACCCAAAAGAAACCCTTTAAAATAAGATATGTGAAATGTCTCTTTGCTGCAGCAGAATCTCAGCTCAAGACTCATTATTGCTGAGGAAAATAATCTGAGACAAGTGCAGCTGCAAATCACTGCTTCGCCAGCACATCAATAAAACAGGTGTATGGGTGGTCTAGGACGGGAGATCCCAGCTGTCAGTCCATCCCTTTGTGACTCAAGGATGCACTTGCAAGGGGACAAGCTAAACCCGGGACACACCCTCCGTGCACAATCCCTAAGTGTAAGGATATGGAAACATGCTTGGGAAGTTGGGCAAGCACACATTCAGTTCGTGGGTCATTTTCTTTAAATCGGAAACTGCACAGTGGCCACCTATTGAATTTGCACTTACATGAAAACAGGCTTCCCCTGTGCAATGTAAGTGATGTGTTCTATGAAATGAAAGAACTAGGGTAACAACATGCAGTCGATATCACATTTATGATTTGTTTTTGCACTTTGTAGTGCACACTTTGTAAATTCTGTCTGCCACAGACGAATGGCAGAGAGTATTTGCAATGTTTCCTTTGGAATTCCTTGGGCCTCATTACCAGATTGGTGGTAGTCATGACGCTATTTGCGCCATGACTGCCACCAATAACGTGTCTGGCACTGGTCTCGTTCAATGAGGTCTTACCGGTGTAGTCTGACCTTTGCGGGACTGGTAAGTCCCCATTGAAAAAGCCATTCCCCATTCCCATTTGAGCCCCTATAGGGCTCAAATGGGAATGGGGAAGGCGCTAATAATGGTACCGCAAATTGCGGTACCGTTATTAGCTTCAAAATCCCTTAACGGGTCCTGTCCATAACGCCTGGTCAGACCAGGTGTTACTGGAGGGACCCGCTAAGGGCCCTCGTAGTAGGGTGGTAAGGGATTACTGGCACCGGTCTCCTTACCGGTACCCGGTATCCCTTACCGCCCTACTCGTAATGAGGCCCCATGTCTTTTACGTGGTGTAGAAAGCAGGTGAATTCCATACGCTTTCAGTACATTTGTGGTATACATTCATGCAGATATGTATGTTGGAGAGGATGGGGTGACAACAATAGCAATTGCATTCAGTGCCCCCGCTCTCCCATGCAAATCAATCAAAATATGGAATAGAGTAAAGAGCATGTGTCCAAGTGTCACGCATGCCTTTTACCTATTTTCTGTATTGTATTCATTCATAAAATCCTTATACAAAACAGAACAAAATACATTTAACAATTAAGACATTCAACTAACAGGTTTCCAGATTAAAACACCTCATAAAGGTATAAATGTAACTATTCACTGCACGTCAATAAGATATCATTGAAGTATCCAGTAAGATTGAAAATATCTGACATAAATACACAGTCAATATAAAACATAGTACACTTATTAAAATGAATCAATTAACTTCAAGTTCGTTAAAAAGGTCAAAACCGCGATTAAAAGTGAAGTGGTCCAACCACAAAAAATCCTGTACCCAAAGAAATCCTGATTAAGATAAGCAGCACCATGAACACACCTTAGGAAGTGGTGCAACTCAGGGCATTTGATTAAAATGTGTTTCAGTGATTCTACTGATTGGTGACAGAATCTGCAGCTGTTCTCAGAGTTTCCTGAAGAATAATACCTCTCGAGTATGCAGTACATTAAACTAGAGTCTAAGGATAGTTCTTAAGAAGCAACCATTGGGGCATTGGCTTTCATACAGGGGAACAGACGCCAAACTCCTATTCTATAAACTGATATCATAAATAGTTTATAAGAACCCCTAGAATCACATGTTTTGATCCAATCGTTTTCATCGATTTTCTTTTTAACTTCCTCCGGATAAGCGACAAGGATCTCATTGGTTTTATCCAACCTAACCAGCGTTTTAGTACATTTACACTTAAAACTACTTATACAGTCTGAGTTACTCATGTCAATCTGAGTACACATGATACAAAGTGTTTCCATTCCCATGATTATTCTTCTATAAAGGGAAATGGCTTTTCATAGCTTATGACATCTACAGTGACGCTGTAAGGCAAGTTCAGAACCTTGTGCCAAATTCTCCCCTCTTATGTCTCAAAGTCTTCAGAATAATGAACTGGTTTCAAGCCCATATAGTACAGCTGGAAGTACTTTCAATTGATAAAACGGTATAAGCGGAACTGGAGCAAATCAACTGTAGTTCAGCGCAGTGAATTGCATCTGTGCTCCAAATTGGGACCCCCTCTCAAGTAATTTTTCACGCAAGGTTGCTCAATGGGAAACTTTCACCAAGGTGAAACCCAGGTATCTTATACCAGAAACTACAATCAGTTGATAATCGCCTAATAACCACATATATTTGGCAGGCCTTATTCTAGTGCCACTGAAACACATTATACTCATTTTATGTGTGTTGAGCTTTAATTTATTCTCACTAGTGCAGTCATAAATACAAGACACAAGATGCTGTAAACCCAATTGGGTCCGATCCCGCAAGAGAACTTCTTCAGCATCTTCAGCATAGCTGGGCGAGGAAATCTGCTCACTTGCAATTTTTGGCGGCAAAAAATGCAATAGGGTCTAACCTTTCTCCCAAATCAGACATGTATACATTAAAAAGGCAGGGGGCCAGAACAAACTCCTGCCTGAGCCTCCTGACAGTGGGAATGGCCTTAGAGACTGGGCCCTTCATATCCAGCGTGTCTCTAAGTATTGTGTTCCTATGTAAATGCACAAGAATTGCTAGAAGAGATTCTGATTATTTTATTTTTTTAGACCAGAACCATGACCTGTCTACCGAATCAAACACTTGAGTCAAATCCACACAGGCAACATACAAAGGATCCCCAACCTTCTTATTGGCCATGTTTTTTTACTCTGCTCCAAAATAAGCATGACCTACTTTGTGTATACATCTTTCCTAATTTCTTTACTGTTATCTAAAATCTGGAATGCTATTTATGCAATGCAAAAAATACAATCATTTTTGTTTCTTTTCAACAGCAAGGTGAACTCTCCAGAAAGTTTTCAGAAGTGGAGACATTAAGAATGGAAAAACCAATGAAATCCTCCTGCTGCGTGCTATTTATCCTGTTAATCGTAAGTGAAGCAAATATGAACTATACATTTTAATATGGCAATTTAATATTATTACTAACTAAACTAACAACTTCCTTGTAATTGATGAACTTTAAAGCAGTTAACAATGGAAGAATAAAGAACACTGAGGCAGGCTGTCAGAGGCATAAAGCAACTCCCAACGTTGGAGTACAAACACTTCAATAGAGCACGAACATTTTGCACATTTTCTGTGCAATTTAGTATCCTTATTTGCAAAGGTAGACCATTGCAAATTAATACTTTTGCACAGGTCATTCTGTGCACATGTCGATATTGCGCGCGCACCCGTGTAAAGCCCCGTTAAGTCCCGCTTTGCCGCGGACCCTGCTTCAGCGCTTTCCCGTGGATTTGTGAATTATCTGCATCAACTACAAGCCCCAGCAGGTGAAGAGAGAAAAGAAAGAACTATTAACTTCTGCAGAAATAAGACCTATACTATCTATGAAATAGATTTTAATATATTTCTCTCTTGTTTAGGCTTCACTGCATTAAGGGCTGGGCGGAGCTATATAAGCTCAGGGGCGCGCGCACCGCGCGCGGGCACGCGTGTAAAGCCCGGTTAAGTCCCGCTTTGCCGCTTCGCCGCGGCAACGCGGTTAGCGCGGGAGATTTAAGTTTAATATTTTTGTAAACTTGGTGGTGCTCAGGAAGAGGTACCACAGTGAAGTAAAAAAGCTGATCAACATGTTTACTCTTCGAACTGGCATGCCATGCACAGAACGAGTGCGTGCCTTATTGGAGTCGACATCAAAGGATAGTCCAACGTTCACTCCAAAAATGGTGCGTCCTTCTGTAAAAAGTGCGCCTTGGGATAGACGAGTAAAGAAGAAAAGATCACGACTTGATTTCGTCGTGGGTGATTTGAGAGACTTTGGATTTGCTGTCAGACACTCGCCACGCCCTGTGGCACGAATGACTGAAGTTAATAACCTAAGTGTATCAAATGTAGAGGCGCTGCCACTTTGTAACGAACAGGAGGTTGTTCCTGTTCAGCAACCCGTTTTGAGCCCACAGTTGGCACAGGTCACCAATGGTGGTAATGAGTTGATGGAGCAGCCATGTAATATATCTCTGACTGATTCAATGATGTTGCAGAATGCTCGGTCTGGGGTTGTCAATTCAAAGCCCCTGACTAAGGAAAATTATGTTGTTGATGACGATGAAGCTGAAGATGATGCAATTATAGAGCTGGAGTCATCGGACTCTTGTTTTGTGGCCAAGGAGGACGATTCTGATCTGTCTAAGTCTCCAGCATTATTTAAAACTGGAAATATATTGGAATCTGAAAGCTCCATTTCATTTATTCCGCCGACCCCCAGGAGACCAAACAGAAACAGTTCAGTTGTTAATCTGGACCTCGCGACAAAAAAAGTAACTCCTATGACTTTAGAAACTATGAATATGGCCATGATGTCCCTTGCCAAATTATTTGAAGCATTAGACTCAAAGGTTAATTTCATTCAAGATAATGTTGAAAACATTATGAGATCACAGAAGGAATCTAGTTTGTCCTTGGCCCAAAAACATGAGTCTGATGCCGAACAGGCAGTTCTCTTTTCCAAACAACTGGGACTGTTGTTGTCAATATGTAAAAATATAGATGTCCAGTTAGATAGTAAACTGAGTTTACTTATAGCTGGAAAAAACATACAAAGCTATAAGACTGCTGTGCCTTTTGTCGAGGGTATTATAAGAGAAACAATAGCATCGAAGACTGAGAATGCACCTTTGGAATTGCAGACGGGTCGAATAACAGCAACAGTTAAACCCGCTGTTGAGGGGGAGAGGGGGGAAAATCCTATGAAGATAACAGTAATGGCTCTTCCATCCGACCAGTTAGTGTCAAGTGAAGAGGAGGTAGGAGTCCCCAATGATGACGAATCAGAAACAAACAACGCGAAGCCGCTAAAAGGGGCGTACACGATATTTGCTAAAAATTCCAAAGGGTTGACTAACCAATCGAAGGCAAATGCAAAGAAATCAAAAAATCAAAAGTCCAGAATAATGGCTCCAAGTGGGCAAACAAAACAATTTTTTAAATCGTTGTCTAAACCAGATAGGTGCTCAATGTTAGCCTCCAATGCGATCACAAACAAATATCAGAACTTATCACAAGAAAGACAAAGAATGATGAACAAGGGTATGATCCCACATCATGTGATTCCTTCTCATGCACCTCTAGATGAGTTGGTGCAAATTGCGGAGAAGCTAGAGAGTGGATCTAGAAATGTGACAACACAGACTCAAGTTTTATCTACCGCAAAGAAGAAGCAAGTAAAGGATGACCACGTATCTAATGCAATAGTCAACACTCAGGATCTTAGGAAAGCAGTAGATGAATATATGAGTCAATTTCATCCGAAGCCGTCTCTGACTCAGCCTTTAACTCGGATTTCTACTCCAATCATAAAAAAACCTGAACAAGAGTATGATCAGAACACAAATGCTGGGAGGGCCTTTTCTAATCAAGAAGTAAAGTCTTCCAGGAATGATTCATCAGTAACAGAATTAACATCAGATGCTCAAGACAATCTGCAAAATAATATCTTAAGCACAATCAAAGACTGTCTAGTTGCTCTGACTTCAGAACAAAAAATTCTTAAATCATCCCTGAAAGCAGTGATTAGTAGTCAACCTGATGTGGTAAAAGCTTCTGATGAAAGAGGCTCTCTCAGGAGTGTTTCATTTAAATCCCCGGTAGAGGAGACAAAATGCAGCATGCATATAGAAACATCCAATAAGCAGAGAGGTCCGGATTCAAGAGTAACAGCTAAGAGTAAAAAACCCTCCCAGTTGTTCTCCTTGTTTCTTAGTTGTCGGGGGGGTTCCTTCCCAAAGTACACCATGAACAGAGGGAGCATCATGCAAATATTCTCAGATATTCCTGCTTTGGAGGATATCTCCTCTAGTGATGTGATACAAGTAGAGTTCCCCGATGATAACGATCCAACAGTGTCCTGTCTGTGGATAAAATCTCGCATCATTTTTAACATCATTTGGTCTGCTAAATCTGACCTTTTTGATTTGGGTTTTAATTTAATACCAACCACAAAAGAAACCCTAACGGCTGAGGTTGTTTCCAAATTTGCTAGTCAGGGAACTGATGGTGACTGCATTTCAGTTAAAGGATGCAATTGTGGGAAAACGTAACTAAGAACAGATGATCTCGATGCTCGAGCTCAGAAATTGGTAGTTATGAGCTGGAACGCTAGGGGACACAAACATCTGCTAAACAACGATAATTGCTATCTGAAAGAATGTGATCTAGTTCTTATGCAGGAAACTTGGCTAACCGTCCCACCATTGTGGGACAACCACTATGTCCACTTAGTACCAGCCATTAAGGGACAAAAAGGTAGACCAATGTCTGGTTTGGCAATTATTTCCAATGTGTCCACGACAAGTATTATTTCAGACGGGCCCAATCCAAATTCTTATTTGCAAGGCTCAATAATAATGTTCCAAAAATTGAAATTCTTAGTTATAAATATTTATTGGAACCCAATTGCAATTCTAACCCCTACCTTTTTTAATGAACTGAATGCACTAATGGAAGATACTCTAACCATCACAGATATTGCACACGTAATATTAGCTGGGGATTTAAATATACACCTCCTGGCATCAACGAAGAAAAGAAATATGGATCGAGTCTCATATTGGAAGGCATTTATTAATACGTGGGATCTAATTATGCTAAATGGAGCAGTGCAGACTGACAATCCTCCATCTCATACTTGGACCTGTGGAGCCCAAAATGCTATAATTGATTATATGTATGTTGATAGAAGATTGTTTGAGAAAATTTCCGAGTTTAAGGTTATTCCAACCACAGCGAGTGATCACTGGATGCTGAGGGCTGAGTTTTTAATTCAGGCTAAGGATGAACCACGATCCTGTCAGCGTCAACTGAGTAATCTAGTTATAAACTCACAACGGAACAGATTACAATGGTCAGGTGACGCACTGCACGCCTTTGCGTGCAGTGTAACAGATGACCACCTACGACTGCTGAGAGGTATGGACTCAGCGGATTATCATGAAAAGATGCATCTTTTTGCTTCCGTCTCAACTTCAGGTACTAAAAAAAGCATCAAGTGTCACACCCATATATTTGATCAAGGCATCAGCGAGAGAAAGACGCAGTATCGAAAACAGAAAAGACAAATAGCTTATTTACCGGTACATCATCGAGAGCATGCCTTACGCAAATTGAAGACTAATTATAAGAATTGGGTCCGATGCCATAAGGCAATTATGTTTCAGCATGATGGTGAAAAGTGGTTACAGGTGGCTAAAATTAAAAATACATCGGAAATTTGGAAGTTAATAAATAATGGAGCAGTTGGCTCCCAATTAACAGCTCAACTTAATGGTGTGTCGGAAAAAAGGTGGGTTACTTATTTTTCTGGCATTTATGATCTTCCAAACAATAATATCTCACAATTAAATTTGGAATCTATTAACCCATCTTTTCAGATTAATTTTGATCAAGAAGATGTGTTATTTTACATAAATAAAGCTAGCGCATCTAGAGCTCCTGGGCCAGACGGCTTGTCAAATTTTGTTCTAAAACAAAATCCGGAATTATGGGCATCCATTCTTTACGAAGTCTTCCAAGCAGTGCAAATTAAACAAGCAGTTCCCTCATCATGGTGCAAGGCCATTACGGTGCCTATTTACAAAAAGGGTGATCGAGCGGATCCTGCAAGTTATCGTCCGATTTCACTTCTTGACGCACCTGGTAAAATCTTCAGTAGAATTATCTTGAGAGATCTTAACATTTGGGCGTCGGAAGAAAATCGCCGAGATCCATTTCAAACGGGATTTGTTGCAGGCCTTGGAACCAGCATTAACATAACGACTCTTAATGCAATTAAAGAGTTGTGTGCTATAAGAAATCAACCAATTTATCTGGCGTATGTTGATTTCCGAGTAGCCTTTGATTCTGTAGACCGGAGCCTGCTAATTGAAAAATTGTTGAAATTTAGTTGTCCATCCTCGCTTGTAAGCTTAATATATTTACTTCACACTAACACCTCAATGAAGGTTAAAATGAATTTGGAAGGGCTGTTATCTGAAGAGATTCTCACCAAGCGCGGCCTGAAACAAGGCTGCTTTCTTGCCTCCACACTGTTCAATTTGTTTATACTTGACCTGGGTAGCGAATTTAGTAATGTATTGAATGATGCTCCTAAACTTGGGAACCAGAGAATTGCTTGGCTTCTGTATGCAGATGATTTAGTTCTTATCTCGCAGACGCCGAGTGGCCTGCAGAACATGCTTGATAAACTGAGTCAGTATGTGATAAATAATAATTTAACACTAAATCTGGAGAAAACACAAGTAATGGAATTGGGGAGATATAAGTCAAGAATAAGGAAACAGTATTGTTGGTTTTTGAATAAGCAAAAGTTGAATGTAGTTAATGAGTATAAATACTTAGGTGTTATATTCAGTAACTGTCCTACAAACATGCCTCAAAGAGACAGTATAAAGGGTAAACTGTCAACCTTGATATCACAGGCGAGGATTTTACAACAGAAGTATGGCAAGTTCTCGTGCAAGCACATTCTTATCTTTTATCAGCAAAAGGTAATTCCTATTGTTACTTATGGGTCCGAGGCATGGTCACCCCTGAGGGCTTGTTATTGGAACAAATTAGAGGCAAGGTTTTGGAAGAAAACTTCGAATCTTCCGAACTCTAGCCCAATGGCACTGCTTCGTTTTGAATTGGGAATTCTTTCAGTGAACATACAAGCATCTTGGAAGAGATGCTGTTTATTTCGGAAATGTGTTCTTGGTCTATCTAGTAATAGTGTACTTAAGATTCTGACAGACTATTTACTACGATCTGACCATTTATTCCCATCAAATTGGAGAGAGGCTGTGTTGTTAGATTTGGCGGAAGCGAACATCTATTTAGATCTTTTACTATCCAATCCTACTAAAGCCAAAACTAAATTATATCAATTGGATTGGAATTTAACTGAACAGAACTGTCTCAAATTAAAGGACTTTGACAGAGCTCTGTTAGGGTATAAAAAATTTCGACATACGGCTGATTATCTATTAAAATGTCCCTCACATACTCTTAGAAATCAAATATTGAGGTTTCGCCTAAATTTATGGCCAACAAAACAAGTCCTGTTAAGGAGGGGGATTATTAAGCCAGATTCTTCATTATGTCGTTTCTGCAATGATGGAACAGCTAAAGAAAATCTGAAACATTTACTAATATAATGTGTTGCTTTAAAAACGCAGAGAAAAGACATTATTAGCAAATTAACAAGGCACCATTGTATAAGACGCTCCAATGATGAACTATGGCATGAGCTATTTGCGACATCAAAGATCACAGTAAGAATAGCTACTATCCAATTCTTAAATAAGATACTGTGCTCACTATAAATTAGGGAGTAACTTGATGTCTGGTGAACGGGAGAAGGAATGCAAATTATGGCTTTCTTACTACTTTTAACGCTTTTTAACGCTTTGATATCTACCAGTATACAGTGTGTTTATATTTGGTTTCGAGGTGTTGCCTTTGATTTTGATTTGGATGAGTAGTTATATTAATCATAAGTTGATATAGTATGATGTTTTTATCTGTTTTCATTTAATATATTTAAGTCAAGTTGCTTAAGTTTAATTTTATTTTATTGTTAAAAAAAATTCCTTTTTTGTATATGTTTTGTAAGAATAATGTTGTTTTGAAAGGTTAATCTAATTAGCCAACCAAAATAAAAAAATAATAAAAAAAAAAATAAAATAAAGAAACTATTGTGGCTAACGTACATGGTATTTTCCATCATAATATTTGACACACTCTTTAATGCATGTCTCATTGGAGATAGCCAAGCAACAAGTGATGGCTAACAATGCTTGATCCTGTGTTTATAATCCAGTGGTAAATCATCTTGAAAGTATTCCTTTCCATTGGCATCAGCGAATGAAATGGCACTTAAGAACTTCCCTTGAACCAGTCCCCAAGGATGCATAGACCGTACAACTAGGCAATGTCCTCTTCCTCTCTGCATGACAGCAGTCGAGGATGCCACTTCCCTTTAGCTGTTGGGGTAATGGCGGAATGCATATGGTTGCATGTAGCTAGTTTCACTAGTGTAATGGCAACCGATCTTCCATAAAGTGTCCAGAATTGAATGCTGCTGAGAGATTCCATGTGGTTAAGAGGCATCACTTCAAGCATGTCCAAACATGACTGGCTTCACGGTCCACTGACATAGTGTGAAGCACTGACTATCAATTACAGCAATCAGGGCCATACTTGAAAAAGGACCATGCACCCGCCGCTATGTCTGATGGTTCGGTGCTTTCGGGGGAAGGCAATACACTCACATTATTTGGGTCTGAAGGCTTTTTAGAAAGGGCATTTATGGTATTGTGCCTGATAAGTCTTTGTTAACATGGGTGCGGGTGACTAGTGTTGTTTCAGGCAGGGGCTGGCGTGGGTTGTAACGGATATGCAGTAGTAGTTAAGCCACACACAGAGGCCCTGATGCTCCTAGGAAGTTCTTCAAAAGAGTAGCACACATATTGGAGGTACTGTTTTGCCATTAGGTTTTAGCAACAGAAAGCTCTGATAAATATGAAGACATGCAGTTGCACTGAGCTGCCCTTAGGCTCCTGGGAACCTTTTAAAAGACTCGGCCGGCTCTTACGGACAGCCAGAAATGAAATTGCAGATACCTTCCCCAATGCACTTGGGCACTCCTTGTGAAGACTGCCAACAGTGGCATGCAAGGTTCTAACTTGTTTTTGTTTCCCATGATTGTAGCACACTGGAATATCACACGTGTGACGATGAGTTTATTCCAATTCTGATTTCTGTGCATGTTTTTTGTACATCCGGATTAAGAAGTTAGTAGCAGGTAGCTTTTATCATATTCCCTTCAAGAAATGTGTTGTATGGCTGCCAAAGATACCATGATTCCAGACTGCCAGAGACATTCCAGTGTACACTTTTTGAAAGCTTTCCTCGAAACTGCAAAGTACATAAAGCACAGAAGAGTTCATATTTGTCCTTGCATAGACAATATGCCAAACCGAATACCTGCTTGTAAAAATCATCGCTGAAACTCAGACCTTCTCTTTTGCAGATTTTAAGTCAACTTCCTGCTAGAGCCATAGCATTCAGAGGCATTGTCTGAAAGAAACATTCCAAAAAAGGCATGGGGCGAAATTACAAACATTGAGCCTGCTATACAAAACGTTTTTCAAGGGGATTGCACCGTTGTAAAATGCCTTTGAAAATCAACCCAATTGTGTGACAAGTATTGCACAAAGAACAGCTTCCTTAGCACATTTGCTAACACCTGCTAGCAAATTCAGTATTTCCTTCCCATCCCTTTTTAAACATTACACTTTAAGGAGCTCACAAGAAAAACAAAAACCCCTACCTGAGCGTTCTTGAGTTGCACCTATAAATACGTAGTTGAACAACAACTATCAGTCTGGATCATAATTATGTAAATTGAAAAGAATGTGATGAAGGCCATCTTGTGATCCACCAACCTGGCTGTAGCAGGGACTTCCTCTCATGCACTCGAAGATGGACCCAGTTTCCAGGTCTGAGGGGATAGCTGTGTCTTTCATCAGGTCCCGGGAGTGCCAGCATTTGCCTCCGAAATCGATGCCCTCCCTGTAGGCACACGTTTAAATAGTGTCCAGGCAGATTCATCCCTTTATTTCCCCAAACAAAATAAACTGAGTGGCATCAAATTGGGCAACAATAATACCTAATGCTACATCGCTGAGAAGTGGCAGGGATCTGGCCAGAAAGCTGGAAAAAACAGTTAAAGTTAAAGTGCTTTCTTCTGATATATCTATGTGACCTGCAGTCACAGTTTAAAATACTAGCTAGATGCATGTATTACCCTGAAATTAGGCCATAATACCATCTATTAATAAAGCAATCAGAAGCGGGAGCAATCTGTCATGAACAACTATTTAAACATGTAAACGTGAACAATTTGAAAATCCGAGTCCACCATTGCCACGGTTGAGCCATACTGCATACTTCCATTTTGATCAACAAAACACCTCAAACCGTTCCTGCTGCTTCAAGCTTCCTCGGAGGTTGACATTTGCAGGGACATTTGTGGAGATTTAGTACAACAGCAATATTTCGTCCACCTCATCTAGCATTCTTCAAACTTGGGAAGAAAGGTCCAGTGGCAAGTGAATATCTTTTTGTAAAGGTCACTCGTGACCAAACGTAGAGTAAGAATATTTTCTATCATTGCATAACCAATTTGAAGTCATACACAGTTACAGGCCTTTGTGTGTTTAGCCTTCCATCTACATAACAATATCAGATATAGTACATACATAATAAAAATGGATTCTAGGAGCTAATCATGTTATAGCTTGGTTGCTTAATTTAAGTAGGATATTTGGTGAAAAACTGTATTAACTATTTCTGTTACATCTTCAGCAAAATTGGCTCTCTTGTTTGTTTATGGGAATATAGCTTGCTGCATACATTTGCTTCCTGGATTATCCAAAAGTGATGCATTGTTCCCAGTTTTAGTTTTGGGTTTATCTGTTTTATCCCTATTTCAGTTATATGTGTGTATGTGTGTATTGGGATCAGATCTGATTAAGGTATGACAAACTGAGCTTTATACATGTTGGCTGACATCAGTTAAGTAAAATTGGTGAGTGACCAAAAACACTTTAATGTTTTTTGCATCCTAATATTTCCTGAGATTTCCCACTATGGGCCAGAATAATTTAAACATTAAACAATATTAACAATGTAAATACTCAAATATTACATTAGGCATTTGACAAATCTTAAAGCCTGGAAGAAGCATTACATACTGATATAAGAGGTTGATGACATACCTGAATACATCAAACCATTTTTTTGTCCACAGAAATTAACAATGCATAGGTTTAACAATCTAGGAACATTTGAAGATCTTGGGATATGTAATTAAGCACTGGTTCAACAGATAATGCGGAGTGGACGGAGAGTGGCAGTCCTGCAGGAGAGTCTGGAAGGTCTGTTACCCATTTCTACTGATTTCTGTGTGGGGGAGGACCCTTACATAAACCCCTTCCATCCGCGGAGCGGACGCGGAGTGGACAGAGAGTGGCAGTCCTGCAGGAGAGTCTGGAAGGTCTGTTACCCATTTCTACTGATTTCTGTGTGGGGGAGGACCCTTACATCAACCCCTTCCATCCGCGGAGCGGACGCGGAGTGGACGGAGAGTGGCATTCCTGCAGTCATGACTGTTAGGGCTGCAAGGGCAAACAGAGAAATGCGGGAAATTGACATTAACTCGGAGCAGAACGACCCCCCGAGAGAGGAAGAAATGGAGGAAGAGGGTAGATGCCTGAGGAGCGCCAAACCTAACCAGAAACAGCAGGGCCAAAAACAACAACAAACATTAACCTTCAAGGAACATCTTGCAGCAAACACGGGTTTGCTTCAAATGGGCTCCCCAAAACTGACGATGCAGCAAGAGCAAGCGACCACCATAAAGGCGCAACCCATCAAAAGCAAAGTCTACCGGCCACCAGTGGTCTTAGTAGACTTTAGACCAGCCCAACACGGCCCCCAGCGACGACCATCCCTACCTGGAGGGGCGACTGACGTGCTGTGGGCAAAGAGCCTGGAAGTCAGGACAGCCGAGGCTTCTGCCTGCCGGAAAGATGCCCTGTCGCCACTCCGAGCCGCTGCGGTTGAGCAGGACCCCGTGGAGGCGGCCCTCGAAGGGGGACCGCGGCCCACGTGGGATGGCGGGGAGGGGCTGACGGAGAGGGAGGGCACGGCTGAGGAGGTTGGAGCTGCAGGGAGAGCGAGCCTTGGAGTGGGAGCCAGGCTTGATGGTCCGGCGCAGTCCTCCATACTTCCCTCCCCCCTCGGAGCACCGCAGGACGCTCCCCGCCCCACAGCGGAAGCTCTCGGAGGAGGAATGTCAGGCGTGGATGTTGCTGAGGGAGGGAGGGGAAAGGAGGAGGATGGTGCAACAGCCTCAGGAGAGGCAGAGCCAGAGGAGGCAGCGGGCCCCCCACCTGAGGAGAACGGGCAGGGGGAGCCCGACAGAGAGCTGCACACTACAAGGGCATCACCGCCGTATCCACCAGCGGAAGCGAAAGTGAAAGTGGTGGCTCTCATTCACAAAGAGGTGGAGGAAAGTGCAGAGACCAGTCTGGTCTCAGAAAAAATCAATGAACAATGGCAATCCAACCCTAATAAAAAGAAAAGACAGAGAACAAGTTCTTTGCCCCTCAAGAAACTCAAGAGCCGCAAAATAACGAAAAATAAGATCAGTATCAGAACGAAAAAAATGTCCAAGAAGCTCGAACAGCAACAAAAAACACCAGGACAATATATGGACAAAATAAATGAAAACGAGCCACAGAGAGGAGAAGGAGGGGCACTTAAAAATTCTACAAAGGATAATTTTTATGCAAACATAAGGCAAAAAGCAACAAAAGAGTACTCCCAGAGGGAACTTATAGATCCTGAAATACTGGAAGCTTTAAATGATTGCTTACCGGTAGCAAAACTACGCAGAGTTGAGCACTACGTTAGTGATAACCTGTCATATAGTAAAAGATTGGCCTCAGAAGGCAGTAATAAGGCACAAGGACAGCCAAGTGTCAAAGAGAGGGCTGAGGGGGAATCACCGAGCTCGATGCCACCCCAAAAGAGTCTTATGAATTCACCAAGAGGCCAGTTAAATCCGGAGCCGACAAAAGACACAGAGAAGGGGGAACACAAGAGAAATGTGGACAAAGAGTCAGAAATGGGGGCTGTCATGTCTCAGCGCAAAGGAAACCCCCATACCATTCAAGAGGAGAGCCTTACTACAGTTGATACGGAAGGTCCAAATGGCTTAACAACAGAAAATGAGGAAGGCTCCTGCAAGCTAAACCCTGCAACACCCTCACCCCCTGAGGGTACAGCCCCGAACGTAGACAACTTCATAGGAACAGACAGAGACAAAGCTCACAAAACCCCAAATAAAACGCTGGTGCCTGAAAAACCGAATCAACCAGGGCTCCCCAAAGCCCAAAGAGAGAGCACGACAATAGAAAGGCCATCCACAGCAGGCACAGACGATCTAAATCAAGATAATCTTATGAGACCCCAAATCAATCAAAACTTGTACATGGGGGGAAATGACAACCGAAGTTCCCATATCGACAGAAATCGAAAAGGAAGAGCCTCATCAGAAACAACAAGGCCATCTCGAGGCAGCTGGACAAACCAGACAACAATGTTAACTGAATCACCTATAAGAAGAATCTCTCCACATCAACTGACCAGCCCGACGGACTCCTCAAATAAAAAAAAAATTGACTTATTGTCAATTATGTCATCAGTGAACATTGCATTGGCACCATTTATGAAGCTTTACGAAACTATTGCTGACTCCTTGAAAGACCATACAAGCATCCAAGCGATGATCCACAGCAAAGTTATCTTCCTAGAAGCATATGTCATGGCCTTGGAAGCAGAAAATCAAGCACAGTCATAACAAACGATGTGGGCTCGTCCTCCTGACAAAAAGAGCAGTATGGAGAAAAAGAACACAGACTGGCGAGCAAAACAACGGGGACTCAAACTATAGCTACAATAGACCTCACAACAAATAACTTACCAACAGAGTGTGCAAATAAAGAGGCGAAGTTAATACCGACCGGGAGCCAACCAACAAAGAGACCACCACCTAGACAACCCACTATTGGAAACCAAACTGCAGAAGGTATTTTTCAACTTTTTACACGACCAGTAAATCAAAAGGAAACATCACTAATGAAAGCCAAAGAACCAGAGTCGAGGCAAACAAAAAACCTAGAAGTATCAGAAAAAAGAACCTCCAGCCTATCACCATCAATAATTGAACGTATTGAAAATGAAGAATTGATGAACCTGAGCCAATACCTGCCAGAAAACTCTCCTATGAGCCTAAAGGCACATAGCCCCAGCAAAGCTTTAACTTCACAATCACACAAAGAAAAAGAAAATACAGAAATCGCAGGGAGACATGAAGAAACGACTGGAGAAAAAGCAGCAGAAAATTCTAGGGAAAACGCGAAAAACACAAAGAACAAGGGCGCTAGATCAATTGAAACAGATAGACAAAGCTAAAAAGGATGATGAAAGAAACAAAAAAAGAAAACGAAAGGACGAGATCGAGACCCAGAGACAATCAGACCCCAAGAAATCGCAAAAAAGAACAAAGACATAACTCCTTCAAACAGAAAGATGGTGAACGTGGTAAATCAAGAAGGAGATCAGAAGATAAATGGGACGAACAAAAACATGAAAGAAAACCGTGCAGAAATACATCACCAGGCAGACCTCGTTCTCAATCCAGGAACGCCCACAACAAAACCAATGCTGAAAAGTGACTCAGCCCATCACAAGATAAAGGAGAAACGATCTTTCGGTACAGATCCAGAACACAGAAATACAACTTAAAACCAAGAAAAGTGGACAAAGCTAAATGGCGCATAAAGCTGACACAAGTGAAAGAAAACAGAGATGAAATAACCTTGAACCGAAATTCGGTGTTAAAACTTTTTAAACACATAAAATCTGAATCAAATAAAATCAGACGACCTGCTTGTGGTAGAGCTCAGCCATGTAAACGCAAAAGCAAAAACGGTACTCTACGTAACATCAACAACGTTGAAAAACTTGATTCTCGATTGTAGTGAAGAGCTGGACGAAATGGACTATGATGTTAAAGTGCAATCAGCCACAAGCGAAGAAGATAACAAAAGGGAGGCTGAAAACAAAGGGCGCACTACGCCTAGCAGAAAGCAAGTAGGCAAACACCTAAAAGCGCCATAGGAACAACTGGCCGTAAGAAATCTCCTGCAAAAAACAAGGAAAGAGCAAGATCCCTGGAACCTGAAGAGAAACTGAGGGAAAACCAACAAGCCTCCAAAGAAATCAAAAATTATGAAAGTTCCACAAAAACCAAAGATACAAAAAAACTTAACAATGCCAGGACAACCCCAGAAACAGCGGCCAAACTTTCAACAGAAAAAGTCCCACAAAAAAGATGTGAACCCATGAAAGGCATATGGTCCTGGTTGCCTAAAACTCTTAGGGAAAAAAAGCAAATATAGCAACCCGCGAGAGACGAGCACATTCTTCAAGATAGACATCGCTCAACCCCCCAAAAGTGCGAACTAAAAATGTTCTCGTGGAACACGAGAGGACACACCCACCTACTGTCTCCAAGTAACATGGACCTGGGGTCATATGACCTACTATGCCTCCAAGCGACCTGGCTGACCGAACCCCCTGCAATAAGGGGGTTCGAAGTCATCCTGGCACCAGCCAAACAAGGATGCCGAGGAAGACCTTCATCGGGTTTACTGATTGCGTCTAAAAAAGACTCCGGGATCAAGAAGACTCCGGCATTAGAAGAAACATTGTTCATCAACCAATTGATTCTGATGGTCAAGGCGTCATGGACCCGACGGAACACCGACAAAAATGCCTATGAGAAAGTCACCTTAATCGTAGCAAACACCTACTGGAACCCAGCAAGCATAGAGCCTACCACCTACATAGAAAAAATTGAGGACGCGATAGGCGAGGCACTATCTGAACATCTGGTAAAATACTTCCTCATTTGTGGAGACTTGAACGCTGCGTGCATGAGCTCGGACGAAAGGGAGGCGGACCAAGGACATAACTCAACAGGCAAACAACGTGGCAATCTATGGGTCAAATTGATGAATTCAAGAAACCTTCACAATTTGAACGAAGCATTCCCAGACTCAAATCGCCCGCCATCATGGGAAATAAATTAATCGACAGGTACCATAGACTACATCTTCGTCACCGAACCAATACTGGCAATAACGAAAGACTTTGAAATTACACGAGTAACATTAAGTGACCACAACCCCCTGTCAACAACTTGGATGTCAACAAGGCCCCGGAATGATTACGCTGAGCACCAAGTCATAGCCAACACGAAGGGAAACCGCTTACATCTTACAACAGATTCCATTGTGGAAATAGAAAAAGGATTCAGCTCAATGTCAAACCATTTGGGCAAAAATAAAACTGACTATACGCCACTTTTGCCGAAGTTCAAGAAGAACCGTACAATAAAAACAAACAGTGGAAATCCCCCAAGACACGCGTACGACCTAACACTGGTGGAGAAACGCTGGGCACTGCGTAAAATACAATGCAAAGCAAAATCTTCCAGATCTCCAGGGGCTGTGAGAGCGGCAGAAGTGGAAATCAAACTCTACAAAGCTTGGGTAAAAGGTCATAGACTGTCCCTCTACCAACAAGACGCTGAAAATATCCTAAAAGCGATAAGCGGCAAAAACATAAAAGAATTTTGGAAAACCTTGAGAGTGGTTAATGAAACGCAAGAAAATACTATCATAACCGAGATTGGAGAAACTACGTGGACAAAATACTATACTACTATGTACCTGGCACCAACTACCAACTTAAAATTACAGGGCGAAATGTCTTCGGAGCCATGGGTAAACATAGATGACCCACAGGAAATCCGATTAAAGATCAGAGGCTTAAAAAACTCTCATGCCCCAGGACCCGATGGGATTACGAACATTGATTTAAAAACAAATCAAAATGAGTGGGCCAGTCTGCTAAGTAAAATCTTTGGCAGATGCTGCAGCTTGAAAACGATACCACCCTCATGGAAACAAGCAACAATGGTACCAATATTCAAGAAAAGAGACAAAAAGGACCCGGCAAATTATAGACCCATTGCGCTCCTGGATGTTATAGGTAAAGTGTTTGGCTCAATGCTTCTTGACCGCTTTAAGATCTGGGCAGAGGAATCACCTTGCAACAACCCACTCCAAACTGGATTTAAAAAAAATCTGGGCATGACAGCTAACATTCTAATGCTAAACGTGCTGAAAAACAGAGTACTGCAAGGGGGAACGAGAATTTTTGTGGAGTTCATCGACCTGACCCAAGCATTCAACCGGATTGACAGGGTCTGCCTATGGTCCAAACTTGAAGCCTGGGACTGTCCACCTTCTATACTAAACCGGATTAAGGCACTGTACACTGATACTTCAATACGCATTCGACTCGACCAAAACGGTCTCTTGTCATCACCCATTCCAACAGCGCGGGGAGTGAAGCAGGGGTGCCCTTTGGCCCCGGCCTTATTTCTGGCATTTATCGGCGACATCCAAGATGAGGATCTAGAAATTCGAGCATTTCCTCCAAAAATCTGTAAAACCCCAATAACGCGATTGCTCTACGCAGACGATTTGGTCCTAATGGATCACACACCAATAGGTCTGCAGCGCCAATTGACAAAGCTCCAAGGGTATATGCAAGAAAATAAACTGGAAATAAATGCAAAGAAAACAAAATTCCTAGTACTAGAAAAATCGACCAGGAAAACAGAAAAACTGAAACTAAAACTGGAAGGATCACTGATCGAGCGAGTGTTCAATTTCAAATACCTAGGAGTAATCCTGCACTCCTCTTCACAAGACAAAGCTATGCAATTGGCCCTGATGACCAAAGTCAATAAATTGGCAGCTCAAGCTAGGGCCATAGATAAAAAGTTCGGGAGATTCTCGCTGATCCCAGTGCTAGAACACTACAAGAAAAAGGTGATGCCGACATTAACATATGGGGGAGACGCAATGATGAACCTACCACCATCCATCTGGACAAAAATTGAGGCAAAGTTTTGGCGAAAAGTACTTAGACTCCCAAACTCGACCCCAATAGTCTCAATTTGACGAGAGCTCAGCTTACCATCTATTAGAAGTTCAGTCTCACAATCGTCTCTAAGGCTGTTCAGGAAATGCCGGATGGCCGAGCCACCGTCAATATATTATCTCATCAACCTCGAAATAGAAAGGAACACAAGCAAATCCCTTAATAAATGGAAAGAAGAAAACATCAGTTTGCTAGAACAGTTACAGGCAGATGAAGAACAACTAACAAAGTACCCAAAGAGAACCTTCCCCAAAATCAAAGAACTTGACTGGATAAACACCCTGGAGACAGCAGGAAAAAATAAACTAACCCTACACCTGCCTCCAAATACGAAAAAACTCAATGAACTCCAGGAGTATATAAAGAAGTTCCCATCCAGGAAGGGGAGAGATATGCTGATGAGGGCCCGTCTAAACTTACTGCAGACAAACGAGATCTTGTCAATCAGAGGCTAGTCGGAAAATAATTGGTGTCGATTTTGTGCGACACAAGAAAAGGAAACCATCCGCCATTTGCTCCTAAAATGTGCCTCAAACCAACATATAAGAAGCCGATACCTAAAATCAACCTTCACAGACTTCATCATAGAGGACGAATTGGAGGCGACAAAACACAATGGCAAATAGCCACCTACAAAATCTTGGAAGCCATAAACTGGCCGACAAAGGCACATTTTTAGAGAGCTGTTCTCTTTTTCTTTTCTTCTTCACGACCGCAGACAAAAGACAGAAACCTCAAATTTTGTAAAAATCTTTTGATTAAACACAAATAAAATAAAAAAAAAATAATGCTGCTTATGTCACCACACATTGGGTAGAGGCAGCTTGTATCATCTAATTATGGAATGTGACCCACTGCACAAACTGTGAATTGTAGACCTTGTAGATATTGGTATGTAGGCTCAAATTATAGTTGCAGTGGGAACCAGTTATTTGCAACTTTTCAATGCTTCCGAGACTACAACATGTTGTAGGCAAAACATCTTATTAGTGGATGTGAATAGGACCAAAGTATGAAGCCCGTGTGCCCGTGCTTCTGCTGTGCAGAGTTGCTAAGTTTTTTATGGAGCTTGAAGTTGTACTGTCAGCTGTAGATGCCCAAGGAAAGTGGAAGAAAAACTTACCAACCTATGATGGACAAATTATGAATACCATTTAGTAGAACACTGTGCTTATACTTGGAACCATGAATTGTAAACATCTCTTAAGGGGAATATGCCCAAGTTGCCAACTTCATCAGGGATACATGTCCAGGTTTCGGTGCATACAGGTGCAGATCTGTCTGTGTTGCTATTTTAATAAGGTTTAAGGCTCAGATGTTGTCACATTCATATAATGTACTATATCATCTTCCCCACCAGATATAAGCCTGGTGCCCAGTAGCTTCTTTAGATTTGTATCTCTTCTTTGCACAACTAGAGTCTCATACTGAAATCAAACAGACATTATTGTGCACCCTCCATGTGGCCTTATCCATCTAACTGGGGTCCTTAGACCTGATTGGGCACAGCCCTCAGTCTATGAAGCCTCTATGGTGCAGTCACCAAAGCAGGCTATAATTACGGCGATTGGTATTGAATCCTAGGCCTTTCCAACCCAGGAATAGTTGAGAGTCAATGCCTCACCCTTAGTATTCTAGGAATTTTGATTTATAGAGATGTATAGAGAAGAGTGTCCATTAGAGAGTGAGAGAGAACCAGGGAGAAGAGAAAGTATGCCTGCTGTCATATCTATCTATTGTAAATGTAACAAATGTTTGGTAAACAAAGTATATTGTACAGCACTGTATCCCTATCTAGTGTGCCTTTTCCAACTACGTTAAATACATGGTTCAGAACCTAAAAAGCATTCATTGTGTTCTTTCTATTATGTGCAATCTCAGACAAACTGTCTTTTAACATTGTTCACATTTCAGTGTGCACACATTTTAAATTGTGCAAGGAAGATAGCACTGGATGTTAAAATGCAGTAATTAAAGTATGTGTTAAATTGACTTACATTACAGGTGGAAGTCAGAGGAAAGCATTAACCTGTGCAATTATGTCCTGAACACATGTCCCTTTAAGAATACAAACATAGTGAAGATCTGTTATAAGAATAGATGGCTTTGAGGCTCAGTTGCCAAGAAAGTGTACTGCTCATGACAAGAGGTCAGTCATCTGCCCGAGCAATGCCTTGCATTAATAATTCAATAAACCTATTAAGCTGGGCTAGACCCACAAGTACACATGATTATCTTAGAAAAAATAACTGGAAAATACATACATACATACATATAGATAGATAGAGGCGGAAATTGCATTCCAAAATCGTGGTGTCCATTCTCTTTCTCCAATTAAGGGCCTGATTATGCGCTCGTGCTAAACATAGTGTGGAGAGCCGACATTCTCCCCTCCAGTTTCCAGCACCACTATTCTGAGTTAGATGAAATTATCAGAGGGGAAATGTCATGTTTCCATCAGCAAAAGCTTCTTAAATCTATTGTTTTGATAGAAACACGAGTACCAGTTGCACTGCCAGCATTTTCTAAATGACTGCTACTTTTCTATCTATTTTAAGAAAGTTTTCTTAAGCTTTGATTAAACTATAAAAGTGGTGCTGCAGTCTAGGCAATGCTATTTTTATAAAGGCAAAAGTGTGCGGCAGCTTTTAAAGGCACATCACTGGTGACGTATGTTAACTCCTGTTATTGATGTGCTAAAGCAGTGCTTTGAGGGCAGAATCCCCTTGCTGTGCCAACCCTCTAGTTCTCATAGTTGCTAGGCTGTTGACAAGCAGTAAATCAGGAACATGCAGAAGTTGTGGCTTTGATGCCAGACCGCAACACTGCCACTTTATCAGATTTTGGCACTTTTAAAGAAAGTGTTCATTGTTCATGTATGAACACTTCTCTGTTTGTGCATACACCTCAAAATTGGGCCCTAAGCGCTGGTAATATGTAGAAAGACCTCATTTTCACAACACAATGGATCAAAAAATTTAAGATTCAGCCAGATTGTGAGTTTTTGACTTATGCTAGACCCACAACATCCTATCTGTGCATGTTTGTTTCATGGTTTTGAGCCTAACCAAGTCTGCTAAGTCACTTATTAAGCTAAATGGTGCGCCAATGAATGGAAACATGTTTCATTTATAATGCATACATAATGTAATTTATTGTGTTTCTTTTAAATCTATGTGTCAATAATGTGATATGTTCTTAACAAAGGTTATAGGAAAAGGGTTTAAATCTCCACAGAGCCTCCCCTTGTCACATGGCAAAATATTTGGGACTGAAGGGAACCAATGAGAAAAGTCATCCATTGAAAATTGCTGTAACAAATGACACTCCATGTGTAAAATGTAAGATCTATTTAAGAACGAAGACACAGGAAATATGAAGAGTTATATGATTCTCAGCAAGTCTGCAGATAGAGGGTCCCTTCCCAATAGGAGGAATGTAAATGTGGGATCATATTTTTGAAATTGCTGGAGTGTCCACTTAAGAAGGATTCTGGTCCAGATGAAGCCTGATGGAGACAATTTTACCCTAAAATAATTATATTCCCAGAGAAGGATTTTGTTTAGCTCGAGGAAAGATTGGAGGCATAGCTGACTGGGTGAAGTTGCCTGGAGTTCTTGATGACCCCACCTGCCCTGTGCCTTGTGCCTTTAAAGGACAAACCCAAAATTGGGTTTAATATCCCCTGTGCAAATGTATATATGCCCTCACAACTACATGTCCAGGGAGGCCATTAAATGGGGATGGGGCTGTAAAGGAAGCAATGGAGAATATTTAAAATGCAATGCCATGTCATTTTGAGCACAACAAAAACACTTTGTCCATTGGCAATAACCAAGCAAATCAAACCCTGTGTTTTCATGTGTATACTTTAAGACTTGAACTGGTGTTCAACATATTCACAGTTTACACATTATTATTCAATTTTTAATCTGTGGAAGCCATAGTCTATATAAAGAGAGAAATTATGAGTGACGCCACATCATTCTATTCTGAAGAGATTGACATTACTGTGTCCACTTCCATTCCCAAGACAATTATGACAATTTAACCAGCCATTGTCAAACATCCAATAACATTATGCAAAAATAAATGATTTTATATTAAGAGACCAATACCATGAGGTGGTTCGTTTCTATCCTTTTGGAGAATTATTATTTCATGTGTGTGTGTGTGATCTTTCAATGAACCGATATTCTGTGCTTTCAAATAGGAAAGCACAGTTCCTTAACCCAAACCTAAAGATCAACTCCAGATCTCAACTCTAGATCAACTGTAGAAACCATATCAATATTGTAGAAGTATTTAGGGAGAATTATATTTGTGTGTTTGATGCATATGATATAGATTTTCTCTGAGGTCAATGTTTTTCAATGATGTTAGAGAAAATTCAGCAAAATTAATTATTAACACACTTCTCTGATGTCAACACTTGATGCTAGAGAAAATAAAATGTATTACATTGTTGTTGAGTAAAACAAGAAAATACATGACAGTTGATATGGAAGTTAATCAGCAGTGTTTATTGGAATGCACATTGTATATTGTTGCCTCGATTAAGATACATAGATTTGATTTACATGAAAGGATGTGTCTGTGCATTGACAATTCGTGAGAGAAAAAGCAGGAAGGTGATTGGTCTCTTTTTTTCTCTTTTGCAGTCAAGGTTCCTGTGATTGTAATATATTGTGGGTGACTCATCGGCATACAGTTAGAAGACCACTGTTGGGTTCCATCATTCTCAAAAAAATCAAATATTAAGATGCAAAACAGCCAAGTAATTGCACCACAATTTTAGAGGGGATTGGTGTAGTGCAGGTTGTTAGACCAGAGAAGGCCATATCTGTAGGATGAATCATCAAAGCTAAGCTATTTTTATATAACCAAATATTCATTAAATTGCAGACATCGAGGAGGAAAAGTGAGGCACCTGCCTTCCAGACACCACCCTTTTCCTAAATCCCTTCTAATTTATAACTCATAACCAGTCTATTTAAGCAATAGAACCCGAGCGTCGGGGGCATTACCGTCCCAGGTAATGCCCCGGGGCCCATAGGTAAGGACCCGAGCAAAGCTTTTTTTTTGTCCCGAAACGCTGCAGTGTTTCGGCACTGCGGCGTTTCGGGAGAAAAAGAAAAAAAAGAAAATGCCCGCCGCCATAGGAAGGCCCGCCGCCTTTCCATGGCGGCCATCAGGAGCGGACGCGCTGGGAACACAAGTGTTCCTAGCGCGTCCACTCCCGAAAAAGGATAAAAAGAAGGTAAGTGGGGTTTGGAGGGCGGGAGTGAGACGGGAAAAAAAAAAAATACCTGCGTCCCCGGCGGGGGACGAGGGAAGCCTCCAGACGTGTGGAGGCGCGGAGCGGGGATGGCCCCGCTCCGAGTCTCCACACGGCTGGAGATTTCCCTCGTCCCCTGCCGGGGACGCAGGACCAAGAAGGTAAGCTGGGGGGGGCGAGTGGGAGGGGAGGCTCGGAGCGGGGATGGGCCTGCTTCGAGCCTCCTCATTGGCTGAGGGGCTGCCATGCCCCCCGCCAGGGGGGATTCCTGGCCGGATAGGGACCTGGCGAGAGCCAATCAGAATGCTTGTTGCATTCTGCTTCGCTCTCGTCGGGTTACTAATTGAGCATATTTCTCTTCCAAGCTCCACCCTTTCATCCTTCTGATTGTTTGTCTCATATCCTGCTTCCTTTCTCCTATTCCCCAACATTTTATGAAACCGCTTCAAGACGATTTTATGTGATATATAAGATAACTATGTTATGTTATTATTTCAACTGATTTGTTCCGTTGGGCATGCCCTCTTCACTTTACCAAATGCCAAACAGCATCACTATTTTAAGTGATGTATAGAAGTTACATAGACAACAAGCAAAGAAAAGTTAAGAAGTATATGCTTTCTACTGTTATACTCCTTTGCATTGTTAACGTATTAGGTTTTGTATTGGGTACTCATTATATGGATTGTATGGACATTATATGGATTTTAGTAATCATACACTTAATCAAATTAAGTTATTGTGATACATCTAGGAACTTGCAACATACAGGGCTTTTCATATGGAGTTCTTGCCATTTATTTCTTATAACATGCATTTATGATGAGACAAGGGCATGTGAGCTTAATAATTAGACAGGATTATGAACAATTATAGCAAATGTAGACTAACTAGGGTTAATTTTTTGTAATGTCAAAAATGCAACTTTTATGGAGTCATTACAATATACTTGGAGTAGTGAGTGTCAAGATATTTGACAGAACCACTGTTGGAAAATGTTCATAAAATAGTGAGAAAAGGCAGACAATTACATCGAGTTTCTTGTCTCTCCAACAGATTTCAGCCATGAACATTACACAATGAAATCCTTGTATTGTCTATGACATTAAACAAAAAAGCAGTTCTATAGCTCACCCGCCTTTAAAGTGCTAGGGAAATTATGCTTTATTTCAACGATTGCCTGCCCAGTGCCTGACTAAAATTCTGAAATGTAATCACACAAACATTTGTGGGGGAATTTTTATAGTGCTAGAAATTTGGAGGCAGGGGGATTTTGCAGACCCCTATGTTAACCCAGCAAAACACAGCATATCCTCTGCAACTCTTTTATACTGCACATTGTTAGGAATACTTCAGGATTTGATAACCAGGTTAGCATGTTGATCTCCAAAAAAACATTTCTGGCCTCTTTCTGCCCTGATGTTTAGCCCAGGTTGAAAGCCGTGAGTGTCAGCATTATGGTCACAATGATTTAGACATATTCCATGCTCTATTCTGCATGCATATTTAAGAATCATGAAGCCCAACAATGCGTTGTTCAGTACTAATAAATGGAAAAAAAATATAGGCTGTTATATTGTGCACATAATACAAGGTGGAGGTGCAGCTCAATTAATCAAATGTGAAGAGTACATTATTTTTTTTTAAACTGTACTTATTAATGTTGACAAATTAAACATAATACTAGAACTCAGCCTGGATCCCAGGCCCAACCCCACTCCCCAGTTCCATTGTTTATCAACATCGCAACTCAACTTCACTGAATATCTTTGGAGTGATACAAGTCACATGTTACGCCACACCGGACAGTTCCTTTTAAGTTCATGAGTTCCACCCGTCGCATCTCAGACAACACCAACCCAATCAACCACTTGTAGTGACCCTCATGGGGGGCCAACATCGGGATGCGTGCCCACGCGTTGTCTGTGCATCCGACCTGTTAGCTTGATCCCCGACTATGGTCAGGTAGCTCCGGAAGGCCACCCAATAGTCCCTCGTAATACAGTTTGAAGGAAGAGTTAGGTTGTATTGGGTCTCTCTGCGTTCACAGCTCGCCATGAAATTAAGCCAGTGTTGGAATTTAGGAGATGCAGACGCCCCCCATGCGCGTGCCAGTAGAGTCCTGGCCACCACAGAGGCCATACCGACTAAGCATTTCTAGTTCCGGGAACAAGTTGTAATTAGGGCCAGTAGCCACACCTCAGGGGAGGGATCAATGGGGACATCAAGCATCTTTGCCACCGCTTCTATTATGCCGGACCAGAAAACCTGGATCCGTGGGCATAGCCAGGCCACGTGGTAAAAATCAGCAGGGGATTGGTGACATTGATTACATTCCGGAGACTTAGAGGGAAACAGATTGTGCAGGCTTAGAGGGGAGTAATACATTTGGTGTAGGAATTTAAAATGGATTAGACTGTGTCTATTATTGGAGGAGATGGATTTGGTCTGGGCACAAATCAACCCCCACTGGTCCTCCGACAAGGTTTTCCCCAAGGTGTCCTCCCATCTGATTCTGTACTGGACTGAGGCAGAGTGCGCCAGCGCACGAGCCATACCATACATTGTCGAAATCAGCCTCCTAGTAAACGGAGGTGCGGTGGTATACGTCAGAAGTGCAGACACAGGGCGGCCTTCGGAAAGTCCAGCCAGCTGACCCTTAACCTCTCACTTAACCGATGATAGAGAAGCTGCATGACAGGGGTCAATACTCCCCTAGAACCAAGGACATTCCAGGGAATGAAGACACCCTCCGGGGCGAGATCACCCAGTGTATAGACCTGTAGACTGGTGAAGTGTTGTTTAAATATATTTTCATGGGTAAGCGGTTTACCTCAAACATGATGTATAGCCAAGTCAGTAGCGTACCATTCTGCTAGGCCGGCCCATTTCGCCAAATGTTCCAATCCCTAAGGGAAATGTCTAAGGGTTGTACCTCTGCTCTCGGGCACCTCTCTCGCACAGACCACAAGAGTCCCCTGAGATAATTTGGGTGGGTAATAGTTCTTTCAAGTCGTAGTGGGGCAGATCAGCCGAGAGGGACCACCACCAAACAGCGTATTGACCCTGGGCTACCAAGTAATACAAAAAAAGGTCAGGTACATCCAACCCACCCCGGGAGTACGGGCATGTCTGAGTATCCAGAGAGGCACGAGGGTGCTTCCCAGCCCAAATTAATTTGAGCATCAGAATCTTTGTCCGTTTCCAGAAGGAACCGGAAGGCCATATCGAGACATTATTAAATGTATATAATAACTTCGGGAGAACCACCATTTTGAAAGAAATAATCGAGCAGCCTGTGAGAGAGGGAGATGCACCCTTGTGTCCGCTCTATGCTCCAGGCATTGCAGCACTGAGCTATAATTTTCTTCGCACAATTTATACGAGGACACACGAACACCCAGATAGCGAATACCCTGTGGACGCCAAGCGAAAGTGTCCCCGACATCTTGTGAAGAGACACACGAGGTGAGGGGGAGCACCTCGGATTTGGACCAGTTTATGCGGAGACCAGATAATGCACCAAATTTAGTAATCTCATCCACCACAGGCTCTAAATTTGTTTGTGGGGTTTTAATATAGATTAACATGTCGTCCGCGTATAGAGATACTATGGACATGTGTGAGTGAAGTGTAACCCCTCTATGGGCGTGATATTCCCTCAGCGCACATGCCACCGGTTCAATGGCCAGGGCGAAGAGAAGGGGAGAAGGGACAGCCTTGTCTGGTCCTTCGGGACGATTAGATAGGATCAGACTGGACTCCATTAGTGTACACCATGGCCCGAAGAGCTGTATAGAGCAAGCAAATCCAGTGCAGAAACTTGGTCCCCAGGCCGGCCCGCCGGAGGACTTCGAACAAAAAAGGCCACTCGATCGAATTGAACGCCTTCTCGGCGTCGAGCGCAGCCACTATTATTGGTACCTCAGTATTCACATTGTGCATAAGATTGAACAACTGTCAAAGGTTATTCTGTGTGGAGTGGCCTGGTTTAAAGCCTGCCTGGTCTCAAAGGACCAGAGCAGACATGCGGGGTTACAGTCTGTCGGCCAAGAGATTCGCCAAAATCTTGTTGTCAGTGTTCACCAATGACAATGGCCTGTATGACGAACATTGTTGTGGCTCCTTGTCTGGTTTAAGCAACACCGTCACCAAAGCAGTCCTGGTGGATTCAGGAAGTACACCTGCCAAGCTAGACGCCTCAAACATACTACATAGATGAGGAACAAGGAGAGAAGGGAAAACTTTATACAGTTCTGCGGTAATACCATCAGTCCCTGGTGCCTTGCCGTTGGGGAGGGATTGAATGACTTTGAGAAATTCTTCATATGGGGGGGATCATTCAACAACGAGCCTACTGCTGGGTCCAACCAACCCAGGGCAACTTGATCTAGATACTGCACAATGTCGTCATGCCTGGCCGTACTCTAGGACGTATATAATGCCTCATAATAGTGGTGGAATGTGTTATTTATCCCCCCAGAGTCCCTGATGAGGTCCCCCTCCCGTGTCTAAACCTCGAGTATTGGGTCTAGGTGGCGCTCCTGCCTTATTGCCCATGCCAGAGTTCGACTTGGGCGGTCGCCCTCGCCGTATCTAGCGGCAGCAATTGGGTCACCCAATAATCTCTCCTCGTCAACCATCAGCAAGTGGATTTCTTGTCTCGCCACCTCCAGCCTGGCCATGAGCCCCGGAGACCCATACTGAGCATAAAGGTCCTCCATACCCTTCAAATCTTCCCAGACCAAATCTTCCCAGACCACCCTGAGGTCCGGGACAGAACCTGCATTTATCTGGAAAAATTCCAAGATAGCTTGTCTGATATCTTCCCTAAACGCAACATCCTCGAGTCCTCAGGCTCTGAATCTCCACCTGAGATGCCTAGGATGGGCTTGTGAACGGCACGAGGACTGGGGACTGATCAGATAGGGTGCGAGGGAGGATAAGGGACTTGACAGATGTGCAGGCCAATTCCAAAGACAGGCAAATATAGTCAATCCTGGAAGAGATCCCGTGTACGCCAGAGTGAAAGGTGAACTTGCAGCCATCTGGGTGGTGGAGATGCCATATATCAACTAGTGATTAATCCGCGGCGATGGCCAACCATTTTTTTGCCGCACGGGAGATGGACATCTGGGCAGAAGTGGATCGGTCATGAGACAGTGGGATGACGAGATTAAAGTCGCCCGACCCACACCACCTCGTATGCGGAGAAAGTTCGTAAATGATCAGAGCAGGACTGAAAGAACTCCGGGGAGTCATAGTTAGGACCATATACATTTACAAATAGCACAGAGCACCCCGCGATTTCCCCCGCCACCAGGACAAACCGTCCTTCATCATCAGTTACCACTTTGTGAAGTTTGAATTCCAGCTGGCGGTGAATATATATTGCTACCCCCCTGGAGTGTGCCGACCCGCATCTGTGAATCCCCCATCCGGGCAGGCTGGGAAGCTTATGCCCCTTCCCTAGGTGGAATTCCTGAATACATAGAACCTTTACGTGGTGGCCCCTAACATAATTCGGAATAAGTTGAGTTTTTTTCCCGTTGGTGAACCCTCTGATGTTCCATGTGGCTGAGGTAATGGCTATGTTGGATTGGAGTGCAGCACTCTGGTGATACGTCACGAGACCGGTGGACCAAAGGTGGAATCTGAAGGATATGCATAGAGTGGGCATGTTAATGTGTTAAGAATTAGAAATGTATTAATGGTCATGAACAGATGAATCCCCAGCTCTGGGACCAGGAAAGTCCTCCCATTTCTGTCCATGGATCCAAGTGTGGCATTGTGGTGAACTTGAGTTTCATTGAGTACCCTGAATGCATGAGGAAGTAGGTACCTAAAAAAAATGCTTCCCTTTTACCCGTCCCCTTAAGGCTCCAAGCGCCAACATTAGATAACCTAAAACTTCCCATTCTCCCCCCACCCACGCCAGAAACTTCAATCTAACGGCTGCTATTTTCCACCCGCCTCCCGCGTAACTTTGTAATACAACCCCAAGAAAGAGAAACTTGGCATTGGGCATGGGGGGCGTGCTGGCACCCGCTGCGCTCCTGCTGTCGAGAGGCCGGTTACCATGCCTGTTTATCCACGGTTATGCTCCTTAGATTCTCTATGGCACCAAGGGTAGCCAAACTATGGGTGACCCCATCCCACATTTACTCTGATTCTGTTCAAGAAGACTCCCGGGGAGAGACCTCCGGGTCCGGTAGCTCCAAAGCAAAACGCTCCGCCGCCTCCGGGGATGTGAAGAAAAACGTCTTGCCACTCGGAGTTTGGCTGGATATAGCATTGCATACCGTACTCTCTTCTTCCTGAGGACATTTTTTGCGCTTTGAAATGGTTTCCACTGATCTTGCACCTGCTGACTGAAGTCCGGACAGAACGGATAGTTGCGGAGCCCCACTTCAAGGACCCTTTCTCCCTTGCCGCTTGTAACAGTATGTCTCGATCACAGTAGTTGAAGATTCGTGCTATGATGGCAGGGGTGCCCGGGGGAGGTCTAGCCGCCAGTGAGCGGTTGGCACGTTCCACCATGAAGAGGGGCGTGACCGGTGGATTTCCAAGTACTTCTTGAAGTAACTTCTCGACAAATTGCTCTATGTCGCAGATGGGGAGCAGGTGCAAGTGGATCTAGGTCACCTGGCCTAAACCCCGCCCACCTGGTGCCTTCCTGTTTGCCGTTCTTTTTCACCACTTAGCAAGCCCCGCCCACCTGGTGCCTTCCCGTTTGCTGCTCTTTTTCACCACTTAGCAAGCCCCGCCCACGCGGTGCCTTCCTGTTTGCCGCTCCTTTTCCCTACTTAAGGAGCCCTCCAGCCTCTTTTCCTTTTTTCCTTTGCAGATGGGGACCAGGTGCAAGTGGATCTAGGTCACCTGGCCTAAGCCCCGGCCACCTGGTGCCGTCCTGCCTGCCGCGCTTTTTCAACACTTAGCAAGCCCCGCCCACCTGGTGCCTTCCTGTTTGCCGCTCTTTTTCCCTACTTAAGGAGCCCTCCAGCCTCTTTTCCTTTGCAGATGGGGAGCAGGTGCAAGTGGATCTAGGTCACCTGGCCTAAGCCCCACCCACCTGGTGCCTTTCTGTTTGCCACTCTCTTTCACCAGTTAGCAAGCCCCGCCCACCTGGTGCCTTCCTGTTTGCCGCTCTTTTTCACCACTTAGCAAGCCCCGCCCCCCGTGATGTTCCCTTGTGCCCCCCCATTCTGGCACACAGGTGTTGCCTGTTTTGCTTGATTCTTCTACCCTGCTCCCCCTTCACCCCACTCAAGCCTACTTCTGCAGGAGTCTGTCCTGATACATTCTGGTTTCACCATCACCGTCTTGTGGACAATGCTGTTTTTGACTTTTATGGACTTCATTCATTCATGGTGCGTCACCCTTTCTCACTCTCATGCTGAACTTCTTTTGCATCTTGTACTCATGGTGGCCCTGAATCATGCTGTTCCCATCTTCATCTTGTATCCTGGCTTGCAACATTATGTGTTACTACTGACTTCTGCAATTGTATTCACTCTCCCCTCTTGCTTCTCCACTCTTTTGACTGCTAACTCTCTGTTCTCTCCTCCCTCTCCCTTTTCCTATTTCCTCCCCTTACTTTCTTCTATGCACTTACTCTATCAGAATTGACCCTGGACCTAGTATGATAGCAACCTCGTCTGTCTCCTCCTCCCTCCCCTTACTGTTTTTTTCCTCCCCAATCCCTTCCAGCACTATCTGAAATGTCGTCAGGCCTAATATGATAGTCGCTTGTTTTGTTCCTCCCCTACCTTTCTGCACCCCTCTCCCTCACCTCTTGTTTTTTTTCCGGCTCTAGCAGAAATGTCATCAGGCCTAGTATGGTAGTCGCCTGTCTGTTTCCATTTCCTTCCCACTCTCCCCCTCCCTTCCTTATCTATGTTTTAGCTCTTGCACTATCTGAAATGTCGTCAGGCCGAGTATGATAGTTAATTTCACATCCTTACTGTTCATGGCCTGTAAGAATGTCATTGTTTTTTCCCTTGTTCCATCCCTTGCCTTGAAGCGCTTTGAAACACATTGTGTATAGGCGCTATATAAAAAAACGATCATATCATAACTATCATATGTTGTCAATCTGAGTACTCTCCGCCACCCCTGCGATCCGTATTTTATTTCGCGTGGATCTCCCTTCAAGATCATCGTTCTTGGTGACCACTCTTTGCACGGTTTGTTTGAGGGTAGCAACCTCTCGTTGAAGCACGCTTATATTATCTTTGCCCAGACCAAGCCTTTGTTCAGCTTCACACATCCTGCCGCATAACTTCTCTATTTGAACAGCTGAAACATCCACCTTACAGGTCAATGCGTTGATTTTCGTGCCAAGGTTGTCTGTGCTGCCCTTTAAAACTAACAGAGTCTGATTGAGTGCTGTAATGTCCAGTTTTGAGGGGCCGGGGCACTTCTCTTGTGGAGGGGAGTCACAATCTAATCGCGCGAACTGCTCCATTTTGGCTTGCTTCTTTTGGTTTCGCATCCCGGCGAAAGCCTCCGACAGCTGGGCAGAAGTAGTGGACCGAGTGACAGCCAGAGTTTCCAGGTTCCCACCCTATGAGAGGACCAGGTAAGTATTTTGAGGTGGCTCGGCACTGTTTTCCAATTATTAGACCAGGGAGGGGGAGCTTTGTCCACTGCGCCGAGTGTAGGAGTGGCCAGTCCTCAGGACCAAAGGGGCAGCCGCACCCCTGTGGAGAATCCATGGGGGACCAGAAACAGCTGTCAATAGGTTTGGTGAGGATGGCACCTAAAGTCTGAGTGAGGCGGAGCACCTCCCAATATCAAGCCGGAATCCGCACAATGCCTATTGTTCTGGTTCGGGGCAACTATGCAGAGGGTGAATTTAGGACGTAAGCACCTCCAATACCAGTCCAGCTGGGGCACAAGACCAGCAATCATGGTGCAGCACAGGGATAAGGGCACACAGTTGGGAATATTCCCTAATCAGATGGGGCCCGCCCCTTGCTGAGCCCCCTCTCCTCTACACCCAATTCAGGGCAGGCCCTACAGTGTGCCAATACTTCAAGGTAGGTCCAAGGTTAAAAAAAAAAAAACATGGGCTTGAAGGGTGGGAGGGGGGAACACACACAGATGACACCCCCTGTCCGTGCAGGCTCACCTCGCCCCACCCGAATTAGTGTCCTCCAGCGCTGCACGGCTCAGCACCAACGTGTGGATGTTGCTGGAGGCAGAGCAGCCACTCTTTCCTGCTGAACATGGTGCGTGGTCCTGGACGCCTCTCACCAGCAGTGCCACCATCAGCAATGCAGAAAAGTCCCCAAATGATTCCTGACCGGTCCCACAGCGGGGGTCCTCCACCGCCGCAGCCCGCCGCGGCACACAGTGACACCAACGGCACCCAGGTGAAAGGAACAACGGAATGATGCGGGTCTGAGGGGCCGCCGCAACGGGCAGCCCCCCAGCACTCCAAATGGTCCAAACAGGGCAGCCAACAGCAGGCGCGCCACAAAGCAGCAATCCCAGGGAGGGGAGGCCGCCCAACGCCACACGGGTTTGCCAAATATCGCTGGTATTTTATGAATGTGAGGGCCGTGCAATTCCTCCACCGCCTGGCGGGTGTAGCAGTTGTTTTGCTGCTCCACACGCCTACACTGACGTGGAAGCAGGTCACCAAAGCACAGATTTATGGCCAGATGTTACGGCCTTCGACGGAGAACTCTCAGATGGCGGCCATCTTGTGAGCCAGGCAACATCGCCCCCAAGAGTACATTATTATTAAAGTAGACAATCAAATAGTGTATTGTGTAATGACTACAAAAATACATAAGCATGAACCTATGACGTAGAACACAAGAAAAAGGTCCAAGTTATGTGAAAATGGATTGCAAACACACACAATTGCCAAATTATTACAGTGTTAGAAAATTATTTCAAATGTGACAGAAACATGAAGACAACGCATACTGGACAATTTCATATACTTATCTGCACTATTGAATTTAAGTGTGTCTACTCTCAGTGTCAAAGGACATGTGCATTATTGCATTCAATTGCAAACATAAGTTCAGCATCATCGGAGATACACTAACATTGTTTCTCCATGTCTTTTTCAAGGCAGTACAGAACATATGCATCAACCCATGCAAACACAGACCCCGCTTATCTGTGAAAACATTAAACTAGTACCAATAGTAATATTTCACATGAAATCACGTGCATGAATACATCTAAATATGGTTGATCATAGTTTCAGGACAATTCAAATACGCAACTATAGTATAAAATTGAAGAATATCAGAAAAAACGTAATTGTAATTAATTTAAAAATTATAATTCAATTACATTTTCCCAAAAAGAGCAAAATTGTGTGCCATGGCACAAAGCACATCCCCATGTGTGAAAAATATTGAAAAGTGCCCAATCAACGAGGTCCCTCAATCTATGTGTGTCACCTTCCAATCATATATAAATGGACATCAAATCTTGCTCGACAAAGAGCACCACTCCTCACTCTTCTATCAATGTAGTAGAAGCTGAATGAGTTTCCTCTTTTCCTACTGGCATGTCATTCAAAGTGTCCTGACAGTTTTATGTAGTGAAGCACATAGCTAAGACCTAGCTCTCCTAATTATAGACTACCTAAATGTACAGTCATGTTTTCATTGCTGCAGAACAAAAGTGTTTGCTCTAACCATAGCAGCTGTCTTTTTGTGTGACTACAGAAACAAATGCATTACCCAGTGATAAAGCATATCACTTAGACGGAGCCAATGCAACTCTATTAGAAACTGCTAAAACATGTTTAAAAACCATCGAGAAGCAAGGACTCTCTATGGTCAGACTGAGTGTATCACAGGGTATGCATATGAAAATTGTGTCACTAGCTGGTCGACAAAATTAAACCACACTTTAAAGAGTGTTCAAAGGTTCACAAGCACAATACATCTCTATATATAAAATGCTTAGGTATATTTTCATACTCAGCTGATGCAATTTATCAGTGCTAAATTTTCCACTGCTGTCCAAATGGCAAAGTGCACCCAATTCAACAACAGCTACATCTCAACAAACAGAATGAGCATGGTTCTACGCTGTCACCTTCCACTATCACAAACATTTGGAAGTTTCTTCTTTCCACCCCCACTTCTCTTCACACAGGGCACAGCAGTTCAGTGTCAATGAACAGTTAATTACTGGCTCAACATTTCAGTCTCTAAAGAGTGAAACACTTCAGGATGAATGCCTCCTCATGAGGTAAAACTGAAAGTAGGTGCTGCAACTAAGCTCCTACACAATCGTATGCCATTACAGGAACTCTTAAATGAAACATGGTTGGCAATTATGCACCTACAAAGACACATCATAGAGGCCTGTGTGGTCGATGCAACTTAGATACTGTTCTTATACCACTCAGAACTTTCATTTCATCTGATTCATTTAGCCTTTTCAATGACTATCAATAAGTCACAGGCACCTACGTCCCCTTCCTGGGAGAGATCAGTGGTAATACTGATTTTAAGATGATAGTCAGAAGTACCCTATGAAATACCGAAAGATACTGACCTTTAAGATATGCTAGAACGTGTATGTTACACTGGGAACAGCTAGCATTCCATATATGCCTTTTTCTCCATGTGTGATGCTCTGGTATCTATTTGTTTAACCAAAAACTGTAATAATGATTAGGGGATTCTAGTTTTTAAAAAAGAAGTTTGGGCAACTGTTTCTCAGTCATAATCCATGCTGTCAGAAATTAGATAATGCCAATGGGTTAGAAAGGGACACCAAACATTCCTATTCAACTGACTGTTACAGCAGAGAGTGCTCTGCAACAAAAGATGCTTACTGATAAGTTAAAAAGAAACAATTCCCGATATAGTCAGACTTTGACTGGTAATGACTCCCATATAAAGACCGAACAAGCAATTACAATATATGCAAGCAGTGAGTAAACCCAACATTGTCCATCAATAACATTTGAAGTAATAATGGCTCCATTTTCATAAAGAACGTTTCCCATTGTGAAATAATATCTCTGTGTATAATTACAGTAGTCAATGAGGAGGGCACTTGCTTGGGTTATTGAGCTCCAAACAGAATTAAGTTGAGCTGCTTCTGAATCAGGGACAGAAGGCCAAATGAAGAAGCTTAGTGAAAGATATAAAATGAATCAAGCTTTCATTGACGTTTCTCTGGTTATAACTCAGTGTCCCCAATTTCTGAAATGAAATACATTTAATTCTGTCTGCTGAAATGTGTTAGAAGTGCTGAGGCTGACATGGCGGCACAATTCTACATGCATGGATAAGCATGAGCAACACTCTAACCCACAGAATTTCCATGATTCGAACTCTATAGGTTTTCCCTAGGTTTGAGATAGGAGGTTCTCTTGGATTAATCTGTGTGTCTATATAAAACCAGGCAATTAAAAACTGAAGTCAGGCAATGGTTTGCATTTTAAGAGACAATGACCCAGTCTGATGAAGTCATTTGTAGGATAATCATATTAGGCCAGAAATAAACTTTAGAAGGCATAAGGAAGTGTGGGGCTGGGTGGGCCTTTTGGGTGGAGGAGCACTGCAACCCTCATGCATATTGTAGGCCTAGAAGAAGGACAAAGCCATGGGAATGCCACATTCATTTAGTAGGTAAGATAAGGGAAGGTCGCTCAGATCAGATAACTCAAATATACTTATTGTACCTCGGCATAAGACCAACAAAACAAGGTTGGGGTCTTTTGAAGTAGCGGCTCCCACAGCTTGGAATGCCCTTCCAACTTCAATAAGAATGTTGGTTTCAACAGAGCTTTTTTAAAAAAAAAGCTGAAAACATTACTTTTCGCCTAGAGCTTTGCTAGTTGCGATAACAGACAGCTCAGAGTTCTGTTGTATGTGTAGTTATGTTCCGTGTTTGTTAGTCTGCGCCCATCAGCCTTCGGGTTCCAGGTGCGCATTACAAATTTATTAACATAACATAACATAACATAGGTGAAGAAAGGGGTCAAAACTGAGGCCAAAACTAGGAACCCAACATACATTTTACAGGGAGAGGAGAATCCAAAGCACTGAGAATCCCACATAAATGTTATTGGTGCAAGAGAAAGCCAAAGAACTGAGATCCCCACAGAGAAGAAAGCCAAAGACCACACACGTGATGTATAGTTACTAGGCATGACAGAAGGCCAAAAAGAGAGAGCCCCACATATAATTTAGAGGCAGAGATGAAGGTCAAAGTGCTGAAATATGATACACATTTTGTACGTGAAGGATAAGACCAAAACACAAAGAATCTCATGGTCATTCATTAAAGGGAAGTGTATATCAAATTAACATGTCCGAATCTACTGCAGGACCTGACATAGTAGGGGATGCAGTGTGAGTCAGGGGAGGAATGTATCTGTTGGGCATTTTTTACCTGCTGCAGTAACAGCTGTTCACATTGGCGAAGCCCAGATAGTACATGGGTCTCTGTGCCCGGAAAGCCCTCACTCTACATCTAAACCACAATCCGGCTCTACCTCAGGCTTACGCATTAAAGGAGAGGAGCATTCCAGCTGTTCATCTTCTCACCCCACTAAGCCTGCAAATTAAAAATACATGTTGCTTAAGATCTGAATGTAGCCAAACCCTCAGTTTCCTAATGTGCCTAAGGTGTCAAAACACAAAATAGTGACAAAGAAAAATTAAGAGCTTCTTGCAAGACTTGCATAATGGGAGAGGATTCTCAAAACAAACAAACTCTAGGTCGGGTGACTGTTCAAAGTACAAGAAGACTTTTCAGGTTCATACACAAAGATTACTCAAAAAACGTGCAAAGACAAAATGTGATTTTTACATTTTAGGGGGTGGCACAAAGCGAGCAGGAGAAAATGCAAAGGGATTTTTAAAAAAATATATATGTTTTGCTTTTTTCAGACGGGAGTAAGGGTAAAAAGGTAAGGTCAGTGAGGGAGCCTGAAAAAAGCACACAAACAGAAAAGGGGATACTACTGGAATCATGAAATACCAAAGCCATCACTAACAACAATTTCCTCCCAAGCAATTCAAGACTCTTCCAAAAATTGGTGGACCACCCCTGCTCAATCATACCTTGACAGCCAAACAAAACCCCAGAAACAACAGGAAGCAAGCTGAGCCTACTAAAAGCTCAATGACTTGTTTTATAAATGTTTACGTTCTCTGGTGGGCTGGTTGAAATCCCCTTTCTAGTTTCTGGTGTTGGAATTGGATGGGGTGTGGCTTAAAGCCCACCATGAAACTCACAGCAGGGTTTAACTTTTGGGAGATCCCACAGAATTATTGTGGGCAAGTAGAACCCATCCAGAACAGTTTGACTTTCTTGCAGGGCATATTTTGGGAGGTTGTGGTGCTCCTGTCAGGGAAATCATTTAGGGGTCACCAGAGGTTGCAACTGCGTCCTCCGAGGTCACCCTTGCTACTCCTCTGGTCTCCCTAGCTACCCCTAAAAAAGTTTTTTTTAAAAGTGTTTTGGTTTCTTTTTTTTTTTTTAATGCATGCTCCAGTGCCATGTGGCTCTTTGCTTCTGGAGTGGCTGGCTTTCTTTTCCAGGCCTCTTAAAAACTAAAAGAACAGAGGTTCCACAAGTCTAACACTTACAACAGTGAACCTAAATAAGAAAGAATAGGAATACCAAATAATGTGCCTTTCTGGAATTCTCACCAGTCATTGCTAGACTCTTTAAAGGTTTATTTCAGGCACACTTCAGGGGGTGAGTCACTGATCTAGTCTGTTCCTAAACACCTCAACACAGCCTTTCATCTTTCTGAGGTCGATAAATGAGTACCAACACACGTTGGGTGATATTGTATGTATATTTTTTCTATATAAAGCACTTAAGCGTACGTGCTATATAATAACACATCATTATCATTTGGCCATGGATGTCGCCTTGCATTCACAGTAATTTGGTAATATGGGCCTATGAACACTGATCTTAACGATACCTATGGTGATTGATTCTTTTATGAAATATATATCACATTATAGTGCTATCGTAACCATATTTTTCATAGGGTAGCTTGAAGTAGCTGATTTTTGTAACGCTACCAACTACACATTACAAATGATTTGTGTGTCATCAGCATATTGGATAATGGAAATGCATGTGTCCAGAGTGACCGCATTTCCTTGAAGCTGTTCATAATTTCAAGATTTACCTCCAGTGCGCTTGCCTATGCATGGGGATGGTGCAGCACCTATATGATTCCTTCATGACAAACTGACTTTAATTTGAGAAAGACTAGAAAAACGTTTATAAAGCAACCGCAACAACCCTTTATTTTGCATAAGATCGAAACAAGGAATCTGTGGTTAATTATCATAAAGAGGTCTTGGAGAACAAAGTAAACACTCCTACTCGCCATGTAGCATGGATGGGAAATAGGGCAGAACCTAACCTGCGGCTATCCCAGTGCCACACAAGCAAACGAACTCGGATTGGTTTAAGGGAAGTGATTACAAACCTCGTGATTGTACAGCTGAAGTGCTGCACAGCCATCACACAGGAGATGCACAAGAACAACATACACAGTGCATACGTACATCAGTTGTGTTTGCTTTGCATGTACGTTTTGATCAAAGACTTCCCTCAGTTAATATTCACTGGTTGTGGGTTCATTTGCCAACAATGATACTTTTACATCACTGGAGGGTATTCATTGTGAAATGTACATCATTGGCCTATCAGGTAAATGAAGTTGTTAGAAGCATTCATTACAAAGTATTGTGAATCATTCTTCTGTGCTTGACACGTTCATAAACTCGCACTGGTTTTTTTCACCAGTGCCTTATACACAGGAATGGCTAATAAGTTTGTCCATAAACTTCAAGTCCTGCAAAACACAGCCCTTCGACTCATCTTTCCTTCACCCAAATGTTGCTCTAGTTCAATGTGTCGGTGTGATCTTCACTGGGTCTGTGTCAACTTATTGGGCCTCATTACAAGGTTGGCCGTAATAACGATACCGGTAAGACAATACTGTCATCTATTACCGGACGGGTGTATTACGACCCTTGATGCTGGTGCTACTGGCATCACCAAGGACCCGTTGTGACCGGTTAGCACCAACAGGGAATGGGCGCGGGCACACGGCAGCCGTGCCAGTAACAACGGCATGCTGCAAAGTAGGACACATTAAGAGTAGCATGGGCAAGCACTTACCGGCATCCACATGCCAGTAAGAAGGGCTACCACAATGCTGGTAACACCGGCATCATGGGGCAGCCGTTAACAGCAATCTGCTGTGTCCAGACCTGCCACAGGTGCACACAATCAGCAGAGGTGGAGGCAATGGATTCTTGCCCAGCACAAAAGGAGCATTCCCACACACCGCACCCCTTCCAAGTCCAAAATGATACCACTAGCAATTGCTATACAGGAGCTGGAGGACTTCTGGAGGAGAAGGAGGGTGAGAATGAGACAGCACATACCACCAGTGCAGGCAGTGGTATCCTGCAGGCAGCCACCAATCCCACGCATAAGGGCCAGTCCATTAGACTTAACCCCTGCACAGATCCACACCCTGTACCGCCTGGACAGGGACACCATCACCACTACGCCTGCTGCCACCCCTCCATACGGTTTAGCCGTCCCTCAAGGTCCCGGATGGATGACCCACCTGTTGGTTGCACAGGAGGTGGCGTGTCTTTCCTCACAGGGCTGGCCCACTTGTTGGTACATCTCCTCCCCAATACTGTGTCCATTAGATCCCTGTCCAATAGAGTACTGTGGGGTGTCCTGCATGCTTGGTGTGTGCTGCGCGTCCTCCGACATGCATGGTCCTGCTGTGTCTGCGTCTTCCAGCCCCTCATCCTCCTCTGCGCTGTGCTGTATGGATGCTGCCACCTCACCCATTTCACTTGTCGCCGTTGAGTGTGGCCCCTTAACATCACTGGCTGCTGTGCATGCATCCTCGTGGACTTAAGGTGTCTGCTGGGGGGGCCAGAGTTTCCCTCTGTCTGACCTATTTGGCTGGTGTGTCTTTTTGCAAGTGTGCCTTCATGGCACCGATTTGTCCCACCTGGGGCTACTGGCTATCTGTCGCAGCAGGCTCTCATCCTGGTCTCCGGCCTCTGCACCCTTTTAGCGACTGGTCTGTGGTCTTGGGGTGCTGGTTTTGCTTGGACCACCCTAGACATCTAAGGCATGGTGGCGCTATTGTGCCTTCTGCCCATGCATGCAGGTGTTTTCTTCTATGATGCAGCGTGGTCTGCATCACTGTCTGAATCTGTGCCTGTGGGGGATGGAGAGGCAGGGCATCAGTGATGGCTGAACTTACATCATGCTTAAATCGATGTTGGTACAATTTCAGTCATGTGCATTGTTGTGTGCATATTGGAGGGGCGGCCATGGTACTTGCAGGAGTTGGGGGGTTCTTGTTCTGGTGCAGCCATGATGTCTGTTGGGTGGCCTACAGGTGAGTCGTGCCTTGTGTGCTGTAGACATGGATAAGAGGCTGTGTGGCATGTACTGTTTGGTTGTGTCTCCGGTGTGTCATCGGTAGTGGATATGTGTGCACCATGCATTGAAATGGGACAGTGGTGAGGCTGGCATCTCGTGTGTGTGTGTGTGTGTGTGTGTATGTGTGTGTGTGTGTGTGTGTGTGTGTGTGTACGTGTTGTGTGGGTGTACATTTGTGGGCTCATGTGGTTAGTGGCATTGGGGTTTGTTGTGTGTTTTTGTGGCAGAGATGTGGCATTACTCTTAGGGCTGACCACAGGTGGGGGTGATGGGCCATGCATTTGCTTTCATCTACTTGCCATCTGGGATACATCATTGTACTTGGGACATCAGATGTGTGTGGTGGCAAAGGGTCACTCACAGTTATCGGCCGATGATGGGACTCCTGTGTCTGCATGCCCGACTCCCTCTATAGCCTCCATGTCAATCACGGAGCACAGGTCTCCTCCCACTGTGCCAATTTGCTGGGTGAGGAGGACCCTCCACCTGTTGGTTGGCCCTGGATGGTTGGCGGATAAGATGTCACGCACACGCAGCTACAGATCGTCCCATCTCTTGTGGCAGTCTTTCACACTGCGTGGGGTTGTCCCCACTGCAGACACCTTCTGGGCCACCTTCTCCCAGAAGTTGTTCTTGATTTGCGCTGCACGCCGCAGGTCAGAGCAAAAAACTACATTGGCATGCTCAACAAGGCTGTCAGCAAGCATGTTTAGTTCCTCGTCACGGGGCTTGCGCAGGCGAGGTGTATCTTTTCTAATAGCCTTTGACATGGTCTAGATGGCATTGTACAGAGCTCTCAGATCCCGGTCCTGTATGCAGAGGATTGCAATGGATTGTGTTTTTCAAGATGGCCACCGGCGCAAATACTGTTCCGGCACAATGCCGTTACTTCCGGTTCCAGTATTAGTGGTACCGGTATTGGCGGTGCCGGTTTGATCGGTGCATGTGTGAACAGTGCTGGTCATATCGGTATCAGCAATGCCGGTGGTGGTGTCTGCGCATTTGATGATGCCACTATCGGGGGGGGTTTGAGGCCCTTACCGTGTGGCCGTTGCCGGAATGCGCATGCACGCTGCCTCGGAATCTACCCTAGATTCCGACAGCAATGCTACACGGACACAGTACCACCGCCATGCCGGTAATGATAGTTTCTTACTGCCAAACTCATAATGAGGCCCAAGATCATGCTTATGGCTCATTAATGTGTGAAAAATTGGCTCCTCGCTACGAGTGCTCATTGCTGACAGAGTTCTAGCCTAATAAAAGCCTCAGATGGGAAAATGCACGTGCCCTGACAATCCCTCGCTCCCGGTGTATCACTACAGGGGATAGATGTTCCTCCTTGGCAGTTCCCAGACTTTGGAACAAATTACCTATGCAAATCCGTTCAGATACATCATTAGGTTAATTCTAAAAAAATACAAACCTACCTGTTGAAATAAGTGAGGTGGCTTTCTTTCTTTCTTTTTTCAGGTTCTTCTTGGGGCTCATTGATGATACATCTGTTCCTAGATGCAGGTTCTCCTGCCAAAATCCACTAGGAAGAGCATGCTGAAAATAAACACAGAAACTAAACTAAAGTGAAGGCGTCTTAAAAAAAAAAAAAAGAAATACAACACAAGATATTGAAGAATTGTCAGCTTTATCATGTTAACTTAGATGTTTGGCTGTTAGCTACCGGGACCACATAGGTAGTCTCCTGTGTTTTAATACATTTTATTAATTTAGCAACTCTGCTAAATTCTGTGCTGGCTGTAGATTTCGTATTTAAAGCAGCGAGCTGTACTTTTCCTCTGACTGACGCGGTATCCCGCCCTCTCCTTGACGCTACACACGCATCTTTACAGCAAGTCACGTGGACGCTCAGCCATTTTCTGTTTTGACACACACGGTGTTTTACAGGGTGAGAGCATGTGTTCATCTTGCTTCCTGGAGAATGGAATCAAAACCATCAATCATTATGGTGTCTTGGGGATAGCAGGATGTGACATTATAGACAGTTCCGTAGCTGCATCATTTGCAATGCCAACATGATGTCTATGCGAAAAGAGGATAACTAGAAAAAACAAGGAAACTGGTAACACAGAAGGTGATGGCATCATGCATTTGAAAGCACACTGTGCAATTGCTGGAATTAGAGTACAAATGTGAAATGGTGTCTCATTACACATGAATTACCATTTGAACACGGAATACATTTCCAGAAACATAGATAATATGCATGCAGCGGTTTAACTTCCATTGCACTACTGTTTTAGTAGTCACGGACAGTCTAAGAGTGTCTGCTTCCTGGGGTGAACCGACATGCGTGTGCCTGCTCTATGAAATGAGGCTACACTGGTTTACGGACAATCTAGACACGTACAAATGTGAAATGGTGTCTCATTACACATGAATTACCATTTGAACACGGAATACATTTCCAGAAACATAGATAATATGCATGCAGCGGTTTAACTTCCATTGCACTACTGTTTTAGTAGTCACGGACAGTCTAAGAGTGTCTGCTTCCTGGGGTGAACTGACATGCGTGTGCCTGCTCTATGAAATGAGGCTACACTGGTTTACGGACAATCTAGACACGCCTGACGCTTTTCCCCAAATACTCTGTCACTTTGTGAATGATTCGCCATCTCAATGCACTGTAGATGTGTCATCGCGTTTCCTAGCACCCAGCCTGTCCAGTGTAATTCTATCATCTGACCCCCTACTGAGACCCTTAGCATCCTTGGAGAGGCGTTTGGTGTGTTTTCTTCTACCCCACCTTACTGAAGAAAAGTGCATGTTATTATATAGCATCATAAAGCAGGTGCACTTGATTGTCTACTTCCTCTGTGACTGAGGTAATGTGTGGTAGCAATACAAGGTGGAAATCAAGACTCACACAGATATATCCATCTTTCAGGGCAGTTGACATACCCGCATTTAGAATAAGGCTCAACAAATGGCCAGCACATAGTTTTTGACTGTCTACTAGAGTAGTAGTGCCTTTAATGTCAATGCCACAAATACGAAGAGGAAATATGTTGCATCCAAATCTGGATATGATTTAGGCGATTTGGAGTCTCCAGGTTGTTCCCACATGTTGCATGTAATTGGAAATGATATTTGTGACATCTGCCCATATCAGAACTAGAATGGCATGGACATAACATGCCTGTGCTGAAGGGAGTAGTGTGCACTGCAAACCAGGGTGATAGGATTAAACCTTTACATACTCCACATGCCTCAGTTAATTTGAAGGACCAATGTTCAAAATCGCGTTGTGAATCTGCAGGAAGGATGGCATCAAGCCTTGTGCAATTATAATGCTTCCAAACCAGCCTTGTATTCATTGCCAGTGTATACATGGCTCTATTCTTTCATAAATTCAGCTAGGGTTGGTGGTCAAAGATTACTAGTGCTGAAGACGTGTTAAAATAAGGCAGTGAGGTGGTTTTATTTATGATTGCTATTCTAACCTCATTTACTCTGGAAGGCTCAGAGCCTGATTGCTAGCTGTCAATTAGATTTGCTACTGGTGCAGCTCAGTGATGCTGACCTGTTATCTGGATCTGAGTAGAGTGGGTACCACTGCACGGACATTAAGCTTCGTGTCCTCTGGAATATGAAGAGATTGATTGCTAGCTCTGAGTATATTGTTTACTGCTGCATTGGAATGAAGCCGTCCTCTCCTCTGGAATATGCAGAATCTGAGTGGGGTAGTTTGGGTACCGTTGCATGGGAATTACGCTTCCTGTCCTCTGGAATGCGAAGAGCTTGATTGCTAGCTGCGGAGTAGATTGGGTACCGCTGCATGGGAATTAAGCTGTCACCTCAACTGGAAGGTACAGAGCCTGATTGCTCCCTCTGCAGGAGAATGGGGACTATCCTGTTCTTTGGTGGTTGCAGAGTCTGATTGGTGGCTCTGGAGGGAGTAGATTGGGTTCCGCTACATGGGAAGGAAGCTGTCTTTGCCTGTGGAATGCACATAGCCTGAGTGCTAGCTGTGGAGCAGGTTGAGTACCGCTGCATGAGTATGAGGCTTCTTGGCTTCTGGAATGTGAAGAGATTGATTGCTATCTCTGCGTAGATTGGGTATTGCTGCATGGGAATGCAGCTGTCCTCTTCTCTGGAAGGTGCAGAGCCTGGGTGGGGTAGTTTGGGTACTGCTGCATGGGAATTACGCTTCCTTTCCTCTGGAATGTGAAGATCTTGATTGCTAGCTGCGGAGTAGATTGGGTGCCACTGCATGAGAATTAAGCTGTCACCTCAACTGGAAGGTACAGAGCCTGATTGATCCCTCTGCAGTAGAATGGGGCCTATTCTGTTCTTTGTTGGGTGCAGAGTTTGATTGATGACTCTGAGTAGATTGGGTACTGCTAAATGGGAAGGGAGCTGTCTTTGCCTCTTGTAATACACAAAGCCTGACTGCTAGCTGTGGAGCAGGTTGAGTACCGCGGCATGAGTATGAAGCTTCTTGGCCTCTGGAATGTGAAGAGATTGATTGCTATCTCTGAGTAGATTGGGTATTGCTACATGGGAATGCAGCTGTCCTCTTCTCTGGAAGGTGCAGAGCCTGGGTGGGGTAGTTTGGGTACTGCTGCATGGGAATTTCGCTTCCTTTCCTCTGGAATGTGAAGAGCTTGATTGCTAGCTGTGGAGTAGATTGGGTGCCACTGCATGAGAATTAAGCTCTCCCGTCCTACGGAAAGTGCAGAGCCTGATTTCTAGCTGTGAAATAGATTGTGTACCGCTGCATGGGAATTCAGCTTGCTGTCCTCTGGAATGTGAAGAGATTGATTGCTAGCTCTGAGTAGATTGGGTATTGCTGCATGGGAATGAAGCTGTCCTCTCCTCTGGAAGGTGCAAAATCTGAGTGGGGTAGTTTGGGTACCGCTGCATGGGATTTATGCTTCCTTTCCTCTGGAATGTGAAGAGCTTGATTGCTAGCTGTGGATTATGGGTATCGCTGCAGCTGAATGATGCTGACTGACCTCTGGAAGGCACAGAGCCTGATTGTTAGCTCTGAATAGATTGGGTATTGCTGCATGGAAATGACGATGTCCGGTCCTCTGGAAGGCCGAGCATGATTGCTCCCTCTGGAGCAGAATGGGGATTATCCTGTTATTTGGTAGGTGCAGAGTTTGATTGGTGGATCTGGAGTAGATTGGGTACGGCTACATGGGAAGGAAGCTGTCTTTGCCTCTGGAATGCACAGAGCCTGAATGCTAGCTGTGGAGTAGGTTGGGTACCGTTGGATGGGTATGAAGCTTTCTGACCTCTGGAATGTGAAGAGCTTGATTGCTAGCTCTGGATTAGACTGGGTACCGCTGCATGTGAGTGATGCTGACTGACCTCTGGAAGGCAAAGAACCTGATTGTTAGCTCTGAGTAGATTGGGTATTGTTGGATGGAAATGAAGTTGTCCTGTCCTCTAAAAAGGGCAGAGCCTGATTGCTCACTCTCGAGTAGAATGGGTACTATCCTGTTCTTTGATGGGTGCAGAGTCTGATTGGTGGCTCTGGAGGGAGTAGATTGGGTTCCGCCACATGGGAAGGAAGCTGTCTTTGCCTCTAGAATGCACATAGCCTGAGTGCTAGCTGTGGAGTAGGTTGGGTAATGCTGCATGAGTATGAAGCTTTCTGGCCTCTAGATGGTGCAGCGACTGATTGCTCGCTGCATAGCAGCAACGGTGCAATTGCATGGGAATGAAGCTGTTCTGTCCTCTTTACTAGCTGTGGGTAGATTGGTCATTGCGAGAGAATAAAACGACACTGTTGAATATCTTTATCTTTTCTTCATCATTCTGAATCAAGTAGACTTTTAATATCTGTATGTATTCACCTAACGTTTTGAAATCAGCATTTTGCTTTTCAAATATTTGCCATTCTTACCAACTGGTAGCGAGAAATGTAGTGGGGAATATTCAAAATGGAGGCTATCTCTGGAGAGAGGTTGTGGGGTAATACTGGTTGGATTTCTTTTTTTTCTGAGACTTTTGTGTGTTTCAGATGATGTACTTCAGGCTTGGGTTTGTGTTTACAGGCTGTGATGTGCCTGCTCATTTTAGATTTCTGTCTAAACATTTCAGTACATCCTAACAGGTTGTGAAGGGATGGGGCATTTTTGGTCTATGAATGGTTGTTCAATTATAATGGCCCACACACAGGACCAATGCCAGCTACCACCGATCAGTTCAACCTTCAACTCTAAACTCAACTACCCGCTACCGGATCCCTGCGTTGAGCCATGGAACAGAAGATCATAAAACATCTCCCTTTCAATAGAGCTTAAAGGAAATACACTAGTACGTGAAATGGAAAGAAGAACTAGTCATAAAAAATATAATCTTTGAACTTGATAGGACAACCAACATTGCGCCTGAGAGGATCACCACTTCCACTTCAATGTCACACTCCTTGACACTCACCCAGTCATCAAAACAGACCTTGTTATTCCGCTGTGTCTCCAACACCCTCTCGTTAACTCTTTACACATCCACCTGAGGCCCTCCATCACTCAACAATCTACCAATCCATGCTGGCACCAACTTTGGCCCAGCCTTCCTTCCTCTTAACAATTCAAAAGGAGAAACTCCAGTCACCACATTGGGCATGGCGGGATATGCCCACAACATGTCACAAAACGGACTCTGCACTGACATATGGTTGGCAAACACACCCTTTAACTGTCCTGTTTACCCTTGCCACCAAATAATCTCCCTGGGGATGGTAAAGAGCTGTTCTCCAATTCTTGATGCCCTTCTCACTTAGAAACATCTGTATTTCCCGCAAAGTAAACTGAACCCTGTTATCAGTCACTAACATCTCTGGAGACCCGTTTCTTCCAAAAAGTTCATGCACATACTTAATCACACTCAACGTGGTTGGCATAGACTTGCACGCCAACTCACACCACAACTGCTAATGTGTATCATTCCTGAGGATTCAAACTTTGCATGGGACCAATGAAATCCACAGCTAACTTGACCACGGTGTCTTGGACCAATCCACAATTTGCATAGGTACTCTTCGACACTGCACACCCTTATCAGTGGTACAGCAAACACCACACCGCTCCACCATCCGATTAACTTCTTTGTACATTCCTAGCCACCAACAACATTCACTCAAACACCTCTTTGTATGAGTTTCCCCCACCTGACCCTTGTGTGCCATATTCAATAATCTTTCATGTCCACCTTCAAGAGGCGACACCCTGTGATCACGTATTGACACCCCATCTTCCACAGACACCTCCTCTTGGACCTTCGCATACACTTGCATCTCTCTGTCCAAAACCCTCTCTCCAGGCCACCCATTCAACACATTATGTTCTACTCGCACCAACACTTCATCATGCACCAACATGCTCTTCCATCATCTGCAGTTGTGTTCTGTCCATGCCTAATAGACCTTGCCATCTCACCATCTCCTTCTACATCATCCTTGCCCCCAACATCTGGTAATGGCGACCGAGACAAACAATCAGCTCTTACATTCCTGTTTCATGTAACATATTCCATAATATATATATACTCATGCAACTTAGAAGCTAGTCGGGCTAACCTTGGCATTGTTTTACCTGAACCTCCAGCTTGCAATACCTTCAATAACGGTTTATGGTCCATTCTGAATTTAAAAAACATACCCCAAACATAAGACTTGAAATGTTGCATGCCCCATACACAAGGGAGCACTTCCACTCAATTACAGAGTATTGCCGTCCCACTTTGCGCAAAGTGCACAAAGAAAACACTACAGTGCACTCCTTCCCCACATTCACTTCATTGTGAAACACGTTTCCCTCTCATTGGTCCATTCATAGTTCAAGCCCTTGTGCAACAACTCCCTGAATGGTTCCAACAATGTGGCATATCCTGGAACAAACCTTACATAATATCCACTCAAACCCATGAAAGATAACAAGCTTTCTATATCTCGTGGCCTTGGTGCTTGTTTAATAGCCGTGACTAATCCCTCCCTGGGGTTCACTCCATCTGCAGATATCATGTGTCCTAATTATTCTACCAAAGCCTTTATAAACACACACATCTTTTTGCAAGGTCATGCCTCTCATGCAGTCTCTTTCTGACAGTATTCTGTTGTGTTTGCTTTCATATCACCCATAAACCAATAAATCATCTTGAAATGTCAATGCTCCATTCAAACCCATGAACAATGCATGCATAACACATTGGAAAACAGAAGATGCAGATGTCAGTCGAAAAGGCATCTGTTTCGACTGATACACTCCTTTTGGCATCACAAAAAAACAGTCAAAGGTCTGAAGTCTGGAAGCAGTTGAATCTGTTGGTATGCAGCTCTTAAATCAAGAGTTGAAAAACACTTAACGTTTGCCAAATTTGAAGTGAGGCCTTCGAGTTTTGTCAAGAGGTGGCAATCCACCCAAATTGCTAATTTAAGTTCCCTCAATTCTGCACACAGCCGAATGTCTCCATTCATCTTTCTCGCCACCACCACTCGTGACAACCACAGCAACGACTAAGTTCAATTATTTGTTCCTTGACCATATTCTCCAAGTGATCAACAAGTTCCTACTGCACACTGAAAGGTACAGCCCTTACGCATTGTCTGACAGGTTATGCATTGTGCTTCAATTTGATCTGATGCATAAAACGTTTAGGCTTCCAAGCCTATCCTCAAAAACATCATCATGCTCTTGAAGGATCTTCTCCAGTTCACACTTGTCAGGTATAGCTAAAACCTGCTCCTCACTGCTCAGATCCATTACCATCCACAAACGTGCCTGTGTTTTCCAACCAAGCACATTAATACCTTTGGTTGGCACATAAATCCTGTCTTCAGCAGAGCGTCCCTTAAATTGTAGTTGCACATGAGAATCGTACGGCTCTGGAGCAATCCAGGCGTTCAGCAAACCTATGTGAATAAAATTAATTTGGTAACTTTCCTGGTATATTATATTGACTTAGCACCAGAGTCTGCAACCATGTTAACGTGTCTGCTGAAAATCTTCACCTTACATCATAGAAATTCTTTCATTTTAGCAGTCACATTTTTCATGCCAACCCATCAGCACAATGTTTTCCATATTGCTATTGTCTTCTGCATCACTTTCAACTCAAAGTTCACCCGGCCTCCTCTGCCGCAATGGCATGTCTTCGCAAAATGACTAACACCTCTGTACCATGCCACATTATCTGCCCAACTCTGGACACAACTTGCTGGATGCAATATGGTCAACACTGCCACAACGGTAACACTCCCTGGTGTCACGCGTGATGCCTCTTCCTCCTCTTCTTGCATTCATCCCTCCTACGCTTGACAGTGTTCTTATGGTTCTTTCATTGACAAATAAGATCATGATGGATTTTCTCCACTTTGCTTATCCAAAGCCTTAACACCACTTGAAAACACCTCTATACTTTTTGCAATTTAGACCACCTGATCCAGGGTTAGATCCCTGCAACATAGTTAGCTTTCTTGAATTCTTTTATTGTTGCAATGTGCCACAATTTGATCTCTCAAGTGCTGGTCAATTAAATGTCCAAACTCACAATCCACTCCCTAGATCCTTAGAGCAGCCACATACTCCTTCACTGACTCATCTGCACCCTGCTGGCGTGTGTAGAAGTGATGCCTCTCTAAAATAACATTAGACCGCAATTCATAATGTCTCTTCATTCGCAATACTGCCTCCATATATTCATCTAGATTTTCTCCCTCCACTTGTAACACGGCCAAATGTTAAGCACAGTCTGTCCTTCCAGACCCAGGGCATTAACCAACAATGCAGCCTTCTTTTCAGGTTTATATATTGCTAGATTGCTGGCCATTAAGTAAGTTTCAAATGCCCTGATACACCCCACTCCCATTCTATTGGTGGCTTGCCTGGGGTTGCTAAAAATGGTGGCGGTGACTTGGCCTGTTCAATGCTGGCCATAATGCCTGACACAACTTGTTAAATAAATGTGAAAGTCTTTTCAACAGTCAATGGCCAATGATTTCTTCACACTCGCCGCTTACGTTCCAATGTAATATGACTTTACCACAGATCAGGCACTTTATCTCCCTAAGTGAGGTTTGGTCACCAATCAATACAATCAATTCACGCCCCTCAAGCCTCTCCTTCAACAGAGATATAATCTGTCAACTCCTCTTCTAGAAAATCTCATCGCCCCCTCCAGCTTATGTCATGCTCTGCCGAAGGAACGGAGTGAACAGTGCTTCTCCGTGTCACTGTCTTCAATCACTTCATACCGACCAGCCTTTGTTTTTTTGTTTTTTATCAGTGCAGGCCCATCACAACGTGGTCCCATGTCACCACTTCTGGTGATGAAAGAACTACTCAAAGTATGAGTGGTAGTTCATTTATTAAGGTCTCGCACACAGGACCAATGCCAGCCACCACAAATCAGCTCTACCCCAACTGTCAACTCAACTGCCTGCTGTCGACGCCCAGCGTTCCATTCTCGTGTTCCATGGCATGTTGCGTAAGGACACCTCACACCATGGAACAGAAGATCATACCAACATTCTACTTAAGATGTTTTTTTATATATATTGAATATAATATCTATAATAAAAAGTGGTTTCCGTTGTGGTAACTACGGTAAGTGGTTTCAACCCGGCGCTCCACCTAAGTCAATGCCTAGCGCGTGATGCACAGCTGGAACCCTTATTTATATATTTTTATGTCTAAAGTTCTTTTATTTCTGAATGATGTACCCTTATATCACGCCCCTCTCGTTGAATCCCCCCGGTCTCACTGAACCAAGAAGTAGGTTGTTTTGCAAAGTTAAAAGATTTGTTTGATGGATTTGAACAAGATATATATATATCACACTTTTATGAATTTGAACAATATCTAGATATCACCCTATTCATATGTATGCAATGATCAGCATTGGATGATATCACAACAATAAACTATCTCTTTAATCAGTAGGAGTATGGATGAGAAGAATAATGTAGCATAGAATAAACTTTGTTTGGATTCAATGAAATGCAATGATAGGAAATTAATGCAGCTTTTGTGTGTTCAATCAAATGCAATGTAATCACTCTTTCCCCATGATACTACTCAATCCCCCCTAATATGCAATATAGAGATGGAAGGGGAGAAAACAGGTTTCAGGAATAAACACTCTACAAATGCAGTTTCAATCCCAATTCCCCCAGCAAGCTTAGAGAAAAACAGGAATGATTTTAAAACAGGTTGAATGCTTTTGAATGAGATTTTAAATTAATAGGGAAAACACTGAAAATGACTTTAAATAACTAAATGGGATTCAAATCTAGTGGGAGTGGCTTTGGATTGCTTCAGGTAGACACTAGCAATGATGGTTGAATAACTAGCAGATAGGAAACTGAATTCAGAGATTGAATGCAAGAAATAGCTATTCTACATGTGATGAAATGGAGCCAAATGCCGATTCACGGCAAACTTTTCGTTTCGTTTCTAGCATGTATGATTCAAAAGTTACAGAGGTTTTAGTAGAGGTCGATTTTTCTCAAAAAGAGTCAAGATTTTCAAATGAAAGATGCGCTTTTGAATTACAAACAAGAATTTTCTTTACACTAAGGGAGGCTATGAAGATGCAAGATACCCAACGGACAGCCACCAGAACAGCGGCGCCTCCACTCTGACTTTTGTTCACCAAGACACTTGTCCTTCTACAGCAAAAATATTAGCGCAAAGATATCATCACTACAATTAACAAAGGACTATGGGTAAGGGAAAGATTCAGAAAAGACAAAAGAGATTCTACACTGCAGTTCTGGATATGATGGAATGGGTTGGATTGGATTACTTAAGACTAAGAGATTGGCTATGGACAATTCTATGCTAGATACACACAACTATGGTGTTGGAATAGGCCCGTCAGGATCTGATAAAAGGGTTTGTACTGGAATCTGCTAGCCCACCAGACAGGATTCAGGCACCCGGTTGCGCACTCAGCACGGCACTCTGCTCTCTGCACGGCACTCTGGACTGGATCTGACGGGTTGGTTCTGGGTTACAGCTCCGCTCTACTGGTTTGGATCTCTGGGTTCTGGCAAGAGTTCTTGGCAAGAAGCAGATAACAGCACAGCCAGGCTGTTCAATTTTGATGTGCCCCTTGGAAGTCTGGGGTTAAAATCAGGTTGCAAGATTTTAAAGGCCAAGCTGAGAAGGGTTCAGCTTTAGAATTAGGCCTTCTGCTTTCAGAGTTCTGGAGTCTTTATCTGTGTTCTCCTGCAGAGCGCTTCGCCAGAAAAACAGTTGATGGGTGAATGTGTGTCTGTGCCTCTAGGTCCTAAACAGTCCCTATTTATCTATTTCCCAAAGGGGTGGATAGGCTGATTAAACCAAGCCCACCCTCTAGGGATCTGATTGGTCATAGTCTTCCCTCTCTCCTGATTTGAGAAAGAAATAAAGTGTCATAGTGATGCTGCAATTTACAATCCAGGGAAAAACCTCCCCCTTGTTTCTTCACAGAAAACCTATTTTTCAGATAAAGCATATTTACAATATGACCAATTTGTTAATTATACATATTCACATCACTTATTAAATACAGCACGTTTCTGTCCGAGTCTCATCTTCTTAAGAGTTTCGGTTCAAAACTGACCGTTTCTTGCGCTTTTGGTTGGTTACCCAGTGTCAGATCTGTACACATTTTCCCACATACATGCACAAGACATCTGGGCATAATCCTGTAAACTTTCATATTCCTAGCATGATCACAATTGCTACAATATCAACATTTTAGTTGTCCGGTCTCTGAATATCACACAGGGTTCAGAGTGGTTTCAAATTATGAGCGGCTTTTTTATATTAACAACCTATAAAACACAGATTTTTCCAAGTTTTACACAGTCTTCTATGAATCTTTTTCCAAAAACATATTTCCTTGAAGTTTCAGATAAACATATCCGTCTAGCCCGCCTCCAAGGTTTGGCTGGGCCAGAGCAACCTGAGTGTCTCTTCCTTAGCAGTTGGTTTCTATTGACGCTTGAATTTGCATTTCCATTCATTCAAGGGAGCCTTTTGTCCGAACAACAGGCCAAAATCTCCTCCCACTTCCCTTAACAACTCAATGCCAGTTCCTGAGCAGAGAACAGGAGGAAAATTCCTTTGTTTGGGGAGAAGCTGTGGAATGTCCAGTGTAGCTGCCATAAATTCACTTTAAAACACTGTTTAAAAATGGGCTTTTCTAAAATACAATTTACATTTTCTACAAATATCCACACAGATCTCTTCATACCAGTCTTTTTTAACACATAGAAATTGAATTGTAGCAACCCATATTGCTTTTGATGGCAATTCTCTTCTTTTCTACAATTTGATTTAAGACACAAGTTTTAAACTGACAGTATAAGTAATGAGAGCTTTTTGACACAGGCGAGCGGTGGTACTGTGCCCATTTGTGACATATTTTTCCCATGCAAGCACCTTTTGAATGTGGATTTTTTTATGATGAAAGGTGTTTCTCCTGACATTGTGCTTATGGGGGTTCCTTAAATAAGGTGATGGTGAACACCCCACAAGGATGTTGGATCTTCTCTGCTGTTTGAGAATCATTATTTTGCAAATTTAACACCTAAGTAAAAACTGATTTTAGGCACTTCTGGGTGTTCCTTGGGATGTAGCACTGCCTTTTCAAGCAGTTCTATTTTAGTCTGTGGGCAGCCCAATGCCAGGTTTTGGCAGTGTGGTCTCTTGCTTTACCATTGAAATAAGCAAAATGGATTGGCAGCCTATTTTTCAGGTTTCCCTGCATGCTTCTCAGCGATTTTTAGCACACATAAGGCTTTTCGGCGGCCATTCTGTTGTTTTTGATGAAAGCTGAAAGCAGCACACAGTGATGTTGTAGGGCATAGACTAGTGGGTCAGAACATCCCACACTACTTGTATGGCAAGTTTGATCAGCCACTGAGCCAGACTTACGCTATTTGCATTCTAAGCTCCAGAATTCCGTTGTAACCATGGCTAGATCATATTCAAGTATGTTTCAATCAGAGTTCGAATTGATCAAGGTTATGTATAATACCAACACCAACACCTCCTTACACAAGCCTGATTGGCATGTTATCAGTAAAGATAGCATTTACATGTTTAGAACATATTTGGCATGGGCAGGTGTAGACTAATGCCAGGAACTTTAAAATGTTGCGACCAGAACATCAATAGTAAAGGAAGAGGTTAATATACACTATGCTGCAAAGACATGATTCCCATAAACAAAACATATTTATGTATTCTCTATGGACTGACTTATATGAGTGGTTAGTTTTTGAAGGGCAGACAATAACAGGTAAGCATAGTTTTATATTTATTGTGGCTAGCACCTTGCGCCCTACTATTGAGTAACTTGGCATACATGCAACTACAATGAAATGGTTAGGTGGTTGGATGCAATGCCCTTCTGCCAATATTGTTCACCTGGCTGTGCATGGCTCTGTAGGAAAGGTTGGTGAGGGTTGTCTGCATGCCAAGATGAAAGCTCTGTTTGCTTTTTAATGGGTTTGGATGGGTGCAGGCAACCAGAAGGGGAGCCCCAGGGTTCTGAAGTATTAATTGAGAGTGTGTTTTTGATAGAAGATGGAAACGGTGGGTCTTTGGAAGGCAGTGAGTGAAATGTAATGTTGCAAGAACATTAGTAAATACAGGGGTTATTTGAGGAGTGTGTGGATGGTCAGGTATTTTGAGTATTGTTACTTCTTGGCAGCAAGCAGTATACCAATTTTAGTTTTTCTGGTATGTGCTTCTATATCCTGCACTGAGCTTTCACAAATTGGCGGGTTATCTCAGGGATGGTAAACTAAGGGCTAGTCAGGATTCTAAGAGTATTCTGATTTGGTATCAGGTAATATTATACCTATATATATATGGTCGCTGTATATAATGTCGCTGGGAAAAAGTTGTGGTGACATTAATATAGGTGACCATATATATAGGGACAGCGGCAGCGGGGCTTGCCGGGGTGTCCCCCGCTCCCCATGAAAAATCAAACAGGGTTTGGGTGTTGCGGGGGTGTCCCTGCATGTTCCATGTAAAAATGTCCCCACAAAAAAACAGAAATTGTTCGCCGATTTTTTTGTATGGCGATATTTTTGAGGGGACATTATTACATGGAACCTCTGATTTGAAGTGCGTTTGAATATTTTAATGAAGCAACATAATTCCAGGTAGCACCCATATATATTATAAAGCAGTGAGGAGCTGGGAGTGAATGCTCTTTAATAGCAGGACAAAGGTGGGTAGTTCTGACATGATGAAATTTATTGAAATGCCCTTTATCCATTGTCCAATTTGGTGTGTTGTTGGCTATGGTAGGATATCTGTTGCATAGCTTTGGTTTGTTCCTGTTTTCTCTCATATCTTTCAAGTTGGTTGGTTGATGCACCATGTCTTGTGCAGTTTCCTGAACATCAGTAATTTCGGAGATGGTGGTAATGATAGATGTGTTGGATTGCAAGGCATCAGTTTAGCTTTAGTAGCATTGAGTTTAGGTTGCCACATGTGCAACACATGTTTTAATATATGGAGTGCCTTTTGCAGATTGTTCTTAAGCTTGTGGCTTATTTAAGCGTCCTCTGTGTATTTGTAGCAGGTGATGCTAGATCCAAAATCCAGATCCATTGATGTGGTTTAGGTGGGGTATCATGTAGAATTTGAACAGAAGTGATGAGATTGTGGATTCCTGCAGCACGCCACAGGTCTGTGGGCTAGGTTTGGCATAACAATGGTTCCAGTTCTGGATGTGATGAAGGAGGTAATCCTGCCTAGAGCTGTTTCTTTAACTTCAATGTCTTCTAGCCCTTTTACAAGGATCTCAAGGCACATTGTCTGAAATGTAGCTAAAATGTCCAGTAGGATGGGTGTTCTCTACGAGTTGTCAGCAGCGCTGCAAGTGTGTCCCAGATTGAGCACAGAGCTAATTTTGAACTCCTGGGTGGTCTGATGTGTTTCATCTAGGATGATGTTGATTTTGATGAACTCAATGATTTCAATGAACTCCTGGAGTTTACCATATATTAATTTTTCCCAGAGTTTCCCAATGAAAAGTAGTATTTGAGATTGTCATTAGATAGCTGGATCATTTAGTCCGCTGTGGGCCTTTTGAACAGAGTTCTGATGAAAGCAAACTTCATAGGGGATGAGCTTGTAATTGAGGGAGAATAGGAAAATAGAAATTAATTTAGGATATTTCATTATGATTTTGTAAAAATTGGGAGGGAACCAATCCTCGGGAGATCCAGTTGTGTTGCATAACTTTATGGTAGTGAGTAGGCAATCTAAAGAGACGGCAAAAAAGGTTAGAGAGAAGGTGGAGGAAGGTGTCAGTGGTGTCTCGTTATTAACCTATGATGGTGAATGTCCTTTATTGTCCTGGTTTTCTTGGTTGAGGGTCTTGTTAAAATGTGCAGCAATTTTATTACAGATTTCCTGAGTCAGAGTAGGAGTTTTGTCTCAAAATGTCAGGTGTTTGAATTAGTGGACGATCATTTTCTTCTTGCTGCGTTAAGCTTAATCAATTGAGTAGTGTGCTTTCTTTGCCTTTATGAACTGTTCCATGCAGAATCATAACTGTTGATGATTTGTGAATTTGCAGGTTTGTTTTTCTCCCATAATATCTGGAATGTACATGTTTTCTTTTTCATGTGGTTTAATTTGCTAGTGAACCATTTAGTTAGTTTCTACTTTTGTGAGTTTTTGAAAGCGTTCTTATGGATGATACTGTTCAAGGTTAAAATAAACCAGCTATGAATGTTGTGGAGCTTGGCATGCAGTGAGGTTGTTTTTTAAATCTGTTTGGACGGATACATGGTGTCCTTCTTGTCTTTCTAGCAGAGTGTTGATTTATATTTCCTTCTATATCCTGGTCATTGCTGATACCTCTTTGGAAGGTTCTGAAAAAGGTGTTGTTTCTGAGAATATTCTTAATGGTATGGATAGGTGAACTCCCAGGTAAGGCCTACTGGAGAACAGGTGTTGATTATATTTGTGTTGCAGAAAATGTTATTCCGAGTGTGACTGGCTATTTGAGCGGGACCCATCACCAGATTGTTTGAGGTGTGATGCAGCAGAATTAGCACTGTGTCGGAAAGGAGGTCTGTATATATTAAGAAGGTGGGGTGGATGGAGCAGGTCAGGGAGAGCAACTCACATTTCAGGATGATGCCCTTCAAGGAGAGTGTGACTGTGAAAGACACTCTGTGAACCCATGCTATACCTCCTCCTCTCCTATTGTTACAATGAACACTAATAATAATAATAATAATAATAATAATAATAATAATAAGAATGTGAAACCTGTTGGGGAGTTTCATGATTAACTTGGGCTTGGTCATGAGAAAGCCAGGTTTCCATGAAGAGGGGTAGGTTTAGTTTGTCTTAGCAGAGTAAGCCAAAAAGGTCTGATGAGTTTTTGGAGATGGAGCATGCGCTGATGAAGAGCATCTTGTGCCCATCATTCCTAGGCAGGTTTGATCGGTTGAACACATTTCATTGGGTCACTCATGGTTGATTTTCCTTGTTTATAAGGTTTACATGTTGAGACTTTCAGACTTGGAGAGTATGAGCAGGTTTCTAGGGTGTCTGGTTCATCTGTGTGTCGTTCCTGCACAGTTCAGGGGGTGGTGAATGCTCTCTGGTGATGATTGGTGTAGTAGGCACGTCTTCTTCCAGGTGGAGTATGTTGCCTAATTACATCATGGCAAAGGTGTTAGGTAGGTGGTATGTCCTCCTGCTTTGGTTGAGTGGATGTTTCATGAGGTTTGTAGAGATAAAGGCTGTGTACTGTAATCCCTTTGCAGTCTCTTATTGACTGTTCCAAAGGAATGGCAAAGGCCCCTTACAATTCTTTACTTCCTTTCTGATTCTGGTATCTTCGTGGTTTGTAGGCCTCTGTAGGCCATCCACGGGTTGAGGAGGTATAAGCAGAGTGAGGTTTGGCGAGTGTATTGAAAGGGAAGGGCCAGTTAAGCTGGGGTTGATAGGTATTGTTCTGTTTAATTCGGAGCCAGTGTTGCGGTTCGCTAGTTGGGATTTTCTTTGTGCTTTAGGGGAAGATAACTCGGGTGTTTTTGATGTGGTACAATTGCTCTGATTCCTCCTTGATGTTAATCCCTCTACAATGTTGGTTCACTGGCAGACTAGGATTTGTCACAAAAATACTGGTGGCTGTTAGTTTGTTGTCCAGATGGATGGGATGGTGATCAGGGGTCTGGCCGTCTAATGGCTTCCCTGGCAGCTACAGCAGGTGTGTGTGTCTATATTATTGCAGAGGCTATATGTAAGTGCTATAGGGTTGAAAGTTGCATGGTGTGAGAAACCATACATAGGTTACTCTATTTCTGATTCTAGTGGCATTTATAGGACCCCACATGTAGACTGAACCAAGGCACGCCTGTTTCAATGCGAATACCTGTGAAGATGGCAAGTTAACAGAATAAATACATTGTCAGAGATTTACGGAAGTGCCTGTTATTATGCACCTTCCAAAAACTCAGGCGTAGCCCGTTCCATAAACGAGGTGTGCGGTCAGAGAAGCTCTGATCATCCCTACAGCTGCATTTGCCTCTTGGCATTTGGAGAATAGACAGATTCTATGAACGAAGGAATTGGTATGATCTGAAAGGATGGTAAATATGCTGGAGCCAAACCATGCCAGCATTTGAAGACCATGCACAGGATCTTACACTCAACTCTGCAGTTGACAAGGAGCCAGCACAGGGGACACAGAGGCATACTTAGGAAGGCCACTGCCCAGGCAAACTGCTTCATGTTGTACCCCTAGTAGACATGACAGCTGATAAACAGGTACCCCCATGTACAGAACATTGCACTGATCCAATCGGGCATTCAGTAGAGTCCAAATAACAGTGCTGGCATCTTCTTCGTTCAAATAAGGGCGAATGCGTTTAATTGGAATGTATATAATGCTGTCTTTGTGACTTCTCCAAGTTGATGTTTTAAATGTAAATTAGATTGCTAGTAAACCCCTGCGTGTATTATCTCATCAGTAAAGGTTAGATGAGTGACAAATAAAGCCAGTGCTGTTCAACTTTATGGAGATTATGTCTAGCGCCCAAAAGAATAATTTCTGTTTTCCCTGAATTCAGTTGAAGTCTGTTGTGTAGCATCAAGCTCTCTGCTTCACTATAACTTTATCTAGGTATTCGAAAGGTCAGTATGTATGCAGGTAACACAATGATGCAATCGAACAAGCAAACTGAATGAGCCCAGCTGTAGTTCTGTAGGCAAACCATGCATTCTTCCATCCAGTTATGTGTTAGGTGTGCCACCATGAGCAATGGCGCAATCTAACAAGTCAAATGGACGTGCCACCGTCATGCTGGCAGAACAGAGAGGCATGCAAACTATGATATATAAGCATGCAAGCAGGGGTATTGCTAGGTCTGTAAAAGGCCTGGGGCTACGCTAATGTCGGAACCTTCGCGACTGGGGCTAGCTAGCCTTTTGGTTGCAGCTCCTGAGATTCTATCCGGGGCTAGAACCAAAAGACCAGGGGCTATAGCCCCCTTAGCCCCCCTAGCAACGCCCCTGCATGCAAGCCTGATTAGTTAATTAAGCCTAATGCTCGTCCTCCTGGCAGTGGTAACATTGTTCAGCAGGATGGAGATCCAATCTAGCTACATGCCATGTAAGCATGCAGGGCTCAGAGATGGGTTGAATGCTAGCTATGCAAGCTGATATACAGAGCTATGCAACTGTATTGCAGGCACACAATGTGATTGAGTCTAGCTGTATGGTAGGTATGCAGGCAAACACAGTGTTTTCGGTATGCAGGCAAAACACAATCAGCTATGCAACTGTTGTGCATTCAAACGTAGTAAGTTATTCTAGGCATTTGCTAGGTGTACAGGAAAATACAACACGTTCATACTAGTTATCGGTTTAGTATGTAGGCAAACGCAAACAATTATGCAACCGTTAAGCAGGCAAGAACAATGAGTCAAATTAGCTTTGCAGTTGTTATACAGACAACACAATGAGTCGAACGTGGCATGTGTTTTAAAGTGAGATGAACTAGATTTCTGTTAGGTATGTAGCCCGGCATATACTGAACTACAGTGTTGTGGAGACCAACCGAGGAAGAATACAACTGAGCTATATAGGTGTTATGCCATTGAGCAGTGAGTTTATAGAAGTATTTGATTGGTATGCAGTCACATAGAATGAGCTAATTAATTACATGCTAGATAGGCAGGTGCAGCCTAGAGAGTAAATCTAGCAATGGGTTGGGTATGCATGCATAAACCATAGGGTTGCAAGTTTAAAAAAAGTACAACACAGTGAGTCTAGATGTGTGCTAGGTATGCAATCATGCAATTTAGCTATGCAATTGTCATATACACAATTGTTCAATCAAGCTATGTGCTAGGTATGCAAGAAGCAATATGTGAAGCCATAAAGTTGTTGTGGTAGGAAACACAGTGATTTGATCTATCTATGCCCTGGGTGGGCAGTCATATAGCTTAGCAAAGCATCCACGCACAATGGGACAATCAATCTAGCTGTTAGGTATGCGGGCAAGTATAGTACGCTATGGAATTGCAGTTCAGCTGATATAGTGAGGTGTTGTCTAGTTACTAAGGCTACGGAAGGTACAGACAGATTTGTCTACCTATCTATAATTGTGCTTGGATCTATAAGTGTGATTTTTAGAGAAAGGGTTTGTAGGTTCATCTTATAATTACTGGTTTAAGTTTCATGTGATTTGTCAATCTGCCAACCCGGTGGGCGGGGAGGGCACCAACTACATTTAAGGCTGAGGATGCAGCTCTATCTTCTTTCCATAGGGAAAACAATTGGAATCTCACAGCAATTCGGCCCGATTCATGGAATATTTGCCCGGTTTAAAGTGAATTTGCACTGCTGAAAAGTGACTTTGCATTGCCGACACAAACCCTGATTCATGGAACCGTGCAAAGTGTATTTTTTGCCGTGCAAAGTCTGGGCAAAGTCATTTTTTTACTGCAAAAATGATTATGCGCTGAATTTGCCTGGACGTTGCACTGGAAAAACTGCTCTGCGGCAGGGAGATCTCTTAGGAATCCAGGCAGAATGTTAAACGTTTCTTTTTTCCCACTCGGGGAGGAATAATTGCCCATTATGAGGGCTGGCGCATTCTGGACTGTGAGAACAGGGCCTTGCTTTATCTGATATTCTGATATTTCGCATCAGAGCGACTCCGCTTTCACCTATAAATGTACGTGCTTTAAGAGTTATTTTCATAGCCAGCACACCTCAAAGTGAGTTGTGCCTCCGTTCTTGTATAAGAGTTCCTGAAATCGACCTCAATGGATACGCACTGTACGATTGCGTGAGTGAGTACGAAAAAACATGATTACAAAAAATGCCATTTTGGAAGGCACTTTTTAGACAAACTGCACATATTATGCAAAGATAGTACTCTCACAGACTTCTTCATCAGATGGCGCAGATGAAATACATAGCAAAGAAACGCGCACCTCGCTGTTGGATGAGAGTCGGATCAGGACAAACAAGGCACATAAGAGGGATCAGGATCTATAGAGTGACAGTCAACCTACTGCCACCATTTGCCAAGCATCCTCCACCACGCAAGTATAAACCCAAATGTGACCTGCATGTGGCACAACATCCTAGTATGCAGACACTAGACTCTGTGGAGGGTGCGCAAGGGGTATATCACAGAAGGGAAGGCACAGGGAACATTCACATGTGTGCGGACTGAAAAGATACAGCTGGCACTAATCTGTCCAGTTTAACTCAATAGCAAGTCTCTCCGCTCAAGAATATGATAAACCTCAGGGAACAGTGGGTCCCAAGGAGCATCCTGGGCGGCAAGACCTTGATACTTCCCCATTGAAAGGCTGGTCTTCTCTGCACCGTAAACAGATCTGACCTGGCACAGAGAGAGAACATTAATGATCACATGTGGAACCAAGAAGAGGGCTTCAAGCTACTTTGTCAAACTTTTACAGATCTGTGGGTCTAATTGGCTTCATAGATCACCCGTTCCTTGCCAGGAGCATGGTCTGATTGTGCCGTACAGTATGCCCTTTTCTGCAGCTGCCATAGGTCAGAACATGTCTACCGTTGGGAGCGGAACATGAACCAATGCTATTACGGGCTGCGAGTACATCCCTTCCCCATTTACCTTTGGCATGTTGTTGCTGTCAGCAGGGTGGGCACTTGGGAACTTAAAGCATACATGATTATGTGTTATTGCAGTTTATATCGGGGATGGGGTTGGTGATTGGGAAGAAGGGAAATGTGAACATAGATCTAGTTTGTTGAGCTTCTATTGTGGCCTTCCGTTTAGGGTGTTTTAGTTGACTACAGCTGCAACCTGCATACATATGTTTGGATTCTGCAGGGCAGCTCCCTCCTTTTATGCTTATGCTACCAATAAAATGGGAACTTTTTAATGTGGCATCAACCTAAACCCTCAAAAAACTAGCAGCCATCACTGTCATGAAATGGTGTTTACTCTTTGTGCCAGGAAAAATATAGGCCAGTGATGGCCTCTGCACAATGGGGTTTGAGGTGGTGCATGATGAAATGATGTACATTAGTAAATCTGGCAGGTGAGCACTCGGCATGACATGCCATCTGCTGCCTGCAGGGGTAGATGGCTCTGGAGACCACTATTGGAGCCCTGGGTTATAGGAGGCACTGATATCATCTGGGTGTATGCCCCCAGTGAATTCACAAATAAGGTGAATGGTTTAGATTGCTCGCACAATACCATTTGATGATAGGCTGACTGATGAGAGGTCCAGAGTCAAGAAGATTTTCTCCAGTACTAGGGTGGTTATTAACTGCTTGATGTTGGTCAGGGGATGGCAGTCTATCCAAAGTTTAGCATTAGGGTTGCATAGTACCAGCAACCATACACTAACACAATGCCAATTGCAAATCCTTGAAGCCTTCTATGTGATTTCCGAAAGTGGTTCTTTTGGTTCCAGCAGAGGTCATAATGGTAACAAGGGAGCAGGCAAACGAAAGATATATCAAAAAAGAAACAATATCTGGTAGAAATAGCTCAAGTTGTAGCAGCCGTCATGCAAATATTGAGGCAGGATGCACAATTGTCTTTGACTAGTAGCGTCATGTATGTTGCATTGGGTGATAGATATTGCTTATAAAGACGGCCCGGGGAGTGCTGAGCACAGCCGGCATTAATTTGGGGGCAACATGAGCCTCTATGTCAAGTATTCTTTCTACACTAGCAGCATGACCATGTGTTTTCCATTGACAATACTGGCTAGTAACGTGGGCACCCGCATCTTGAAAATGTCATTTGGAGTGGCAGGGATGGTATATATTGGTGAGCCAAAATCATCTGTTTTCAATTTAAGCTCCATGAAAGTAATCAGATGCTGGCCAAAGGTTTTGGCAGTTCTCATAATCTGCTTTTGGTACAATGAGCATGAAAGGGAGCAATTTAGGAACATTGAGGTGCGTTCAGTATCAAACTAGCTGAACTATAAAGATATAACCTCAAAATAGATCACCTCAAAATAGGTCAAGAGAAATAGCTAAACATAAGCTACAATAATTGTCTCTTTCATGATCAACCTTTTTCTGATACATGTGAGCAGCTGCTCTAAACTGTAATGGCACTAACAGAGTGTGGCACTGGAGGTCAAGATGTCTGGTTAGGTTTTTCCCCCTTCATTGACCGCACATTGGGAGAACCTAATCACCAACCCAGAAAGCAGGACTTTTTCATATTTGACCACCAACAATCTTCCTGCTATTGTTGACACTGCCCTGAGTGAAGGCCACTTGTAGTAAGAATGAGTTTGGAAGGCACATCTGCACAGATGTACGGAATTTAACTTACCAACTGTTAAACCTGATGTTTTACACAGGAGCAACGTTACCTTGAACCCTCTATGCATGCAACCTTAGCACATTTCATAAAACATGGTTTCAGTATTTTATTATTTGCAGCAATCAATAAATGATCTCTTTTTCTGTTTTGTGTCTCCAGCAAAAGTGCATCATGCTGCCAAATGTTTGATGTGTATGTTGCCACCAACATTTCAAGGATCTCACAAAATACTAAAACACAAAGTTGCTTCTGAACGCATTCATTGTTTGATGTAAATGCGTTCATCTAGTAAAGGCCAGTGGGCTTGATTTACAAAAACATTTGACAATGGCAGAATCCCATTGCAAAACACTTTATAAATCAGGCCCTATGTGTTCTATAGTACAACGAATTTACAATAGCATCATGTGAATAGATGGCCCACCAACATTTAGTGTCAGTTTCAATGAGACATTAAGATACCCATCTGCTATTTAGAAAAGGAAATAACATCACTTTCTAGATGCATAACTGGAGCATTGTTGTACACACAGATAGATTACGTAACTTCTTTTATTTGTAAGTAATATCTATTCAAAGACTCCATGGACAGCACTCTGCCTTCACCCTCAGCAGTGCTACTGCTTTTCTCCCTTCCACCAATCCTCTGGAAGATGTAAGCCCCCACATTCTAACACTATTATGACCTAATTACCTCAACACTACATACCCTGTTATGCTTTAGCAACTTTGATACAAATAAATAACCAAACATTTGAAAACAAATAAATAGTTGAAATAATATGTTCACTACATGTTCCTATCACTTGTTAGGAATTAACAAATCACACCCCTATTTTGTATAAATAATATATTCCTGCAACCTGTTCAGCATTTTCCTCACAACTCCCTCCGTCTTCCGCCATCAGATCCATTAATAACAAATGCTTCACTCTCTCCCACAACACTATTGGCATCTACTCTAATGCTTGCATTGCCATTCCCAACATCTTTCTCAGTAACCTGATCCCAATGATCCCACACTCTCATCTAAGTCCTTCTTTCCCCATAATCTTAGACACACATTTAACAATTCCATATGATTTCCACACTTTTCCATCATCCAATCTCACCTCACTCTTAAACAACTCTAGTACTTTCATGGGACAAGAGAATGTTGACATACCTTTCCTACCTCTCCTTCCCCACTTAACCTTCACCACATCTCCGACTTGGATCTTGTCCATTACTCTTTTTATACTTCCCTTGAATTTCTTGTCATGGTACTCCTTATCCTAACTCTGAGTATCCAACATTCTTCCAGCAACAAATCCTACACTTAGTTTCTTGAGCCCTAACTTCTCATTCATCCTCTCTGGGCAAAACCTAGTGCCTGATTCATGCAAGTGTTTTAAAATGGAGCAGTCCCATAGGAAAATGTTCCATGAATCGGGCCCCTAAAGTTCTCTACATCTCAACAAACAGAAAGGTGTATTACATTCCATCCCTGCAGTACTGTGGGGCATTATTCTAATGCTCCATATCAAAATACTCAAAGTTCCTTTCCGTTACATTCGCCAACGCTAATTGTACAACTTCTCCAAAAACCCTATTCAATCTTTCCAGCATGCCATTCGTTTCTTGGTGATATATAGATTAACACTTCCATCCAAATCCTTATTTGTCAAAAAACTCTCTAATCTCATTTGCCCTAAATTGAAAGCTGTTATAACTGAGCACCACTTCTGAATTTACCTCTCTTCTAAAAATTGTATTTGACAACACTGCTACTTTGTATTTAATGTCTGAAAATCGTGGAGCTTGACATGCACGTGGAATGCCAGTTTGTGCCTTAAACGGCTGTATGTGATTAGACCCATTACTTAGTAAGTACACTTGCCTCATAATAATAGTTCTTAGGAATAAGTAGTGTTAAGGACATCACCACTTATTGTATCCCTTTTTAATTATGTATAGGATGCATTATTACATACAGAGTGAACACAATGTAACTAAAAACATATAGTAGATGATTCAGAGGCAATGAGTACATTTTAACTTTGCCAAATGACATTTTTATGGAGTCCTGATTGCTAACAATAGAATTTGGTCAAGTAGCATATGTCTTTTTCTGTTTCATTTGCAGCCATACTGCTAATCAGGTCGAGTAGGTCTTTTTGCCAAGAATTTTGAGCTTAACGCAAATGTAATATTGTGAACCTTTTAGGAGCTTATAACTTCTTGGGCATATATTGCCTTATAATTTGTGAGTATACCATGAAGCAAACCTCAGACATTCCACTTATTTCTTCTTGTTTCTCCAGACTTCTTTAATAATGATCTTTCTGTGTTCTGTTTCTTTTCATGTCTTTTTGTTTATGCATTTATCTACCCCCTTCTCCAAGTTCTACAACTGCATCTCGCCATTTCAAAGTGCTATTTATTTGTTTGTTTTATTTAGAGTTGGGTACAGACTTGACAAAGCCCTACTGGGCGAAACTCATAGCCATGTACTCAGCATTTCCCACTATTATTCATTGTCACTTTACTAACACACAAGCACTTCAATCTACAAGTGTTGGCATGTTTGTGTTGGAATAAACACGTTAGTATTACCTTGAACTATTTCATGTCTGAAGAATTTTTGGTTTAATACAATCTGTAAGAGCTCTTGCATCGGGATCTTTTGGTCAATTTTACCTTAGCACACCTCATAATCAATTAGTTTTCAATTGGCAATTCCCCTTTAACCATAACATGCCCCTTATACCTTTCCTTTACTTTGTCCTTCTCAGACCACCCTTGAATAATATATATGTTTTACATTATTCAGCAGCTCATCCTATCTACTATATTCTTCCCAATACTCTCTGTCTGTGCCCAGATAATCCACCTCTGGCATACCAAATGTGCATTTACTATGCTACACTGTAAGTCCCTTTACTTCCAACTTGTTCAACACCATGCACAGCCTTTCATTATGTTGTCTTTATGCTTGCCCACACACGAACATATCATCCTGACATACCTCCAAACATGTGTGATATTACCCCCTGATGGTAATTCCGTTACCAGCACTTGTTTTGGCATTAACAGAATTATTGTCACTTTGACTGCACTGTCGAATTCCTCGTTTGGAGATCAAGTGGAGGATTCACCTTCAGCGAAATGGTAGATTTACCGTGTGATATTACTGCTCATGATAAATTCACCAATAATCACCATGCAGTTCTAAGGACTGGTGATTGACTCCACTGTGCCGCTGCTTGCAATCCTCTGGTAAAGCCACAGGACTCAGTGGTGGTACACATCAGCAAATGATTGTTCAGTAAATCAGCAGATCTACTATAAGTTTACCCCCATGCTGATAGTGAGTCCCCTGGATCTGATGCCTGTGAAACTCTGGAAAAAGTTTACTCCAACCCAGAATGAGTATCTGGTAATGAGATTTAAAATATCACTGGTTATCATTGTACGAGTTCCAGCTTCATCACATAAGTCCAGTATCACCGAGTTCATCGTCATGTGCACCTAAAAGCGCTGATTTGCACAACATGTATAAATGGGATTGCACTATGGTAAAACACTTTTGTGAATCAGGCCCAAAGAACCATATCACTGATGAGCCGCACGGCTAACAAATACAACTCTGTGCAAAAAGGACACAAGCAAACAGTTCAACTAGAAACCATGGATCCATAGGAAAATGATAGTAGCCACTCCCAAGATGTCCTACTTTTGAAAGGTGACATTCCAGATCGTATTTAATGGTAAAACAAGAGCTCATTTTCTGTGTGTTTCTGTCAATGGCCTGCAGGATGTATCCAATCATTTGTATGTGTCCCATGCCGTTTATAGTCAATGCATTGAAATCAATGTATCGACACACCAATGCATCAAAAAAGGATGTATTGATTATAAAAACGTTGACAGGCCATCTTTCAGAAGTAAAAGTGCCTTTCCATCGAAACCAGTCCATCCAAAATATAAATGGACTGGTTTCAATAGAAATGCACTTTTACATGTAAAAGAGAAAAATGTTTTGTAACGTTAAAATGAGATTTCGGCACTGGCCAGCTCCGTGTAACGTTTTAATGGGTTTTTTTTATATTGGGGGGTTCTCCCCATCCCTCCAGCCCCCACGCCCACCCCCCTTACCCTAACCCAAACCCCAATATAACCCTAGTCCTAACCAAAACCCTTAATCTAACCCTAGCCCCAACACTAACCCCTAACCAAAATCCTAACCCTAACCCTAATCTAACCCACATTTTTTAGTACAAATTTCTATGGATCCATCGAATTATATGCAACGAAATGGACATTCGATGGAATGGCATTTCATTGCTTATAATTCGATGGTATGGTTTTAGATGCATTAGTATTCGATGGATTGACCAGATACCGTCTCATGCACGTTGTGAGAACGATGTTAATGCTGCCTTTAATTTAGTATGTACGTTTCAGGGATCCTCGCAATAGTGTGATACATGTGTTTGATATAATGTGTTATTAAATGTGCCTACTCCTGTATTCATGTACTATCTATGCATGTCAATGTGCAACAAACATAGGCATGTTTTGAAAACACGGAATGCAGTTTTTTACTTTCACGTGTGAAATCTCTCTAGATATTTAAGGCGTGGTGGCTTAGTGGTCGTATGTATGACGTCATTTACTTGGTGGTTTTGGAGTGACATCATGTGTACGGCTGCTAAACTGCTACAAGAGACGTCGATTATATCATCCAAACATGTCCGGGCGGCCAATGTGCCAACATAATGGCTGCTGCGCCAGTCTATGATGTTTCGAACAGACAGAATGAGACATTAGCAGCCCCATTATTCCTGATGGTTACTTTGGTGCATGTTTAGAACGTTGTGTTTAGAGATTTTAGCAACTCTCCAATGTAAGCATTTTGTATGTCTTGTAACATTGTAAGGAGTTCCTTCCTCTACTCGTGTGTGTGCGACCAGTGTTATCATAGACAAAAAAGGTTTCACAGGACCAGCTCAAGTTTCTATTTTGCAGACTCCAATGTCGTTAAACACATAGACCACATTGCTTTATATGTACAAAACGTCTTGAGGTCCAATACAAAAACTGCTTCCTGCAAAGCAGAGGAAACCTCCGTTTGTTTTGACTTTTCTGAGAGAGAAACACTTTGAAATTACAAAAAAGTAGTGTGACTCTTCCTCTAATTCACAAAACAACAGCTATAAATGTTAATGGGCTCTGACCTCCTCTGATGCGAAACTCAGTTATGTGTTGGAACGTTGCCCTGACTCTCTGCTGCAAGACAATGTACACAGACTGCACATCTTAGTAATGGTTGTCATTTCCCTGAAGTGCCCAGCATCCTAGAGGCACCATATACAGGCTCACCCATGATTCTGCTTGTCTACTCCATCTTTCCTCCATGGTTTCACATTCTCTCACTTCCTTCCTCACTCTTTCACTTCTCACTCAAAAACGTCTGTCACCTATCCTCATTCATACATGTCCATATGAGCAACCACAGAAAAACGTGCATACATATTAAAGGTGAACTTTTTAAAAGCACATTTTAAAGGAAAATGTGCTATATGATAGCCATGCAGTTAAATGTGGCAATACCATTTAAAAGGCATAATCCGTGTTCTCACAGTTTGCAAATTATTGTTTTGTTTTATATGTATTCGATGTTGTCATTTTCAAATGGGTGAAAGAAGACTCTAAAGAAAGACGTGCTCGCATATGTGCAATTATAAATAAACTGCCATGGAATCGCCATCTCGTATCATGGAGCAGCTTTGAGCTGCATTGTGCGCATGTGCTCACGACAGTTTGCGCTGCCATGCTGCTCCAGGCCCCTCTGTGGTACACTACAGGCGACGACATTCATCAGGGAGGCAAAACCCGGAAGTTGCGAACAACTGCTACTGAATGTATATACCTACATCTGCTGCAACTTTGTCCCAGGCATTCATTTTAATGTGAGTATGATGTAAACGGACAGAACAAGTGGCATTTACATACCTCCTATTTTTAATATGAAGACTAAGTATACGTTGGTATCACATGTGATATTTACAGTATGGGGTAGTGCCGGGGCAACTACAAACTGTTTATTTCACTTCAAACTTTCCATATGCATCTGTACGCCAAACCTTCACTATGTCCTGTCATTCATGCAATATTTTCTTGAGTTCCACATGGTGTAAATATTCCATGCGATCCGTAGGTAATTAAACACTGCGTGATGTGTTGGCCATTATATCCACATTCATAATGAGGCTACAGTGTGTTCTTTTGGTCGTAACCAATTTGAAGTAGGATCATATCTGCTATAATCTCTCTGTCTCGTCTTCCGTTATAACTGCTTTTGAAAATGCCCAACCATTATATTTTACTTTGGAGGAATGGACCCTCTGTTGACATTTGGACATTTACTGCATACTTTGAAACTTAAGTTGAAACAAAGTTACGTTGAGCTTTTATATCACGCTTCATGATGGAGACCAGCCTCTAAGCCTCTCCATTGTCCTGCTTCCAAAAGAGTTGCCCCTGAGACCTAATTTTACAGGTAATCAGTAGGTAGCAATTGAATACATATGATAGGTTACATGTAATGGTGTTCAAACTCCCAAAGGTTTTGTGACCCACGGCATTCTGCAGGTCATTGTTTGTGTGTTTGTTTTATTACTTGTGTTGTGCAGCAGACCCGTGGGTTTCAGGGTGCATTGCATAAGCAAACTCATAGCCTGGTTACAAAGAGACATATGCTAAATATATACAAAATACAATATACAGGATACAGATTGCCATAATATATACAATATACAGGAAACAGATTGCCATAATAGGCACATATGCAAAATACACAATACAGATTGGTTGTATATCAAAAGCAGAGTCAGCACTAAGTAGCGGTAGTTCAGGATAGAGGCAGTATAACACTAAGAAATGCAAATAGTGAAGAAAGATATGTGCAAGAGTGTAGGAAGAGTAAGAGCCAGGTGGGCATCTTTAAGCCATCTTATGAGTTTCTGCCTGAATTGTATGTAGGATTGATCTACTCGCAGCGGAGGGGGTAAGGCATTCCACAGTTGAGCTGCCTTAACCGGGAAGCTGCGTCCTCCGACTCTGGAGAGTTTACATCTAGGGACTGCGAGGCAGTTGGTTCTAGATAATCTGGTGGGTCTTATAGAGGTTTTTCTGGTGAGTTTCCCTGTGAGATAGCAGGGTGCCACGTTGTTTAGACATTTGTACGTGAGAGAGGCCACTTTCAACTGGATTTTATCATATGTTGAGAGCCAATTGGTAGCTCTTCTGGTTTCAGAAATATGCTCTCTCCCAGCAATGCCGAGTGCTCCTCTAAGAGCATTTTTCTGAAATAGTTGGATTGTCTTGATAGTTTACTTATTAGCTCCAATGTAGAGTGAGGTACAGTAATAGTCACAGGATGATGATCTCAGTCTTGTCATCATTCAGGCATAGTCCATGAGTAGCCATCCATGCCTGGATGATAAGATATATCTTATTCACCAAGGCCAAATCCTTGTCGTAATCACCAGTAAGTGGTAGGAGTATCTGAGTATCATCTGCATAGTTAGTGTAGGTGTCACCAAGATGGTCCAGATCATCGAAAAGGGGCTTTGTGAAAATGTTATATAAGGTAGGAATGTCCCATGACCCCTGGGGCACTCCGCAGGTGGTGGGCATGGGGTCCGCGGCCACCGTGATGGAGAAGACTCTCATTGTCTTATTGTTTAGAAAGGATTCTATCCATATTATAGCTTCTTTGGAAAAATGAGCCGCTGAGTCCAGATGGGTGCAAAGGACCCCGTGATCCACAAGGTCGAATGCAGCCGAGAGGTCCAGGAGAAGGAGGAGAGCTGATTTCCCTTTATCCCTAAGCTCGTCAATCTGGGTTTTAAAATCTATTTAAGCTGTTTCGGTCCCATGTTGGAGCCGAAAACCTGACTGGCGAGCACCTAGCAAATGGTTGGATTCCAGAAATGTCTGTATTTGTAGATATGCCATTTTATCTATAATTTTCAAAAGGAAGGGCACTGTAGTGATCGGGTGGTAGTTGGTGGGGATGGGCGGGTTTAGCGTCTGTTTTTTAAGTAATGGAAGCACCCATGATTCCTTGAGGTTACTTGATATAGTACCAGAGGAGAATGACGCGTTAATGAGTTTTGAGATAAAGGGGGGAAAATCTCTGGCAGTGTCTTTTATCAGTTGGGCAGGGCATTGATCTCCCTGACGGTTAGAAGGTTTGAGCATTAGCATCATTTTCTCTTTCTCGATGATGGAGATTTTCGAGAACTTAAAGCAGGGGGGGAGAGCAGTATCTATAGGAGGTGTGGTGGAGATTTTGGGGGTGGTCTTTGTGGTCAGTGATGCTTGTTTCTTAGCGATTCTGGCTTGTAAAGTCATAACTTTGTTGGATAATGCTTGCTGTATATTGGAACACCAAGTTTTATCTTTTACGCAATTGTCAGGTAGTGGAATGGGGGCTTCTAATTCCTCCAGAATAACAAAAAGTTCCTTTATACTTGAATTGGCTTGAGATATTCTGTTGTTGTAGGTTTCGCGTTTGGCGGATATTATTTCCCTTTTATATGGGGCGGATATCGTGCTGAGGTTAATTTTATTTTCCTCAGAAGGTAGTAGTCTCCAGGAAACCTCATATTGTCTTTTTTTTTAAGCGTAATTCTTTCAAGTGTGGTGTGTACCATGAGTTAAGGTGAGTTTTAGGCTTATTTAGTCTAATTTTTAGTGGCGCGATTGAGTCTAATGAGGTAGACATAATTTTATTATACTCATTCACCAAGGCCTAAGGGCCCAAGTTTTCCAATAGAGAATTAAGTTTAGGAAGTATCAGTGGGAGTAAGTTGTCTGGGGTAATGTTCTTTGTGTTCCTTCTTGGTATGGGAGGGGGCAGCTGGGTGGGGGTAGAAGTTTGTTGTTTAGTTGCTAGGGAAAATGTCACAAGGTGATGATCTGTCCAGATCTGAATGGAAATCGACAAGATGGATGCATTGCAGTCATGGTCTGCCACCCAGTCAAGTATCCTCCCTTTGTTATGGGTGGGCTGGTGCACTCTTTGGGTAAGGCCAAGGGCAGTCAGGATATTGGCCGCTCTCTGCATGAGGGACTTTAGGGTCGTTAAAGCCCAGGTTAATGTCCCCTGATACAATGACTTGGGAGGAGTTTTTTAGATTGTTGGAGAGAGAGGATAGTGGAAATTTCGTCTTCGAATGTTCCAATAGGACCTGGAGGCCTGTAAATCAAGTGGATTTGTGAGAGTTTGGGAATTATTAATAGATCATTTGGCTGTGAGATTTTCACATGATTTAATATCAAGGGGAGGAGCTGGTCTTATTGAAAGGCTGGATTTGATGATGAGGGTTATGCCTCCTCCGCGCTTTTCATTTCTATCAGCTCTTAAAATGGTGTATCCATTGGGAATAGGTATTCTGAGGGCCGGGCCTACAGCAGCATGTAGCCAGGATTCAGTGATTGCCAAGAAATCATACTTTTCAGATTGGATAAGGTCGGATATTTCAGTAGCATGAGCAACCCAAGATCTGGCTTTTATTAAGGCGCCTGTGATGTTAGGTTCAGTGGTAGTAGGTGTGCAGGCTGTTTCTGTAAGTTGTGTCTTGGTGGTAGAGTGAGTGCATGGCCTAATAGGAATAGAATTGGTGCTTATGCTTTTTTGGCTAATATGGCAGTTAGTTTTCTTATTGGATGGGGCAGAGATCTAGTAAGGGGTTCATAGAGTTATATTAGTCTAGATCGAAGTCTAGTGTTCCTAGTGGCTGTATTGCATGGGTAATTGTGGAGTGGGCCCAGTGTGGGGGTACTTGATTGTGCCATAGTGGATACATTTTCTGTCTTCATGTTGGTTAGATATGGTGGCCCTCGGGGTGAAGGTAACAAGGCCAGGTAAAGTACGGTAGGTTAATGAGTAAGAGAAGGGGGACAAGGGCACTAAGGTAATGATTTGTAGTCAGCATGCTGGAGTGGAGTTGACAAATGCGGGCAATGGGCAGAACAGAGCTGATGAAGTAACACTTCTGGGTTAGCGAAATAGGCTAGTCTAGTATTAGCATGTCTAGGATCATGATATCGGTAGACTGGGAAGTTTAGGCAGAGCAATACCAACCAATGGGTTGCTAATACATGTAGCAGAGTAGGTTAGTCTGACAATCGCATGGCTAGGATATAGCGGTAGACTAAGGCATCTGAGGCAGAGCAGTACAATCTATTGGATGCTGGTGCCTATAGCAGAGTAGGATAATCAGGCAGTAATGTGGTTAGTAAAAGGCAGTGGACTAAGGTGACTTAGGCAGAGCAGTACAAGAAATCATTAGGGTATGACTACAACTAGCCAAACAGGCAATCTGACAACAATCGCTAGGCTGGGATAGAACGGTAGACAAGGTTAGCTTGGACCGAGCAGGGGGTTCTACTGCATATCGTGACATAGGTTGATCTGACGTTGGCAAATTGTCAGTGTTAAAGGTATGGGGTCTAGCTATCACGCTTAATCGAGCGGAGGTTGGAACATTAGCTAATCATAAGGCAGACAAGCAATTAAACACAATTTGGACAGTCAAATATATAATCTCCAAATACGGCGATTAGGGGCCTGCAGGTGGTATGAGCTGAATTGTCATTGGATGCTCACTAAAAGACACAGATACCTTGTAGCTTTGCCGGGCTACAACTGGAGCGTGTAGAGAGGAGAGGCAGTTCATGGGGCTCAGATTGTTACGGTGTATGTTCATGAAGGAAGTATCCGTTAGACTGTGAACAAGAGCGATGCACACGCGAAGAGTAACTTAAGATGGCTTATCTTAGGGGGGCAAAAGGGTAGGCCATGCTATGCTACATGCGTGTAAGAGGTGGAGAACAGGCCTTTTCTTCAATGGCCTTCTCTGAGGAGGGCCAGCTTCCGCCTGCCGGCGGAGGCCTTGTGGGTAGTATAGGTTGTGATGTTGCCTAGTAACTATTAATGCAACCTCGTTTCCATGCCGAGAATGCTATCAGCCATTTTAAAATCAGGCATGCATATTTTAGACAAAGGGCTGCACAGATGATCTACTGCTACAGGTATTGGCTACGCTGTAGTTTACCTCTTTCCATGGTAAATGGGAATCCTAGCTTCTGGTGATGCGGTGACACTCCTGACCGACAGGTCATCGGGATGGGCAGCATGTGTGGCGCTAGTGCGGCATGCAGTTGCTCCTAGTGGAGGGCTGGGGAGGGGCTCCTGCACGCTCTGAGGATCGGATAGATGTAGGGCGAGAGGGCGCAGAATAGGCCTTTTTTTCAATGGTCTTCTCTGAGGATGGCCGGCTTCCACCTGCCGGCGGTGGCGTTGTGGGTAATGCAGCCTTGTTTCCCTGCCCAGAATGCTATCGGCCATTTTAAAATTAGGTGTCCACATTCGAGACAAAGGGCTGCACAGCTGATCTACTGCTACAGGTAATGGCTATGCTGTAGCTTACCTCGTTCCATGGTTATTGGTGGTCGGACGCAGCCCACACCCCTGGGCACCCTACTTCCCCATGGCCTCCCTCCACTGACACCACCGCACTCCCCTGTCACCCTAAGAATCTCGTATGTGTTTTTTTCTATTTTCATAGCAAAAGCCATGAAAATAGAAACAACTTTAACTTGCACCTGGCCGATGTGACAGCCTATCATAGCGGAATATTATTGGGTCATTTTAAATGGCCTCTGTCCCGATATTTCCCCATGGGTGACTTAGAACTCCCCTGGACAAAACTCAGGGGAACTTTGTGGTATTCTAGGTACTCAAAATTCGAGTTGCACTATAACCAGTGCGCCAAGTCTTACATATTATATACATAATGATGTATTGTACAACTTTACATTGTACGGCCCCTATTCTCAATTTGGCGCAGTGAAGGTGCTACATAGCACGATTCACTGCACCAAAAGCGGTTGCCCAGGCTCCACTAGTATTCTCAAGTGGGTTTGGGCATCCTCGTAGAGCACGACAATCCTCTGTGTGGATTGCGCCTGTTTTAAGGTATTACGGGCGCAATCCAATCGCGCCAGCATTTTTGTAAAATAACAACATATTCGTTATTTTACAAAAATGCTGCAGAGAACACAGATGGACACATTCCTTTACATCAAGCTGCTTAATTTGGTGTATAGGAAAGTGTCCATATACACCCGTGCGGTGTATATGAACACTTTCATTTAATGCAAGCAGCTTCAACATTGCAGGATGCAACGTTGAAGCTGCTCGCTTTGGTGTAAATGAAAGTGTTCATACACACCGTGCGGTGTGTATGAACACTGGCATTTACACCAAAGCGAGCAGTTTTAATGTTGCAGGATGCAACGTTGAAGCTGCTGGTTTGGTGTAAATGAATGTGTTCATATACACCCCTGTGTTGTATATGAACACTTTCATGTACACCAAAGCAAGCAGCTTCAACGTTGCAGCAACGTAGAAGCTGATTGATTTGGTGTACATGAAAGTGTACATACACAACACACGGGTGTATATGAACCATTTCCTTTACAACAAACAAGGCTTCTTGTGTCACTCCTCCAGTTTAACGGCACCAAAAGGGCACTGTATCTGTGCGCTAGTTTAACGCACATATTAAACTAGCGGAGAGCCACAAGAATAGGCTTCCAAAAAGCCCATTTACGAATGTGGCGGTTGCTAGGTTGGTTTCCAACCCATCCCAGCAACCACCACATGTATTCTGAAAGTGGCGCATTCCTTCCGACTTCGGAGGAATGCGCCACCTTCAGAATATGTCTTAAGTACTGAAAAGGTTGTTAAGCCTTTTAACATCCTTTTCGGTACTTAACACCTGGATGAGAATAGGGCCCTCAATGTATTACAAATCACAGATGCCTTCTGTACCACAAACACATGAGGCTGCATCCCAAGTGATATTTGCAGCCTCAGAACACTGTGGTATACTCAGAACACTGGGGTATCCTTTGATATCCTTACAAATGTGGCTGATATTGATATGTTCAAAATAATACCTGCTTGGACAAAAAAAAAAAAGCAAAGCATTATCCAAAATTGTCCATTCCTGTAGTTAAAATAAATGCTGAAGTAGTTCTTGCAAAGTAGTCAATTAGCTGCTGTTAGTTTGAATGTAGCTTTAGAATGAGAATCTGAATTTAATCACATTTACTTTGCAGTTTAGATAATCTGTAAAGTGTTAATTTAAAGAACTGTATTTTAATGGCATGTGTTTCATCATTCAGCTTTGTAAAATGTTAATGCGGGTGTTCTGAAATGCTGACTCCTCTGAAAGGACCTTTTCATGAAAATGGATAGCATTGGATGATTGCTTGAAGGTATGAACACGCAGCCAGTGTATTTAAAGGGACAGTGAGTGATAAATGCCGAACACACCCGGAAAATGAAAGCCGTTTCCTCGTATAGTTGTCACTCTGTGCTTGGAGAGGTGTGGTCTTTGTGTGGGTAGACAGATTATTTTTTGTAAAGTCTCTCACATGTCTGATTTTTTGTTTCTGGTACCTGAAAGGAGGCCTGGATTCTAAGTTCTAATATCGTATCTGGGCTGTAAGTAGAAGTTGAAAAAGTAAAATGTTGATGATTTGCAAGGCACATTTCTCATTTTATTGTAATTTAGTATCATACTACACGCCACTTCAAAGCACACGTTCTAAAGGGATAAGGGCGAGGGGGTGGAGAATTGGAGGGCGTGGAATGCATCCTATTGACCAAGACTCACATGCAGGTCGCCCCCATATTGTACATTAAGCATAAAGGCACACGTATATGAGGATGGGTAAAGGTTATTGATTGGCTGCAAGATAGCAAAGGATCCCACAGCAAGTCCGCCCATTACGACACTGACCGTAATCATCGATCGAAGTCAAGCCAATTGCATGGCGCGGGCTGTGGGTCCACTAAATCTTTGACAAAGCTGCCATTTCGGTTCCATCTCGAATTGTTTGTAGGTTGCTTGATGTTTTAGGGACATAGTGAGAATGTTAATTTAAAAACATTGGGGCTATGGTGGTAATTTTATTTTCCCACCTGAGTGGGTCTTTGTATCTTTTGCTACTAATGATTCACTTGTTTAAGTATCTTCGAATTCTTGTAAGTGTACAAAAAAAGCCTCTGTTTCTTAGGGAGCTATCGTAGGGTTTCTCTAGATTTGGCTTGATGTGGTTACATAGTTTCATATAACAGACACGTCTAGAAGCAGTGTTCTGAACGAGGTGAGAGTTGTTTTCATTTGCTGAATAGACTAACATGACTTCGCAATTCTCTGACCGTACCATGGGTAAAACAAGCATTGACAATGGCAACAGTTAGGCTTTAGCATAGGCATGGGAAAGGCACTTGTCAGGCACAGGGATAGTGGTATTAACCATCTTTTGTTGGTAACAGGTGCACAATGGTGCGAGTACCTGGGCATCTAATAGCAGTATCTGCCAAAAGCTTAAAATGTATGCACAAGCCAAACATTTTGGCTTTGCCAATGCTTGTTTTAAATAGGTATTCCTCATTAGCTTTGCCAATGTTTGTGTTTGACAGGACTTCAGTGAAGGACCCTCAGCGTGCTTATAAATCGAGTGGTTGAAAGCAGGCCTGGTAAGACATTTGTATGACACCAGTAGCGTGTATACAACTCCAAGTAAGTCATTAACTCTCAGAAGACTGCTTTCAACAAACACTGGCAGGCATTCTGAATGCAAACTCTGATATAAGGCTTCATTAAAGCGCACTCAAAGAGTCCCCATGAGGAAGTGTTTTGGGCGGGCACAGGAAGGAATCGCTGGGATTGGAAATAGGTATTAGCATGGCCATGGGCCGGGAATGAGTGGGTACATAACCAAACAACATGTACAGGCTGTGTGTCCTTCCTCTTATGTCATTCCTCCCTATCTGTACTCCAATGCAATAGTTTTGTTTTATAGGTGTCGCAGAGACACCTAATAGCCCAAACAAAAATAAAAGAATGTACTTGCTAAATGATTATAGATGTTTTCTGCTTTGGAAATACATTGTTTGCTTTTATATATAAGGTGGAATAGTTATATAGAAGCATAACATTACTACTGACAACTTATGCAATTTACATTTCCACTTTGTGCCGGTGTGTCTGTGGTTGAAGCAGCAGGTTTTCTTGGTTCCTTATGGAGCTGGCCCACATGAGGAGATAATATCCCGGGTTCATGGATCATTTCAAATATTCCTCTGCCTTTTGCGGGTTTCAGTATGGGGGCATGTCTATATTGGGGTCAGGTCATGCAACTGTATCTGTGGATATTGGGGTCCTTTGAAAAGATAGGGCAACAGTTGTCAGGTTTTTTACATATAGCAGGATGTGTGATATTTTGTTGTAATATGTTCCTTTTGCAAAGGGAAAGAACACACGTGTGAGGGTGATGTATGTTTTGTCTTCAGTAATATGACAGGTGAGGAGGTCATATCTTGCCTGTTAGGTTGTTCTTGGGGAGGAGAAAGATGTATTTGTTGGGGTCTGTTTTAAATTAAGGTGCTTGGTGGCAAGCATGAGTGGGATGGTTGGAGCAAAACCTTAACCCATAGAGGTTGCATGGGTTTATCCAGGTCTAATGGTGCAGGTTTTTTCTGAGGTTCAGGATATGCTGTTATACTGGATTCAACCTCTTGTGCCTATGAAGTTAGACATGGAAAAGCTCAGGATAGTCAATGGTTGCCTTTTTGAAGTGGAATGAGCAGCTCAGGCTTGTTATTGAAGAGATATGTAGGAGAGATAGGGTAGAGACAAAATAACTTGATAATGGGGACTAACTAGAGTTGGATTGGATTTTTTGGGAGGAATGTGGGGCACATGATATGCTGTGGATGGTTGGAGTGTATTGTGGCTGCGGGGGCAGTACAACCCACATGCATTGAGCAAGTTTAGGAAACGGCTAAGTATATTTACTAGCTGTAGCAGAAGCCTAAGTCATGAGAACACCACAGCATTGACTAGATTTAGGAGATTGACAAAACACTGCCTCATATGTTTTTACTAGGCATAGGAGAAGTCCAAACCTACGAGAGCTCAAACGGAATTCACTAAGCTTAACGGAAGTCCAAAGCAACCCTGTGCCCATTTGCTAGTCGTAGGAAAGGGCAACGCACTGAGAAACCCACATATGTTTACTAGGCATAGCGGAAGGCCAAATGTCTCAGAACATTATATGCATTTACTAAGTATAGTGTTGGGACAAGGAATTGAGAACCCCATGTGTCATTAGTAGGCGTAAGAGAAGTCCAAGGCATTGATAATTCTAAATTAATTTACGAGGTATATGAAAATACCAGATTACTGACAAGGTCATGCACATTTGGATAGGCATAGGCGAATTCCAAAGCACTGAGAAACTGCAAGCATTTTCAAGGTGTAGGAAAAAGCCAAAGCCCACTCGCATTCATTTTCTAGGGATAGAGGAGGGCCCAAACATTGACAATCCAAGGTACATTTTGTAGGAGGGGGACAAGGCCAAAGCACTGAGAATACCACATCGACATACTAGGCATATGAGAAACAAAAGCAAAAAACTAAAAGCCCCACTTGCATTTATTAGGCAGAGGAGTAGGCTGAATGTCGGGGAAGACCAAATCACAGAAACCTATCTGCATTTACTAAGTAGGGGAAGACCAAAGCACTGAGAGCCGCATATGCGTTTTGTAAGCAGAGGAGAAGGTCCAATCACAGAAAACCATTTCATTATCACAGCATCCCTCTTACTCTTCCCTGTACCCAATACTCATGTGGAATGTGTACAGAGTGTTCAGCGACCCAGAGAGTCGTTTTACCCTTTCTTTTACATTGGAAGTAGAGCGCTGTACAAAACAGCATTGTCCTTGTGGAGCGAGCCGTGGAGTATGTGCAGAGTGGTTCAGTTTCAGCAGTCTAGGCAGCTGTGCGGCCAAGGCGCCATTCGATGGAGTAAAGAAGAGTTCCTTTGATGAGTTATGAATGAAGGACCCGCCATTGACCAACATTGGTGAGTGACCCTTGATTCACATCTTCCCTGCTCTGTGACCCTGTGACTCCTTCTGTACCTTGATACTGGCATTGTGAAATCCGCTGATCTCCTGCCTCAATCACACTTGACCTACCTGTTACTTTGTTTTTACTGTTATTCCTGGTGGGCTATACCACGCCTCTGGCCTCGGTACCCATAGCCCTACATGTGTTACACAAGACCCTTCTTACTATCTACTTCCTGATTTTGTCTCTGATATACTCTTGCTGCATGGAGGGCTGAGCTGGTGATGCACTATGACTTTAAAGCAGCATTGTACGCACAGGCAGGGGAGGACATGAGATGAAATGATCTCCCTGACAGTAGCCCCTGGTACCTTTGCCACCCTTGTCTCCCCTCCTCATAAACCCTCTAGTGTCCCCCTATCGGATGATTTAATACAAGGAGTTAATTCAAATGTGAGATTTTGCATCATGAGAGAGTCAAACGCCTACGTAACTATGGGAAAAGATCAAGATAAAAATCTTGAGGCGTTTCATGACTGTCCTGGAATGTCTAAAAAAGCATCTAATGAGGCGGTCCTGATATCCGTTGGATCTACCAACCGTACATAATCTCCAAGTACCTCTCCCAAATCCTTTGATACTAAGCATCAAAAACTGGGAGATGAGTCTTCTCAAGGGGAAAAGGTCCATATGAAGTGGGGAGAGGTTACATGTGAAGGGTCTATAAGCAGTCACAGCACTTTGGTTGCAGCAGAAACACCCAAAGATCTAGTAAATATCCCCCTTCCTCCCTTGTCTAACCCAGACTGGATTGGTAAAGGTAGAGATCAAGAGGCTCCAAAGTACCCAGACAACGCTGTAACCGGACCAAAAACCCTACAGTGGCATGATATGTCCAAATATGATCTGGACCCGGCATACTTGGGAGACGTATTTACACATCTCCAGTCGCCGGATTATGCAACATCAAAACCCTGAGATGAAAGCATCCCTTAGCAGGAACTGCCTCCAATGTTTGCCGAGATTAATGATCTGGAGATACAACACTCAGCTATAGCCACAAAACTTGCCTGTGACAGGGCAGCTATGGAAAACACATGGGATGGCCAGAGAAAGCTTAGCAGCATTCGCAATCACCTGCCCTTGACACCACTGCAAAGCAAAATGAGCCTGGATGGGGTATGTTTGGTTGGAAACTGGAGAGAATGTTGTGGTATAATACAGGTAGAACCTACTGTAACCCCACTAAGTAGCATTGATTTGGGGGGATCATATACTGGGGTTACACACAGATATCCCTAATTCTATGAGGACCCTTACTGAGAAAGTAGTAAGTCTGCTGAGACCTGCTCCGTCTTCTTCTTCTGATGATTCAGAACGACTGGATAGCTCTTTCCACGGCCAAAATATGACTTTTATGAGCCATCATTTGGCAGCTCCTTCCCAGGAAAATATTCAGTCTGTTATAATGTCAAGTCTGACGGTGTCTCTAAACCCTTTTGTCAAGCTCTATGAGACCCTCAGTGACACTATGAAAGATCAATCCTCCCTATTTGCAACAGCTAATAAAAAGCTACTTCTTCTGGAAACATTCTTAGAAGTGGTAAAAAGTCGTCTAGATAGGGAGGCCGAAACCTCATGACAATGGCAGGAGAGATTTGTTCGAGCTGGACGATAGGCCAAAAGATCTCCATTCCAGCAACTCTACAGGCAATGTTTCCATTCCACCAATCCAACTGGCAATTAAATCCATAGTCTTGTCTGCCACCCAATCTGAGGGCATTGTGGTAAATTGCCATCCAGAGGAAATTGACTTTACATCATCTGAAACAACTAAAGCGCCAGAGGAAGGGATGGGGTGTGATTCAACTTCAGGACTGCAAGTCAAGGGTCAATGTGCTAACTCCTATGTAATCTTTGAGAAATCTAAAAACAAAGAAAGGGCTAAAAAAGGCTAAGGTGTCACATTGAAAAGTCTAAATACCTACCTAATGCAAACAAGCTCAAATCAATGGATCGAAAGCCTTTATGCACAAATTGAGAACACTCCAGGTGACCAAAATGAGGCAAGAAAAGGCCTTGAAAACAAATAATCCATTGATAACCAAAAAAAGAATGGCAAAAAGAGAACCAACTAATGAGCTTGATATAGTCGATCTGATTATGGACAAATAGATGCTTTGTTGCCTAGACCTCTCCAAATATTCTGACAATCTAATGAATGTGGAGATCACGGCAGAGGAATTAATACAAGGTAATGATTGCTCTAATCAATCTCTGCCTCCTAATAGAGACAATGCTTCTCCCCTCACTAAAACCTTAATTGCCACTCATGAATCAAAATCGGAGGGCATTCAATTTCCCCCTGACTTTGAGATCTTGGAGGAAAGCAGAAAGGGAGTGACAAAACGTTCTTAAGGGGCCACAACATGGGCTGCTGGAAAGCTATCTTCTCATAATCCAATAGAGGAACAGAAGGAGAAAATATTCAAATCAATGGCCCCTGATGATACACTGAAGCCAATGGTGACAATTGAAAGATGTATTCCGGTCATAGATGGACTTGTCTTAAATTGTGAAAATGTGCTAAGAATCTTTCATCATGCCCCAAAATTGAGGAACATCAAATCAGAAGACCTCAAATAGTGAAATGCGTTAACGAGTCTTGCATGGACTGGATCATACTACACTTTCACTCTAGATTGGTGCAAAGTGTCCTGCAGGAATTAGCAGGAGACTCGCTTCACCTGGGGTTTGAAATTCAGGGTCAGCCCCTTCTGGATGACCAGCACTTCTGGGTCTCCTCAGCGTGAAAGGCCCAAAAGTAGTATGGAAAAGGAAAAATCTAGGGAAAGAATTAACTCCAGGATTATGGAGAGAGGAATCCTCAAAGATCTACCTTTTCCTGGGCAATCCAGAGACTTTCCATTGTTACAAATTACTACTGACTGCTCTGTGCAGGGCAAAAGGCAGATTAAGATGGACGAGGAGCACAAGTGCCAAAAGAATAAATGGCCACGATTGGACTAGGCTACCATGCACCCTATCATGTAAAACAGAGGATTGAGGTCTATGGAAAGAAGGGTCTTCCATATGCTGGGGTTCTTTGAATACTAAGGCGCACCACCATCTATTTCAAAAGGATGGACTGGCACTTGAAAAGTATGATGTCATCTGCCTACAAGAGATCTGGCTGTCTGTCAATGCGTGTGCTTTGTGGGATGTATTGACCCACTCTGCTAGGCTATGCGGCCTCACTCAGCTTTCTATGGTGCGAGAAACAGCAAAATGGTGGCAAAACCCTTGTGCGCGCCAAAACCTCCCAAACCGCATTTCCACACACAAAAAGTTGGCTGCACAACCTGCCACCCATGGTGCATGTGTTGTGGAACAGAGCACACGATGCAGAAAAAGTGCCAGTGGGCTCCATGACAAGTAAACATTGAGTACAGAGGAAGAAGCAGCACTTTGCAAATTAAACTCCAAAAAGTTGCCTGTAAATGACATTTACTTTGCTGCTGAAACTTCAAAATGCCTGTACATAACACTTTCCAACACTCAAAATCTTGCTTGGCGCTAAACTTCAGTTAATCGAATGAAGCACTGTGAATCTACAAGGTCCTGAAATGTGAAGAGCAATACACCTTCTCAGCAAAATTGGATTGCCTGTGAATGACAGCCCCTGTCAAAAATCTGTGTGCAGCCACACTGGGCTACCTGTGAGTGACAGCCCCTGTCAAATGCGCTCTCCTGATAAAATTTTAAAGTTATCTAAAACGAAAGATCTGCCGGATTAGCAAATATAAAAGGATTGTTGCGGAAAGGAACACTAAGAATTTAATTTATCTATGTCATCTGATGCAACAAGTTTGTTTTAGGCTGGTTGGGCCTGCAAGAGGTTGACAAACAGGTTTCACCCAAGGGGAGGGCATTCTTCTCAGCAGATGCTCACTGACACATGATAATTGTGGGGTAGGCCAGACTTGTGTCTGCAGCCAAGGACTGAACAATGGCAGATTCTCCAGGCCAGGGAATGGACGTGCGAAGAGGTCGTAAACTAGGCTTGCAGAAGGAAATCCCAAAGGTGGGGGCTGCTCCTTGAAAGAAATCCCAAAGGTGGGGGCTGCTCCTTGCCTCCAGAGATAGACAAAAGGCAGACCATTTGCTGCCAAGAATATGTAAAGAACAATTTATAACTCGCTATCAGAATTGGTGAAAAATATCAAAAGGGCAGATTTGTGAATCTAATTTTTGGCCCTACATTTCAAAACATGGTGGAACTGTGTAGCCTATTCAGAACAGGAATGGCAATATATGTGGTTTTACGGGAACTGTATTTATGCTAGAATTGTTAAACTTTGCACACACATTCCGATGGTAAACACGCATATTTGTGGAAATTTGGAGAAAGTTTGGAAAATGTTTTGATGGCGAAATGGACAAAATGCTGCAAAAAGGCGAAACAAGGTCTCAGCTGTGGGATTTTGATGAACAGATACCCCATAACATATGTAATCCTTGTATGTGATTTTCATGGAGGTTACAAATGTATAAATATGTATTTATGGACAAAATTTGATTTTGATACTAGTGGCTTCTAAGGGTTATAAAAATCAAACCCTAAACTTGACATCATCTGGCTTTGATCCAATCACTTGGATGGAAGGCAGAGATGAGGCTCTTATCCAATCCCAGTTCACAGGGGAGTGTTTAGTTAAGCCGGCCCATACACCCGTTTTGTGATGTCATTTGAAAGGATAAATAGAGGCAGCTGACAACACATAGAAACGCTCTGTCTTCTGATTCCAGTGAAGCACTTTGTTCCAGCATTCAACATCCAGCCTTCAACATCCTTCCAGATCCAGATGCCAATGACCAGGCCAAGCAGTCGCTGAAGTATTTTCAGCTAGGCCTCTTCCTTAACTAATTATTACAATCCAGAGAAGCGCTGTGGTGTAGGGAAGCATCCTGAAACTATCTGGCTTGCTACTTTAAGGCTTTCCTGATGAACTCGCCATCCTGCTGATATGAAATATCCAGAAACAAGAAGGGCAGATCCTGTGCAGTTCTGGTGACCGGCCTAGCTGATGTGCTGTCCTTCCCCAATAGACCGATCCATTGACCAGAATGTTGACGGGCCAAAAATCTTCAATCCCAGTGGATTGTGAGTATTAACGGGATGCTAGAGAACTATTGTATACCTTGCTTTATCCTGTTCCATCCCAATCTCTGAACTATCCTTACTTTGATAACCATTAACAGTGTCAAAATCGTTGTGCTATCTTATTCCGTCTATTTGCTAAAGCGTCATTTCATAGTCATTTTTATTTGTGAAACTCTGATCCATAAATCCCACTTCGAGTGTTTGGACTGGTTCCACCGGGGAAGGCTCTGAGGATCTGTTACTGAAGTCATGAATCAGTCTCAGAGCTTACTTAATCCCAACCTTGTTGTCTAGTCTGCATGCTCAAGTCTTGAGTAAAAGCATCATCCATACTTTCTGGTTTTGTCCAAATTCGTGTCTTTATTTCTGAAAAACACCTCTCACTAAAACCTCCATAACTCCCTCAGTTTTAAAAATAGAAATGAAATGTCAACTCCCCCTGATAACTAACATCCTTAGCTACATCCACAATCCAGAACCGCATTGTGAAACAGTGCGGTTGATCAATTTTTATCAAGAATCACATTGTAAAAGTGTGCCATGAATTTTCATTTTGCAAAGGATTTCCACGTGTGAATTGTCTTTAAATTATTTCCCACACTGCCTTTGAGATTCCAATTGTTTTCTTTTGATTAAATCATTGCTTGTGACTGCTTGCATCTGTTCAAAGCGGCTCCCTTAGAATTTTATAATAATTTGAGCATTTTTGACCACATTTAATGTTTTTGCTCAGCCAGTTTTAAAGCCACCCCGACAGTTGAAAAGTCAAATCCGTGTTTCTCTTGTGTTTAAGGGGGGAAGGTGGGAGTGATATTCTGTTTGATCTGTATTATTCCTGAGAACCTGCTCTCTCCTCACATCTATTTAAATTGCCTATTGGTGAGTTGAGGGGTGTCGCAGGGGGAACTTCTAACCAAAGTGCTATCTGTTCCAAAACAACCCAAAAGTATCCTTTTCTTTGCTGCATTATTTTTGTGTTCATTACCTGATTCCCAGTACATTAAATATAGTATTCAGTGTTCTGTCACCCCATCGGTGATTGTTGTTACCTATTAAAATATATTGTAATTTAAATTCTAAATAAATAAATAAATATTTACCGTTCCAAACTAGCCTGATTCCTGGTTCAGTGTGAATGGGGGGGGGGGGTATTTTGAGAAGGGTGTGATATGAGTGGGATATCATTCAGAATATTGAACTTAGACAAAAATAAATAAGGGTTTCATTTGCGCACTACATGCTGGGCGAGACTTGTGTGTGTGTGTCTGATTGAAATCCCTTTACAGCTTGGCATTTATTGTATGATGCACTATCATGGTCATTGCTATACAATGTCACCCCATCACATTCAGCCTTTCTTCAAAGTGTGTCTGCCTGTTCACTCAATAAAGAGGTTCACAAATGTTTCATATCAACTACAGTCAGTGTTATACCTGCTGTCTGTTTCTTGTAAGGATGAATCCATTTGCCTGCCCCTGCTGTGAGGGATGCCAAGGCGTTCATTACATTTTCCTTATACATATGTGGCCAAGGCACATACTGGGGCCCCCCTCTACCTTTCTGTAATGTGGGGAGCTGGGTTCTCTTCATCTGGGCTGCAATGTCTCTTCTTCCTTCTTGCTACTTAGTACAACCATTTTGGTGGGCCTTTTCCTAAACTGGCCAGACCATGATGATAGATGATATCTGCCTCCCTGGGCAACAACATACTATTTCTGTCCTTCAAAAATATCCTGTCTCCTGCCCCATCTGTTACAAATGCGCCATCATTGCTTTATACCTGGGCATTTCCACATGTTGAGTTGCTATCTACTTCTTCTATGGTACTGCGGTCTGTGACAGGTTTACTGTCAAGTTTAAACTTAATCATTCCTGATGTCTACTTATCTGGTGCTACTGCTCATCCCCTCCTCCGGCTCTCATGCAGTTATTACAGGCTCCAGCTCTGCTCCTTTTGAGATATTGTCTATCTGCCTTTGAGCATGTTTCCCTATTTCTGAAAGTACAGGGTTTTTCACAGTGTTTGATGTAATTCTAACAGTGTCTGTTGATGTTTTTAATGGCCCAGCTTATTTCTTTGGCTTCCCTTGTTTGTTGTCACTTACAGCTGTATAGCAGGGGATTGGTATATCCTGCAGTGGGATGTAGAGGAAAGAACCCATAAGGGGGCAGTACAGAAGGCATTGTAACCTTCTCAATACTAAACTATCATGTCATTAGGGGCGTCATCCACTTTCGAAAACATTTTCCACAATTCTAATACGCTTTGTCTACACTTCAGCTTTTTTCTTTGTGTGTTGACAATAGGTTTGTGTACACACGTTCTAAAACAACTTTTGCATATTTGCACTCTGCAGGCCACTGTTTAAACATTTTTCCTGATGTCCCCTGAATCCTGCCTGCGTGGTATTTTATCACTATACTGCAGAAGCCTTTTACACAAGTACTGTAATGGAGTTTCTCTAATGCCAATAAGCCCCATCCCTCCAGGCTGAATATCTGTCGACACTGGTCCTACAGCGTTGTATATGTAAAAACCTCTGCATCCCAACAAAAAGTCCAATACGCCCCCTCAATAGTTGTCACAAAAATAAACCAATTTGCCAAAAGTTAATTGAAAACCAGTTTTATTTTTTTCTATTCAAAGGTGCCTGCACTCACACATCAACCCCAGGTCTTCTTACTCACAGATTGTTCATATCAGCCAGATCATCCACATTTCAACACAAAAACCTCACAATACACCACTTGAACGAAAATCAGCCAACACTTCTAAATATACCACTCTAACAAAATTCAACCAATAAAAAGTTACAACAATATCTTCCTCTCACTCCTTCCACAGAGGGATAGAGGGACCCCGTTTTACTTCTACACAGTGCTGTCATTCCCCTTATAAGGGGCTATTCCACATCAATTCACAACTATATTTTACCTATGGCATCATCTTTCCCCCAATGGAGGAGCATCCCTTCAATATCTCTTTAAAACTGCATGCAATACTACACAGTGCCATCTTTCCCTCAATGGAGGAGTTCCTTTTCACTGAATCTACTAGTCAATAATGAAAAGAACAGAACATCCACAGCACTGCACTTTCATGCAAGAGTACACATACATGTGTATGAGTCCTCTGAGTCCCCTAGATGCTGAGTCTCCCAAGGGATCAGGCAGACCTTCTGGTAACTTGACTTCTGCTCGCCTCCTCAGTTTGTGGGCATGAAAACTGGTGTCTGCAGGCTAGAACCCTGTCTCCAAAGTGGCAGTGCCCCCAGCCCATCGGGGGCACAGGAGATTTAATGGGGGCCTCCAAATCTAAAGGTGCACTCCCCCAAGATAATCCCAAAAATATAGAAAAGTAATCTCAAACTGAGTGCACAAATTGCAAGGAAAAACAGTTTTACGTTTGTGAAAATGGCCAGGAGAATGTCAGACAGCTCTGTGGTACTGAACTGAGAACTAACTCAACACGCCCATTCTGGGCTACAATATTTAAGGTTGAAAACCACAAATTCAACATATTCCTCAAATGCAACATTGATTCTAATTATAACCTTTCAATTGGCTGCTCGTCATAAATCCCCTAAAAAAACTATGATTGAAAGTTCCCTTTCTTGTGACAATTAAAAATACCACCCCTCAAACATGACCTAATTTTATAGTCAGCATATAATGTCACATTGCCATTGCTCGGCATTCTTCATGATATGATATGCCCTAATTGGAGAGTGCCACTTGAGGCAGCTCAGGCTGTATCATCACACGTACACGAACCAATTATATAATGAATGGAAATCAGAGAGGTCAAAACTTTGTTGCATCCTCTGGAATACCACAATCTCCTTAATTGGCCCTTTGGCCTCCCACTCCTTGCACCTGCAACTCCTGTCTCGATACTTGCTGTCAACTCTGGATGTAACTTTCTAATTATCTTCTCGCAATGAGTAGCTGTTTGAAAATAATGTGTATGTGGCCCTACTCCGCGGAAATTATTTCTCTCTATTTATTCATTTTACTAAGGCACTTTTACCAATAAACCAAATGCCCTTCTCCCAGTGGGGGTGCTGTGTTCACATGCCTCATTCTATATTCTGCCAATGCTACTGTCTAGGCCTTCTTGTGAATTTTACTGTGTCCTTCTCAACTATTGGGTATTCTTTGTATATCCTCTGGGAAGGCACCTGCTGTCTCGAGTACATTTTCAGGTCCCTCAGAACTTCCTCCCTTGCAACAATTAATTGGGAATTGTTTACCATTCCTTTCCCTCCTGACCTTATCTACTTGGAGCTTTTTGGTCAACAGGGGAAATAAAACTTCAATTAAATAACCATAGCTCAAAAATGCGGCATAGCAGACTAGAAAGGTGAAATCCTCAGTCTTTTGCAATAGTATATTTTAACAAGACAGACCTCCTGCTAAATACAACAACTAACAACTAGGCTTACTAGAGATCAATCTACACCAACCAAATAAATCCAAACTACCATAATATACACAAAAGAATTGCTGCACGTGTTTTTCTATGCAGCACACAGCCTGAAAACTACATCTACTCTAAATGCAATGTCACACCACAGAAAGCATGTGGCTCCTATGTTAGTACCAAGGGTCTGATGTCGTACTTAAAGGGTTTTCTTATTTTGTACTTTCCTACATCTTTAGGACATTGGACATATATGTGTACTCTCATGTTCACTAGTCCACCCATAATTGTATGGAGGATACTGTTTTTGTATGCCAGCAGGTGCTTGGTATTGAGCTTTATATACATCACTTACATTGTCTCATTTAACTTTTGTCTTCATTTATGGTGGTTTTTCAAATAAGACATGAGCACTAGTTTGTATGTGTCCAAGTGTACTGCCTATGTGGTCCTGTTTTGGCATGAGCATTCAAATAAAAGTTGTAGTATCTATATATATTTTGCATTTTCTATGTCCACATTGAGGGTATGTGACCAAATGTGGCTGGAAAGCTAAAATAATAAATGTTTTCTCCAGTTTATTAGAACTGTTGAAATCTGGCAAAGAGTTGAAATGGTGGCGACAGTATTTCCTGACACGTGTGTTCCCATTAAGTGTGAATCTTCTAATGTTTAGGGAGTGTTACATTTTGGATGATTATTCAGGATTTGTGTGTATTTTCCATCGCGGAAAAGTCTGCGACAGAAAAGTTTGCATGAGAAATGTACAAACCACAAAAGGTTTGTACGTTTCCCATGCGAACATACATTAAAAACCCCTACAAACTCACACCCACACCCACACCGCAACACACACCCCCAACTTACCCCCACCCAACTTACCTTTGAAGACGCACTGAGTGCCTGCAGCGCCAGTTCCCTTTCACTTCCGTGATCAGGAACCAGCGCTGCAGGGTCCTTTTTCTTTTTTCTTCTTTTTTTTCCGGGCTGCTGCAGGGCTTTCATTTGGTGGGGTGCTGGAGAGGTGTCCCCCGCAACGCCCCGCTCACTTTAGTGAGCGGGGCGTTGCGGAGGACATCACCCCAGCCCCAAGACCCACCGAAACACTTAAAAACATACCACAAAAAGTTCAAACTTTTAGTAGTTAGAACTTTTTGTGGTGTGTGTTTTAGGTATTTTGGTGGGGTCGGACTTTTATAGTCGGTCATTTCGTACAATACTGAGTATTCAATTGTGGAGAGAAAGTCAAACACAAGCATTACCAGTGTTACAGTTTACCTTGATGACTGCTAATATTATGAGAAATGTTTGTCTCAATAATTCCATCAGTGGTAAAATCATTATGGGCCTCATTACACGGATGGCGGTGGACCAAGGTGCTATTAGCACCTTGGATCCATGCCAGTAAAATACCGGCACCGCCTTGGTGGAAAGGGGAATTACCGCCCTATTCCAAGGTTGGCGGGGCGGTAATTACCCTTTCCCCCATTGCCCTTCCCCATTCCCATTTTTGCAAAAAGCAGGCGTTAAATTCACCAACCCGCAAAGGGGCCTCGTAGTTAGGCGGTAAGGGTTTAGGTACCGGTAAACCCTTACCGCCTACCGTGTAATGAGGCCCTATATCTTCTGTATTGCAAACAGGAAATGTTTTAATTATTTGCAGGATGATTCTTGAAGCAAACATTCTATTAATTACTCGACAGGGCTGTGCATTGTCCCCTCTAAATTTCTCCTTATTTCAGAAATCTGTAACTAGCTCATCCAAATCAGAATTAAAGACATTTTATTTAGGAGTTTTATCTGTAGGTTTATATAAAACACATTTGTTTTCACTTAAAATCCTCAGAAAATAGAATTCTGCAAGATATCCTGGAATATTAGTCCATGATGACCAAATGTAAATATTAAAAAACACTTTGTAATACCATGTAGTAAGGATGAAGTATGCAATACAGATATATAGACGATGCAGTTGTGGATTTAAAGGGATATAAGGATATGTTTTAGGCAAATCAAATAAAGTTGCATAAAGAAATTAAGCACATACCTAGATGTATGTGACACAATTCATTAGAATTTTGGAGATACAGTAAACATAACGAGGACAACTATTCTTCCATACAAATTAGTTTTGATCCATGTACTCTGTATACCACAGACCCAGATATGTTTCAATGAGTACATGCTTAATTTCAGAATAGCGGCTCTCTGACCACTACTGGGATACACAAGGTGCCCAAATGAAAAGATGGATTCTCACTAATTTGAAAACATGTTTGTTTGGCCATTTTTAGATGATTATAGTTATTTATAAATTCAATTTTGATTTCTATTCTTTTAGCCAAGTATATTACCAAATGTTCATGCATTTGGATATTAAAAACGTTATAACAACATGTCTGTGTAGGGTATCTATATTTAATGGAAATATATCTGGAATTATTATTTTTTCAAATTACGAAAGAAGTGAGCATGAGTAGCTATTGATAGCCTCTGTGAGAATCTGCACTCAATTTCCATGGGTTGTCTTCAGTGGTTCACAAAGATTTCCTCAAGGGCATCAAAGGGAAACTCTGGTCATCTCAGACGTAGGGTAGCAGGTGCACATCTGAACCACTCACGTGCATCTATTGATTTGTGCCATTACAAAGCATCATGAAGTTGGTTCTCCAAATTACTAGGAAAGATATTTCAGACTTTCATTGGGTGATCTTTAATTACAATGGTTGTTATAAATTAGAGAATGGTGCCCATGGAGAAACCCATAGAAATTCAAGGACATGTATGATTGGGTAACCTACTTGGATATATTACACTATTCTCCCAGCTATCCTACACATTGCATTTGCTTTTCATTAAATCATTCATATGTAACCTGGAACAGACTTTCTAAAATTAAAAATAAAAGCATGTGAGATCTGAAAGAAGTCAAGCTGACATACCTTATATTCCTGATAAGGGGATTGCCAACATATTGCTTATTTTAGGTGAAAAAGTGCTTTTTGAAACACTAACTAATAATTATGCTACAAATACCTACATTGCAGCTACATTTATTATGGGTTTTCGTGAACAAGGATGGGAGAAGTTCTTATGTATGCTTTGGACTTAGCATAGTTATTCTTGCTTACATTTTGAAAAGTACAAAAAGTACAAGAAGTAAACTGATATGAATTAGGTAAGAATGAACTGAATTTTAAAGCTGTAATGGAACAAGGTATATTTTGCTAAATTAAATCAAGATGTGGATTAAGGAATGATTGATTGTATGTGCTCTTATTTACGCAAATAATGTATTATAAACCTGGAGGGTTTATAAATGGCAACAAGATAAAAGGGATTTTTGAAAATGCAATGTTATGGAATAATCCCTGATGACAGAATTTTAAATGCTAGAATTTTAAATACTGCCAATTGTGATATTTTAGGTATGTCAGCTGTTTGCATTCATAAATCCTTCATTTTAATGTTCATAGAGCATTTTTTTCAAGAATTGATTTGAAAAAGCTCATGACTTTCTGATGTTATAACACTGGAGGATTCGGTGGCTGTCTTATTGAAGTAGGACAATAGAAAATATAAACCTACACCTCCATACTGTGCTTTTTGTTCAATTACCATAGTAGAAACATGTGCCTGTTTGTGGTGCTCAATGTTCTACCTAGCCAATAAATCTGTTTTCCAATGAAAATCCCCTGTACATCTAGATAAACTAATACAACAAATACATTTGTTTTAGATATGTATACTTCCAAAATGTGTGCAGTCCACACAGGGGTCTTTTCCCATTGATCTCCCCTTTTGGAACTTTCAAAAGAAGATGAGGTAGATTGCTTAGAGAAGCCCAGCATAATCAACAGAAAATGAGAGAGCTTAAAGAAAACGTCAATAGTTTCCAATGTCACCTGGATGATGAATTCTGCTGCATCTTTTCTTTTAAATGTCAGTTTAAATTATATTTATTTATTAAAATGTATAAAGCGCGCATCAGCCCAGAGGCATTGTGGCGCTGTTACAGTCCAAATGAAAAACTTGTAGCTGGTTGCAGAGAAAAACTTAGTTACATGACAGTGAGGTAGGAAATGCATACATAAGAAGGGAGGACAGTAGCAGGCAGGGTACAAAGGTGAGGGGGGTAAGTGGTTAGTTAAATAACGTGGTTTTGAGACCTTTGCGGAAAGCAGTGAGAGAGGTCTCTGCCCTGAGGGCGCTGGGTTGGGCATTCCAGAGCTTGGGATCTAGTTTGGGAGCTGGGTGAGGAAAACCGATACCTTCTGCGTGTTGTATTTGTCTCGTTTCATTACGGAGGGATTATGCTCATATTATTTTTTTTGTTATTCTTTATTGAATATAGCTGAATAAATCAACTTTTTCAATATTCAAATAAAATTCATTTACATATTAAATACAAGAAAAGTCAAGTAAAATTCAAATACATTATGATATAAAATGAAACTGAAACAACAAAGAAAAAAGAAAGCATACAAGCATAAAATGTTTAAAAGTGTTGAAATCATTAGGAAGTTCCAGACTTGTGAGAGACTTGGATAATATGCTCATATTATGCTCTTTAAGGGGAAATCATCCACCATTCAGCATTTTAAGAAAAGAAAAAGAGGGCTTGAATAATTTCTACATCAACCAAGATTTCCCAAAAAGTGCACTTCTTTAATCATTACATCCCCTTAAGAACAATTAAAGTTGATGCTCCCCCTCTTACTTTTGGCATACTGTACATGCATAAAATGTGTCTAATATGAAGAGTAAGTCGGGCAGATGGACTCCTTGAATTCTTCCTATTGAACAAATAGTTTCTGTCATCAAAAGCTATGTAATCTCTTTCTAAATTAGAGTGTGCCCTACCCAGATCTATGGACAAACAATATGAAATCTATTTCAACATACAAGCAGTGTTGTATACTACAAAGTTAGTATTTCAGATCCACTGAAGAGATCATTCTACAAAAAAAGCGTCCTGTCTTCAGTGCCCAATGAGAACATGTGTGCAAGGTATCATAAATAGTGCTGTGTTAACTTCAAAAAAAGTTCAACTAGGTATATGCATGATACTCCACCCATCATAAACATGCAGTGGCATTCAGCAGAACATGGAGTACATCTGAATTCACACTACAAGTAAACACTGCCTTTTTTCTATTTCTATAAACCCAGTGCAACACTAGTGCAAACTGCCCCTGCTAAAAATAAGGTTTAATCTATTCCCAGAATAAGGCCTGTCTGTGCTACAAATAAAAAAACAGACTACTTATATGACTGCTTTGGTGCAAAATGTACGGCCCATTACAATATGCCAGTCTGAAGGATTCAAGGACCAAATTATTTATCCAAACAGCCATAAATCTCAAAGGCGTGGTTATTTCACGAGCCTCGAGTCGCCTGAATTTCAAACAAAGTTGCTCAGGACTAATTGTTAAAGACATTATAAATTCCCTGTCGGCCTTTCAAATACATTGTTAAAATGTACACACAAAATTTAGAATGAACATTTTGTATTTCAGTTTTTATCTCATTATTTAGTCTTCTCCGAAATGGGAGCCAGATTTATCACCAGCATGTTTTATTTCTCTCATTTCAAAACTGCACATTTCTTGTTTATTTTTGTTTAAGAACCTGACAATGATAAATCATTCAGGTTCTTGAGATGGGAACTATTTCTGTCATTTTCTGATTTAGCTTAAACCTGAGAATGTGAAGCTTTGACTTTTAAATGTATTTGCAGATCGCCATGATGCTTGATGTCTTAAATCTTCACAAAAAAAATGACAGCACTATGCAGTGACCTTCGTACAAGAAACCTCTTCTGAAATTATGATGTAAATCCTATTCAGGTGCAAACATGAAATAGGAGAAATGTGATCACAGCATTGGTCTGGACTCTGTGATGTACATGGGAATGTGATTTAATTTCTGGTGTGAATAACACAATCATGCTGTCTATCCACATTATCTAGCAATCTGCTTCCTCACTGAATGATTTGAGGTTTACAATTTAAAAAAAACTCCTGTTAAACAATCAAATATTTTTATATATCGGAAAATTGTATGAACTTTCCGGAGCTGATACATGTCTTTACTTTTTTTTTACTGACCCTTCATACTCATTATTACCCTAACTTAAGTACTTTTGAATGTCAGCTTCGCACCCATCCTCAAAGACTCCCACACCAGGATCTGACTTACACCCACCAGGCCATTGACAAATCCTGTGGCTAAAACCTATATCCTGTCTATCCACCCATGGCCCCCTACATGAGGCTCACTCCACACATGTCATAACACTCTGAATAACAGTGTACCTACTTCACCTTCCTATGTTAGCTGTCAATGACTGTCTTCAATAGAGGTCCCCTGTGTAGGTCATTGTAGCTGGGGATCTCATATCAGTGACATACTAATATTACATATTATGCCACCTATCACACCGAATGTATTTAATATCTAATTTTCATCAATGATGCAACCCAGATAATGGTGAACACAGTGGGGTTTTCATATTCATGTTACATTGCTAAAGGTCACGTTCCATTCATTTGTTGCAAGCGTTTTTTTCCTCACATGTTTGTACAAACTGTTCTATCTCTAATAGCAAATGGATGTTCTGTCTGAAGGTTAATGTGGAAAATATACCCTTACGCTATTCTATTTATGTAATGATTAACACAAAACTGTCCATTAACTCAATGACCCCCCATGACACTGACCCATACAAACAAATGTTCACCACATCCATTATGACTATGAATGTCTTGCTCTGGGCTATTCAAACCTATTGGCCCATTCACTTACTAGTACATAACCACAATGTGCAATACATCGGAAGGTAGTTCCATGCAATTTCTATCCTAAATAAATCAACACTGCAGTGATAAATACAATGTTTTGCTGAGCACCTGATACCAACCATAGAGAGTTTATTGAAGCACCGAACCACAGAGTTCACAAACATACTGTTCACCCAAATGACTGATGTCACCTTGACTGTGCTATTTACTGTCAGCCACTACTAGCAAATCACAACAGGTCTTAAGTCAACAAATGTAATCATCCAAGAGAAAGAATAAAATAAATCTTCTGCCCCACCCTACAACCTCCTTAGATTTAACATTTCTGTTTCCTCTTAAAATACTGCCGATATTTAGTCTACTGTGAAATGGAAACTATCAAACAACCTGCCTTCCCTAATTACTTCAAAATGAACTACCCTTTCACACACACTTCTAAAAATGCCAAAAAGATATTGAAAAAGAGCATCCCCCCGGGAAACCCCGTGGTCAACTTTACTAAGCGGAGTCATATTTTCTTACTTTAGGAAAATGTTCATCCATTGCTGTCTACACTTTTACAAGGATAACTCCCTTACCCCTGCTTCTTGTATAGGTTACTTCTACAAACCAACAGCAATCCCAATCATAAAGGTAAAACAGACACAGTTAAGAGATACCATCAATCACAATTCTGTAATCCAGATGATAATTATTATTAATTTGTTTTGATACTTTATCATTCCCCATCATTTGAAAAGCAATGCCTTACATTACAGGGCTTCTACATTGTTGTCAGATGGCCATCCGCACACGCACCAGAATACTGTGATGATTCATGGGATCTCATCCCTTCTCCCCATAGGGGAGCCCTTCCTTGTGAGGCTAGATAGGTGAGTCTGCTGTACAACATTCCCTCTAGGGGTGGCAGAAGGTGGGAGTGCACATGGAGTGATGCCCCTCATTGGGACAAGTACTCCCGTTCCGTGATGGAACTCCCTAACCCTCTTGCAATTGAGACCATAAAGTCTGAAAACACTACTGTATGTTATTGCATAACGCCTTCCTTCGTGTAATTGATACTACCAGGAAAAGCAAGAATAAAATAAACATAGTCTGATCTCGAGTCATCTTCCAATAGTACTGTGATGAGGAAGATCCGAGGAGGTTTTCAAACTGCTCCTTTGCCAAGTACAGAAGGTACTGAGCAGAGGTTGCCCTGAGGATCCACAATGGACACAAACAAGGGATTATGCCACTCCACTGGGGAGGACACAGCTGCATGATATAAACACGGAGAAGGGACTCACTGAGAGGCGACACAGGTGCGAAGCCTGGCAGACCCAGTAAGTTCGAACTTGGAAGCAAGAAGCTGCGCTAGAGAAGCAAATCTCCAGCCTTTGAGGTACAGAGCAGGCCTGACTTCAATCTGGGAACTGACCACTGATGGTGTGACCTTGAGGAGGTGGACGAAGTGGTCCATTGACTGTGCCAACAGTACCGGATAGGAGACCTTGTGTATCCAAAGCACAGCAGCGGGGAGGGGAAGGAGAAGCAAGGACAGCGTTCCGCAAGTACACGGTGACCAAACACCCCAGGAAGAAACAGTGATGTGCCCCCACCAGAGAAAAGGTTACCAGGTAGGGGTTTGGGGAAGGGTCCTGAATGTAACACAGGTATCAGGAGTAATCTCCCTCATCTCAGTAGTTATGTCAAGAGTGCTGAATGTAAAGAAGGCATCAGGAGTGATCTCTCTCATCTCAGTAGTTGTGTCAAGAATGCTGAATGTAAAGAAGGCATTGAGGGTAATCTCATTCATCTCAGTATTTGTGCCAAGAGTGCTGAATGTAAAGAAGGCATCGGGAGTAATCTCACTCGTCTCAGTAGTTGTGTCAAGAATACTGAATGGGAATAAAACATCAAGAGTAATGTCCCTCTTCTCAATAGTTGTGTCAAGACTATTGAATGGAAATAAAGCATCAGCAGTAATCTCCCTCATCCCGAGAGTTGGGATAAAAGTAGAAACTGTGAAGATTAGATCACAAGGGATCTTCCCTGGCTCAGTTGTTGTGTCATAGAGACTAAAAGAGAATAAGTTATCGGGAGTAGTCTCGCTCAACACTCTATCCTCAAGAGGAGCACTAAAGCTAAAGAGTCCTTTGTCAGAGTGTTAGGAAGAAACAAGGACACTTTGGGAACAATTCCCCATGTACTCACCAAAATAGGAAAGTAAAGAAAGTCTAAGAATAACTGTGTATTAGAAGCAGGAGTGTATAACCTTTTAAGCAAGCCTTGAGAGAAGCCTGGGAAGAATTGCCAAATTTGATAAAAACCTGTTGCAGAAACATATCCAAAGATAACCAACTTCTGAACCAGGAGAAGGGAGTCATTCTCCTGGTATATGCTACAAGTGCACACATTGAACTGTTCTCAAAGACTAATATAATCACACCCATAGGGCTGATACCATAGAACTAGGAGAAGGGAGTCATTCTCCTGGAACAATTTATGGTAATGTGCTTTGTTAGTGGCAATGTTAATATAGGCTAGTTTGGACAGAGGATGGAAACTTTGAGTTTGACAACAACTCTGACGACCAGCACCCAAGTTAGTTTTTAGTAAGGTAGGGAAAACCATTTAGAGATAGGGAGAGAAAGGCCTTTTTCAATATTATTTAAATAAATATCCTAGTGAAAATGCCAACCCTTTGTGCGACTTCTTACTCCAGCATGCCACAATACTTAGAAATCACGTTTACTTTTACAACTTAGTGTGTTGTATGACCTGCATGTTTTATTTTCATATGTATGGAGGTTTATAAATGACGATTTTGCTCAGACAACAATTCATTGCATTATATAAAAAACAATTTGCAAAATAGCAACATCATTGTTGGCAAATCACATATTTACTTGTCACATAGTGTGTATCATTATCTCAATGTTAACAGTAAAATATATTTGTACATGTAGCTTTGACAAATAATCTGTAACATTCCTTCTTTGTTATAAAACCATTTTATAAGTCTAATGGCAGATCCATGGCTAGTATATGCTGTGCTATGTTTAATGAACATATAGAGTTGCTAGATGTGTGCACCTATTTCCTAATCTAATTATTAGATTTGATTACATATGATTAAAATGTAATCAGTTACCAACAATTGAAGTCACACGTGCTTGGTTCAAAATCCCAAATACAAAAGGACTAGTTGGTTGTTTCGTGAAACACAGATCGAAACCTGTAAACTTAAATTATTGCACTGTATAAGAACCACGAATTTGCATGAAAATATTTACTGAGATTATCCATTATTAGACAGAATTTCTCATGCTAGAGAGGGTTCCATTACTTTGTTGTAAATTAGTTTGTGGCTATTACTTCTAAATGTTAGTTTTATTTGTTTGCCACTCTTCCCCATCACTACCCCACTCACCCCCCTCATCCCCCCTCTTCCCTCTGACCTCACCGGTGCAAGAGGCCACCTGGGATACTCCACCCCCCTCATGCTCCCCCTTCTCCCACCCTGCTACCATCGAACCTGATTCTCATACCCTTAACCTTCCCCCTCCTCCTCTCTACCTCCTCCTCCCCTCCCTTTGAGTAAATTGTTCCATATACTGTACTTCTGGTTTGTTTCACGTTTGTATATAAGCTTCTTTAAATTTTGTATCTTGTTGTTTACTCTGTAAAGCGGTTTAGCATAAAGCGCTATATAAATTCAATAAACGTAAACAGAAACATAAATATATATAACAATCTCGAAGTAATAGCCACAGAATAAATTACAACTAAGTAATTTACTTTGTGGAAACAATGGGATACCGCTAGAGAGAAATTATGGCACAGTATAATGATTGGAAATGAGCCTCGTATCATACCTTTGTCATTTGATTATGCTATGAAGCTGACATTTCATTGAATGTAATTGTTGCTTCACTCGGCATGCCTCTGAAACTTCCCACTTCTCCCAAGCACATCTCCTAAGAGGCTCGTCATCTCACCCATAATCGCCTGCCTATAAGAATGCTGTGTCTGCTTATGGAAGCACCATCATCAATAGTGCCCCTCACTCACGCAGCTATGCCATCCAAAATGTGGCCTTCACAAGCGCCCTGATCTATAATGAGCTTCCGAGCACAGTGAGGTCTGCAATGCTGGTACCTTCACCAGGACCCATAACTGTTTGTGATATCTCAGGTTGAGACCAATGACTATGATGGACTCCTCTGCCCACCCCTGCTGACCCGGTGCCCCTATGACCTGCAGGCCCTGGTGTCCTTGCTGCATGCTGCTCATACTTTGCTACTTCCGTCTACTTGTCAGTTGTCAAATAGTTCAAAGCAGATCCTCCTTCTGATGCACAACGTCCTCCCAGTCCTCCCAGGACACCATGTTCATGTGTGAGGCAATCGGGAGCATCAGATTGCACATGTTTCCAAGAGAAAGGAAGAGTTTCAAAGACCGATCATTATGAGCAAAGGGCAGACACATTTCACAAAGAAGCGTGTCATCAGCTAGAAGGGTGTGGCATTTCCAGAACTCCCTGACAGAATGTATGCTCCTGGCATGATGTATGTCAGAGGTAGTGCGACGAAATAACCAGTACTCTGCAGGAGTGATTGATATGCCTTTTTGTGAAACCCTTTCAGAGGTAATACTGCATCAAAATGAGATTGCAACAGAGTGGCTCGAGGTTCTAGCTACAGACCGTTCATCCCCTGCCCTCTTTGCCATGAAACCAACCCTCAGAGATTCTGGAATATTCTGAAGATCTGTTTTTTTCCAAATGTGGAATCTTCTTGTACCCCCTGCATACCTGTTCTCCATTCAGCTTGCTTGCTTAGTGTCAGGCCACTTGTGGCATGTAACGTGCTATAAGTATTAACATAAATCTAACGCATTTACGAAGGAGAATTGTGGCCTGACTATAAGTGAGAACACAGTTCAGATACGTCTACACAGTGCTACATATTTCGGGTATGTAATGTGCATGGAAGGTGTTCGTGCCAATCACATGAGGGTAGACAAAGGATGGACACTGCTTTACCAGAGGGTACGTTCAAGGTTTTCATTTTGTGTGTAGAATCATATAGAGAGAGTCCGATCGAGGAAGCATCACCTTAGATCTAAATCCCACTACAAAGATGCACAAGTACATGTTTCTAACACTCTTCAAAACATGTAACCTTTATTTACACAAATCAGGAACGGAGCCGACAAAGGACAGAATTCAAATGTCTAGTGGTTTGGAGACTACTTTTCTCAAAGGATAAGATGATTAAACCAGTGAGAAACACCACAAACACGCCTCATGCCCCTTCACCAAATGCCATACACGGTCACTGCTGCTTCAACTTTATTACTTTCCACAGCTGAAGTACTAGAGCCCAGATGGAACTAAAAAATACAACAATACAGTGTGTAAGACAAAAGCATGCTACTATGAACACTGTGGCTTGCAGCACACTCCTCCCGATGCAGTGTGTATATGTGGCCTCTGATATATCTGGCTCACCAGCTGAGGAAATCACCATCTCACACAAACAAGCAAAGGCCATGATACATAACAAAGGAATGGACATACTGTGCACCCTCGTGGTCAAACTCAATATACATGCCTGATCAAGATAAAAATAAAAAAGAAAATGCTGCCTACACAACACATACACTTGCTGCAGAATTGAACGATACACCTTGCTCCTATGCACAGCCCAGGAGGCCACATAGTACCAAGCATCCCTGTTCCCACTGGAGGCATGCCAGGCTGTCTAAACACACTTCCAATCACTGACCATCAACCCGACAATCTTTGGGACAGGAATCACACTCAGCATTGATCTGTAAACAGGCATACTTTTGCAAACAACTGGCCATGTGACAAGAGAGCAAGGGATGGTCAGCACTGGCAGCTCAGCCAATCCAATCAGACCTGCTATCTTGATCGCATACATCTTCAGCATATCCTTCAAACCTACAATTGCCATGATGGCTCCAGCATGGACTTCTGTGCTGGATACTCTGAAGGTGCAAAACCACTTACAGGCAAAAATACGGACATGCCACCCTAAGACACATTTTATAACATGCATTATTGGGCATTTAACACAAGAACCAACCAATGAGCTCTGCACATGAAAAAACACTCGTGTGCGTGTTGACATATGACTCCTGATTAGATACATTTGCAAACCCTAGCCCCAGCCAACAGCCCTGTCAAAAAGCACCTCTTACGGCTTTGCAGAGAGCATCCCGTAACACTTGTATTCTATTCAAATCAACCCTGATGCACAGAACATACGAACTGAGAATGGGTGGAGCCGAATCTGCATATCCAAAACAGCATGTCACGGCACAAAGGAGAGATGCAAAAAAACATAGTTGATCCAACATGCTATGCTACCAGGATGTCAGAGCAGGTGGAGAAGGGGAGGCTGTGTGTTTACATGACACTCACATAGGTAAACGCCCCTCCATAACTGCCTGACTTCCTATTTTCTTCAGGATACCTGCACCGGATTGGCCAGCAGACTATATTTCTGTGCCAATCATCAGCCAGCAGGCGAAGCCAGCCCACTTTTGGGAAGGCCCACGAGAGAAGGCTCGCTTCCTGTCCTCAGCCTGTCCATGCCTGCCTAGCCGTCAGCCCGGACCCTTGGCCGTTTCATACGTGGTTCCAGCACCGTTTTGTAGTGCAATACATGTACTTTCCACTGCCTAGTCGGCCACGCTGGTCTCAGTCACAAAATACGCTGTTGCCATACGTATGAACTCCCTTCTGGGTCCTGGATCCCCTTAGTTGTCTCCTTACAATCTCCATGTCGTTAGTCACGCACGTGTGTTCACCAAACACCTTAACCGCCTCGCATACGTTACAAGTATGCTAACTACAAGCTCTATTAATGGCCTTGTGCCTAGTCTAGTAGTTTATCCTGCACCTCTGTTTAGCATCACAACGTGACTGTATTAGCTGTCCCTCAGTGCCTCCTCACGCTCCTCTGCCTGTCTTTCTATTTTGTTTCATGTACAGCCTGGTCTCAATGCCTCTCCTGGTTGGCTGCCACTCCATGCCCTGTGCTTGCATACCCTGCTAACTGTATTGTTTTGTTGCCTCTGGTCGGTTGTCACACTCTGGTGCCTACTGCATATGCCCACACCATGCCAGTCAATGTGTAATGTCTCTTGCATACACGGATCACTGTGCCTCTTTTGGCCGGTTGACACTTTAGGCCTCCTGCACTTGTATACTACCAGCTAAACTGAATTGTTTATTATGCCCTGTAAGTCATTTGATTTTTTTCCTGCCTAGCCGTCTCACCGTGTAACTATAGCCCGCCTCTCTTGCCTACATCTGCACCTTGCATGCTTTCCCTTCCTACTACCCATTGCGCCTTCCGTGCTAATTGAGACTAACCTGCTGTTCGGGTTAATAATTCCTCTGTCCTCCTATACCTCATTCCACTACTGGCCTAGCCTCTAAAATGCTTTATACCTGTGATACTCACCTTCACAACTTCTCCACTCATGTCATTGCACCAAAGCCTGCATATCCATCTACACCACTTCTTGCCATACACCTATTACTCAACTTTCAGGTCCTAACCTGGTCGCTGCTCTACACTACCACCACACCGCTCTCCGCCTCGCCTTCTGTCACAACTAGCACATCAACATCTACCGTACCTTCGCTCACCTTCACCATGACAGTCCCTAATCCTTATCTTAATGCACCGGCCCTCTGGCTACTACATTTCGCCAACAAACCCACCCCTAATCAACCATGTCCCACCCTCATTAATAATTCCAGACTCGGTTCACGCTTGCACCAACTACCTCACCACCAAACTACAACAATCAATAAAACAGTTACCCTAGCCAGTCATCACACTGTGTTGACCCTAGGCTTCTTGAACCTTGTGGCAAGTCCTCGATCCACTCTTTCCCAGGCACACTCCACGGCCATTGGTCCCACACTACACCACAACACTATATCGACCTCACCAATCCAATCTAGTCTACCATGTACCTCTTCAGTCAGAAACCAAAGGTTAGCCTCTAGATGTCATCATTGGTCCTACCACACGAACAATCATGCGATTAATAAAATGTCCATCTCTAGTATTAACAAAACCGCAGTCCATCTGGATCCAAAAACTGACACTCCCCTTCTTGTTCACAATGCCACCACTCCCTCTAAACTCAAAAGGTGCGCTCATCAATGCACGATCCATCCCCGCCCATGACCTAGATATTGCTGATCACATTGTCTCTGAAAACCTCGACTTTCTAGCAATCACAGAAACCTGGCTGCATGCCGCCTCTGGCCCCACCTTGACCCTGGCTATCCTTGAAAACTATACCATCATCAGATGTGATAGGGATAACAACCAAACTAAGGGGGAAGGACTAGCTTTCATATTTAAGAGCTAACTTAACCTCAGAGCCATTAAGAGCCTCCAACTACCATCAGCAGAATTACTGTCTATTAAATTGCCAATCTCACCTAATCACACAGCCCCCGTGCGCCTCATATAAAGGCCTCCTGGCCCTAACTCCTCCTTCATAGAGGACATATCATCTATCTTAGCCACTAGCACCAAGCATAACTCTCAAATTATTATACTGGGAGACCTCAATCTAGGCTACCAGGATGCAAATGACACTAAAGCCTTTGACCTAGAAAGTGTCCTAGATGACTTCGGCCTTACCCAACATGTCAGCGAGCCCACCCATATCAAGGGTCGCACTCTTGACTGGATTGCAGACATGAACTGTGCACTCAACATTACCTCTGTGTCTCCTTGTGGGTGGTCTGATCACAAAATATCATTTTCTATTAGTGCCAGTCCACCTACAGATAAACCTAACCTTGCCCCTCCCACTTACACACACAACAAAAAAGATTTAATGGCTGAGAAACTTCTCCCTCTTATCCTCCCTCTATTTAATCAGGTGTCCTCCACTTGCTCGGACCCTACTGTATTGGTAGATACTTATAACTGCATTATGTTAAAAGCCCTCAACTCCATCGCCCCCCTCAAATTGCGCGAACAAAAACCGCGGCCCCACCTCAATTCGCGGTTCACTCCGCACCTACGTGACCTGCGTAAAGAGAAAAGAAAAGCTGAGGCTCACTGGAAAAGTTTTCCTTCTCTAGCTAACATAAATAACCTTACCTTAGCCTCCATTACATACAAAGAAGCCATACTAGCTGCAAAAAAGGAAATTTATAATAAAAGGATCATTCAAGCCCAATCTAATACTAGGGAACTCTTCAAGATCATCAAGGAACTCGAGTCCCCAGTTGCCCAGCTTGTTACATGCACACCTGACCCTGAATGGTGCTCTAATATACAAAAGGCTCTGCTTGACAAAATTGCCTTGCTCCAAGCCAAAATTAACACAAACATAAAAACCACCTCTCAGATTCAATTGGTAATCCCCCCTCCTACAAAATTGCCCACCCAAACATTCATTCAAACCTTTCTGCTTCTCACCACTCACCAGGGAAGTTTAGAACATCATTACGAAGCTCAAACCTTCCAACTGCCATGGTGATGCATGTCTTGCACCGGTCATTAAGGATGCTGAACATGATCTCGCCCCTTTCATTACCTCATTCATTAATGCCTCCTTCGAATCGGGCACCATACCCAACAACCTCAAGGATGCCTGGGTCATCCCTCTAATCAAAAAACCTAATCTTGATCCCAGTAATCTGTCTAACTACAGACCTATTACCACTGTGCCTTACCTCCTCAAAATTCTTGATCGAGCAGCCTACATCCAAATCCAGGAATACCTCGAAACCAACAACCTATTAGGGCTCAGACAATCTGGATTCCGTCCTAGACACGGCACTGAGACGGCCTTAATTGATTTGAAAACCCAAATTGAGGTTCTTAAAGACAAGGGCAAGCAGGCACTCTTGCTCCTACTTGATCTTTCAGCAGCTTTTGATTTGGTTGATCATCAAATCCTCTGCTACCACCTCAAGACTGCTGCCCACTTTTCAGACGCAGCCACATCTTGGATCAGCTCATTCCTATCAAAATGAAGTATGAGAGTTTTCTCCTCTGTAGCCGCAGCTGACCCGGCCCATGTCCCCTGCGGAGTCCCACAAGGTTCTAATGTATCTCCCACTCTCTATAACGTGTTTACCAAACCGCTTTTTGATATACTTGACTATCTGGGTGTCTCTTACACAAACTATGCGGATGACACCCATATACTCATCCTTATCACTGGCGACTATGTAACCGACGCTAAAGCTCTCAATGCAGTCTACACAGTCATCCAGGCCTGGATGGCACATCATGGGCTCTGCCTCAATGATGAAAAAACAGAGCTAGTCTTTCTAGGCTCTCAACCTAAACTCACGAAACTTGACCCTAAATACACATCCTTCACTATTGACGGGAACGATATCAAAGTCTCGCACGTTACAAAAACTTGGAATATATCTAGACTCCACCTTATCTCTCAATCGACAAACCAACACAGTTGTCTCCGCATCATCCAATACTTGCAAATTGATTACAGCTTGCCGTCCCTTTTTGACATCGGGGAACTGTCTGAATCTCGCCAGAACCCTCATCATGTCTAAAATCAATTATTGTGATGCCCTCTACCTAGGAACTAGTCACAGAAACCTTGATAAACTCCAGGTCACGCAGAATAACGCCATAATGGCAGCTCTTAACATACCCAGGCCCTCCTACATCTCCAACACCAGATGTAACCTACATTGGCTCCTTTCACGCACCGTACATCCCTCAAAGTACTCAGTCTCACCCACAAGGCACAGAACAACGCAGCCCCTGCCTACCTATCCTCACGTTTCACACAACATACAGCAACCAGACCCCTGAGAACTGCACAGGCCCACACACTGACTATTCCTAGCTACAAGCTACGAACAGCAGGGGGGTCAAGCTTCCCAGTCCTCGCCGCCAGCTTTGGAACACCCTACCTAATGCTCTCAGAAACATTCCTTTCTTTCATTCCTTCAAAACTAAAACTAAATGGTGGTAACATGAACAGGATGCCTCATCTGCCTCTCTTTAATCCTTCCTCATTATGTAAATATTTTTAAATGTACATGATATCTATTTCCTGTAACCTGTAACTGCTTCTTAAACATGCGCCCAGATGCCCCAGGGCAAGGTGTGCACTACAAATAAAATAAATACAAAATACAAATACAAACATTCAACACCCTGTCAACCAGACCATCAGCCATCTAGAGTATACGCTTGGCTGCTGTAGATACAGATGACCCCTCCAACAGCAGCCAAACAAAGACTGCTTGAGATGCAATACTGGCACTGCATCAACTATCATAATGCATCAACAGAGCATGTGATGGAGAGTGGTGGCATGATAGAGAAATAAGCACCACTGTTGAATGAAAAATAATACTGGGTGACCCTGCCACCTCGTTTTCCTCCCTTTAGTGGCTCCACCCAAAAATGGAATACTGTACCAGTTGTGGTTCCAATCCGCATCCCTTACTGTTGAAATCCCAACCTCCAAACCTCAGCATCTATCACTTCCCTTGACTTTAAATCCCCATGTCCACCCAATAGCAACCATCATTGCCCAAGGTGATGTAGCCTTAGGCCTGCCATTTTAACAGGACAATGGTTCCAACACTGTAAGAAAGCAAGACAACACACAGTGGCTGGCTTCAGACACTGAGAGGTCTACTGCTGAGTACACCACTGTTCTTTGACAGTGTTGGAGCCCCTCACTGCCAGTTATACTGAAAGGTCTGTGACTCAGAATCTGCCACTAAGCCGTGACACAACTGCCATTTGAGCATCGCTGTTGAGCAAGGTAAAATTGGTGAGACAGCCTCCTCTTCTTCCTTTAAGCCCATGGAGGCATGGCAAGTACTATATTACCCAGCTAGTAGATCAACTGTTGGCACATCAACTTGAAGAGAGGCCTGAAAATGACAGACTTCTGCAAAACTGAAATTGTGTCACAGGCCAAGATGTACAGACTCATTTCACATTGCTGCATGTTAGGAGTAAAAAGACACCACTAATGACAGCAGATTACTATGGAAGACATTTCTAGACACATCTACACACACACCTTGGCCCCTAAAAGTGTTGTGCAACTTACGGTAAGCATTCACCTGATTTGGCGGCCTCACAAATTTCGGATGGTGAGGAGGAGAAAAAGCATAGGCACTAGTGCATAGACTTCAATGTAATGCCTCAAATGGTGAGACATCTTCACCTGTGGGAATACTAGAACAGAAGTGGTGCTAAGAAGAACTGTCTGGCCAGGACACTATACAGAGTCATGATGGCTGAAATGCCCTGATACAACTGCTCCAGTCTGGAGAATGCTTGACTGCCTGCCCTGCCCACCAGCTCCTCAGTGACGTCATAAGCCACCTGTTGAGTGAAGTGCATGACGTGTTGCTAAAAGGTGAACTCTGGGCAGGATGCTACACTGCTTTGTGCTGGCTCAAAGTCTTCGATTCAACTGCATCAGCTAGGAGATTTTGTTTCTGTTTTCCGCAGCCTCACAGCCTTGGTAGAGTGGTGTGGTGCTACGCTGTATAGCCTTGGCAGCTAGGAAGACAGTGTGGACAATGAGAGGGTGTGCTAAGGTTGCTGAACACGTAGCTGATACTTTGCTTGTTGCTCATTCACATGATCAATGACAAAACATACAACTGTTTTTCTTCCTCAGCCCATCTCAGAATCGGAAACAATTGACAGCTGCCATCACCAAAGCAACCACTGTGCTCAATGAGACAGCAACTCTTCCAGCTGACCTTTAAGGACATGTTGCCAATGATAACCTGTCAAAGCGCTCAATCAACATTGAAAGTGCAACTATGACATCTAGCAGATTAATCAATAAAGAGGTAGATACCGTACAGTCACCTATGGGTACCAACCTGGTGGCCCCTGAAAAGTCCCAAAAAAATCCAGGCTTACATTTCCACTTGCTCAAATTCGCCCTTTAAATAATGATAATTCGCCTCTTACCCTGGGATGCAGCCATTAATACCAGCAACTAAAACCACCAACTCAGGCATGCCACATAATGATCCTTGTGTTTCACTAACATTAACACCCATAAATAATCCATGGGAAAATGTCATGATAGCATAACTCATAGACAACAGTGTCATGCTTGTAATTATAGCCTCTACTTATTATGTTCAATTACATCTTTTTAGGTTTTCAACATACACAATTGTAAAATAAAATCAACACAAATATAGTTATAGTATGAAACGCTCAAATGTATATTTATTTGTCTGCATTTATTGCTAAATCATATTTGCTCCTTGTTAAGTGACAGTGTTTCCTCTTACATGTAATAAAGCATTATTCTCATTTGCTTTTTGTGAGACAAGCATGCTATCAAGAGAGACACAAACACAAAAGTAGCAGTTTGAAAACCTTTATTGTCAAACTTTGTGGGGTTGGTATAATGCCTACCTGGCTCTAACTCGAAGGGTGATGTTCCCTCACAAGATGCTTCTAAGGGCCATCGATGTCTGCAAGTCCAAAACCAAAATGTGTCTGTGTCCCCACCTATGCTTGCCCTCATTCTGAGACCAAATGTGATAGGGAGCTTTCTTAAAGGAAAAATGGTGGCTCAAAAAAGATATTTAGACCATAACTGGTTTCAGGTAGCCTTACCAAAAGATGTAGGTCTGCCCGTTTCAAAATAGTTCAACTCAAAAAGGTTGCCCTCAGAACCTTCCCCCGAAGGGATTTTGCAGCAAGTCAATAAAGTTAACAAGGTCTCTTGGTCTCTTGGGGTTCCCTTCCCCAAGCTTCGGTTCTTCCCCTTCCAAACAAAGAAACACAGTTCCTGTTAGGTCTCTCAGGGTTCCCTTTCCCAAGCTTATGCCTTTCCTGTAAAGTTCACAATGTCTCTGTGGGCCTTTCATGAGTCCCTTCCCCAAGTGTCAGCCCCTTTGATCTTTAAATAAAACATTCTCTTTGTCAGGATGCACCTTTTATTGTATAGTTCCATCATTTGGGGTAGTATCAGAGACTTTCAAGAAACCTGGGCACTTTGCTCCTACCAGGTGCACACTTGTGTATAGGCACGTTACAAATGCCATATCATATCATATCATATCACCCTCCCTGACGTCCAGCCCCTCTCCTTATTGTCTGCACCTTTTTCTTTCACCTTTTCCCTTCTGTGTCTCTTTCACTCTGTTCTTTTCCACTTCACTTTGCTGCTTGCACATCTTATTTTCTGTCGTACAAACGTGCAACCTCTTTTCCTCTTGATGTGCCTCTTGCACACTACTCTTTACTGTTTCATGTACTCTTGTATCTTCATTTCCCATTCGCGTGCTTCTTGCACACTATATTTTGGTTTCAGGTCACTGGCACCCCTTTACCCATTTTCGGGTTGCTTGCACCCTCTCTTTGCTTTCCGTTCTGTCTTTTCTGTTTTGTGTTGCTTTTCCCCACTTCCGGGCCATTCGCACCCGCTAATTGCTTTCACGTCACTTTCTTTCTATCTCTTTGGTTTCCGTGCCACTACTGCACTTTTTCTTGCTCTTTCTGTCTTTTCAGTTTCTGCCCCGCAAGCGCACTTTCTCTTGCTTTCAATCGTAAGGCTGCTTGCCCGCATCCACTGCTTCTGCTCCCGCTCCAGCTACCCGCACGCTACTGAGTTTCTCTCTCGCTTTAATTTGTGAAACTCACCAAAGCCAGGGTCTTAGATTGAGGTCAGGGTCTTACCACCTGCCCCTCAGACACACCTGGGACTGACACACGTCCCATGGGAATGTGCACTGGCCTGGAAATGGCCAACAGCCTGCAATTCTTCAGGCCCCTTAGAGACACAGCTCCCTTGCCAAGCTGCAGCCCCTCTGACACACAAGGCCAGCCTCTCAGCATCCCAAACTCCATGCATCTTCCGGGCTCTTCTCTCTGCAGCTTTCAGCTCCTTGGCCTCCAAGTTCCATCTTGCAGCCCCAGCTCGCTCATTGCTTCTGGCAGAACCACACCTTTTATAGTTTAGTGGAGAGTCAAGTGGAGTCAAGTGCGCACATTTGTAGTAAAGTGCCTGTCCTTGTATGACTCTATTAGTGGGACAACCTAACAGTGTTATGTAGTAGGCCTCTCTTTGCATCTCCATGCCGTTCCCATAGGTGATCCTCATTGTTCTTGACTGTCTCTGCCTCGTCCCAGTACTTATTGGAAATGGGGAGGGGGAGATGGGGTTAGATTGGAAATACCCCATAAAGGCTGAGGGAGAGTTGGTTGGTGGGCAATTGGGAAGGGGAATATCATGTCTCACCCTTGGGCATTCTCCTCCCAATCCCAAGCAATATTCCACTCAGATGATTCTCCCTTGCTTGTCCACCCCCAGGGTCATATCCAAAAGCGATGGCCCTTCCCTGGCTAGCTGAAGGAAAGATCCTGGGGGAGTAGGTGGGAGAATACCATCAGGTTTCTCATATTTTGTTGTAAATTATATCGGCAATGTTGATACCTATGCTGTAGGTTTAATCTCGCATATGGAACACTTATATTGCTATAGAAAGGGACATTGGAAGTGACTTTCTTTTATATATCAATTAAACATTATTTTGCAACATAAGCAATTGCACATTATCATTAAAGAGTCACACATGATTAAAGATGTATTGGAATGCAATATGCAGAATAACATATTAATCTGTGATGGAAATGTGTACAAACAAAAACTAGAAGCAGCAATAGGGTCAATATGTGCCCCTACAGTAGCCAGTCTATTCATGGGTTGGATGGATGCAAACAATATCATTTCCTAGCCACAGGCAGGCTTCCTGAAAGTTATTGAGACAGTAGATTAGGTGTTCGGATTACATTTGTTTAGCCTTTTACCTGTTGTTTGGCAACCTTCAGACAGTGTTTAACAGTTTAGATCATGCAACACCTTAGCAGGTTTTGACCATTCCAAGCACATAAAAAAACATGCTAATGACTTGCACCTTAACAACTTTACCAGTGCTTGGTGGAATTTAACAGTGCACACTACCATAACGTTTCCAGTTTAAAAGGGTGTTTACCCAGGGTGAGTACAAGCACGCCTCGTATTTGTCTCTTCTTCAATTTGACATCAACAATTTGACATCTGCGATTTGTGCTATTGAGGATAATGCACCTAAGATAAAAGAGATGAAAATGGTGAGGCTCCTCTTTATAGATGATGCTGTTCGAATGCCAGAAATCACCCACAAGCCTTCAAAATAGCTGTATAGATGTAACCCACTATAAACAAGCAAGTGATGCATGGGCCCTGCAATCCTCCTAGTGAGAATCAGGTAGATTTGATGGTTCCAACAATTTCTAGTCCAACCGGAATCTACCTGAATCTCCTTTAAGAGTCATACATCTTCAGGGAAGTTTGGAAAAGTACAGGCAGGTTTGGGCTGATTCATATGGAGAAAACACACACAAAATAACTTTGAACGGTTCATGAAGGGAAAGAAAGATTAGGGGCAAAGGAGGTGTTCGATAATCCTTGCGAGGAGGGTTTAGCAAGAGGAAATGGGTAACCTATCTCAGTAAATTAATGCACCTACTTTAGAGATGTGTGTGTGTGTGTGTGTAACTTTCCAGGTAGCAGGTTTAACTGTTAGGTTAGAAAAACTCAACCTATCATCCTTTTGAAGTAAAGCTGTAGTAGAGAATTGAAGGAGAGCAGCAGAGCCATTCATATGTAAGGCATGCCTGGATCTGCTTTTCATTATTCAAAGATGAGACATTGAGGTTTGTCATATTAATGCTTGTAGGGCTGGGGGAGAGTTAGTCATGATTTTGGGGTGCATGAAGCAAGATGAAACTGCAAGATGAAGATGAAGTGTCATCCTGCTGAGTTTGCTACCACGAGAACAAGTACAGTTCTTTTTGTCATACCAGGGAGGGTCTCAAGGGTGCATGGAATACCATGTATGTACCCAACCGAGCCCTCTTGAAATGTGCAGACTAACTTTGTGAACAAAGTGACTTTCACCTTTCTCAAAGTAACGCAAAAAAAATGTATCCAGCCGTAATCAAAGAGTTAATTTTGGTTTATATATTAAAGAACCAGCTAGGTGCAAGCCCTTCGTTATTTGGACACTTAGGGCCTCATTACACGGATGGCGGTAGGGATTTACCGGTACCGGTAAAATACCGGTACCGGTAAATCCCTACCACCTTACTACGAGGTCCCTTTGCGGGTAGAGGGATTTAACGCCTGCTTTTTGCAGGCGTTAAAATCCAACCCGCTAAGGGACCTCGGAGCTAATTACGGCACCGCAAAATTGCAGTGCCGTAATTAGCGCCTTCCCCATTCCCATAGAGCCCTATGGGGCAGGAATGGGAATGGGGAAGGGCAATGGTGGAAGGGGGATTTACCGTCCCTCCAACCTTGGAATGGGGCGGTAAATCCCCTTTCCGCCAAGGCGGTGCCGGTATTTTACCGGCATGAGCCATGGCGCTAATAGCGCCATGGCTCACCGCCTACCGTGTAATGAGGCCCTTAGCTTTTTTTAATCATCGTTTGTCAGCAAAGGTTCTGAATTAATGACTAATTCCATTAAGAGCATACTTTGTTTGCCTTCAACCGGTGCTTACAGGAAATGGCCTCACCTCTTCAACCTACTGTTTACATCACCATTAAATCAGCATGAATGGCCATACGCTTAACCCAAATCTGTCATCCTTTAAAAGAATGACCAAACACGAATCACTAGAACACAGTGACATTTTGTGTAATTCTGGGTTCGGCCAAATGTATTCACCCAGATTTAGGACTTCATTACAAGTCCAACGGTAATGGACTTGCAACATTTACCGGTGCCTGACTCGCCGGTGACACTGGGGTATTACAGCCCCGGTGTTCCGGGAAGTCAAGCGCTGGTAAAGTGTAAATCCCCATTCACAATTGAATCACATAGGACTCAATGGGAATGGGGACCACGGAAGCACTGGCACTGTTAAAAACGGTGCTTATGTGTAACTCTGGGGGCGGGTGCCGTGCCGCCCGCCAGGTCTGACCCTGGTGGGCGGGACAGCACCCACCCGTAGACTTTTAGTGTGCTGGTGCAGTAGACTTACCGGCACATTTGTAATGAGGCCTTTAGTCTTCTAATAAGCTTTATAGAAGCCAGTATGGCTAGCTTGCCACCACTTTAGAAAACCTAAGCGAATAATTTTTCTTTTTGGTAAAATCATTGAAACGGCCAGAGTTGTTCGATTACTTGGAAATCAGGTGCACCAGCAATGGTTCATGGTCCCAACAATTGTATTCCTATAGAGTTAATGGGACCATGAACCATTGTTGGTAAAGCTAACTCCCAGGTAATTTAAAAACTCCACTTTTTCAATCATTTTACCAGAAAGAAAATGGGTTAGTTTAGGTTTTCTAAAGTGGTACCAAGTTAGGCATACTATCTTCTTCCTGTGAATTAGAAGACTCACCTGGATGAATAAATCTGACCAAAAGAATAGGGGGCTTGGAGCACTCTTTCATTTACCAACAACTATGGGGTGCAACTTCTGCTGATCTTGAGGTTTATAAGCCACAGGTTTGTTTTGCCATATTACATGGCACCAAACTATGGGGCCAGACCTCCACCAGAAAGCTTGTGAGCTGTGAAAAGAAGTCCCTCAAGAAGCTATTAGAGCTTTAAGGCACATAACATGTTTTACTTGAACTTTGAACTGGAATTTGGTATCCAGGATATAGAGTACCAGGCACAACTTGAGTCTCTCTTTTATTAGGTAAAACTGTGGTACTTATTGTTAAGGGGTTTTACTAAAGACCCCCTATGGGAGGGCTGTAGAAGACTCGCTCTTAGGAGTACAGGGCTCCAACTCTTAGGTTTGGCCTGAACTACCCAAAAACTTTGCTAGCTATGGTTGAGCAGCCAGGCTTAATCTAAAAAGGAGATGAGTGAACCTATAGTTAAGAACACACTTACACACTGCAGTTTCAAAAGAATATAGTTATTAATTGTAAACACTAAGGTCACTATCACAATACTAGAATGACAGGTAAGTAAACTTAATCTCATATATATATATATATACAGTAAGACATGTGTTATGCATTACTCAGTTCAGTAGTAGATTCTTAGATGATGCGCAGGTAAGTAGTCCGAGTGGCATACAAGTTAGCAAATCTATTCTTTAACTAACATTTAAGGTAATACAACAAGGATGCAGGTAAGCAACCTTTTGGCAGCCTACACTTTAGAAGGTCCATCCCTATCTGGGGATGAGAGTCTCAAAGCCAGTGGGTACACCAGTGACCAGGGCCCTCGGAGGAAGAAAAGAGGCAGATGCTGTCAAAGTTGTCAGATTTTGCAGGATTCTTCACTGTCGCAGGTAGTTACAATGTTTAGTAAAAAGAAGGTTGAGGGAGGTCAGCTAGACCCGGTGGAGGATTTTAACCCAAAGGACCAATGTCCTTAGGCCTGGGAGAACACTATTGGGTTGTCCACCACAAAGTGTTTCAAGAAGCTCAGGGAAGAACAGATCAATGAAGCAAGCACCAAGGTAAACACTTAGGAGCGGGACAGTACCTTTTCTGAATAAAGAAAACTATATCACCAGCGGGTCCCCAAAGGTGAGGCAACAGCAGCTCATGTTCCGATTCTTGGCCTGGTAACCTGAAGAAATAACTATTGACGGAAGCAGATGGTCAACTTCTTGTGATGGGACACCCGGCAGACGATCTTCATGATACTGATTTGTTGGGACTCAACACAGGCTTCGGTTCAGCGAGGGTTGTCAGTAAGCAGACCTTTCTACATTTCTCGGTCTCTGACTTGGTTGAGAAGGCTTCTAGGAGTGGGATAGAGTCAATACAGGCCCTGAACTCCAGCCAAAACCACACTTCAAAAGATGATGCAGAGCAAAATAGTCCCGGTCCCAGCATATTGGGAGATTGCAGCCCAGGACGGCCACAGCTCTTCAAGGGATGGCTCAAAATGCAGGTGTTCTTGAGGCTTGCTAGACCCACCATTCCATGGGAGGATGTCATCCAGTCTGGATCTTTCCTGCCAATCAGAAGAGGGGGCAGTCGCTGGAAATGGCTTCAAATGTCCTTCTTCTTCTGTCTCTTATTCTCATTGGCTGACTCTGCCTTCTGCTCGCTGATCGTCGCTTGTATGCAGCAACAACCATTGGGATTCACCAATCACCATTCAAGCCTTCATGCAAATCAGACTCCCAGTTCAAACTAGATCCAGGCACACACACTGCAAGGCCAAGACCAAAACCAGAGGAATTCTGGTCACCTCCCCTACTTCCTGTCCTTTCAGGCCTGCAGAGAACCTTGGTGGGCTTTCGCAAGGAAGCCTGCCAAAGACAATAGACCTAGCACAACCTCTCCCACCCAAGTAGGCTGAAGAATGCTCAATAAAGGACAAGTCATCAAGAGTTAGCAAACAAAATTTTGCACCCATTGATTTTGGTCAATGGAGACCAATGTGTCCCTTACCGCAGCTCAAAAGCAGCCTGTGTTTAAGATTCACAAAAATCAGTAGTAATCCTCCACTGCCACCAACCACTCACATGAACTTGTCACTGTAAGTATAAAGCGACAGGACAAGTGGAACTAGGGATATAATGTGTCCCCTCAGCAATCCACATAAGGTAAGGTGTGCTGATTCCACAAAATGAAAGTCAGGTAGAGTAAAAAGTATCCCCCTATCCTTGGTAACGGCTGTTATCACAAGGAAATTAAAAAGGGCAGCTCAAGGAGCTCCCAGCAACACACAAATAACAAGGGGGGTCCTGGAAGACTCTCTGCCAGACATGAGTCCTGGTTACAAGAGCCTTACCCAGAGGCTACCCTAGTGTCTATTAAAATGGTGTAAAATGGTGTAATGATTTTTAATTGACACTAGGATAGCCTAGTGTCAATTAAAAATCATTACACCATTTTGGTTTTAACTAGTGTCTGTGCGCAGTGTGCTTGCAAAACCTGTAACTCATTCTACTTACCTGGCGGCAGAATTGGCAAATCCCGCCCTCTGCACTCACCTGCAGCACTCCTCACTACACCTAAAATTGCAGGTCTTTGCGCTGAACCTCGCTTTTTCCCCCCTCTGCCAACTCCTTTTCTATTCTGAAAATAGGGACCCGTTTGCGACTTTTGGAAACCGGGTTTGTGCACCCCGAATCTAAAATAATTCACTTCCTGAACATATTAACCGTGTTTGCATTCAACACAAATACAATTCCCTCCAGCGACGCTTTTAGAATATGACAAGCGAGTTGATGTCTGATGGCTTGATATCTGGCTTTAGAATGGTAGGGGTCAGAAGATGTGAACTTCCTTTCAGAAATGCTTGAAAGGAGTTTAGATTTGAAGCAGCATCTGTGACATGCAACTGGGTTTGAAGATAAAGGTCGCTGCATGTTAAAAAATATGTTTGTACAGGACCGAGGGACAGGCTGTTAGGCAGCAAAACAAAACATGTCAAAAGAGTATGTTAAAAGGAACAGCTTGAATTACACACAGCGGGTTGTTTACTATGCAGAAGAGATACCAAAAATAAATAGGTCCATCTGCTTTGGGCACATTTCCAGGGATGGGCTCAATGGGCTTGATTCATGGAATGTTTAGCGCGGTGACTTTGTACTGCTGAAAAGTGACTTTGAACTGACCGACAGTGCAGTCAGTTTGCACTGCAAAAAAATATTTTGCACAGTTACATGAATCAGGGTTAGTGTCGGCTTTGGAAACTCACTTTTAGCTGTGCAAAAATTCCCTGAATCGGGCCCAAAGCCTATTGAAAACGCCTTTTATTAACCTCAAAATCTTCAAACATGTATTCAGCTTGGGTGTATACAAATGATAGGTGTAACAAACGTAGTACTTTACCTTCTTGGCTCTCGCTAAAGACTACTGCACACAGACCATTAACACCGTTGTGTTACACACGCCATTCACTAACGCTGATCTAGGAGAGATACTGTCAGCGTCTGAAACGCCCATGTTTTGACAGAACTCGCATTCCTAACAAACCTGAAGTGGATCGAATATACACCCTGCCAAACACGTGGGCTACGTGGGCTACGCTGCACATTACATTGCGTATGCCTCTGTGAAAAGTGAACCCTATCAGCGCATCCATACAGCATGATCTATTTGGTTTTGGCGTATAATTGCGAGAAACCTGATTTTTGGAATCTGTATATACACATGCGCAGTCAGTTGAACATACAAGATTGCAGAACTCGCCCTGAGGAAGGACCCCATGTCTCAAATTCGTGGGCGCTAGTGACTTTCTGTATCTTTATAAAAATGAACTTTAATTAAAAGACTTTGCGCATTACCTTGATGCATCCCAAGAAGTTCCTTTTATTTTCAAGCATATAACAAGAAGGAACAAATGAAAGGTAACTTTCAGTAGTTTTTACTACAATATTTGGCAACCCCAGGTCTGATGAATTCTTTCAGTAGACATTTGTTTTCATGGTTTTTCCATACCAGTGTGGTGTACATTGACAGGGTATTTCGCAGAAAAGTGTCGCAAGCGGCTGGCGCAGAGTGTCCGCGTGCGATTGACTGCGCCAGGCACGTGCGCTAAAACCGATTTCCGCGCACAACGTATTCATGGATTTAGGCTCCCAAACCAGCCGTGGCGCAGAGAATCGCAGCGACCCTGCAGCAGCGCCAGTAACGCTCCCAAGAACGCCCTCGCGCAAGGAAAAGCCATCAAAATCGCAAAATCATCGCAAAGGGCTGCGCTAACCCTGGACCAGTTCACCGGGCTGGCAAACAGCAAACGCCAAGCGGGGAACGTGTATTTCAGGGGTGCGCGGGAAGTTCCACACGCGATTGGCCCTGTGCAAGCAGGGTACGTGTATTTCCGGGGTGCGCGGGAAGTTCCACACGCGATTTCAGCAGGGTACGTGTATTTCAGGGGTGCGCGGGAAGTTCCACACGCGAATGCGCCAGTGCGAGCAGGGTACGTGTATTCCATGGGTGCGCGGGAAGTTCCACACGCGATTCCATCAGGGTACGTGTATTTCAGGGGTGCACGGGAAGTTCCACACGCGATTGGCCCCGTGCAAGCAGGGTACGTGTATTTCAGGGGTGCGCGGGAAGTTCCATACGCGATTTCAGCAGGGTACGTGTATTTCAGGGGTGCGCGGGAAGTTCCACGTGCGAATGGGCCAGTGCGAGCAGGGTACGTGTATTCCATGGGTGCGCGGGAAGTTCCACACGCGATTCCATCAGGGTACGTGTATTTCAGGGGTGCGCGGGAAGTTCCACACGCGATTGTCCCAGTGCAAGCAGGGTACGTGTATTTCAGGGTGCGCAGGAAGTTCCACACGCGATTTCAGCAGGGTACGTGTATTTCAGGGGTGCGCGGGAAGTTCCACACGCCAATGGGCCAGTGCGAGCAGGGTACGTGTATTCCATGGGTGCGCGGGAAGTTCCACACGCGATTCCATCAGGGTACGTGTATTTGAGGGGTGCGCGGGAAGTTCCACACGCGAATGGGCCAGTGCGAGCAGCGTACGTGTATTCCATGGGTGCGCGGGAAGTTCCACATGCGATTTCATCAGGGTATGTGTATTTCAGGGGTGTGCGGGAAGTTCCACACGCGATTGTCCCAGTGCGAGCAGGGTACGTGTATTTCAGGGGTGCGCGGGAAGTTCCACACACGATTTCAGCAGGGTATGTGTATTCCAGGGGTGCGCGGGAAGTTCCACACGCGATTGTCCCAGTGAGAGCAGGGTACGTGTATTTCAGGGGTGCGTGGGAAGTTCCACACACGATTTCAGCAGGGTATGTGTATTCTAGGGGTGCGCGGGAAGTTCCACACGCAAATTCAGCAGGGTACGTGTATTCCAGGGGTGCGCGGGAAGCTCCACACGCAAATTCAGCAGGGTACGTGTATTTCAGGGGTGCGCGGGAAGTTGCACACGTGATTTCAGCAGGGTATGTGTATTTCAGGGGTTCTGGGGAGTACTACACGTGAATTGGCCGTGTGGGTCCTCCCAGGTGTACGCTCCACAACCTCCACGGCCCCTGCAGGCAGCCCACACCACGGGAGACTACCCTGCACCCCTGCTCATGTCCCGCAGGCTGCCCATCCACCATGGGCATGCCCCCCAGCCAACCCACATGTCACCTTGCACTACTGATCAACTATGCATGTCTCCCACCACCCCCACCCCCCAGCCACCATGGGCAGCCTCCACCAGGCCCCCACTCATGTCTCCCACCACCCCCACTCCCCAGCAGTGCAGGGGCACCCTCCACCAGGCCCCCACTCATGTCTCCCACCACCCCCACCCCCAGCCACCAGGGGCACCCTCCACCAGGCCCCCACTCATGTCTCCCACCACCCCCACCCCCCAGCACTGTGGGGTACCTGCCAGCAGGCCCCCACCCATGTCCAACTCATGTTCCCCACCACCCCCACCCCCCAGCATTGTGGGGCACCCTCCACCAGGCCCCCACTCATGTCTCCCACCACCCCCACCCCCCAGCCACCATGGGCACCCTCCACCAGGCCCCCACTCATGTCTCCCACCCACCCCCACCCCCCAGCCACCAGGGGCACCCTCCACCAGGCCCCCACTCATGTCTCCAACCACCCCCACCCCCCAGCCACCATGGGCACCCTCCACCAGGCCCCCACTCATGTCTCCCACCACCCCCACCCCCCAGCAGTGCAGGGGCACCCTCCACCAGGCCCCCACTCATGTCTCCCACCACCCCCACCCCCCAGCAGTGCAGGGGCACCCTCCACCAGGCCCCACTCATGTCTCCCACCACCCCCACCCCCCAGCAGTGCAGGGGCACCCTCCACCAGGCCCCCACTCATGTCTCCCACCACCCCCACCCCCCAGCCACCATGGGCACCCTCCACCAGGCCCCCACTCATGTCTCCCACCACCCCCACCCCCCAGCAGTGCAGGGGCACCCTCCACCAGGCCCCCACTCATGTCTCCCACCACCCCCACCCCCCAGCAGTGCAGGGGCACCCTCCACCAGGCCCCCACTCATGTCCCCTATCACCACCACCCCCCAGCCACCAGGGGCAGCCTCCACCAGGCCCCCACTCATGTCTTCCACCCACCCCCACCCCCCAGCAGTGCAGGGGCACCCTCCACCAGGCCCCCACTCATGTCTCCCACCCACCCCCACCCCCCAGCCACCATGGGCACCCTCCACCAGGCCCCCACTCATGTCTCCCACCACCCCCACCCCCCAGCAGTGCAGGGGCAGCCTCCACCAGGCCCCCACTCATGTCTCCCACCACCCCCACCCCCCAGCAGTGCAGGGGCAGCCTCCACCAGGCCCCCACTCATGTCTCCCACCACCCCCACCCCCCAGCAGTGCAGGGGCACCCTCCACCAGGCCCCCACTCATGTCTCCCACCCACCCCCACCCCCCAGCCACCAGGGGCACCCTCCACCAGGCCCACACTCATGTCTCCCACCACCCCCACCCCCCAGCCACCATGGGCACCCTCCACCAGGCCCCCACTCATGTCTCCCACCACCCCCACCCCCCAGCAGTGCAGGGGCACCCTCCACCAGGCCCCCACTCATGTCTCCCACCACGCCCACCCCCCAGCAGTGCAGGGGCACCCTCCACCAGGCCCCCACTCATGTCCCCTATCACCACCACCCCCCAGCCACCAGGGGCAGCCTCCACCAGGCCCCCACTCATGTCTCCCACCCACCTCCACCCCCCAGCAGTGCAGGGGCACCCTCCACCAGGCCCCCACTCATGTCTCCCACCCACCCCCACCCCCCAGCCACCATGGGCACCCTCCACCAGGCCCCCACTCATGTCTCCCACCACCCCCACCCCCCAGCAGTGCAGGGGCAGCCTCCACCAGGCCCCCACTCATGTCTCCCACCCACCCCCACCCCCCAGCCACCATGGGCACCCTCCACCAGGCCCCCACTCATGTCTCCCACCACCCCCACCCCCCAGCAGTGCAGGGGCACCCTCCACCAGGCCCCCACTCATGTCTCCCACCACCCCCACCCCCCAGCAGTGCAGGGGCACCCTCCACCAGGCCCCCACTCATGTCTCCCACCACCCCACCCCCCAGCAGTGCAGGGGCAGCCTTCACCAGGCCCCCACTCATGTATCCCACCACCCCCACCCCCCAGCAGTGCAGGGGCACCCTCCACCAGGCCCCCACTCATGTCCCCTATCACCACCACCCTCCAGCCACCAGGGGCACCCTCCACCAGGCCCCCACTCATGTCTCCCACCACCCCCACCCCCCAGCAGTGCAGGGGCAGCCTCCACCAGGCCCCCACTCATGTCTCCCACCACCCCCACCCCCCAGCAGTGCAGGGGCACCCTCCACCAGGCCCCCACTCATGTCTCCCACCCACCCCCACCCCCCAGCCACCATGGGCACCCTCCACCAGGCCCCCACTCATGTCTCCCACCACCCCACCCCCCAGCACTGTGGGGCACCTGCCAGCAGGCCCCCACCCATGCCCAACTCATGTTCCCCACCACCCCCACCCCCCAGCACTGTGGGGCACCTGCCAGCAGGCCCCCACTCATGTCCAACTCATGTACCCCTGCACCCCCACCCCCCAGCACTGTGGGGGCACCTGCCAGCAGGCCCCCACCCATGTCCAACTCATGTACCCTTGCACCCCCACCCCCCAGCATTGTGGGGCACCCTCCACCAATTTTGTTTTCATACTTCACTGTGTGGTATCATCTCATTGGTTTCATGCATTTCATGTTGGGTGTTTTCCCATTCAATTGCAACCATTGTGCATGACGGACATGGGTTCATTTGCTTTATGAACATTGGGGGTGTAACATGCAATTTCTATTTCCATGTGGGTGAATGGGTTACTTGGTAGGGCTTTTTGGCTGTGGAGGCTGCCCATTACGCACATGATTGGGGATTGTGAGGACCTGGTGGAGGCTGCCCATGGTGGCTGGGGGGTGGGGGTGGGTGGGAGACATGAGTGGGGGCCTGGTGGAGGGTGCCCCTGGTGGCTGGGGGCTGGGGGTGGTGGGAGACATGAGTGGGAGCCTGGTGGAGGGTGCCCCTGCACTGCTGGGGGGTGGCGGTGGTGGGAGACATGAGTGGGGGCCTGGTGGAGGGTGCCCCTGGTGGCTGGGGGTTGGGGGTGGTGGGAGACATGAGTGGGGGCCTGGTGGATTGTGCCCCTGCACTGCTGGGGGGTGGGGGTGGTGGAAGACATGAGTGGGGGCCTGGTGGAGGGTGCCCCTGCACTGCTGGGGGGTGGGGGTGGTGGGAGACATGAGTGGGGGCCTGGTGGAGGGTGCCCCTGGTGGCTGGGGGGTGGGGGTGGTGGGAGACATGAGTGGGGGCCTGGTGGAGGGTGCCCCTGCACTGCTGGGGGGTGGGGGTGGTGGGAGACATGAGTGGGGGCCTGGTGGAGGGTGCCCCTGGTGGCTGGGGGGTGGGGGTGGTGGGAGACATGAGTGGGGGCCTGGTGGAGGGTGCCCCTGCACTGCTGGGGGGTGGGGGTGGTGGGAGACATGAGTGGGGGCCTGGTGGAGGGTGCCCCTGCACTGCTGGGGGGTGGGGGTGGTGGGAGACATGAGTGGGGGCCTGGTGGAGGGTGCCCCTGGTGGCTGGGGGGTGGGCGTGGTGGGCGACATGCATTGTTGATCAGTAGTGCAAGGTGACATGTGGGTTGGCTGGGGGGCATGCCCATGGTGGATGGGCTGCCTGCGGGACATGAGCAGGGGTGCAGGTTAGTCCCCCGTGGTGTGGGCTGCCTGCAGGGGCCGTGGAGGTTGTGGAGCATACACCTGGGAGGACCCACACGGCCAATTCACGTGTGGTACTCCCCAGAACCCCTGAAATACACATACCCTGCTAAAATCGCGTGTGGAACTTCCCGCGCACCCCTGAAATACACGTACCCTGCTCGCACTGGGCCAATCGCGTGTGGAACTTCCCGCGCACCCCTGAAATACACGTACCCTTATGAAATCGCGTGTGGAACTTCCCGCGCACCCCTGAAATACACTTACCCTGCTCGCACTGGGCCAATCGCGTGTGGAACTTCCCGCGCACCCCTGAAATACACGTACCCTGATGAAATCGTGTGTGGAACTTCCCGCGCACCCCTGAAATACACATACCCTGCTGAAATTGCGTGTGGAACTTCCTGCGCACCCCTGAAATACACGTACCCTGCTTGCACGGGGCCAATCGCGTGTGGACCTTCCAGCGCACCCCTGAAATACACGTACCCTGCTTGCACGGGGCCAATCGCGTGTGGAACTTCCCGCGCACCCCTGAAATCCACGTACCCGGGCAAATCACGTGTGGAACTTCCCGCGCACCCCTGAAATCCACGTACCCTGACAAATCGTGTGTGGAACTTCCCGCGCACCCCTGTAATCCACGTACACGGCCAAATTGCGTGTGGAACTTCCCGCGCACCCCTGAAATCCACGTACCTGGCCAAATCGCGTGTGAGACTTCCCGCGCACCCCAGTATACACGCACATGTATTTTTTGTCAGCGGGTGTCCGTGTTTGTGGGTACCCCTTTGCACATCATTTGTCCTGGAGGGCCACAGTATAGGACATTCATCATGGCAGTATATAGGTGCTATTTGTTGGTGCACCTTTTGGCGCACATTTCTTACAGCCGCAGAGATGCTACGCCTGCTTTCTTGTGGCGGTCGTGTTTGTGCCTGTGCGCTGGTTTGAGCGTGCGCTTTTTTGCCCTATTCTATTCCATGAATACGTGTTGTAGGCGAGCGTGTGGGCGTTCCGCGCACTTGTGCCCTGTACTTCCCCCGTGACGCCCACATTTTGGCAAGTTGTTCCCCATTCCGAGTGTTACGCCCGTGTTCCGCCTTCTTTTGTTGCGTGCGCCGCACTATGTGCGATTTTCGCTGTGGCCTGTGCGATTTTCGCTGTGACCTGGCGCACGCAGTTAGATGGCCTGTGCGCCAACGTGCGCCGCGCACTTTTTTATCGCACATCCGATGGTTTTCTCGCGCACAGGCTTCCATGAATCGATGTGCGCTGCTTTTCGTGCCATTTTCGCACTTGCACTGTGATTTTCGCTATTCCACTGCGATTCGCACGTTTTTGGCCACTTGCGCCGCGCTAATTATTCCATGAATCGGCCTGTGAGTCTCCTGAGGTCCGCCAATCACTCTTCAAGGGATCTCACAACCATTTTGAAAAGACTGAGTAACTCAGCGGTGCCCACCCAGACCCACAGTATTTTGTACTAAACTTACCTATTCACTAGCACATGTACTCTTGAAAATGATTTCTATGTATCCATGATTGGGGAGGAAGGATAGCTCAGGGGCAACGCGTTTGTCTTGGAAACAAGAGAACAATGCAACACAGGTTTGAATCTGATCCGCGTTTAGAAACCACGTCTTGGTATTAAGTGCCTTATAAAGGAAGAATTATTATGAAACATATTATTTCAAAATAATTTTTTCAAGAGCATGCGTATGTTATATTTTAACCTTGGGCAAATTTCATACATTTTCTGATGCCTTGCAGATAGCACATAATTCAAACATGTTAAACTATACACAGTAGTTAATGAACTTTGCTTACCTATTTACCCAACGGAAGGAAAACTTAATCTGGTTTATTAACATACCATCCGTCAATAATATTGATTTATGCAAGTTTCCCACCAAATGTTCTACGTATCAAATATATTACCAAGCTACAAACTTTGATATATTTTTTTAAGTATACTTCAAAATTCGCCTGCCAGTCCTGGTCCATGAGCTGTCTAAAAAGTCAACATTATGAGTGGCGTTTCGTAAGCAAAGAATTGAGAAAGTATCTTGCTATTATATCATTAGTCCAGTACTATTCAACTGGTGTGATGTGTTAGAAGGGGAATTAATACAGCACTTCCTATGACTTTTGGGGCCGAGGGAAGAAGAGAAGGCTGTCTGCATTGTCTAACCACTTTTGGTTAACACAGCAGCAGCGCTCTGACGTAATGCTAAATGGCCACTGCGGCACTGCTTAGTGACAGAGTGGGAGTCACAGACCTATCAGTATCTATCCCGCACTGTCAAATACTCTGACAACAAGCAGTGATGTACTCAGCAGTAAAACCGTGGAAGAGGATGCTGGCCAATCAGGAATCTCGGAATGTGCGCTGTATAAGCCTGAAAGCTGCTGGCCTGCGCACTCTTCCTCTCCCCATTGCTCCATCACCCTTTAGACTATGTTTAAAAAAAAAACATGCGGCCGCCCAAAGCCATGCATATCCCTCTCCCCCGAGTCTGTTTTCCATGTTGATGACATCACAGTCATCAACATGGAAAACAGACTTGTGAAATACTTTGCAGTCGTGGACATGCAAGGTAAGAAATGTTTTTCTTTTTTTAAATTGTTTACCCTTCTCTATTTACAAACACATAACAAATAAGGGGACATACACTTAACATAGATTCTGATAAATGAACAATTCATACAGTACATCAAAATGAAATGGCTTGTAGATTGACAAGATAAAATGCAAATGTGCAATAAAAATCTCTACAAAAACTCTAATTGTCAGCTACTGACTCACATGTTTCTATGCACACAGAACTCTGCCACGCACAAGAGGGCTGCTCTAATTGAACAAATGTGCAGCTAATCATTCTTTAAATAGTGGTGTAATAGTTTTTCCAACAACCTCGTCTTCAGCAGGCCAAGTAATACATGGATTATTGTAAATTGTTCTAGAGGGGAGAACCTAAAAAGAGAAAGGAGACAAGAAGAAAACATGTATTGGAATCTTCTAGACTATTTACTCAATGGCTCCTTGAACCTTTGATGGGGATTGACCTGAATCACATTCTTACTACCTTCTTTTGGCTGCAACATAAAACGATAGATTGCTATTTTAAGAAATGTCATTGGGCCTCATTACGACCCAGGCGGACTTCGCGGTGCTAAATGCACCGCGAAGCATGGCGGAAAGCCGCCGATAGCGCCATGGGGGTTGGCGGATTTACCGCCCCATTCCGACCTCGGCGGAGCGGTAAATCCCCAATCCCCATTCTGCCCTTCCCCATTCCCATTTTTGCCCCATAGGGTATAATGGGAGTGGGGAAGGAGTTAATTACGCCACCGTAAAATACGGTGGCGTAATTAACAACGAGGTCCCGTAGCGCCATGGTTTTCTCCGGCTGGTAAAACCAGGCGGAGAAAACCTCCATGGCGCTACGGGAACTCGTAGTATGGCGGAGAGGTACGCCATGCACTACGCTGGCGTAATACCCTCTCCGCCAGGGTCCTAATGAGGCCCATTGTATTGTATTGTTTATTATTTGTATTGCGCACCAGACCCATAGGTATCAGGGCGCAAAGCATAGGATAATTAAAAGCTTAGTTACTCAGAAAAATTAAAGGACTAACCAATTAAACACAAAAAGAGGAATATGATACAAGAGTGAGAGTAGCATAGGGAGATGCAATATACGGAAACATGCAAGTATAGCACAGTAGCATGTGTAGCATGAAGAGAAAAACTGTACAATTTGAGGGTAGGTATTTACAAGTATTTACAGTCAATATTTACTGTCATGGTGTAGTACAGTGGCAAGTACAGTGGCAAGTACCAACTATACATCTGAGTATTTAAGCCATTTGATGGTACTCTTGCATGGATGGACTGGTCGACTTAGTGTAGGTGGTAGTGAGTTGCACAATTTAGCTGCCTTGACTGGGTAGCTACAGCCCCCAATTCTTGATAGCTTGAATCTAGAAACTGCAAGGTAATCAGTGTTAGATAGTCTAGTGGTCCTAGTTGAAGCCACCTTGTTGAATCTTTCCGACAGGTAGCTGGGTGCAGTATTGTTCAAACATTTGTGGGTCAAGGTCGCAACCTTCAATTTAATTTTGTCGTGTGTAGAAAGCCAGTTATTGGCTCTTCGAGTCATGGAGATGTGTTCTCGCTTGGCAATTCCTAATGCGACTCTAAGAGCATTATTTTGCAAGGTCTGGATCTTCTTGATGATATGTTTATTAACGCCTATGAATAAAGCATTGCAATAATCCAATTTTGATAAAATAAGAGCTCGGGCCATTGATAGAAAAGGTTTGCTAACTCTAATCAATTTGCACGTATAGGATGTGGACGAGGCCATTGCGTTAACTTGCTTGTTGAGAGATAGGATCAAATCTAGGTAAAATCCTAAAATCTATACCTCTTTGGCCACAGAGATAGTGTTATTATCTATATTGAAGACGGAGTAATTAGAACTTAATTTATTGAGGGATCCAGTAGTGCCTAGGATGATGATCTCAGTCTTGTCGTCATTCAGGCATAGAACGTGGGTAGCCATCCATGCCTGGATGACGAGGTAAATCCTATACACCAAAGCCAAATCCTTGTCGTAATCACCAGAAAGAGGTAGGAGGATCTGGGTGTCATCTGCATAGTTAGTGTAGGTGACACCCAGATGATCCAGATCATTGAAAAAGGGCTTAGTGAAGATGTTGTAGAGGGTGGGTGAGACACATGACCCCTGAGACACACAGGTGATAGGGAGGGGGTCAGCGGTTGCAGTTGGTGAGAAGACTCTCATAGTCCGGTTACTGAGAAAGGATTGTATCCATACTATAGTTTCTGCTGAGAAATGGGCAGCTGTGTCAAGGTGACTACATAGGACTCCATGGTCAACTAATCCAAATGCCGCAGAAAGATCCAATAAGAGAAGGAGGACGGGAATCCCCTTATCTCTGAGTTCGTCAATATGTGCCTTTAAGTCTAGTAAGGTTGATTTTAGGAGTGGGAGCACCCACGATTCCTTAAGCGTAGCTGGAATTTTACCAGATGATAATGAAGCGTTGATCAGTTTAGTGATGAACGGGTCCAAGTCTCTAGCGGCATCCTTTATGAGTTGTCCCGGGTAATGATCTCGCTTGAAGTTAGAAGGTTTGAGTGATAGGATCATTTTTTCTGTATCAAGTATAGTAACTTTAGTGAACTTGAAGCATGGGGGGTGGCCACGACTATTAGGTGTGGTATCAGCCATGGGGGGAGATGGGAGGATGTCCTGATTAGTGACTCTTTTTTCTTGGCGATTTTCGTTTGTAAAGTCATAACTTTATTGACTAGTGCGTGCTGTATGTCCGAGCACCAAGGTTTATCTTTTGTGCAATTATCCGGTATAGGGATTGGGGTTTCAAACTCTTTAAGTATAGTAAAGAGTTCCTATTGCTTGACTTAGCCTGGGCTATTCTAGTATTATACTTTTCGCGCTTTGCTTGGAGTATTTCCTTTTATAGAGAGCCAATATGGTATGGAGGTAAGTTTTATTTTCCTCAAATTTAAGTAGCCTCCAAGATACCTCACATTGCCTTTTATTTTTCCGCAGAGTTTTCAAGTGTGGGGTGTACCAAGAATTAAGGTGAGCCTTGGGTTTACTTTGTTTTGTTTTTTAAAGTGCTATTGAGTCCAGGAGGCGGACATCATTTGATTGAATTCTTTAACTAAGTTGTCCGGAGCCATATGGTTTGGGAGAGCATTGAGTGTAGGAAGAATCAGAGGGAGCAGGTTGACAACTGTAATATTCTTTTTACTCCTAGTTAGGATGGAAGGAGCAAGAGCAGGCATAGTAATAGGTCTTTCAGTACCTAGGGAGAAGGAGATCATGTAATGATCCGTCCAGATCTGGGGAGATATGGGGGATATTCTAGTATTACAATTGTGGTCTGCCACGCAATCTAGTGTTCGGCCTTTGATATGGGTGGGGTCAAACACTCTTTGAGTCAATCCTAGTTAAGTTAAGGTATTTGTCACGCTGGCTGCCTGTGAGTCTTTAGGGTCATTGAGTCCCAGATTCATATCTCCTAATATTAGTCACTGAGAGGTATTTTTAAGGTTATTAGACACAATGTTAGAAATGTCTTCCTCGAAGGTACTATATGGCCTGGAGGTCTGTAAACCAGATGAATCGTGAGAGTTTGGGTTTTGTTAATAGTGAGTTTGGCAGTAAGGAGTTCACATGATTTGATGTAGGTCGGAGTTATTAGTCTGATAGGTAGATCCGCTTTGGTGATGAGGGCGATGCCTCCTCCTCGTGAATAATTTCTGTCAGATCTAAGTATAGTGTAACCATTAGGTATAGCTAAAGAGAGAGCTGGTCCTGCTGCTGCATGAAGCCAAGATTCAGTGATTGCCAAAATGTCAAGGTTTTTGGATTGGATAATGTCCGCTATCTCAGAGGCATGAGCTACCAAAGACCTGGCATTTAGCTGTGCACCTTTAAGGCAATGGTTAGTAAGTATTGGAGCTGATAGAGTTTTAGACTTTTGGGTCTTCGGTGTGGTATGGTTAAGGGAGTCATATGCAGAGCATGTCTTTCTGTTATCTAATTTTGTGGTTTTAGAGGCTTCTCGGTGGGTATTCAACCTTTTATTGGGGCAAGTAAGGGTTCTGGTTAAGGTTTGAATATTTTTGCGAGCCTCGAGCGGAGTCTGTTATTTCTGTCATGCGTGTTGCATGGGTAAGAATTTAACGTAAGTAGTGGTAAGGGCTCCATATTCGGTTTGGCTAATTGTATAGAATAATTTTGATTTTTTTTGGTGGATAGTGTGTTGAGTAATGCTACCGTTAGGGGTGGTATAGGCGTGGTGTACTAAAGGAGTAGTAAGCATATTGGATGGACTTGTTAGTAAATTGAACAGGGGCAGTAGATGTATTAATATGAGCATTTTAAATACGGGAGGAGCACTGAGTGAGGACGGTAAGGTCTGAAATTCAGCAGGTAGAAGTTGGGCTGTATCAAAGCCCTGAATCAAAGGGGGGCTGTCCTTGTACCTTATATAGTAGGCTAGGTCAGTCTAAACAGTTAGGTTAGGTTCCTGGCCAGACACGTCTACAAGGGTGTACAGGCTCTATGAGCAGAGCATAGGAGTGTGGATCTACGTCAGAGGTGTGTGGGATAGGCAAGTCCAGGTGAGATGGGTATCTCCAGACATGCAACTATGGGTGACTTCAATATATGGTAATCAGGTGAGCACAGAAATGAGATGTATGCCTACTAAATTCAACTATTGCCTACAGGAAGCTGCAGCACCAAAGAATATGCAAGGGTTAGCCTTAGAACTGTGCATAGTAAATTAACATATATCTGGCATATTGGGCATCTGTAACTACAGTAAATGACAGTACAGTTTTAAAGCTGCTAGGCGCAAGGTAGAACTTGTAAGTGCACGCCAAGCTACTATGCCATGTAGACCTACTAGATTTCACTTTCTATGATCACCAAAAATTTCAATGTAGATTACCAGAAATGACTGTTAAAACTGAGGTAAGGCTATCGTATTGAAAAACCTCTGAGCGTATAATAGTGAAAACATCAATGCGAAAGGGCAACACAGTGTTATGCTAACAAATCTGTACAAGAGGCTGAACTATTGCTAGTCATATTAAAGTCCAGGATTCCTTGTTATAGTTAAATGCAGTAGAGTAAGAACATCAAGAGACAGGCATTATAGGCTATAGCGTGAGAGATAGGACTAGGTCGGCATGGCAAGTGATAGGCAGGCGGTATGGACTAAGCAAAATATCATCACATTGACATGCAGTGGGAATTGGGAGAGGTAGCAGGAAATGTTTGGGGTGAGTAAACAAGAACTTAATAGGTGTAGCAGAGAGGCAGCAGCTTGAGTATGACGTTGACTAGGGCATGAATGGGGGTGGTGCTTGCTAGGGAGACACGCACAATATTGGTCAAGCAGAGTAGGTAATTGCAGTAAAACATTGTGAGGCTATACTTTACATAAGTTCAGAGACAGTTTGTCAGACTGCCGAGGATGCATATAGGGCACGGCTTGTAGCATAGGAGTAGGGATGAGTGTCACTCGCCGTTCGTGATGCGGATCCAGTAGCGGTCGTGGGACTCGCTTACTGACCAAATGTACAGTACATGCAGAGGGAGAGAGACTTGAACAGAGTGAGTTTGTAGAATCTCTGTATGTCCACCATCGCGGTCAGATCAAGGAAGGGGTAAATAGAGGTGGTAGAGTCTCTTCTACTCACAGATGGCTACTGGGCAGCATTTCTGGCCCTGGGTACTGGCAGCCTCTGGTCAGGCTCAGGTCAGGAGCCTTTCTTGTGTGCCTTCCTTGGAGGCCAGCTCACGCCTGCCGGTGCCTCCTGATAAGCTAAAAGGTACGTCTGGCCAATCGGCATCAGTGCTGGTCTCCGGGGGAGGCGGACTTAATTTTCAAGAAACGGTGGCCATTTTAGAAGGGTTTTACCTTCCAAATTGTTATATTGATTGCCGCTTGCAGGATTCGATATCCAGGATCGTATCAAGCCCATGAAGCACTAAAAGCATTCGTAGTGCGTAGGCTACAAATATGTTAATTATAACTTGTTGCTGAAGAAAAGCGATGCTGATGATGCAGGGGACGCTTTGTGCAGGGAAGCCTCGTGGCTTACCTCGATGAATCAGCTGAGCTGAGGAGGTGGGTAGGCTGCTCCTGCAGCCTCCGGACAGGAGGGGCTCTAACTGGGAAGTGAGGTAGAATGAGCTGGCTCAGGTCAGGAGCCTTTCTTGTCTGCCTTCTTTGGAGGCCGGCTCACACCTGCCGGTGCCTCTTGATAGGCTAAAAGGTACGTCTGGCCAATCGGGCATCGGTGCTGGTCTCGAGGGGGGAGGCGGACTTAATTATCAAAACACGGTGGCCATTTTAGAAGGGTTTTACCTTCCAAATTGTTATATTGATTGCCGCTTGCAGGATTCGATATCTATGATCGTAACAAGCCTATGAAGCACTAAAAGTATACCCATTGTGCGGGCCACAAATACTTTAATCATAACTTGTTGCTGAAGAAAAGCGACGCTGATGATGCAGGGGGCGCTTCGTGCATGGAAGCCTCGTGGCTTACCTCGATGAATCAGCTGGGCTGAGGAGGTGGGTAGGCTGCTCCTGCAGCCTCCGGATGGGAGGGGCTCCAACTGGGAAGCTCTCTCTCCTACCTACTTACAATTTTCTGAAAAAGAGTTGTACAGGAGGGCAGTGTTTCCACTGACAGGCCCATAGGTCAGTGCTCACACTCTAGTAACTGTAAGACAAGATAGCTGCACCATGTGAGGAATGGGGGTGCATGAATCACTTACTCCAACACATCTCAATAATGAGGACTCAGTAGTTTGGAAAAGGGAAGTCTATTTAATGACAAGTACATCAAACAGGGAAACAATTGGAAATCAGCTTCGTGGCGATTGCCTGTCTCGCTCCAACTTCCTCGAGCTTCAGTTGAACAGACACTTTTATATATAAAACTAATCATCACTGATGTCCACCTCTACAAATTTGTCATGCAATATAATTGGTTAGGAAAGGTAACTTAAGTATAGGTGCTATGTCTGTATATGGTAACAGGGCATGCAGATTGGATAACTCTTATCGGGTGGGCGTCTATGCCCACACTCCACATCACGTGTGATAGACATCACTACAATTACAACGTCCCATTGGTTATACTATCTATAAGACCCTAGATAACTTGGTCCATTGTGATTGGGCAGGTTACACCCCTAGACGTAAATCTCTATTTTAATTAGCAGCATGCAGACTGGACACCCAGGTGCCTAGTGTCCCAAAATTCACCCTGCCTCCCTTCCATCAATCAGGGCTTTTGAGCAATGTGTCAATTGGTTGGCTGGGCATGGCCTTCGAAACTGTAGCCTTTTATCTGGATAAGTTATGGCACCCTTGGATCTGGGTGACATCAGACGTTGGTAATTCTTTGCACCTGACTGGTCACATGTCTGTTCACCGTGAGTCTGCTTCAGTTTCTAGCTTTTCGTGTATTTGATTCTTCTTTAGCCTCAACACCTGCCTGGGCCCACCTTATCTTGACCTTCACGGGGCAGGCTGGTATGCTCTGAAGTTTCGATTCTCTAGCGCTGCCGCTCTCCCCCTTTCCTTGGGTTGACCTCGAATTCCCAGGCATGAGCTGCTCTTTGTTGAGTTTCGATTCCACTCTTCTTTCTGGCTTCAGCTGGAATATGAAACCTGGCCTAGTAGGCCTCTGGCCGCATGGGCATACTTCTGCCTAACAAAATGGAGTCACACTTGTATAATGTGCCTTATTGATGTATATATCTGGTTGGCCCTTGCCGCTCTATCCTTCTACTAAGCATTGCAAGCAGTACAGTTTTCTTAGCTTCTTGCGTTCCAAGCCTATTTACATGTGGTTAACTGGTTGGTTACTTCCATCTTGTCTTATAGCAACGTTTCCTTATGTTTTAACATCGTCTCTTTCCTTTGTCCATTACATCTATTTTCATAGCTGCTTGCACTGGCGTGCTATCCTTGATAGCCGTTTTCTTTCATTCGCGAGCCTGTCCAGGCCCTTGTGTCATTTCCACTGGCCATCCATTAAGGCTCTTTGGGTCTCTTCGTGGACCATCTGTAGGTACTCTTCATTTCATCTCAGCTGCTGGTATGGTTGCCTAAGAGGTTATCGTGCAGCCCATGGCTGTCTGGTTATGGTCACTTCAACCAGTACGGCTCTTCTGATGTACACTGGTCAGAGTCCCAGCGTGAGTCTCTGTTGGTTCATTTGCTCCTCATACATCACATACCTTGGTGAGTACGCTCCTGGTACCTCGAAATGGGGGACAGGGGTGCAGGCCATACCTGGAACCTCCTCTACACTCCCCCCTGCTGGTCAGTTCATCGACCACTTCTGCTTCTTCTTTTGTATTTATTTCCTTAGTTTCTTCAGAGTCCTGTCCATCTTCTTCAGGGTTTGTACATGCTGGTGTGAATGTGTGCGTCTTTGGAGTCAATATGTTTATCACGCCCTTCAAACTTCCTGCGGTTTTTACATGTTCATCTTTATTCCATGTCATTAGCTGGCAATATCCATTTGGGCTGCAATAGATCCATTTCCCTTCATACTTTCTTCGTTTCGTGGGATATGTAAACTTTGTTCCTTCTGGCGCAAATTCACTACCCTTCATAAAGTCTCTTATTTCTTCATCAGTCAAATCTCTGGGCTTCCATCCTGGTTCAACATCGATCATTATTTTCATCCCAATGGCTTTCTTCACAGTTTTCTATCACTGTGTGATGATTATCTTGATAACACAGAATCCTAGCAGTTTCATTGCTAGTAAGGCTCCCAGAAACTTGAATATGTCCGCCATCCATTGTGGGACCCATGAGAACAGGGCTCCAAACCAGCTGTCATCGTCCACTTCATCACTTTCATCAATCATCTGGTTCTTTAGGTTCGGCAACATACTTATGGCTTCTGTTAGGGTTCCATTTTCTTCAACGTGTGAAGGTATAAATGTGCAACACGACTCTCCGATTTTTGCGCAAACACCTCCATCCATCGCTGTGATCATGTCTAGTACATATCGTTCTGGAGGGTCATCAGTTGGATTGCTCTTAGTTCCTCTTTGATCTCTTTAAACCCTTTTATGGTACAGTTGATGCTGTGCAATAACTCACATCAGGTTATCTGCAACCATTTAGCATTCACTCCAACTTTGATGTGCAGCAGGAGTAGTGTTGTGAATAATGTTAAGGTGAGGCTGAACAGCATGTGCTCGTATGGGATCCCATGGAATGCATCTTCTGATTTGGCAGAAAAGTAATTTTCTCTCTAATCCTGGATACCAGTTCCACAGATCTCCTTTTTCTTAGATGAGCATCTGTCTTCAGGAAACTGTCCAATTTCAGGTCTTTTTTTGGGATCACTAGTGCGGGAACATGGACAGTCACCAGTGTGCATATGCCTCCCCAGTTCTTGGGTAGTCTTATATATGCCCTGGATCCACACACCCAGTAATGGTCCATAATAACTGCGGTTCCTTGTGTCATTCCTGGGGCCTCATAAATTCATCCGCAGTTTTGATTCTCCCCCATATTTCTCGTGCCGTTGCTTCTGAAGCATAGTTTCGGGATTTCCAGTGGTACTATTTGCAGGGGTCCTCCTCTGTCCACAACCCATGTCAGCAGCTTTACCAATTTTGGCCATAGAGGTTTGCATAACCTCTGCAAATTCTCTATTGCTTCTTGGCAGGCTCCAAGGACCATCGAAGCTCGGCAGATTGCTACTCCTTCTTCCCATCCATCTGAGGAAACTACTGTTCACCAGATCTGCATTTGGCCTCTGTTCTTCCAGATTTTAGCCTCTTCTGCAGTTTTTCCTTGAACATTCAGTCTCGGTTTATTGCCCATCTTGTTCCTGATCCTTTGACGCCAGGGTTCTCGTATCTGAACACGTGATTCCTGGTGGGCGCCCTGTTTCTTGTTTTAATGTCCTGGACGTAGCCATCTTCATCTGGGTAATCCTTTTCGTTGGCCCATATCAGTGAGGCGTCTCTTCCCATAAATTGTCCTCTGGTGTTGCACATTGCTACGTGTGACATACAGTGTGCTGTGGTGAGTTCAATTTATACAGATACAAAGATCTTGGATTTTCCCATGCTGTATGGTAGGAGTGCATAGACGAAGCATTCTCCTTCTGATTGCCTTCGTCCTACTTCCTTCATGTGTTGGTACCATATGTTGTTTCCAAGATGGACTGTGCTGTCCAGGTAATCGTTGAGTTCATTATCTTCATGCGGGCTTCTCTTGATTCTCAGCGTTCTTATGTAGTTTGCTATAACTATGTCCGTGAATGCGTCTGTGCTGCTTTTCCACTCTGGGCGTCTTGGTGGAGCAGGTTGCCTTGGCTGTATCGCTGTGGTAGGAGAAGGTTTTGTGTTTCCTTTCCTTCCCTTTTGTAATCTTCCATAGACTTCCTCTAACCACCATTGGCTCACCAACTTCCCAACGCATGGCTGTGTCGTGGGCCTGGTGCTTGTTTCTTGCATTGGAGCAGGCGTGCTTGTTGCTATAGTCTCTGTAGTTCTATTTCTCAGCTCCTCATGAAGTTTCTTTGCTCTAACTATGAACAGGAACAAATGATCTATCAGCGTTTGTGTTTTCTCTGTGAGTTCCTTTGTGATTACTTCTGTTCTTTCGAGGAATTTTTCTATGCCCTCTCTCTTTGGTTTCTCACTTGATTCTTCTTGGTTACTTCCACTATTTTCTGGGGCTGGTCGTGCGGTAGACAGTTTCTCTTTTTCCGTTGTTCTTGTTTGAGGCCCTGTTGCTATTGACACTTGCCCTTGTTCGTATGCATTCAGTGTGTGCATGTGTGCAGTGGTTAGTGCTACATTCTCACTCACTCCGTGCTGACCCTGTCTCCAGCTTTTCTCTTCATTCATCACCTTGAGTGTGTATGTACCAGTGCTAATTACATTCAATTTTAGTTTGTTAACTTTACCATCAGCTTTTCTTGGAACCGGGATAACTATATAGGGTCTGGGTGCTTTCGTGGGACCCGGGAGTGCATTATCTGGCGGGTGCACTGAAGTTGGGACGCTTCGTGTACCGATAAAAAATGCCGTTCTGATAGTCAAAGACAGAAACATAATGATAATTACTACGCATTTATACATTATTGATTTGTAGGACAGCTGGAAGCATTTCCTTCCAGGGAAGCCGGGGTGCCCCTCTGTTGGTGGTAAAACCAAGTTACTGTTTCGGGCCCCCATCCCGAACATAAGTCTATTTTCAGCGTTTACTTCCTTTTATTACTCTGATTTCGTTGCTCAAGAATTTGTGAATTATTAAAGTGACAAGTGCTTCTCAAGTGTCCACCCTCTTGCGAGTGATGATGGTAGTCTCTGTATATGGAGTACAGTTCTTTTGTTAAACTATGGAAAAATGTTAGGCTAGCATCTTTGGCACGTCACATTCATTATGCATTACTATAGTAGGTAAAGTCCCAGTGCACTCCTTGAATTTGCCTGGTCCTGAGGACTTGCTGGAACCTGTTCAATGCGAAGGAATGAAAAGATGAAACTGCTAAAAATCACACAAAATAAAATGCCGTAAAAATAAAAACAAAAATAAAAATAAAAGTGAAATAAAAATAAGAAAAAAGAAAAGAAAAGTAAAAGAAAAATAAGATGGTGTAGTTCTCGTTTCTGCTCTTCTCGATCTGTCCCACGGCGGAAAGTTGAAGACCTGTGACTCTATCTCCACGATCTGTCTCTCGGCGGAAAGTCCCACTGGAATCTCCTCAAGTAATTCCGTGAAGGAGTGTGCCCATGAGTGGGATATTGGCAGGATCTCTAAGGAAGGTGATGACGTCAATATCTGCAGGCCTTCCCACCATTTCTGGATAGTCTGTGACTAGTCTGAACAAAAAGTTATGTTGCAGCTGGGTGTCCTCGGGTGACAGGAACATTTGTCCAGTTTTGCTGGATCCTGATCACAAGCTTTTCTTCTGACTCGAACAGTCTCTGCACTTTCCTGCTGCGTGGATTGCCACTAGATAGTTTAGATTAGTCCACAGCTGGTTTAATCGGTCAATGTTTCTTGGATCTCTGATGAATGTGCGTGTATCAGTCGTTCAACCGAAGAGTCCCGAGCAGTTCTCGAATAATTGAAAGAACACCGTGAAGGTGAGTTCTTCAATGTCTGTCTGTGGTGGAAGCATTTGTGTCCTTTACACTGTGCTCGGGTAGCTCGGCGAAGGTTTCCGCGATGACAGTCAGCAGTTGGCAGATTACTTTCTTGTTAGCAGGATCTCGAATAAAGTCTGTTACACTGGTTTCTCTCCCTACGAATGACGGATAAGATATCACCACCAAGTGGAAATAAGTGAGCACATCCCACTTGAGGTTTCTGCTGGGAGATACCATAAGTTCTGTAAACAAAGTCTTGACACTGGTTGCTTCAGGATACTGTGTTACGCTCTCAGAAAATGTCTTATTTGCAGTCTATCAGAGTCTTGATTCTTTATACTACTTGAGTGTGACATGATTCAAAAGTTTGTTTTATCAATGTTGTTTTGGCTTTGGATGTGTAGTCCTCTTCTTCACCCTGCAACTGTGGTGCACAGAGTGTCTGTATTATTGTTTTTTATCACCTTTCTCTGGTCTGAGGAAATGTCCTGTTTAAAAGCCTAGATTTAAAACAGAGTTCTTTTGCCTTTATTTTGCTGCTCATGCGTCCTTCTTCCTTGCCATGGATCTTGTCTGCACGTGCTGAGGTTCTTCCCTGTTGTTTGTGGTTTCTTTGTGGTTAGATGCAGCTGAAAGGCTCTCCACTATGTACGGTTTAATGTCATTTAGGAAGAGCCATGCCCTCCTGCCCTGGAGTTTGACAGCTGAAGGAGTGCAGTCTTCCACGAGGAAACGGCCATTCAATCGTGGCTTGTCCCACCTTTTCCTTGTAAAGTTCCTTATAAGGACATCAACACCAAGGAAGAGGAGAGACACAAATAGACCTTGCGTGGTGTCTGTTTCAGTACTTCCTGTTGTGTTTTGTACTGCGCTGCACCCTCTTCACCGTTGCTGCAGTTGGCCTGCAATGACAGAGACGCTGGATGTCATACAGTTCAAGTATTCCTGCATCTCTGTCCCCAAGACGTCTCTTGTTGGCTGGGCATCACATCTAGCTCTATCTCGGGGGTAAGAGGGGTCCTCATCCTTCTGCCCGTGACTATCTCGTGCGCCGTGAAATGATGGTCGGAGCCGGTTGGTTTGGAAGTGCATACAATGCCAGTGGCAGACAGTGCAGCCATCCCTTTTTTAATGTAAGTTTCAGCTTGGCTATCCTCTCCTTTAACAAGCCATTGAGCCTCTCACATATGCTATTCCCCTCCGGATGATATGCCGATGAGAACTTGTGCTGTATACCAAGCGACAAGCTGATCTGCTCGAATATTGCATTGACAAAGTGAGACCCGTTATCCGACGGCATTACCTCGCACACCCCCCGTCTAGGGAACACTTCCCTCACCAGAGATTTGGCAGCACAGGTAGAGTCTGGGTGTGTACAGGGACCTGCTTCTATCCATCTAGAGAATGGACACACCACCACAATTAAATACCTATACCCATTGCACACTTGAATCATGTCGACATAATCGATATGCAAGTGCTGGAATGGCCCATTGGGCCGGGGGATGAATCCTCTTACAACTTTCAATGTGTGCCCAGCGGTGAATTGCTGGCAGATAATGCAGTTCACCATGAAGAATGCAACATGCTCCGCTAAATTCGGTGTAAACCAGTCTTCTGCGAGAGATGCAGCGAGATTTTCTTTTGACATATGTATAGGGTAGTGTAATTGCTCCAATGCTACCTTCAGTAGGGCGACAGGCATTAGCGGTTTACCAGTGCTGTCGTGCCTCCACAATCCATCAGAGGGGCTTAAAGAGCACCCACAACGCTTCCATAAATTCTTCTCCTCCTGAGGTGCCTCCCCTTGGAGCTCCATTAGGTGAGTATGCCCAATGTTGCTATAGGCCTCAGGTGTGGCTCGTGTTACCATCATCCTCTCATGGGTATGTGCCACCTCCACGTCCATGATTGTTTCACTCTTGGATGCCATACACTTGGCTTCCGTGTCAGCTTCATGATTTCCACTTGACACGAAATCTGTCCCTTTGGTGTAGGCAGTGCATTTCACGACTGCTATGCCTACTGGGAGCTGTAGTGCTTTTATCACCTGTCCAATAAGGCTGCATGTTGCACTGGCGTGCCGTCTGCTCAGAGGTAGCCCCTCCTTTTCCAGCGTGCTAAGCCTGCGTGCACAGTGGCTGTCACATAGGCAGAGTCACTGTACACTGTTACTTTCTGGTCTGCATGATTCTCAATGGCGAGTATCAGTGCCAATAGTTCTGCAGCCTGTGCTGATTAATGAGATGGTATTTGTGCACTGATGAGTACCTAAAACTCTCCATTTGCTAGGTGTTTAACCACGGCCACGCCTGTGTATCTTTGTCCATCCTCTTGGTCGATTCTCGATGAACCGTCAATGAACACGATCTCACCACCCGCCAGGGCATTTTCCTTTACCCTGGGGATTTCATCATAGAATTCCTCATAATTTGCACAGTTGTGTATGGGTTCTCCCTCTGTGACTGGCTCAGCTATGAACGTAGCTGGATTCACAGTTTTACATCGAACTATTTTGATTGATGGGTTAGAGATAATCACCTCATAGGCGGATGCTCTCTGAGAAGTGAGCGTGCCCTTTGGTTTTTCTAGTGTGGTGAATAGTGAGTGCTCAACGTACAAAGTCATGGAGCACCCCATCACAATGGATGATGCCTTCTCGATGGCGAATGCGGCAGCAGCACAATTTTGTTTGCATGGAAAGTGGCCTCTCATAACAGGGTCCAGACACCCGCTGTAATATGCTGAAGGCTTATACCCCAGCGAGGTTCGCTTAGCGAGTAGCGCCATCATAAAATTGCCATTGGAGTGTGAAAGCAGGTAGAATTCCTCTGCATAATTTGGAATCCCTAAAACTGGGGCTTTACAAATCGCCCCCTTGAGTTTTGCAAACCCCTTCTCCATTGCCTCAGTCCATTCAATTTTTTCTTTTGTCACCTGGTCCTTCTTTAGGGCCTGAAGCAAGGGCTTGTTATACGAGCTGTATTCGAAGACCCATGCTCTGACATAATTGCACAGGCCTAAGAAGCTTTGCATTTGTTTTATCTTGAGCAGCTTAGCCGTGTTCATGGTAGCTTCATCCCTTTCTTGGGTTACCTTTTTCCCTTTGTGTGAGATTAGCTGGCCTAGGCACAGCACCTCTTGTTGACAGTATTGTAACTTTTCCTTATCAACTTTATATCCTTTCTCAGCCAAGATAGTCAGTAGGTGGACAGAGTCACGCCTGCATTGTTCCTCAGTGACGCTGCAGACCAGGATGTCATCCACATACTGCAAAACGACACTGACTACCGCAATATTGCTTAGGTCCATTTGCAGGACTCTGTTGAAAATGGACGGAGACTCACAATACCCCTGTGGCACTCTTGTGCTTTTCAGACGCATTTGTCTGAAAGTAAATGATGTCAGGTCTTGCGAATCACGGTGCAACGGGATTGAGAAAAACGCATTTTTCAAGTCAATCACCGTGAAATATTTTGCCTCAGTGGGTATGTTGCATAAAATTGTGGATGGATTAGGGACTAGAGGGAACTCGGCTTCAGGAATATTGTTTAATGCTCTTAAATCTTGGATTAAACGCCAAGACCCTCCTTTCGATTTCTTGATGGGGCACATCACCGTGTTGCAAGGTGATTCTGACATCACTAGGATGCCCTGCTCCATCATGGCGGAAATTGTCTTTGCGATGCCTTCATCTGCTTCTCTGGACATGGGATATTGTCGCGCTCTTCACAATTGCTCCTGGTTTCAATTTAATTTTCACTTCACCTGTCCCCTTCAAGAGGCCTACGTCATAGGGCCCTGTAGTCCATACTGTGACAGGCACTTGGGCCATGTCATCATCAAAGTATTCTGGACGTATCAGTGCCAACATCATTCTTTGTGGCACTTCTTGTTTGATCATTTTGACCCAAAATATGAGATTCACTTCCACCCTTATCTCTTCTAGGTAATGGTGTTGGTAAACACTTGTCCCTCTTCTTCATGCATAGGTATTCTTGGTCTAAATAGGAACTCATCAGGGGTTCTCATAGTCTTAACTGTGAGGCCTGGCAATCCTGCCATAAGCACACGCACACCATATGCGAAGACTTCTGGTTCTAAAGGTATAGCTCTCATGGCTATGCGTCCTGAGTATGCTCTAATCATTTCACATACGTTTGAATAATGCATTCCTGGAGTAGAGCACACTATACCATTCTCGGTAAACGAGATTGTCATATTCAACTTTGTCATCAAGTCCCAGCCCAGGATGTTTACTGGGGTCTGACGTGAAGGGTAGATTCATTTTGCACTCTCCTACAGAGACTGGGAGCGCGTCTGTAAAGGGAACTCTACTGTGAGCTCCTGTGAAACTCTTAGTATCTATGGCCTCGCCGGACAAGGAAAACGTGCCTTCTCGTATGCACGAGCGCGTTGCACCCGTGTCAACTAAGAAGGAATATTCTTTGCCCCCTATGACGACATTCACCCTAGGTTCCCTATTAGGGTCTGTTGTCACTGATAGGATAGAGCACATCAGAGTCCCCAGTGAGCTGTCCTATTTCATGTATAAGTTCGGCCCACCGTATACTTGTGGATTTCCCCTATTTCCAGGGTTGATTCCCCCTCCGGAGTTAGTGCCCTGAGGCATTTGCGGCAGTGCCTGTTGGGATTGTCTGTGTGGCAAGTTCCCCATGTTCGAGGGTTGAACCACTTGCTGTGCACCTTGCTGCAAGCCTGACGCCTGCTGCTGCACTGTGTGATTTTGTGCACCGCCCTGATTCACCATGCCTGCCCCACTTCCTTAGCCATTTTGCCACATGCCTTGGCTTCTGCACACGCGCGCCACATGTCCTGTCATTCCGCACAGCCAACACACTGGCGGTGGTCGGGCCATCTGTCCATCTGGCGTAGCTGGACTGCCCATCTGCACATTCTGAAATCCACCTTGGTTAGTCTGAAAACCTCCCTCGTTACCTCGAAACCCTCCCTGGTTACTCTGCCATCCTCTTCTTCCAAAACCCCTAGCCCTCGGGTAAAATTCTGCGCTACCCTGGTTATTCTGGGAGCGGTTAGCAGTTGATCGTGTGCTTGGTTCAGCTGGGCTTGTCAACATGGCTCCCTTGAGAGCATACTTTGAGATTTTCTTTTGCACCAGCTTTGCCTCCTCACCCTTACGAGTTGCCTCTCTTTTTCGGTTCTTTTCTTGCAACATTCTACAGTAGTGCGCAATTGTCAACTGTATTTCGGCCCAGGGTTTAGCTTCTACTGGCCAATTTCTTGAGCTGTTTTTGCACAGTTCAGGAAACCCTTGATACAATATGTGGTAGAATACAGGTGTTTCGAGCACCCATGCGTCTTGAAAATTGTGGATATAACTCAATGGATCCTCTGACTCTTTCATTTTCCGTGTCATTATAGCTCCCATATCAGAAGTGTCTGGGTATAGAGTTTGTAGCACTTTCCACACTGCTGCTCTACAATTATTAAATGGCGCTCCATCATGGGAAGTGTTAAGTATGGTTACCCTAGGGTACCCTGCCTGTATCCATACATCGTCTGCTCTTTCACCGAGTATGGCGATCAGGAGGCCCTTAATCTCCCCTATAGCTAAGGTGACACCCCCTGTCATTTTCTCTAATTCATGTATCTACTTCCCAGATCCCGATGTCAGCATTGGAAGCTTATTTTTCAAGTTCTCTCGATCCATGTGTGGCCATGGCATATATTGTGGTCTTGCTTCCCCCTTTTCTAACAGCGGGAATTGGAATGCACAGTGTTCCTTCTCTTTCCCCATAGCTCTCCTGTCTATCGCTGGGGTAGTATTCTCGCATTGCCGTCTACCTGGCAATGCCCTTAATCTGTCTGCATAGGCAGGTGCTGACGCCCCATCTCTGACCGTGGGGTGCTCCTTCATGTCAACCGGACTGCGCAGCAGACTTCGGTGTCCTAGTTGCTGACTTGCTGGCGTCTGACCATCATACCCCTCGGTCCCTTGGGAGCCGTTTTTCGCACCGTCTCCCTTCTTCGTGTGCCTCATCCTCCATTTCCCCACCAGAGTCAGATTCTGAATGAGCCCAGTTTACACAACTCCTTGCATCTTCTTCGTTCTGCCCAATCTCCAGCCTGTCTAGGGACAGTCCCCTGCTCCCACTACTTCGGGTGACATCCTCAGTGTCATATAGCTGAGTGCTTTCCAAGCGCTCGTCTTCTCTCCCCCTTGGGAAATTTGTTCCAACCCCATCTCATCATATATTTCATCAATCGTTTCCTTGATGCTTCTGGTGTCGTCCTCAATATTTGTTCCACTTGCACCTGGTACCGAGTCATTTGCAGGAAAGAATTCTTCTATGTTTTCCCATTCTACAACACGATTGGGTTTTTTAACTTCCCGCTCTAAATATTCAAGGTCCTGTGCCCTCTGTCTGCTCTTACGTTCTATTTCCCCATCTATTTCCTTGCGCTTCCTCGCTTCTTCTCTAGCCTTATCTACTTCCCTCATCCTTTCATTTGTACGTTCCTTTGCCACTCTAATTTCCTCATCTTCTATTCACTCTTTTCTCATGTATTCTTTGCTCCAACTTCTTCCAACTTTTGCTTGTTCTGTTTGTACTGGTCATAGGCTGCCTTCTGTTTGCGATTGAGCTGTTTCTGTTGCTCTTCGCGATATAGTTGTTCTTGCCTCAGCCTATCCTTCTTTCTTATCCTTTCTCCCTTATTTCCATCTCTTTTTCTCTCTCCCTCCTTTTCTTCTCATCAGACTTCTCTCTCGGTCTCACTCCATCACTTCCTTTTCCATCAAGTTTCAACAATATCTGTCCTCCCATCCATTCGTCTTTTGCAAATGCTATCTCATCAGTTCTCGCTCCACTTCCTTTCCATGTCTTTCCCTCTCTTTCCTTAATGAGAGGTGCACAACTCTGTGTCTGGTCCTTCCTTTCATCATCGCATCTCTCCTTGTCCCTCGGGACTGCAGAGGCAAGATTGTTTTCCTGTTCCTTTCCTTTATTGTCGTCACTACTGTATGTAGGCGACTCATATGCGGGATTGTTATACCCTGTGGCTGCCTTAAATTCTCTTAGCGGGTAGAGTCCCTCTGACTTACTTCCCTCGATGACTGGCTCAGGCGGGGCTGGCGGTGCGGTATGCGTCTCACCCCCCTCTGTGCATACGTTTAATATCCAGACCACGGGCGGTTCTTCCTCCTTTGTCTGTTCGAACATTTTCCAAAGTTCTAGAACAGTGAGGCATTTCTCTAATTTTTTGCCTGTGTATGTGGCATGTAGGTAAGTCGTCATATGTTGTAAGACGGCTTTAGATAGGGACCCATTCTGTGGCCAATGCATAAACATCTTGTGGGCAGTACCCTTAACCCACTCTGTGCTGTACCTTTTTAATTTTAGGTGCGTGTTTGGGTAACCGCTTACACAGATGCGCAAGTGAGGTAACCTCTTCCATTCTCAATTTCGTCACCACCAGTATTTATGTAGATTTACCCTTCTAATAGTATGAGCGAGCACCAAATACGCAAGCTCCAATCCACTCTTTTCGCACCAGAATTTATACTATCAATTTACTTAAAACCATCAACTCATTGGCGATTCCCTCTTAGTTACAGAATCGCGTAAAACCAAATTTCATTTCAAACCACCAATGATACAGTTCTTTTACATTTGGCATATAACAGAACACATATGCCAGACACTTGACAGACTAGACGGACACCAGCTGGTCATACATGTACCTGACTTCTAATCAATACCCCGTCATGGAGTTTAAACAAACTCCTTTGATGCGTCTTTAAATGTCACCGTAGTCTAATTGTCCCCCATTATGTGGGCTATAAATTCACGTTTCTTCTGACCGCTGTATTAAAGCGCAGGAACAAGGTGAATCCTTTCGTTTTTCTCTCAGGTGCCCCCCTGGTATCCTCTTGTTTTTCTCTCAGGTGCCCCCCGGTAACCACTTGTTTTTCTCTCGGGTGCCCCCCCGGTAACCACTTGTTTTTCTCTCGGGTGCCCCCCCCGGTAACCACTCGTTTTTCTCTCGGGTGCCCCCCCCCCGTTAACCACTTTTTATCTCTTATGCTCAAGTCATTACCCCTTATATATATATGCAGTCTTCTCTACTTCTGACTATTTTATTTTTTCTCCGCCACCCTCCGTTACCTTTCCCTCTAATGCCTACGAGACATTTGCCAAAGTAACAAGTTTATTGTTTCGCTCACTGCTCGCATCTTTTCCTCTCTGGAACCTCGAGATCACCGCCCCTTCCTCTTCAGCCTCTGGCGGTCTTTTCGTCTGATTGGCTGCCCGTGGGAATCAGAAGGGTTATGCTTGGAAAGGCGGGTTCCTTCAGAACCACTGCAGATTTTATGGACTTACACTATCATTGTCCACGGGAAGCTTCTCAGTCTACACAGCCGGAATGACGAAAGGACTCGTGATATTGCCAAAGGCCTAGAGTTACTTTGTGCCGTCGGTCTATACTTGTCTTGGAATTATATAATCAATAATCAATAATCAATAATCGATGGCCGAAACCATCCTCACGCTACCAAGTGTACAGGAGGGCGGTGTTTCCACTGACGGGCCCATAGGTCAGTGCTCACCCTCTAGTACCTGTAAGACAAGATAGCTGCACCATGTGAGGAATGGGGGTGCAGGATTCACTTACTCCAACACGTCTCAATAATGAGGACTCAGTAGTTTGGCAAAGGAAAGACCATTTAATGACAAGTACATCAAACAGGGAAACAATTGGAAATCAGCACCGTGGCGATCACCTGTCTCGCTCAGTTGAACAGCAACTTTTATACATAAAACTCGTCATCACTGACGTCCACCTCTAAAAATTCATCAAGCAATATAATTGGTTAAGAAAGGTAACTTAATTATAGGTGCTATATCTGTACATGGTAACAGGGAATGCGGATTGGATAACTTTTATCTACATCTACGCCCACCCTTTACATCATGCGTGATAGACGTCACTACAACTACGATGTCCCATTGGTTCTATTATCTATAGGACCCTAGATAATTTGGTCCATTGTGATTGGGAAGGTTACACCCCTAGACGTAAATCTCTATTTTAATTAGCAGCATGCAGACTGGACACCCAGGTGCCTAGTGTCGCAAGATTCACCCTGCCTCCCTTACATCAATCAGGGCTTTTGAGCTATGTGTCAATTAGTTGGCTGGGCATGGCCTGGAAGCTGTAGCCTCTTATCTGGAGAAGTTATGGCACCCTTGGATCTGGGTGACATCAGACATTGGTAATTCTTCGTGCCTGACTGGTCACATGTCTGTTCACCGTGAATCTGCTTCAGTTTCTAGCTGTTTGTGTATTTGATTCTTCTTTAGCCTCGCCACCTGCCTGGGCCCCCCTTATCTTGACCTTCACGGGGCAGGCTGGTATGCTCTGAAGTTTAGATTCTCTAGCGTTGCCTCTCTCCCCCTTTCCTTGGGTTAACCTCAAATTCCCAGGCATGAGCTGCTCTTTGTTGAGTTTCGATTCCGCTCTTCTTTCTGGCTTCAGCTGGAATATGAAACCTGGCCTAGTAGGCCTCTGGCTGCCTGGGCATACTTCTGCCTAACAAAATGGAGTCGCTCTTGCATAATGTGCCTTATTGAGGTATATATCTGGTTGGCGCTTGCCGCTCTATCCTTCTACTAAGCATTGCAAGCATTATCATTTTCTTAGCTTCTTGCGTTCCAAGCCTATTTACACGCGTTAACTGGTTGGTTACTTCCATCTTGTCTCATAGCAATGTTTCCTTACGTTTTAACATTGTCTCTTTCCTGTGTCCATTACATCTATTTTCATAGCTGCTCGCACTTGCGTGCTATACTTGATAGCCGTTTTCGTTTATTCGCGAGCCTGTCCAGGCCCTTGTGTCATTTCCACTGGCCATCCATTAAGGCTCTTTGGGTCTCTTCGTGGACCATCTGTAGGTACTCTTCATTTCGTCTCAGCTGCTGGTGTGTAGCCTAAGAGGGTATTGTGCAGCCCATGGCTGTCTGGTTATGGGCGCTTCTACCGGTACGGCTCTTCTGATGTACACTGGGCAGAGTCCCAGCTCGGCTCTCTGTTGGTTCATTTGCTCCTCATACGTCACATGCCTTGGCGAGTACGCTCCGGGTACCTCGAAATGGGGGGCAGGGTTGCAGGCCATGCCTGGAACCTCCTCTATACTGTGTTTTACTGGATTAATCAACATTTCTAATAAACTTAGTAGGTTCAAATATATATGTATTCAGTGAATCAAGTTCCCTTTGTGGATGAACAGGATACATCTAGTCATATAAAACAAACCATAAAGTCACACTCAATACAGCAGCAGTACTAAACCTGTTATTCATAATTGCTTAGTAAGCTTAGTTCCTATACGTTGACACATAGCTTACCATAACAATACATGTGAAGCATTTACCGTAAGGCTCTCAGTCTGTGCGATAGCGAGGTATGCGTATCGGTGAAAAAATTAACCACACTCCATAGTTCTGTAAACAAGTTGCCTGTGGCAGTTCATGTGCCATATGACACATACATTTCTTGAATGCAACCGTAAGACCAATAATTGAAGATCCCATTCTCCAAAGCTACCACATAGATTCCGGCTGAAAAATACTGAGCTCCACTCCCTATTGCTTTGGTATGAAACTCTAAATGGCTGTCAATTATTGATATACTCCAATAGCATCTGTGCATTGTTGAGGCATAATGACATCCTTGGGGACCGAAAAATGGCCTTATGCCAAACATTTAAATTATAGGTGACTATGAATGTTAGAGGCAAAAACTGGTTCATCAACACAATGGAAAACGTGCTGTTGCAATGATCTGATGCAATTGTTATGTGCCCCGCTGTATTACTGACGTTTCATAAGCACTTGGCCATGCAAGTGTGGCACATGATCCCTGTGCTTGGGGTGCATATGTGGCAACAAACGGAGCGTGTTGTTAATGATACTGAATGGAGCTTTTGTCACTCCCAGGTTTTAGAGACATTTTATGGGAGTTCATCGGGCTGGCCCTGAGACATGCTTTAAAGCACCAGTTTGGAGGGAACAATATTTTCTTGGTTGAATTAATTCCAAGCTCATTGACTGAGAATTAGTAAGTGAGCAGCTAGATCACATGATTTCTGCATCTGTCAGAATTGGAGCGGTAGAGAGATGCCTAGTGATGGTACTTTCAGCAAAGTCAGACAGCACCACACATTTTGCATTTATTTGTATTTATCTGAAGAACTAGGGATGTCAATTCCGATCAGAAATGGCTTACACTAATACATTTAGAGATGCAGAAGCTTTCTCACAAAGGGTGCCTGTACAATAGCAATTTCTTGACTGAGAATTAGTAGTGAGCCAGTTTATGAGGGTGTACAAAATCAAACAAACAAAATATTTTTAAGAAAATAGGTGACTTACAAAGGCGCCATTACCGTAAGGGGGCAAGAGCTTCAAACTAAAGAGGAGTACTAATTAAATATACAATATGATATTATTAAGCATCATTGTAGGCATTGGTGGGGTCAGGTACGGCTAAAGGGAGAGAGGGCATGGGTAACTCCATCTTTAGCAAGTAAGTGAAGTTTAAGCCACCCTTTTAAGAGATCCCCAATTCAGCTGGCTTTGATTGTTATTGGCAGAGGGTTCCAGTGGACTGGGTCTGGCAAGGAGAGTGGAAACGAGAGGAGTAAAGATGGGGTCAGCTTCCCTCCAAAGTCTGGTTTCTCTCCCTCTGAATTGAGCCTCTCAGTTGCATTTTATCTGGAAAAAGCTTGGGTTTTTAACTCCAGGTTGGCCCCTCATACAGTGCACTGATTGCAATCCAAAATGGGTCTAAAGGAAAGCAGTCTACTTCATTTTGCTTTCTATTATCAATTCGCCTTTCTCTCCTTCTTCCCTTCAGTCTGTCTTGCAGTTAATCCAAGGCAGTTAGTGAGTAAGTGAGCCCCCAGAATCTATGGGTTTAGACTTTTATAGATTAGAATTTCCCATTTATATGTGCTTATTATGTTGCTAATATAATTGGTCAGTGTATGTGTATGTATGTGAGTGGATAATGTTCCAAAAGAGATTTCACTCTAAACCATCACGCCCCTACTCATTGTGAGTATTAGTAAAGTGGTTAGTATAATGGGAGGAACTCCTAAACCCAGTTTCCCTTCCATTTTATGTGGTGACATGATGTATATTTCTACATTAAACAAATGTGGTTTTATGAAACATCATGTCCCTCATATATGATCATGTTACTAATCATGTTACTAATCAGTGCACAGCATTGCTCTCACTCAGGTGAGTCCAGCCATGCTAGTCTGATTTTGGTACAATATGTGATGTGCCAGATTTCTGCTTCTAAATCTCTGAAACCCTAGCTCAGAATAACATCCTCAATGGTACGGGCATTAGGATATATGAATCACTAATTTGCAACAGTTCTGTGTAAACATATCTATATTAATCTATTTTGTATAAATAAACAAATAATTAAACACAAATAACAAAATATAATTTTACATTCAGCTGATAGACATTTTTGTAAAAAGTTGCATTCTATGACATTTCTTTCACAATGTATTTAAGAATGTGAGTTCAATATATACAATTTAAATAGGCAGTTCTTTTCCTTAACATGGAATTGGTTAAACAAAGTTCCTTGCCTGGCAGCAGGTCAATTGGTGTCAGTCCCTTTGAGGCTCAAAAGCGGGTCATGTATGACCCCTGAGTAGCCTGGTTGACATGTTATTCTTTGTGACAAGGTTCTTTGAAGTACAGTTGTCCCAGCCAAGCGTTGACACTCTCCTCAGCCAAGTAATTATATCAATTTGCAGTCACAAATGTCAGGCTTCTGGTCTGAGTAAGTGTAATTTAAATCCTGTTTGGAAGACCTGGCTGACCTGGAAAACTGGTAGTTTGGAGAAGACCACAGCATGCTTACTTCTAAAAATGTTTTCCTAGTATTTGTATGGAATTGTTGATAGGTCCAAAGACAGGTGGGGGTTGTTAATGAGTAGCATTTGCATTCATCCAAAGATCTGTTTCGAGAACAAAGAGAACATGTGTGCCTAGGTGAATCCAAGAGGTATCATACAGTTGTATAGCCCACCTTCAAACACTGAATTGCTCTTCCCTTGGGAAATACATCCTGACACCCCGTTAACTGCTGGAGGAAGAATTATCATTTTACTTTCTAAGACTAAGTTGCTGTTTTATTCAGAATGTAGCATGTCTTTCTTTTCCCCCTTCCTCACTGGAATTGTTACTTTAAACAGGATTACATTATACATTTGCAATACAACTCCTGTTAATACTTTACATGTTCTGCATCTTTAGGTTTTATTGTTTAATTCTGATTCTTAGTCCTGTAAAGCAATACACAAATATAAAGTAGACCCACATTTGATTTTTACATGCTATTTTTTTAGAAAACAAAATTGACTCTTCTTCATTTAACAAAAGGTTGCTAGATACTCTGGGGTAACTGTAAAGATGTATTTATGGCCTTTATATTTACTGTGAACACCACAATACTACCTCCTGCATGTTCTTTTCACATGATGCGCGCAGGATACAGTTCACATGTTTATTTTTAATGTGGCCCTTTTCTTTGCTTCCTTTTCTTCTGTGTAGATTTTCCAATATTAGGTTGCATAGAGTGTGGGTTAGAACGTTGTCTAGAGGGAGGATTGAGTAGAGACAGAGGCCAAGGAGTAAGCAAGAGCGAAGATTAGAGTTCTTGTAGAGTTGTTAGTGAGAAAACAATGCATTTTCTGAATGTTAAGAAGGTTAATATGAGCAGCAGAGGCAGTGGTAGTGATGAACTGTTGCAGACATAGGTCAATATCAAAGTGGTGTAATACAACAGAATCAGAATAGTTTGAACCGATGGCCATACTGTGCATGTAAATATTTAATATTCCATTGGGAAGATGTTACCACACTCATGCCTGTGTTTCATATTTTGAACATGTGCTACTGGCTTTCTCATTATGAATATTGTTCCAAAAATAAGGAAAGAACTGAGTGGGACATCCCAAAGAGATCCTGAAGTTCATAATTCAAATAAAGAGAAGGGACTAGGATCCTGGTAACTTCTACAATTAACTTAACTGTGTGTTTAATAAAGAAATGTGTAAGCCACTGCACTCTTGGAGTCAATGAAACAATACTTTGATTACTAACTATCAAGAGCTTCTCCTCAACAATGGAAAACAGGGCATCAAACCGTCCATTTTAAAGTGAGTATCTGCTAAGGCAGACTTGTAAACGCACTGATCTCTTCCTCAGCTGCATCAAGAAACCAAGGGAGTGCTCCAGGGATGGCTTAAACTGTCAAAGGGATTTTTATTTCCTTGAACAGTTCATATCCCAGTTCACATGTCCAATGGGCCAGGCAAGGATGCAGCATTTTGCTTCCCAAGCCTTGTAAGGGCCATTGACAATGCAGGCTGGAATAGTGCTACTCTGAATGCCTGTGGGTATACTTCAGGGTTGTGATAAAGCTCCAGCATACATATGCATGAACCAGTAAGTGCTCCCTGCTTCCTAGTTTCTGTTTATGTTGCAAAGAGCCGGCCGCCGTGTGACCTGGAGGAGCGGATTCTGGACTGGGCTGCCTACAGGTAACAAAAAATAATGTGAATGTGGAAGATTATTTGTTGTGTGAATGCCGGTGTGAATGAGGGAGTGAGTGTGTATGAGTGAATATGTATGAATTTGTGAAATAAAATGCACTCCTTTATCCCATGCCCCTAAATCAGATGCTCGCTCACCAGCAGAGTGAATGGCACTCACCATTCTTCTAGTGAGCTGAACTTTGATTTGGGGATGAATAAGGGCATAGACTCACTCACGAGTGGGACTCTGTGTTGATTCATTAACAAAGATGCACAGTAAAAAATGTCATGCTGAGGCAAAAAACATAACCAGACTGGCTGCAGTAATGCTGTCCATTCTAGTCATGTAACAACACTCATCATGTTTGCATGCAAAGTGTAGTCACATGTCTAAATTGGACTGCCTGATTACATGTTCTGCCTCTGGCATTGGCATTTTTACTGGGCATTTGTGAAAGAGCAAGCATGTAAAGTGTTATTACGTGGCAAGACGGGCATTTTGGGGCAGTCAGTCTAGCCATTTCTTACTGTGGCTTTACATTGTTTTACTGGGCATTGATGATAAAGGTAAGTGTTATTATGTGGCTAAACTGGAATGTTGGTGCAGCCAGTCTAGCCATGCCTTACTGTGGCATGGCATTTATACTGGCCATCTATGATAAAGCAAACCAAAGTGTTATTACGCGTTGGACATTTCTCTCACTGTGGCATGGAATTTGGAAAAGCCAACAGGAATATGTTCTTATGTGCAGGTACTGGCATACATGGACAGAACCAGCTTGGACATGTTTTCTTATAGTACATTACTGCCATTATTCACAAAGCAAACATGAGTATGTTCTTACATGGTAATAATGTCATGTATAGGTGCGGCCAGCATGGGAATTTATGGACACAGCTAGCATGAAGATGTTTTTTATACTGGCATATCTTGTGGGGTAGGGCATCATGAAAATGCATTGGGAAATTGTCCTGGGTACTTTTGGAGACTTGCATCTTTGGGATTTTTTCATGCATTACACTACAACACTGATTGAAAACTCTGTCTGTACCCAATATTTTACAGAAAGTCTGCTATTGTATGCACCATTTTAACTCATTATTCAAATAATTTTCTCAGGGGGAAAACACCCCCAAACCCTTTAATTGTTTTGGGCCCCTTTACTTTGCCCGGTCGCCAACACATATTTGTGGCAAATATTTACAACCCTCCAATTTACAAAAAATCACCAACGGCCATTGCTAACAATATATCAACATATTACTCACAGACAGACATGATGTACAAACCTTCTGTACTTCTCACATTGATCAGAAAGATCCAAGTGAAATGGGGTACCAGTAAAGCCCTATGATGTTGAATGAATAACTGGTCCTCTTCCTGAATCTTCATCAGGACTGGTTTGTCTCTATAAGTAATTTATGATCTGAGCACGAGAAAAATTATTATAGGATCAAGTGAACATAGGGAAAGTCTAAGGTCATGCACTCTTACAACAAAACTCGAACAACAATGGTATATGTAACTACTTTTGAGAACATTCAGCCCTTGAGAAGACTTAGTAACCCTCTATGTTAACTTGGCAAGAACCTAAAATGTGTGAATTCTTGTTTTATACTAATGCACTGCCAAATGTATTATAACATATGTACATTATGCGTAATAGCTCTAATCTGTGCATGAAGTGTTCCCACATAGATATTTAATATTTTTACTGTAACAATATATTGGGAGACAACACTAAACATAGGGAGTTCCTGCCCCACAAATAAGATGTCCCACAATAAATAATTTATTTTAGTTCAGCTAGCCCTGTCTAGAACTCCTATAGTCATGTAGATCCCTACCTCTCTGTCAACAATGAGCCAAGAACCAGGCTGTGTTATAGAGAGAAGATATAGTTCAATTAATGGTTGCCTTTGATGGCACAAAATCAAGCTTCAATAAAAAATGCACTTTTCCCTTTTTGCAATAAACCAGTAAATATTACATGATAAAGTTTATATTTAAAACAACTGCGCAGTGTTGGCTTTAAAAAGATAGAAATTACACATGCATCCCTTTGCACGTGTCAATTCTCTGCACACTAGAAAATGATAGCAGTTTTGAAATCAACAGACTTTTGAAAAAACCTTTGATTGATGTAACCTTACTTTCTTCACCCCAAAATCAATACACAATCGTGCTGCTATCAGGGCCACCTACTCACTCTCAGGAAAGAGTATATACTTTTCAATAGAGAATTACACTTGGTTTCAATTTGCAAAGCACTTCTCTCCCAAGCACCAAAACCAAGGCATCAGTTATATGCAGCACCCCTCTGTTTGAAACCAAGGTCTAAGGGGTGGGGACAGTTAGGAATTGTGTTTTGGGCTTAGGGCACCCCTTTGGGTAAAGGCAATGTCTAAGGAGTGGTGGCAATTAGGAATATATCGTTTTGGGACCAGAACTCCCCTTTGTTTAAAGACAAGGTTTAAGGATTGGTGACAATTAGGAATTACATTTTGGAACAAGTACACCCCTTTGTTCATTAGCAAAGTCTGGGATTGACAGGAAAAACCCAAATACATTAATGACTATGGGTCACATCCTGAGCCTGATGGTCTGGACACAACGGTGCTGGTAAGCTTACCGGCACCGTTGTTTCTGGACCAGCATATAACAGTTCTGCATTCCAGAGCCGCTGTGCCCGACGGGTCGGACACTGCCGCACACAGCAGCCATGGTAAACAGATGTTCTCAGAAGCACCAGCAACGTTATGAGGCCCTATAACATACTTCCCGCTAGAAAAGAGAGCAAATGTTTCAAATTCTGCCAATTCCCCCTGTCCCCGGCTCATTATATATGGGAGTTAATTAAATTAATATTCATTAAAATATCTAAGGGTCTACACAATTTGCCTCTCCCACCCATTATTAAGGAAAATATTAAGGCAGGCAGATCCCTTACACATGTGTCATTTGGATCAATCAACTTACATAGGAAACCTCTGTTTTTGGGCACTCAGGAAGGATGGCAGGGCTCCTCTATGGGACAGCACAGGGTTCGGTCAAACACCTCAGTCAAAGATAGTCACCAGCATCCATCCCTCATTTGGCTCTCCTTAATCGTAGAGCCCAATCAACTTTTAGGCTTTCCCAGTTTCAGTCTCCCATACAAGGTTAAGTCACCATCAATTATGAGGCCTCTCCACCAGGTAAGATCAGTCAGCTGTCTCAGGTTTCACCGAGATGGATTATAAGCAAGTCTTCTTCAAGATGTTAGGCAGCTCGCCCCAAGATGTTTTTTAAGCAAGTACTGGCCCTCATTACGACCCAGGCGGTAAGTTACCGCCTGGGCCGTGACTTTACCACCATGGCGTAAACTACGTTTACGCCATGGTGGTTGGCGGACTTACCGCCCCATTCCGACCTTGGCGGGGCGGTAAGTCCCCAATCTCCATTTACCCTTCCCCATTCCCATTTTTGCCCCATAGGGCATAATGGGAGTGGGGAAGGCGTTAATTACGCCACCGTAAATTACGGTGGCGTAATTAACTCCATGGTCCCTTAGCGCCATGGATTTTAACACCTGCTAAAAGCAGGTGTTAAGTCCGCCATGGCGCTAAGGGACCTCGTACTCAGGCGGTAAGGGTCGGCGCTGTTTACGGCGCCGTAAACCCCTTACCGCCTGAGTTGTAATGAGGGCCTCTGTCTTAGATGGTTTGTATGCAGGTTGTGTCCATCCCCAATAGGGCAAGGGCTTTTTACTCTATAAGCCACACCTCCACTTATTAAAATGAGGAGATGTCAGGTTATTGGTTCTAACTTTTCATTGGAGGGGTATCCTCTGTTCCTCCTCCCAAGATCCAACCCCTCTAGGGTGATAGGCCCTTTGAGTTATATGATGAAAGTGATGTTAAAAGGTACGCACATTCTGTCATTTGCATTTCTTACATGTCAGCTTTTGCAAAAAAGAATCTTACCAATTAATACCACAATACATACATATTAATGTTCCCCTAATCATGACAGATATGTGAGTATTGCACATGTGAGCTATGTTTTTCTTTGACCTTTTATGCAAAAATTAACATAGTTGTGAATGTGACATTTTATACCGAGATGTCTAATAAGTCATCAGCTCCCCAACTTTCAGTTTCAGGACATTTTCGGGGAAGGTAGGAACACATTTAAGGTTGTTACTGAAATTTCCCAAATCACATTTGAATGAAAGTCATATCAATGCCACCACCTTCGAATCAGCTTGAAAATGACATTGGTCCAAACTCTGTCACGGTTCAAACGTTACTGAGTAAAATGGCATTTCTAATGTAAGTTGTGGCCACATAATTAACTTAGATCATTTGTAGTTTAATTTCTTCAATTTAATTTCTTCCATTTAAGTTGCAGGGAGATCACGATATATGTTAGTCTCTTGGCCCACGTGTTAACCTGAGGCTGGGGAAAATGCATTGGCCCTTTGTTCTTTGAGAGCTAATGGTGGCTGAGGAGATTCTTATCCTTCAGCATAAGGCTCACCTCTGCCATTTACTTATCATGAGGCCGGGTTGCCATTTGTCACTTGTCCTTGCAATCTGAGTCCACCACATTTCATATCTGTCAATTGTATTTATTTTAAAAGGTGAAATCCTTCGAGATGGCCCTGTTGTTGGTCTGGCAGCGATACATTTCTGTTATGCATGAGCCGAATCCTTGTTCCTGATTCTCAAAGAGATCTGACTTCCAGATAAAGAGGCAAGCAGATCTGGCAATGGGGGATGTCACTTGAGAATTCTGTCCAGCAACCCGATGCCCTGTATTTCTTGGGTTCATAACAGATTTACATGTTGCACCTGAAAGAAAATAGCCTTTGTGCTTGTTGCATTCATTGGGCCTCATTACGAGCCAGGCATTAACCATGGCGCTATTAGCGCCATGGTTGACGCCGGTACCTTACCGATTCCGCCGTGGTGAATGGCGGAATTACCGCCCCATTCCAAGGTTGGCGGGGCGGTAATTCTCCATTCACCATTGGCCCTTCCTCATTCCCATTTTTGCCCCTATAGGGCTCAATGGAAATGGGGAAGGTGGTAATTATGGTACTGCAAATTGCGGTATCGTAATTACCTCCAAGGTCCCTTTGCAGGTCCCGTCCTTAACGGCTGGTAAAAGCAGAGGGGAGGAGGTGGGGGGAGTAGCTTGTTCGCTGTGCACGTCTTGCGGGGAGAGCTGCAAGCTTGCATTCTAGTTTCATGGCTGGCCTGACATTATGAGAAAACAAGATGGAGTCGGTGGCATACAAAATGGAGTCTGGTTAGATTCTAATTTGGACTGCTCTCATGGGTAACAGTTCCTAGGGGTATTTCTGCCGGGTGCTCCGGGGCCGGGGCCCTGAATCCAAAGCAGCCACATCAGGGCCTATGCAGGAAGTGTGTGTTGCCTCGGAATGGAGGGGGAATCCAGGACCCCATCCTCCCACACATTCCCCCCTTTTGTTACTTAGGTAACAAAATATTGTAATTGCCCCAACCTCTTTCGCTCCTCTTCCTCAGCCACTGCCTCATCCCATGCAGGTGTTCCCTTTAGCGGCATCCATGCCCTAGACACTGCTCTGAGGCTTTTCGCCCTTCTTGCATACTCGTGCCCTATGTTCGCTATTGACCACACTGACCTGTGTTGTGCCTCATGGTCGCTATAGACCACACTGACCTGTGATGTGTCCCTTGGTTGCTACTGACCACTCTGATTTGCATTGTGCCTTATAGTCGCTATAGACCATACTGACCTGACCAGATATTGCCTATACTAGCTTGCACCAAACGACTACTGCTGCTGTCATAATCTGCATCTAACTGAACCTTGTCCGTGCATCTTCAGCCCTAGCGTAAATTCAGTATCTAGGTGTACCCTCCTGCGGTTGCATATGCATTTTGCATTCTTGCCACTAACTAGCATGCCTCCGTCGCTCAGCAATTACTTTGCCGGCCCATTATTCCTTTTAATTACCATTATACTATCCAACATGCCACCTCAACATCCAACTACCATGTACACGACCTTACCTAATTCCAACTCTTCCAACAACTTACCGATAATAACAACTGAGGCACCTAAAGTGCTAATGATTAGCCTCCCATGCCCTATTGTAGACAGGAATACAAGACTCAGAGCTAGACTAGCCAAAATCCATGAGCCACTCGCCCGCTCCATGCCTACCAATAAGAGATCCAGCTCCACTCTCACTAGCCCTGACAACTACAGACCCAAAATATCTCTGAGCCACCCTACTAAATATCCAACCCATCCCACCAACCAGAAAAATACTAAACCCCACAGAAACTGTCGGCCCCTACCGCACCCCTAGTGAGTCTCAAAATCAAGGGAGCTCTAATTAACGCCAGATCGCTAGTAGCTCACGCAACTGAAATTGCAGTGCAGACCTAATCAATGAAGACCTGGACCTCCTTGCCATCACGGAAACTAGGCTCCACCCGGCAGCAGGACTATGCTTATGCTAGCAATCCCAGATAACTACACCATCCTGAGACAAGACCGACCCAATTCCAGAGGAGGCGGTGTTGCCATCATTCATAAATGCAGCCTTCCTATAAGAATAGCCACCCCCATCATTGTGCCATCCTGCGAACTACTCTCAGCCAAAATCCCCATTACGAATACCCAAACCCTCAACGTCCATGTGATCTATCACCCTCCAGGCCCTCTAGGCACCTTCGACGAGGATCTCAACACTATCCTATCCACCAACCTAAAAAACGCCACACAGGTGCTCACCCTCGGAGACTTCAACATGGGCTTTAATGACCCTGAAGACCAAGCCACCATCACCACGCTGAACACGCTCACCGAATTAGGATTTACTCAAAGAAGCCTAAAACCTACCCACGACAAGGGCAGAATACTTGACTGGGTAGCTGACTACAATTGCCTAGTTAACATCACTGACATCTCACCCCTAGAATGGACTGACCACCACCTGGTATCGTTTGTGCTGTCCACTACTAGACCTCCTCCTATATTGCCCAGCAGGGCACCACCTACACTTACGAGAAACAAAAAGAGTATCACATTGGAGAGACTCATCCCCAACCTACTCCCCACACTTAACTCACTCCCCGACAACTTGGACCCTGAGACCTTGTTTGAGGAATACAATAAAATCATGTCCACCTCCTTGGACTTAATAGCCCCTCTCAAACTCAGGCCAAGTAAGCCCAAAACTCACCTAAACAATTGGTACACACCCTTCCTTAAAAATTTAAGACAGCAAAAAAGAAACTGTGAAACTATCTGGAAAAGAGACCCATCAGCAGCCAACAAAATCAAATTCACCAAACTAGCGGCCCTGTACAAAAAAGAAATCCTCCTAGCAAAACATACCTCCTTTGACTCTCGCATCTCCCAAGCTAGTTCAAACACAAAGGAATTATTCTCGATTCTAAAAGAAGTAGAAACCCCCATAGCACCCCCAGACACCTGCATAAAAGATAAGAATTGGTGCACTGACATCCAAAATGCCCTAGCCAACAAAATCGCTACATTTCATAATAAAATATCCTGTAAAAAAGCATCCTTGAACAATCCTGCCCTGTCCAAGCCACCCGAGAAGCAGACTACAAGTGACTATACACAATTTAACTTTACCAAAGTGACCATACTCGAAGTGGAAAAAATCATCTTGTCATTAAAGCCTTCTAACTGCCAGGGAGACTTATGTCCAGCACATCTCATAAAAGACGCTGCTCGTGACCTCTCCCCATTTATCACAAAGCTAATCAATGCCTCCTTCTCCACCGGTTCCATACCAACCAACCTAAAACAATCCTGGGTATTACCCCTTTTAAAAAAACCTACTCTTGACCGGGCCATACCCACTAATTACAGACCTATAACAACAGTACCATTCCTCCTGAAAATCCTGGACAAGGTCGCCTATGTCCAAATACAGAAGCACCTGGAGGAACACCACTTGCTAGGAGCCAGACAATCAGGCTTCCGACCCCAACATGGGACCGAGACAGCTCCCATTGACCTTAAAACACAGATCGATCTGCTCAAAGTAAATGGCCAAGCAGCTTTACTCCTCCTCCTCGACCTCTCTGCAGCATTCGACCTGGACGACCATTCGGTCCTCTGCACTCACCTTCACACGGCTGCCCATTTTTCCCCCGAGGCCATTACATGGATCAGATCCTTCCTTGATGGCAGAACCATGAGGGTCTTTTCGCCTACAGACGCAGCAGACCCTATACCCATCACTTGTGGTGAACCTCAGGGTTCCTGTGTTTCCCCTACACTGTATAACATATTTACCAAGCCCCTTTTCGACGATCTGGATCATCTCAGTATCACCTACACTAACTATGCAGATGATACCCAGATCCTCCTTCCGCTTTCTGGAGATTACGGAAAGGATTTGGCCTTGATGAATAGGGTTTACATCATCATCCAGGCATGGATGGCCACTCACGGTCTATGCCTGAATGATGATAAAACGGAACTCATCAAACTGGGCACTACAACCAGCCTAAAGAAATTGAGCCCAGACTACTCATCATTCATAATCGATGGCAATACCATCAGAGTAGGACACAAAGTCAAAAACTGGGCTTCTACCTGGACTCCAATTTCATCTTTAGCAGAGAGGTGAATTCATTAGCCTCTTCCACGGCCTATACGTGTAAATTGATCCGGACAGCCAAACCTTTTCTATCCGACACTAGTTGCCTGACCCTGGCCAGAGCCCTCATACTTTCCCGCTTAGACTACTGTAACGCCCTTTACCTTGGGTCTTCCAAAGCCATTACTAGCAAGTTACAAATCCTCCAGAACAACGCACTCAGATCGGCCTTGGGCATCTCAAGAAGAGACCACATTACAGTACACAGCCAGCAATACAACTGGACCCCCATCATAGACAAAATCTCCCTAAAAACTGCTTCACTTACCCATAAGTCCCTTAAGAACGCGGCCCCCACTTACCTGATCAACAGATTTCACAGACTAACATCCTTGAGACTGACAAGGACAGCATACAGAGACTGCCTCTCCGTCCCTACTTACAAACGATCAACTATAGGCGGTAATAGCTTCCCAGTGAAAGCGGACAAACTCTGGAACTCCCTACCACCCACTCTTAGAATGGACCTACCCTACCAGAACTTCCGCTCTAAGTTGATGTCTTGGCTGAAGACAGCCACTATCTAAACACACTGAGCGAGGTTCCCGCGCCTCCCACTTAGCATTTGGTCATACTGGATACACAATTGCCAATTGTACACATGTATATATTTCCTGCTTACCGTTATTATTACTGTGTTCATACCTGTCTATATCGCAAATTCTTGTAACTGCTGCGCCTTGTTACCCTAGGGTATTTCTGCGCATTATAAATAATAAACAAACAAACAAACAAACAAACAAACAAACAAACAAACTTGTCAGGGGTACAAGTCATGTAAATACACCCTCCATCTCCCTCCAAGTCCACCCATACTTCCTTGTACCATTGTAATTCTCTTAGTTCTCTTATAAGTTGCCTACTATGTGCCCTGCGTTCTATATTGCGGTCATTCTATATTTTGGCTCTGAAGTATTCACTGTTTGTACTTCTGCCTCGTGTTTTATTTGCGCCACTCCATTTGCACGGCCCATTGTTACCATCATTAACACACCATTAGGTACTGCATTGGCGCAGCACCTGAGACCTAATTGGCACACGCAAAAAATGAGGAGCAGAAAAAAGATGAGTGGTATGAGGAGTTTCACTGTCATTCTGAGTCACGATGGTACCCAAGAAAAAAGATTGTCGAACCAGGTGCTGGGCTGTGCTCCCCCTTCATACGTTCTCCAAGGTTGTGCACCGCCGCTAAAACGTGGGAAAGCAATCCGTTATCCGCCTTTGCAGAAGGTACAAATGAGCAACACGCGCTCCCTATTTTTTGGCACAAACCTCCATCCATTGCTGTTAACAGGTCTACCACATGCCTGTTCTGCATTGTCATTAGCCGTAGAGCTCTGAGTTCCCTCTGATAACGTTGAATTCTTCTGTGTCATTGCCCAGTCGGATGAGCTTCCATCTGGTGATCTGAAGACATTTTGCGTTCGCTTCGCCTGGATGTTTGGAATGAAAGATGCAAAGAATGTCTCGACAGAGCTGAACAACTGAATTGATCGGGGATCTGCGCCAGAAGTTCTGATGATTTGGCAGAGATATAGTTTGATGACCTTTTCTTTCTCCACATTGTGCTCTGTAAACTTTCCTTAGCTATGGCATACACAGGAACTTCTTCATGCGGTGTTGGGGACAGTTACTTTGCCACCGCCACTTGTGCGTTCTCTCCTTGGATGTGACTTTCTGGGATTGCCATCAGGGCGGAATGCAGCGTTGCCAGGGAGTACGTGCCCCTCCATGATTGCAGGAGGTGCAGGTACGCCAGGTTGCCGCAAGCCCAGTATGTATCCATCATTGCAGCTGTTCCTTTCTTCATGTCAGGTATCATGAGAGTTTTGCTGCTGTTTTTGTTTTATCCCATGTTCTTTTTCCCTTCCCCACCGAAGCAGAGTTCGTATGGAATGTGTTTTTGCAATTTGTAGGGTTTTTTCGATGGCAGTAACCCAAGTGAGTTTCGTTATATTTTCAGTCCATATGGGAGCCCATGTTCTCTGCACCCATGATAGTTTTTGTTCAGACAGTCCTCGCAATGCTTCTGCTTTGCATATCATTTATTCGTTCTGCCACTTATTGTCTGAATGAAATGTTCCTTTAATCACCAAAAAAGGCTCTTTTACACAAATCACTTCTTGTGTCTGGAGTAACATGTCCGCTCATTCTCTAATAGTTCAAATGAGTCAGTGTGTGTTTGAAAAGTGTTTTTGATTCTGCATAACACGAGATGTAGGAGACGTAGGAGACACTGTGCCTCTGCAAATTGAATTTCTTGTGGCTGCAATACCTTAGGGGTGCCTGAGGCATGGGGTTTAAGTGAGCAAACGTAACAACTTTCATTTGTTGTCTGTGTTGCCGTGTTGCTCATGTCATCGTACCATTTGTTTGTTTGATGCGGTTGCTGAGGATCATCGACTGTGTCAAGGCCAAATTTCTAATGCTCTTCTCATTTTTCTTGTTATGTTCCCCTCTTTTTCCTCCTGTGTCCAACCCCTCATTTCCCTGGAGCACCTTGTCATTCCCTGTTTCCTCCCATTCTGTGTATAGTTTGAAATAGCTGTTGGCCATGTGCTTGTTATGGCTGTTCACCTCTCTGGTGGCTATACTGGTGGCTATACTACCTGGTGATGTTATTTCTACAACTGGCATTGTGATTGGGTATGGGTGATTTTGTAGCCACGTGAGTTCTGACGGTGTTCTGTCATTCATTGAATAAACATTAAAATTGGATTCATTAAAATGATGAGGCTCTTGAGTGGCCTGCGCAATCATACCATTGGGATTATTATTATCATTGGATTCATTCCTGTGATTCCTGTGGGCCCATATTAACGTGAAGCCATCCCAGATTAAATGGGTTCCTTATTTGATCGATTTTATCCCACCACCCTCCTGGCTCATATCAATTTAAATAAAAGCTATGGCCCAATACAATACCAGGCCAAACAAAGTTGAAAAAAATACTACTGCACATACAAACAACACACATTCATACGAATAGCTAGGAAAGGTACTCGTTCTTCTTCTGTTTCTATTTACACTATTGTCGTTTGTCTTTGGGGCCTCTTCCATGCCAATTGTGGCTCCTTTTAAATGAGATGTAATTATTTGTTAAGCATACATGGTATATTTTAGTTATTTACACATTTTAATTGTTAACACTTCCGCTCTTTGTGCTTACTTTTTTGTATATTAATACAGGTGTTCATTTTGCATCCTTATCTTCTCCCTCATCAAACTTTGGGCATGGGGAAGAGTAATCGAGGTAGGCGATTTGCTAGCAATCTAAAACCAACAGGGAGAAGAAGTGAGAAAGAAACAAAGAGAGAGAGAGAGAGAGAGAGAGAGAGAGAGAGAGAGCGAGAGAGAGTATAGAGGATGTCCATCATTTTCATTGTACAATTATTTACATTTTAGCAGCACTTCTTCATTTTGTATACTGTACTTGATGTTTGTACCCATTAAGGTTGTGCATCTTTGCCAACAATTTCTTCTATTATACGCTTATTTCTTTCTGTCTTTGCAACCTGTTCCTGTATTTTTGCTTTTTCATTCATTACGTTTGTGCACTGTTTTCATTTCTGACATTTGCATAGTCTGTGCAGACCATGCTCCCATGAGCCCTGTGCATATCTGTTAAATGCACCCAATACCTTAAGCCCTGCACTTTGAGTGCGTGGGCGTGCAGTATATTACCTTACAGGGGCCGTGGAACCTCAGTCCATTCAACCTATGCATAAAGCTTCTCACGTACACCATGTCACCTGTCATCAACTGGCAGTCTGGGCTATCTGTGGCTGGGCTGGTCGTCTCTGTGACTATTTATTGTGCAAATGGAGGTACTTTTTGCTTTGCTATTGCACATTTCTAAGATACTCATGGAACTCTTCTCCTAGTTCTATGCGACTCTGGTGTGCATCTGACTGTCTGTGCAAGGGTGAGTGGGCTGTGTGCATCCTCCTACCTGTCACAATCTCATGGGGTGACAAGTGGTGGTCCTTACTGGGTTGGTTCCTCATCTCAAAAAAGGATAAGGGTAAACAATATACCCAATTCTTCTTGAGTGTATGGCACAATTTTGACAATCTGCTCTTGAGCAATACGTTCATTTTTTCAACATCTCGTTCAATTGCAGATGATAAATCGTACAGAGCGTATGAGTTGTACCCAGCATTGCAGTTATGTGTTTGAACATGTCATTTACAAATTGTGTCCCATTGTCAGCATGTATGACATCACATATACCCCAGCGGTGGAATACTTCCCTGACCAAGAATTTTGTGGCACACCATTCGTCCGGATGAGCACAGGGACCTGCTTCCACCCACCAAGAAAAGGGGCAAACTACAACAATCAAATATCGGGACCTGTTGCACCGCTCTCCCATGTCTGCATAATCTATATGCAGATCTCTGAATGGCCCTTCAGGCTTTGGCAATTTCCCTCTCAGTGTTCGTAATGTCATGACAGAGATGTATGTTTGACACGTGATACATTCTATTATTAGCTTTGTTACTTCCTCCTGCAATCCCGGGGCAAACCAATCTTCCTGTATGTCTGTGATAATGTGTTGTTTTGCATTGTGGGTGGGGAAATGCAGTTGTTGGAATGCTATTGCCAATAATTTTACAGGAATTACTACCTTACCAGTGTTATTTTGTCTGCATAAAAGGTCAGTGGATGACTGGCTACACCCTCTTTTTACCCACATTTCCTTTGCCTCACTTGGGGCATCTTGCTGAATTTCAATAATTTGGGAGATTGGCAATGAGTTGAAGCCATCTGGGTGCTCTTCCTCAACTACCTTTTGTAATATTTACTCACCTGTCACTTCCTTTGGTAAGTAGTATGCTTCCTTGGAGGTGGCGTCTGCTGCCGCGTATCCTAATGAGATAACGTCATCACCTTGTGTGCGGGCCTGGCATTTTACGACAGCTACGAGTGTGGGCTCTTTTAGTGCACAATTAATTCTCCTAGCAGTGTTGCATGCTTGACTGGGGACCTATCTGCTCTTCGGAATCCCCTTCGACCCCATCTGGCTAAACCTCCATGTACAGTCGTTGCCATGTAGGCAGAGTCTGTATAGATTGTGACTGCAATTCTTCTATGAGCACCACTGGTTCTGTTGCTTGGGCTGAGAAGTGAGGCGGTAATCTTTTTTGTACAATTACTTCAAATTCCCCATCCTCCACCCGAACTACTGCTGCTCCCATGTGTTTTTCTCCTGTTCCACAATCTATGGAAGTTAAACCATCAACGAAATAAATTTCTCCTCCTGTTAGCGCGTTTTCATGAGCTGTAGGCGTGTTACCATCGTCACCTCTGTAAGTGACACAGTCATGCTGCTGCATGTCCTCTACCGTACATGCTTCTGTGAGGAATGTGGCAAGGTTTACACTTTTACACCGCACGACATGTATGTTTGTGCTGCATATGATTATCTCATACCCTGTTGCTCTTTGGGTGGTGAGTGTGCTTTTTGACCTTTCCAGGATAGCAAAAACAGAGTGTTCCACATATAACATGATCGAGCATCCCATCACGATTGTAGAGCTATTTCCGGCTGAGAACGCGGCGGCTGTGAGAGCCTGTTTGCAAGCAAAATGTCCTTTCTTTACTGCATCCAGTGTTCCACTATAGAAAGACAGGGGCTTTTGCGGCCTAGAGATGTTTTCTGCGTTAGCACAGCTGTCATGAGTGTGCCATTGCAGTGTGAGAATAGGTAGAACTCATGATCATAGTTGGGGGTTGCCAAAACTGGAGCTGTGGATATCAATTCTTTGAGTGTGTCAAAGGCTGTGTGCATTTCTGGTGTCCATTGTAACTGAGTGGTTTCTTGTTGAGCTTCCTTGAGTGCATGTAATAGGGGTTTTGTGTATGCTGCATAGTCTACTATCCAGGCTCGGCAGTAATTACACATGCCAAGGAACTTCTGCATCTCTTTAACTGTGTTGGGCTCTTTTACCGCTTTTATTGCTGCCGCTCTGTCGGGTATTATTCTTTGCCATGTTTGGATATCACCTGACCTAAGTATAACACTTCTGTCAAGCAATTTTGCAGTTTTTGCCTGTCCACTTTATACCCTTTCTGTGCTAACTGTGATAACAGGATGATGGAATCTTCCCTACACTCCTTTTTATCATTACTGCAGACCAACAAAACATCTACGTACTGAATTATTGGACTGGTCGTGTGTATTTTTCCAAGATCTTTGTGCAAAATTCTGTTAAAAATACTGGGACTCTCGCAGTACCCTTTTGGCATTCTGCAGTGTTCATCCCTTTTCCCTCCCAGCGTGAACGCTATTAGGTACCACGAGTCTGGCTCAAGTGGGATTGAGAAGAATGCATTTTTCAAATCCACCACAGTGAATTATGTGGCCTGTGTTGGGATGCTGCACAATATTGAAGTAGGATTCGGGACGAGGGGAAACTCTTTCTGTACTATGTCATTAAGGGGGCATAGGTCCTGGATCATCCTCCATACCCCTCCCTTTTCTTTCTTGATCAAGTAAATGCAAGTGTTGCAGGGTGAGTTGGATGGCACTTTTATTCCCTGTATCATTAGTGCATATATTGTATACTTTATTCCCTCTTCTGCTAGATAGGGGCTATTGTTTTTACCCGTGTTAGAATGGCTCCAGGTTTGAGTTTTATCTTTACAGGTATCACCTCATGCCCTTCATCGTGTGGCCCCATGGTCCACAACTGCTGTGATACTTGGGACATGTCTTCCTCGAAGTATGCTGGTGAGGCTTTGATGACCGCGACAAGGGGTAGTTGCACTTCTCTTTTTTGAATCATTACATCACAGGTGTAAGAGGATTCAATTCAACACTACAGCTAAGTCAATGCCTAGTCTGGGATACTGAATGGAAACCCTTATTGATATATCTTTATGTCCAGTTCATGCGTTCTGGATGACTACCCCTATATAACACCCCTCTCTTGGAATCCCCCTGACCCCACTGAGCCAAGAAGTAGTTCTGTTTTGCAAGTTAAAAGGTTTATTTGAGAATTTAAACAATATATATATATATATATATATCACACTTTATAATAAATTAATAATTGAATATCACACTTAATCTGATATGATAAAGATTAACAACGGAGAATCTGGCACTAGCCCACTTCTTTATAATCACTAAGGAGTTGACATGAAATGGATAAGGCAGCACACTGGTAAATAGGGACAGAAGAATAATGTGGTAGAGAATGCTTTATAGGGTTCAAGGAAATGCAAGGTTGAATGAATGAAATGCAGTATAGAAGATAAACTGATATGGTTTCACAAAAGACAAGGTAATCACTTTCCCTTTGTGGCAATTCACCCCCCTATACAATGTAAGGAGATGGAAGGAAGAGCACACGGTTCAGGTATACAATCACAATGTAATACAGAGTTTCAGTTTCCCAGCGAGCTTAGAGGAGAATAGATCTGAGTTTTACACAGGCTCAAAATGCTTTTAATATGGTAGCAATATATTGGAAAATGTGCTAAAATGATTTTAATTCCCTCTGGAGGTTCAGGTTGAGGATTAGTTGGTTTAAATAAGTTCAGGCTTACTTTAGCAATGTTCTAGGAATGATTGGCAGGTTAAACGAATTTTTGGCAAATGAAAGCAAGGAAGCTGCTGTTTTCACACGTGGAGAAATTTGCAAATTGGGGCAAATTCGCGAGTGCGTTTTTCGCGATTGCGGCAAAACTATAGGGAGTAGGAATGCGGTTCTAGGTCCGTTGAAAACCCAAGATTCCCAGCTTTCAGAGGAAAGTTACTGCAAGTCTCTAAGACAAACGGTCACAGAGATATGAGCGATATGGTAAAGGTCGTTTTTCAGATTTGAAATTTTAAAAGTTCAAAGTGACAAGTTACAGCTAGCAACTAGAAATGACAGGTGACAGCTTTGCAAATGACAGGTGACAGTTAGGAGACAGTTCTGGTTAGATTAAAATAGATTGAATTATATTATTTTAACTAAGAGATTGGTTCTGCACAGTTCTGCTAGGTACTCACAATATATTTAGAAATAGAATGGGCCTTGCCACGGATCTGGTCAGGTTTTCTTCACTCGCCACGGATGGTCTCTGCGCACAGCGGTCTGGGTCAGCTCTCTGGTTCTGCGAACAGCGGTCTGGGTCAGCTCTGTTTATGATACAGAGAACCCTCCCCTGTCAAATTACACACAATCTATATTTTGACCCAAAAGGCATATTTGCACAGGTACACATTTGTTTAAAATTACATGCACCCATCACATATCACAGGAGGTATACCCTGTCCAAATCTGCTCTTCCTGAGAGCTTGCATTGAGAAATGGCAACATTTGCACTTTTTAACTGGTTTTGCAATATCGGACATTAACCCAAATTTACACACATGTGCGCAAGGAGTATGGACATTAATTGATGAAGTGTCAGATTTTTAACATGCATACATTTTAAGTAATACCCTCTTAACTGCTAGCTTGCCCCCAGATCAAACCACCGGTTGTAAAAACCTCTTAAAATGTGGGCAGAAAAATCACAAGAATTATGGTATCATTTAAATAATTTTCACAAGTCCGCTCTATGAATGATCCATCTTTTTAGAGTTATGTTCTGGCCCCAAAGGGGTGTGGTTTCCCCCAGCACAAGGTTGAATTTCTGGTTTTTCCAGTTCTGCCAAGCCAGCTTGCTCTCACAGGCAGTGCTCCTCCCCTTTCCTTCCAGGAGGAAGCCACATTTACGACTCCCACCAATAAAACATTTACCTGAGTCAGGACAGGGCTTTGTTTAATTTCCTGCAGAGCCCAGGTAATTCAATCAGAGAAGTGTCATATCCCTTTTGGTGGGAACAGCAAAAGGCAGCTAGGCCTGGGAACACAGGTGTTGTGCAAGTCTCAACTCCTGTCGGGGGTAGCTGGTGGGCAGAATTCAGTTCCTTAAGCCAGGCCCCAGCTAATGTCACTTTTAGTTACCCAGTTTTCTGCATTCAAATAAAACTAACCATTTTTACATATGCAGCTAGAATGCTGATTCTAAGTTTAAAACTATGACATTTAAACAATTGAAACCTATATGACACTCAAAAGTAGGTCACTCATTTCTTTTAAACATTTTCGAATTTTAGTGTCTTTCAGTCCAAATTTACTTAAACTGCTGAAATCCACAGCTCAGCCAGTCTTGTTATAAACCTTCAAGTCACTTCAGAATATAACTTTACATTGGATCCACCTCTCAGTAAGTCTTTCTTTGGCCTGCTTTGGGTTCATTTATTCAGTTTTACACAAAAAAGTCTGGTGTTGTTTTAAAACGCCGGCTTTCTGATAGTAGTGAGTACTGGTAATGCAACCATTTTGGGGATTTAAGAAAATGAATTCCCCACAGTTCTAGGTTGCTTTTGGCAATCAGCATCGCCATTCCCAATGGTTTCAGGCTACTGTGTGGGTGGCAAGTGAGGTAACCATTTTGGTGTGCGCACAAACTGCGTGGTTCTCCTGGATTCTGGCGCACTTGTGGGCTTTTTGGCCATCTTGGATTTTCTAAGCCCACAGCACCAAATGTTGCAGCATGATAGCTCAAACGTGGGTCAGGACACCCAACACAGGGTATTGCAATTTCCATCACTATTTGCCCATCATGATGTGAGTCACTTAAATGTTCCTCGTCTGTTAGATCCTGCAGGGTCATATTGGGGTTGATGCACAACACTGTTCTCCACTGGCACCCCTACATGTCCATTGCAATTACTGCTATTCTTTGCAACAACACCTGTACTGCTTGTATATCTAAGGACACTATTGAGCCTGGCACTATCTCTGAGTCTGTTACTGGGCGAAAAATAAACTCTAAGGGCACTCTCCATTCCTTACTTTTCAATTCTGGCACCACTCTTGCTAGTATCCTCAGCCCTTGTATGAACATGCCTGGAGCCACGTGTTTGTGGGAAATTTGCTTGCATGTGTATCACTAACATGGCACAGATTGCACATATTCCTGTTGTAGAGCACAATATTCCTCTGTCAGTGAAAGATATGGTCAAGTTAAGCTTGCTGAGAAGGTCCCTTCCTGGCAAATTAATGGGCGATTCTTCATAATACAGCAGGGGTGCGCGTACAGTTTTCCCTCCCACTGTAATGTCTAGTGCCTCAGTGTATGGAACCTCAACCACTGCCCCAGAGAATCCTTGCATTTCCAAAGTCTGATTAGAAAGCAGGCACCTGCCTTCTTTGAGGCATGATTTTTCTGCTCCCGGATCCACCATGAAAATGAGCTGTTTGTTTCCTATCGCCGCCCCTACCAGTGGTTCCTCTGCTGTGTTAAGGGTCGTCGACAGTACTGGACACGCAAGTGCTCTCTGTGGCTGTCCTATGCGGAGTACCTTGGGTGCTCATCAGTGTCGAAAACATTTCCCGTTACCATCGCCGTCCCTCTGCATGGTGCAGGTGCTCCATTTGCCATGGTAGCATAGGCATTTCCGCAGGTGAGGGCGGTGCACTCATGACACTGGGGGTGTTGTGGTGCGTGTTGTGGAGGCACTTGGTGCTCATTCATGTACCTAGGGTCGGGTTGATTCTCCCTTCTTTTCCCGCCCATCAATAATCCATATGGGCACCCAGGGTGGGGGTGTTCATACTGTTGCTCATTTGAATATGAATTAGTAGGCCTGCTTCAACACTCTCTTGTTACGCTCACCTGGTATCCACAGGGACGCCACCCAGCCAGGTTACTCGCTGGTATGCTTCTCAGCTTTGCCCTGATGTGGTCTGCGGGGAAGGTTCTGCCTGAAAATACAGGAGGACTGTGTTCAAGACTGACCGACTGGGGTAAGTATCCTCCCTCCACCCCCGTATGATTTCAGTCCCTCTGGCGCCCTCTCCTCACCTTGTGGTAGAATTAAGCATGCTCTACGTCCTGCCTTCTTTGCAGGGGCGCGTTGTCTTTCATGGGTGAGTGCGGTCCAGTTACTTCACTGACGCCGGCTCGTTTGATATTGTTCAGGTAGGTCTTATTGCTGTTCTTTAGTTTTGTTGCTATCCTGCATGCCTTTCTTTGTTTAAAATGTCTCTTTTTTCTCCCTTAGCTATGCAGAGCTTCAGCGCGGCGAACTGGCTTGGTTGAGCCCCGCTGGTAAATGATGGTGCATTTAGAGCGCTATGATGCGGTAAGTAAGCGCTATGCGCAGCGCTGCAAAGTCTTGCCTTTGCTAACCTGTGTTTTCCTTCCTTGTAGGTCGCTGTGTTCTTCAGCGCGAGTGGAATGTCCAGAGTGGTGCCAGCCGAGAGTCGACCAGCCAAGTAAGCCTTTTGAGCAGTTCGTAATTTGTAAATGTCTCTACTGCTTTCTTTAAGGTTGCCTCTATCTTCCTCTTTCAGGTCGTTCTGTCCGGGAGGTGTGCAGATTCGAGGATGCTGTTCTCAGTAGCTGTGAGTGGTTAAAGTTGAAGACTGCAGGTAAGATGCTGCTGCTAATGATGTTCCTTTTGTCTCCTTGCAGGTTCTGCTTCTCCGAGGTTCGAGGGAATAGGTGGACACGATGAGGGTCACGTTGCAAGCTGCAAAGTAACGCGAAACATGTTGTCTTGCTCGGGTGTGGTTTAAACAGCCCCAACAAAATAGTCCAGGTAAAGTAGTCCCTAGGCTACCACACCCAAAACACTAGACCACATAGCTTGGTTCTTAGGAACCAAGCTATGTGGATGCCTCCATGTTGGCTGACAATACAATAAAGTAGTTCCCAAGCACATTGTTTTTCATGGTGTATGAGCATGGTGCCATAGGTGCCAGGATTGGCCCCATGAGGGCTTTTGAAGAGGATGCCAGGCTCTAGAGGCCTGACTTCACCTGGGCAATGGGTTTGCCAGAGGGGGTTTTGGGCGAGGGTCGTGACATCTCTCATGAAATGTCCCCACCTCCCGCAATTCCAACATTGTCCTTGTCCTCCTCCTCGGGGTCCTCCGTACCCGACACTCCCTCCCCTTGGCCCCCTGAATCCTCCTCTATTGCCCCGGCCACCTCTCACTGGCCACTGTGAACCCTCATACTGATTTTCCCCGGCCATGAGTCCTGACTATTAAATGTCCAGTTTGCTGCCATTTGCACTGGTATTCCCATTTGTCCTTCGTCCTCCTCCCGCTCTCTTCCTGCCGTGTTAGTTGCTGCTACTGCACTGACCTTCAACAGTTTTCTATGTACTAATTTAGCCTCGTCTGCCAACCACCACTGAGCTATCTCCTTTTCTTTCTCTTTGATCTTTTTGCAGTGAAGCACTACTATGCTTTGAATTTCTGCCCATCCCTTGGCTTCTACCCCAGCTATTTTATCAAGGGCCTTCTGTACTTCCTTTCGGAGTCCCCTTTTTATAATGAAATAAAATAGGGAGGTTGATTGGTCCCAGGCCATGTCTGTTTCTGCTCTCCACATATCCTGCACCCGGAGAATGAAAGACATTGCATCTTCCTCATCTCCCATTGTACACTGCATCACCGACTGTAAATCTGGTGTGTCTGGAAATGTTTCCCTCAGGGCATCCCACACTCTCACTCGTACTGTGTTGAACGAGGCCCCATCATGGCGGTCACAATCCAATGTTATTCCGGGAAATCCTGCCTTCGCCCAGACCCGGTTTGCCTGGTCTCCTTCTGCTGATACCAGCAAGCTTTTAACAGCACGCCAGTCGTGTGTTTTACAAATGCGTATATCCACTTCCTGGCGCCTCCGGAGAGTGGTGGTAACTGTTTGAGCAAGTTGACTTGGTCCATTGGGCCTATGGTATGTAATTTGGCCTTCACGCCCCCCCCCCTGTGGATTAGTGGCAGCTGTAGATTTTTCCACCCTTTCCCAGTACTCGCCTTTTTCTCTTTCTTCCCTACAACTGCCATGTGTCCTGTTATATTCATTAACCTCCCTCTCCACTCTTCCATGGGAGACAGTGCCTCCCCAATTGAGGCCCCACCAGTAGCGGTTCCCAATCTCCTGTCTTCTTCTTCTTCTTCCTCCTCTATGTCACACCAGTATTCTTCCTCCCTGTCCGATGCCATCCCTCTAAATCCTGTGTGAATGTCTCAATATCTATTGTGGGAGTACTCACCTGTCCTGTTATGCCTTGGCTCTCATATGGGGTGGTGCTGTGGCGGATGGCTTAAGTGTGGATGGTGATGTGGATGGTGCTACGTATACAGGGTCACTATATCCTTTTGCAGGAACTGGCTTTGTCAATAAGGGGTATATACGTGTAACCTCTATCTTATTCTCATTTCGCTCTTACCTGGGGGGACTTCTTCGAACAACCTCCACAAGCCCAATATTTCCCTCCTGTTCTGCAAGTACTTTCCTTTATATTTAATAAACAAACATGTGGCAACCATGTCTAGCACAGCCTTATCAAAGGACCCTCCCTGGGGCCACACTTGGGGCAAGCCTTCCCCCTTCAATTCAATTCCGTGACCCATTGGTCATGGTACTTAATGATCTTCTCTGCATACCCTGGCAGAGTTTTACAGATATGGGCTAGGGGTGGTTTCTGCGCCCATTTTATCAACCTGGTGCTGTTACTCAATCAAGACCTTTTTCTACAACTCTTACACTTTCTATATGACCAGCTCAATATGTTTTGCAACACTTCTCAAAACAAAAATCTCTTACTCGCACTGGGCTATTCATGAACCATGTCAATATAGGAATCTTCTCCAACACAATTTTTGAAACCATTTTTCATTAACATTCACCAACAGAAGACAATACTTTTACATAAAACAACACCTTAATACTTAACACATACAACGAATGCCACAAAAAACATAAATTCTACCTCACCTTCCCTAGTTCCCCTTAATACCCTCTCTCAATGTCTTTCCCTGATTCTCAAATGCCCTTAAAGAATTCTCCCCCTACACCCTGTCAACACCCAGGCGAGAGGGAAGAAGCAGAGAAAAAAGTAAGAAAAAGCATTTTTAAATACTACTCCGAGTCCTCCTTCCTTCTTTTTTTCTTCACCTTAGTTTTCCCGTATCCATATATTCTGTTCTAGTCAAGATAGCACTATGCGGCGCCGTCTTCCACCTCCCAACAGAGATAGGATCCCTTTATTCTTTCTTCACCTTATTTTCTGTCACTGTCCTAATGGCCATATGCGATAGAAGGACAATATAATAGAATATAGAACAGACGCCAGACTCCCCCTTTGCTGCAAATGATCTCCCCTCTTATTTACCCCTGCTAGTGTTCTACATCCCAAACCTCCTAATCTGACTCCCACCCCCCCTTTTAATATCACCCGCCCTTGATACTCACGTGTCTGTCTTGATCCGAGAGCCTCCAGACCCGATCGGTCAGGGCGTCGCCCCTCGCTCAAAGACCAAGCCCGGCTCTGGCGAGTGGTATGGTGTGTTTTGTAAAGGGGGATCCCGTACCCTTTCGCCCTATTGCGTGCGCACGTCTAGGTGTACCGGTTGCTGTTGGTGGGTACCTCTTGAGGGAGCGCGCTCCGGGTCGTAACAGGGGGGCGTCTCGTGCCAAAAGGACAAAAAAGAATGCAATCACATTGGGGTCACCAATGAAAGTGAGAAGTCCCCAAAAATGCACTTAATTCTCCCAATAAGAGTCAAACAGGACACATCCCTGGAAGGAATGAGACCAAGACCAAGTGCTGGTGATATCAAAAAATCGTTAATCTAAAATAGGGCAAGCAGAATCTACTCTGCTCACGCCGAGAGCGCTCTGCAGAAAACATGTTACAAGTCATATTTATACAGCTTTTGCATCATCCAGGAGAGGGGAGGTCTAAGGGGCACATGGAGAATTGGCATTGGTCACTCGGGATGAGCACCTATGCGTGCTATAGGGTTGGTGCACTGTAATTGGAGCTGAATAACGTGGTGCTGTGATGATGCTTCTCAGGTCAATCGGTCAGCTGGGCTCATCGGATTGGCATGCAGTGTCTACAACTTGTGTAGTGTTACATATTCAATAAAATATTTGCCCTTGTGACCACACATTCCCATTCATCCAATGTTACACTCCATCTTGTCTGGCAGGCTTTAAGGCGTGTGATTCTTGATACCAAAGGAAAAACATTTCTCAAGTGCAGGTTAACTATCATTGGGCACGGGTTATAGTACATTCCTTCAGCTCAGTGGTAGATCTGTTACTGGGTGGCCCATCAGTGTTAATATAATACAAGATATACTGTTTAAGGGGCCAAGACTTTGAGATCACAGTGTGGTCCGGAATGTCCATCTGGTACAACAAAGAGGCCACTAAATTTAAGGCCTAAATTACACATTAAAAGAATGGGTCACAAAAGGCACATACCACAATGGTCATAAGTCTTATTGTAGGGGTTAAAGGCTGGTTGTCTAAACATCATTAAGTCTCTCCTAATCTGTCTTGGCACCATGAGGGTTGGAGGAGAATCGAAACACCTTCGCGGTCCAGTCCTGCATTGCACAGGGAGACAAGATCTCCTGAAACGGTTTTTTATATAAAGGCTTTTTTACATATAGTCGTTACATTATGATTATGATCGTCTACAACACGTTATCATCTCTACATGGCTGGGTGCTCTCATTGTTATAAAACTCACAGTGATAACTCATTTATGCACATGTTATTTTCCATATGAGATTAAGCAGTCCATTACTAGGTTCTTTACATGTAGGCCTCAATACATATTACATCATACATTTTGTGTTTACAATCTATTTCTATTAAACCTTATACTACCCTTCAACACACTTCACACTTATATAAATGGGACCTAACGTTAGTGCTTTGATTATAGAGTTCGTGCAACACGCTGATATGCTATTATTTACAGGGACCCTTTCAAGATTCCACATGTAATGGAAATAGTTCATGAACAACTCATTTTAACGAAGAAAGGCACTTCTATTTTCATGTTAGACCACGAATAAACATTATATACTCAGGGGTCAGTCTTAGTTGTTCAAAGAATTTTAGGTATGGTATTCTTTACGGCCTGGGTCTGCATGGTGGGGGCAAGTTTATGGAGATGAACGACTCTTTGCTGCCAGGCCTTCAGCTGGGCCGGGTCACTGAGGTAAGATGGAGGACAGAAGATACAATGCAAAGTTTGTTTCATTTGCGCAGCCAGTCTCCCATGAGAACCGGATGGCTGCAGAGACGACAGAGGGGAGGATATGGGGGGAGTTGCTTGTTGGCTGTGCGAGCCTTGCTGGGAGAGCTGCAGGCCTGCATTCTAGTTCCATGGCTGGCCTGGCATTATGAGAAAACAAGATGTTGTCGGTGGCACACAAAATGAAGTCTGGTTAGGTTCTAATCTGGACTGCCCTCACTGGTCATAGTTCCTTGGGGCATTTCCACGCGGGTGCTCCGGGCAGGGGCCCTGAACCCAAAGCAGCCACATCAGGGCCTTCCCAGGAAGTGTGTGTTGCCTCGGTATGGAGGGGGGGATCCAGGACCCCTCCTCCCACACAACGCACCCTCGGAGAATAGGCCTGGATGCCTCCGTCAGTGCAGGGGTCTCTGCGATCACATCAGGGTCACCAAATGAAGGCACACCCCTACACACTCACACCCGAAAAATACAACGCGATAAGGAAAAAGGCCCAAGACACACTTTCAAGGATAACAAGTATCTATTTCTCCAAAATACAGATGCATCAGCAAAGAACTCTGAATAGGGCACATGTATATTTTTGTTTTATAGGGATAAATCCATTTGAACTAGAACAGCCTTTGATTTATTCTTGAACAAGTGGGAGATTGGCTCTTCTTGTAGGATCAATGATTTTTGAGAAAATATTTGAAGAAGGTACAGTGGGAATCAATATGAGATTGGTGGTAATTCAACCGAAAATTAATGCAATTACTGCCAAAACTGATTACCATTACTGCCAGTAGGGGCCATGGAATGACTGTGGTATTACAAGTGTCGGACATCAGGTGTAAATCCCCATTCTTGAAGTATATAGGACTTGATGGGGATTTTTACAGAGCAATACAAAAGCTGTAATTCAGTGCACTAATTCAAACACTTTTTAGCATAAAGTTGATCATTTCCCTCCAGCAAACTGGTAGCACAGCGGTGCAATACTGTGGCAGGAATGTATCAAAAAGTGCAGGTAAGTGAATTACCCCAACATCACTGAATCTTTTACACCCACCACCAAATTCATAATGAGGACCAATTGTATTACATCTGTATAAATCTGGAGTCATTCATAAACTTTTCAATTTTCAATGCAAAATTTGAATTTGATGAAGCACTATAGATGGCATAGAAGTGGTCTTTTGAAGTTTTGAAGGAGCAATGATTTGCCTGAATTGTTTTGTTTTTATTTGTCTTTCTTATAAGGTATTTATTTATATATGTATTTGAATTTGTAAAGAACACAAGCCCAAGGACATGAGTTCACAGTTTCATACATGTTGCATTCATCTTACCAAAGAGGGCAAGTAAAGACAGGAGAGAAAAGAAACAAAGGAAAAGTGCACATTAAGGGGGGGGAGGGGTGGCACAGCCGGCTGAGAGACGAGGGACTTGCCGCAAAGAGGGGGAAAGGAGGAAGTCTGTGGGGGGAGTCTTGAGGGGTCCTGGTTGAAGGTGACTGGATGGGCAGACATTCTTATAACAAAGAAAGGAAAGGATGAAAGTTAGGTTCTGCTCTGAGTTCAGGCATTCCATTGGGTGGCAGCTACTTGTTCTTATCATCTTCACCTTCGGCAGGACTAGTCAGTGAGTCTGGGCAGTGGTTGAGAGTGTTTTGAAAATGATCCTTTCTCGGACGGTGAGCCAGTGGGATTTTTTTCTTGCAGAGGAGATGTGATTGGTTTTGGAGATGTTTAAGGCTGCTCGTAGAGCATTGTTTTGAATGATCTGACGTTTGGTGAGGTTCTGTTTTGAGGTACCTGTGAAAAGTGTGTTGCAGCAATCCCGCCTTGCTCCAATGATGGCCATGGCTATAGTTAAGCAGTTAGTTGGCGAGACAAAGTGCCTTGCCGCATTGATAAGCATCATTGTGTATGTGGACGAGAATGCAATTGCTTTCCCTTGTTTGGTAAGGTATCGAGTGGTGTCTAGGTGGATGCCTAGCGTTTTAATGGATGAGGAGACAGGAATTTGATTGCCATCTATGTAGAAAGAGGAAAAGTCTATGCTGAGTCTCTTCAGTATGGTGGGCGAGCCAACTAATAGGATCTCTGTTTTTTTTGTCTTTCAGACATTGAATGGTGGTGTAAATCTTGTTGAAGGTGATAGTCTTCTTGGAAGGAACCTGTGAGGGGGAGGAGGATGTGGGTGTTGTCGGTGTAATTGGTATAGGAGATGACGAAGGAGTCCAGGAGGTCGAAGAGGGGTTTAGTAAATATATTGTAGGGGTATGGGGAGATGCAGGAGCCTTGAGGGATACCACAGGGCAAGCGAGGGGCATGTGCAATGTCAAAGAAGACTCTCATGATTCTGTTTTCAAGAAAGGAGGCTATCCAGGCAGCCAAGTTCAGCGAGAAGTTAGATGAATGTTTGAGGTGGTAGCTGAGTGTGTCGTGGTCTACAAGATCGAAGGTGGCAGATAGGTCAAGGAGGTGCAGGAGGGCTGATTTCCCTTAATCTTTGAGTGTGTCAAGTTGAATTTTGAGGTCTAGAAGGCCCTATCCAGGATCTTAAGGAGGAAAGGAACTGATGTGATGGGTCTGTAATTGTTGAGTGACAGAGGGTCTAAGGAAGTTTTTTTATAGCAATCGAAGAACCATGTCTTCTTTTAGACTGCTGGGGACTTGGTAAGATGAGACGGATGAATGAATGAACTGAGTAATGAAAGGGGTGATTGTTTCTGCGCATTCTTTGATGATGGATGGTGGACAGATGTCACCTATGCACTTAGAGAGTTTAAGATTTTTGAGGATGTTGGCAACTGCACCCTCGGGGACATCCCTGAAGTTAAAGGCTGGTGTTGAATAGATGACGGTTGTGTTGCCTGAGGGGGTGGGTGGGTTGTTGTTTTTTTTCTTTTCGATTTTCTGCTGTAGTATGATCATTTTATCGTGCATAGCATTTTGAATGCTGATGCACCAGGCCTCGTCTTTGGTGATGGTATTAGGAGGCTGGGCTGGGGTTTCAAGTTCTCTGAGTATTCTGAAGAGCTCATACGAGTTGTAGCTGGCTTTGGCTATTCTGGAGTTGTAGGTTGCGGCTTTGGCGTTGATGATTGCCTTGAAGGCTGTTTTGGTTGTGTGGTTGGGATCTATCTTCCAGAGATTTTCAGCTTGCCTCTTGTGTGAGCGCAGAGTAGACCTGTCGGGGGAGAACAAAGAATTGATGTGAGCATTGTGTTAAGCCTTTCTGTGACAGAGTGGTGCAACAGATCTGCCAGGATATGGGGTTTTCTGAGGTAGGGTGATCCATGTCCTTTAGTAGGGGAGAGATGTAGTCTTTGGTGATGTTTTTGGTACTGCGGGTGAGATCTGGGGGGAGGATCTTGCTATTGGCGTTTAGTAAGGGAAAGGTGAAACTAATGATGCGGTGGTCTGACTAGGGGCAGGGGGTGTTAGAGCTGATTGTTATGTGGCTGTTCAGGTCGGGTACCCAGTCCAGGGCTCTTCCTTTGATATGTGTTGGGTTGGAAACTCTGTGCATAAAGTACAGTTCTGTGAGGGTGTTTGCTACTGTTGTTGTGGAGCTGTCCATGGGGTTGTGAAGACCTAGATTAAAGTCTCCTAGGAGAATAATTCTTGAGGAGGGTTTGATGTTGTATGACATGAGGTGCGTGGTTTTAAAGGACGTTCTCCGGTGCATACACGACAGAGCATGTTGAATGCCGACCCAGGATTGCAGCCAGTTGCATCGATTGAAAGATTTGAGGTGGAAGTTGTACCGTCTTTGTTTGCCCACATGCACGAGTTAGGGATATTGCAGCTCACTCACCCTGGTATCCCCAACGGTTTAGCACAAATAACTGGAAGTAACTTCACCAGGAGTCAAATAAAGCCCCATGCCATTGCACTGCTGTTTTATTGCAAAATTACTTAATCACAGACGTGATCTATTGTACTATTGCACTATTGTACATTTCTACTCTCATCGAATATTCCTATGTTCCTAGGGTCTATTCCTTCATCATATCCTTCTTACATTCTCACTGTTATGTTTCTCTTTCTCCTCCACCTATTCCTCTCAGAATTCAAACATGAAATTATCATTCCTAATCGTAAAAGGAAAAACAAAGGTAATGAGTCCTTGTTCAGGTTATTTCATGGCATTGAAGAGCCATTGCAACACCTATTTGTCACAGTAACCAATAATGTTTACACTACCTCTAGATGTGACCAGTCGAGTTATTTGCGGCAGAGAACGGTATTAAAGGTCCTCCCTATAAATACAGTTTGCCAGGCATGTTTCTCCTTTTTAAAAGTACTTGTGGAAAACTGGGAACGGAGAAGCAACTTGCGGATTTTCGGCCTGACAGAAGCATAAGACGAGACCCAGACCGGTCTAGAGAACAAAGTCCAGGAAATCATCAGAATAGTCTTGGGAACCAACCCTGGGGAAACCGTTCTAATCGACAGGGTCCATAGAGCTGGTGGAGGAGGTAGAGGCCCGCGATCTGTTCTGGCAAAGTTCCACTACTACAGAGACAAGGCAAGGATACTGGAGAGAGCGAGAAACTTAAGAGACATAAAATACGACAACTCAAACGTAGCAATCTACCAGGACCTGTCCGCATTCACGCTACAACTGCGGAAAAAGTGTGGGGCAATCACCAGGTGGCTACAGGAGAAGGGAGTCAGATACCGTTGGGGTCACCCCTTTTATCTGGCGTTCGAATGGCAGGGTGAGAAATACCAGCTTGTGACTGAGGACGATATTCGGAGAACAGCGGAAGAGTTGGATGGGGACCCCACTAACCCATCGGGGTCACGCATGGGGTCGGACAGATACCCTGCCCGGGGCCCACGAGGTCCAGATCCAAGTCAAGGAAAGCATAAAGTGAAAGGCACCCGCAAATTTCAGAAAAACAGACACCCTCGAGGAGCCGAGATCAACCCATTTGACCACGGAGGGAGGTCGGGGGAACGAGATAGAGGGGAAAAAAAAGATGGTTGTTGTTCAGAACGTGGTTGCTTTTGTGGCCCAGGGGGACTCCCCGTTGTGCAGGGAAAACACACGCAACCACATGCTGTTGCCACAGTTGGCAAAGTTTTGGTTTAAATGATATAATAGAAAAAGTTTAAAATTCACCCCACAAAGGGTTGGAGGGGTGCGGATCCGTCCAGAGGTAACCCGAGGTGGTTATCCGATCTGGGGTGATCCCCTTCGGTCCTGTATGGAAAATCAAGGTACAAGCAGTCCCATGGTTTCTTTAGAAGCGGTTCATGTTGTTGAATGGGAGGGAGGGGAGACTCAAAAGAAAGGTCCCATGAAGCGACCTAACACCCAACCAGACCTGGGACCCACCTCACATTGAATAAATGGAAGACATGCTCCATATCAATGTATCTCCCGAGGCCAGGGCAGCGGCCCTGGTGGTTGGTTTACTAGACCCGATGTTCTTCGGGCTGTGGAAACGAACGCCTTACATAACGGGTAAGGGAGACAGGGGACAGGGGGGTTGAGGGGGGAGGGACAGGGGAGATGTTCATACCATACCATGGAACGGGGGCCTGATCACAAGATTAACACATGGGGAACTTACTTTGACTCTACAGGGCATGGGCTGCAATGATCATGGTTGAGGGACGGGTTGGCACACTCAACGTCAAGGGTCTCAACTCACAGAATAAAAGATCTCTCACACGTAATATGTTCCGCAAACAAAAATTGCTTATCCTCTTCCTACAAGAAATGCACTATAGGAGGGGGGCTGAGTCAACAATAAGGGGAAAGGAAATTGGCAGGAACTTCTGGGCTTCACACAAGTCATCAAAGAAGGAGGGAGTGGGGATCCTCCCTAGCAAATCACTTCACCTTACAGATATTGAGACGAAAAGGGGCTTCGAGGGCAGATTTCTGGGGGTCAAGGGACTATCCCAAGGCACACGGATTACTTTGGCCACCCTGTATGCACCAAAAGGTCATGGACAAATGGGCAGGAGGGGCCACGATCCTGGGGGGGGACTTTAACCTCATTCAAGACCCCCAACTAGACTGGTGGTCCGCCAAGGGGACGGGATCGAAGGCCCCCACTAAAGATAACCTAGCCATGGGCGACCTGCTGCAGGAATACTGTTGGGTAGACGTGTGGCGAAATGCTGGCAGACCCCAGGGGGCTACGCGTTTTTCTCCCCCCCCCACCAGACATACACCAGGATTGACCTACTACTGATATCTGGAAATTGAAGCCTTCTTTGAAACAAACGATAGGGGAGAGGTCCCCATGGCTACCGTCTGGGAGGCAGCGAAGGCAACCTTTAGGGGTCTCCTTATTGCGGAGGGCTCATGTAAGAAACACGAGAGAGCCCTAATAGAATCCAAACTCCGAGACGACCTAAAGGCCCTGAGGGCACAGCTCACCAAAGACTCCGTAGACCGTGAAAGCCTCCTCAGCGAAATGAGAGATAAAAGACAGGCCCTACACACGACTCTAATTGGAGAGGTAGTCAAGAAAATGAGATACACTAAACAACAATACTATGAAAGGGGAGACAAGGTTGGAACACTACTAGCACATAGGCTTAGAGGTAACAGAGCTGACAGGCGGATAGAGAAGGTTAGAGATGGGTCGGGTACAGTCCATTCGACAGCCAAACATATAGCCACGTCCTTTATGGGCTTCTACGAAACGCTCTATACCGCACAGGAGGGAGAACCGCTAGAAGACATCCATAGCTATCTTAAAGACCACCCCCTACCCAAGCTTACAGACCTAGCGAGGGAGACTTTGGAAAGGGAAATAACGGAGGAAGAAGTGGAGGAGGCCATTAATAAATTGAAAGTAGGTAAGACCCCAGGGGAGGATGGCTATACAGCCGACTTCTACAAACAGTATCTGTCAGTACGGTACTGACACCACCACTTGCCAAACTCTTCAACCAGATTAAAACCCCAAAAACTATCCCACCAACATTCCTACATGTCTTGATTACGGTAATCCCCAAACCTGGCAGGGACCCAACGGAATGTGGCTCATACAGGCCCATTTCGCTCCTTTAACAGATGCGAAGATCTTTACAAGGATCCTAGCGACACGCCTAGAAAACTACCTCCCTAGACTGATACATCCAGATCAAGTCGGCTTTGTGATGAACAGACAGGGAGCTGACAGCATGCACAAGACCCTGCATATACTGAGTTCAAAAAAAGTTGAAACAGAGGGTGCCCTTCTCCTGTCGCTGGACGCGGAGAAGGCATTTGATAGGGTGAGCTGGGCCTTCATGGAGGGTGTCTTGTCGTCCCTGGTGATGGGACCAAAGTGGCGGGGTTGGTTGTCAGCGCTCTACTCTAACCCCACAGCAAAAGTGGTAGTGAATGGGTGTGAATCGGAAGCCTTCCCATTGGGAAGAGGTACTAGACAAGGGTGCCCACTGTCCCCTCTTGTTTACGGCCTTGTAATGGAACCCTGGGCTATAGCAATCAGGAGTAACGACAAGGTCCAGGGCATCAGGATGGGGGAAACCGACCACAAAATAAACTTATTCGCAGATGATGTACTACTATACCTCTCCAACCCATCCCAATCAGTCCCAGAAGTGATGCACAGCCTAGAGCAATACGGGACCCTGGCGGGCTATAAGGTAAACTTAGATAAATCAATCGCATTCTCAGTGGGTCGCCTCGACAAGGTAGAGAAGCCGTACATTGAAACCCTCCCATTTCGTAAGCAACCTGAGGGGTTCTGCCATCTGGGGATCCAGATACCATCGGACCTAGCAGATCTTTTTAGAGCAAATTACCCCTCCCTCTGGTCGGCAATCAAGCGTGACCTCGAACGATGGGCAAAATCCGATCTCTCATGGATGGCACGCCTCAACTCCATTAAGATGGTGATCCTCCCTAAATTTCTGTATCTCTTCCAGATGCTCCCGACTCAAATACCAAAGTCATTCCTTCTAGAGATAAAACGGCCCTCCTCCGTTACCTCTGGGGGGGAAATCCCATAGAATTGCATATGACACTCTAATACGACCCAAAGACGAGGGTGGAGTCAATTTCCCAGACCTAGACACATACTACAAGGCTTCACAGCTCCGAATTCTGGTAGATCACTTGACGATGGGTCAGAAAAAGCAGTGGGTAGGACTAGATAACCTGCCCTTCTCCCCAGTCACACTGAATGAATGTTTGTGGGTCCCCAAGGCCAGTATCCCCAAAACAATTCTGAGACACCCATCCTGGGGGTCTTGTGGTCCATATGGAAGGAAGGGGGTTACCTTAGATGGCTCACAACAAGGCCCTCACCCCTGAGCTGCATCTGGGCTCCTCCACTTTGGGAAGGGATCAACGAGCCACTGGCGTTCCAGCAATGGTATGAATCGGGCCTCTGTAGAGTTGGGCAGCTCTGGCGGGAGGGGGTGTTCATATCGTTGGGGGACTTGAAGGAGGCTCTCGATCTTCCCAACCTCTCCCCCTTTCGCTACCTACAACTTAAGGGGGCCTTGACTGAAAGCAGATGGGGTGACACACTTAGACGAGACCTAACGGACTTTGAGAAGTTCCTCATCACACGCAAGGGAGCCAGAGGGGTGATATTACGACTTTATATCTTTCTGCTACTCTCTGTCCCGAGGGACCCCACGCCTGCCCAGCTCCAATGGGAGAGGGACCTGGGTGCACCCATTGCCGAAAAAAGGTGGCTCAAGATATGTAGACAGGCCAACCACTCCACGACTGCACCCCAATACCGCCACCAGGCTCTCAAGCTAATCCATAGATGGCATTACCCCCACAGAGGATAGCCAGAATGAGAAAGGGATATAACCCACATTGCTGGAAATGTCATACCGAAAAGGGAGACTATATACATATGTGGTGGAAGTGACGGGTGGTACAAAGTTACTGGAATGAGTTTCTGTCCTGGATAAAGGAGGTGGATGGGATGGAGAGGACCTTATCCCCCTGGCTGATGTTGTTTGGCATTGAAGTGGAAGGGGGTCCGAAGGTTAAACATGACCATATGCTACAGGTGATGTTGGTGGCTGCCAGAAGTTGCTGGGCCCAAAGGTGTAAATCGCCCCAACCCCCTGGTTAGAAGGAATGGGTATCAAAAACACGGGCAATATATGACATGGAATTTTTGAACCACCTGCTCGATGAATCCAAGTCAAACATAGAGTCCCTATGGCTTCCCTTTTTTGACAAATATGGGAAAACACCATAAGACATTCACCTCACCTGAACCGTGAAGATATAGCCCAGACCGGGAACAGCCCCCCCGACGTGTGGGCCCTGACGCATTGAGTCACCCATGCCCATCCTGATTTCGCCCTATGCCCGTGTCACATCTTTCTCAGACTCCGAAGTAGACTTTATTGTTATTACCGCTCTCTGAACCATGGTATGGGAGAGGGAGGGGGGAAGGAGGGAGGGAAAGGCGTGAATAGGGGAATAAGTTGTATTACACATTTTTTTTTTTCATCTGTAATGTACACTTTGCTGAACTCAAGCTTGCATTATTTGTTATGAAAATGAAAACCTTAATAAAAACTACATTTTCAAACAAAAAAAAAGAATAAATAAAGTACTTGTCAAGGTAATAATCTGGTTACATTTCCTTTCAATATGGAAAGTACTTGACTGGGGACTGGCATGAGGAACTGCGCATTTATCATTCACAACGGAGTGAAGTGAGGGGCCAAACGCAAGATGTGACTGTGATGCAACATGAAAGTATGTCCGCCAAACGAAATGAACAACGCACATCCTCCTGTACACGGGACTTTGTGTGTTTAAAAAAAAATATATACATTGTTTTGAAACACTGGTATTAAAGAACAAATGGCGACCTGCACAATAATATGATGTAAGCACAAGACAAGCACCGGTTCAGTACATCCAAATCTCAAAGATACAAGTAACAGTACGACATGACTGTTCTTCAGACAGCAACTTATTGATGACAGATGCATTAAAAGCCTAGAAAACAAGGACATATACTGAATGAACCTCACCCATAGTTCATACAATGCATGTGTCACGTCGTGGGTTAGAACAGTGCCTTTTAACCAATTAACATCCCTCACATACACTACAAAAGACAAAGGCAAAACACAATAAGGGAAGGTGGAACGAATGGCAGAATCAGACATAAAGAGCATTAAATGCTTCCCAGTTGTTCTCGTGGATAGCCTCAGACCCTCTCAATATTCATCACACAACGGTCAAATTTTTCCATACTTTTAATATTTCTGTGTTGGCTGCAATGTGAGCCTAGTATGCGAAGATGACTGGCCTGTGGGGTTGGTTCAAACATGCAAGAAACCCCACAAAATTAGCAACATTGGGCACCAAGGCAGCATGCAGACAACAATCATCTGGATGTTCTCCAGCACATGTGACCAAACATATATCACTCTTTTACATGTGCAAAGCATTTACAGTCCAGTGCCTATGCCCTTTTTACTCAGCACAGGCAGGATGTTCTTAGTTTGCATCTACAACATTCTCAATGGTGTCTAGTACAGGTGATGGATAGCTTTCTTTTGGGTGAGTATAACATTCACATCCACTTTCATACAGTCACCGTTGGCATATATATTCAACCTATTCAACCTATTCAACCAGCATCCCCTTGCAAAGCTCAAGTCAAGCTCAACTTTCCAGTATCATCAATCCCCATCCTCAAGTATTTCATTATAGTTGAGTTGAACAACATGTACAGGGTAGAACCCGACATGTTGCCATTAGAGGAAAGACTAAGTAAGGCTGGGGCGGTGTCTTCAATATCTTCCATGAGCACATTTAACATCCTATAAAGGTGGGCAGACATTTCACAGAATCTGCCCTGTTCTCTCAAGGAATTAAAAGATGGCAGGAAGTTGTCTATCCATATATCACTTATCTTATTGATGTCTGCTTTCTTGCATCTGGTCTTAGTCAGTTTTTTATTATAGACCTTAAGACTCATGTTGCCCCACAGTGAGGCCTCATGGTGCAATAGGTACTTTTCCCCCCCAAGTCCATCACTGCCTTGTTATATTCCAAAATGAGATGCCCTACACACAGTAATGGAACAGTTTTGGAACAGCATTTGTTAATTGACAAGCATTGCTGCAGTTTATCCAGCGATTCCTATCATTCCTCATTCTGCCCACAGCCTTGTTCCTCAACAACTGTTTGCTCAAGCATTTGAGCGAGAATGCCTAATGATATTCCTGTTGTCAAACCTTCAATGCTATGTTTTGTTCAGAAGGATCTGCATCGATCCCCTTCCTCCCCTATTCTTTCCATCTAACAGGAAGCTCCCGAGGACCTTGTCAAGAGAAGGAGAATCCTTGTGCTGCTATGGACCTTGCCCCACATTGTTAATGTCAGGTTCCTGTATTGTTCATTATTGCCTCTACATTTATTCATCTCCAGTTAGACGTTTTCCAGTAAGATTCCTCGGGTAACTCTGGAGACATTTATTCCCAGGCATACAAAGACCCCTTCTGTGGAATTTATACATACATTTTCCCTATGGTGGAATGGAAGATCTGGAAGACCAGGAAGAACTCTTACTTGGGTAAATTAACTTTATAATAGGACATCTCTCCATAGTCCCTCAACAAATCAAAGAGAGCTGTCGAGGTGGCCTCTGGGGATGACATCAGAACCAATGAGCCATCAGCATAAAGTAGGAACGTGGAGATGCACCTTATTCGTCTCGGATGCCACAAGCAATCCACAGAATCATGCAGCATTGCAGCCCCCAAGGGAGACCTATTCCAGGCCCAAGATGAAGGCTATTAGCCAAAACATCTTAAGGACCAACATCTACATACCTCTCCTGGTCCCAAAATCCTTTTGATCTAAATCTAGACGTCGACCACGTGTTAGGTCACCCTCCAGCCTGGCTACAGACAACCAAGAATTTCCCCATTTAATGCTTTTGTTTTGGGTTGTCTTGCATTGAACACATGCTAATCACTTGTCACTAGTGGTGGTGGTTACTTTTTTGTTTTATTACTGCATTCTGTCAATTTATTTGGCCATTACAATGGTGTGAGGGCAGGGCTAAGACTGTGATCTAACCTCCCTGCACACCCAGTATCTCTGAATGAAAATTTGTTTTGTATTTCTGTTTGCTCTCGTTACAAACAGCTCTTTATTAATAATACTGATGCATGACTACTAAATGCATCCAGCAGCAAAATAAATTTACAAGCTGTATATATGATATCTATTTTTGTCTGAACTACTTCTTGTACATCTTCACATTTACAGTGTTTTTGTATTTCCTTGGACACAATAGAAATTACATGGGCCTACTAGAGTCAATAAGTAGCCCCACCCCCAAAACGTTACACATCAGAACAGACCCCCTTTGTTAACCAAGAAAAGGCTGTGGGGACAGAAATGATCTTCAAGGAAGCCTTAAAAAAACGAAAAGACTTGCACTATCCTACGAAAGTGCCAAGAGTTTGTCAAATGATCGAAGAACTACTACATCGTCCCATGGTGGCAACCAATCAATTACAACCTTTATGACACTTGATGACAAAAGGAAAAAGTTAACAGAGAGATCGTCCCTGAGAGGTGACTCTGCATGTGAAAAAAATGATCAACCTAGAGTTTCCATTCTTAAAATGCCTCATTCGACTGGACGTGTGTCTTGTATCATTGGAAATGACACATCAACTGAACATAAATTTGCTCCCAAATTAGATGGAAAAACACGTGTCACTTTTAATAATAATTTACCCATGTCCGAAAATAGGAGAACACACCTTCACACAACAAATGACGAAAAACAGAATTTGCCTACTCAAAAAACACGAGCCTACCACCAAGTGCTACTGGAACGCATTGAGTCCTCTGATGATCTAATTTTAAATCGGCACAATGTGTTGTGGCTATGCCATCTTGTACCTACCCTCAGAGCTATTGTCTCCGATGACTTAAAAGTGGTAGAATTCTTTGATGAAGGCTAAATGATGCAGTGATACTGCATGTGTATTCTAAACTCATTGTGAACATATTACTTGAAGCCGGCTCTGTGTTGATGTCACTGGGGTTTGACATCTCCAAAGTGACTGACCGTTCCTTGTCTCGATCCCTAGAAAATCACTCAAACGTTGGCTCTGATTGTGAAACCAGATGGCGGAAGACTTCAGCCCCAAAAGATTTAGTTGTGGCCCCGCCGCCGTCAGTAACGTCTGCTAATCATGTAAATGCTGTATTATCGCTGAATTTACAGACGCAAGATCTTATAAGGATCACAATTCAAGGGGTGGATCATCTAACACCAGAAGTAAACGAAGCAGAATTCGGTCAGTAACTTGACAAATAAGGCTGATGACTGGTCCTGGGTGGCAGGATCTCTAAATCAGAATAAGTCCACGTAATGCCAGGCCCCTCAAGGATATCGACGATGTACGTTAGGATGCTGGAAAACCAGAGGCTTTTTGCATCTCTTTTCAACCCCATGGGTTGAAGAGCTTGACTTGCTCGGTTTACAAGAAACTTTGCAAACAGAAACCCCGATTATCGAAGGATTTGAAATAGCGATGAATCCAGCCTTAAAGCAAATCAGGGGGAGACCTATAGCTGGCCTTCTGTTAGCAGTGAAGAAAGACTCTGGCTTTAGGATCGAAAGATCTATGAACGTATCGCCTTTTATTCAAGTGTCTGTCGTCAGTTCATCCCAAAATGAAAAGCCTGAAATATCTCAGATTTATATTATTAACCTATACTGGAATCATTCAGTAACTGGAGGGGCGGCGTTCATCGACCAAGTTGCTGATTGACGACTTAACTGGAAAAGAAAATTGTATAGACCTAATCATATGCGGTGATTTGAACATTGATTGCATTACACCAAAAGAGTGGCAAAACAAAATGTACTGCTAAACAACTGCAGACAATAAAATAAACCAATGGTGCTTAGAAATGGACCTGCGAGGGCTAACAATGCTAAATGGTCACACAGTTGGCGACATTCCAGCTCAACCAACTTGGAGACGACTTGCCCAAAGCTCTATTCTCGATTATGTTTTCATGTCAGAAAATATTCATACAAGAACTACCTGCTTTGAAGTCACCAAAATGACTAACAGCGACCACGACATGGTGAAGCTAAGATTCAACTATCACACCTGTCGTGAACAAGCGTCTTGGCCTCATTCAAGACGATGAGTTAACCTATTTAACATCAGAATTTGCATTGAAAATGTGGTCCTTGGAATATCAGAACTTGCTTAAATACTTTAAGACGGGCTGATTTTGCTCTGAAACATCAATTTAACCTAGAAATACAACAACGGAAAAGAACGCTGCAGCGTGAAATAAGAATCGCACAAGGATTGTTTAACATCAATATCCGCAAACGCAAAAGATCACTTAGACAAACTTATAAGAACTGGGTCAAATCGCACAGGGCTATTGTACTACAAAATGATGCCGAACTGATGCTGTCATAAATGGCAAATAAGAATTCTGCTGACTTCTGGAGGTTGATAAATAACAATTTAGCACCACAAAATGCTTTACAGTCCAATTTAGTTACGGAAGCAGAGTGGGTACTGTTTTACACTCACCTTTTTCGAAAAGACAAAATAATTGAGACATGGAAACCGCCTTCCCTAACTCACTGGGATCTAATATTTGAAAGAGATGATATCCTCCAAGCTATTAAAAATGTGAATACCTCCAGAGCTCCAGGCCTTGATGGCTTAACGAACTATACCATCAAGAGTCACCCAGATCGTTGGGCGGATTTCTGTGTTACCTTGCTGTGATTGTACCTATCTTCAAAAAAGGAGATAGAAGGAATCCCAAAGATTACAGACCAATAGCATTGCTTGACGTCTTGGGGAAAATATATGCCACCCTCCTCCAACAGAAATTGTTAAAATGGTCTAAAGAATCGAACCATTTTGACCCAAGACAAGCTGGGTTTGTAAAGGGGGTTGGCTGTGGAGTGAACCTCCCACTCCTAAATTTGTTGAAGATGGAAGCACACAGATCCAATACTAAGGTATACATAGCCTTAATAGACTTTTCATATGCCTTCGACAGCATAAACAGAGAGCTGATGTGGGAAAAACTACATGCATGGAATTGCCCCTCGAATCTCTTGGTGGTGATTCGAGAATTACACACTAATACTACCACCTAGATTAGACTTGATATGAAAGGCACACTATCCACACCAATAAACACCTATAAAGGTGTTAAACAAGGATGCCCTTTGGCAGCAATAATTTTTTACCTTTTCATACCTGATATTAGGCAGATTTTGGGTGGTGTAACTACATTTCCTCCTAAAATCCATGGCTCTCATATTGTATAAGTGGACGATCTTGTGTTAATAGACCTTACCCCAATAGGTCTTCAGTGGAAACTCATGAGCCTTGAAAGTTATGTAACAGCAAATGGTCTTAATATAAACAAACATAAATGCGAAATTCTAATCTTTGAAAAACTAATAGGAACCAAGGGAAACTGAAAAAAATTCAATTGCCGTCTTTCTGAAGAATCAGTTAAGATTGTAAAAGAAACCATCTACTTGGGCATGAAGATTAGTGCAAGCAGGAATGACACACCATGGGTGAAGGTGTCTAAGAGAAAATGTTGCCAGTAGGCATGTCAAGCCGCCCTGATCAATCAAAAATATGGGAAATTTTCCTTAAAACCAACTGTTATGTTTTTCAAACAAAAAGCAATTCCAGCCCTAATCTATGGTGGTGAAAACACTTTTGGGTGTCCTATTTCCCTGTGGAACTCACTTGAAAACATATTCTGGACACAAGTCTTATATCTGCCCAAGGGCACGTCAACAGTTTGTTTACGATTTGAATTGGGGTACATTTCAATACAAGCTAGAGTAACTTGGAACCTGTTGAGCCTATTTAGAAAAACAATGTTAAAGGCTCCAGTGCTGCAAATTCAAATACTACATCAACTTGACAGGGCTAAAGCTGACACGATTCTCTCAAAACGGAACATACTTTGTTATGAAGTCTTGATTCTGTATGATATCACGCTGCAATCTCTGATCGAAAACCCAGAGTTAGCCAAGACGCAACTGTGGAGAGCAGATTGGATTAAAAACTGTGACCTGAGGTCGAAATTAAAACTGATGATGCAGGTCCCTGTGGAAGCAAGAGCCTATGGCCATCTTCAGGCTTACTTAACCTGCTTTCCAGACCAATATTCGAGAACCCTCTTCATGCAGTTTAGATTGAATGTGATGGCAACCAAGGAACGTTTAAGTACTTGGTCCCAATTCACTGACTTGAATCTAACATGTCGTTTTTTTGGTACCGAGAAGGCGACTCTGAAACATCTGACAATGGTCTGTCCTGAGTTTCTTCAACTCAGAAAATCAATCTTTGGTTTTCTTATCACTGAACATCAATTTATGTCGCTTGAAGAATGGTGGGTTGCCTTGTTTGAAGGATCAAACAGGCAAGTGACAATTGCATTGGTGCTGTTTCTTCGAGTGCTGAAAGAGCACCTAGAGGATGAGAAAATATATTAACGATCAGTTAAGGAGCTAAGAGTGTTATTTTTGCTTAAACATAATATATTTCTCTGTTATCTATTACTGATTAAATTGTTGGCAAAACGTTAGAAACATGTGGACAGTAAGGACATGGATGGAAATATTGTGATTTATGTCAATTGTGTTGCTTCTCTTTTTAAAGGTTTATATAAACCAATAAAAAAAGAAAAAAAAATGTTTGCAACAGCAGCTACTATCTCCTCCTGTCTTTCAATTGTGTTTTCAGAAAGCTCGCCTCAAAGACGACTCACTGCCAACAGATCTCAGCTGAGTTCCACACTAACAAACTCTCTGCTGCAGACTACCTTAATGTCAATGAACCTAGCATTGTCAATGATGATTAAACTTTACGAGTCTGTTGACATGAGACAGAACACACATTTGAATCTCTTAAATAAAATTGTAATGCAGCAAGAGGAAACTAATCAAATTCTATTCAGTCAGAAAGCTACTGATAAGAGTCATCAACTTCAAAAATCAATGAATACTTGCCCAGAAGTTTCATACAGAACTCGTTTGAGTGTAGCGACACAGACTAGTGGTTCTTCTCAAATGATATCAACAGAAGACATTATAGAGATCACAGAAACCCAACATCCAACAAATGAATCTCTATTGTTCATTGAAACTGTTGTGGTGGACACGATCGACCCCAAGACGACAAAGGGACAAAGTGCACAACTCTTGGAACCAAGAGTGGATTTTGATATATTTTCCAAACCAAATTTGGAGCGCTGTAAGAAGGCCAATCCTCTCCCACAATTGAAAAAGTCTAAAAATATCCAAACAACTTCTTCAGCTACCGAGCAGTTTCCAAATAATTTATAAAGAATTTACCCAAACCCAATAAACAAAAATTAGATGCATAATACATAAAAATCACGAGACAAAACAAAAAGATCAAGGAACAAAAGCAGAATATCTCAATGTCAGCATTATCCATGACCACTAGACGACATAATAGATGCTATTGAGAACCAAATACAAAATTCTGGAAAAACTAATGACAAAGATATTCTAATGAAAGATACAACTTCTCTTGAGCGGCAGAATCAACCGTTAAATGAAGACGCCTCCAAAATATTAGATCAGAGGCTGACTGACATAGAGCCCTTAATACATCACTGCTTTAACACCAAAGCCCTCGCCACATCTTCCCAATCTCAAACAGCACCAAACAAGAAGCCGTTTGGAGGAAATCCGCAACAACCAGAGATAAGATCTGGAGCTATTCGAACAATATGCATTTTCACACTCCAATAATACAGTGTCGATTGGATTTAGTGGAACAATATTACCTTAATCGAACATCAGTATTGAATATTCTTTCATAAATACCAACTCTAGAAGATGTATTAACTTCTGACATACACTTAGTAGAGTTTCTCCATGAGACAGATTTAACTAGTGCAAGACTATGGATACGTTCAGGTGCCATCTTAAATTTAATTTGGCAAACCAGGCCACACATTTTTTACCTGGGTTTCACACTCAACTATGAATCATTTGAGAAATACAATGCTACCTTATCTAAAACTGGAATAGTCACCAGCACTAGCCAGCCTGGCATTTCACAAAACCTTTCAATGAAAAGACTCACAGACTTGGCAAATCAACAATCTGGATATCCACTGAACAAAAATAATTCCTGATTGCAGGCATGATATTTCTTTAACCTATAACCATCAGTATCATTTAGAGATCAAACTCTAAAGCTCTTATCCTGGAACACTTGTGGTCAATTGCATATTTTCAATAAATAGTGTAATGACCTCCATAGTTTTTATATCATAATTCTTCAAGAAACGTGGTTGAACATGACTCCTGTATGGGACAATCACACTATAACAATAATCCCTGCTGTGACACAAATTAAAGGAAGACCAATGGCTGGCTTACTTGTTGCAACAAAAAACTCCAGTGGCATAACTTTAGACAAGTGGGCTCATCCAAATAACCAGCTACAGCTAGTTAGAATAACCACACATCAATACTGTATTGCACTAATTCATTTGCACTGGAATCATTTGGCAATCAAAGATGACATTTTTTTCAAAGATATGGAACTAACATTAGACTTAGTTGCTGCTGATTCAATCATTTCAACCATCATAATAGCAGATCCAAACCTGAACAGTCTATTTGACTCAAAACAACACCAGACAACTAGAGCAAGTAGGTGGATAAACTTCATGAAGAAATGACAAATGATAATGCTTAATGGTGCCGTAGATGGAGATCTTCCGGCTCGTTCGATGTGGCACTGTGAACATCAACTAACCACCAATGATTATATCTATACAGATTGCAAAATGTTCTCGTGCATTACCAGCTTTTCAGTTCAGAGGCAGACTAGAAGTGATCATGACCAACTCGTAGCCTTATGGACATGGCCCGTTTAAAAAACAAATATCAGGATTCAACATCTCAGTGGACAACTGAGGGTGGACAGTGGCCGTAATCGAATATCTTGGACTACTGAACACTTACAAGATCTGCACGAGCTATTAAAATCAAGCAATTACAGAACTAAGACATGTTTGTCTAGCAACGAGGACCACACGTCGATCTTGTAACTGTTTCTGGAGGTGACTAATCAATCTCATAAACCTTTGTACAAACACAAGCATAAATATGATTTTGAGCTTAGACAGAGGAAAACGCGACTTCGTAAAGACATACGGAAAATACCCTTCAACAATAAAATTAGATTGGGCCTCATTACAACCCAGGCGGTAAGGGGTTAACGGTGCCGTTAAAGGTGTTGGCGCCATTAAACCGTTACCGTCTAATTACGAGGTCCCTTTGCGGGTCCCGACCTTAACGGCTGGTTTTACCAGCCGTTAAGGAAGGAACCCGCAAAGGGACTTTCGAGGTAATTACGGTACCGCAATTTGCAGTACCGTAATTACCGCCTTCCCCATTCCCATTGAGCCCTATGGGGGCAAAAATGGGAATGGGGAAGGGCCAATGGTGAATGGGGAATTACCGCCCGCCAACCTTGGAATGGGGCGGTAATTCCGCCATTCACCATGGCGGAGTTGGTAATTTACCGGCATCAACCATGGCGCTAATAGCGCCATGGTTAACACCAGGGTCATAATGAGGCCCATTCTGTATAATAAAAACCCTCAAGTCTAAATACAGAAATTGGGTAGCCTCCAGAAGATTGCATTGGTACCAGCAGGATTGAGAAACCATGCTTCGAGCTCTAAGCTTCCAAAAACTCTGGTGCAATATGGCACTTGCTTAATAGCACCCCATTGACTTCTCAGCCATTACTTCAAATAAATGCTGTCACAGAGCAAAACTGGATAGCAAATTCTGGATAAGACTAGAGGGGACATTTTGGAAGAGGCCGCTAGGAATCCCAAAAAACACTCTGATGACTGTAGTAAGATATGAATTGGGTTTGTCTTCTCTATATGTGATGTATTGCTGGAAAATATTGAGCCTGTACAGGAAACCTACTATGGCCCCGAAAACTGGTCTTCTTATTGACAAACTGGCCATTTACATGCACACGGCGGACCACATGTTTTCTTGTAAATGGCGGATCCTTGCTCATAATGTAATGGATGTGGTGGGAATCACAGTAGGAACACTGGCTTCCAACCCTACGAAAGCTAAAAACAAGCTGTGGCACATAGATTGGATCTGGACTGTAGATCAATGTAAGCAGTATAAGAACTATAAAGAAAATACATTTTTAGAGAAAACATTTCGGTCTACTGAACAATATTTGCTCACATTTCCGGGTGCACGTTATAGACAGATCTATCTAAGATATCATCTAAATTTAATCAAAACAAAACAAATAAAAGAAACAGAGAACTGCTGCCATTTCTGTTGCATACCAACATGCAAGGAGACTATAAAGCATTTGTTGACCAAATGTAATAATCTGCTAACTAAACACATTTTGTTATTTAAACCCCACTTTGACTACTATAGGATCATGACATCACAGGACTCATGGACCAAATTGTACCATTCAAAATGAATGATGGTCCAACTAACGATAGCTAAATTCACTGACCAACATAAAATTGAGGATTAGACATAGCAATCATGAGTCATAGGAAATAAAGTTGACTTTTAGCCACTGTCCCTTTCCCTTTCACCCCAGAGCACACGCTGCTTCTGTGAGGAAGTTTGCTTTCAGATGTTGGCTGTAGCTGAGGCTACAGAAAGCTGTGTGTTGCAAACTCAGTCCCTGGACCCCCTCCAACTCACAAATTTCCCTCAGTGCTTTCTAGCCAACCCCACCTCTACCCTGATGGCATTTGTATGTTTTGTGTCCTGCAAATTGCTTTTACTGTGTTTCATTTTCCCATAACCTCAGCTATAGCTGTGAATATCTTTCGCATCGAGAGAAAAACAAGATGGCGGTTGTTTCATCTCTGAAGACCATCATCCTGCAATGCACCATGAGAGATATAACTATAATTTTTGGGAAGGGGGCACCCCCTTCTCTGTCAAATTTAGAAATAAATACGAAACGGAATAACCCCAAACCATGCATGGATTGCAGGTCAACGCTTTGAGGCCAAGTGGTTAATAACATGGTACAAAAACCCATTCAGCATTTTAGGCTGTGCGCTTTGGCAAAAATTTACCTTTTTTGTCTGTGGGAAGATTAACGGGAAGTTGGCTGCACTTTTTGAGAAAAGAAAATTGGGACGCTTAATAACTTTTTTATTTTTTAATAAACATTTACAAAACTCTGCAGTCTGAAAGGTCCCTCAGACTTTTAATCACTTCCGAAATGTAGGCCAAATATGTTACTTGAATCAAATGTTATTAATAATAGAATTTGAGGGGCTCCTCTGTGTCTCCGAATCTCCTTAACTATAGGGCGGTGACTGCTGCCCTACTATATATATATATACATATATATATATATGTTTTGGGATTGGCATAGTAGAAGTATGATGTGCCCTCCCACCCAGCATTCAAGCTACTGTTGAAAACAAAGCTGTTCTATAAGTTTGACTAACACTCTAAACACAATCTGTCGCCTACTTTGCCTGTACTACTTCTTACTAACCCAATGATCTGTAAAGTTTTTTCTCTATTATCTACTCTGTTATTACCCTGTACAAACGCTGTGATACCTGTGGGTCTGGGTGTTACACAAATGTTAAAATCAAATAAATAATGTAGACTCACAATATGTCATGAGACAAAGGAGATTGCAGGAAGAACAGTTGGTTGAGGGAGGCTGGCAAGAAGGGTGGCTGGGGCACTGATCATCATTACTTCATGAAATCCGATTAAAGACTTACCCAGAATAATTGGTGTGGATCTGTAATACAGTTTAGTGCAATTAAGAAGGGATTTCTTCAGTTTGCAGCAGAGTGCAATTATTCGACCTAACGTTTATTTCAATAACCGGTATCACATGGGTTCCTCAGAGTCAGTCATATGTCAGGCACATCTACAAGATAATAATTTCTACTAAATGGTTTCTCAGATGACAGGTGGACTTCTGGTTCATTTATTCTTAAGTGATAAATGGTTTTAGCAGACTGTAACTAAGCACACATTTCCATGCCTGGATGCCATGCATTTATACCGCTAAGCAGCAATTCAAGTATTAAGTCCAGAGGTAATTGAATCTCCCCAATAGATAAATTAGTCTTTCAGGTTGGTTTTATTTTTAGGAGAATGTGTCGGAACATACGTGGACTGTTATTTAGTAGGCAATTAATGACGTTCAACTCTTTTTCGCGTAAGGGTGAAAACATTAATGAAACTGCATTGAATTCTAGTAAATCAATCAGGAACAATGTGCATGATCTTGCTTCACTGCACATTTCACTGAACAATAGTGATGCTATATTACCTAAAGGCTCGGCTCACTCACCACCTACTTGTTCTACTCCAGCTCCTACATCCATAGGCACAATTCACATGGTGCTTCACACATTAACAAAATGACATGACGTTGTTCTTGAACAAGTAAGATCTAATTCCAAACCTATTAGTTAACTCGTGGCAATCTGAAAGGAAATTAGAAACGTCACCTGCAATATGGAAAATAATCATGAGGAATTATTAAAATCTTAAAGCAGTTAAAACTGCTTTTGTGACGTTGGGAGATTTTTCTCACTTGCCATTGTAAGAAGGGGTTTCCCATTCCATCATTCAGAATGAGTCATCTTGTATCATGACTATTGTTTCAGGTGATACCCATCCAACTGGGCCAGAACGTTATGCTTGTAAAACCAAGTATGGCAAAACAGCAGGCCATAGTAAAAAGCAGAGACATAAGGAATCTAAATGTCTGGGTTTCTTACGAAGGAAACAACATATTGTGTACCGTGATGTGGATCCCTCTGATTTAGTTGAAAACAAATTTCAAATAGTAGTGAGGAAACTGAAACGGATCTACGTGATCCGACCGCGGCTGATTTTGCAGCGGCCGGAAAGTTTGCATGAGAAATCTGCGAACCACCATAGGTTCCACATTTCCCATGCAAACACACGTACACAACCCCTACATATCCATACCCCCCACCCACTCCCACAACACACCGACGACAACCCCCAACCCACATCCTCAACACACCCCCACCCACACCGCCAACATAAACATACCCTGCTTACCTTTTTCTTCACGCTGAGTCCCTGTGGGGCCAGTTCCCTTTCACTTCCATGATCGGGCACCGGCGCCGCAGGGTCCTTTTCTTTTCTTTCTTTTTGGGTGTGCTGCGGGGGTCCACCCCGCAACACCCCGCTCACTATACCACACAGTATAGTGAGCGGGGGGGGTTGTGGGGGACACCCCCGCAGCCCCAGTTTTCTATTTTTATTTTTATTTTTTCAGGTGCGCTGCGAGGGTGTCCCCCACAACCCCCTGCTCACTGTACCACACAGTATAGTGAGCAGTGTGCTGCGTGGGACACCCCCTGCAGTCCCCGCAGTCTTTTCTTTTTATACTTACCTATAATGCTACCACCAAAGGTTTGAAATTTTGGTCTTCGAACCTTTGGTGGTAGCATTTTTCAGGTGTTGAGAACTAGCTGGATTAAGCAACATACACAACTTTCTATTGAAAGGAAAAACTAGCTGGATTAATCAACATACACAACTTTCTATTGAAAGGAAAAGCTGCTACTGCAGAGAAATTAAAGAATAGTAAAACATTTATGGATCCCTAAGAACTTGAAAAATGTTCTACATCTAGGACCTCACGAAACATTATACATTATGAATCGGAGGAAAACATGAATTGCACTTGGTGCCTAACGGTGATAGCTTGCCTTCTAGATCTATGATTAGGGTGACCAATATTATTCCATATACATGTCTCAATCGATTGAGTTTCTTACTACCAACTGTGCAATATACATATACGCCGAAATTCTGTTAGGCCTTCAAGTGGAAGGAATATTTCATAAGCATGATGCAACAATTAATAGGTCACACATTTAAGCAATATTTTAACAAATACCTTCAATGAGAGTTATTAATACAACATACATTAACTTAGTTGTATTCCCCAACCGCTCTAATCTGACTCATGTGGTTGTTTTTCGCTATTAGTAAAATGATCATTGAGCATGCGGATTCTCTAATAACAATGGGCTATGATGTATATTATCAGGAAGAGGCTAGTCCTGATCAACCCATAAACTTGTAACAAATAATGGCTGATTGGAAAGAAGTGAAATTGCTGGTTAAGTGTCATGCTTGTACTGAAGGGAAAGTCAGCAATTTTGCAAGCCACAGCCAAGCTGATTTAACAACAAAACAACACGCTCAAGAATGGTTGTGGTTAACAAATGCTCTTTTTTGTAAGAGATCTTTTAAAAATGTTGTACAGGGTTTACATTTTTATCTTTTCTAATTCTCAGGGTCACAACTGTTTTTTGAAAAAGCCTGTTGACCTAAAATGTATGCTGGACAACAATAGTTTAACTTTTAGCTCCAATTCATTTTGATGGTTTACTTCTTTTACTTCTTTTATCAAATTGACCACTAATGGCATTAAGGCCTCCCATGTAGGTGGCCACTTGTTCCTGATTAGGAATATGTTGCTACTGTATGCTGAAGAGATACCTACCGCAAGCGCTCATAATTGTGTGCTAGGGTTCAATGTTAGGATTCATACATGGACTCACATTGGAAACTGGCTATTTAATAATAGTATTTCTGCTCCACGTAGATAAAAAAAACTACTAGACACAACAGTTTGTTTTAGGTCATTTGTAGAATATGGTTATTTTTGTGGATTTTAGTGGTACATGCTTTGTAAATAATTTGACTGCTCATAATTAGGTTCACTGCACTACTGTTTCGGCAACCTTAGTGTGTCTGATACTGGTAATTCCTGGTTAGAATGTATAAAGTCTGGCTAGTTTTTGTCCTAAATGGTAGGATTGGCGAGGACAGTTTGGGTAAATATATCTGGATGAATTGGAAGGCTTTTTTCAGTTCTAGATCATCTATTTGCATTGAGCAAAGTACTGAATTAAAAAAAAATGTTTTCTTTTTATTACATTTTTAACAACATAGAAAATCATATGTCCAGAGTTGAAAACCAAAGACAAACAAACTTGTAGTGTAGCAGTCATAAGATAAACTTAAGCAAAAATAAACACCTAGTTTCTGTATCCCACATCTACCTGTAGATCTGCAAAAACATGTATATAATAGAACATATTTCTGTGATTAAGTTACAGGGATGACATCAACTAATGGCTTCTAAGGAGAGTCTATGCCAGTATTGTTGTTGTTATTGCGACTATGGTGGATCTCTCACTTCAGGGGTTTCCTGTTTCCATACAGGTCTATTAATTATGTAGCGATAAAGGAGAACAGATCAAGTGTTCAGAGACTCTGAGGACAGGAAAGCAGGGCATAGTCTCCTCTCAAATAAGACCCAATGGGACCCCATCTTGCCTAAAACGCTTCTATTGTTGAAATCGGTATGAATGTGATCAGTTCCAGATCCATCAGTTCACATATATTTTGTAACCACAGAAGAAGCATGGGAAGATCTAGTTTCCTCCACCAACTAGCAATACATTGACAAGCTGTCAATGACAGGACAGCTATTATATTTCAGTCCCTTGATGGGCTATCATCCAAAGTGTCTACCCTTAGTCCCAGGATCAACAAGGTGGTGTCTGAGGGAATATAATAGACCAGGGTGCTTTTAATAGTGGCAATAACATGTTTCCAGTAGTCAATAATTTTGGGGCAGGACCTCCATTATCGTGGCAGTCTCTCCAGCATTTGTTAGGGGATTGGGGGATAATGCATGGAGCTTGTAGGGAGTTAAGTATCATCATATGATGTCTTATACAATGCTTCCCTCCACGATATAGATCGGCAAGTGGAGTTGATGCCATACCACAGTTGGAGATGAAGAAAGTCGGGCAGGGACCCTCTTTTCTGTTGACGGGGGGCCTGACTCTAGAGGGTAAATCAATAAGAGAGAACAAACGAACAAAGAGTCATATGCTAACCCTCTCTTTGATGCTAAGGAAGTGAAAGGCAAACCTACAGGGGGCTAGGAATTATTATGAGCTAGCCATTTGATCACACATAAACAATAGGAAAGTGCTGATAAAACAACATGTTTTCATATTTAGTAGGCTAATAAACACAAGTCTAGGTCATAGATCATGTACTAAACATAAATCATACAATTCTGTATATGGTGGGTTTAGTAGCACATTTGTTATTGTTTCTGTACTGTTACAACATTAGCAGTCAACACCAAAGTAGTGTTTCAGGTTCGGAAAATGGATTTGCATCAGATTCTTTAAATAATGTAGAATATACAATGCTCCGAACTGCCTTCAGGAGACTATTGAATGTTTTTGACAAGGGACTTGTAGAAGTTGGTGTGCTTGTTCATCTGTAAAGACCAAGAGTAAAATGTTGTTTAAAAAGGGGATGATGTGTGATCAGAAGGAACCTGTGTCTACAGTAAAAAAGACTGTAGGTTGGCACCTACCTATCAACATTGGGGGCGTCTTGAGAAAAGGATGGTTGTTAGATGCTGTTTTATGCACAGGCAGGATTTCTTGAGAGCTCTGGTAATTACTGTAGAGCAAAGAGAGAGGCTTTTGTTAGGCCTACTTTGAAAATGAATGGACTGGTTGAGTGAGGTAATAGTATGATTAGTACAAAGAAAAATACCTGGATTATTATGCAGGTGGTGCGCGTCGGTGTATTCTGAGGTGGTGTCATCTACTCAAAAGCTAGGGAGGACCTGAAGGATCACTGGTCCTATTGATGTGTTTTCAGGCATGGGGTGTTTTATCTCCTGCAGAACAAGTGGAAAACACGGAGATGAAGACTAATGGAGGTTATCTTCATATAGTAAGTGCCGGACAAAAGCCGAGCAGTGTAATGATTTTTGATAGCTTGGCAAAGGTTTACCTGGATTCAATGCGGCTAAAGCACGTTAGTGGTGGCAAGGTGACATTGCCATCATAATAGACGCTTCTGGCGCGACTGGAGCCTCAAGAAGTGTTGTGTGGGCAGGGAAAGACCTGTGGATAAGGCAGGGGAGTATCAAGCATTTTAAAGTGTTTATACCATGACAAACAGTATCACAAAATCTAATTAGCTCCGTGAAGTGACTCTTTGGACACGCCGAGATGTGCGTATAAATCAGAGCAGGCAGGGTGGGTGAAATGAGAAAAACACAGTGATTTAGGCGTGTCTGAGAATTATTGTGATAGGAATGATATGCTGTGGTGTTATTTAAGCTTTTAGCGGCTGCTATCTAGTGCACAGGATCATAATGCACAGCAGACGCAGCCGTCTCATTGCATTGATAACTGGCTCATAAAGAGTCTCGTAAGAACAGTGAAAACATGGTGTTAGATCGCAGTTAGTCGTACGTTGCTAAAAAAAAGCCTAGCGTCCAAAGCAGTGCTTGCTCGTAGTCATATGCTAGAAAATTGTGAAAAGAGTTAGTTCGCCCATTATTAACTGCTGATTATGATAGGGCTCGTAGATCCACTCGAGAGAGAGAGAGGATAAGATAGGTTGGAGTCTATCACAGGGAGTGCTTACCGTAGTGATCAGTGACTCTATATGCGCGCACGCGCAGAAGTCAGTGGGCCTCATTACACATTGTGCGCTAAAAATCTCAAATTACCAGCATGGCGCTCTTAACGTGTCCGCCCTCGCAAGAGGGCGCTGATAGCGTACCATTACGAGTGCGCGGACATGAGCATAGCGCCATGCCGGTAATGACCCTACCGCCATGCCGCTAAAGTCCCCTAAAAGTCTCTTACCGGCTTCGACGAAAGTGTAGATAGCACCTCCGCCCTCACACTGCATGCAAATAGCGGTCACCGCTATTAACGGTGACTGTTAAATTGCAGAACCGGAAACAGCGTCATCACACTGGAACGGGAAAGAGTATGGCGGCCATCTTTAAAAACACAATCCATTTCCATCCTCTGCCCCTGGACCTGTTCTGAGTAGTTTGCAGTAGGAAATCCACAGGGACACCCTCGACATGCCTAAGGCTGTAAAAAGAAACACCGACCGGCAGCAGAAGGAAGAATTTACCACAGAGGAGCTATTAATGCTCACCCAGACCCTAGCTGACAATGCCGCCGTGGTCTTTGCCAGCGACATGCGGCGGGAGACACTCATCAAAAAGAAGGCAATCTGGGCTGAGGTCGCCTTGAAAGTTGGTGCTGTGGGCACCACCACCTGCAATGTGCGTGAGTGCAGAAAAAGGTGGGATGATCTCAGACTCCGGGTGAGAAGCATCCTTGCAGAAAACCACAACATTGCCACAGCAGGTGGATCTGGTTCGCCCATAAAACTGAAAGAATGGGAGGAGACCTGCGCCAACCTCATTGGAGTGGAATCAATAGAGGGAGTCGGGACAATGGAGCATGGCGTGGCAACCATTTCAGATGGAGGTGAGTGTACACATGAAAGCATGCAATGTGAATCTACTGGTCCCCCCAAATGTGAGCCCAGAATCACCTCATGGATGGCCAAACATCCACACATGCATCCAACCCTGGCCATGTCAGTGTCAGACCCAAACACACACACACGCACACATCACCAGAGACAAGTGCCACACACAACCATGCATGGATGAGCCACTGAACTGACACATCACCTGCATTCTTAAAAATGAAGTCCAAATGCCCACAACTGCATTATTGATGTATACTGCATTAAGTACATAGAACCGTAATGATATGATATGATATGATATGATATGGCATTTGTAACGCGCCTATACACAAGTGTTTCAAGGCGCCAATGCCATCCCCCTTCTGGTCCCCGACAGGCTCACATACAGACAGTGAGGATGCTGGCAATGCATCTCAGGTACCCCCTGCGAGTAAGCAAACCAGGGCACAGGACACAGAGGACACCCCCACAACATCAAGGGGCAAAGGTAGAAGGGTCCAGATGCAGAGTGTCAAACATCGGTTGAGCGCCACTGCCAAGACACAAGTTGCCACACCACCAACAACTGCCCCACCTCTGGAGGTTAACCCACCACCACAGATCGCAGCCATGGAGGGCCCACCCTCAGCTGCAGTTAGTTTCGCAGGAGAGGCGGCAGCCACTGCACCACTATCAGATGTGGAGGATACAACCGATTTCCACATGGAGATGCACACCCCAACCCCCCTGGAACCCCCGAGCCATCACCACAGCAGACACCTGGGTCTAATGTCACTGGCGAGGACAACATGGGAGCTTTTAGTAGCCCCCCGGTGGCTTCATCTGTTGACCTGGTTGCATCAGAGGGCACAGCAGCCACACCACCAGAACCCAACACTGCCCTCGACCTGGCCAGCATCAGCCAGCGGCAACAGGAAATAACTGTGCTGGTTGGGCAGCATGTGGAGGAGGCTGCCCGTCTCAGGGTGGAGATTACAGAGACAGCAAGGCACTCCAGGAAGAGGATGGAGGCCTGTACAGACAGGCTGTGTGGGGAGATTGTCCTCACACGGATAGCGGACGCAATGGACCGCCACTTCCCACCACCACCACCAGGACAGTTAGCCACTTCCTCATCCGCCAGTTCGAGGCAGACAAGCCCCCTCCGCCGCTCCTCACGCAACACCAGGCGCACGTCTAGGCAGCCTCCCAATGCTGGTGTTGGCAATGGCCAATAGGGAGTGCATGGTCAAGCTTCCGCGTGCATGGCTGGACGGAAACATTGTGACAGACACATGAGGAACTGTTGTGGGGGGTGGGTGGAAGGGTGTTATGGGACTGTTGTGGGGGGAAGGGTGTTATGGGACTGTTGTGGGGGTTGGGGGGAAGGGTGGTGGGATGTTTGGGGACATGCACATTTTCTTCTTTACTTTCCTTAATACACTGGTGTTTGATCAAAACACAGGCTTGGACTTCTTCATTGTGTATGTGTACTTTATTGATGACAGGGTCCGTTGTGCGCTTCCAAACAGACACCAGTGCATTACTACCCATATCCATGTGACAGTAAGAAACCATGTTACTCAGAATATTTGGTTGATCAGATGCTGTCTCACAGCCCGTCCCTCCTGGCCATCACCTCTTGCATGACCTGCATCCCCTTCACCTTGGTCCTCATCACCATCATCATCCTCATCAGGTGCTTCTATTTCAACGTCAAGGGGCAGTGGCACATTCCGTCTGATACACATATTGTGCAGCATGACACATGCCATGGTGATCTTGGCCACCTTCTCATGGACATACAGGAGAGCGCCACCAGACCTGCTAATGCACCTAAACCGTGTCTTCAAATGGCCAAAAGTCTGCTCAATCACGATGCGGGTACGGGTATGTGCACAATTGTATTCCTCTTCGTGCCTGTTCTGTGGGTTCCGTACAGGGGTGAGGAGCCACCTCTTCAAGGGATAGCCGGCATCACCTGTATGGGGGGACGAATGGGGTCCTGTTACTGTTCACCTCAAGAGCGGCCTGTTCATATCACACAAATTGACTTTGCATTGTGATTGAAGTACACAATTAACAGCATACATGCAGATGGTCTGTGTGACTGCAATGTGCAAAGGTGAGCTCGACCCTGCAAGTAGACATGCCCCATTAATGCCTCCAACAGTAATTGACATGTCCTGGGTGAGGCCAGGTCTTAGGTGCCCCTGGGCCCAGGCAGATTTGGTACCACACTGCTGGTGTACTGCCATTCCAACATTGATGTTGCCATGCTGAGAGGCATCACTTCAGTGATGCTCTAGGTGCGTGGTGCAATGCTATGGCTAGGGGTGATCCCTTTGCATGGATTCAAGGGCACATTGCATTATTGATGTTGTGCTGGGCTAATTCTGTATGACTATCTTGACGGCATGTATGACATTTGTGTATTTTGTGGCGTGGAATGTTGTGCAATGTGAATGTGGATGGAGGTTTAATGTTTCTAGACCTGGATTGTCAACTATGTTGTGTAGCTTATACTTGCATGTCCGTTCATCTCAAGTACGTTGCGGCCTTCCCAGATGGACATTGGCGTACATCTGTATGTGCATTTGTCCGATGGACGACAAGCTACACCCATTTCGAGTATGTATCTCTCCCCCCCAATCACACCCAGTTGGAGTATGTATCTCTCCCCCCCAATCACACCCATTTCAAGTATGTATCTCCCCCCCCAATCACACCCAGTTGGAGTAAGTATCTCTCTCCCCCCAATCACACCAAGTTGGAGTATGTATCTCTCACCCCCCCCAATCACACCCATTTCGAGTATGCATCTCTCTCCCCCCCTGATCACACCCAGTTGGAGTAAGTATCTCTCCCCACCAATCACACCCATTTGGAGTATGTATCTCTCCCCCCCCAATCACACTGCCATGTGCTTGCCCTGCTACTCACCAAGTAGCCACGAACGTTGTCCGGCTTGTCGCTCCATGTAGCGTGGGATAGTTGAGTTCCGCAGGACCATGGAATCATGGGTTGATCCGGGAAATCGGGCACAGCAATGTGTGATTATCTTGTTGGCGTCACATACCATTTGGACATTGATGGAGTGGAATTGCTTCCTGTTTCGGTAGACTACTTCATTGTGATGTGGGACCACCAATTCCACATGGGTACAGTCGATGGCCCCGATGCAATTTGGGATGCCTGCCAGTGAATAGAACCCAACTTTGGTGTTTGCAATCTCCTGGGCAGTCCGTGGCATGAATATGTGTTCAGGTGCATGCTTCAGGAGGGCATCGAGTACCTGGTTCAACATGCATGAGAATACTGGTTGTGAGATGCCATGCATCTTCCCCACTGTATGCTGGTAGGTGCCTGTGCCCAGGAAGTGGAGCCCAGTCACCACCTTGAGTAGAGGGAGGATGGCAGTTCGGATATATATGAGGCTCACAATGTCGTTGTGTATCATGGCCACGATGCTGGTGATGGTATCCCGGTCCAGACGGTACAGGGTGTGTATCTGCCCAGGGGTTAGGTTAAATGGACTGGCTCTGATCCTGGGGATTGGTGGGTGCCTCTGTGGTATGATTAGGTGCCGTGGTGGTGCTTGCTGTGCCTGTCTTGCCCTCCTCCGCCTCCTCCTACGTCTCCTCTGTGCTACCTGTTGTTGCTGCTGCTGCGCTGCAATCATGTCCGCCAGCCCATGTAATGCTGCTAGTATTGGGACCATTTTTGTGTGTGAAGGGGTGTGGTGTGCTCATTTTGTGCTGCCACAGTCCCCATCGCCTACACCTGTGCTGATTGTGTCCACGTGTGGCAGGTGGGAACACTGCTCAGTTCTCTTAACGGGTGGTTCGCGATGCCGGTATTAGCGCCATGGCGGTAAGGGGTTTTGGGGGCTTTACCATGCCGCTATTGGCATGTCCGCTTGCCTTGTGATGCTGTGCTATTAGCGGCATGGCGTTATTTACGGGATGGAGGGTCACGCGCACGCGGACTGCCCGCTATTAGTGGCACCGTACTTAGCGGTGCCGCTAATAGCGGTGAGCCGGGTCGTAATTCGCATGGGGATTTAACGTTACTGGTATTCCATTACCCTGTGTTAAGAGCCATCCATCAGGATCCTCCCCATCATTTCCCCCCATTACGTTATACCTACTTTTCATTTCAATGTTATTTTTATCAGTAGTTGGGTTACATCAAATGTCCTTTTTGTTCATTAAAATATATTTTAAGAGTGTTTTTGATAATTCAGAAGTTGATGAGAAGCAGTACCAGCACAGGGACAGTCACTCTGAAAATTCGTGAAAGCCAGGTGGGCACCCATCCAAATACTCTGTCCAACCAGTCTTTTGCTTGCACTCCATTAACCTCACTTGTCATCTTTCCCTGGAGGGTGCTTATTTCTTGTATGGTCGCACTCAGCATTCCATTTGAGGCCTCCCCATCAGGGTTTGCTGTACAACAGCCTGACCCAAATTGGGTGCACGCACCTCCTTCTGTTGCTGTTAGAAGGTCCAGGGTGAAGCGATTCTGAATGGCCACCAACCGTAATGCCCTCATCTCTTCTTTGATTAGATTTAGTCCCTTTGCTGTTGAGTAAGCTAGTTGCACTAGCTCATAGCGTGTGAGATGCAGCCATGTTTCATTGGCTGAAGCCTGCACTCCTGGAAGTAGCAAAGAGGTAAAGCATGTTGTTGCTGAAGAGAACAGGCAGTACTCATCTGGGATGGCGGTCATGATGACAGACCTTTTCCTGGAAAAGTAGTTACTCTCTCTTTTCCTTCTCATCACCATTTTTGTTTTGTTTACTTGTCAATAATATGCTTATTGCGTCATATTCCCCTGCAGTGCCCTCTTCATAGCAGTGCTATTTTGAGGCACCACATGTGCAGGGCTGTGCAAGGTGATCAGAGTAGACACTCCACTCCAGTCTGGTGTAAGCTGAGCATATGCTCTGGATCCGCAGGCCCACCAAAGATTCATGAGTGCAGCTGTCCCCCATGCCAGCCCTGCATTCTGCAAAAACTTGGTACAGCCAGAATTGACTCCTCAGTAAATGGACCTGCTTGACCTGAAACACAAAGGGAATTGTGTAAAGCTCCTTATTTTAACTGGTTGAAGTTTTTCATGTAACCAAGTTAAGGCATGAACATACTTTCCCCAGGTAACACTACAGTTTCCATTAACCTTGCCTACAACATTTTGCTCAAACTCCACCAGTCCTTCAGAATGGCATTGCATTATACCCCCTCCCATTTGTCCCCATACCACACTGCTCCCTCTATCTGCATCAACGCTCTAGTATGCTACCAGGGGACACCTTTTCCTTCTTGAGTTGTACATTGTATTCTTTTATTATGCTCTGCTCTATTTCTAATTATCTCTCTTTATATTTTATAACTTTATGCTTTCTATTCTGAATGTGGAGCATTTGTGTTAATAGGATATAATTATCCTCAAATATTTTCCCTTTCATTCACCCAGTGAACTGCTACTTTGTTTCCCAGGAACACATTTTGAGTTCTACAAAGAGACAGGTGCATCAGGCGTCCAGGCTCCTCATATGACATAGCCTGGGGCAGAAGAACTTTGGACATCCCTACCACATGCAGAATGAGAGAGCATACGTAACATGTGCCATTGTCTCTCTCCCTTGCCACACGCATCATCTCATCGTACTAGACATTGCCTGTTAAACAACTATGCTCTTCCTCTATCTTGTGGTGGATGCCTCCCCATTCATCACAATCCCCTTTCACATTTTCCTTTTTGAATTCAACTGTTTCGCTTTTTTCTTTGAAAAATATGTAAAATAAAAACAACAATACCATGCTAAAACATACTAACATCATGATGCTCCAAAAACGTAAAATGTATTTTCTTGGTCATCTTTATTACAGCACAACCCTCTCTTGCTCCGTTCCTTCGCTGTTTTCTGAAAATATATCAATGCAGTTAGAAAATGAAAGGCCATTTCTGTAATACTTCACATCATGGTTTGTTTTGGGAGACAGTCCCTTTGTCTCTGCAAACGTCTGTTATAATGACCCATCCGTGCCATTCCGCTAGCTTGACGGCTACCAATGTTGAATAGACAACGGTATGCGGGCCAGTGAAATGCCCCTCTTTCCACTTCTGTATGTGTTTTTGATGAGCACTTGGTCTCCAGGGAAATAGGTTCTGCTTTGGGAAATTCGGTTAGCATCACTTGCTGGTTCACAGGGATGTTTAGGCCTTTTCTGAAATGATATGTATTTAAGGGACTTTGTATGTTCTTTGAGATACTAATCAAATTTTCCTCCCAGAATAGCAGAAGTAGAAAGAGTATCAGAGATTGTACGTGACCGCAGATTTGCTGCATGCATTCTCCATCCTTTAACAATCTCATCACGAGTCAAGTGATGATCTCCTCCAGGTGTATTCCAAAAGCAAACACAACAAGCGGCAAACAGTGCACCCATGAGTTTGCAAGCATGTACATAGCTTTGCCAGTTGCATTTTCAGCAGTCCATTCATCTTCCCTGCCAAACCGTTGGCTTGAGGATGATTAACCCCAGGAGAGTTGTAATTGTCTTAATTACTTTGTTAGCAAAGTGTTGCCCATTATCAGAGTAAATTCCATATGCAATTCCCCACCTCTGCAACACCTCCCTCACCTAGAATTGTGTCCTTGAGTGTGCATCGTTATGGGCACAGGGACCTGCCTCAAGCCAAGTGAGAATGGACACACCACTACTAGCAGGTAATAAGTACCCCTCTCTTGCATATCTAGGTAATCAATATGCAAGTGCCGGAAGGGGCCGGCCGGTCGCAGCAAAGTTCCCTGTACAACTCTTAAAGTATGACTTGGTAGGTACTTCTGGCACACCATACGATTGCTCACAAACTCAGAAACATATTCATACAGATATGAGACAAAAAAGTCTTCACATATCCCTGTAGCCACATGCTCTTCGATACATGGGAAGGATAGTGAAGCTGTTCCAATGTCAATTATAACAATTTCCTTGGCAATTATTTGTAATATTGGAATTGCATTAAAACTTTCTGGCAATGTATCCTTCTGTTTGCTCACTTTCACTACAGCTATTAAGGGTATCTTTTCTTCCTCACCAGGGTACAGCACATGTCATCCCTCTGGTAGATATGCTGCTTCTTTTGCTGCTCTTTCTGCTCTTTCGGTTCCTAGTGAGATAACATCTTGCCCTCCTGTATGGGCTTTGCACTTTATTAATGCTAATTATACTGGGACTGGTAACATTTCCAATAGTACTGTCAACAATGCTGTATGTTGAACAGGAGTGCCGTCACTTCTTTTAAAAGTCCTCCTTTCCAATTCTGCCAGTCCTGAGTGTACTGTAGAGGTGACATAAGATGGGTCTGAGAAGATGTTTACTGTTTGGGCTTTGGACATGTTTAGTGCTTCAATTAGAGCCACTAATTCAGCTGCTTGTGCAGAGTAATGATTTGGTAATCATGTTTGTGAGTACACTATTAACTCCTCCCCATTTTGTACTCCCTCTCCCATACCCCACTACTGCACACCCTGAGTGCCTTTATCCCGTTGTTTGATCAATGCTGGAACTCCCGTCAATGAAGATCATGTCCCCCCTTCGATTACTTTTTCCTTAACTTGGGGGTTACCTTCGCTCCTGTCAATGCATGCTACACAGTCGTGCACATAGTCTCCTTCTTCTATTTTATTTGCAATGAACTGCTGGGTGTATTGTTCTGCCCCTCACCACTTCTATTCCAGATTGGTTAGTATTACCTCATAACCTGAAGACTTTTGGGTGGTCAGTGTTGATTTTGTTTTCTTCAGTGTAGCAAATAATGCATGTTCCATGTACAGAGCTACTGGGCACCCCATGGTTATTGAGGAAGTATTTTCAATAGCAAATGTAGCAGTGGCAAGTGCCTGCTCACATGGGAAGTGTCCCTGCATCACTGCATCCAATAACCCAACATTTTTCCTGATAATTGGGAGTTGCTAACACTGTTGCATGTGCTAGTTATTTTTCAACTCATCAAAATTCTTGCCCCTTTTGGCTGTCCATGTTATGTGTGTTATGTTTTTCTGTGCTTCTTTTAGTGCGTGCAACAATGGCCGGGTATTTGTGGAGTAATACAAACACATGATCTGCAATAGTTGCATAAGCCCAGATTTTGCTGCATGTAATTAACAGTTTTTGGTTGTGGAGTCTTGTGTATGGCCTCTACTCTATCTGGTATTATTTTTCTCCCATATGCTGACACAATCTGACCGAAGTACACCACTTTTTTTTTACAGTATTGCAATTTCTCCCTGTCCACCTTGTATCCTTTGTTTGCTAGCAGTGTCAGTAGTGTCACTGAGTCCTTCCTACACTCTTCTTCTGTTGTGCTGCACACTAATAAGTTGTCAACATATTGTATCACTATGCTTACAACCTGTAGGTTGCTCAGGTCCATCTGTATCACTCTATTAAAGATGCCTGGACCTTCACCATAACCCTGAGGCATCCACCGATACGTAAAGGGGTTGAGATACCTGGAGCCTGGGTGTAGTGCGATTAAGAAAAAAAGCATTCTTTAAGTCAACTACTGTGAAATAATATGCCTCTGCATGTCTCGGGAGGATAGCTGAGGGGCAATGCGCTCACCTTGGAAGCAAGACGACGCAGAGCAACACAGGTTTGTTCCCTGGTGCCTCGCTTAGAAACCTCAGAGTATTAAGCATGCTGTAAATAATGATTCAGCCTCAATAATGTCATTCGGAGGGCGTAAATCCTGTATAAAATGCCATGACCCTCCCTTTGCTTTCTGATTAGGATAGATAGCAGTGTTGCAAGGTGAAGAACTCACCTGTATTATGCCTTGCCGCCCTAGGGCATGCATTGTCTCATATTTTCCCTCATCTGCGTCTCGTGATAAGGGGTATTGTTTTTCTCATGGCAATAGTGCTCCTTCGTTTAACTTAATGTGTACTGCGCCAGCCCCTTTATGTATTCCTACATCATGGGGTGCTGTTGTCCACAAATTTGTGGACACTTTTTCCAAATTACCATCTATATAGTGGCTTTCTATTTTGCTAACCGCATCATTTGGGGCACTGCTCTTTCTGTTATATGAACTGGGCAAGGAAGGCTAAGCTCAAACACTAACTATCCTGCTTCATTTTCTTTTGTTACAAACAACTTTGTGCCACTTCTCACTGTCAGTGTAGGATCAATACATAATATTGATCGCTATTCCATGTTGTTCTCATCAGTAGTTACCAGTATAATCATGTGTTTCTGTACTACTACTTCCTCCAAGTACAGTAGAGTGTGTGTACCTGAGCTAACTGAGGAGGGACATTGAGGCCTGAACAAAAACTTGTTAGACAGCCGGAACACCTTCCCCTCATTCCCTTGCAACCATCCCAGCACCACTTGCACTCCATATACAAACACATCTATGTGTCTGGGTATTCCTCTCATTGCACTGTGCATGGTATGCCCAAATCTGTAGTGCCACCCAAGCTGGGTACATACCCAGTGTGGGGCACACCATCCCTTTTTTTGAAAAAGAAATCATGACATTCACAGGGTAATTCATAGAATTCAGCGCACAAGTAGCGCACGCGGCTGGCGCACAGCGTGCGCGTGCGATAGTCTGCGCCAGCCGCGTGCGCCAAAACCGAATCCGGCGCACAGCGTATTCATGGATTTTAGCTTCCCCAGGCAGCCGTGGCGCACAGTGGCGCAGCGACTCGCTGCAGCGCCAGTTACGCCCCCAGGAACGCCCCTTGCGCTGGGAAATCTCATAAAAATCACAAACCAGCGCAAGGGGCTGCGCTAACCCTGGACCATCACGGCAAGCGGCCCATGCGATTTTCAAGGATGCGCGGGAAGTTTCACACGTCAAATCCCAGGCTACGTCCATTTCAGGGGTGCGCGGGAAGTTTCACACGCGAAAAGCTAGGCTACGGGAATTGCAGGGGTGCGCGGGAAGTCCCACACGCGAAAAACCAGGGTACGTCCATTACAGGGGTGCGCGGGAAGTTACACACGCGAAAAGCTAGGCTACGGGAATTCCAGGGGTGCGCGGGAAGTCCCACACGCGAAAAGCCAGGGTACGTCTATTACAGGGGTGCGCGGGGAAGTTTCACAAGCGAAATCCCAGGCTACTTCCATTTCAGGGGTGCGCGTGAACGTTTCACACGCGAAATCCCAGGCTACGTCCATTTCAGGGGTGCGCGGGAAGTTTCACACGCGAAAAGCTAGGCTACGGGAATACCAGGGGTGCGCGGGAAGTCCCACACGCGAAAAGCCAGGGTACGTGTATTTCAGGGGTGCGCAGGAATTTCCACACGCGAATAGCCTGGCCGCGTGTATTTCAGGGGTGCGCGGGAAGTCCCACACGCGATTACAGCAGGGTACGTGTATTTCAGGGGTGCGCGGGAAGTTCCACACGCGAATAGCCTGTCCGCGTGTATTTCAGGGGTGCGCGGGAAGTCCCACACGCGATTACAGCAGGGTACGTGTATTTCAGGGGTGCGCGGGAAGTTCCACACGCGAATAGCCTGTCCGCGTGTATTTCAGGGGTGCGCGGGAAGTCCCACACGCGATTACAGCAGGGTACGTGTATTTCAGGGGTGCGCGGGAAGTTCCACACGCGATTAGGCTGGGTGGGTCCTGTCACCCTCGACGGCCCCTGCAGGCAGCCCACAAAACAGGGGACTACCCTGCACACCTGCTCATGTCTCCCACCACCCCCACCCCCCTAGTCACCAGGGGTACCCTCCACCAGGCCCCCACTCATGTCTCCCACCACCCCCACCCCCCCAGTCACCAGGGGCACCCTCCACCAGGCCCCCAACCATGTCTCCCACCACCCCCACCCCCCACCATCCAGGGGCACCCTCCACCAGGCCCCCAACCATGTCTCCCACCACCCCCACCCCCCAGTCACCAGGGGCACCCTCCACCAGGCCCCCACTCATGTCTCCCACCACCCCCACCCCCCCAGTCACCAGGGGCACCCTCCACCAGGCCCCCACTCATGTCACCCACCACCCCCACCCCCCACCATCCAGGGGCACCCTCCACTAGGCCCCCACTCATGTCTCCCACCACCCCCACCCCCCAGCAGTGCAGGGGCAGCCTCCACCAGGCCCCCACCCATGTCTCCCACCACCCCCACCCCCCAGCAGTGCAGGGGCAGCCTCCACCAGGCCCCCACCCATGTCTCCCACCACCCCCACCCCCCAGCAGTGCAGGGGCAGCCTCCACCAGGCCCCCACCCATGTCTCCCACCACCCCCACCCCCCAGCAGTGCAGGGGCACCCTCCACCAGGCCCCCACTCATGTCCCCTATCACCCCCACCCCCCCAGTCACCAGGGGCACCCTCCACCAGGCCCCCACTCATGTCTCCCACCACCCCCACCCCCCACCATCCAGGGGCAGCCTCCACCAGGCCCCCACTCATGTCTCCCACCACCCCCACCCCCCCGCCACCAGGGGCACCCTCCACCAGGCCCCCACTCATGTCTCCCACCACCCCCACCCCCCAGCACTGTGGGGAACCTGCTGTAATCACATGACACAACCCCAATGCCAAGTATGCAAAAGAACACATGTCTGTCACACACACATACACAATGGGTGCAAGTGAATGTCAAAACCCATATCATGACATGTAACAAACCAATGAGAAAATAACACAAGTGTAAGAAAATATAAAAAATGTATTAAATACCAAAAATAAGTGAACTTTTCAAACATACAACGATGTGGCTAAGTAAATAAATGGCCCATGTCCGAGAACAAAAGTGATAAACAAAAAAACAAAGGAATAAAAAATTAAAATGATTTTGTCCAAAGCAATATCATGTCACAGGAAATTAATGAAAAACCATTACGTCATGGTGAAAACAATAAGAAATTAAAAAAATGTATCTCCCAAAAAAACAAACTATATACAGGAATGTTCCAGGGTCCATGAGCCCAACACCAAAAATGAAACCTACCACTAACTAATGAAAAATATATGTACAAAAAAGTGGCCATTGTCCGAGCGGTCCAAAATAATAAAAATAAATAAAGGAAACCTAGCACTAACTAACTAAATAACTATATACAAAGGCAGCGGGCAAGTCCTGCGGCTCACTTGGTGATGTTGCTGGCCAGGGCATCATCGAACTCCATGTCGATGTCCTGGAGGCGGGACTCTGTCCTGGCCCCGAGGTCTCGCAGGGACAACCCCATGTCCACCTCAAACTCCCTGCGAGCTTCCTCGAGGCACTCAGCCCGCCTCAATGCCCGACGCATGGAGAACTCCGCCCTGACCATGGCGAGCCGCTCCTCTTCCGCCCGCTGCCGCTCCGCACCTATCCGCTGGCCAAACTCCTCCCACACGGAACACACCACCATCCCAGGGTTGCCCTGCCCTCCGGCCGATGCCTGCCCCTCTGATCTTGATGGCCCCGAGCCATGATGCCTCCCACGTCGAGCCCGCTGCTGCCTCCGACGCCACTGCCTCTGCCAGCACGACGGCATCCAGGCTGATGGAAACCACCGACGCAGTCGTGCACGTGCCCTGCCCGATGATGCCGTCACATCTTCCATCTGCTGGGGTCCACTTGCTGTGTTGTCCACCCCTGCTGGACCTCCGACTCCCAACTGTGGCAGGGATGGGATCCCCACCGAGCTGGCTGCATTGGTCGGGGCAGGTCCACAGGGGGCCCTGGTGGCATCTGGGCCGGAAGACGGCAAGGAGAACGACCGGTGGATAGCCTGCACAGAGGAGGAGAGGGCCGTCAGATTGGCCAACACATGCAGGAAACCCCCGAACATGGCCGATCCCCATTGGGCCACGTCGGCACGGTGCACTTCGTGATGACGTGCGTGCTCCTCCCGGGAAGCACGCACGGCATCACGAATCACAGCCGTGCGCATCGCGACCCCAATCAGGACCTTCTCCACGCGGCCAGGGGTTACCACGTCCGCAGGTGGAGGGGAGTCAGGTGACATGGACATCCCCTCTACCTGCTGACGGGCCTGGGACGGGGCATCCCTGCTGGTGCATGGTGGTGCACTCACAGGGTCAGGGACAGTGACATGCACAGGCCCCTCCACGGTGACCTGTGCTGCCTCCTGCCCCTGGCCCTGGACTGCACCACTTGCACCAGCAGGGATGCTCCCACCAGGCCCCATGTGTGCACCAGTGTCGGCCTCCTCCTCCTCTGTGCAAACCACCAACCTGGATGGCTCCTCACCGTCTCCCGCCGTAGCAGGCCCCTGTGGGGGCTCACCCACCCCTTCCGCTGCAGCCATGGGGGCATCCCCGCCACCTTGCTCCACAGCGCCGTCTCCGCCCTCTTCTTCACTAGCCGCTCCGTAGAGGGAGACAAAGGACACAAGCATCAGGCTACTGTACAATGGTCCCCTAGACAGGAAGAAATAGCAGATGAGCACCACTGTCAAAGTACACTTCCATCATGTCCCTCCACAACACATGGGTCAGTCCAGGCAAAACACACACAGTAACAGGCATGGTGCATGCCATGGACATTTCCATGCATGTCCAATGGACTCTAGAAACAACCAATGATATGTAACTCACATGCATCATGGCTCATGCATATCACATGCACACACTTCACCTCAGTCACATCCATCTGGCCCCAAACACACAGAACACAGGCGAAACAAGGGTAAGTTGGGTGCGTCACTGAATCTGTGCATTGTCACACACATGTGTCATGCATCCATGGCATGCACAAGTCACAGACACGCAGGTCAGGCACACAGACATGGCTACCATATATGTACCTGGCATCAGCACCCATCCTTCACCCCCATCCATGTCCAGGTACAGAGACTGGCATGCTCTCATGTCCAAAATCTGCATAGGGCTCCCCATGCCGCATTTCAACACATGCAACAACCATGTGGGTCACACATCACTGGTCGCACATGCATTACCATGATGTCCCTGCACACATACATGCATACATGGCCCATGGCACACATACAGGCAAGTATCATAGAACCAGCACACCGCAACATGCCCTGTCTCACACAGTAATGCTTGGACACATACCGCTCAACTCCAGACGGGCCTCCCTCTCAAGGACCTGGGCGTGGAGCGCTGGGCGTACGCGTTCCAGGACCCTCTTCTGGATGCAACTCATGCGGCCCCGGCCCCCCTCCACGAGGCGCCGGGCCTTCACAAGGGTCCTGGACCTCAAGTCCTCCCAGCGCTTCTTGATCTTCTGGACGTTGCGGGTTGCCACCCCCTCCGCGTTGATGGCAACCACACAGTCGGCCCAGATCCTCTCCCGTCCTTCCTTGCTGGCGCGGGACGATCCAAAGAGGGCATCATACTGCCCCAGGACATGCTCCACCAGGACACCAACTTCGGTGGCAGTGAAGCTGGTGCCCCTCTGCCCCTCTGGCCTGGGGTTGCCACTGGTGCCAGATGTAGAAGTGCCCGACATGGCAACCCCAGAGGCAGGTGTGGGTGGGCAACTGGGTCCTGGGGCTGGGCTGTGGATCGATGTAATCCCAGTTGGGAGTCTTCAGTTCCAGCAGGGGTGGACACAGCAACTGGACCCCTGCAGATGGCTGATGTGCAGGCACCAAATGGCAGGGCACGGTGGCAGCAGGCAGGCAGGCAGGCAGGCAGCAGCAGATAGCACGTGGGAGGCTGCTCGGGGCACTGGGGGGCAGTAACTCGGCCTTCTGGGGAGGAGCGTGGTGTTCCGTGTGTTTTCGGGTGGCCAGCTTGATACGGAGTGATTTGGCACGTGAAAATCCTGCACGGCAGTGTGAAATCCGAGGAAAGGCCCTTAGCGCGTAAGCGCGTCAGCACGCATACGCGATTCTATTGGACCAGAGTCCCTCAGCGCGTAAGCGCGTCTGACGTGACCCGCACGGGCGTTCCCCACTCAGCACGTGATGACGGAACACACGTGGAAATACTGCACGTCAGAGTGTCATCGCGTGATTGGCCTATGTACGTGTAATTCATTGCGTGTAATTGGACAAAAGTGCGTGTACACGCGATTGGCCTATGTACGTGTATTTCAGGGGTGCGCGGGCACTTACACACGCAAGTACGTCAGCGCACCTGTATGGCTGCTGCGTGTGAATTTCCACACGCTATTGGAGTGGGAACTAGATTCCAGGGGTGCGCGGGTCACACGCTCGCCTAGAACACGCGCAAAGCATTAATTTGCGCACTTTTCAAATAACAAGCCAGATGCCAGGATGAACATACCGTTCCTAGCAGCAGTGGCAGTGGGCTACCAAAGGAGGAGGAGGAGGAGAGTCAGGGCCAGAATATTCACACCCAGAACCAGCCTTTTTGGGATGCCTGATGACCAGGTGTATGGAAGGTACAGGTTTCCACCACACATAATACTGGACCTGGTGAGTGAGTGGGAGGATGACCTCACATCACCCACCCTGTGCTCTCAAGCACTCAGCCCCCTGGAGAAGGTCCTCAATGTACTGCACTTCTTAGCCACTGGATCATTTCAGCGGACAAGTGCCATAGTGGGTGGGGTGTCACAGGCCACCCAGTCACGCTGCCTACACCAGGTCTTGGACATCATCACTGCGCGCCCATCAGTCCGCAGGCACATATACCTGCCCAGAACACCTGCTGAAAGGCATGCTGCCGCCCTGGATTTTTACGGAGTGGCACGATTCCCCAAAGTGCTAGGTGCCATCGACTGCACCCATGTGGCTCTACGTCCCCCCAGGGCATCTGAGCACATCTATAGGAACCGCAAGCACTGGCATTCCATCAACGTGCAGGTAGTATGTAATGCCAAGGGAATCATCACCTCAGTATATGCCAACTATCCCGGGTCCACCCACGACAGCTTCATTTACCGAATGTCCACCCTATGCCGGGACATAGATGCTGGGCGGCATGGCGATACATGGCTTCTCGGTGAGTATGTATGCCACTGCACATGCATGCATGTTGGATACTGAGCAAGGTCACAACCCCACCAATGATACCAATCACCACCTCCACAGGGGACAGTGCCTACCCTCTCAGCCCCCACATGATGACGCCAATTCGGAACCCCACCACGCCACCCGAGGTAAGATATAACACAGCCCACATTACAACCCGGGGCATAGTGGAGCGCACATTCGGAGTGCTAAAGTCACGCTTTCGCTCCCTTGACCGTTCTGGCGGGCAGCTGTTATACGCTCCCCCAGTAGTGTGCAGGATCATAGTGGCAGCATGTGTCCTGCACAACGTTGCAACACGCCGGGGCCTGCCCGTGGACATGGTGGTGGCCCCACATCCCCAACCACATGCACAGCCGCTGCGCATGGGAGGGGAAAGGGCACGAGGGGAGGCAGCCCGTACACAGCTAGTGGCTAATTACTTCACATAGTATTCACTCCCCTGTGGAGTGCACACTGGCCTGGCACATTCCATCTGACAATCAATGATGACTCAACCTGACACTGATCCTGAATGTCTGGAGATTCAACCATGAAAAGCATATCAGCCTGAGATTGTTCACCTGGAAGTGTTACAATGTGTGCATCCCTACCCACACACAACACCAATTCAGTTTTGTGAAGGAACACATTCAAGCAGCCAAAATTAATACCCACTTGCTAAATGCAACAAGAGGACAGTGCCATGTCACCCAACCCATCCCCAGCACCGCCACACAACACACCGTGCCATGTCATGCTATGTGCAGGTAAACAAAGTAATCCCCACAACGTGACAAGTGTTGCGATGTACAGTGTCCCCAATTGAAACTTCCTACACCTGAAATGCTCACTGTAATGCAGGACAAACAACATACTTGAGCACGTACTACCATAAACATGACTTCAGTAATGTAATAAATCAGTTGTCTCACCACCTGGATATGCCTGCACTCCCACCACTTCCAACTGAACAGTGTTGGTGCCATGTAGAGTTGTAGGTGCACTGCTGCCAACAAGGACCCCATCTCCAGACTAGAGGGCCTTGTGTAGACATGAGGAAGGGACCTGCAAATTGGGAGGCAGACACAGATGATGAGTTACACATCAATGCAACATGCAGTGTACAACACAACAGCAATATGCACTAGGAATGTATACACAGTATTGACTAGACTACCCACACATGTAGTGGGAGTCCAATGTCACCATGTACTTCAATGTCACTTGGGCACACCCTTTGCAAGCCCATGGAAACGGGAAGCTGGAGGGGTGTGTGTGACTCAAACCCAGGCATCTGAACCTAATACATGACAAGCCTGCATGTGCCCAGCCACAATGCAGCGTATGCCCACAGGAACCACGGAAGCCAACAATGTGTCCCCAAAAAATTGGGAAAAATATAAAAATAAAAAGAAAATCAAAAATGGCCATTAAAGGGCCCGGGGGGGTTGGGGAGGCCACCCAGGAGGTCCGAGGTCAGGGTGCACACCAGAAACCACCTGTGTGGATCCTGGGGAAAAAAAACACCTCCATGGGCTCATGGCCCACACGGCTACCCTATTGTGGGAGTATCACTGCTGTCGCTATTATCACCCTGTGCAGCTGCATCCGGAGGTGGTTGCACTATGGGAGGCAGCCCACGCAAGGCCCTACTCTGTTCCTCCATGGCTGCAAGCATGCGGGTGTGGTAGGTCTCGTTCTGGAGGATGAGGGTGCGGAGGTCCCCATGCAACAACTCACGGGATGCCCGGACCTCCGCCCTCGTTGCTTGCATCTCAGCTGAGAGCGTACGGGTGAGACGCTCCAGCTGCTGTTCAGTCCTTTGGTGTGTTGAAGCCTCTAGCTCAACAAGAGTCGTCCTGAGTTGATGTAGCTCCTGCCTCAGGGCTTCCCTGTGGCCCTGGGACTCTATGGAGATGGCCTCCTGCAGAGTCGCCAGTGCCGCCCGCCTGTCCCTGTTGGACGCCAACATGTCCTCCCTGTGTGACTGGCAGATGGAGTCGGTTGCCTGCTCTAGTCGCTCCATCAGCCTTTCAGGGGGGACAATGCAAGTGGCCACCCTATCCATGGCCTGAGCCATCATTTCGGATGATGCTGCCTGTTGGGTAGCCATACCGTAAATGGATTGCTCCCATACGGTATTGCCAGGTGGCGTACGGCCACCACGCCGGCGGGCACCACACCTGTCTGGGGCAAGGCGGACTGCGCCTTGCTGTGCCGGCACTGCCTGAGGCTGCAGGACTGCATTCCCCCTCTGATCTGCTGGCCCAGGAACAGGATCAGATGTCGCGGAGTGTGACCCTGCATCCGTAACCACCAAAGGCCTAGCTGCCAACACTGACATCCCCATTGAGGGTTCTGACCCTGGTGCAGGTGGGTGGGACAGAACAGATTCCCTCCCTGGAACACTCACCTGCGACGGCACGTAGGTCTCATCATCCGAGTCAACAGCTGAGTACAGCTCGGGGGAGGTGCAGCCAGAGACACCCCTTGAGAGCACGACCTGCAGCACTTGTGGGTTTTCACCCACCAGCACACCACGTCCCTCACTGGTGGTTGGTCGGCCCTCGGACCCCTCCTGGCTCTGCACCATCTCCACAACCCCAGCAGTATCAGGTGCGTCTTCCCCTGCAATGACATAATGACAAAGAAATGGAAACCCGCATTAGCACCATGGCACACAATGAGGGCTGTGAAACAAGAGAACCAGTACTTGATTGACACATGTCCCACATGACTAAGACCCTCCCATGCATGCACCCTCACTGCGTATGAAGGGCAGGCAAATGGCACACACTCATTACACTAAGATGGAAGATGAACACATTTCATGCATGCTGCCTGGCAGTGGCATCACACATTGCCCTGTGATTGCCAGGTGACACACACATGCCATCACACAGATGGCATGTGCCATTGCTTTTGAGTGTAGATGGAGAGGAGGGCAGCACTTATTCATTCTGTCCAGTTCCCACATGCTATAGCTTTTCTAATTCTGACAGGTCTGCTTTATCACCTGGAGCTGCCAGTCCAATATGGTCCAATTGCACAGGGACATGTGTGAACATATGATATCCAGGTAACAAAGTAACTCCACTTTACCATGGCCATGCCATACATGTGACTAGAGGACTGAGGAATGCCTAGTATGAGTGGTGGAATGCATACAATCTGTCTGATTGAACATAGGAAAATAATCAACAATGTAGTGGCAAGGTGACACTTCAAGGCCAACTTGGGTGCTGTTGGGCTAGATGTCTACTGTTGGCAGAAGGGATACTGCAATGGCAAAATGCAGCTGGCCAGGATGTCTTGCATGAAGCACATGGCTGACCCATTCGACTCAGGCGCACACATTCTCACCTGGCACACAAACAGATGCCCTCACACACACACCATGCACATGGATGACACACACATGCATGTGCACTCACCGGACAATGCCTCGTAATCAGGCAGATCTCCCACGCCTTGGATCTGTTCCTCTGTGACGTAGGTCCCAGCGACTGACTCATGTGGAGTGAGTTCCATGTCTTCTACTGGAGACCCACCTCCAGTCACTAGAGTTGCGGCATAACTTGAGGCCAGCTTCTTCTTTGCCCTGCACTTTAGGTCATTCCAGCGCTTGTAGCAATCATTGGCTGTGCGCCTCACGATTCCAAGGGCACTTACGATGTCCGCAATGGTCTGCCAGTGTGCCTGGCGTTGTGCAGGTGTGGTCTTGGATCCTGCAACAATGACCATCTCGTTATCATGTCCGGACACATACTCGACAAGTGCATTCAGTTCCACATCCGTGAAGCTGGGCTTCCTCGACGGACCTGACTGTGTAGCCGTGTCGGGGGCATCAGCCTGTGCCGGATGAGCACTCTTCCTCTTCCGCTTGGAAGGTGGTGGTGATCCTGAGTGTCCTGCGCCGCTCTGGACACTAGGGGCAGGAGCCCTGGTGGGCTCTGTATCAGGTGTGTGGGATTGCACACTCAGCATGGGAGTTGGTGCAGGCATTGGCTCAAGTGTAATGGTGTCATGGGGAATGTCAGCAGAATGGACTAGGACGGACACTGTCCTGGCTGGGTGTGTGAGAGCTGGGGTGGATGGAGCTGCAGCTGCCCCTGCAGCCTCTCCGCCCTGCCTACTTGGGGCAGCAGATGACCTTGCTGCCCCAGATCCACGTGCCATGATAGCATCAACGTGCACCAGCGCACGTGTCGTAGCCCTGCTGACCTGGAAGTCAGCCATGGAGTCAGCCAGGTCTGGTGCCACAATGGGCTGGTCCAACAAGGGCTGAGCATGGATGGTGTCAGCCACTTCAGCCTCAATGGGAGGGGGGGGGATGATGGGTGCCCTTGACTGGTCCTCCACACATGGGGGGACAGGCTCACCCTGCAAGTTACGACCACGTCCCCTACCGGATCCACCACGGCCACCACTTGTGGCTCTTCCACCTTTGCCACCCTTACGGAATCCTCGCCTCCCAGCCATGGCACTGATATTAATGTGCGTATGGGAGTGGCTGTAGACAATTGTCCTGGGCAATTGGGGGTCAAAGGGGTTGGGTACCAGATGGTAATTGTACATTAGTGCTCTAGGACGGCTGATTGTAACCCCTGGGGAAAGATGACGGGTCACGCAACGCACAGGAGGCCCAAAAAAGGGAGATGACGTGCACGCCACCCCTCCTAGACCACGTGTGCAGAAAGAAAAACCTGCACTACGCTGTGGCACCCAGTAACACAAGAATGAACGTATGCGTGTCACACGCAGCCTAGAATGACCTCTGAAGGGGTAGGCTACACAGGGGGCAAGCACAGAAGTTGGATACGTGCGTGACTCACCGTCTGCCAGGTAAAGGAGCGTGGAAAATGAGCGCGTTTGGCTGGCTAAACCCCCGCCAAAAGAAGATGTGTACGCTGTCTGAGAAGACAGGACAACAGTAGAAGGGGACACTGTTTGAGGGAACAGGCCCAGGTAAACCAGTACAAGAGGAATAATAGAGAAAAAGCTGTCAGAGGTAACAGGGAGTACGAACTGGAAACGCCGTGAAGTAAATCGCGTGTGAAACGACAAGAAGTACAGAATTCACCCACTCGCTCTCCACGAAAAGCACGTACAAGGAAATGGTGTTCTACATGTACCTTATATACAGGCCCACACGTACAGCGTCACTTACGCGGCGTGTACGTTCACCAATCACATGCTTTGTCACTCCTGCGTGTAGATCCATTTTCACCAATCACACGCTTTGTCACTTCTGCGTGTAGATCCATTTTCACCAATCACACGCTTTGTCACTTCTGCGTGTAGATCCATTTTCACCAATCACACGCTTTGACACTGGGACGTGTCACGCAACAATTTCCTGCACGTGCAGGTGACTATAGGCGCGCATATGCTGTTGACGGGTTTACGCGCTAAGGGCCTTTCCTCGATTGACACGCTGACGTGGGGGATTTCACTCCCTATCAGGCTGTCCACGCGTTCACTCACGAGAGACCACGCTCCTGGCCAGGAGGCCAAATTACTGCCCCCCAGAGCCCTGAGCACGCTCCCACCTGCCATCTGCTGCTGCCTGACTGCCTGCTGGCCACGTGCCCCACAGTGCTGGTGGGTGGGGGTGTTGGGAGACATGGGTGGGGGCCTGGTGGAGGCTGCACCTGGTGGCGGGGGGGTGGGGGTGGTGGGGGGCATGGGTGGGGGCCTGGTGGAGGCTGCCCCTGGTGGCGGGGGGTTGGGGGTGGTGGGAGGCATGGGTGGGGGCCTGGTGGAGGCTGCCCCTGCACTGCTGGGGGTTGGGGGTGGTGGGAGGCATGGGTGGGGGCCTGGTGGAGGCTGCCCCTGGTGGCGGGAGGGTGGGGGTGGTGGGAGACATGAGTGGGGGCCTGGTGGAGGCTGCCCCTGGTGGCGGGGGGGTGGGGGTGGTGGGGGGCATGGGTGGGGGCCTGGTGGAGGCTGCCCCTGGTGGCGGGGGGGTGGGGGTGGTGGTAGACATGGGTGGGGGCCTGGTGGAGGCTGCCCCTGCACTGCTGGGGGTTGGGGGTGGTGGGAGGCATGGGTGGGGGCCTGGTGGAGGCTGCCCCTGGTGGCGGGGGGGTGGGGGTGGTGGGGGGCATGGGTGGGGGCCTGGTGGAGGCTGCCCCTGGTGGCGGGGGGTTGGGGGTGGTGGGAGGCATGGGTGGGGGCCTGGTGGAGGCTGCCCCTGCACTGCTGGGGGTTGGGGGTGGTGGGAGGCATGGGTGGGGGCCTGGTGGAGGCTGCCCCTGGTGGCGGGAGGGTGGGGGTGGTGGGAGACATGAGTGGGGGCCTGGTGGAGGCTGCCCCTGGTGGCGGGGGGGGTGGGGGTGGTGGGGGGCATGGGTGGGGGCCTGGTGGAGGCTGCCCCTGGTGGCGGGGGGGTGGGGGTGGTGGTAGACATGGGTGGGGGCCTGCTGGAAGGTGCCCCTGACTGCTGGGGGGGTGGGGGTGGTGGTAGACATGGGTGGGTGCCTTCTGGCAGGTGCCCCTGACTGCGGGGGGGGGTGGTGGTGGTGGGAGGCATGAGCAGGTGTGCAGGGTAGTCCCCTGTGGTGTGGGTTGCATGCAGGGAACGTGGAGGGTGTGAATGGAACACCTGTGAGGACCCACCCAGCAGAGCCGCGTGTGAAACTTCCCGCGCACCCCTGTAAATGACGTACCCTAGTTTTTCGCGTGTAGGATTTCACGCGCACCCCTGGAATTCCCGTAGCCTAGCTTTTCGCGTGTGAAACTTCCCGCGCACCCCTGTAATTGACGTACCCTGGCTTTTCGCGTGTGGAACTTCACACGCACCCCTGATATCGACGTGGCCAGGGCAATCGCGTGTGGGACTTCCCCGCACCCCGGGATACACGTACCCAGGGCAATCGCGCGAGTGACTTCTCGCGCAAACCGTTGTACACACACGCGCAAATTTTTGAACAGTGGGTGTCCGTGTTAATGGCGTACACCTTTGCACCTCATTTGTCCTTTGGGGTCACGGTATGGCCCATTGCTGTATGTGGGTGGTATTTGTTGGCGCAGGTTTTGGCGCACTTTCGTTAAGTGCGTCGGGACGCTACCGCCTGCTTACTTGTGGCGTACGTTTTTGGGCCTGTGCGCTGGTTTGATCGAGCGCTGTTTTGCCCTGTTCGAATCCATGAATACGTGTTGCCGGAGAGCGTGTGGGCGTTCCGCGCACTTGCCTCCTGTACTTCCCCGTGCCGCCCACATTCTTCCCCATTCCGAGTGTTGTGCCCCATTTTATTCCCCATTCCGAGTGTCCCGCCCTGTGTTCCGCCTACTTTAGAGCTGTGCGCTGCGCTCGGAGTCATTTAAATATTTACTCTTTCCTTTTTCATCCTTGCTGATGACACTTGTACTGTCCTCGTCTTTCTTTTTATGTGTTCTGTCCTTGTCTTGACACTCATTTAGAATGTGTATATCCTGCAGCTGGTTTTAATAACGGGTATATTGTATAGGGCGGTGGCACACTTCCCTGCTCCTCCACCTTCCCCTTCTCTGTTTCTTTCTGCTTCTCATCATACAATTCTCAAAACCCCAGGATGTCCTGTCTCTTTTTAAGTTTAGCTCCTTTATATGTAGCCACTTAGTATGAGTACATTCTTTCAATAATATCTTTATCGGATGTTTCTTCTATGGGCCTCTCTTTATAACATTTGCCCACTGTGTCGTGCACCTACTCAAAATTGTACTTTGATATTTTATCGTGGTATTGGGGCAACCTCCTACACATACGGTTCAACAGGGCATCCATCCAGTAGGACGCCATTGCCTCCTCCTTACCTTTTTCTTATAAGAATATTCATCTTTCATACTTTCTTCCTTCTCTCCCTAAAATTAAAAACAAAACCTCTTTTTTTGTATTCACTCTTTCTACACACAACCCCACTCACTCAATGTTTAAACTTACCACTTTGCTCGATCGCCCTACTCTTGTCCACTCTGGCCTTCTCCACATGCCCTGCCCTTTCACACCTCACACCTCACACTCAACACTTGCACACAGTGGCCTTCTTCACAGGCCTGCCTTGTTAAATTGTATTAGTATAGAAGTGGCCTTCTGGACAGGCCTACCAGCTTAACAAAAAGCCCTTTATTAATGAGTTAGAAAAAGGTGCAACTTTCCTCCTTACGCAACAATATCAGCAAGTCACGCTACGTAGATTTGCGCTACGTACATGTTAATTTGGCTCAGGCTCTTCTGCCCTTTCCACAGCCACATACACTTTTCACAACACTGAAAAGCGAACTGCTGCTACCAAAAAAATACATGCACGCATATACCCAAATAAGCTCTTCCCCAACAAAAAGAAATGACGCAACTATACCAATTGCCTGCTCTACACGCAACTCTTGTCTAACAAGCTCCGCCACTTACTGCGCAACCCCCTGCACTATTGCAGATGTGCCACCATCTACTTGCTCCCTATTGGAATAGCAGACCTAATAACCAACACAAGCACGGTCAATCACATGCTATGTGCTAATGAACCGCCTGCGGAAGCCTTTTCCGCTAACTAAATGCTCTCATACGTTAAAAACAAAGCAGGATCTTGGGGCCTATATACTGCAATTTATTCTATCACTTTTTAATTATATTTATCTGTGCCTCAGGATGCATGGATTCTTTTTTTATTAAGCTTAACATTTTGCATATATGAGAAAGGGTCCCCTTCCATTTTAGGGTGCTACTCTCTCAGCTGATAAGTGTTTACCTTCATACCGCACTGGACTTGCATTACTTATGGATTCGTAACAAATAGGGTTTGTGGGAGAAGTGACTGTTCTTCGCGTTTGTTTTTTGTTCAGTCTATCCCAAACCTGACATATTGCTCCTGTGACTTATTTGAACATGTTCAGGTCTCCGTTTCCAGTGCAACCAAATCATGCTAGACAGGGGAAGACTCGCTATTGCATGGTCCATTTTGGCCCAAGGTTTGTCAGATCAATTCTTTTGGGACCCAAACACAATCCTTTGCTGCACAGCCTCATGAATAACTTTTAAAGTTTGGTGAGGCCAGACTGCCTTTGCTCCAGGGTGATTGAAGTTTATAGGAAATGCAGTTTTTTTCTCTGCCCATATATAAATGTGAGCATGCTCTTGTTCAACTGGCCAAAAAAGGGTTCGGGACTGGAAGGACTTGGAACAGATACAGAAGTCATGGAAGAACATTCATTTTTAGACATGCAATTCTTCCTATCAATGAAATTTTGTATTGGGACCATCTGGTTTGGTTAGTATGAATCTGGTGCAGGAGAAGTACATAGTTGTCTTAATATAAATTCCCATAGCTCACTGTAATATGAACTCCCACATATCTTATCTTGCCATGAGTATACATAAACAGGGACTGGGAGGACTAGAATGAATGTGATCTTGATTTAGCATTAAGTTGAGAATGTCCGTTTTGTGGAAGTTAACATTAAAGCTTACCACTTGACTGTACTAGGTGTAGCTCTTGGATCAGATTGGGGGCCACGTTTTTGGGTACCAGCAAAATATCTCCTGCAAATATATGTATTGTGCCCCTGAATGGGATTCTGTTAATACCTGGATGATTTGTAAGTTTACTTGCCAGAGGAACAGTGCTGAAAAAGGGATGGCGATAAGAGAAAGACTTGTTTTGTTTCCCTTTTCATCGGAAAGTGATCTGATATGCATCCTTTTATCCTCAAACTGATTGTGGAGTTGAGTTGCAGGTTTTTATTCTAGCAATAAATGTTTCTCCAAACCCAAACTCTGGACTTGTGGAAAAGAGAAAGGACAATTTAACTCAATTGAAGACCTTCTCGGCATCATTGGACAACAGGAAGGCAGACACATGGTTAATATTGTATTATTAAATCAATTCCCCAAGGTCCAATGAGCTGTGTGTGAATACTTACTCCAATATGCAGTCCCAGACCGTATCTCAGCCTTCTTGGGGGGGTTTTGCCTCTTCACGAATGGACTAGTGAATCGTGCATACAACCTGAGTGCAATACAATGCTGCATTAGGATGTTCTTTATCGTCAATCCATCTTAATACAGCATTGTATTGCATTCAGGTTGCATGGACAATTCACTAGTCCTTTCTTGAAGAGGCAAAACCCCCACAAGAGGACCTTTAGGAAATGATTTAACAATTCCATGTAGAAGTCTCTTTTGGGGAAAGTAATGATACCACCCATGTTTCTTCTGCTCCCTCCCCTACCCCGTTTCCTTTTACTGCAGGTGCAGTTGCGATCTCATACCCAGCAGTTGTTTTGGTGCCCACTCTGGTACCATAGGCCCTGAAGAAAGTGGTAGCACTCCTGCATACCACTGAAACCAGTCAGCCAGTGTTTTTGTTCTTAGGGTCTACCCAGCGATCTAGGGATTCACCCTTTATGAACATCTGTGCGTAGAAAATGTTGCACACAGGTCTCTAACTTTTGAGCCTTGTTTTTAGCATGAATTTTAACTTTCTTTGAAGACATAAAACAGGAAAATTAAAAGTAACTATCTTCTCCTGTCTGATCTCCATCACTCTGGGACACAGCACAACATGTCTTGAAAGTGTTTTTAGCCTTGCTTTTTGTTGCCTTATTTAGGTAGGGCAAGCCTCTTTCTGTTGCCCTGACCCTAGATAAGCGGCACACCACCAAGATCTAGGACACGGTCACCACAGGAGGGCACAGTCAGTATGGTTGGAGGGTAACAAAGGTTGTATAAAATGATATGACTGAATTACAATCAGCTAATTTGACCTGTACAGTGTTGTGTGTGATTACATTAGGGTTTTATTATAGGTTAGTTACCCACCCATAGTCCTGTGTTTACCACCAAATTCTGGTGGCCAATAGTCTATCACCATGGTTGGATCTGCTATGGTAGTGTTTTGGCGGGTAAAGGGTAATGCTCTCTTAGCTTTTTGACCCTTACTAGGCCAAGCATGTCCAAGCTTTTTGGGAGGGTTGGTCTTTATAGTCTTCTTTAGTTCCATAAGTTCTTTTAGTAATGCTTCCTCTAAAAGCTGCATCTGTTGTCACCTCTCTGATGATAAGGCTATTATTCCCCTCAGATTGTTACCCTAACGGCATCCCATGCAGCGGCATCACTGGTGTCATGGGGTTAATTGAGGGTAAACAATTCTTCAATGTTGGTATCTATCTATCTATCTATCTATCTATCTATCTATCTATCTATCTATCTATCTATCTATCTATCTATCTATCTATCCATCTATTCAATTTTGATATAGCGCTATACGCCCATGTGCCTCAAAGTGCTCACATAACAATAACAACAAAAAACACAACATTTCAGATGAAGAGGACTGGAATCAGATTAAGATGTATGGTCAATCAGAAAAAGAGCCTTAGCCTGTACCCAGATCAAAAAGATACATGTTTTATTGGTTCTTGAACTGGGCACTCGACACACAGCACTTCAAAATAGAAGGGAGTTGATTCCAAATACTTTGGGCCCAGCCATGGAAGCCATAGCATCCAATTCTTTTCAAAAGGACTCGGGGTTAATGTGTGGGGATATCCTTATTAGAATGAAGAGTACGCCTAAAAGGGACCCTAGAAAATCTGGCTGAGAGACATTCCAGAGCTTCACTTGCCAAGCACTTTTAGACTAGATACGTACCTTTAAACCTGACCCTTTGACTGACAGGTCGCCAGTGTAGTTTCCTACGGGTCTCTGTGACATGGAGCCAATGACCCGTACCAAAAACAGCACAGACAGCTCCATTCTGGATCAGCTGAAGACTCTTAATATTTGCCTGAGATGAACCAACCAACAGGCTATTGCAGTAATCTAGTTTGGTATTGATAATGAATGCCGCAATCATAGTCCTGTCAGGCTCAGAGAGATATGGCCATATCTGCCGCAATAAGAGGATATAATATGAGCAGGAAGTTTTGAGATGTAAAACATGTTTCAAGGATAGGTGGGACTCAAAATAGACCCCAATGTTTTTACTGAATCTGAAACTTTAATGATGTTTTCTGCGATGTAGAAACTGTTATAGGATGAATCTAGCTAGTTTAACTTTATTGGAGTGCCAATAATCAGCAATTCTGTTTTCTTGTTCTTTAGGGCCAGAGAGTTAGTGGCCATCCAGGACTGTATCCAAGACTGTATAGCATCAAAGACTTCATTCACTCTTTCTAGGTATTTACTATAGATGCCCGACAATTTAATCACAATCTGGGTATCATCTGTATAGTTCGCAAAACGTACCCCCAGGGAAGAGAGCAAGACATTAAACAAAAGAGGTGAGAGACAGGAGCCTTGGGGTATGCCGCATATCAAGGAGGCCATTTTGTGATTGTGCATTATCCTTATTCACATAGGCAGTCTTGAGACCAATAAATGATCTAAACCAGCCTGATGGAAGACTGTTGCATCCACCAACCTTGACCAGTCTATCATCCAAGAGGGCATGATCTACTAGATCAAAGGCGGCCGACAAATCAAGAAGAAGTAGCAATGCCGGCCACCCTTGTCAATTGTGTCTGCAATGCTAGATTTAAGATCCAACAAAGCAGTTTCGGTTCTGTGCCTTGCACAGAACCCAGACTGACCAGAGGGGAGGATGTCATTTTGTTCCACAAAATTTTGATATTGATAAAAAGCCAACTTATCCAGTATTTTCAACAAGAATGGAACACTGGTAATGGGCCAAAGTTTCCAGGTTCAATAGTGTCTACGTTCTCCTTCAGCAATGGTGAGATCCAAGCTTCCTTGATGGTGTCAGGAACAGAGGTGTCAGAATATGAGCATTGACAAAAGCAGTCATCTAAGGCGCAAGGGAGCTCAAAACCCTTTAAACAGTGAGGCCGGGAAGCTATCCCCTTTGCACAAAGTTGGTTTCATCTTAAACACAGTGTCCCAGACTTCTTCCTCAGGTACCTCTTGAAAGGAGAAGCTAAGAAGGGGAGAGACATTAGGCGAAGGGACCAGAGACGTCAGTTCATCACATGATTTTAGTAGAGTGAGTTGGTGACTGGGTTGGTCTGCAATACTATACTGGTGCAGTTGCGTTTTCTGAGTGAAACTGTCATTAATCTTCTGACACCATTCATTATCTACCGCTGAATGATGATCCTCTGGGCTACCCTGGTGCTCTTGTCAAACTAGAAACAGTTCCCTGGGCTTGGAGTTAGCTGCTTCATACCTAGCATTAAGCTTAGCTTCCTTAGCCTTCAACAAGATATTTTTGAAGGTCTTCACTGAAGCCTTGTAGGCATCAAGAGATGCATTGGTTGGGTTTTTGCACCAAAGGTGTTCATCTTTCCTTTTAGCTGTCCTAGAAGACAGAACCTCGGGAGAGAATCACAGGTTGAAAGAAGTTAACTTTTTTCAAATAGATTATTTAAACGGTGCTACCAACTCATACGTCTGATTGAGGGTCTTCCTACGGGATGACGTAAAGTTGTTAAGCGACACATCAGTTCCCAAGAAAGGTAAAAATGGGAGAACAGCAGAGGCAAAGATCTTTTGAGTAATCCCTTTTGATTTCCTAATAAGGACAATTTGTTTAGTGGGCAAATGGGATTTTATAATAGCAGAGGAAAGAGGAATCTCAAAGCCAAGGCATAGTGATTTGACCAAGGACAGGTCTGGGGTGTAACAGATGCATTCTCCATATTTATATTCACAATCCAGTCTACAAGGTTTCCACCAGTATGTGTTGCTGCTGTAGAATGTTGTTGAAAGCCAAAAAAGGCTAACGTATGTAGTAAGCACACTGCATCTCGATCCAAAGTGTCATTTGCCCATATATTAAAATCACCCAAAACCAGTAAAGGTGAATGTGGTTTGGAAACACAGCCAAGAAGGGCCACAAATTGTTCCTCAAACAAGGGCGTCACTTGAGGTGGCCTATATAATAACAGGTTGCAAAATGTAGTAACAGGATACATTTTTAGCTCAGCTAACATTGTGAGGCTTGTCAGAAATATACAAATTAAGATTTTTTTTTGAAATTCAGACCAATTTCACCGCCCCTTCCTGTGTCCCGGTCAACATGCAAGATATCATATCCCTCTGAAACTGCCAGTAGTGTAGTGTGTAAAGCAGATTTGTGAAGCCAAGTCTCAGTTATGGCCATAACGTCAGGTTTTGACTCAAATATAAAGTCAGCCACTTCTACTGCATGGCAAACTAGGGAGCGTGTGTTAAGTAGAACACACTTTAAACGTGTTTGTATGGGCGATGAGGAGGATTTTTGACTAACAAAAATATTATCCCCAATGCGTGTTTTATCCTCAGATTGAGTCAAAAGTGCTGCTGTCTCATCCAAGTCAATGGTGATCGGGGATAGGGGACTGGAAAAGGCATATCTTTCAGTTTGGGAACACCGTCCGACGCAAGAGGAACAGGTGAGGCATGAGGAGGAAGAACGTCCTCGTATAAGGCAGCAAATCATACCCTCTGATTCCTTTGTATGGCTGAGAGGAGGTTGAAGCATGTGGACATTCTATTTACAGTCAGGCAGCTGAGCACTGCACACAGCGTAGTGAAAAAGCACACCCAAAGGCTAACACCACCTGAAACCAACTAAACACTAACCGGCACAAACCAGCTTTGATGCGCCAGCACTGACACACCTGACCACGTCAGAAAAAGCCAGAGAGAACTACAAAAGGGCTGGGAAGTGTAGTTTCTACTGCACACTGGTCGAAACGACAAAGCAGTGGTTTTCGGCAATAAAGTACACTTCTTTAAGCACGGTGGACTTAGAAAAGAGTTAGTGAAGTCTACAAACACCGAAAGTAAATGAAAAATTCAATTTAGGTGCTAATATATAAAATAATATTCGATTGGTAAAAAAATGAAGTTCATAAAATTAAATTAAATTCAGTAAACCCAAGATACTATTAAGGCACAGTGAGCACAGATACGGAGTAATGAGAGAGGTACATCCTAAGCAGGCTTTCAGGATGAGGTATTTTATGACGCCTCCGGTGAAAGACCAATCATGTCTTCTGTCTTTGTGGAGTTCAAGGTTGGTCGTTCAGAAGGATAGAGGCATGGTCTGAAATGATTATGTGGCATATATGTGAGCTTTGAGTGAGAACTAAGAGGGAAGAGTTATGAAGAAATAATCTATCCGAGAATAACATTGATCGACAGATGAGAAGAATGTGTATTTTTTTTCATTAGGGTGCATCTCCCTCCAGATGTTTAATACTCCTATATGTTCTATCTTCCTTTTAATACTTTTTTCTGTGAGCCCTTCATCCCCATTAGGAGTGGGAGCATCTGTCTGATTTAGGATCCTATGCTAGATTGGAATTATTTGTGGTGCAACCCGCTTGTAATTAACAGGGTTATGGATGCTTTCCTTCTTCTTATTATTAAAATGTACAATAAAAGAATCAGCCCTGTACTGTTATATGTTATGGAGGCTGGTCCATCCATTAATATAAAAAAATAATTAATGGGATGTAAAGGCATGGAAGGGTCTTCTTGTTCTTTCTTGTTTGACTATTATACAAGTTATACATACTGACCTAGACCTTCTTTCCATGTATTCCAGAACCATGTTATGCTGCCGGATGTTTCTTATTAAAATATGTGATGCTAGTCCAGGAAGGTTGCGAGATCAGATTAAGGTATTAATGGAAAAATAGAAAAGTAACTTATTGAAGATGTATCTAATGAGTTTGAATTATTAATTAATTCAGTCCATCAAATCTTTATGCTCATGATATTAATTATTTTAAAGAGAAGGTTTTGCTTTGGTTTGACATGAAAAGTTTTTTCACCTGAAACATATTCCCTTTTTATTATCAACTATGTGAATCTTGTTCCTAAACCTTTTATATCTCAGTCGTACATCAGGAGGTTTCCTGTGAAACTTTTTTCTAGGCACTTTATGCAATTTCCGTTGAATCTTTTTTCAACTCACAAGATCATAGGAGCAAGAACTGGGCTTATACGTTTTTATTGAATCTTTTTTCAACTCACAAGGTCATTGGAGCAAGAATTGGGCTTATAAGATGTAAATGTATTAGCTGTTCCTGTAATGATTATGCATATGTTGAAACCGTTGTTCATTTGTGTATCAAAAGTACAGCTTTGGGTCATCCGAGATGATATTATTTTTCTAAATTTGTTTGTAATATAGATTTTATTGACGCTGGTTGTCAATGGTCTTGTATGATGTTGAGTAAACAAGTGTCTTTGATTCAGCTGTGGTACGGAGTAGGTTTCTTCTAGATATGTAATTTGCATACATATTCTTACTTGCATTTATTGTATAATGTTTGTGTACTTTTTATTGTACGGTTTGATATAGACCAAATACATAACAAAATGAAAAAAGTAAATCACTACAGACATGACATTTGTAGATTACTATATGCTCATTCAAACACTTTAATTTGGCTTCCCAGAAAAATCAAAACATAGCTTCCTTTCTCCATTGCAAAAGAACAAAACAGATATTTGTATCTGATAACAGATACTGTTGTTAATCACTTGTTTGACATTTCAGTGGCACTGGGGAATATGTGTTTACAACTAAATCACATACATTGTAGGTAAAAAAAATGGTTTCAACTGACTTGTGTGGAATGCAACAGAGATATACTGCATGCATTTGATGTTTATATTTATTTAGATTTAATCCCTACAAAGTATAAACCGGTTTTACTCTGGAGAATTTGTACGGTGAGCGACACTCAGTCTGCAGGCAGATTGACACTGTACTATAGAACAAATATATTCCACTGGCGTAACGTTCACGATTAGTTACTGAAAAAAACATGAGTTTGAAATGACATGCCTGTGACCATAATTCTAAAGTATTCTGTTCTACAGCTCCCAATGGGAAAAAGGTTAGTACTCCTCACTTTGGATGGACAAACACTGATCTTAAATCAAGCTAACTTTATTATGATGAAAGATGCCCTTATTAGGCCACACAGAGCAGACAGTGCTAATGCAGTAGTTGTATAGTCGGTTTTATTATTATGCAATAGTTCATAAACATCTTTCACAAACATATCTTATGCATGAACACAATCTATAAAAAGGAAATGTAAATACAAAAATGAATACATGGTTTAAGACAATTTAAGAAAATCTAAGAACTTTTGCTACAGCCTAAGTGTAAATTCTTAGTTGGATAGTTTATTCAAGATGAACATGAAGATTAAGCAGCTAATTGATTAGACTTATAATGACACCATTATAGAACCGTTCATTAAGAGTTTCCGAAAACTAGCCTGCACTCAAATAAGTTGAATTAAAAACGAATTGACAAAATGTTTTGTCTAACATCAAGAGTTGCAGGACAATAAATAAGAAGATGCTTTAAAGATTCCACATTCAGGGGAGCAGTGCCGACAGACCGTACATTTCCTGTAGATGCCTCTACTGGGAAACCATTTCTCCAACAAACTGAAGTTGCAGCGCATTTACATTTTGCTGAGTTTGTGGTTCGGAAAGCACCTCAAATACATCGGGTGAGAGGAGAAGTGGCAGTTATTTTTTGCATAAAGTTATATTTCTCAATGGCATCTTAGTCACTAGACCATTCCACTAGGCTCAGTCTTTTATATATATGCACGGAGGCTGTGTCAGCTACTGCCCACTTCCTGCAGCCGATTGTCACAGCTCTGAATACATTGGCCCTCATTACAAGCTGTGAGCAAAGGGATACCGGGCACCGGTAATGACACTGGTGCCAGTAATCCCTTTGCGCCCTATTCCGAGGCCCCTTTGCGGGTCCTTCCTTAACGCCTGGTTTTAGCAGGCGTTAAGGACGGGACCCGCAAAGGGATACCGGGGTCAATAACGGAACCGCAATTTACGGTACCGTTATTGCCGCCTTCCCCCTTCCCATTGAGCCCTATGGGGGCTCGAATGGGAATGGGGAATGGCTTTTCAAATGGGGATTTACAGTCCTACAACGGTCGGATTAGACCGGTAAGTCTCCATACCACCAAGTCGGTGGCGGCACCAGTATTGGTGCTAGTCATGGCGCTTAGTAGGTTTATTCCAGAGTAGAACCAGTAAACACAGTCAAAAGCAGCTGTAAAATCGATGCAGGCCAGAAAAACTGTGCATTATTTTTAGTCTAGGCCGAGGTCTGTAATATTCGAAGGATCAGGCCATTAAGTGAACACCTTATATTTTCCCTGCAACCCGATTGAAAAGGTATTGGACAGCCAATTGACTTACCCTACTTTCAATATCATCAAGCTGAAGTGATGCAAATATTTTGGATGAAGCTTTCAACAGGGCAATCGGACCATAGCTGGCAGGGTTGGAAAGGTTGCCCTTCTTAAAAATATGTACCATGAAAGAGGAAGACCGGGTGTTAGGCATACACACCAACTTTTTTCACAAATGAGCAAAATAGCGTCTCAGACCAAAGAGAAGAAATGGCCTTCAAAACTAAGATGGGCAGACAGTTGGGACCCATATTCCTTGAACGTTTTAACTTTTTAATCTTGGATATGACGTTTTCCTTAAAAAAGTGCCTAGGGAGTCTAACTGAAAAGTGGGTCTGGTGAACTTAAGATTTCCAAAAATACCCATGAAGTGCTCATTCCACCTTGATTCTGCGATAATATTTAAGGGTAGAACTATCATAGATTAATCTATGTTGCTGATCAAATTCCAAAATAAGGTTGGGGGTGAAGCATCACATTCAACACACAATGGCTATTGCAAACTGCCATTACAGTTTCTCAGTGCTTAATCCAGTTATTATAATGCTGCTCATATTTCGTAATAGAGCATATATTTAGTGCCATAGGGAGATTAGTGTTAGAAGAAAGTGCTCTAATAGTTCATTGTAAGGCCTTTTTTTAAGAGTCTCCTCAAGATCAAAGGAATGTGGTCTAGCCAGCGAAGATCTGTTTTTGGGGTGCAAACATGCTGGTAAAGGCAGTTCAATTTTTTATTTTTAGATTGGTAAAGACTGGGCCAACCAATGTTCTCTCATTACGGATTGTAACTTAAGAAGAGAGTAATGAATTAAGAAGACTACTACATGTTAAAATAGATGAGCCAAACCAAATTATCTTATTTTCATTTGAACGTACTCCATCAGACCCCCAGAAAGGGGGAAATACCTCAAAGGAGCATGAATGGATAAAATTAGAGTGACATGATCACTCATCTCGATTACTAATGAATTTATTGATGTTAATAACACTTCAGAAACAAAAATATAATCAACAGTAGATTCCCTGATCCCATTTCTCCAAGTACAGTGGTCCAGGATGTCCTCCAAAGTGTTGCCATTAAATAAGTGAAAGTTCCAGTGGGACATGAACTCTACCCAACGTATGGCCTTTCTTTTAGAAGTAGAGCCTGTGGGGAGCCTTTTACATAATTCAGAATTGGAGCGATTGGGACAGAAACAATTCAGGTCCCCAATAATTATGATAAGAGAGGGCCAAAAGAACAATGTCAGGTATCAAATAAACCATCCAGACCCTCAATAAGCTCTAATTGATGGTTTTAACTGGGTTCCAATAGACATTGACAAGTAATGGATTAGTGATACCTCCACCAGATGTTGAAGGTCAAGATGCTACAGCTGCCAAGATGCTATCACAGTTCATGTCACATTTCAGAGCCGAGACCTAGGCAGGAATTTATATTTTACACCAATTAATAAACCCCCAGAAATATGACCACATGGACATTTATTTGCCTTTTTTAAGGATATAAAATCCCCATCCAAAGAACTTCTTCTTAAAGCCACACCTGCTGCAAAGAAAAGATATCAATATTGCTTAAATCAAGAGTGTCAGTATATGCATTAATGAAACTGGCATTGCCTCTAGGGTTCCATGAGATGATGCTAGCAAAAGGGTCCTAAAGGTTACACAACCTGTTAGTACTCATAGAAAACAATGCTAGAAATGCAGCCAGCTAAGGCCAACCTCACTAACACAGTTTTTCCCCTTTTTCTTCGAGATTAGGGGAACTTGCCTCTTGCTTCCCACTGCTAGAAAATATTTAATTTCATCCAATTCCTCTGATGAAGTAGTGACATTATAGCAGGCAACCACTTAATTGACTGTGGAGGTCTCCAAGGGAGAAAAGCATCAAGGCTGTCTTGCAAAAGGAAATGCATCAAACCCCAAGCCCAGAAATGTTCCAATTCTCTTAGAATAAGGTTATAAATGAGTTTAGAATGAAGATGGTGTACTTTGAAATCTGTATGCTGGTTCTCTAAGAATTTGTCGATTGTCAGATGAAACAATTGGGCATAGCAGTGGAATGTCTTCAAAAAGCAATAAGAGAGCTGATCTATTAAAAACAATGTATCTTTAAAAATGCTCTCAATTCCAATCGAATGAGAGTCTTCAAGCATGGGTCGAGGATTATATGGGCCCCTTGAAACCAAAACACTCATAGAGGGAACATTGTTAGGCAGAGTTGAGTTCTTTTGAAAAGTGGAAAATATGTTTGAACATTAGGCCCTGTGTGTGTGGTTTGGAGTCAAGATAGAGTCTGAAGAAGACCCGGTTACGTGTGACTAATTCACAGGCACCTCCAGACAATTGCTCAATAGTGGGTGTTTACAGAAACATCTATAGCTGTCTTGTGCAAAGAAATGACTTCTGAAGAACATCTGTAATTTTTGGGATTTTCAAAAAGGAAGAATAGAGGATTGGTTTGATTAGACTTCTTAGTTAACAAAAGTGGAATTGCCCTTTTTTAAGCTGATTTTTTAGATTTCTTTCCTCATTGGTTTTGGAGTGACCTGTGGTACTTCCTCATGGGAGGAAGGGGGTGGTTATGGAAGAAACCCAAGGTAAATACATTTGTGAGGATAAGTCTAAGTTCAGGGAACGGAAAAGTGTCCTTGAGTACCTTGTTTTGTGGGTCTGAGTTGGTCCAGTCTTCTTAGATGAATTCCTTTTCTTTAAAGGCAGACACATGCCCTTGTTATTATTAGGACTATAGTAAAAATAGGCCATCCCTCCCTGTCAACAGAGATGGGTATATATTTTGTGCAAATACAAACAGTGAGTTCAGCTCTAAACATAGATAGAAAAGCTATTTTTACGGCCAACACTGCGTTCTTGCAAACAAATATTGCATTGGCATTAAATAAACATTGAGAACATTTATTCACATTTAATAATTTCTTTTAATCAGTCGAGGATTTTTTCCAAACTGATCCCCATAGACCTGTTGGCTAATGAATTAAACATCTTCTTTAAACAAAAGATTGAAGCTACCCAACAGGATATTGATCAGAAAGTATCTAAAATAGACATGAAAATTGCAGAAATCGACATAATGGGAGCTCCTTTTCATTTTGAAAAAGTAACCTCTGACACTTCTATTGAGCTTCTGCATACCCTTAAACCAACTATTCATGAAGCTGATGGAATTCCAGCATGTATAGCTAAGAATAATGCTGCATGCCTGATGGATATTGTGACAGAATGTGTTACCTTTTCACTAAATGAGGATGAGGTGTTTATCCCTACAACACTAAAACAAAGCCATCCCGACACCTTTACTGAAAAAAACATCCCATGACCCTGAAATACTGCAAAATTACCATCCCAATGCAGGTTTTCTGTGGCCGGCTTAGGTGTTATAAAGAGTAGCAGCCTCGCAGCTACAGGCCCATATAGATGAGCATAGCATTTTGGACGCCTATCAGTCTGGGTTCAGACCACTGCATGGGACAAAGACAGCATTGATTGCTGTGTGGGATAATTGTGATGAATCAAAGGTTATCATCCAAGAAACCCTGACCTGGACCCCTTCTTATGTGACCAGGGAAAGGCTGCTGCTACCTGATTCTGGCCCTGGGGGCGGAATTATACAGGAGGATCACTGAGAGGAGGTTCAGGTTAGGAAGAATGGGAGAAAACCCTGAATAATTTCCCTTATGATCATATTATTTTGATGGCTTATTGTGGAGTTGAAAATCCTGAGATTAAAACAACTAAGAACAGTATGCTCTTAGTACTGATACGAGGAAGAGGGATGCACATTTACTAAACCGTAGTGAGCAGTTCAGTTGCTGTAACAACCCACACCTGAATGGGACCTTTAAACTTTTAAAGGCCCTCCAGATGCAGTTTGATCGGAAGTTGAAGTGGGAGCAGTGTGAGCAGCAGAAGCGGCAGCAGAAGGAATCAGATGCTGGGACAGAGATGTTGCCGGAAGTGGGATGCTGTGCAGAGCAAGCGGCAAAGGTGTGAATCCCAGACAGATGCAGAGGACGCGCAGTGGGAAGCAGTGAGGAGGCTGACTGTCCAGCAGAGAGAGAAGCTCTCTATGTCTTGCATCGAGCTTCGGTGGGAAGCTTTCATGGAGTGCAATGGGTGCTCTGGTGACAGTCAGTGTGAGGAAAGGAAAGCAGTGTGGAACTGTCAAATATTGGTGAGGGCCCGACGTGTATAGAAGTTGAAGCAGCATGACTACAGGAGTGGCCAGCATATACCAGTGAGTTGGCCTGTTAGAGGTAACCCCAGAGCACTCCAAAGTAGAATGTTGGACACACATATATTTTTTGAATGCCGAACATTTGATTCAAAGTAAGCAGAAGAGAATCGTAATCTACATTGCCAAAGACAAGAGGGGGCAATACCTGAGAGAAGCACAAATAACCTTTCACAACTGAGAGGTTAAATGAAAGAATAATATAACCCACATTACCAAGTCCCAAAGGACATAGTGCAAGTGAAGAAGAGATATTACTTGTCTAAATAGATAGATCCAATGAAGAAACATTATAACCCAGATGACCAACAGTTAAACTGTTATATAAAAAGTAATCAGAAGTGGTAGGAGAAAGGCCCTCCTTGTAGAAAGGATCAAGGGGGAGAGAAATATAACCGGCATTGCCTACGGCAAACAGACCATATAGGAAACATTGTTCTTTTGTACAATAAACATGTAAAAGACAATTAGAATTTAGTCCTGGCAGGTGAGTGGACCAGGAAGAAGGTGATTTGAAGTACTGAAAAGTGGTAGAATGTTGTGGAAATGGAGTGACAATTCCACCTATGTGGTTTTGATGAACTGTTGTATAAACCATCCTGACAAACTGACTTTATGCATGAAGAAGAAATTTGAAATAATAAGAAGTGGAGAACATTACATTAACAATTGAGGAGAGAACCCTTTTGAATTTATCAAGCAAAGATTGGGGAAGTTGTGTTAATTGTTTTCAAGATAACACACTTTTGGTTGGAACTGAATTAGTAAACCTAGCTAAGAGAAATTTTTGATATTATTTATTCAATTTAGCTAAGAAAATTTAACTTTGAGCTTGGAACATCCTACGTTGATCTATATGAACAGCCTCCAACCCGGATTACAAGGCATCTTATTTATTGTGTTTCTGAATGTATGTGTTATTATGTAAAGATCACATTGCCAGATATTCCCTGTATATGTTGTTGTATGCATATTAGTGTGAGAGAAAGATACTTTTGGACATTAGGTCATTTTCGTTAAGCTTTAGTTGGTTAGGTATAGAAACCTTTGTTAGGTTAGGGAAAGATAGGCATTCATCTTCCCTTTTGTTATTTGATCAAATGGCTTCATGTGAGAAAACTCTATCTGCTTGTGCACCTCGCATTTCTGACCCCTCACATGATATTCTGAACAATGCAGATGAGGGAGACTTAACATTGTTGATTATGCCAAACCTCTCTGCTGCGTTTGACACAATAGATTTTAATATTCTGTTATAAAGACTGGCTAATGTGGCTGAGTATCTAATAAAGCTGGTTTTCCTCTTTCCTGACTGATCACCATCAACATGTCAAATTGGGAAATGTCATATCTATGGACTTCCAGGTTTCCTGTAGAGTACCTCAAGGATCTTCCTTTTCCCCGACCTCTCCTTTCCCCAATTGTTTTAAATATTTATATACAACCCCTGCTGAAGATCCTTTTCAAGTTGAATCTGTCCCATCATTCATAGGCAGATGATACCCAGCTATACATGCAGATTACAGACCTGCTGGCACCATTACATAACTGTACAGCTGAGATTGCCCAGTGGATGACACTGAATAGACTGCAACTCAATCTTACTAAAATGGAAATCATATTGTTATACCCAAAGAATGTTATAAACAAACCAAAGGCAGTAGACTCACCACCCCACATGTTTGCTCTACCATCCATCTATACTTCCTAGGTCAATAATCTGGGCTTCTACTGGCAGTCCTATCTGGGCTGTAACTCTCTAACACCACTGATCTATATATTATGCTCTTAAACTTTTACAGCCAGCCTTTTCATACTTGCCCTACACAAGTAGTTGGTTCCCTTGTGAATTCTAAGCTGGGCTATGTAAATGCCACCTTAACAGGCATTCCTCAATATCAGATTCAACAACTGCAAGTAGTCCAAAATGCAAATCACAGGACTGGATGGCAATAAGCCAACACATTGATTTTAAAGTCCTTTGCCTAAAGTTTAAATTTGTAAAAGACTAGCCCCCTATTATCTTGCAAACAGGATCTCTCGTATCATCCCATGAGATCCCTTAGATCTGAAGATAAAAACGTGTTAAAATACCCTCATCCCATTAGCATCAAAGAGGGACCAGGGAGTTCTCTGTCAATGGACCTAATTTATGGAACTCATTGCCACAGAAACTAAGGAATATCTCCTCCATTGTGAAGTTTCAGAAAGCATTAAAAGCCCACCTTTTCCAATAATCTACTTATGCATATTGATCTGTATCTGTGTTACTTCTCCCTTTTAAGATCTGGGCTCAAATGCAGTTAAGTCTGCCCAGCACGTGATACAAATACCAACATACAATAAAATCTACAATACTAAATAGACGGTAGTGGAGACGTGTAGGCAATTGATTGTTTAGGCTGCCACAATTCCTCACATTTCAAGATATCCAGCAGAGGTCTAGAATGATGTTCCAATGTGTTGCAGATGACATTGTATAATCAAACAATTATAACAAAGTAAACATGGCCGAGAGAGGGGGATGGTTTAATGTTTAGGGCATGAGGAACAAGGCTGGCTCCCCTGACCAGTTTGCAGCGAACAAGAGAGGGAGTGATCAGACACTCCCAAAGTAAAGCCTTGATTTTTGTGTTTCAAAATCGCATCCAATACAATACTATTGGTTCATGGGTAACTGTTGAAAAGATAAGGGGTCCAATGTATAGAGTCTGAAATGTGGATAGACCATCCCATTGATGCAGAATTTTCCAAGCTGTGGCTCAGAAGGAGAAATACATGTTCTACTACTGCAATGGTGGTCTGCCCTCTTGCTTGTAGTAAGAACATCAGCCTCTAGGTCAGCAATGATGGTAGGATGAGATGGCTGTGGAGTGGGGACCGGTGCATTGTTCAATGCTGGGGGGGCATGCTGTTTTTCTTTTCCCTGGGGACCTTGGAATGATGGTAGATAGAAAAGTGTTTAATGGCAGTAAAGCTGAATCAGAAGGTGAAATGGGGCCTTTTTGAGATACAACTGAATGTTTAGGCCATCCTCTCTGTAGATTGTATCTAGGGGAGCTAGAGTTTGGCATACTCTAACTGTGAATAAAAAGGCACTCGCTGCTTTATTTGTCAATACTTGGCGAGTAGTTCAAGTTAGCTCAATTACCCGTGGATGCTGTTGGATGTAGGTGATATTAGCTAAGCAGAGATGAGTGGAGCCAACGTTCCAGACTGCCGACTGCAATCACCTTGGCTATGGGTTTGCACACAGGCTCCGCGCTAGTGCAAGCCTTTTAAAATATTGTCCAATGAATGGAGGCAGGTGGGGTCCCAGACACCAAGCGCGGATCCACTCAGAAAGAGCAACGGTTCCTGCTAGCTGTATTCCCCTTTGCTACGGCTTCGTGCAAATTTGAGTTAACCCAAGTCTACCACTTCCACAATGCATTAGATGTTAAAAGAAAGCCTGGGTTCTGGAAAGCTGGCAGATGGAGCAGAACAGCAGGTTATCAATCAGTGTCCTTCAGTGTCCCCCTTTCAAGCCATCCCTCCCGGTGGTGGCTAACCTATAAGCAGAGTGATTGCCTCCAAGTAGTATGTGTCTAGAAAAGGAGGCAATCACAGCCACACACCATTTTACTCCATGGACTTCATGTAATGCAGAGAGGTGGAGCACGGGCAATGTCCAATTTTTCAATGTTCAGTGAATTTGATGATATTACGTGTCAATTGACCCCTCGGGATACAAACAGAGTAACAGCAACCACTTGACATGCATATTTACTTAATAAATAAGTATGAACATTACATTGGCACTGATGAAAATCATTTTAAACAGTAGTGTTTTTGGCTGAGGGTTCCACTGACTATATGGCAAGAGTGATACTAGAGTATGCACTGACGGATAGAGGCACATGTGCTAAAAGGAGGTTGATGAGTCAAAGTCTTCGCAAGCTGCTTCCAATGGGATCAAGGATAACATCTTCCCTTCCCTTTGTACTGTGATGGAGGTTCATCCATAGAGGGGATCTCCCTGGGTTTAGAAGTGTCAGGCGCTTAAGCAAATGCATATGATATGAAATTCAAATCTGCCAAACAGTCTCATTTTCATACAACACTCATTTAGAAAACTTATATTGGTGGGTTTTTACGGAGATGAGCCTGCCAGTCATTGGGTGCATAATTAAACTGGCCAACATCTGTACATATCTCTATATTCAATGAAAAAACTTTGTTAAAGGGACGTTATGGTTAAGTTGTGCTACTAAAATCCTATGAAATTCAGTGAAAAAACTTTGTTAAAGGGACGTTATGGTTCCAAGTAAAACCGAAAACCCCCTGAAATTCACCAGTTATGGTAAGCTAAGCAACCATAACTCACGCCACCACCGTGCACTGCTAAGACTAAAACCCAGGACATGACATTGCCTAGGTATTTATTAGTGCAACTTAACCATAAGGTCCCCTTAACAAAGTTTTTTCATTGAATTTCATAGGTATTTATTAGTGCAACTTAACGATAACGTACCCTTAACAAACCGTTTTCATTGAATTTCATAGGTTTTTATGAGTCCAACTTAACCATAACGTCCCCTTAACAAAGTTTGTTCATTGAATTTCATAGGTTTTAAGTAGTGCAACTTAACCATAACGTCCCTTTAACAACGTTTTTTCACTGAATTTCATAGGTTTTTATTATTGCATCTTAACCATAACGTCCCCGTAACAAAGTTTTTTCATTGAATTTCATAGGTTTTTATTTGTGCAACTTAATATAACTTCATTGCGGACCTTCCGGACAGTGCCACAAGACTTTATGCTGGCGTGCGGCATGATGATGTGTCAGAGAACCTGTCCACACTTCACGATAAAATCCGTGCTTCGCAGACTGTTCGGAATTGTATTTTCTACTGATCTAGGAACTTTCAACTTCAAAATTTCACTTGCACAGCTCCAACACCTATTCCTACTCATCCATTAAGAATCTAGTACAGAGTACATACTTTTAGCAAAACTGCTATTAATCTTAAAATGGTATCAGCAAATCCCATCCCTCCTCCCAAGAGACACCACCACTGCTGTAATCAAAGCGCATGAGAAACACTGCCCCCTACCTTAGAAATAGCACACGTACAACATTTTCCCCTGTCCACCTGCCCCTCCATATTAGTGTTTGGTGCCTCTTCCCTCATTTACCTCCCCACCTTTTGTTCTAAGCTCTCCTGCCAAAAAAAAAAACATCCAAAAACAATAAAATAAATGTTTCTTTAGGAAACACCTTTCACAGTTAAAAAATAGAACTAAAAAGAAAACTTATAGACTCCATCTACTTGATATTTCTCAGTAAAGAACATAGACTAAATAAGATTTTCCAACCTATCCATTTGCATTTTGTGTTATGCTAATGGCGATATTGTGGCGTTTATCCCCCGTTCCAGGGATGGAACGGTGGCAGCAGGCCTGGCAGCGCAAGTTATCAGCCCAAGCGAAGCGAGGTTGGATAACGAGGTCTCTGAACCATTATCCCCCCATTCCAGCCCCTGTAATGGGGGATGAAGGCCATTAGCACCCTAGGTTCCCAAAGTGGGAACCCAGACCATGGAAAGGGAAGGCGGGGTTCTGTACATGGCCCCTCTTTGCGTCCCACGGCAGCCTGCAGAAGGCGAAAAGATATTACCACAAGCACATTTTTCTCTTCCCTTTCAAACCTATCCCAATTTCGAATAACTTTACCACAAAGCCAGTCCCAGGTGGACATGGCCACTTTAACCCCATGTGTTGTCCCTCATGGTCATGGCCAGTAGCCTGATTGTCCGGATCATCACCTTATAGCATGACCCTGACAATCTGGCCACTGCCCATGGCCACAGGATACACCTCAGTCACCAAAGGAAAATCACTATTTTTGTACCTACATTATGACACTTGTCAGAAAAAACAAAATCCATTCAAACTTTACAAAAACATTCATATCTAGATCGATAATCTTTTTGAAAACCTTTGCGTAGATTTGTCAAATGGCACAACATTTATAGGCCTTTACAATATTTTGGGACCCCCCTCTAATTTTGCCCCCTCTTGACAAAATCCCACCAAACTTCGCAAAAACATTTATATCTAGATCTACTATCAGTTTGCCAAAATAAGTGTAGATTTGTCAAATTGCACCTCATTTATAAACCTTTGCATTATATAGGAACCCCTCCTCTAATTTTGCCCCCTTTACAAAATCCCACCAAACTTCGCAAAAAATATTAGTATCTAGTTATACTATCAGTTTGCCAAATTAAGTGCACATTCATCAAATGGCACCTCATTTATAAGCCTGTACATTATTTTGAGACCCCCCTCTAATTTTTCCCCCTCTTGACAGAATCCCACCAAACTGTGCAACCCATTCTTAATCAGGACGGGAGTATAATTGCAAAATTTCATGTGGTTTCATTGAGTGGTGCCAAAGTTATATGCCATCCAAAAACTGCCCCCAAACCTCCGAAGTATCCGCGAACTTTCACAGGACTGTTTGCGAACATCCAAACTGTTTGCGGACTTTCGCAACAAAAAACACCCGTTTTTTGCTTCTTGCAGCCATATTCCATCCCATCCTCATCACCCTTCACCTCCCCAGAGATTATTTGATAAATTTGACAAGTGCAATGTTTTGTTTTTTATATGTTTTTACCACGATGTCTGCGGACAGTGACCAATGTCTGTGAATCCAAGATGGCGGGCGTTTTCAAAAATCTGACGCACCTCATGCTTCACGCCAACCAATCAGTGAACACGTTGTGTGTCCACAGACATGACGCAAGTCTATTAGCCAATCGGTGTCCTGTCTACTGAGCGAACAGTGAAGTGTGTCCACTGAGTGGACATAGATATCACACTTTTTTGCCTTACGTTTTGGTCGTTTAAAAAAAAAAAACTACTGGATGGATTTACACCAAATTAACAAAAGCACGCTTTCGCGACCAAGTTGCTGCTCCTGCGGCAAATTTGGTGAAAATCCATCCAGTGGTTTGGGCTGTAGGCGTGAGCAACGTTTTTTCCCATAATGTCTATGGGAAAAAAATACATTTTGGGACCCCCCTATAACTTTGTCCCCCCTTTGACCAAACCTCACCATACTTTGCAACAAAAAAAAAACAGAGTGGGCTATCTACTTTTTTTGCAAAGTTGTAAGCCGCCCAAAAAGTGCTCTTCGTATGGGTTTAGCAGCTTAACCATAACTACATGGCCGCTACTGCATGGAATAACCCCAAAGCAAGCACTGATCGCAAGTTTATGCTTTGTGCCCAAGTTGTTTTGTATCTGGTCCAAATCCGTTGAAACAGGTTGGGTGTGCGCTTTGGCAAAAATGTACCTTGTCTGTCTGTAGGAAAATGAATGGGAAGTAGGCCGCAACTTTGGAGAAAAAAAATGTTGTTGTCTTAATGCAGTATGGGGGGGGGCTGAGTCCTTATTCACTTTAGAAATTTCTGTCAAATACGTTACACTAATCAAAAGTTATTAACAATAGAATTTTAAGGGGATCCTATGGGAGTCTGACTCACCTTGGATATAGGAGAGCTATTGCCACCCTTTAATAAATATATATATATATATTACACAGACTACGGTAGCAGCCGTGTATTTTTGGTTAAGTTGCTCAACTCATAGGAAGGGCAGTTTTTGGATGGTTTATAACTTTGGCGCTGTTTGACGAATTCTCACCAAACTTTGGAAAAAAAGTATATGGCCCACTTGGAATGATTTTGCAAAGTATGGTGTGGTGTCATCCAGGGGGGTAAAGTTAATGTCATCGGCTGCCGCTTCTGGAGCTTGTGGATGAAATGGTGTGTAAGGCCCCATTAATGTGCCACCATGTTCTTTGCGAATTAATCGGTCTAGTTCTTTTTCAACATGGTGCCTGCCACTTTTCATTTATTCTGACCGCATCATTCACTCGGTGCATTGCAATCCTACGCTCACTCTCTTTGGCTAAAACGCTGTTTTTTTGTTTGCTTCCATGCGACTGCTCACTCCTCCATGGCATTTTCACTCCTCGATCGTGCCATGCTCCTATCCCTCCTGCATCCTGCTCCTTACCTATTCTCCCTGGCTGTGTCTTTCTCAGAATGTATTTTTGTACTTACCTCCTGCAGTCCACCTTACCTTATTGTTTCTTCTTGACTGTGACCCTCTTGGAACCCGCTGTTGTCCTTACCTGCAGTCCTTATAACTTGACTGTCTCCCTTGTTGTGTACCCATTGGACCTTTCATTGGACCGGGTGTCTTTTCATGTGCAGTACACGTCTCTCTGTGTTCACCTCAGCTGGCCTATTCGGTCTAGACTTGTTATGGCATTTCATTTTCCTACCATCACACTTCTGGATACAATACTTTACCAGGACTGCTGCAACTGTTTTTACAAGGAAGAAACATATTGGATTGAAGGTGTTTTTGACACCCTGGGCTTTTTCCCTTCAACTGGTATTTTTGGGAAGGAGTCTTGTGCCGTTGCTGGGTGGACAGCTGGCATAGTGGCTTCTCCCCGAGTACGACCATACCTCTGTGGACAGACGATCTTCAAGAAAGAAAGGAACATCTTCACCGAAGGAAGAATCTCCTAGCCCTTCCAGCTACGAAGATTCAGGTGAGGAAGACTCTTCCATTGGTGACCGTTTGCAATGCCAACAAACTACGACGACTATAGCTACTGCTGAACAGGTACAGGAACTTCTGGCTGCGGCACAAGGCTTATCCCTGGAGGTACAAGGCCTGAAATCAGAAGATGCAGTTCTCAGGCAGATGGTATCTGCTAGAGAGGACCGCTCTATGGACCTCCCACCTATGCCTCAGGAAAAGACTATGGATTGCCTAAAAAGATCAAGGCATTAATTGACGCTTGCATAGTTCACTTCACCTTCCTCCCTTCCACCTATGCCACGGATCAGGCACGTGTGCGATTCATGGTTTCTAATATGACTGGACAAGCTCTAGCATGGGCCACCCCATTGGTCACATCCTCCAATCCGGTATTGCAGGACTATGGGGCTTTCTTAGCCCTTCTTAAACTGACGTTTGAATGTCCTGTAGTGGTTTTATTCAGCTGTCGAGACACTTTTGGACATCTGTCAGGGTTCCTCTGTCCTAATGAGTTACATGACTAATTTTAAGTGTGTAGGCATTGAAGAAGGATGGCCAGAGGAGGCTAAATGTTCTATCTTTCGAAGGGGGCTACAGGAAAACCTGAAGGATAGACTTGCTCATATTGCTCGCCCTTCTTCCCTATCAGATTTAATATCACTAGTGCTTCAGATTGATTACTTCCTACAGGAAAGAAGATCGGAATGGAAAAGACTGCAAGGGAAGCACAACCTCCCCTCCCATCTTGGCACTATTCCTTCTGTATCTAGTGAAATTCCCAAGGAGGAACCCATGCAGATCGGATCGGCAAGAGGACCGTTATCTCCCTCGGAAAGGAAACTAAGAAAAGACTGTGGTCTTTGTATGTATTGTTGGGCTGAGAGTCATCTGCCCCGTGACTGTCCAGAATTACCAAAGATGAGAACGATAAACAGACCCCTACCTTAGAATGGAGCACCATCTGGGAATACAGGGAAGGTCCAGTGATTGCCACCTACTCCTACTCTGCACAATCCAATTCTCATTTGTTAGTTGTCTGCTTACAACTAGAAGTAACCGGGAAGAAGATTGAAGCCTTGGCTTTGATTGATAGTGGAGCGGGGGGCAACTTTATGGATATTATTTGGGCTAAGAATGAAGGAATACCTCAACAAGAGCACATAGAAAACAACCTGTGGAAGGGGTTGATGGTTACCCGCTTAGTTCAGGCCTTTTACAGATATCAATTTTTGCCCATCGGGAGACCCTCTCGTTGGCTCCCATCAGAGCTGCCCACTTTCCACTGATACTAGGTATTCCTTGGCTAAGGAAGCATAATACCCACACTTTAGACGTAATTACACTCAATGGTTAAAGAACACTGACCAATAACTGACCTGGCTTTGTAAACTTTGTAAATATGTATAACTTCATACTGTATCTCACTGTTTCCATTGTTTCTGTAATAACCGTGTACACCCTGTAAAGTAATGTACAGTACTGTAACTAAGCTGAGAATAACCTTGCTGCTCCTGCGCCCACATACCCTCGGGTCTGGTGCACAATATAAATGAATAAACAAACAAACAATAATGCCCATATCAATTGGAACGAAAATAGCCACAGTTTTTGTTCCGAATATTGTTCCACACTTTGCCTTCCCACTTCTGTGGAAAAACCAACTACTGCTGAATGCAAAATCTCTTGGTCATCTATTGCAGAAGTAAATTGCATACCTATCCATTAACAAAACTTTAGCAAAGTCTTTCTAGACAAAGTACTAAGGAACTTCCTTCCCACCCCGCAGAGGATTGTGCCATTTTATGGTCTTCCAACGCTCTGGTACCTTTTGGCCCCATGTTCTGCTTAACCATGCCCAAGAAGAAGGCCCTTAAGGAGTATATAGAGCAACACCTGAAGAACAGACTCATTCACCCCTCAAGGTCTCCTGCTAGTGCTTCTCTTTTCTGTATACCCCAAAAGGACTCACACAAACTCAGGACCTGTATTGACTACAGGGGTCTGAATAAGGTGACCGTAAGGGACAGATATCCCATGCCCCTCATAAGGAGATCCTGAAGGCGGTCCAATGTGCTGTCATCTTCACCGAATTGTATTTACGGGCACTTACCATCTCCTATGTATACACTCTGGGGATGAATGGAAGATTACCTTCAGGGCTCTTTAAGTACTGTGTCATGCCGTTTGGACTAGTCTATGCTTCTGCCATTTTCCAACGGTTTATCGATTGTTTATTTTATGATCTGTTATTTAGAACTGTCATCATCTACCTGGATGACATTCTGGTTTTATCACCGTCTAGAGAGCTGCACCAACAGCACCTTTTGTAAGTTTTGGAAAGACTAAGAACAAACCAACTAATGGTCAAACCAGAAAAGTGTCTCTTTGAGGTTACATCAGTTCCCTATTTGGGATTCGTACTCCCTGATCAAGGTTTAGCCATGGACGAATGAAAGGTATCAGCTATACTTAGATGGCCAGCGCATACATCGGTTAAAGAAGTCCAACAATTCCTTGGATTGGCTAATTTTTCCCAAAGATTCATCGCCAAATTTTTCCTCAACGGTGCTTCCCATCACATCTTTACTGAATAAAGGAACCCTGTTTACCTGGAATCTGACTGCAGATGATGCTTTACCCCTTCTCAAGGCTAGGTTCTGTAGTGCACCCATCCTTAAACAACCTGACCAGTCCCTTCATCGTGGAGACTGATGCCTTGGCAAGGGTTCTCTGAGCTGTTCTCAAACAGGAGATTGTTGGAAAGGAATGCCCCATAGCTTACCTGTTGAAGAACTTTAGTCCTAGCAAATTCAATTTTTCAGTCATCGAAAAGGAGCTCATGGCTATGAAGAAGTTTTATATTGAGTGGCAGTACTTGCTCCAGGGAGCCACAAATACTTTCTCTACCCGGACTGATCATAGGAATCTGCAGATCCTGCAACAGATGGATTGTGTCAATGCTAGATAGGCAAGGAGGGCATATTTATTTGCCTAGTTTTATTTTTAGATCATCTAAATTTAAGGGTCAGAAAATTTGGTTACAGACAGATTATCACATAGTTTCCATACAGGATCCTCGACCTGAGACTCGGCACACGGTTCTTACCCCCCAGGTCTCTCATCAAAACCACCCCCCTCATTCTCATCATAATCAAGTTCAATCCACCGCCTCATAAATCTTGGACAACACCCAAAAAGCCCTCATTGGCATAATTGTACACCCCCTGATCAAAGGTGCTCTCATCAATGCCTGTTCACTGGTCGCCCATGTGCTAGACATCGCAGACCTCATATCCACTAATAACTTGAATTTCTTGACTATCACTGAAACCTGGCTGCATCAGGCAGCAGGCCCAGCTCTATGCCTCACTATCCCAGAAGGCTACTCAATTCTAAGGAATGACAGGGATTCATGTAAAGGAGGAATAGCCTTTATCGCCAAAACATCCCTTGGCCTTAGAATGACCCCACCATCTTCTGCTTCTGCTCCGCTAAACTTCTGTCTGCTAAGTTCCAACTTTCTACTACACAAACTGTCCTTTTGTACCTCATTTACAGACCCTCAGGCCCCATCTTCTCATTCGAAGATGAGATATCCAACCTCCTGTCCATCAAAACCAAAATAGGATCTCAAATCATCCTACTAAGAGAACTTAACCTGGTCCTTGGGGATCCTAATGATGCCAATGCGCTCTCCCTGGAAAATATCATCTCCCAACTAGGGTTCAAGCTCAGGATCACAGCTCCAACACACAACAAAGGCAGAACCGTGGACTGGTTAGCGGATCACAACTGCTCCACAGCCATCCTTAAAAATGAGGCAATCGCATGGTCAGACCATCACACCATCTCCTTCTCCATCCAAGGAAAGACGCAACCAAACACCCCTCCAGCTACTATCTGCAAACCCTCACCAGGAATAACCGCAACATCACCTTGCAGAGCCTTCGTCCTCTAATCCACAACATCCGTACTCCTGCAAACTATGCCAACCTAGATGCGGAAAAACTTGCTGAACTCTATAATAAAACACTCGAATGAGCAGTAGATATCATCACTCCTATCAAACTCACTAAAGCTAACCCAGCAGCCCACCTGAACAAATGGTTCACTCCAGAACACAAAACGAGTGGCAGAAGCCACTTGGAGAAAAACACCCAAACAGGCCAACAAAACACTACTCATGATAGCAGCCACCACCTACAAAATTTATATCATCAGGGCCAAACAAGAAACCTATGACAACAGTATTGAGAACGCCAAATCTAAAACAAAAGAGCTCTTCACCATCCTCAGGGAACCTGATTCCCCCTCCCACACCCTCAGAAACCTATGTGAAAGATGCAGACTGGTGTGAGAGAATCCGAAAAGCCTTGGCAGAAAAAATTGCCATGCTTCAATCCAGAATCAAACAGAAAAAGCTCAGCCTAGCCAAAAAAGCAAACCCTCAACCACCAGCCACCTCTGAAACTCCAACATGCCCCCCTTCTCCTTTTCCCCGGTGTCAACAAAAGAAGTGGAAAGCATCATCAAAGGCCTCAAGGCTTCCAGATGCCAAGGGGACTCCTGCCCAGCTCCCATCATCCAGGAAGTTGCCAGCAATCTGGCCCCTTTCAAAACAGCCCTAATCAATGCATCCTTCAAATTGAGCTCAGTCTCTAGCAGCCTCAAGGAGGCCTGGGTCATGCCACTTCTAAAAAAACCTAACCTAGACCCTAATAACCCAACCAACTACAGGTCAATTACCACCATGCCCTACATCCTAAAGATCTTAGACAGAGTGGCCTACCTGCAAATTCAGAAGCACCTGGAAAAGAACAACCTCCTGGGCCTTAGACATTCTGGCTCCAGACCACGGCACGGAACAGAGACAGCCCTCTTGGACTTAAAAACCCAGATGGATGAGGCAAAGGATAAGGGCAAGTTAGTCATTCTCCTGCTGCTTGACCTATCAGCAGCTTTTGACCTTGTCAACCATCAGATCCTCACGGAACATCTGACGGCCTCAGCTGCTTTCTCTAATCAGGTGACTGCCTGGGTCCAATCCTTCCTAGCCGACAAACCACCCGGGTCTTCTCTCCGGGGGCTTCAGCCCACCCCATCCACATCCTCTGTGGTGTCCCACAAGGTGTGTGCATCTCGCCGACATTATGCAATATCTTCACTAAGCTATTTATTGTTCGACTGCATTGATAACCTGGATGTCACATACACAAATTATGCTGACGATACCCAGGTTTTTATCACCCTATCAGGCTGCTATGAAGAGGATTCCACACGGATCAGCAACCTTTACCTGGAGATCTAAGCTTGATGGCAGAACACGGCTTATGCCTCAACGACGAGAAAACTGAACTCCTTCTTGTCGGCTCCAACCATGGCTAAACAAACTGGACCCTTGTTATGCTTCTATCAACATAGATGGTAACTTAATCTTAATCTGGGCAAAGAAATTAAAACTCTAGGGGTCTATCAAGATTCCACACTCTCGCACAAAAAACAGGTGAACGCCACAGCCTCTTCCACAGCTTACGCAAATAAGCTCATCAATGCCTGCAAACCCTTCCTATCGCCCTCCAGCTGCATTACATTAGCCATAGCGCTAGTGTTTTCAAAAATCGACTACTGCAATACTCTCTTTCTTGGCACCTCAGAACGCAATTTGAACAAACTGCAGGTGCTATAGAATAATACCCTCAGAGCCGCTCTGAGTATCACACATCTCAAGCTTCAGACAAGATGCCCATTGGCTCCCTGTACGAGACAGAATAGATCCCTCGTCATCATCCACAAATGCCTCTCCAACGACGCCCCTAAATACCTGGCAGAAAAGTTCATCAAACATACTTCTACCAGACCAACTAGAATGTTGTACTTTCACTGTCTTTCCATCACCAAATTCTCCCTAAAAAAGCAGGCGGCTCCAGCTTCCCGGTCCTAGCCGCAAAACAATGGAATGCTTTACCGCTGAACCTTAGAGCAGAACCCTCCTTCTGGACCTTCAGAGCAAAAACAAAGTCCTGGCTCACCAACAAGAATTCCACTGCTGTCTGATAGACTATTTATTGTACTTGTTTCCTTTGCCGGCCACCATGTAACCCGGTCAACTGCACTTGGTGTTATTATCTTTTATGTCTATACTGTGCTGTAACTTCCTCTGTCTCCGGCGCCCAGTTACCCCAGGATTTGGTATGCGTTATAAATAAAGAAACTAAACTAAACCAAAATCTGTAAAGAACCTCTCTTTCCTATGAATAAGTTCCTGAGTTCTGTATTTTCATTTCTGCAAGAGGTTAAAGAGGTTGCTGCCAGGATTAAGATCGACTGGAGCAACACAGAATTCACTGAAGAGACAGTATTGGTTTTCACGACAAGCTCCTGGTTGCACCCGATACCTCTCTACAGGAAAGGGTAATGTCTTGGTGTCATGACAGTAAGACTGCAGAACACTGAGGTTATGATGGCACACTCAACCTTAACCGTTGCTCCTTGTGGTGGCTTAGCATGACTAAGGATGTTAAACCATATGTAAAGTCATGTCCTCTTTGTGCACAAAACACATACACGACCAACAGAGCCATCGGTTTACTGGAACAAAGACCTACTCCAACTAAACCCTGGAATCACATTTCTAAGGATTTTGTCATGGAACTCTGCCTCTATAAGGGATGTACCACCATCATTGTGGTGGTGGACTCATTTAGTAATATAGCTCACTTCCTACCACTTCATGAAGTTCCTACAGCTTCTGAGACAGCTGCTGTTTTCTTTTGGGAAATATTTGGCCTGCATGGTATTCCAGAATTTGTAACCTCCAACAGGGGAACCCAGTTTACCTCTATGCTTTGAAAGAAGCTTTTTGAATTGCTAGGTATCGAACGGGCTCTCTCACCCAGATACCAACCCCAGTCTAATGGACAGACGAAAAGGCTTAACAACACAATGGAACAGTATCTCCACTGTTTTATCAACCACAGACAAGACAACTGGGTAGACCTTTTACCCATGGCAGAATTTGCCTATAACAATGCCACACATACAGCCACTGGTAGGGGCCTGTTCTACTGTACCAACGGTCTACATCCACAAGCTCTTCCCAATGCAGTACTACCTATCACCACCATACCTACTCTAGACTGTCTCTTACAAGATATGATATGATATGATATTTACCCGTTGGCGTATTCTCTCTCTATATTTGATTTTACATGTACTGTTGTAATACTATGGATGTATTGTGCAAGTATAACTTTGATGGCATATTTGAAGTGTATTATAATGAAGGGTATGTTTAAAGTAGTAAGATACCCGCTGGCAAATTTTACCTGTGTATTGTAGTATAGTTTAGTGAGTACATTTGGTTTGCAAGATTACTAGGTAGGCATTTGTTAGATTTGCTGGTAACCTATGTTTTGGAGTAACAAAAGTGTTGTTAAATCCAAGCCAACCATTTCTTGTTTTGACATATGCAGTATTGTGGCCAGAAATGGTTGTAGCACCAGTGTGGTATATTATGCCTACTGTTGTGAAGGGTTTCTTGCCAAGAGATACTTGGCCTTGTGTAAGGCTAGTGAGTTTACAGTTATAGTTAGTACCATCTGCATTATACCTTAGACGCATAAATATGACATAGTGGCCATATGGGTTTATTTGTAAGCTAGAGTGATTGTCTAAACTTCAAAAAATGCATAATGTGCTATGATTTGCATTCTGCAGGAAACTTGATTAAATGGAATGCATTCAGAATTTGGTATGGATACATACACACATGGTTAATTAGGGATGTGCTCTTGTGAAACATGGTTGCAGAGAGTGCATGTATTTTTCCACATGTATGAAACCTGGACAATTTAACTTATAGGGATGATTTTGGTTTCTAGTACTTGTAGTAAGTATACAAGGAGTTCTTGGGGCTCTTCCTGTGTGTTTTGGTGACTTCTACCATTCCTGCACATTAGTCCAATTCTTGACTTAAACCTGAGACACTGTAGGTGCTACTAGGATTATGTATGGTATTGGTATGAAGGTTGAGCCTTTGCACACACAACTGGTCTGAGCCGTTTAAAGTAAATGTTGTGAACAATTGGTGGCAATTGGAAGAGAAGACTGATTGCGACATTTGCATAGGAATTTCCTCCAGTTGTGTTGCTGAATTTAAATGGACCAAGGGTTTTGTCTCTGCATGGTTTGATGGGACTACAGTTATGTTTTGACAAGACACTTTTGTCTCTTTGTCTTTCGATGAACTTGCAGTTTCTTTTGCACTAAAGAATTATGTGCTTGTATTATTTGATGGGACAGCAGTTGTTCTTTGCTTTTTGGGTGGTATTGCAGAGAGATCTGGTAAATCTTCTGTTTTTAATAGTTTTCTTTTTAAAGGTTTTTTTTTTTTTAGATATAGGGTACGTATATAGTTGGGGTGTACAGTGTGTGTACCCTGTTGTAATCTATGATGCAAGGAATTTGCTCTTTGACTTTGTTTGCATGAATGTTAACTAGGAATAGACCATTGAGTGTAAGGAGACTCGAAAGTGGTGCGTAACTCATACCTTCTTTGAAGACTGTGCTGCCAATGTTGATCAGTGCGTGGACTAGAATTAGACCTTGCTATTTGTGAATGGAGGCTGCATAAGCAAGAGATAGAGAGAATTGTGTACATGCATGTCTTCGAAGAGAAGGAAACGTGCTATTGTGTAGCCTATTCTTTTAACTTATGTAAATTTGTCAAAGTGGATATTGACAAACTGAACGTTGTTGTCATATGGATATGTTTGGAATCCAACAACTCTACCAGTTGCTCCATTGACTGAACCTTGTTCTACATCAAGGTTATGTTTTAGAATTACTCTGCAGTTTAGACACAGAGTTAATAGTTTTTCTAATCTAGTTCTGTTGGAGATACATTTTTGATGCTATTTAGTTGTGCTATTGCTTTTTGACACATAGGGAGTTTCATGCCATGCACTTCTCGTTCATCTGTAGAGCTGATATGCACTATAGGTTGCATTTCTTTCTTTTTACATTGTATCATTGAATTGGTTGCAGCTTGAAAGCGTTGGCATTAAGCACATGACTTTTATTATTATTATTATTATTATTATTATTATTATTATTATTATTATTATTATTATTATTATTATTATTATTTTACTACATGTCACATGTCCATGGCCTCAGGGCGCACACAAAACATAAAACGGGTGAGAAGCCAGAAAGTCAGACAAGGAGGTCAACTGTGCAATGGGTTGAATTTTCATCAGTCTGATTTAAGGTTAAAGAGGTGTGTCTCAATGGATGTTTTAAATACAGCACAGGATGCAGATGTTCTTATAGTGAAAGAGGATGCATTCCAGTCCCTGGGTGCTTGTACAACAAAGCTAGCTCCCGAATATGGATAGCTTGAAATGTAGTTGCACCAACTTATGTTTGTCATTTGAACGCATATTGCTCTTGGGGTGGTTGACAAATAAGTGGTCAATCAAGTATTGATGGGCAATGGCTGCCCATCATGTGAAGGTCAGTGACAACCCTTTGTGTGCAATTTTATGTTTCACAGGGAGCCAATGCAGGGAACTTCTAGGTGACGGCACATGATCACATTTAGAAATGCCATGAATGGCACTCACTGCAGCATTTTGTGTGGTTTGAAGAGACTGAATGTTAGCTTTGGATGTCCCGAGGAGAAGACTATTACAATAGTCCAGCCTGGCATTAATCATGGCAGCGGCTAATAAGGATCAATTACTGATTGAAAGATATTATTTGGTGCAGTAGTTTTGTGACGTAACCAGAAGAAGATTGAATATGATGGACATGGTGCTTCATTGATAATTCTGCTTCTGAGTATATCCCCCGGTGTCTTTACACAATTAGATACAGTGATATCACTACCCATGTTGTTAAAACATTCTTAAGAGGGGTCCAATTTCTTCAATCAAGGGGCTGATGTACCAGTGAGCAACTCTATGTTTATGTGGTTTAGTGCGAGAGAGTTCAATGCCATCCAGGCTTGGATGGGGTAGTATACTTCATTCAAGGCCTCAGAATCTTGTACATAATTACCTGACAGTTCAAGGAGAACCTGGGAGTCATCAGAATAATTTGTATATTGCATACCCAGGTTGTCTAAGAGGTAGAGCAACGGTCTAATGTAAATGATAAATAAGGTGGGTGATAAGCATGCTCCCGGCAGAACTCCACACAAGGTGATAATGGGAAGTGACTGGGCATTCTCAATCACCACTCTGGATATTCAAGAGCTGAAGAAGGTGTTAATCCATTGTGTGACTTTCTCAGAGCAACATGCAATGCCTTTTAATCTGTCCAAGAGAAGATTGTGATTGACAAGATCGAAGGCAGCTAAGAGGTCCAATAACATCAGTAGGGTGGGATGTCCCGGTTGCACAATAATGATGTTGGATTTAGTGATCTTATAGCAATGAATCTGTCATGAGTCTGGCTCTAAATCCTGATTGTCAGGTTCCCACAATCGTGTTATCCTTCACAAATTCCTGTAGTTGAAAATATGCGACTCACTCTAGGATTTTGAGGAGGAATTGGATGTTTGTTATCGGGCAATAGTGTCTTTATCAACAATGGATCCATAGTGCTCTTCTTAAGTAATGCTGTAATCCATGCCTCCTTGGGGATGATGGAACTATACTGTCCCTGAAGGAGATGTTCACCATCCTTGTAATCCATGGAGAAAAAAAAGCTTGAGGGACCCTTTCAAATAAATGGCTGAGTAAGTGTCTCCCAAACAAGAAGTAGGTTTTAAGTTGGAGACCATATTGTGAATATCAGCTTCTGTACATAGTTTGAAGTCGTACTGGGTCATTGGCAGATTAGCGGTTCAGGTAACAAGAGTCTGAGGTATTTTGTCATCCTCAGTAAGACTCTTAAGGCTAGTTTTCTGATCAATGATGGCTTGTTGATGGACGGTAATTTTGTTAATGAACACATTTTGCAGCGCCTGACACCAGGTTGAACCCCTGGCAGAGGGCGGGAAGGCACCGGTTTTTCCTTTGTACACCATAATAATATTAAAGAGCTCACTAGAGCTTACTAGAGCTGAAATTTGCATTGTTGATTCTCATGTTATAGTTCTTGGCCTTTGACTCTGAAATGACGAGTTTGAATTTTTTCAGAGTCCTCGTACATGTTAAGGCATGTTTTTGTTCTCCATTTCCTCTCTAAAGCTCTCTTCTCTCTTCTAGCCAGACTGATGGTATCATTGAACTAGGAGTTCTTTATATTCTCTGTTTTGAGCGTTTGCATTTTATTTCTGGAGCTGGAGCCTTTATAGTAAAGGAAATGGTGGATGAAAGGTATCGAATTTCTGTGCTGAGATATTCTTAATATTCCTGCACCTTTTTGAATTATTGGCTGTTTGCCCAATCTAAATGGAGCAGCTGGTAGTTGTATTATGATGTTGACCATATGGTGATCAGACCATGTGGAAATATGTGTGGAAACAGTGTGGAAATGCGTGTGACATCAAGGTTGTGAGTCAGGACCGAATCTACGGCTTGACCATCTCTATGGGACAGTTCCTTGACATTTTGGGTATAGAAAATGATCCCAAGAGTAGAGATGAAACCTGAGGGTCATGTTCATCTTTAGCCCAAAGATTAAAGTCGCCTATAACAATCATTGGAGATTGAGACTTGGTGATGTTATTGAAAAGGACAAGGAGTTGCTCTTCAAATGGGAGGACATTTTTTGGTGACTTATATAAGGTCAGAATATTCAAGGTTATATTAGTGTTAACTTTTATTTTTATTAGAAGACTTTCATAGCCCTCCAGATCTGTGGAATTGGTTGAGTAACAATCTAGGTGTTCTTTGACAATAAGGGCTGCCCCTCCACCTCTCTGCTCCAGGTTATCTGATCTAAAGATCTTGTACCCATTATGCAGGGATTGTACGGCTGATATTTGAGTGGCCTCGTGGAGCCAGGTCTCCATCACCGCCTGCATATCTGGTTTGGTTACAGCAAGGTGATCTGCCACCTCTTCTCCATGTTGGAGAAGGGAACGGGTGTTTACGAGGGAGATACTGAAATGGGAGTCTGGGGTGGCATTGTTAATGTCAATATTAGTATTTTCAGGCAAATCAGTAGTCTTGGTTAAATCAACAATAGGAATATTGGGTACAATCATCAACTCAGTGACTGGAACAATATGTTCATTGGTTTGGTTATCCATGATATTAAGTGTTTGATCAGGGTTTGAGCTTTCAACATGAATTTCTTTGTGATATTCTGAGAGAGTCTTTCTGAATTTCTAAATCAGGTTTATCGCATAGTTCAACAGTATCATTTTGGATGGACTGGTCTGCTGTGGTTACATGGGAAGTAAGTTGTTAGTTGTAGAATGAAAGTCCATGGATTGATAGCAGGAAACCAAGTGTCTGGTATGATAGGAGCTAGTATCTGTTGTCAATGTATTGGTACGAGTGCATAATTTCTGTATCAGTTCTAGGGCAGAGGACATGACTCATCTGGAATCCTTAACTAAATAAGGAATCTAGCGGTGAGAAAACCTACAGGGTGCCTTTCAAGGGATGGTTACTCTGGAAAAAGAGCTGATCACAATGCCACACAGCGTGCACCTTGCGCGAACCAGTGAAAACCGGCCTACCCAAAGCACACTTGATGGGCTTAAATGCCCTTAAGATAGCTGGGAGATTAAGTTTGCTAGAACTACGCAGAAAACAAAGGATTTGAGTGTGTAAACTGACAAGTGTAATTCCAGTAAGATAAATGGGATAGAAGGCAGAAAAGCATATCCCTGCTTCAATCAGGTATATTATACAAGTAAGGTTATAATTGTCAAAATTCCATAAAATCACATCTAACAAGTGTCACAATTGCAACTAATGACAAGTCACTTGCATAGAAATTCAGACATAGAAAATGTAATGCAAGTCAGGATTTCTGCATTTCATGTATACCAGTGAAAAATTGCCTACCCAACGCGCTGGTGCTGAGGCGCCGTTGACAGGATGAAATGTCCTGAAGCTAGCTGGTAAATGATGCTCTGTGGAACTCAGCAGCGAACAAAGGTTCGAGCATGTGACCTAACAAGTGCAATTTCAGTAAGATAAAAGTGATAGAACGCAGAAAAGCGTATCCCTGCTTCAATCAGGTATTTTACACAGGTAAGCTTGTCATAAAATCGCATCTAACAAGTGTCACAATTTTTACTAATAATAACAGTCACATAGAATTTCAGTCATACATTTTGTTGAGTTAATTGTTCCATGGCATCAGGGGCCGATGGCTCTTGCCCATACCGCTCATGTATTACTCTACTTTTAAGATCGATTGTTCATCTTTAGTAAGCAGACCATTTCTAATACTTTTGGGATATGTTAGATCTGCAGTGATGCATGATTTGAGGTAGTTCTCTGTAGCGAAAATGTTGCCAGAGATTTACATTTCCAATGCTGCTGAGTGTATTACGGCATTGTTTGTTTCCTAATGTTTTGAAAATGTGTTGACGATTTACTGGTGTTAGCTGCAGGAAGTCTCCAAAACATTCTGAGATGAATTAAAGCCAGCATGAGGTTGGAAACCATGCTTAGTTCCTCAATCAGGAGAACCTTCATTTGTTTCAGAATTCTGTGCACTTCAATAGTGGCTTCTGCAGATAATTTTTAGTATTCTGTTTTGTTTTGGTGTTCTACTGGAAGGAGCAGTAGTCAGTGTAATGTTACACCTCATATGTTGCAGGCAGCTAGACCTGTGGGGGCTGTTTCAACAGCTGAAAGGTTGTTGTTTGTTAAGTCTTGTAGAAATGTGATGATTATTTTAATTAAGAATGTTTTGCAGCACCAGCTTCACCACTTACATGCAGGGAGCAGAGGTTTATAATTTTTACAGCTACACATGTTAGTTTCATGTTTAAGTCCATGTTCATGTTTCTTCAATGACATCTATTTAAATGGTGAGTTGTTCATCATGTACCTATGATTTGAGTACTGACTAGTCTTATTCTGATTGTTTAGATTGATACATGGTGCTTTCTACCTAGATAATGGCTATGTCTGCTTCATGGTTATTCAAGTAGTTATTGGCTTCCTTTAAGAGAAGGTGGGCTGCCTTCAGGAGTGTCTTTATCTAGTAGAGCTTCAATTTCTTCCTCTTGTTGTCGTTCATTGTCCAAGATTTGTTTGTATCCCTGGAATCTCTCCACTGGATCCCGGTGGCTGCAAGGATCAAGTTCAAGACCCTATGCATTGTCCACAAGGCTTTCTGGGGCTGGGGCCTGCACTCTAATCCAGGCCTACCTATAGTGGACACCTACGTCAATGCTACTCCAGGCAGATTATCACTGACATCCTCTTTTCTTTCCCTTCCCCTGAACTATGGACAACCCACCTGGTCTTCACTCTTTCCCCTTTTTTCTCTTCTCTCAATAATGGTGGCACTAGATGGGAAGTACTCTTGGCATATTTGTCATCCTCTGGGTGCATCATTAATGTCTATCACAATGGCACGGTCATGGCCCAAGGCTCTCAACCTACTCTTCTCCTCTTTGATGGGCCCCTGCCCTCTCTCATTAACTCCCTCTCTTCTCCTGATATTCCCCCTTCCTCCTCTCCTCTAACCTCTCCACCACCACCGATGGGAGTACCACGCACCTGTACCCTCGCTTGGAAAACTTTCAAAGGTGTCAATCAGCATTACTTAGCTGCTCTGAATGCTCGTTCTGCCGTCAAAAATTCCTCTGACATCCGTCTCCTTCTTGAAGACTTTGACAACAATGTCCTCATCTTTATCGAGATGTGGCTCAATGCCAGCTCTGTCACTGCTCTTGACACTCTCCTTCCAGAGGACATCAAAATCCTCTCCAAACCCAGGCGCAAGAGGCCAGGAGGTGGAGTTGCTTGATTTTCCCTATGTGGTTCCCTGCTTCTATCATACCTACTCAATCCTACTTCTCTTTTGAATGCCGTGTCTGTACGATTGGGGTTCCAACTACTCTCTCTCTCGCCCTCGCTACCATCTACATGCCCCCTAGTCCTATTTCTCCCTTCCTCTCTAAATGGGCCAACCTTGCCTCCTCCCTCTCGACCTCTTTCTCCAAACCCCTCCTCCTTGGTGATTTCAATATCCACTTTGACTCCCTTGAATCAGCCACCTCTGCAACTCCCACTCTCTCACTATTCTTCCTTCTGACCCAACCCCCTCAGCCGGATAAATTTGGGGCGCACTCATCACAAGTGGCATCCCTATCTCCAACCAGGTCACCTTCACCCTCTCCTGGTCTGATCACTCTCTCCTCTCTTCCTGCCTGGTGCCCTTTGGCCCTCAATCTGAGCCACCCCCAGCTCTTCCAACCTCCTTCACTGTCATTCAACCGATAAAGCCCAAGAGGATAGCTCAGCTGCAACGTTCTCGCCTTGGAAACAAGATGACACAAAGCAACACAGGCCCAATCCCAGGGTCCGCGTTTAGAAAACTCTGGGTATTAATCGTGTTATAAATATGCAACTAAGACATATTCCTGTAACACCGCCTCGATGCCCCGGTTTGTGTTAGCACTTTAAAAATGCAAATAAAAAATAAATACGTTATAAAAAAGCAAGTGTCAGTCACAGCTTTTGCTTCCACCTTCATCCCGCCAACCCCTGCTTTTGACTTTGCCTCTGTCCTTGTCCTTGCACCACTCCATCTCTAATACCCTCAATATCCTTGCCCCTGTCACATGGATCCACCTAAATCCTGCCTCCAAGAGGAATGGTTTGTACGATTTTGATCTAGCATCTTTGAAAATGTAAGTGCAGAATTGCTTAATGGAAGTGGCAGACCTTGGGCGTACCCTCTGCCAAACTGGCCTGCTGCCTGCTCCAAAGGCAATATTGTTTCTCTATATGCTCAAGCCTGCATCTCTGATGCCACTAGCAACAAGGCTGACATTTTCAAAATCTGCAGCAAACTTCCCAATCCAACTGCAGTCTCCACCTCTCTCATTTTCTCCCAGGCTCTCTGCACCATATTGGCCTCCCAAACTCATCTAAAACTCAGGCATCCTTTCCTAACTCTCCTCCACTCCTCCACTCTCATCTCCAATCCTGCTCCTGCTGCCCTGCCTCCCTTGGCTCACCTCCTTCCGCCCCCCACACTCTCTTCACTCCTGCCCCTAGCACTGGGTAAGGTCTCTGAAGTTGTCAGCTCTTTGAAGGTCACCTCCAAACAGGTGCTCCCCTGCTCTTCTAGGGCTATTAAGGACAATATTTCCTCCCTAACCTGGATCTTGACAACTTCTTTAACCACTTCTTCTCCACTGGTTCTTTTCCTCTATCCCTCAAGCACTCCATTGTGCACCCTCTCCTAAAAAAACTGTCTGCTGACCCCTCCTGCCCGGCTAACTATTGCCCTATCTCCACAACCCCCTTCCTGGGTAAACTCTTGGAGAAGCTGGTCTTCCCCCAACTGACTCTCCATACTGAAATTGTTGGTTGCCTCCACAATCATCAATCTGGATTCCGGGCATCCAGAGGCACTAATCTGCTCTCCTGAACACCCATGAATAAATGTTCTCAAATCTTGACTCTAACACTCCTGCTCTTCTCATTCTCCTCAATCTCTCCTCTGCCATTGACATGGTCAACAATTCTATCCTGATAAAATGACTCTGGCATCATGGACTGGACACTGGATTGGCTGAACTCTTTCCTCATAAATCGCCCTTCCCAGCTGTAGCTGGGTGCTTTTTCCTCCACCACCACACCATTGACCTGTGGCGTCCCCCAAAGCTCCATCCTATCGCAAAGCTCTTCAATATCTATCTCGCACCTCTTGCTCACTTGATCTCCTCCTCCTCTCCTCATTTCCAGTGCTAAGCTGATGACACACACCTTTCCTTTCAACTTCCCTCTACTACCTCTTCCCCCTCCCTTCTCAGCCCTGACTGTCTGGCTGTCATCCAGGCGTGGTGTGCTGCTAACAATCTCTGTCTTAATGCCAGTAAGAGGGAGATCCTTCTCATTGGGACACATGTGCTCTGTTTTCCTCCTACCCTCTGGCTGCCCCCCGGGCCTTCTACCCTTTTTATCTTGTGAGGCCAAAATCCTTGGGGTCATCTTCGACTCCGCTATCTCCTTCACCCCTCATATCTTGAACCTTGCCAAGAAGGCCCACTTCCAGCTTCACCTCCTGCCTTACCTTCACCTTAAACTCTCCTCCTGCCTTACTGCAATAAACATTGGATGTCTTCTCGCTTCCTTTCCCTCAACAATGATAAACTGAAGTCGTTTTCTTCCCCTCCAACTCTCTGCCCCCTCCCTCTCCTCCTCCTTTCATTAATTTTCCCCCTTCTAACCTCCCCATCTCTGACCACGCCTGCAACCTAGGCATTCACTTTGACTCCTCTCTCATCTTTTCCCATTACATCTCTCTCACTTCTCGTGCCTGTCGCTTCCACCTCTTTAATATTCGCAAAGTCTGCCCTCTCTCACTTTCCATGCTACTAAACTCTTAATCTCCTTCCTTATCTTCTCTCGCCTCTTCTACTGCTCCTCCTTACTCTTTGGACTTCCTACTTCTCATCTCGCCCCCCTTAAATCTATCTACCACTCTGCCATCCACACCCTCTGTCTCCTCTCCCCCCCGTGACTCCATCTCTGCTTCCCTTTCCTCCCTTGGCTGGCTTCCCTTTCACTCCCAACTTAAATTTCAATTTCTCTGACTAGTCTATAAATCTCTCCACGGTCTTGCTCCCCCTTATCTCTCCTCCCTCCTCTCATTCTACACTCCCTCCCACTCCCTTCGCTCTGCCGACCACTTCCTTCTCACTGTTCCTCCTTCCCCTTGGGCCACATCCCGTTTCCGCTCCTTCCATCTCCTAGACCCCTTACACTGGAACTCCTTACCTCTCTCACTCCGTTCTATTTCTACCTTTTCCTCATTCTCCCCTTCCCCATTCCCCGCCATGATACCCCTCCCCCTACTTGCTCCCCTCCCACCTTGCCTTATCTCCTTGATCATCTCCCCCCCATTCTCACCCTTCACCCCATCCGTTTCCCTCCTCCTCCTCTTCCCTCCCTCTCCCTCTCAGTTCTACTGCACTACTCGCATTCTCCCCTCCAGTTAATTGCTCTACTTATTGTTTTGTTGGTCTGATTCTCAATTGTAAATTGCTTCTACTGTTACTGTTATAATGTTATTGTCATATGTATCCTGTTGTTAAAGTTTGCAGCGCTTTGGTGTAAAGCGCTATATAAACTAAAATAAATACAAATACCGCCTGAGAGGCATTCTCCTTTTCCTTACCTTCCTTCAGAAGCTCAATGTTTGCAGAGCTCTGGTCCTCTCTCGGCTGGACTGCTGCAAAATCCTCTTCCTGGATCTCCCCTTCTCCTCACTACGCCCCCTTCAGATAATCCAGAATAGGGCTGCAAGACCTATCCTTGGCCTCAAGTCCAGGGACCATATATCTCCAGCTCTAAAATCTCTCCACTGGCTCCCTGTGGCTGTGAGTATCAAATTCAAGACCCTCTATATCATCCATGAAGCTTTCTCAGGCCTGGGGCCACGCTATCTCCAACTTTCCCTCCCTAAATACTCCTCTGCTAGAGCCCTCCGCTCCTCTAATTCCAACACTTTAATTGTCAAATGCTTCTCCAAACAGAGAGTGGGGGGCAGATCTCTCTCTTCGGCTTGCGCCTATCTTTGAAGCAGCCTCCCTGCCCCTGTCAGACTTGAGCCGGACCTCCTTAAGTTCCAGAAACATCTCAAAACTATGCCCTTCACTACCTGTTTCCCTCTTTCCCTTCCTTGCTAACTAACCCATGTTGTCCAGTGTCCTGAAGTGAGACCTCAGTATCTTCGAGGGTACAGAGACACGGAGGAATGGCAGGCACGCCAGGTGCAGCTTGGTGCAGTGTCTGGGGAGTCACAATGGGAGCCTCATGTCGAGTGAGCCTGAGACAGCTGAGTCAGGAAAGAATTTGTGCCACATGAACTTTGTTTATATATTTGAATCAGCCATAAACTCAGCAACACGCGCCTCAGTTTTATTATTGCCTTGTGCTGTTCTGCACTGCTTGCTTAGTCCTGTTCTGTTGGGTTTTTCATAACTGCTAGCAGTTTGCCAGTAGACTGATATAATTATAATGGCATGAGTCGCCAGCAATACCAGATCACTGGCCAGCTAGATTGCTCTTGTTCCAGGGTGTTTGCTTCAAAGCCATTCTTTTAACTAACAAGAAGTCCCTATTAAAGAAGGTGCAGGGTGTGTAGGTTGGCAACAGGAACTGTACCAGAGTATGAACTGAGTTTGAACGTCTCATTGTCATTGATATTGACATTTTTGACATTAATGGCATTGACTGGCCCCTGCACTCGTCGTCAGTTGAAGCTTTGAGACGAAACAGCCTTACAGCCTGTTTCTACAAGCCTGGTTAAGGCGAGTGGGTTCTACCCCCTCAACCATGATATGGACATTAATAGATTACCATTACCCAGAGCTGCAGTGAAGGCAATAGAACTTGAATTTCTCGATCAGCGGATGGAGGCAGTGGGGGCTCCATAATGTCAATGGCTATTATGGCTTGCTCAGGGTCTGTGGCGACAATTGGAGAAGTGGGATTGTTGCCCAGTATGTGCACCGGTAATGGAGAGACATTGTTCTCGGTGTGTTCAATTATATCAGAAAGGCGTAACACACTTAATGGTAGAAAAATAATGACAATGTCAATACATCCCATTGTCAAGAATCCACAGATTTTACAGACTCAGTTGAGCAATCATTCTGGAGAACTAAATGAAGTTAAGGAGGAGAATTCTGCAATATTAAAGGAAAGCTTGCATGCACAGGTGGATTGTGCTTCTTTGGAAGTTTTCTTTGAAAGGGTTGAATTGCCTTATCATGAGCGATTAAATAAGCCTGTAGATCCTTTACATCAGATGAACACATCTTTAGAATACGACTTAGGTTTAAACATCTTTGGAGGGCAGCATTCTACTCTGGCAGCAACATAGCTGCAATAAAAACTGTGATTTAATGGCAATTAAATGGTAACCGCTCGACCCAGATCCATTTGGACAAGTCTGAGTTCCCTACAAATGCTGGCATTATATCAACAGCTGAGGCCATGTCGAATGGGCGGGGGGTGTTAAATGAAGTGGAGCGAGAACCAAGTCTCTCTCAGACTCTGGTCTATGACCCTCGATTTGAAGTTTCTTTACATTCAGAGGGGAATTCACATGACTTTGTCATCCGAATGATCACAAAAGGGCTTGACTTTTTGGACAAATATAAACTCATGTGAACACTGCCTGTTACCTGCGGTGATTGCTCAGCTACAGAATAGTATAATGTCAGCCTTGACTACTGCTTTAATTCCATTCACAAAACTCTATGAAGCAATGCATTAGACAATAAGAGATCAAGAAACCTTACTGGCAATGACTCATTGAAAGTTAATATTCTTAGAATCTTTTGTGACATCAATACAAACCAGGCTGGATAGGGAAGCAGAACTATCAGCCCAATGGCAAGAAAGGCTCTATGACTTCTCAAGAGGAAAGGAGGCTGACAAAACCATTGTGATGGCCTCTATTTTAGAGCTATGAAGTAGCTGAGATGTTCACACGAGAAAGGCAAATGGATTAAAGTACCTTCTAAAGAAAACATTGAACCATCAAATAGAGCAAAGGAGCTTCTGACAGAAGTTACAAAGTCTCAAAAACCTACCAACTTGAAGGTGGACATTAGGTCGGGACCTTGGTAAAAACACTACTCAAGAGAAAGAGGTGGCAGAATCTTTGGGACCACTGCTCTTAGTGGATAACCAGGTGAATTCAGCGGAAAAAAAAGGTCTGGCATAGTAAATGACCAAAGGCAGTGGAATGAACCTACTGAAAACACTGAACTAAATGCCAATCCAAAATTAATATCAGAGAATGGCAATGATAAGGCTGGAACATCGGCAGCAACGCAAATAGAACAATTAAATAATGGCCCAACTATAAAGATGTTTTCTATATTTGGAAATCCAAACAAAGTGAAACAACCAATCACGAAGACACCTGGGAACCAGAGAAAAAGCCAAAGAACTTTCAGGTAGTGAGCACACCAAAATCTAATGGATCAAAAGCATTTTTGCAGAACTTGAAGACTATCAGAATCAGATAACAGGTCAGCCTATTTTCCAAAAAGGAGAGCGATCAAAGTCAAATAACAGCAATGACAACAAAGACTGTCAGTTTACTGAATTTAAATCTCAATCAAATAGGGATTGTGTTGACCAGCAATCTTTTCGGAGTGAAGATCCAGGAATATCAATGTTGCTAGAGTTGGTGAAACACATACATGAGATTGATATTGATCAAGGAATGTCATTTGAACTCCTGGACAACTCTGAACATGAAAAACCCTTACTCTATGATAACACATTGCCCTCTTTCTCTGAAGGTTTCAAGCAAGCTGTGATTAAAACATCTTTGGAAGCAATGAAAGAAAACATCCACACTTTAGAACAGAAGAGACATACAGCTTTGCAGAAATTAACCCCTATGGTTGTGCATCACCCATAGGTGGATATTGGGCAGTTGGAGGCCATAGAGAAAAATACCATCTAATAACCAAAAAGCAACCTTGTTTAGAATTAGTACTGGTAGAAAGACTGTTACCCTCTAAAGACAGTGTAATTCTGAACCGAGCCAATGTCTTAAAACTTCTCCATCATGCTCCAAAATTACACTACATCGAATCGCAATACATAAAAATAGTCCAACATGTTAAGGAGACCCGTTTAGATTGGATATCTTACATCTACACTCGACATTGGTGAGAGCAGCATTGTTGGAAGCCTGACCTATTACCATTAGGCTTTGAAATAAGAGAAGGGGCAGCGACCAAGCGATGGAGGGGAAAACAGGTATGCCCTATGCTGTTTGGTTAGACACCATGCAGATCTTTCAGGGAGGAAATAGGCTGAGAAAAAGACCTAGTGAGGTCCCATTTCGTACGGCCAATTATAATAACCAGCTAGGCTTGAAGAACTCGGGCCTGGAATATTCTTGGGTATTATTGGAATTCCAGGAAAAATGTCAAGAAGGCTTGAGGCCTGAATTCAATAGGCAACATACCTATAATAAGGAGCTAGTAAAGGCCAGAAAAATTTACCGGGCAGATGTAAGAAAATATTATTGTCTCCCAGAAGGGGAGAGATTAATTTTAAGGAAAAAAAGGAAACAGCAATACAGAAACTGGATGCTATCCTCCAAAGCACAAAGATTACAATTAGATACAGAGCAAATGCTAAAAGTCATTTGTAAAAACAATATGCATAATCTTTGGGCAGTACTTATTACTGCAGTCCCGGAGGAGATATGGATCTCCCGTTTTACAGCTCTGTTTGCAATTTAAAGATCTATGGTTAACTCAGAGGGGGCTAGATCCTATGAGAAATGGTTGATTCATTTTAATAAGGACGATGTTGAGTCATTAATAAAGAAACTAAATTCCTCTCAAACCCTGAGACCCAATGACCTCACCAATTGCATTCTAATGCAAAACCCAGTGTCACGGGCGGACCTTTGTGTTTTGTTATTTAATAAGGTCCTACTAGCAAGGGATGTGCCCATTTCATGGAATCTGGTAAATAAAGTGTGCAGTAGGGACGCCAGCGGGCCCATAGTACTGGGGGATTCCCAAAGAGCCCTTTAAGATGAGTAACAGCACCGTTGAGATGGATGGGGATGCAGATTTGTACTGTTGCATCAAATCAATAATGACAACTCAATAGTATGACAAAGGGAGTCTGTTTAACGATAAGTACAAAAAAACAGGGAGTTCATGAATATCAGCAATCGCTCGATTTTCCTTCTCGCTTCAACATAGTATTTATACCAAAAACTTGTCATCACTGACGTATAATTTCTTAAAACGTGGCATGCACTTGATTGGTTCTAGGAAGGTAACTTTAATGTAGGCACTACATCTGTATATGTAACGGGGAGAGGGGATTGGATAAATAATGTCAGGTGGGGCAACTAAGCCCTTCCTTAAAAATGAGTACTGTAAACGTCACTCAAAGTGCAACGTCTCATTGGTTCTACTAACTATAGGACCCTAGATTACATGGTCCACTATGATTGGGTTGGCATCAACCCCACTCATACTTTTCCATTTGCTTAGCAGCATGCAGAATAGCTGGCCAGGTGCAGGGAGTTTGTCTGCTCCCCCGGCTTCCCTCCAATTATTATTACAATCAATCATCACCTCAGCGGTCATGTGTCAATTATTTCTTTTTATTTTGGCCTCAAGTCTGCTTTTTGGTCTGGGACAGTTAAGGTGTCTGGGCATGGCAAGAGTCCATGTGTTGGTGTGAAAGTTTCATCCCTTCTGCTTGCTTGGTCATTTGATTCTGACACCATGAAATCATCATATTCTCCATGCAATTTCGTGTATTTGATTTAATTCTGCCAGTCGTCTGCCACCTGTGGCTTGTCTTGAACTTCTGCACAGTATACTCTGTTCTTTTTCTCATTAATTGTATCCACTGTTGGTCTATTTCAGCCGATACGACCTTGGCTTCTTGGCATGGTTGTCTTCGTCTGAGTTTCTTTCTGTCTTTAATTCTTGATTTGTTTGCTGCGGAGCTCTCCTCCTGAGAGCTTTAGTAACCTTTGGCCGATTCTGCTCTTGTACATAGTGGAAGTATGCTTGTATAAAGTGCTCCTTTTGAGGTAGATATGTATAGGTGGCGCTTGTCACAATCTATCTTACTACTAAGCATAAGCAAGCCTCATGATTCCTATGCTTCTTGCAGTTACTGTGCATATGTACATGTTTAAACTAGCTGAATATCTTCATCGTGCTCATGGCATAAGTTTCTGACATTTTGACATTACTTATTTCACTTTAGGCTCAGGATGTCACTTATCCATGGTGTTTCATCTCTTTTCATCATTCTCAGGTCGTTATATATGTGAGTCAGTCCGGTTTCTTATGATGTCACCATTCATCTTCTTTTAGTATCTCCTTGGCTTCCTCAGGTATTGCATTTTGACAATCGTCATTCTGTCATTCTGTCTTACTTGTCGGTATGGTTTTCTGAATGGGTACCTTATTGTCCAGGTTTTCTTAGGTGTCGGTACTTCAACAGGTGTTGTTCTTCTGATAGGTACTGGACAGGACCCCACTGCAGCTCTCTGCTGGTTTATTTGTTCATCGTACGTCACTTATTTCAGCGTGAATGTTCCGGGTACTTCAAAATGGGTGGTTTGAGTGCATATCGTGCTTGGTACATCCTCTACACGCCCCCCTCTGGGTGATTCATCGACCACTTTCACCTTTTCCTTTGTATCCACCTTTATTTTATCCTCTGGTTCCATTGTTATTTCATCCTCTGGGTTCACACATAGAGGTTTGAAGAAATGTCTCTTTGGGGTCAATATCTTTATGACTCCCTTCAAGCTTCGTCCTGTTCTTACGTGCTCATCTTTGTTCCATGTCATAAGTTGACATTGTCCACTTGGACTGCAATAGATTCATCTTCCCACATATTTTCTGTGTTTCCTTGGATACCGAAACTTCGTTCCATCTGGTGCATGAATGTTAGCTTTCAAAAAGTCTCTTATTTCTTCATCTGTCAGGTCCCTGGGTTTCGATCCTGACTTGAAATCAATCATGATCTTCATCCCTATGGCTTTTTTAGCAGTTTTCTGGCACTGAGATAGTATTATCTTGATAACACAGAATCCGAGCAATATCATCACCAGCAGGGCTCCTAGGAATGTGAATGCATCTGCCATCCATTGCGGTACCCATGAAAATAGTGATCCAAACCAGCTGTCATCATCAACTTTGTCAGCTTCATCAATCATTTGATTCTGTAGTTTCGTCAGCCTACCTATGGCCTCTGTTAAGGTTCAATTTTTGTCATCGTGAGATGGTATAAAAATGTGCAACATGATTCTCCGATTTTTGCACAAACACCTCCAGCCATAGCTGTGATCATGTCAAGGACCTATCTGTTCTGTAGAGTCACTAGTCGAATCGCCCTTAACTCCCCCTTGATTGCATTGAATACTTTTATGGTCGTGTTGATGGTCTACAGTAATTCCCATCTGGTCATCTGCAACCATTTAGTATTTGCTCCAACCTGAACTCTTGGCATCAACATTGTCGTGAACACTGATGAGGTTAGGCTGAAGAGCATGTGTTCATACGGGATCGTATGAAAGGCTTCTTCTGATTTGGCAGAAAAGTAATTCTCTCTCTTCATTTGGTTCATCAGTTCCATAGATCTCTTCTTCCTCAGGTGAGCATCTGCTTTTCGGGAAACTGTCACTATTCAGATCACTTTTTGGGATCACCAATACTTGGATATGGACATTCACCAATTTACATATACCTCCCAAAATGTTTGGCAGTCTGATGTATGCTTTGGAACCACATGCCCAATAATGATCCATGATCACTGCAGTACCATGTATCATTCCTGGAGCATCAAATACTAGGCCACAATTGTGATTCTCTCCCATTTTTCTTGTACCATTATTCCTGAAGCACAATTTGGAATTCTCCAATGGCACTATCTGCAAGGGTCGTCCTCTGTCCTCAACCCATGTAAGCAGTTTAGCAAGTCTTGGCCACAATGGCTTGCATATCTTCTGTACATTTTCAATTGCTTCTTTGCAGGCTCCAATGACCATCCATGCCCTGCAGATCACTACTCCTTTCTCCCATCCATCTGGTGAAAGTGCTGTTCCCCAAATTTGCATCTGACCTCTGTTCTTCCAACTCCAAGCTCCTTCTGGAGTTTTTCCTTGAATGTTCAGCCTCTGGTTTGCCTCTCTTCTGATCTCTGCTCCTTTAACTCCAGGCTTTTCATATCTGATTACAATGTTCTTTGTGTTTGCATTATTTCTTGTCTTTATGTCCTGGACATAATCGTCTTCATTTGGATCTGTTGCTTCAGTTCCCCATTTGAGTGACGCATCACTTCCTGAACTGGCTTCTGGTCTTGCACATTGCTATATGTGATAGACAGTGTGCCGTTGTGACATCTATTTCCACAGCTACGAAGATCTTCGACGTCCCCATGCTTTATGGTAAGAGTGCGCAAACAAAGTATTCCGCCTCGGAATTTCGTCGGCCAAATTCTTTCATGTGTTGGTACCAGATGTTATTTCCCAAGTGTGCTGTGCTGTCCAGGTAGTCGTTTAGTTTGTTGTTGTCTTCTTGTTTGCTTCTTCTGATTCTTAAGGTTTTCAAGTAGTTTGCTATCATCACATCCTTAATCGCACCTATATAGCTTCTTCTTGCTGGAGGATTCTCTGGAATCTCCATCCATGGTCCAGGCATCTCCATCTGTAGCATTTGAGTAGGATAAAGTCTGTAAATTCTTTCCTTGTCCTCTTGTCTTTCCTGGCTCTGGTTATAAATGGCCAAATTGATTCTGCTATCATCCCTGCATGTGCTAGTTTTGTAGGGCTTGTACTTGTTCTCTTCATTAGATTGGGTGTGCTTGTCAATGCTGTTTCTGTTTGTTTTTTCTCCAACTCCTTTTGTCTCCTTACAAGTTCAGATTTCTCCATTTGTCTTTTTTACTTCGCTTGGTGTGGAACCTGTCATAGCGGGTTGTCCAAACTTCTCCCCTTTCTTTGGACTGTGGTTTTGTAGTTACTGAGACTAAACCTGGTGTATGTGCACTCATTGTTTGCATGTGTGTGTTTTTCATTAACCTTTTCTCATGCTTGCTCTGCCGACCCTGTCTCTGGCGGTTCAATTTGTTTCTTACCACAAGTGTGTGCGTGTTATTGCTCATCACATCCATTTCAAGCTCACTCATTCTGCTATCACACCTTCTAGGGACTGGAATCACTATGTAGAGTCTGGGTATTTTTGTGGGTGTCATGCTTACATCATTAGGTGGGTGTACTGGAATCAGAAAGCTTTGCACATGTCGTCTTGCTGTCAGCATGAGCAGGAGTGAAGCTTTCTGGCAACACTTTCTCACTCTGTCCTTCGGCGGAAAGTTTAAAATCTTCTCTGGTAATTCTGATGATGATTAGAAAGTTCGACCTGCATTACAATAGCATGCAGGAGCATGCTCATCTGTGTACAGTTTGCTTGGACTCTGATGAAAGTGAGGACATCAACACTGGCAGGTCTCCCACAAGCTCTGGAAAGTCCTCAATTAAGTGAAAAAACACATTGCTTGCTAGTCTGCTATCTTCTGGTGACAAGGACATTTGTCTTGTCCTTGTGGAAGCAAAACAAACTTCTCTGCAATTACGGTGAGCAGATTATGTGAGTTTGATGAGCTTGAAGAGCAACCTGAATTATGATTCCATTCAGGATGATACTCAAACGCTCTGTGTTTGCTGGATCTCAAAGAAATGTCAAGACGTCAGTGTGTCTCCGAACAGGATCTGCACAGTCTTCAATTAAGCGAAAGAATAGCATGCTGACCAGCCTATTCGCTGCTTCTTCTGCTTGGGACATTTGGTTTGTCCTCACTGTACTCCAGGAGTAAAAGGAACTGCTCCGCAATCACAGTGAGCAGCCTCCTTATTGTCTTTTTGTTTTCAGGGCCTTGAAGAAATTCTGTGATGTTAGTGAGCCTTCTCACTACCGACGGGTACGATCTCAACACTAAATCAAAGTAGACCAAAATGTCCTTAGTGATGTCACTACTGTGCGACACCATAAATGAGTCCAAATAAGGCTTCTGTGTTGAAAGAGTCTGGATACTGTATTTTTTTCCAATTTGTGTCCTCGATCAAAATTTGGCATACCCTTTTCTCATCAAGGCTTCAGTGTGCCTCAGTCCAAAGTTCAAAGTCAACAGACTATGTTGTGGCTTATACCTGCAATTTCTCTTCTTCACCTTGCAACTAGGATGCACAGAGTGTCCGTGTTTATGTCCTTATCCCCTTTTTTGCTCATCAGAAATGTCCAAAATTAAGCCACAACCTTGCACAAAATGTATTTGCCTTTGCTTTGCTGGTCATGCGTCCTTCTTCCTCGTCATGGATCTCGTCTGCACGTGCTGTGGTTCTTCCCCATTGTCTGTAGTCTCTACCCATTCGGGTGCAGGCAGTGGGACTTCTCTGATGTATGGCTTGATGTCACCCAAGAATATCCATGTTCTTCTTCCTTGTAATTTGACTGCAAAGGGAGTGATGTCCTCCACTCTGAATAAACCGTTGAACCATGGCTCGTCCCACTTCTTTCTTGTGTGGTTTCTCACCTGGACCGTGTCCACAGGAAACAGTTGTGGAACACGTAAACCTTGAACTTGGTCTGTTGTAGTATTTCCTTCTGTGTTCTGTGCTGCTCTGCACCCTTTTTGTCATCGCTGCAGCTATCCTGAAATTACAGTAAGACAAGATGTCATGACATTCAAGTGATTTTGCATTTCTGATCCAAACACTTCCCCTGTTGGCTGAGCATCACATCTAGCTAAACCTCTGGATGTCAGTGGCATGTGCATCCTTCTGCATGTTACGATTTCATGCGGCGTAAGGTGATGGTCAGAACCACGCTGGTTTCTGAGCGCATACAGTGCCAATGGAAGGCAGTGTAGCCATCCCTTCTTAAAAGTAAGCTTCAACTTGGCTATTCTTTCCTTTAACAAACCATTGAGCATCTCGCATATCTCATTACCTTGAGGATGATACACCAAATAAAACTTGTGCTTTATACCAAGCAACAAGCTAATCTGTTCAAAGACTGCATTAACAAAGTGAGGCCCATTGTCTGACCTCATGACCTCGCATATACCCCATCTGGGAAATACCTCTCTTAGCAGAAATTTGGCTGCACAGGTAGCTTTTGGGTGTGTACATGGACCTGCTACTATCCATCTAGAGAATGGAGATACCATAACAATTAGGTACCTGTACCCGTTACATACTTGAATCATATCGACATAATCGACATGCAAGTGCTGAAAATGGTCATTGGGCCTTGGGATGATTCCTCTAATTACTCGTAGTGTATGTCCAGCCGTGAACTGTTGGCAGATTATACAGTTCACCATAAAAAATGCAACGTGTTCTGCCAAGTTCAGAAAAAAACAGTCTTCAGCAATCATTGCTTCTAAACTCTCTTTCGTCATATGTACTGAATAGTGTAACTGTTCCAGTGCTATCTTCGATAAGGCTTTAGGCATCACTGGTTTACCAGTGCTGTCTTGACGCCACAAGCTCTCGGAGGGGGTTAAAGAACACCCTTGCGGCTTCCAGAGGCTTTTCTCCTCCTGTGGTGCCTCCCCTTGGAGTTCCATTAATTGAGTCTTCTCCATATTACTATAACTGTCAGGTTTACTTCGTGCAACAATCATTCTCTCATGCACATCAGTTATTTGCACATTCATTATAATTTCGTCTTTGGTCGACACATGCTTGGCTTCTGTGTCTGCTGCTTGATTTCATCGTGTGATAAAGTCTGTCCCTTTCGTGTGGGCGGTGCATTTCATGACCGCTATGCCCACTGGGGGCTGTAGTGCCTTAATTGTCAAAGCACTCTGGTCCTAGGCGCAGGAGCGACGCAGTACCAACCACCCCCACTATGGTCGTGGAGCCTGCAAGTCGAAGCTTACGCAGGCTACCCGGACCAGAGCAGGGAAGGAGGGTTAGGGTCTCGTTGATTGGATAGGTTGGGGGAATATTAGGAAAACCGGATTAAGGATTGGGTAGTGGTTGTGGATAGGACGGGGAATTTAGGGGAAAGGGTTGATTGTTGCACACCTTCAATTGTACTTGGTACCAAGTAGCTATTTACACTCCACTTCCACTTAGTCAGACTGAGGCCCACTGATTAATTCTACATACAAGTCAAAACCATGCACCTAGTTCAGTGCACAACTAATTAGCATTTTCAGCATGCACACTTAGCTCTGGTTTTCAGTGTCCTGTCCGTGATGAAGCCGTCAAGTCTTGTGGCAGGTCCGTAGTGTTCAGTGCAGGTCCAAGAAGCTAAAAGAAATAACACGAGTTAGGGTTTTGCCTCTGCATTCCCATATTCTCATTCATTCCTCACACACATACAAACACACAACATTTCTTGTTGCCACCCGAGCTTAAATCACGGGCTTCTCAGTGTGCCCAAGTTCGCCACTTTTCTGAGGCTTCTCCACTAGTTCCTGATGTGGAAAGAATGCCGTTATTTAACTTCCACAGGGGTCTTCCTTCAGACCGCCGCGGAAACTTTGCCACGTGTGTTTTCGCCTCCCGTGCCCCCTGTTCTCCCTGGTCCCAGGAGGCGGGAACACACGTTCAAGCCTTTCGTACGCTCCACTTCCCCACAACAGATTGGCGGCGCGTCTAAGATACACGCGCACTTATCTTTTCGGTAGGCGCAGGGGCTAGGAATGGGCGGGCTAAAGCCCCCTGCGCTTCTCCCCCGATCCCTCTGATTCCCAAGATGGGTTTAAGAACTTATCTTGCAGGAGCGAGGGGCCGAACTGCTTCTCCGGCGGGGCGGGGCCCCTCACGAGTGATTCTGGAGGAGCTGGGCTCTGCACGTCCTCTCCTTCCGAAGTCTCAAGCGCAAGCCCCGTGCCTCGGGGCTTGCGCATGCGCGTTGACGAGCCACACCCTGCTGGACTCCTGATTGGCCCGCGGCGCCCCCGAGCATGCTGGGAACTGTAGTCTTTGGAGGCTGCTTTTCTGCAGAAGGGGCACAGCAGCCTTTTAAATGGATACACTTTTCTGGGAATAACTCGTACACTCATCACAGCCCCCACCATGCCCCTCTGCACCCCCTGCCTAGGTCTGTTCTTGGTTTTGGCCCTGACAGCACTCCCCCTCCCACGGAAGGTAGACCCTCCGGGTTTATCTGGATAATTCTTATGGAAAGTGCGCAACAATCGTGGAGCATGAACGTGATGTGAGGGCTCCCACGAGCGCTCTTCAGGTCCATACCCCACGCAGTCCACTAAATAATACAATTGGCCATTGGCGCCGTTTTTGGAGTTTAAAATTGCACGAACTTCATATTCAGGTTCTCCGTGAACCATTATCGGGGGGTGTTTCTTGACGGGAGCTCCATACGGGGCAGGTTTTAGCAGGGACGTGTGGAACGTGGGATGAATTTTCATTTGGGATGGTAATTCCAATCGAACTGCAACTGGATTCACGATTCTTACAATCGGGAAGGGGCCTAAGTAACGGGGCTGTAATTTTTTGGGACCATCCAATCGAATATTGCGGGTGGAAAGCCACACTTTGTCACCCACACGATAAGAAGGACCGGTACGGCGCTTTTTGTCTGCATAATACTTATAAGAGTGTTTTGCTCTAACGAGATTACCCTGTACCTCCTTCCATACTTGCTCAATTTCAATTCGCTGTCCCGCTAGTGTGGGCAATTCCACTTCTAAGGACGGGACAGCTACAGGAAGAATATGTGGATGTCGTCCATAAAGACAGTAAAAGGGAGTTTTTTTTGTGGACATGTGTACGGCATTATTGTAGGCCAGTTCAGCTAACCAAGTATGCTGGACCCAAGTGGTTTCTCTGCTTGCAGCAAAGCAACGCAAGTATTGCTCGAGCCCCTGGTTCACACGCTCTGTTTGGCCGTCGGTCTCGGGATGGTACCCGGATGACAAATGGATTTCCATCCCAATAATCTTACAAAATTCACGCCAAAATCGTGAGGTAAACTGTGGGCCTCTGTCGGTAATAACATGGTGTGGAAGCCCGTGTAGGCGAATGACGTGTTGCAGGAAGAGTTCCGCAATTGCACTAGCGGTTGGGACCCCCTTGCAAGGAATAAAATGGGCCATTTTAGAAAAGGTATCTACTATCACCAATATTGAAGTGTGACCTTGTATAGGCGGGAGATCCACAATGAGGTCCATGGTTACAGTGTGCCATGGTACGTCCGGAGTTGGTAAGGGACGCAGAAGACCCGCAGGCTTTTGGTGACTGGCTTTATTACGGGCACAGATGTCACACTTCAATATGTGTTGTTGAACATCCTGTCGCCACTTTGGCCACCAAAAATATCTAGCCACCAGTTCTTGTGTTTTTGATCTTCCCGGATGACCTACAAGGGATGAATCATGACACCACGACATGGCCTTTTCTCGGAGTGCCGTAGTAGGCAGATACAGTGCATGAGCGTGGTAGGGAAGTCCTGCAAGAATTAAGTTCCGAGGGTCCTGTTTGCACCAATGGTGCAGTTCTTGCATAGAGATTTCTTTCTGAATGGCTTCAAAGAAGTCAGAGGTCGCTCCAATGATGTGAGCGGGAGGGATTATGGACTGGGGCGTGGGGTACGCCTCTCGAATCGTCGGCTCAGGATAGCGTGATAAGATGTCAGCTTTCTGGTTGCTGTTTCCGGGCCTATATGTGATGATAAAATCGAACTCCGCGAAATACATGGCCCAACGCAACTGACGCGGGCTCAAGGTCTTGGCGGTTTTGATAAATTGCAGGTTTCGATGGTCTGTGATTACTGTTATCGTATGACGTGCTCCCATCAGATAGTGCCGCCATTCACTAAATGCTGCTTTTATTGCCAAAAGTTCTCGATCTGCGATGATATAATTCACCTCAGCTGGCAGCAGCTTCCTCGAATAATAGGCCACCGGATGTAATAGACCTGTCGTGAGATCCCTTTGAGACAGAACGGCCCCCAGAGCATAACTGGAGGCGTCCGTTTCAACCACAAACGGTCTGGACAAGTCTGGGTGTTTTAGTACCGGAGCGTCGGTGAAGGCCTTTTTGAGCCGATTGAAACCCTGTTCGGCTGAGGCATCCCAAACAAACGGGCAACCCTTACGAAGAAGCTTCGTGATTGGAGTAACCAATGCTGAAAAATTCCTAACAAAGCGTCTGTAGAAGTTTGCAAACCCTAGAAAGGATTGTATATCTTTTACATTAGCCGGAGGTGCCCAATCCAAAATTGCCTGCACCTTTTTGGTATCCATTTGTACGCCGGTTGGGGTTAGGAAATAACCTAAGAACTCTACAGTGGTACGATGAAATTCGCACTTTTCCAGTTTTGCGTAGAGGTGATGTTCTCGCAATTTCTGCAATACCGCACGTACATGTTGGACATGTTCCTGGAGGCTACTGGAATAGATGAGGATATCATCGATGTACACCACGGCACATACGTCTAAATATTCTCGGAGTACCTCGTCCAGGAAGTGTTGGAAGGCGGCGGGGGCGTTACAGAGGCCGAATGGCATGACCTGATATTCATACAATCCGAACTTGGTTCGGAAGGCGGTCTTCCACTCGTCTCCTTCTCGCACCCGTACCAGATGGTATGCGCCTCGAAGGTCCAACTTGGTATAGATGACCGCATCCCGAACTTGGTCAAGGAGTACAGGGATTAAAGGGAGCGGATAACGGTTTTTAATGGTTATCCGGTTCACTCCGCGGTAATCAATACAAGTCCGGAGCTCCCCGGACTTCTTCGGTACGAAGAACAGAGGTGACGAAACCGGAGAATTAGAGTGCCGTATAAAACCACTCTTGAGGTTGGATGCTATATATTCCCGGAGGTGGTCATTTTCAGCCTCGGTCAAAGCGTAGATGCGGCTGCATGGCAATACCGCTCCTGGCTCCAGGTCTATCCGGCAATCAAAGGGCCGGTGTGGAGGTAAAGACTCGGCAGCCTGTTTATTAAACACGTCCACAAAAGCGGCATATTCTTGGGGCAGATCTTCAGGACGTACCTCTGGTTGACTATTAGCAATGCTGATGGAGTGTAAGCCCGGCAAAGCCTTTTTAAAACAATGTTCTCTGCAAAATGGAGAATTCAGGTCTATCGACCCTGAGGTCCATTGAATGTGAGGGTCATGCTTTTTTAACCATGGCAATCCCAGGATAAGCCCAAATTGCGGGGCGGCAATAATGTCAAAGGCAATCTTTTCTGTATGCCCATCTCCACAGTGAAGGATCATATCACAGGTACTATGGGTTACGGGACCTGAACTAAGGGGAGTACCATCTACTGCATGTACCAGTTCTGACTTGGGTTTACATTGCACCGGAATTCCTAAAGTACCCACGAACTGGGCATCGATGAAATTGCCAGTCGCCCCCGAGTCAAACAACAGTGTAACCCCTTTTTTCTTTGTCAAGAACTCTAGGTAACCCTTCTGGGTGATATATGGGCCATGATTCGAATAGCCTGCAACTGGGGCCCTGCTAACTAGGCTCGACCGGGTGACCCCCACTACCGGCGAGCCGAGGCGTTTCCCTGGGTTTTTGGTTTGGCAGGGCATTCGCGAACGAAATGCCCAGCCTTACCGCAATACATACAGACCCCGTCTTTTCTTCTCTGCTCTTTCTCTTCTTTTGTTAGGGGGCCCCGGATCGAGCCGATTTGCATCGGCTCATCCCCCTCAGATTTGTCCACCGTCCCTCGAGATCCTTTATGTTGGTCTAACCGTGGTACAGGACGGAAGTCTCCTCTTCTCTTATCGCCTCGCCTTTCCGCCAAGCGGTGGTCGAGACGCAAGGCTAGATTAATCATATCCGAACACTCTCTTGGCTGTGGGTCAACCTGAGCTATAAGATCCTTTAACTCGTCTTTCAGTCCCTGATAAAATAGGGACATCCTTTTTTCTCTGGGCCATACGGCTTCTGCCACTAGCCGGTTGAACTGCGTGACATAAGTCACCAGTTCCCTATTTCCTTGTCTTAAACTCAGCAATTCCCGATCTTTACAGAGGGTGGCTGCCTGTCGATTAAAAATTTTCTCAAATTCCCCAAGGAACTCATCCCAGTCATACAAGACAGCATCGTCTTTTTGAACTAAAGGATTCGCCCAAGAGGCGGCGTCCCCTGTAAGGTACGATATCACAAAGGCAGTACGTGCTTGAGCAGACCGAAAGGCTGACGCCTTGGTGAGGAAGTGGAGACGACACTGGGTCAAAAATGTGGAGAATTTTTGCGGATCCCCTGCATATCGCTCTGGAGGTGCAAGAGGAACTATGGCTTCCGGGGTTACATGTACCTGTAACGGGGTAGACGGTTGACCAGGTAAGGGCGATGCTTGGGCTGCTAAACTCCGTACTTGCGCGGACAAGGTAGCGTATTCTTGCCTGGATGCGGCTAACTCCCCTTGCAAATCCTGCAAGGCTTTAGCAATCTCTTCCATGACTGTTGTGAGGGTTGGCTGTGCCGCTCAGGCGCCTGGAAAATACGTGGGCTTGCGCTTCTGTCAAAGCACTCTGGTCCTAGGCGCAGGAGCGACGCAGTACCAACCACCCCCACTATGGTCGTGGAGCCTGCAAGTCGAAGCTTACGCAGGCTACCCGGACCAGAGCAGGGAAGGAGGGTTAGGGTCTCGTTGATTGGATAGGTTGGGGGAATATTAGGAAAACCGGATTAAGGATTGGGTAGTGGTTGTGGATAGGACGGGGAATTTAGGGGAAAGGGTTGATTGTTGCACACCTTCAATTGTACTTGGTACCAAGTAGCTATTTACACTCCACTTCCACTTAGTCAGACTGAGGCCCACTGATTAATTCTACATACAAGTCAAAACCATGCACCTAGTTCAGTGCACAACTAATTAGCATTTTCAGCATGCACACTTAGCTCTGGTTTTCAGTGTCCTGTCCGTGATGAAGCCGTCAAGTCTTGTGGCAGGTCCGTAGTGTTCAGTGCAGGTCCAAGAAGCTAAAAGAAATAACACGAGTTAGGGTTTTGCCTCTGCATTCCCATATTCTCATTCATTCCTCACACACATACAAACACACAACATTTCTTGTTGCCACCCGAGCTTAAATCACGGGCTTCTCAGTGTGCCCAAGTTCGCCACTTTTCTGAGGCTTCTCCACTAGTTCCTGATGTGGAAAGAATGCCGTTATTTAACTTCCACAGGGGTCTTCCTTCAGACCGCCGCGGAAACTTTGCCACGTGTGTTTTCGCCTCCCGTGCCCCCTGTTCTCCCTGGTCCCAGGAGGCGGGAACACACGTTCAAGCCTTTCGTACGCTCCACTTCCCCACAACAGATTGGCGGCGCGTCTAAGATACACGCGCACTTATCTTTTCGGTAGGCGCAGGGGCTAGGAATGGGCGGGCTAAAGCCCCCTGCGCTTCTCCCCCGATCCCTCTGATTCCCAAGATGGGTTTAAGAACTTATCTTGCAGGAGCGAGGGGCCGAACTGCTTCTCAGGCGGGGCGGGGCCCCTCGCGAGTGATTCTGGAGGAGCTGGGCTCTGCACGTCCTCTCCTTCCGAAGTCTCAAGCGCAAGCCCCGTGCCTCGGGGCTTGCGCATGCGCGTTGACGAGCCACACCCTGCTGGACTCCTGATTGGCCCGCGGCGCCCCCGAGCATGCTGGGAACTGTAGTCTTTGGAGGCTGCTTTTCTGCAGAAGGGGCACAGCAGCCTTTTAAAAGGATACACTTTTCTGGGAATAACTCGTACACTCATCACAGCCCCCACCATGCCCCTCTGCACCCCCTGCCTAGGTCTGTTCTTGGTTTTGGCCCTGACATTAATCAACCTGTCCAATAGGGCTGCATGCTGCACTGGTGCGCCATCCGCTCAGATGTAGCCCCTCCTTTTCCAGCGCGCTAGGCCTGCATGCACTGCTGTTGTCACATAGGCGGAGTCACTGTACACCGTCACTTTCTGGTCTGAGTGATTCTCGAGTGCAATCATCAACGCCAATAATTCTGCAGCTTGTGCTGAATAATTGGGTGGTGATCATGCACTAATAAGTATTTGAAACTCTCCATTTGCTGTGTGCTTCATCACAGCGGTGCCTGTATATCTCTTATAATCATTTTGATTGATTCTCGAAGAACCGTCAACAAAGACAATGTCTCTTTCTGCCAATGCATTTTCTTTCACTCTGGGAATCTCACCATAAAATTCTTCATAGTTTGCGCAGTTATGGATCAGCTCTCCTTCAGTGACTGACTCTGCTATAAGCATAGCCGGGTTCACTATCTTATATCGAATTATCTTAATCGATGGATTTGATATGATCACTTCATATGCAGAAGCTCTCTGAGATGTCAATGTGCCTTTTGGTTTCTCTAGAATGGCAAATATTGCGTGCTCGACAAACAACATCATTGAGCCTCCCATCACAATGGTTGTAGCCTTCTCTATGGCGAACACTGCGGCAGCTATACTTTGTGGCATCGGAAGTGACCTCTCATTACTGGGTCCAAATTCAACTGTACTATGCCAGGGGCATGTACCCCAACGTGATTCTCTGTGTGAGTGCTACTGTCATACTGTGTTAGTTCGATAAATCCTTCTTCCATGGTTTCAGTCCACTCAATTTTTTCTTTCGTCCCCTGTGCCTTCTTTAGGGCTTGCAACAAGGGCTTGGTATAAGAGCTGTAGTCACAGACCCATACCCTGACATAATTGCATAATCCTCAAATACTCTGCATTTGTTTTATCGTGTGTGGCTTGGCTGTGTTTAATATGGCTTCAGCCCTTTCAAGGGTAACCATTTTCTCCTCTTGGAGATCAGCTGGCCTATGTACAGCACTTTTTGTTGACAGTATTGCAACTTCTCTTTGTCAACTTTATATCCTTTTTCAGCTAATCCGGTCATGAGCTGAATAGAATTGTGTCTGCACGTTTCTTCTGTCGTGCTGCAAATTAAGATGTCATCCACATATTGCAATACAACACTCTCTAATGTAATGCAATATTGCTTAACTCCATCTGCAGTACTCTGTTGAAAATCAAAGGAGACTCACAGTACCCAGATGCATTTGTCTGAACGTGAATGGTGTCAAATCTTGGAAGTCTTTGTGCAATGGGATTGAGAAAAAATGTATTTTTCAAGTCAATCACTGTGAATTATTTCGCCTCAACGGGTATATTAGATAGGATTGTGGACGGGTTAGGGACTAGAGGGAACTCGGCCTACACAATATGATTGATCAGCCTTAGATCTTGGTTTAAACGCCAAGCTCCTCCCTTTGATTTTTTTGATAGGGTAAACCACAGTGTTTCATGACGACTCTGGAGTAACTAAGATGCCTTACTCCATCATAGCAGAAATTGTTTTGAAAATCCCTTCATCTGCTTCTCTAGACATGGGATATTGTCATGCTTTTGGTAAAATTGCTCCTGGTTTCAATTTAATCCTTACTTCTCCCACTCCTTTCAACAAGCCTACGTCATAAGGGCCTGTAGTCCACACTGAGACAGGCACCTTGGCCATGTCATCATCAAAATATTAAGGACGTTTTTGTGCCAACATCATTTTCTGGGGCACTTCTCTTTTGATCATTCTCACCCAATAAATGAGATTAACCTCAACTGTTGTTTCATCTACACCTGTTTGTTCGTCAAACAGATCGTCATCAGTGACGTCAATCAATCTGTACCTTTCCTCATTGGTGATTACTGTGCACCATTGTCTGCCTTTGTCATCACAACCATCGATCAGTGCCATTTTTCCTCACACTATGGCTGTGTGTATTGCCAAGGGAAACACTTGTCCCTGTTCCGAATGCTTTAGTATTCTTGGCCTAAATAAAAACTCATCTGGGGTTCTGATTGGTTTGTCTGTAATGCCTGGTAACCATAACATTAATATACGCACTCCATACCTGAATATTTCTGGTTCCAATGGGGCAGCCCTCATGACAGTTTGTCCCACGTATGCTATAATCATTTCGCATATGTTCAAATAATGCATTCCTGAACATACTATGCCCTTCTCCGTGAACAAGATTGTCATGTTTAACTTCATCATTAGGTCTTGTCCCAATATATTTACTGGAGTTTGTCTTGAATATAACAGTGGCACATTCATGTCACACTCTCCTATAGAGACTGGAAGTTCTATTTATGGCATCGCCAGACAAGGAAAACTTGCCTTCAAGTACACACAAGCGTGTTGCACCTGTGTCAACAAACAAGGAATATTCTTTATCCCTATGAGGACATCTATCCTTGGTTCCTCGTGAGGGTTTGGTGTCACTGATAGGATAGAACACATCAGGTTTCCCAGTGAGCTGTCCTAGTCCATATATATCTTTGTCCCATGTTGAGTGAATTGACTTCCTCCATCACCAGTGTTATTTCTCATTCCAGAATTCAATACCTGTCCTGTACTTGTTGTCTGTGACAGATGCATTGGTGACTGTTGAGACTGTCCTTGTGTCGTTTTGTACCATGCCTTAACTTCTGCATGTGCGAGCTAGATGCCCTACCATCCCACACGCCCAACATATTGGCGGTGGTCTGATTATTTGCCCATTTGACATATCCTGTTTGCCGTTTTGCATGTTTTGAAAACCTCCCTGATTACCTTGGAAACCTCCCTGATTACTTTGGAAGCCTCTTTCTCGAAAGCCTCTCCCTCTGGGGTAAAACCCATTACTGCCTTGATCAACCTGCCTTTGATTATTAACTTGCTGTATGTTTGATCCTTCTGTGATAGTATCATTGCCTCTTCAATGGCATATTTTGACAATTTCTTCAGCACTAATTTTGCCTCTTCAGCTTTTTGTGCAGCCTCTTTTTTGTGATTTTCCTCTTGCAGCAGCCTGCACTAGTGAGTTGTGGTCAACTGTATTTCAGACCATGTTTGGCCTTGATTCTTATCAATTTCTTGAGCTGTTTCTGTACCTGATCTGGCAGCCCTTGGCATAATATATGGTAAAACATGCGTATGGACTTCCCCCAAGATTCACAAGTTTCCAGCACTGTCAGGTGTATTGACCCATGTTTGAGTCATTAAGCTGCAACATTTGGTGCTGTGGGCTTAGAAAATCCAAGATGGCCAAAAAGCCCGCATGTGCGCCAGAATCCAGGAGAACCGCGCAGTTTGTGCGCACACCAAAATGGTCGCCTAACCTTCCACCCACCAGTGAGAGCGTGATGGGACAGGGGTGCCATGAGTGGAATGTGTGCCAAAGGAAAAACAGCAAAAAAAAGCCCTTTGAAATCACCTTGGTTTCTCTGAATGCAAGCTAAAAATGCCTATGTCAAACATTGCAGGATATTCAAAAATCTCACTGAACACCAGCAGACATTTGGCAGGATGAAGTTTTGTGTGCATACAAAATCTGGAAAGAAAAAGAGCCCAAAACAATGTTCATAACAAACTGGCTGAGCTGTGGAGGTCAGCAGCTTAAGTTAAACTGAACTGAAAACCACTAAAATCGAAATGTTTACATTAAATGAGGGACCTACTTTTGAGTGTCACATTGTTTGTAACTGTTGAAATGTCATAGTTTTGAACTTAGAATCAGCACTCTAGCTGCATGTGTACAAATTATCAGTTTGATTTGAATGTAGAAAACTGGGAACAAAAAGTGACATTTAGCTGAAACCTGGCTTAATGAAACTGGATTCTGCCTGACAACTACCCCCGACAGGAGTTGAAACTGGATCAACAGCTGTGTTCCCAGGCCTTGCTGCATTCTGCTGCTCCCACAAAAAGGAGGTGACACCTCTCTGATTGAATTACCTGGGGACTGCAGGAAACTGAACAATGGACTCAGGCAAATGTTATATTGGGGGGGCCTTAAAGTGGCTTCCTCTTGGGAGAAGTGGGACGAGAAGTGCCTGTGAGAGCCAGCTGAGCTTGGGGGAAGTGGATAAACCAGTTCTTCCACCATGTGATGTGGGAAGCCACACCCCTTTTTGACCAGGGCATAAGTTAAAAAGATAGATAACTCCTAATGCGGACTGGTCAAAATTATGTAAGTAATATCATTATTCTTGTGATTTTTCTGTGCACGATTTAAGAGGTGTTAGGACCCTGTGGTGTATTCTGGGGGGTTGCTAGCGGAAAATAGGGTCTCACTCCAAATGTCTGCATGTTAAAAATCTGACACTTCATCAATTAATGTCCATACTCCTTGCGCACATGTGTGTAATTATTGGTAAATGTCCGATATTGGTACACCAGTCAAAAAGCACAAAATGTTGTAATTTTTTAATGCAAGCCCCCAGGAAGACAAGCATGGACCATAAGGAATATATAATGTGTACATGTAATTTCAACAAATTGTGTATCTGGGAAATATATATTTGAATCAAATATAGATTTGTGGGCAAATTGACCAGGGGAGGATCCTCTGACCCATAAACAGACCTCATCATGATGACAATCCATTTCCTTCCCCCAATCATGGGAGAGGGGAGAAATGGGCCAATGACAAGTAGAGAGGGGAAGGCTCAGTTATGCCACGCACAAACCCACTTCCGAAACACATAAAAGGAGACTGCTGGGACAGGTAGAGACATTCAATTCCATTTTCTGCGGGACACTCTGCCGGGAGACTCCAGACTTCACATCCATCAATCTTCAGAGACCAGAAATTTACTTCAGAACTTAAAGCAAGGGCCTAAACCCACAAACTGAGAACTCTTCTCAGCAGGCCTCAGCATCCTTAAAATCATTTGCAAACTATTCCACAGCCGGGCGAGCTGTCTGAATTATTTTGCCAAGAACTTTTGCCAGTACCCAGAAAGCAGTGTTACATCCAGAATCCACTTGATCCGGACAGGAAAGCAGAGCAGTATCCAGAACCAGAGGCCGCTGTATTCAGAGAGGCTAGACCAGCAGAGCAGAGCTGACCCAGACCGCTGTGAGCAGAACCAGAGATCTGGATCGCTCTGAGCAGAACCGGTGCCTGATTGACCCGCCGAGCAGACAGAACCGCCGCCGGACGTGTTGACCAGATCTGTGACGAGGCCAGGTTGAAATTGATATTGTGAGTACCTAGCAGAACTGTGCAGAACCAATCTCTTAGTTAAAATAATCTAATTCAAGCTGTTTTAACCTAAGTAGAACTGCCTCCTAGAAATTGTGTCATCTGTCATTTTTAAAGCTGCACAACTGTCACCTGTCAATTCTGCAGCTGCAAGCTGTCACCTGTCATTTTGAGTTTTACTTTAAATTCAAAAATCTACCTTTATTAAATCGTCCGTATCTCTGGAACAAAATGTAACTTTCATTTTAAAGCTGTGATTCTAGGCTTTCCAACGAACCTAGAACCGACTTCCTACTCCCTATAGTTTTTCCGCAATCGCGATTTACGCACTCGCGAAATTTACTGCGATTTGCGATTTTGGCTCAATTTCTCCACTTGTCAAAATAGCAGCTCCATTCTTTCCTTTGTTAAAAATCCGTTTGCAACCTGGTAATAACTCATAGATCATTGCTAAAGTGAGCCTGAACTAATACCAACAAGCATCTCTCACTCACCCTGAATCTCTAGAGGGAATTAAAATCAGTTAGCACATCACATTTTCCCATCCATTGCCACCACATTTAAAAGCATTTTGGGCCTTTGTTTCAAACTTCTACCTGTTTCCTCTAAGCTTGCTGGGGGGGAACTGAGTTCCGTATTGTATTTGATTGTATTCCTGAAGACTGTGTGTGTTACTTCCATCTCCTTGCATTGCATATAGGGGGGGGGGGGGGGGTGAATTGCCACCAGGGGAAAAGTGAACATATTATCTCTTGTGAAACCATATCAGTTTATTTTCTGTACTGCATTTATTCCTCCTTGCATTTCCTTGAAACCATAAAGCATTTCAGCTACCTCATCCTCTATACTACTCCTAAGTAATCAAGTGTACCACCCATTGTGGATCCACATCATACGTCTAAGTGTACTATCAGATATTAATTTGTTATAAAAGTGTGACACATATATATTGTTTAATTTTTCAAATAAACCTTTTAATTTGCAAAACAAACCTACTTCTTGGCTCAGTGGGGTCAGGGGGATTCTAAGAGGGGGGTGTTATACAAGGGTTGTCATCCAGAGTACTGAACTGGACATAAAAATACATCAATAAGGGTTTTCCTCAGCATCCCAGACTAGGCATTGACTTAGCTGTAGTGTTGATTGAATATCGCTTACAGCACCCATGCGTCTTGAAAATTCTGGATGTAAAGCAACAGATCTTCGGACTCCTTCATTTTACATGTCATAATAGCTCCCATGTCAGAAGTATTCGGGTATAGCAATTGTAATGCTTTCCATACCACGGCTCTTCAATTATTAAACAGAGCTCCATCATGCGCGGTATTAACTGTATCACACCAGGGTAACCTCCACGTGTCCAGACATCATCAGCTCTATCACCAAGTATGGTGATTAAAAGACCCTTAATGTCCCCTATAGCTAACTTGTTTCCTCCATCATTTTTTCTAGCTCATGTATCCATTTTCCGCCTCACAATGTCAACATTGGAAGCTTATTGTTTAGGTTTTCTCGATCCATGTGTGGCCAAGGTATATACTGCGGCCTCGTTCTTCCTTTTTCAAGTAACGGGAATTGTAACACATGGCACTCCTTTTCCTCTCTCATCATTTTTCTATCCACTGCACTGCACTTCAGCACCGTCTACCTGGTAATGTCCCCTTTCTGACCATAAGATACTCCTTTGTGTTGGTCTGATTGTGTGGCTGACTCTGATGCCTTAGGTGCAAACTCACTAGAATCTGACCATCTTATTCCCTTTCCTCTAGAGAAGCATTTTTCTTTTCTTCTCTCATCTTCCTTTTCCTCATATTCCTCTCTTTCTGCATCTGATATTGTCTGTGCCCAACTCGTGTAACTCCTCTCATCTTCCTAATTCCTATTTAGTGTCAACCTATCTAGGGAAAGCTCTCTGTTTCTGCTACTTCTGGAGGCGTACTCAGTGTCGTACAACTGAGTGCTCTCAAGACGCTCGTCCTCTCCTCTCCCTTGGGGTACTTGTTCTAGCCCCATTTGATCATATATTCTATCGATCGTTTCTCCCGATGCTTCTGGTGTCGAAGTCATCTTCGATATTTGCCCTAGACATGCCTGTTACTGGATCGTACTCAGGAAAGAATTCTTCTTTGTCCTCCCAGTCTACTACTGGATCAGGTTTTTTAACTTCTCTTTCCAGATATTCAAGATCCTGTGCCCTCTGTCGTAGCTTGCGTTCTATGTCATCATCGAACTCTCTGTGCTTCCTCGCTTCCTCTCTGACCCTATCTTCTTCCTGTTTCTTTACATCTTTACGTTCATTTGCCCTTCGTATTTCCTCATCCCTTCGTCTTTTTATGATCTTCTCCCGTATCTTGTGTTCTTCTTCTTCTATTCTTCATTGTTCCTGCCTGTTCTTATCATTAGCTTCTCTTGGCTTATGACCGCATTTCCTTTCTTGTTCTTCGCGATACAGCTGCTCTCGTCTCTGTCTATCTTTTTTCCTGATTCTTTCGTCTCTCAATCCTTTTTCCTTTTCCTTCTCTTTCCTTTTTCAATTATCTGACTCTCCCTTTTGTCTCACATCCTCAATGCCTTTACCATCGAGTTTCAATAAAATCTGACCTCCAATCCATTCATTCTGTGTGAATGCTATCCCATAAGTTCTGTCCTCATCTCCTTTCCATCTCTTTCCCTCTCTACTTGTATCTAGAGATGTACTTGCTTGTGCTTGATCTCCTTTTTCTTTCTCACGCCTCTCCTTGTCCCTTGGGACTTTGGAGGTAATATATCTGTCTCTGTCTTTGTCTGGGTTTTCGTCACTACTTTGCGTAGGTGACTCATATGACGGGTTGCTACATCCTGTGGCTGCTTTAAGCTCCCTCAACCGATATAATCCTTCATCTTTACTGGCTTCGCTTTTTGTTTCAGCCAGGGCGGGTGGTACAGAAGGCATTTCACCCCCATCTGTGCATACATTTAGTATCAAATCTAACGGCGGCTCCTCCTCCTTATCCTCTTGGTACATCTTCCAAAGCTCTAAACAAGCTAGGCATTTAACTTTTTGCCAGTATACGTGGCATGCAAATATGTCGTCATATGCTGCAGGACCGTTCTAGATAGCGATTCGCCTTGGGGCCATGGCATAAAAATGTTGTGGGCGGTTCCTTGAACCCATTCTGCACTGTACTTCTTTAGCTTAGGTGCATGTTTTGGCAACAGTTTGCACAAGTGTACTAACGGTGTAATGTCTTCATGCTTAAATCTGTTTATCTGTTCCCCATATAACACTTTGTTATGCTTTACGTTTCTCAAACAAAATCAACAATATGAGCTAGCACCAATCGTCGCAAGCTCCAATCCTGTTTTTTCCACAAAAAATGTGATTCTTACTTTTTCAAACAACCATCAATTCATATCATACAACATTTCATCTATACAATCGCACAATTTTCATGCTATTTCCCCCAAAAATGTTCTTACCTCGTGACGTCAGTAAAAAGCGAAAAGAGAGAAAAGAAAAAAAAACACAAGACAGATGGAACAGACTAGATAGACTCTGGAAAGCTACATAAATCTCCTGCCACTATCATTATTCCGACGTGGAATGTAAGCCCATTTCTTTCAGATCGTCTCTTTCATCCATTCTGATCTCCTATGTCGTCCTATTCATTGAGGACTTTAAATGCAGGCTTCTTCTAGCGCTATATTAAAGCCTAGGTATTTGGGCTTATCCTCCTTGCTCGGGTATCCTCCTGGTATCTCTCTTTTCTCGGTATCCTCCCGGTATCTCTCTATTGCTCGGCCACCTTCGAGTCAATATTTTCCCCTGATATATATATGACTTTCTTATTCTGTCATTACTTTTTTGTCCCACCTCCCTCCGTTACCTTCCCTTACTTGTTCTAAGGAATGCCATTTTTTCCCAAAGCATTTAGTCTTTTTTACTCACTGTTCAAATTTATTTTCTCACTGGATGCTCGGGATCAACGCCTTCGTTACTGCCTCTCCTTGCTGTTCGTCCGATCAGCTGCTTGTAGAAGTGGGAAGGGGTTTGTGGTGAAAATCACAGGTTCCTTCAGACCTAACCTGCAGGGTTTATACTTAGACTATCCACTATCCACGAAGAGCCTATTCTACTGAGCCAGATGGCAAAAGGACTTGTGATATTGCTGTCTTATCTTAATCGATTTTAATTGAATCATCAATCTCTGTTACCAAGTGTGCAGTAGGGACCCCAGCCGGCCCATAGGACTGGGGGTTTCCCAGACAGCACTTTAAGATGAGTAGCAGCACCCTCGAGATGGATGGGGATGCAGATTTGTACTCTCGCATCAAATCAATAATGACAACTCAATAGTTTGGCAAAGGGAGTCAGTTTAATGACAAGTACAAAAAAACGGGGAGTTCATGAATATCAGCAATCGCTCAAGTTTCCTTCTCACTTCAACTCCAATTAATTTCAGAAAAAACATAGTATTTATACCAAAAACTCATCATCACTAACGTATAATTTCTTAAAACTAAGCATGCACTTGATTGGTTCTAGGAAGGTAACTTTAATATAGGCACTATATCTGTATATGGTAACGGGGAGAGGCGATTGGATAAACAATGTCAAGAGGGGCAACTAAGCCCTTCCTTGAAAATGACTACTGTAAATACATGGTCCACTATGATTGGGTTGGCATCAACCCCACTCATACTTTTCCATTTGCTTAGCAGCGTGCAGAATAGCTGGCCAGGTGCAGGGAGTTCGTCTACACCCCCAGCTTCCCTCCAATTATTGTTACAATCAATCATCACCTCAGTGGTCATGTGTCAATTATTTCTTTGTATTTTGGCCTGGAGTCTGCTTTTTGGTCTGAGGAAGTCAAGGCATCTGGGCATGGCAAGAGTCCATGCACAGGTGGGAAAGTTTCATCCCTCTGCTTGCTTGGTCATGTGATTCTGACACCATGTAATCGTCTTATTCTCCATGCAATTTCATGTATTTGATTTAATTCTGCCAGTTGTCTGCCACATGTGGCTTGTCTTGACCTTTTGCACAGGATACTCTGTTCTTTTTCCATTAATTGTATCCACTGTTGGTCTATTTCAGCCGATACGACCTTGGTTTCTTGGCATGGTTGTCTTTGTCTGAGTTTCTCTCTGTCTTTAATTCTTGATTTGTTTGCTGCAAAGCTCTCCTCCTGAGACCTTTAGTAACCTTTGGCCGATTCTGCTCTTGTACATAGTGGAAGTATGCTTGTATAAAGTGCTCCTTTTGAGGTAGATATTTATAGGTGGCGCTTGTCACAATCTATCTTACTACTAAAACCGCAGCGTTTTCCAACACAATAACGTTGTACATATGTTTGCGGTCACTTCAAAAGCAACCGCAAACATAAATACAATGTTTTTAAAGCTGCGGTTTTATTTCTAAGTTTTCCAGGCTCCTCCAGCCCGGAACACTTAAAAAACAAAAACGCAGCTAGTGCTTATTTTTAAAAAAAAAAAATAAATAGCACTCACCGAGATTCAGCTGCAGCTTTCCTGCTCTGGTCTCCGGTCCCTGTCCTCCGCCTACAGCACTAATGAAGGGAAAGCCACCCAGCGGTAGCTTTTGTTTACTACAGCTGGCTGGCTTTTCCTTCATTAGTGCCGCAAAAGCAAAAGCCAGCACAGGAGGGCCTCCATTTCACAAAATGGATGCGCCCATGTGCTTGCTTTTTGCGAATTTTGAGCTTGAATAGCTCAAAATTTTACATAGGAAGTTTTAAAACGGAGAATGCTAGTATTTTTTTTTATGTTGCCTATCTATTTTTTAAATAACATTTTTTACTAGACCATCCCTTTAAACATGACTTGTTCACGAATGTTCATGTTTAAGGTTCCGTGTATATCGGTTATATCCGTTGAAAAAAAGTTTTGACCGTGCGTCTAATGATTTCGTTTTAATTCATATGCTTTGCCTTATGAAATGATGTGTTGTTTTATCCCATGCAGAACATGGCTTCGAGTCTCGCTTCTACCGTAACGTACGCAGATCCTACCGTGGTGCCTGTGGTCACTGAGACGAGTTTACAAAGACAGAAGATAATAGATTCCCAATTCAAATGCTACGAGAAAATGAACAGAGATGACCCTTATACCAAAGCAGGTGAGTTCCTTTTTTTTTTTTTGGAAACTTTATTTACAAAACTATAAAATCACATACATTACAATACACTCCATAAGACATTTAAAGTACTTGAAACCATCAAAACACATTTTTTTTTTAAAAACAACTAATTACATTGAAGCATATAACCACACATAGCCCCCAGCCTAATTCACCACATCCCCAGTCACCTCCCCCCAGCCCCTATTTACATATGTACAACACCAAGTCTAGTATAGCTGAAGAAATTTACCCCAAATTTTCTCAAATAAAACCAATTTCCCTTCCCTTCTGAAAAGTGTACTCTCCATAGCCGCCAAGTCATGCATTTCAGTCAACCACGTCTCAATATTCAGAGTCAATACCGACTTCCAGTTCCGCAAAACAATTTTCTTACCAATCATTGCCCCTCGGAACAACCACTTCTTCTGATTCTGAGTAAGATCCTCCAGAGACTCATTACCCCCCAATATCACCATCTTGAAATCCAAAGCAGGTAAACCCTCAATCACCACATCGCACACCCGACCAACCTCACCCCAGAACAATCTCACCAACCTACAGTCCCACAGCATGTGCTCCAAAGTACCTGCCACATGAATACACCTCCAACAATCTGAGCTCTCCGACATCCCCCTACTCACCATTCTCTCCGGTGTCCAAAAAACCCAATTAAGAATCTTTATCTGTCTCGACCTCTCCGTGAGCCCCAAAGAACATAACTTAACATTTACACACATCCTGTGCCACGAATCCTCAGAAATATCCGAACCAATTCTCCTACCCCACTCCTCTCTCAGCAAGTCATTACCATTGTAGTGCGACACAATCTCTTTATAGACTAGACTGGCCAGGCCACCTTCCCTCCCAATCGGTTTACTAGTAAACAAACACAGATCAATTTTACTGTCAAAGTCCACAACCCCAATTGCCCGTTTCAGCTTCATATAATCTGAGATCTTAAAATTCTCTATGTCAAAGTGCCGATGCAATTCCCTTGCAGACATCCAAATACCATTCTCAAACAGATCAGCCACCCACCGCACTCCACCCAAAAACCAATCTGCCCAAAAAACCACATTACCATTGATCCGAATAGCGGGATTAAACCACAACGACGCACCAGGTTCTCTAAATGCGTCCACACCCAAACATTCACAAATACCTTTCCATGCGCTCCTCAAATTCTCAATCAGCGGATCTTTCCCACACTTCTTTTTTGAAACCGAAGTCAAGACCGCCCGCGGAGTCAATGGTCCAACAAAGCTAGTCTCAGCCTCCACCCACACATCCTGCAATTCATCCACGAACAGAACCAAAAAATCAGACATGAAGGTCAAGTGGTAGGCCCTGAAATTAGGAACCCCTAAACCACCCTCATTTAATGGCAGTTGTAATTTCCACAACTTTAATTTTGGAGGCTTCTTATCCCACAAAAATTCTTGAAGCATCCTGTCCAAATCATTCCAAAATGAAGATGGTAACACCAAAGGAAGCATACCCAGAACATAATTAATCCTTGGGGCTGAGATCATTTTCAGGGCGTTCACCTTGCCCCACAGCGAGAGATTCAATAAACCCCATCTGTCAAGTTCAACCCTCAACCCACTGCATACTGATTTCGTATTTTCCGAGATCAAGTCTCTAACCATGGGAGATAACCACACCCCCAAGTACCGCATCTTATCAGGACACCAACGAAATCCCAGGCCCACCACAAATCTCTTGTCCACAAAAGGTGTCAAAGGCATAACCTCCGATTTAGTCCAATTAATCTTAAATCCTGAGCACAGCTGAAAATCAGCCATAATCCCTATAAGCGCCAGGACAGACCTCTCCAGATCATCCAGAGCCAACAGCATATCATCCGCAAACAGCCACATTTTTTGTTTCAAACCCCAACTCGAAAGTCCCACCACCTCATCCGCCTTCCTAATCGCCTCAGCTAATGCTTCTATGGCAATCACAAATAATAGCGGCGACAAAGGGCAGGTGAGCTCCTAACCGTAAGGCATAGCATTGCGCGTTGGGATGCCCATTACAACCGCAAATTGGTTGCTGAAATCACAGTCAAAACAAAAGCATATGTATCTTCACTAGGGTTATTCACAATATTCCCTCACTGATGCAGTGTAAATGAACCAGAGAATGGTTGATCAGTGAAAGTAGAACTTCATCATTAACAACATAACCTTGTGCACAGCTAGAATGTGCATCGTTGTCAGTAATGGATGTCACTGACTTTCTATTGCTGTGATAGAGCTCCTGCCATCATTTATTAATTATAACAACGTGTATAATAATTAATTTAATTTTAAACGGCTGGCACTGCAATATTTGACACTGCATATGACTTTTCTAACTGAGCCGGCATCTCCTACCGCTACTGCTTAGCTTATTACCTCATGTACACTATCCCCTGTATACCGTTCCCACCTACCAATCCACGTCCATATACCTGAACTGGCCATACTAGCACGTTGCAAGGCCTGCTAAAATCCCACGCACCCCTGTGCTCCCTTTGAGGTAAGTGCTTTCACTATTCACTATTCTACATTCACCATAACAACCTACCTTACCTCGCGGAGTACCCGTTTCCTTTACCTCTCTATCAATTGACTAACCTCGCCCGCGCTGCTTCGACTCTAACCACCGCAGCCCATCCACCATAACACTCCCAGAACCGTGTTCTACCGATTATACGGATTTGCTCCCATCTAAAGTTACCTACCTTATAATGCGTTGCACCTGACTGTACTGGTCAAATATACTTAGCATGCCTACAATACCTATTTGCTATGCTCCCAGCTTACCTTTAATATATGTTTGCGCTGCGCTCTGATCCTGGCAGCTCCCCCTAACTAGCATGATTCTTCAGCAACGGCCCGACATTGCGACCATCCTGTCTGTGTCTTCATTGCCTACTGCACACACACCCTGTCTACAACACTGGCAATTATACTGCTTCTTTCCAATACATGTATCTATATGTTTGACGCAGCCCCTCTGTATCATGAGACATGGCTTTCGGAGCTGTAGTTCATACTTCACCGTAACCTCATACTTGGAACTTTACGCGTACTTGGAAATTTACGTTTGACATAGCCCTCTGGCACCATGAGGCATGGCTTTCCAAACCATATTTGTATGCTTACCGTAACCTCACACATGTACCTATATGTTTGACGCAGCCCCTTTGTATCTTGAGGTGGCTATCTGAATTGCACTTCATGCCTATCGTAACTAAGCAACTCCTGGCAACTCCTGTAACAAATTTTCATAAGTAAAAGCGCCCAGATGCCTCCGGGTTCGGTGAGCTATATAAATGCCAAAATAAATAAAAATACAATGGTCATTTTAAGAAAAAAATGACATAAGCAGTCCGACACTGTCGACTCCTCCCTCCTTCATTAGCTTCATGGCCCTGCACTTTTCTGCACCTGGTGTTCACAAAACTCAGCCCAGGCGTATTTGTGGAAAAAACAAGGCTGTATTATTTATTTACACGAGTCAACATAAACGTTCAGCAGCGAATATGGTTCAAACATCTTTCTACCTGCACCCCCTCAATTCCTATCCCATCAGCTTTTAGTTCATCAGTGCACATTTTTCATTTTTGTCCGTAATGATGGTCTCGCTCCCCCAACCTTGCTGAGCCGCCTGCTCTGGATGAATTGTGTGTCCCCAGTATTGGGCTGTGGGGAGCGCCATTATTTCGTTTGTACCACCAGCCAGGGCTGGAAGCTGAAAAACGAGGGGTGGTTTTCTTTACAGACCTTTCTGCCCCTCTCCCCCTGCCTGTCAGGCTATACAAGGGGCTGATAGTTCACAGTCATTTCCTCTGCAAATGGGCTTCTGCTCTACTGGATCGTCTGTGTGACCTATATGTGGTCTTCCAACTGCGCATTACACTTTCATCCCTATACTAGACCAGGGGGTTGACGTTATAGTCGCAAACTAGTAGCCAGCCATGAATATTCATTCACTACCTAAATTATACACATCCACACTGCACACCATTCTTTAATCGCCAGAGCCATACATCACTTGGCAATGGCTGGTGGCAAGTTTTTGCATCCTGGATAGAAAGCAGTATACCTGCATTCCCCAACACCTGGGACATTTGGGAAGCAATGTACTCTGTCCATGCAACCTTGCGTAACTGTATATGCTAATCTGCATAACCGTGTTATACCGTTTGCCTAGGTGGGTGTTGAAATTTCCCTGGGGAACTTGCTGTCGGCCTATGCCCTGAACCATGACACTACCATTTTACCGAGCAAACTCTTATTCCAGTCCTATACCTGCCATGAAACCGCAATCCACACTCCCAACACAACTCGGTGAGTGGCTGCTGGAAACCTCTTCCAGTCATTGCCTATATTCTGGCAACTTTTCCAGTACTGGTAACATGGGACTGGGAGGCAGGAAATACTAGTTTCCCACTCTTCTTGCATGACAGGTGCTGCTTGACCCCTAACCACCTGTACATTTCCCCTTTGCTCTCAATGTCCCTTGCTCCTTTATTAGCACACACTCAGCTACGCACTAGATGGTAGCTGTACTGTTAGGCTGCTCCTATGTGTCCCATATTCCTTATACCCAATTTTGGTGTGATCCTTCGGCCATGTATCATAATCCCAAGGCCTCGTGGTCCCGCATGCGCTTACACAAATAAGTATCATTCAGTGGATCAATCAGTCTGTCTCCTCCACTTCATGCTGTTTCCTTACTCTATGGTAAATCTCACCCTGAAAATACATAGAAACTGGAGAAATCCAGCGTAGAACCCTATCACACATGTGTGCTTACACTACTCATCAAAAGAGTGAGTGTGCTCCATGCCATACCACTCAGCAGCATTCAGCTCCTGTGGCTTCCCTTTTAACTTTGCAGCTGCCACAACAATATATTATAAATACTTGGAGTGTCAATAAAGACCTCTGGAGCTACGAAAGGGATCAAATTAAGGTGTTTAAACTGAAGGGGTCCACTCTCCCACACAATATCCCAAAATCAGAATAATGGACACACTGCAGTAGGGAATGAGACCAGGAGAGAGATTGCAAGTCCAGCAAAGTTTATATTCTGCTGCCCGGAGAGCTCTCTGCCAACAGATACACGGGCAGCACATTAAAAAGGCATCCAGCGTCATAAATGATAAAACATTACAATATACAATCCCACAACTCAATTGGGTCAAATCATCAGCACAGTATGTATCCATATGTGTTCATCCTATGGGATTGGTGGGTGCTTGTACGTCACTCCTACAGCACGTGGGTCAGATGGGCTCATCTTCACGAGGTGAAGGTCAGACCAGCAAAATTACACTTTCCCTGGCTAACTGATCTTGCAAAAACAGCATCTGAGAGAATGAGACAAATGACCCTCTTAAAGTCAGGTAAGAATGTGGGTGCCTTTCAGAGTTCATAAACAAGTTGTAGGCAGGCCTTGTACCCTCTGCACCCTGGTACCCATAAACCTAGAATCCCCATCCCAGGTGTCCACTTTGGAGTTTTTGATCTACCTAATGCCTCAAGATACAAGTAGACAGTGTTAGGATTAGAAAGAATATATGAGTTTCTCTGGTCAGGACTTTCGGGTGTCTTTGTTTTGTCACTTGATTACCCCTCTCTAAACTTCTTGAAGGTACAAGGATGTAGTGATTTTAACGTTGTCATTCCAACAAGTGAACAAACATGTTTAGTACATTGTTAGAACTATTTTAGATATAGTCACAGCGAGAACAAAGAGAGAAAAAGACGATGTAAGATCACAACAGTACTTAGTAGTAATTAATTTATTGTTGGATATTAAACACAATTAAAAATGGTAGTTAAGAAACCGGACATATACATAACATATAAGAAGCTTAGAGAGGGGTAATCAATTCTCTGTTCTCTATTTATTTAACTTTGATTATCCTCCCGTTCGAGAATTGATCCCCCGAGACCAAAAAGTAGGGAGTGTACCTTTCATGATAGTGACACTTCGTTTGGTCACTACAGGGGGCCAGATGTGTATCTGTATCAATGAGCAGAGGGGCAGGGGCCTGGTAGTTTACAGCTTAGCAGAGTGGGGGTCAGAAGGCACACAAGCAGGGTTAGTGGAGATGGATGGGTTCTAAGCAGAAGCCTGTTCTAGTCTCACACAGTACAATGAGCTCATCTGTTCTGGGACATCACTGAAGGTTGCAACAATGAATAGCTGGACGTCTGTGAGAACTGTGTTTGTGCAGAGTTGGCAAGAGGCATTGGGGCGCAGAGCCTGGGCCGGTAGTGTGAAGCGCAGGGCAGAAGGAGAGACAAGTTCCTTTTCAGCCCTAGTAAAAGATGGCGTCTGGCGGGGAATCCAAAATGGAGCCGTTGCCCATTAATAAGGTCTAGTTACATTCGTTCAAAGTTAGTAATTAGTACGTGATTAAACCAGACTTTAGTTGAGAAGAAGGGGGTGCGTCGCCCCCACCTTCAGCGCAAGCGAGATCTGTGTGTGTTGGGGGAGTGCAGGAGGGGCGGAATAAACCACCTCTCTCCCAACAAAACTCATGAGCTGAAAACCGTCCTGTGTATCAGGCATCACTAAGTAAGCAAGAGCTAGCTCTTGGAGTCATGTGCTATTAAGTATCATGCATCCAAAATAATTCCCACATGGGCTGCAAACTACCACTCACTAGATAGCTCCCAGCATCATGATGCTGGTCCTATAACTCACTAAACATCTTAAATATGCAGTCACCCATTAGTTTCATCACTCTGTGCAGCTGCTTCACCTAATAAATGGAGGTAATCCCCCATGCACCTTTCCCTTTAATCTACTGTGACCCTTGACAGCTCTACCTCTCTTCCACCTGCTTGCTGAAGGGCCAGAGGCATGTAAGAGCTACCTTTTAACTATCAAGGCACTCCCTTAGCAGTAGGCAGTTGAACTTCAATTAGTGCACGTGATCCCTTTATTACCCACATGAAGGGGGTAATGCCAAACAAGGTGAGTGATAATCCACAGAAGCTATTTACTACAGTTAACCCAGAATGCATTGCAAGGGAGGTATTGTACTCTCTTCAGTTGGCAACATGCAGGGGTACATCCATGGCAACATGAATAATTCATGGGACGAAGGAATCCATTAGAAAGCAGGCTTTAACTCAATAAAATCACCCTTGGCTGCAGGGCTAGATAATGGCAGCCTGAAAATCCACCCATGTCAAAGAGAAGAAATCAAGGGTCAGCTGGATGCAGAGTTTCAAATACCCAGGTGTGCCAGCTTTTGACCTTGAGCAAACAAGAGGTATAGACTCATGAAACCTTTGGTTTGTGTGAGCCACTCGGGAAATGTATTTTTGAGCCATACCAGAATTATTTTCTGTCGGGGTGGGGGAGAATTATTCAGGGTTACAATAGGAAAGATCATCACTGGCTAAAAATTAGTGACAGAGTTCTCCTCAAAATGCTATCTCTCATCCAAAAAGGACTGAACAACACTGCGCCCCATACATTTCGGCCAGACTGACCAGAAAATCCTCCACCTACCACACTTGAGCTTCCAACCACTTCCTACTTGAAACGCCTACATTCAGACTAACTAAAGCGGGTGGAGCTAGCTTCCCGGTTAAAGCTGCCCGTGCCTGGAATGCACTCCCCACTGCACTGAGTGCTAATCTACCCTACTCTAGATTTAGATGTAATGTGAAAAGTTGGCTCTGGACTAAGGACGACTAACAAACTGATCTTCTGTCCAAGGCCTGGATCAACCACTGTAAATAATTACCATGATACTTCTGAAACCAGAAGTCAGACTATCTCATGCATATGAGCCCCTCACATCGTGCATCCCTTTATATCTGTATGTTAAAGAAGTTAACAACACTTGTAATGTATCTTCTTTAGGCTTTCCTCTGTTTGTAACCTAAACTCAAGTATTCTTGTAACTGCTGCGCCCTGCTACCCCTGGGTTTGGAGCGCATTTTCAAATAATAAACTAAACAATCCTTACCACAAGATCTTGCAAGCAGGAGACCGTGGACTCATGACAAAGGTTCTACCTTAGACTAGTGATTGAATATTCTTCTCAATGGATTGTGTGTCCCTTGAGCCTCTTTACCCTTGATCTATGCCCTGTTCAAGAAAAGGCATGCATGCTTGTGGGTGTTATTTATTTTTTTAAACCACCGGCCTCCACTCGATCCTGCCTTACTCATATAGAGTAGAGCTTCTTGCATTGGCAGTCTTCAGGTGGGGCATTGTGAGAGCTATTGCATGTGGCGTTGCACGGCACTAGGAAACCACACAATTTCCTAGTGGATAACAGGCACCAGAATAGGGCCAATTGCTGTTTGTACGTTTTGAAACCCAGCAGCAGGCACACAACATTCTGAGTTATCCTGAAATAAAGGCAAACAGGGGTGGGGGCCAAATGTTACAAAACTTGTGCAACAATACCAGACCCATGTTGATTTAGATAGCACTTCACAACGCAGCTAACTAGCAAGGCTGCCTCTCTCTTGGACTCATTACTAATCTAAGATTGGGCTTTCCAAGTTTTGCATATAGATGATCCACATAGGAAGCCTTTCGGTGTGGCAATGAATGAATAATCTTATTTGACTAATGAAAAGGCACGAGACATAAGGCCATATGCACTCCGTTGATTCCCCACCCCAGTCACCAAATTCCAGCATTTGCCGATGGAAAGGGCCTTGGCACAGGCACGAATACAGCCTGCCACACAAGGTCAAACCTAGACTGGAAACACTAAGCATGCTATTTCCTTGCCTAATAGATCAACACACGAACCCTCACAACCTACACAGCCCTTCAAGGCAATACAATTATAGGGTGAATACGGCGGACGGAACCAGGCCCTGTTAACATGAATTCCAACCTTATTGAACATTACATGAGTGTCTGTGAGTGTGTGTGGAGTCTGCTTGTGCCTTCTACTCTGCTGCTTTTACTATTTGGATACAACTTGTAACTGCCAAATTGTGTGTTGGAACTGCAGTAAGAGTGGATTAAGCCTTCTGCATTTGATTGGATTGGCTAGACTGCTCCTGTTGCTGCTTGGTGCTCGATTAGCACACCTACTCCACTCCGGCTCATAACCTCAACGACGCACGTCAGCGCGCACGTGGGTGAGTGTGTGTGGATTGTGCCTTGTGCCTTGGAACCTGTGGGGCATGTGAGGCAAGTGACTGAGGGGAGGATTCCATTGGGTGATTCCATCAGGGCCTTGTAGACTTATATTGCTAAATTACGGCACTTCTATAGGATTAAATGGGGCAGTGATTAAAAATGCTGGGAAAAGTAAAACAGAGAGCTAGTTGCTATAATCTAAGACACAATGCACCTTATACTAAAAGGAACACCAATCTATCTATACTAACTGCAAGTAATGCTGAACCTGGCACAGGTGGACCTAGCACGAGTTCCCCTGGTAAAAATGAAGCAATGGAAAGGAGGTCACAAAATAAGAATATAACCCATTTTGCATCAGATTCTGTACTTCAACAGAGGATCTGGAAACTGTGGAGGCAATGCATGTGCAGCAGGTAGCACATTTGATTAGTGAAAGCCCAGAAGTATAATTGGATGATATTGACAACAATTTGTTGTTAGACTTACGTTATAGTCTAAATGTAATGGGCATGAAGGCAATTTTAACTTTGCCAGTCGCACCTGAAGAACGTGCAGTCCATCTGCTGGTGAAAGAACCTGTGATACCTGAATGCAATGCACAGCAATTCGTGTCCACACCTAACCTGTACATTGAGCCTTCCCGGGATAATGTAATAAATGAATCAGCAATAAGTTTCTCATCCCAAAGGCGTCAATGGTGTCTTTGAAGTTCACAATTAAAGTATTACTAAAATGATGTGGCAAAATATTTGAGGAGGTGAGACGACAGCCTCCGAAGAGTAAAATTAAGGGCCTGGGCGATGAAGCGCTCGGAAGACACAATAGTTACATCAAGACCTCCACGAACACATTGGAAGATGCTGTCAGTGCTATTGAGGACATGGTGGTGGTTAGCATTCCTTGAAAATTGCATAACGATGACGCCACTTCAGACATCTGACGAGAAGGCAGTGTCGGCTGCAAAAAAGTCGACAAGTTTGTTATGCAAAGCAGCTAAGGGTGTGTCCAGAAGTGGACCCAGCTAATATGATCCAAGAGGAGCAGGAAATGGACAGGCTTTCGAAAAAATCAGAGAGGAAGCAAATAAGAAAAATAACTATAACAAAAAGGAGAGTGGTATCTTAAGCAGCTGGCTGATTAAGGAGAATAGCATAAAAGATGTGCAACATTGTTCACAGAACAGTGATAATGAAGATGAGGATTAATTTGCCAATGGAATGAACAGGATCAAAAAGTAGATAGTGGCATGGTAATAAGTAGCACTCATGCTGAAACTATATAGAAAGTGACCAACAATTCTTAAGGGAAATTAAAAGTTAGACTCTACTGCAGCTAACAATCCTTAGTCTTTTACCATTAAATCAGTGGCACAGATGAATGATAAGGCGTATGTGACTCGATCTGGCTTCCTAAAGTTGATAATGGATATACTCCCATTGTAGACTTTGATTTCGTGGAACCTATGAAATAGTCAAATCCAAACCTTACGCGGATCCTTTGTAGAAATGTGGAAACAGTTATGATTATACGCAAACGTCAAAACAGATTCCTAAATTTGGATTATCATATAGACGCAGAAGAAGGAGATCCGAGGGCAGTAGAGAAAAGAAAAGTAGAAAATATAACAGAATACATCCAATCTCTTAGTGATACTAATAACTGCAGTTGGAATAGGGGAAATAAGAGAGGAGTTATTTGCTGTCTGCTCAAGTCACTATTGGATGTAATTACGAACTGTGAGGACGAGGCAACTTGAAATAATGTTATTATGTTGTGGAATCCCAGGATATCACACGTTATTTGCAGCAAATAGGATCTTTGGGAATATTACAAAATAATTATATATTTTTGTTGCAGGAACATTGGCTGACGGACACAGGGCCTGATTCACAGATGCATTTTATAATGGTGCAAGTCCATTGGAAAAGGCTCTGTAAATCAGGCCCAAAGTATATATTGATGGCTATCCCAACTATCAAAAAATGGCTAAACAGGGTGAGTAAGGGCGCCCTTTTGGTGTATTGATCATTGGTATAAAGAATCACTTGAATAGTCGCATAGTTGATATAGGAAAAGATGACTCAAATGTGCTTGTTGTCGTAATTTCTGAACTGTTCAGAACCCATAGGATTGTAGTTTTCAATGTATATGATCTGCCCGGAGATAAAGATATGGAAAATAGTGATTGAGGACATTTTGGAAGTATACCTATACTTATTTGTGGAGACCTGAATGCCCATTGCATTTGTCATAGTGAATGCCTTGACACAAAGTACGTTGTCAGTAAAAGCATAATTTAAAAAAAAAAAGAAACTAGAGCATATTGTGTAGGTAATTCCTGGCAAGACTTTGTGAGAATGGGGATACACTAATGGGCATACAATGTGGGACATATCGGGTCATTTCAATTGGAGTAAAGGAGATAGTGTAGCCACGTTAGACTATGCCTTTGCAAATGAGCAATTATTGTTAAGGCCAAAAAGCCTCAGTGCAGCAAAAAAATAATGTTTGTGTTAATTCTACAATAACTTTACAAATAGGTGCAAAATTAAGGCTAATCAACAGTGAACTGTTAGGAGACTTAAATATCAACAATGTTGGAAATAGAATCAGCTGGGCATCCAAGAGTTTAAAAAAAGCAAATAAGATGCTTGTGCAGATAAAAGGAAATAAAATGAAGGTCCTAAGGGAACTTACTGCTGAAGAAGTAGAGGCATGGATTGAGTCGCCAACTAGACAAATTGCAATCTCAAAGAATAGATATACAATTCTTAACAATAGGGTAAGAGACATGATTATGAAAGAAGTTAGAGAAAAAAAGATAAATGTATGGAGAAATATAGGAATTAAAGCGTGAGACTATGTCGATATTGAATAAGATTGGTATAATTAGATCAATCAAAGATAGATATCGGCGTTGGATGAAGTGGTGTGCTTTCTAAATAAAATGCAAGTGCATGTACATAATACAAGGGATTATAGGAATATATTGATAATGTTAGGAAGCTATAAGGGAACGAAAGACCAACTGTTAGTAAATACTGTTAGTGCACAGCAATGGATTGATCATATCTGTGTACACTTCTCACAGAAGATTGAGGACCAAAATAGGAAATGTGAGTCTAAGGAATTCATGATAAAGATAGACAAAGAAGAGATCATAACAAAAATTACCAAAATTAAAAAAAAAAAAAACTCTTGGTCACCTGGACTGAATTGACTAACTAACATAGTCCTTAAGAATGATCCGGAGTAATGGGCTATAATCCTTGAGATCTTATTCAGTAAGGTATGTAATGAAGGTAAGATATCAGAGTCATGGAAAAGATCACTACTAGTACCAGTGTACAAAAAGGGAAAAAGATCAGTGCTCTCCAATTATAGATTGCTATCCTTATTGGACATTACTGGGAAGATTTTTGCTTCCTGTGTATAGCAGGAGTTGCACGCTTGGCCTAAATCAATAAAGTTAATTGATATTTTCCAAACTGGTTTCAAACAAGGATTCATGGTTCTGCACAATATGAGGCTCTTTGACAAATTGATTAGATATGCAAAGGGGAAAGGTAATCCTGGGCTCTACGCAGTCATGGCTGATTTTCGTGCTGCATTCGATAGTGTTGACAGAAGAAGTTATGGCATAAAATGCCTGAGTGACTTAATAAGAGTCACACGAATGCTGCATGAAAATATGTACACTCAGTTCAGACTGGACACCAGAGGAGCTGTGACGGAGCCATTTAGAACTAACAGATGGGTCAAACAGGGTTGTGTATTCCCCCTGCCTTCTCTTTAATATCTATTTGTCTAATTTACCTGTGACACTGAGGACGTTGAAAAATTGCCCATGTAAAATCACGGGCACTCACGTAAATTGTTTACTGCATGCTGATGATTTAGTAATATTAGATAGAATGTTTACTGGGATCAAACAGATGAGATGGCATCAAGGTTATTTGAATGCATATGCAGAGGAGAATAATTTGACCATCAATTTAGAATAAACAAAGGTGATGCACTTAAGCAACAAAAGAGTGAACAGACCTAAATTGGTGGTCAAAGGAAAAAGGATTGAATATGCTGATTGTTATGGGTATTTAGGTGTTGTGATCAGAGAAAAGGAGGACTATGCTGAACTCATTAGGGCCAAGAGAATAAGAGCAATAAATAGCACTAACTGCTTTGATGAATACAATATGCGGGGGAAACATGTGGATTCAGTTTGGTGGGTATACTTCTCCTATATAATCAGTGCTTTTGTTCAGCAATAACATACAATCTTGAGGCATTGACAATCAAGGATTTGATGTAGCTGAAAGTAATAGAAGGTACATTTTGGAGAAAGGTATTTAATGTTGGACCCTCAGTCCCAACGGAATTGCTAAGGATCGAACTTGGTTTCATATCTTTTCACACGTTTGTTATTAAGAGGAAATGTCTGTGGTATATCAAATCCAAAATGGGTCTAACCTGTTCATTAATAGAATTGCTTGGATTGCAAGTTTAGTAACGGATACTTATTCAGAATCAGTAAGGAGAATATTTGAACAAATACAATAGGAACCAAATCGGGATAGTGCCTATGCTGTCCTTGAGAAAGGTTTTGTAAAAATAATTGGAAGTTTGTAATTGGGTTGATCCTATAAGCATATAGGAAAATTGAAAACGTGAGGAAATTAGGTGAGTGGTACATACATTCAAAAGCCCACATAGTTATTTGACATTGTCGACCGTGAATAGATTGAGAAGATTCTTGTTACAACTTATACCGTCTGTTTGTTTTAGCCGTAGTTGGACCGGAACTGGGTATTCCAGAAGAAAATAGAGTATGCAGAATGAGTAAATTACCTAATAAGAGGGAGACTGCTAGACATGCACTTACAGAGTGTAAGGAAATCGGTAGTCTATATATGAGTGCATTGGGCAGTTTTTTACAGGATTACAATAACGCACAAAACAAAATCATTCACATATCACTTTATCTAGTTTGGCAAAGAGTATTAATGGTTTTAAGGATTTTGTAATGTTTTAGGCTATGACTTAATTGGTAAATCGTATTGAATTGTTGACATGTTTTTAATTCATAATGGATTTGTATAGAAATGATTTTGATTAATTTTTATTTGATCTTCATGTGTAGGATTATATATACAATGTTTGTATATGTATAAATATATATGTGTAAAGTTTCTAGTAAACTAATCACATTATAATAAAAAATAAAAAAATTCAATGAACGTGTTCAGCTGAATATGCTCTGACTGCACTTCTGAAAGCTTTCCCTCAGTAAAGATGCTTACATCATCCATCATTTCCTTGCATGGATCTACAAAGAAACCAGGCTAGGATACCCCAAGCCTGCATTGTTAAGATACTCTGCTACCGCATACAATCTTTACACATAGCAGCATAACTGGCAACAGAGAACAAGGGCAAGCGGCACATTATCTAACAACCAAAACAAAGCAAAACAAGCTATCAGTTGATTGTACATTCTTGAATATAAGTGACAATGCTGCTCGAATCTCAAGAACCGTTTGAGCAGACTGTAAATGCCAGCGAGTGCAGTCAGCCCGCTCTGCTACGCTCAACCAATACATGACTGAACTATTGAAGCAGCTTAATGAGAAACTAATGAGAACATACTTGCAAGACTGAACCAAGCATCGCCCCCTTCCACACCAATAACGTGCAGGAGTATGTTGTTCCTATGTGCCATTTGGCATGCTTTTGTTGGGGACCGGCTATGTCCTTCCCGCCCAAGCAGTACCTTTTCCGGCCCGTCCGTTGATCCCTTAGCCGGCCATGCATTTTGCCATCTAGCCCTACAGCTGTTGCCCAGGACCACTAGACAGGGACATCAAACACTGCACGCACATAACACAGAATATGGGCCACGGTCGTCAGCAGAAGCTGGAGGCATACAGGCACAGAAAACAAGGAGAGATGCAGAAACAAATGGGAGACTTGTACGAAGACTGGAATTATGCCGTGTCTCCTGCATCAAACCAATCTTAATAAGACTTTCATCAGCATAAAAGGGGCAGCCTTTATAAAAAGGCTGCCCTTCAAACGCCTGAAACTTACTTCCCAATGGCTCTCTCAGCACCTGTTAATTGGAAAGGGGTCTGTGAGTGTACCGAAAAGGCAGAGAGATCTCCCACCTACTGCAGCAAAGAAAGGCTCCTGCACCCGACAAAAACGAAGGTGGAGCAGAAAAAGTTAGGCATATTCACTTGAATTTGGGCAGATGAAACACCCATGAAGAACACTTCGCCACCGCTTGCAGGAACCAGGTAAGAGGCTGGCAAACACGTGCAGCCGGTATTTAAACCCCTGGCCCTGGGCCTCTGATGTCACCTGGCCAGTCTCCCTCAAGGTCACTTCTGCCTGTGACCTTTCGGGAAGCCCTTTGTATTTTGTGAGCAAGGGTGGGTGCCTTGGCACTCTGCCATGCACCTAAATGCCCCCTCTTCTGGGTGGCTGTGCCATTTCTCAGAAGGCAAAAAGGAGAATATGTGTATTTTGCAGCAGAGGACCTGCTTCCTCCTGGGTGGTGGTGTCAAACTGTTGGCGGTGCAGTGGATGCACAGCACTCACATAGCCACTCTGAGGATGCTCTGCAGTCATGGAAACCTGGCTTGTCAACCCTCCCCGGAGTGTCAATCTGGGCCACATACAATATACTAATTGAAAGCTTTGGGGACGTTTTGTAGTTGTACGCATCTTCCAGTCCTATTGATTTTATTTTATGTAAAAATGTTCATGCAATGCCTTTGTTTTCCAGAAAAGCAGTGACCCAAGTGTTTTGCACACAATGGGGCACATGCTGTTACCAACAATTAAATGTATTCATTAATTCATGTGCACTAGGTCTCTTTGACATTTATCACAGCATTTTAGGCAGCGTTTGAAATCCTCTTTCATTCAGGGGGAGTAGGACAGTTTCCAGTGAAAAAAATATTTAACAAATAAAAAACAGGTTTCTGAAGAGATGATAGTTTGCTTAGGTTAACTCATATTTCATCTAACACCTTTCATAGCTATATCGGGCTCCCCTGTTGGTTCATTCCTGGAGGTGAGACACACGTGGTCTTGAAAGCAAGCAGACAAAATATGAATTATTGTAATTAGTTGAGGGGCATATGTAATTCCGTTGGATTTTGAATGAAGGAAAGTTATGAATACTGGGGGTGCATTGTAAGTGAAGCATATAATCATGTATTATCAGTTGTTTTGTGTGAATTTGTTTCAGAGGGCATGTGTGACACCATTAATCCAAATTTGATGTATATCTCCTTTCAGAGTGATCCTATTAATTATTTTCTTTGGACATTTTTTGTTAACCATGAACATTAAATTAAGAAGGCCCTTAAACACGTTTGATATGTCTTATTGATTAGACATTTCTGTTTGCAGTACATTTTTCATGATTTTGAAATTTTTGGTCCTATTTTGTTACAGGTTCTGGAAATTGGCAAGAAAATTAGAAAATGATTTAAGAGCAGATTAAACGTGAAATTTGATTCTATCTTGCAGCAAAATCATTTTTTCAAAAGGTCCAGATATCAAAAGTCATTTAAAAGTACAACTTCCACCATCAGCCAAAAAAAGAAAATGAATAAAAGACTTGTCTTTGTGTATCTTATGTCAACAGAGAAAATATTCTTCCCGGTTAATCCAAAATGGTATGAAAAGGATCTAGATTATATTAGGAAGAGAGCCAAATGGAATACTTGAACATCAGTGTACGATTAGGCAACTTAACATCTGAAGAGCTGAAAAATGAAAAAGCATCATGGCTTTCAAAATGCTACAAGCAATGTACTCATAAAGCAAACAGGGATCAAAACAAAAGATTGGATTAAGAGCAGGTGTGTGACCCAAAGCTGTCTATCTCCAGTCATGAAGAACAGGAAGAAGCAGAACAAAGCTACACTACAAGATAAAAAATACCTATGGACAACGGAAATACATGCTTCTTTTTCAAAAAGAAATCAATTATATTTGATAGCAACTGATTCAGCAGGCATCCAATTGAAGAGAGCAGTAACACTGTCTAACAATGACACATTGGAGATTTGTTTTAGTGATTGCACAAATCCTGGAGACCCTCACCCAAGGTAAATTGCATATCACAAGCTATGGTGGAGCAGATATGTAGTGAATGTCTTAGAATGCAAGCCTGCACTAAGCAGAAATATGCAGCCACTGTCTTACTAAGCAGAAAATGTTGAATTTGTATCTTCAATCACTAATATTCTCCTTGAAGGCAACGTAACAACAATGGGGGAACTTTTTTACAGGAAATTTGCAGCTAACAATGGTTTAGAAGAAGGGAAGATTAAAACAAGAACACAAATCAAACTTTTCATAGAAGAAGAGCTTGAATCTATTGACATTATTTTTGTAATTCTAAAAGGGTAAATGCAGAAGAGGAATTTTAGGATATTGAGAAAAATATGAGAAACCTTCTTGAAGCAGCTATGGTTAAACAGAGTCGTACCTACTTGTGAAACCTGGAAATTCACTGGGAGTTTTGATGAAGTGAATTCGGAAAATGTTGTTCCAAAGGAACATATATATATTTTTTTGTTTTCAAGTGGTGCTGTCAAGGACAGATCGGTATGAAAAGTAATTCAGAAAAGCGGGATACCACTGTAATGAACACAGCTCATACATTGTCACCACAAGCTTCCTATGCAAGCACTTCGACCACAAGAAAATCTCTCCAAAACGCCCTTGCAAGTGGCAGTTCGGCTCACAATGCACACAGCTACCAGCAGAAAATTTATCATTCAATTTCTGTACAGTATAGCATCAAAGTCCCTATTTTGAGAGACAGATAGGAACAAGGGTAATAAAACACATTGATGAGTGTGGAGGATCTTATGTTCCCTCACAGTTGTTCAGAGCAAGATTTGTCTATTCTGCTGCTGACAACATTGACTTCTTTGAAGATACTCTATATGGTTAAGGAACTTTTCATGGTACAGTTAAGGTGTGTCAGGTGTGTCAGGTGCCTTGACCCACGTTTGAATTATTAAGCTACAACATTTGGTGCTGAGGGCTTAGAAAATCCAAGATGGCCGAAAATTCCACATTTGCGCCAGAATCCAGGAAAACCGCGCAGTTTTTGCACACACCCAAATGGTCGCCTGACCTGCCACCCACCAGTGCGAGCGTGATGGGCCAGAAGTGCCATGACTGAAAAGAGCTGCCACAGGAAAAACAGCAGCGCCTGTTAGCTCAAAAAGCGCTTTGAAATCACCTTTGTTTTTCTGAAATGCAAGCTCAAAATTCCTATTTCAAACATTGCAAGATATTCGAAAATCTTACTGAACACCAGAAGACGTCTGGTAGAATGAAGTCTTGGGTGCATACCAAATCTGGAAAGATGAGAGCCTAAAATAATGTTCATAACAAAACTGGCTGAGCTGTGGATGTCAGCAGCTTAAGTGAAATGGGATTTAAAGCCACTAAAATCAAAATGTTTAAAATAAATGAGTGTCCTACTGTTGAGTGTCACAAAGGTTGCGACTGCGTAAATGTCACAGTTTTGAACTTAGAATCAGCTTTCTAGCTGCATGTGTCAAAATTGTAAGTTTGATTTGAATGAAGAAAAATGAGAACCTTTGGCTGAAGCTTGGCTTAAAGGGACTGAATTCTGCCCGGCAACTACCCCCGACAGGAGTTGAAACTTGCCCAGCAACTGTATTCACAGCCTGCCTTCTGCTGCACCACCAAAAGGAGATTACACCTCTCTGATTGAATCAGGGGAGCAGTACCTGGGAGCAGGGAAACAGAACAATGAACTTCCCTTTGCTCCAAGCAATTTCTAAATCAGGGGGTCGTAAATGGCTTCCTCTTGGAAGGAAATGGGAGGGGCACTGCCTCTGTGAGCCAGCTGAGCTTGGAGGAAGTGGACAAACCAGAAATTCCCCCATGTGCTTTTGAAAACCACACCCCTCTGGGCCAGAGCATAATTTTAGAAAGATGGATAATTCATAGTACATAATTGTCAGAATTGTATCAATAATATCATGATTCCTGTGATTTTTCTGTGCAAATTTTAAGAGGTGTTAGGACTCTCTGGTATGTTTGGGGTGTAGTAGCGGAAAATAGGTTATTACTCCAAATGTATGTATGTTAAAAATCTGGCACTTCATAATCTGATGCCCATATTCCTTGCGCACATTTGTGTACATTCTGGAAAAGTTTAGAGGTTGTGTTCTGGATGAAAAGGGCAGAATTCTGTCAGAAGTGAACACAACATCTTACAAATATAGGGATGGGATGGTTTGGCGCTACAGAAAAAATGTTAACTGGACATATAATATTAGAATAATTGTACATAGATAAATATGCATTTAAGTCAAAAATAGATTTGTGTGCAAAGTGACAAGGGGAGTTTTCTTTCTGTATGCCATAAAAATGACACGGGATGACTCACAATTCAGTTCCCCAGTGAGGCGACAGAGAATCCTCTAGCCTATCAGGATCCTCAGAGGGTTGGGCATAGAAAGTCAGCCTTCCCACCCACTTTCAAAAGACATAAAAAGAGCCACTGAGACCCAGGTAGAGACATTCACTTCCCACTTCAAACTGATTTCTTGCGAAGCACTTTGACGAACGACTTCAAATTCAGGCAATATCCAGAGACCAGAACTTAGAAAACCAGACTCCGGACTTCAAATCCAGACAGATCCTGAGATCCAGAACTTAGACTCCAGAACTTAAAGCAGAGGGGCCAATCCACAAGCTGAATCCTTTTCAACAGGCCTCAAAATCTTTTGCAACCTCAGATTCAACAGCCGGGCGAGCTGTTTGATTCTGGCCTAGAACCCTGTGCCAGAACCCAGAAAGCAGAGCTGTATCCAGACCGCCGTGCAGTGCCGATAGAAGACCAGACCCCGACCAGACCGCTGTGCAGTGCCAGAAATTTTGCCAGAACCAGAGATCCAGACCAGCAGAGCAGTGAGAACCGCAGCTAAACCTGTTGACCAGATCTGTGACGAGGCCCATTCCTTCCAGAATTAGGAGTGAGTATCCAGCCAGAGCTGTGCAAAACCAATCTCTTAGTTTAAAATAATCTAATTCAAATCATTTCCACCTATTTAGAACTGCATAGAAATCGCGTGTCCATTCTGTGATTTCAAACCTGTGAAAGTGTCATTTGTCATTTGAATCTTACTTTATTTATTTCTGAGAATCTACCTCCACTAAATTGTCTGTATCTTTTGAACCACACGTCCTAGGAGCGAGATTTAACTTTCATTTTAAAGCTAAGACTCTAAGCTTTCCAACAAGCTCGCTATTCTACTCCCTATACTTTTTCCATAATCGCGCTCAACGCACTCTGAAAAAGTGCCGCAAATTGCAATTTGACTCAAACTTCTTCACCTGTCAAAAATAGCTGTCTTTTGCTTCCATTGCTGAAATTCGTTTTCAACCTGATAATCCCTCATGAATCCCTGCTAGTGTTGACCTGAACTAATTCAAAGTAGCTGTCACCTACCCTGAATCTCCTAAAGGGATTTAAAATCATTTTTAGCATATTTTCACTTCATTACAAATCACATTAAAAGTATTTCTGCATGTTTTAAAAGCAGACCGGTTGCTCTAAGCTTGCTAGGGGGGAACTAGAATTTGTATTGCATTTGATTATATTCCTGAAAATTGTGTGCTCCCCTTCCATCTCTTTATATTGCATAGGGGGGGAGTGAATTGCCACAAGGGGAAAAGTGATTATATTATCTCTTGTTGAAACCATCTCAGTTATTTCTGTGCTGCATTCTTCTCCATCATTGCATTTCCTTAAAACCATAAAAGCCTTCTCAGCTACCTTATCCTTTCTATACTAACTCCTCACTGATTGAAAAAGGTGTGCTAGTGTACTATTATCCATTGTTGATCACTGTCATATTCATAAGTGTGCTATCAAATATTAATTTATTCATAAAAGTGTGATCTATATATTGTTCAATTTTTTAAATAAATCTTTTAATTTGCAAAACAAACCTACTTCTTGGCTCAGTGAGGTCAGGGGGATTCAAAGAGAGGGGCGTTATACAAGGGTTTATCATCCAGATCTATGAACTTGTCATAAAAATATATAAATAAGGGCTTCCCTTGGGCATCCCAGACTAGGCACTGGCTTAGTTGGAGTGCTGAATTGAAATCACTTAACAGGTGGTCTATTAGAAGGAGGAGTCAGATGTCCTAAGCCCAATTATATCAAGACCCTCATCACTTTGATTACTGCAGAAGATTCCTCCGTCCCTGCCTGAGGTCATGTCTTGCAACATTCCTTAAAGATGAAGACCACAGAATCCTGTAATCAGTCAAACCACTGATTATACAAGAAGGTACAGTTATTTGAGATAGATTCCCACAGGCTTGAGGACCTACTTTGGATGATGGTGGAAGTCTTGCCATTGAATGCTGTTGAGTGATTTTCAAGAATGTTTCATTGATGCTGGAACATTATAATCTCACTGAAGAAACCAAAACTGATGAATGTGTGAACAACTAGCTACAGTTATGACTTGGTCTGCTTACAATTCTATTATAAGTGATCCTCCAACTAAAGAAACTAGAATCTGGTTACTCCCACTCAGAGATGCCAGCCCAACAAGCACACAAACACAGAAGTTGGAGAAAATTACATCTGTTGTCCCCCAGAATCAAAAACAGTTGTATCATTTGATTTGGCCTTCATAAGACTGTTTCAAAATTAGCTATGGCTAAAAAAAAACACTTGTCGAAGAAATGGATGCTTAGACCAGTTGTGAAACATATAATAATGGTGATACATCATGCTATTGGTTCTTTTTTTGCAAGGTACAGGCATTGAAGGCACATTAACTGTACTTTATGATGCAAAAGTTGTACTGGAGATTCCATCAGGGAAACGCGTAACGAGAGCAGTTGAAGCACACATGTCACTAAGGCTTGCACTTTTCAAATGCATCATCAATGACTTCTAGAAAGAGCATGCTGAAATCAAGGAAAGGATGCGACCTGAGCTTAAGAAGTTACTTAAAAGATTACAAGTGGATGATTCCCAAGAAGCAAAATCAGTAATTAAGTTGTGACAGTTCTGACACATTTTAATATAATGGTCAAATTGTATGCATTAGAGGCTAATGAATCTCTGGAAAAACCAACACTCAGAGTTGTTCTTCAGTACATTCATATGGTGGACACAGTGCTTGTATTTATCAGATCTGTCCAAATTGCAAACTGTGATTTACACCTTGCATCACTAGAAGAGTTTGTTAAGTACTTTTTCACCTTCAATTTGATAAACTACACATGTATGATAGCATGGCGCCTAGCAGAAATGAAACAGCATGAATGTGAAATCCCACACTTTTAGAGTGAGTTTCAAAAAGGAAATTGGGTAGCAAGCAAGTCAAATTTCTTTTCTGCTTTAGGTTCAGATGAAGCTCTGGAACATCAAAACAGGGAAATGAAAGTAGCTACTGTTGTGGTTAATATTACTCAAAAGAAACAGGCTCTAGCACAATTCATTTTAGCCTCTCCTGAACTGTCACGGCTGTCTACAAAAGAAAACAACATTATTGGAATCACAGACTATCAACAGTCAAAACATCACCATCTAACAACATTCAAAGAAACATGTCAAAAGGAAGATCATAACATTGACTAATCCTGTGAATTATGATTCAAAATAACTCAACATCTCGAATAAATTCAGAAGGACACATCAAGAATAGCAGAACAAGGTTTTCAGAGGTACAACAGCTCTAAAGAAGACCGAATTGAATCAGACAGGTGTAACCTGTGGACACGAATGGAGAAAGAGAACCTTCAGCTGTGTAAAGGTGCACGCAAAGTTGTTAAGACAAAAGTATCAGACACCATAGTACAGTTTTGTAGGCCCTAAGCAGGAGCACACATGTTTGAGTTCTATAAAATGATTTCAACTTCTGCGATAAACAAGCTGTCAGATGGGAAAAACAATGACCACCACAGTGAAAGGACAAAAACATCAGCATCAGGTGAACCAATGGGGATGGTAGTAGCATGACGATGTGATACATAAAGGGAGTGAAGAATTAGTTATGAGTCTGCATCCTCATGTGTGCTTTCAATGTCTGACAATATCATTCCAGATCGGTCTTTTGTTCACACATTTGCTGATTGCTTCATAAATTTGAACTGTCATTGATCTAAAGGAATGCTTGAGTAATTAAAAATTCTCTGCAGTACCTCTTTTAATGTTTAACTTAGATGGTACTATGATTTTAGCTGCAAACAAAAGCAAGCTGATGAATATACTGGAAGAGGAACAACATACAGACGTTTCTAAGGACATGATAGAGGTCTATTCATTTGTTACTGAGGACAAATTATCTGTACCAGAGCAAACATATTCAGCATCTGTCCTTGATGAAATGCCAGAATTGCAAGCACTGCAGAAACGGTGACATGTGAAGACATGCCATGACCTTGCAATTGAATTCAACAAGAAAATAGAACCTTATCTGCTAAAGTATTTTGAAACTCATTTAGTAATTGGTACATGTGTAGAATGTTTATTGAAGGACTCAGTGCAAAGGAAAAGATCAGGAAAATCAACACCTGTTGAGTACAAAATCATGAATTCTAAAATATTGAACAATTTTAAATGAGAAACCTTGTATTGTATTTTAAAACTGAAGATGAGTTAACAGCTTACCTCTCAAATAAGGTCATTCTGCATGCACAGAGGATAAAAAGAAGCCTGGTAGCCAGTTGTAGAAATGAAAGCAAGTCATCAAATGAAAATGATGTTGGAGACTTTGAAAACACACATGAGGAGACAGACACAAAAATAATTCTTCACTCACTTTATCATGTCGTCATGCAGCTACCCTCCACATTCTTTCACCTGATACCAATGCTTTTGTCCTTTCACTGTCGTGGTCACGGTTGTTCCCATCTGACATCATGTTTGTGACATGAATTAGAAGTAATAGATGATTTATAGATCTCAAACATGTGTGCTCCTGATTAGGGCCTACAAAGGCATTAATAGGTCTTTATGCTCTTCCAGGGTGTGATGTTACCGGGTGATTTAATAAGAAAGTAAAACTAGCTTTCTGGAAAGTTTTCAAGCTCACAGAAAAAGAAATCCTTGAAGCTTTGGGAAGACTTGGATGTCTGGAAGAATTTTAGAAGGAAGATGAATGATTGATAGAGCAATTCATTTGTCAAGTCTACTCACTAGGAACAAAGATTTCAGGCATTGGTCAACTGCATTAGTGGATGTTCACAAAAAAAGAGATGCAACGTGAAATGCTGCTGCCAACAAGAACCTCTCTAATGCCATACAGCTTAAGGACTCAATACCAGTTCAAGGAGTGGTGGTGCACTGATCAACAACACCTGATCTTGCAGAGCCATAAGAATTTGTGTGGGAGAAGGCAGATAATCAATATTCTCCTACTATCTATACGATTCCATGTGTGCTACAATCAATTATACAGCTGGTAGGGTGCACAGGCGTCATAGGACGGTGTGCTGTGCATTGCAAATGCCAAGCTAAGTCACTAAGGTGCACAGAACTGTCTAAGTGTGGTGGCAATGAAGAGCTCTTTGATAACAATGATTTTGTAGATGATGAAAATGTACTCAGGGACTCAGAAGATGACCTGTAATTTCTCTCTTCAAATGTAAATTGTAGTTTTAATAAATAGTATATTTCAAAGAGAAAGTTGCTAATTATTTCAAACTTTCTAGTTTAGTGAGCATACTGTCGAAGGCTTGCAATGAAGTAGTAATAATTTATGAGGATATATCTCGGAAACGGTAAAAGATTTTAAAAAAATCCATATATGAACTTTTCTATTCCTTTGATAATCTTTAACAAAAAAACTACTGCCAATGTTTCACAGAACCACCCTAAGAGCAGTTACAGCTAAAAAATGAAATTAGTATCTGTAACAGTGGCCATCTTGGATTAATGATGGAATACAGGCCCTCTGCCACCGATTTAGAAAAAAAAACTGGTAGTACATGTGATCTGGTAGTACATGATTGTATGTTTCATTATCAATGCATCCCGATTAAAGCATACCTTCCCTTCATTCAATATTTAACAGACCAGGTTATTGCAACAGATGCCCTCTACTAAATATAGAATTTAAGTTTGTGTTTACAGTTTATCTTTCTGCAGCCAAGCGGGGTGCAGCTTTTCCTGAACATGACAAATCACACGAACGCAGAAAACACTTTCTCTAAAACGTATACATATGCACATTTGTGCAAGGAATTGTTGAGTAAATTTCACAGATTTTTTGGGAACGTTCTTCTATATGGCAACATGTCTTTTCCCATAGATGTTGCATTTGTTATATGTTTTATTTATAGAATAATGTTTCAATTTGTCTAGATTTTCTTTATGGAGCGCTTCTCTGTTGCAGGGAGTGTAGTCTCATTTGGTGTGTGGCCTCAGTGATGGGAGGCAGAACAGGCTCTCATTTTTCATGGTACCCCTGCCTTTGAAGGGTCAGTGGAACTCACAGGACGGTTGACTCTGGATTTCCCATCTTGACATATGCTCTTGCAGTTCGGAAGACTTATCAGTTTTACTTTCACGTTGCCTTTCAGGACGCGCATCCATCTTTGGTAAATTCTATTGGTTGCATTTCTCTGCCAGCAATTAAGCTGTCAAAGCGAACCTGGGAAAGAAAAGGTAGCACAGAGATGCCACTTGCAAATCAAGGGAATGCCAACTACTTGAGTCGTTCGCTGAATGCTGCTCGGAGAGGAGAATTGATTAAATTACAATATTAATGGAAAGGTCGATGGAAACAGGATTCTGCGACAAAGCGTGCAATCAGCAGGTTCGATATTTCAGAATCTAAAAGCTCACATCCAGCATGTGGTGTCCTGATGCAAATACCATCTTGCAGCGCATAAAAGGACTTTTTATGCAAACAGACATTGTTTAAATACCTGTTCCACGTTTGTATGTCCCCACCATATTTTGATTGAATACACTGCCGTCGCTCGTTCTCTAATTAAGAGTAATCAAATTCAGCGTGAATACCCTTCTTCTGATGCTTTATTATCTATGTGTAGCATGTAATAAACACCCTAATAATGATGATTCCTTTTCTAATGCTTGAATGGCTCTATTTGTCCTTATGCATCATTTCTCATAATATATTCATTTTAACATGAGAACTGTTTTGTAATGGGTAAATTGGTGTCACATTACCTCTACAGCTGCAGCACTGGCACAGAGAGGAGGTCAGAATGTTTTCCCACCTGAATGTGAGTCACATGCACGTGGGTGACTGAGCACATTCTGGGTCTTATCTAGACCCAAGTAGAATGTGGCATTAACACCCCGTTCCCGCCAGTCCAAATTAATGGGCCAACCGGAGCTAGGGTGGTTAGCAAGGGCTATCGGCCATTACCGCCATTCCAGCCCCTGGAACGGGATGTTAATAGCATTAGCACATTGGGTTACCAACGCGGTAACCCGGGGTGCAAAAAAAAAGTATTTTCATTAATTGAACAGGACGTTGCGTGCATATCGTTCAATGAATGAAAATACTGATCCAAAATGGCTGTCACGGTATCGTTGTAGAAGGCAGGCCTCCATAAGGAACCCCTCTTCTATTACCATTGCAGCTGGAAAAGAGAGGAGGGGAGCTACTGAGCCAGCGACAACGGCCACTGTTGCAACCATAAGGTAAGGGGGGCAGGGGAGGGGGATTGAGAAATGTATATAAACGGGAGGGTGGGGGAATGGCGGCCCTCGGTGGGGGGAGGAAGCCTTCAGGGTCTGTGGAATGCAGGCTGATATCAGAGATTTCAGCCCACAATCCACATAATCTGATTGGCTGCGCCCCCCGCCATGGGTGCTAATGTGGTTGAAATAAAAGACAAAAAGTTGTAACTACAATGCCGCCGCTTTCCACAGTATACTAATTGGTCGGAGATTGTGGTAAAATTTGTGGTTCTACTGTTCTGCTTTCTGACAAAACCTGAATGAATCCCCATGTTGATGAGCAATGAACACAACTACCCAGCTGGTGGTTATGCACTCATAGAAAATTCGATCATCTGCACCATGTGTTTCTACAAAAAAGGCCATTGGTGAAAACAGAGGAGAAGCTCTGTCCTGTTTCTGGGGAAACAGGAGAAGCACTTTGCAATTACTGCTAAAAGAGGGATTGAAATTGCATAGTGCCTTTGATGTAATGAAGTTATGACTCAAATAATTTAAGGTAGAGTGTGCGAGAGACCTCAGTTTGTTCCTTTATTTGCATCAGAAATACTTGCCCGTATCCTCAAGTGCCTCAGAATGTGTGCATCTTTTACACTAGTGCTGTTGTCATGTCTCCAATACTAATGAATGCAAAAGCTGGACAGTATATAATTTGCAGAGCAGCAAATTGAGGTTATCTCTAACTTCCTTCATTCCTACCTACCTTAGTTTCTACCCCAATGCAGCACAGAAACAGCTACCTTAAACCTCCTTGCCTCTTGGTTCTCCTTTAACTCTCACCAGCATTTGACATAGTAGGCCACCAGACACTCACAGGCAGTCTACATCACCGTATGGGGATCAGCAAGATTGTCATCTGCTTGTTCAAATTATATTGTGATAATCACCACCAGTTTGTATAAATTGACTCATCCAGATCATCCACTCTACCCATCAACTTTGGAGTCCTGCAAGGACCCATCCACTCCCATGAATTCTTAAATCTTTACATGGAACCCTTCTCGCTCTGCACAACATTCACATCCACCAAAACACAGATGACGCACAGCTCTACCTCAAGGTATCCTCCATCAAAGACATCCACAGACTCAAGGCCTGCCTCTCATTCATCCATTCATGGATTTCCAGTGCTTACCTGAAGCTCAACCCTAGGGGTACATCCATATGTGGTGGTAGTGGGTTTATGTAGAGATACAAACATCATAGGTGGAAAATGCAGCCAGCACATGCACCAGATTGAAGTGCACACATTATTGCAGTGAGCACATGTTACATTTATTTCATTTCAGTATAATATTTCATTTGATTGAATTTGCACCAAATTTGCACCAACTTTAATAACTAATATAAATTAACATATTCTAAATTAATGGATCCCATTTAACAAACTGAATCCCATATGCTTAACATGGCCTGCAAATTAGTTTAAATGGAAATAAAACTCCTGACTGCAAATTTGAAATGCATGTGGCTTCATTCAATGAGGATTTTAAGCGTGCAGCATGGGCTTGTTTGCTAGGCTGAACTATGTGAAGAAGGGCATTTTTACAGCAGGCCATTGTATGTGCAGGAAGCGATGTTACATTTGTAGTGAGCAAAACTGTCATTTTTCAAAAGGGAAAACTACTGGGCTGTACAGATGAGGTGACATGAGCTAAGCAAGGGGAAGGGTTATTCTTGAGTGACAGCAGGAGGTTTTAAAAAGAAACTGAGAGAGGGTGTGAGTCAGACAGGATGAGTGCGTAGAGAGGATGGGTGCATAGAACGGATGAATGCGTAGAGCGGATGAGTGCGTAGAGCAGATGAATGCATAGAGTGGATGAATGCATAGAGTGGATGAGTGCGTAGAGCAGATGAATGCGTAGAGTGGATGAATGCGTAGAGCGGATGAGTGCATACGAGCGGAGGAGTGCGTAGAGCAGATGAGTGCGTAGAGCGGATGGGTGCGTAGAGCGGATGGGTGCGTAGAGCGGGCGAGTGCGTAGAGCGGGTGATTGTATAGAGCGGGCGAGTGTGTAAGAGCGGAGGACTGCGTAGAGCAGAGGAGTGCGTAGAGCAGATGGGTGCGTAGAGCGGATGGGTGCGTAGAGCGGATGAGTGCGTAGAGCGAATGAGTCCGTAGAGCGAGCGAGTGCGTAGAGTGGGCAAGTGCGTAGAGCGGGCGAGTGCGTAGAGCGGGCGAGTGCATAGAGCGGACAAGTGCATGAGCGGATGAATGCGTGGAGCGGATGAATGCGTGGAGCGGATGAGTGCGTGGAGCAGATGAGTACGTAGAGCGGATGTGTGCGTAGAGCGGATGTGTGCATAGAGCAGATGTGCGAGTCGAACAGATGTGTGCATAGAACAGGTGTGTGCATAGAACGGACGAGTGGGTGGAGTGGACGAGTGCGAGGAGCGGACAAGTGAGTGGAGTGGATGAGTGCCTGGAGTGGATGAGTGCCTGGAGTGGATGAGTGCATGGAATGGACGAGTGCATAGAGCGGATGAGTGTGTAGAGCGGATAAGTGCGTTGAGCGGATGAGAGCGCAAAATAAATGAGGGCATGGAGCGGATGAGATCGTAGAACAGATAAGAGCGTGGTGCAGATGTAGGTTGTGGTGCGAAGCTACGTTGTGTGAGTGGTTAATAGAGTGGAGCGGATCTATGGTGTCGAACAGATTTAAGGTGTTGAGAGGCTGTAGGGAGTGATAGTCTCGAACAGACGTAGGGTGTTGAGTGGTTATAGTGTGCAGTGGTGTTCAGCCATTGTAGGGTGTTGAGCAGATGTAGAGTATGGTGTGGGTGCGGAGCAAATGTAAAGTGCGGAGCGGGTGTTGAGCGCCGAACGGGTGTTGAGTGCCGAACGGGTGTAGAGTACGGAGCAGGTGTAGAGTGCGGAGCGGGTGTAGAGTGCGGAGCGGGTCTAGAGTGCGGAGAGGGTCTAGAGTGTGAAGTGGGTGTAGAAAGCGGAGCAAGGAGCGCATGCTGAGTGTGGAGCGGTGTAGAGCACGGAGTGGGTGTCGAGCGTGGAGCAAACGGGTGATGTATGTGGATGAACGGGTGAAGTGGTTAGAAGGAACGAATATAGTAAAGGGAAGAAACGTGTAGTGGGTGGCAGGAACGGAGGATGGATCTGGAAGAACGGGCGATGTATATAGATGAGACGGGTAAAGTATGAGGAAGGAACGGGTGAAGTGTGCGGACAAAATGGGTCAAATATATTGAATAGAACGATTGAAGTATGTAGATGGAACGGGTGAACGGGTGAAGTGGATCGATCAAATGAAAAATGTAATTAGAACGAACGAAGTATGGAAATATGGGGTTGGAACAAATGTAGTGGAACGAATGAACTGGGTGGAACCGATGAACCGGGTGAAACAGATGACCCAGTAGAAATGAGAATGAATGGAGTACATGGAACTATTGGAGTGGGACCGATCTCAAACACCTAATGTAAACCACCATATCACATCTCCACGCTTACTCTCTTCTTTACACCACCACTCAAATAGAACACAGCGATACTATGACACCATTCGGTATAGCTGTTCTCATACCATCATCTGCCTCATACTCCCCATCACTCTAACTAAAGACTGCTGGTTGCACACCCTCCAGCCTAGGCGTTCTCCTCAGGCCTAACGCAGCCAGAATCGGTCTGTATAAAACCCTGCCAGAACGAACACATACTCCTGATCTCTCAACCACCACACCTACCGCTAAGAAGCAGCTATCACACGAATGCCACACCAGCTGCACACATATCCGGTGCTCACATGCACCTTTGACTCTCTCTCTCTACTGACTTGAACTTCGGTTCCCGAGGGCGTTAAACCTACCAGCACCTTGAGACCATACCAATGGTACATAAGGCGCTATATAAATGCAAAGTAACATAACATAACATGACATTCAGGGAGATGTGCAGGGTGACATGTAGATGTCACTTGGGGGACAGACATCCACTGACATCCAGGTCGTGTCTGAGAGCTGGGCTGAGGCAGTGCTGGGTTGTGACATTCCTTATAGGTGGCAACACCAAACAAGAAGGTTTTCCAGGGTCAGCAGTGCAAGGAATTGCATCACTTTCTAGGTAATTATGGTTCGGAGTGAGGGTGGGCTGGATTTGCCTGTCTGATAATCAGTCAGGTGCGGGTCATTCCATGTATAATATTTCAATGTTAAAAGTGCATGCAGTTCTGAATTTACAAGGTTGTTTCTTATAGTTGGATGTTCATAAAGCGTAACTCCTGCCAAGTCCTTTACTTCAAGGTAGGGTTAACAGGGCTGGTTACAGTTCATTCAATTTTGTATGTGTAATTGGTAAGTTTATCTGTTACGGTAAAGGCACATTATAAACATTACTTTGTTTTCTGATGCATTTTGTGGCCTTTGGTCATTCTATTTAACCTGCACACACAGACAAGTGTGCGATAATGAATACTTCCATGGGAATGGTCTGATGGGAACTCTATGATTAGAAAGCGAGCAAGTGTGCAGTATTTCATTTTTCATGTTTTTGAGCATCATAGGTAAATTGCTAAAGGGTGAATTTACTACCCAAACTAAGTGTACTGAGTCCAGTATCTAGTATATAAAAGACAGGGGGTAAAGAGGACATTTGTTAGAATATATTCTAAGGAGAGTGCCAATATTTTAAAAGGGGTGCTATGCTTCAATAAATACCAGTATTTACCACCATAATAAGCTACAACAGAATTAAGTGTGAGTCCTCCAGAAAATATATCTAATACTCAAGGCCTGCCTCTCATTCGTGCATTCATGGATATCCAGTGCTTACCTGAAGCTCAACCCCTACAAGACTGAATTCCTGAACCTCACCAACAACCAAGAACACCTTGACATCCATATCTGGGTCTCTGCTATGCACCTTGAAGCCTTCACACCTTAGCTGGCCACCTGTCCCATGTCCCTTGGGTTTGAAATCAACAGGCATCTCTCTTTCGAACAGCCTATAGCAAGGAAAACAAAAAGCTTGGTACCAACTTTCTCTCCTGCGGAAAATCAAGCTTATTCATCCCAGAAAGCAACTTCATATCTGCCGCCCAAGACTTCGTCCTCTACCACCTTGATGGTGGCAATGCCCTTTTGGAAGACCTGCCAGCAACTACCCTGGTTGCCCTGAGATGTGTCCTGCAGGCTGCAGCATGATTTATCAAAGGAATGCAATAATTGGTTCATATCACCTCGACCCTCATTGTACTGCACTGGGTCCCACTGCAAGGCTGTATCATGTCCAAATCCTGCTGCATCTTCTACAAGGCTGTCCCCCTAAAGTCCACAAGCTACCTGATTAAGAACCTCGGCATCTCTGGAGGCGTTAGATCCACCTACAGTAAGGACAAGTGTAGACTTGAACTCAGCTGCTGCAGAAAGGAGAGAACCAGGAGATGGGCTTTTCTCTCTGCGCCCAAAGAGAACCTTCTCCCTGTCAACATCAGAGTCATCCCCTCACTTCTAAAGTTCAGGAAGGATCTCAAGACCCTCCTCTGCGACGGGTGGCACCTCTTTAACACCTCTCACCACACAGAGAGGTGTTGTCTATCCTAAGAAGATCTGTAAGGGCGGGATCAGCCCTTTTTAAAGGATTGTGGCTGAGAGGATGTCATTGGCATAATAGACCAGATTAAAAGCTGTATGTAAAAGAGTTCCTTGAATGAGAGGGGAGAGAAGTCAGTACAGGTTTGAACGATTGCGGGATCTAGGCATTGGGGGGTAAGAGGATTTGGAGCACTCCATGTCGGGCTTCATTGTATCCATTGCTTTTAGAAAGCACTTGTGAGCAGCCTCACACCGATATGATTCGGTAATGATTCTATAATTAAGCAATATGCCCGAGCGGCGGGGGCATTACCGAGTCAGGTAATGCCCTCAGGGCATTACCTGACTCGGTAATGCCCCCGCCGCTCGGGCATATTGCTATTAGTACCCCGGCCTGCAAGATCTGCATGACCGGGCACTAAACGCACATTTTTCTGTCCCGAAACGCTGCATCTCGGCCCTATAACTATGGGCCCCGGGGCATTACCTGACTTGGTAATGCCCACGCTGCATGGGGCATGTTGCTTAATTAATGGTCATTGTGAATTCGATATTGGGGTTACGCTGAATATGTATCTTTCCCTAAGCAAATAAACTCCAAGCAAAATGATATGTAGGCGGTGTACAGGCAAATGCAGATATCATCACTTTTTGACTAATTCTAGAATAGTCCCTCTTTACCGGTCCTGCCATGGGCAAGGTTGTGCTCCTCCCTTATCCCAGACCAGGGATGGCCCCTACGGGAACCAACCAGCCCCAGGCCAGCTGAATAGAGAAGGGTGCTGCAACTGCAATATAACATTGCTGTTAGCAGGAGATGGGCTAAGCCCTGAGTTCTTACCTTGAACATTTGCAGGACAAAGGCACAAAGGTGGATTTTTTAGGGATCCCAAAACAAACACGTTTATTTATACAAAAAACGTTTTATTTGTCCACATTCCTATTGCTCTAACTCTTAATCCCCTTCGAATTTCCAGAGGCATGAGTTCTTTTTAAAGGGACATGCACTGTCAGCCTAACCTTCCATAGAGGATTCTGCTTAACTCTACAATCCTTCCCCTAATCATTCCCCCACTTCACTATTATACCTTACACATTTTCATAATTACAAAAACACATAAAAAATATACATTACTATACTCGTGATCGATACAATCAGAGCTATACAAGTAAATGTACATACAGAGATACAACAAATAAAACATATACACATTATTTTACACAGTGTGACTGCTGCAGTCAGTCATCCCTTTTCAGTACTTCTGTGTCGTGCTGTTCTGGTGGTTGGGGTATGTTTCCTGATGACACTAGGGGTCCCTACTAGTCTATTCTTCTGTGAGGCCACCAGATCTCACCAAATACAGCCTACACACACAACAAACAGTTCTCAAGTGTGCCCCAAACATGGTGGGACCCCACTCCATACACTGGTACTCAATCAGCCTGGTGTAATCTTCAGGGTGACACCAAAGCCTGAGGGCCACCCATCACACTCACCACCACTCCATTACTGGGGGGCCCTCAATATCACTTCTGCCACCCACGACCACTCTCATCTTCTAGGTGTCCCCACACCGAGGGAGCCCACCCAGGATCACCACCGTGACCCTGTGCCATCTTCTTCAGGTGATTTATATGTTTCCATGAGGATGCTGCGTCAACACTGATGTATTATCCGGCTTTCGCCGCGTGGCCTCACCCCGCTTTTTATTGCATCTCATTGACACAGGGGGCGGGGCTCTGATCTTCTGGGAACTCTTCGGGCGTAGCTTCTTGTTTCCCATAGGCTGCTTCGATGCAACATCCCAGGACTTTTATTCACCCAGGTTGCATGACAGAGCAGCCTGGGACTTACCCGGCCTCTACTCTCTTCAACCCGACTGTCCAATGAGGCTTAACCACTACATCACCACCCAGAACACCAGGTCTATACTGCCCTGAAAGACTTTTCTGCTGGGCCCGTCTCACGGGCAATGTGGTGGGCCAACAAGGGGCATGGTCAGGATGCGCGGATCGGACCGCCCTGCACATACAGCCCAAAATGAGCAGCTCTTTGGTCTTCACCCCAGGTCCCACAACATGCATACCTTTAAGGAGTGGCACATCCGGTCTTGCCCCCAGGCAGGCAGGCAGTCACCATGGCCCGTTTGTGTGCCTCGCCTGCTCTGCGAATGCAACCGGGACCCATGTTAACAGCGCCAGGTCACCCCTCAATCGCAGAGCGGCTTAAACATTTAATTAAACCTTTTGGGGCTGCTCGAGGTTATACCCTTGAGTTCTCTCTTTTTTGGCCCCTCTCTCTTTTTTCCCCCAACCATCCTCTCTAAGAGACAAATTGGAGTAGGGCTACTTTCGGATTTGGGCAACTGCCCCCAAAATACAAAATCAAACAATAAATTGATAATGAATGGGGCAGCAGTGGTCTGGACATTGGTGTGGCAAATTCCAGGGTCACAGAAGGTAAAGAGGGACAGGTTATTGTCCTGACCAACATGCACTCTCCATTGCGTAATTCAAGTACTTTATTCACATTGCAAGAATTTCCCGGATAACTATGTAAATCAGACATAGTTAATGTTGCATCTATTGTTCTTAATTGCATGCAGGATGTAGCGAAATTACAACCAACACGCTTTTCGACCAATTCCAGGGTCCTTTTCAAGGTGAAAGGTATTGTGAAAGTGCAATTGAAATGCAAAACTATTGGAAACTATTTGGGATTTCCATATATAAAAAAAAAACGCCACTAGATGGTCTTGTTTTGGCCTTGTTTGGTCACCACAGATGAGCAGTTTTGTCTATTACCAATCAATGAGATACCAAAAGTGGTCCATTCTTGGGAAGGGGAGTTCTGTCATTTTATATTTTTTGTATTCACAAATGCATCCTTCCATTTTGGCCCACACACACATAGCACAGTCCATGGATAGCCTTTCAGCAAGACATTTTAAAACAGCATATGATTGCTCACTTGTCCCCCACCTGAGACTGTGCAGGGCCAGTGGCCCTTGAGGGGTATATTATGCAGCCATAAAGTGGGGAAAAGGACATTACATTTGAAATGTACACCATCTAGCATGGGTCTAGGCCACTTGCAGGCTACTGGTAGCCTGGGGATTGACAATGTGGGGGAAGGTGGCCACTGGGTGGCCTTCACAGATGCCCTTGCCTGTGCACATAGGGTGAGCAAAGTGGTCAATAGATAATGGCCATGCCAAGTAAGTCAATTTAGTAAGGCCCTGGCCAGATGAGAGGGGCTACTAGGCATGGCCACAGGGGATGCACAGTAAAGCCATTGGAAGCCTGTGCAAGGCGAGGGGCTCTGTCCTTGACAAAGTGTCCCTTAGGCATGTCCTCAGTCCATGCCCATTCGGAACTGTAGATATGATGGAGCATATCATTAAATATCATTAAGTTGATGATAAATTCAGTCAAAGGTTTGCTGTGGTTAAATATACTTTTTTGTGGAAAACTTTGTCAAAGGGGCATTATAGTTGGAGTGCAAAACAACACTTAACAGATCTGTAACTCTGAACGAAATCGCAAAATGCCAACACAAATAACATGCATTTAGCCATAGTTTCGACACTCCATAAAGAAAAAAAAAACAGCCAACGAAAAACCGCAGCTCCTCACGCTGAAAAGCGACGCTTTTAAATTAATTTGCGGGCACAAATGAAACGTTTCCAAAATAAACTACTGATTATTTTACAGATCACATTCGCAAGCAACACAGCGAGAGACGTCACGAACAGTGCGTGGTGGAGACTGGGTTATGATTCGTCTTGAATGGCGCTGGCTGAGCAATGGGGAATTTGTTGACATGTGTTGTTTTCATGCTGCCACCATCCTGTCCTTTTAACAAAGTGGTGTTCCTGAATAAATCTATATACATATGTATGTTTGGTATTGGAACGTGGTTTTTAAATCTATATTATTTATGAAAGTTCAGGAGAGCTCCAGATTGCCTCTGTTCTAAAACCTAATAAACTTCACTGCTCTCGATTCGTGAAAAGTGGCTGCCGGATTGTCATTGACAGGCAGTCGATTCAATAGCACTGATGTATGCCTTGCACCGCCGTCTGGAATAATGAGGTGATACATAATGAGGGCTGTCAGCATACCCATGTCTAAAACTATATTCATGGACACCCATTATGTCAGAAAATTAAATATATTTGAATGCCATGACATTAACACCAGCCATTTGTTTTCACCTCAACTGTAGGTCATATGCAAGGGGAATGCTTAGTTTATATGTAAATATTGGAATTACATTACCTAACCTGTCAGGCAAGGAATGAATGTTTCGCATATTACACATTTTTCGGTCATTAACATTTAAACCTTGCAGATGGCTGTACAAATATGTTCTAATGCCACTACGTGTTCGCTAATTCCGAATTGTACAAGTGGCATGATAAATAGCAAATGTCATTTGCAGTGCCAATGTCCCACCACAATTCGCACAGTAGTGTTGTTTGTACTTCTGTGTATGCATTACCAAGAACATGATGCATCCAATTAATATGCAAATGAAAGAAAGTGCTCCATAATACACATCAAACAATGTGAAGTGCATCTCAGCGGCACTTCCTCCCAGAGCATCGGCCACAGAGCGAAGAAACGTCATGCTATTAATTCGGACCGGTTGCTATACATATTGATGCAAGCATTGTGTTTCCAAAGGACGTGGCTGCTTACTGTGAAGAATAACGTTTATTTCCCACACAGGCTATTCAATTTAGGTACATTTCTATGGAATATTTTAAAATGAGCATGTTTGCATAATCGTTCTGTTATATATCGGTTTACACATTCTGAAAAGTCCAACTTAAAATTGAATGGCTTCAAGACTGGGCTCACCTCTACTGGGAATAGTTCAAATGCAGTTGGGACAAAAGAATGACAACTACATATGAAAATAATGTTCATTAAATCCATTATTTGTAAAGATGAACATCTTCCCCCTATCTCCTTGGGGTATCCTGGCATTCTCATTGGATTCAGCTCTCCTGTGGCTTGTAAGTGGCGTTTGTATTACATTGTATGGAATAATGCTTTATTGCCCCCGCAGGTGTCTATTGCAACCGCACCTGGGACGGCTGGCTGTGCTGGGAGGACACCCCTGCTGGAACATACACCTCGCAGAACTGTCCAGATTATTTTGAAGATTTTGACACAACTGGTATAGTATTCTATTTCAATGTTGACTTCATGTCCCTGTTGGTCAAACATCAGATATACGCAAAGACAAAGGACAGATATTTGCAGTGCACTTTAATTTAACAAATAGACATTTAACTAAATGTGTGGCCTTGCAACACCACATTGTACACTTTTCCAACCCAATATGATTTCCACAATTAATGTGTCTGGAAAGAGAGTTATAGGACCTGATTTACAGAAAAAGTTTTCAATGGGATTGCACCATTGTAAAATGCTTGTGTGAATCAGGCCAATTGTATTTTCATTAATTATTTGAGAAATTATGCAATCAATAAAACAACTCAATATTGTTTTATTAAGAATAATGTGCATATCCTAATCTCAAACAGCAGCAGAGCAACGCCACCCGGTCTTGATGATTGGGAGACAATAGTTCAACTACCCATTAGATAAACTAGTTGGCAAATATGTCCCTAGATGTCTGTTTGGCCATGGAACTCTCTGTGCAGTCTCTCAAAAGCCTGCCCCTATGAAAGAAAATACAGCCAAAAAGAAGACATACCACTTCCTGAGTTATTTGCCTAAAACAGGTATTTTCAATAAACCCGAACTTAATGGATGAAAATATAATACATATAGCTAACATCGTCCTTATCAGAGAAAAATAATTCCAAATTGAGCCCTGGTTATATGCTACTCCTCACACGTAGGGAAGGGTGACACGTTAGACAAGGACAGGTGTCGGTGAAGAGAAGTCATTATCTGACTTTGCAAGACCATCAGTCCCTCTAGACACGTTTTCCTGAGAGCCCAAGACCGCCTGTATTCAAGTGAAATGGATACAGACAATACATGCGCTGTGACCTGCAGAGTGGAAGGACAGCTAAAAAACCTCTGACCTAGCCCGCCAACCCAATAGTGGTGCAGTGACGAGATTTCTCTGGCTTTGGCGAGCTAGGGACAATTTTAAACATCTTTTCCCCTACCTACATTTCATTGCGTAAGACACCTATAGTCTGTCTTTTAGCTTTACTATCATGCTTGCCGGTATCGTACTTAGTGAAAGGATGCCTGGCAGTGCTGCTGATTACACACCACATTTCAAGGCCGGTCTACAATGGTTTGTGCAATAGTTTATTTGTCTAAGGCACCATTTTAGAGGACATTTTTAGTAACCATTAACTTGCGTGATTATTAGGTAGCTTGTTTTTATTTGCGTTAAGTTTCATAACAATATTGTATAATCAGAGTAAGGACTCAGAGCTGGGTCCAAATACAGAAGACAGCAGTTGCATATTCAAGAATAGTCTATGAAAGTCTAAGTTGTCAGCATGGTAGTTGTTTTGTGTGGCTCAAATTGGTACACTGTTTTTGCTCCAGTTTTAGAAAGTGCAAAAATGGTTTTATTTGTGGCACGGTGACAAGTTAGTTTGAAAATAAGTGATATCCCATCTTCTTACGTGTTGGTTTGTTTAACACCTGTATATACCCTCCTGATTAATACATGCATTAATTGTGCCAACATATATTATATTCAAGCAAACTACATTTTAATCACTTTAACTCCACCAAAGTCAAATAACAATTATTTTCAGTTTCATTCTAACATGTACCACATAATGTAGTTGGAGAGGTCGCCTCTGTCATGAAACTTGCGAAATGTATGAGCTAATGGCAACATTGAGCAGACTTTTGTTTGGCAAAAAAATCACACTAGGTTCTGCAGGCATTGCTATGGGTGCCAGAGTGCCTCCCACCATGCCCTGGTATCACCAATAACAGTGCTTTTGCACGGAGCTCAGTTGCTGCCTCGATATCTAGCTCTAGTATTATGTCTGGGAGACCCTCACTGGGCAGAGTGAGGATACTTTGACAGTACATCTTTTCCAAAGAAAGTGTGTAATCGATAGAGTCTATGTACAGTGACACAACCAGCCTACCTTTGGCTGGGCGAAAGAGGTTCCCTGATTAAAAATGCAATATGTAGGTCCCCTTCGATCACATATTAAAAATCACGACCGGGTTGGTTTAAATATGGGGGCCATTACGAGTACGGCAGTAAGGGGTTAACGGCACCAGTAAGGATGCCATTGCCATTAACCCCTTACCGCCGCATTACGAGGTTCCCTCGCGGGACCCGCTCAGAACGTCTGGTCAGACCAGAAGTCCTTTGTGGGTCCCGCCAGGGGACCAGGGAGCTAATAACGGGACCATTATTAATGGGCCCATTATTAGCTCCCTCCCCATTCCCATTGAGCCCTATGGGGGTCGAATGGGAATGGGGATGGGTATTTTGAATGGGGATTTACCGGGTCCTCCAAGGTTGGAATGACCTGGTAAGTCCCCATTCAAAGAACCCAGACACGAGTTTGGAGGCAGCCATAGTGGTGGGGTTCAGTTACGTCTTGTCTGCCGCTGTTCAAATGTAGCTCAATCAAGAAAATAGCATACTAGCACCAATAGCCTGGACGCGCATTGATTTTTATAGAATGGAAGCCGGAGTGAACTAGGAAATCTGATGGTGACTATGCCTATCTCCCGGAACACATCATATAATCACGTCTTACTGCCTGGGAAAATCTCAGGGGCCTCACACCATTATGTGTCTATGGTAGTAACCTTAGGGGAAACACGCATATTTTCAGAAATATATATTTTTGTACCTCTAAAAAAAGGCCATCCCTGTTTGCGGAAGAAAAGAGACAAGGTACAATAATGGATGCCGCTGCCACTGTAGCATGTACATCAATGCACATTAGGGTCAGTATTTTCCTTTCTATGCACCATATTACAAAGGGCTTGAGATGCTGAGCCTCTGACGTAAGGACTTTTTGACATTCTTTACAGGTCTCCTTACCATTTGTTTTTCTTCAGTCGAGGGATGTGGTAATGCATCAGTTTCAGTAATGAAGAAACGCTATTTCCAAATTTGGGGGATTTTCATGATTTCTACGTCATGTTTCTGAGTGCTATTAAACATGAGCTGATTTTTTGGTTTATCTCGGATCTCCTCATTGGCAAATAAAAAAATGCATACAATCATATAAAATAACATATGAACATTTGAATGACAGAACCAACACTTCATTCCCACCTTCCCCCTTCCATTTCACAACAGCGCATTCGGGTTACCATTTCCCGGCATAAATTCAACACCTTTGCTGCCAGACCTTCAACCCCACCACCTCCTCTATTTGACCAATTACCCATCTGCAGTAGCAGACATCTACCCTAAAACACTAGTTACAGCTGTCGACTTAGTCGCCCGACTAGCTATATGCAAAGCCAAAACTCTGACCCACATCAACACATGGTTCTCCAGCGACCTACAAGAACTGAGAGCTAAGAAACGCCAGGCGGTCTATCATTTAGGGCAAAGCAACATTTTACAACCAAGTAATTGCCAAGGCCAACTCCAACTCTAAAGAGCTCCTCACCATACTTAGGGAGCTGGAATACCCGGCACGCCACCCGAGGCATCACCAAAGATGAAACATGGTGTATAAACATCCAAAAGACCCTACTCAACAAAATTACGATCCTACAGGAGAAAAGCCTCACCAAAACAATACGCAATCACCAACCCCTTGCCGACCTCTGCCCCACACCCTCACCCTTACCTGGCACTTTCCAATTTCAACAAGTATCAGAAACAGAGGTGGCCATCATCCTCAAGAACCTCAAGCCCTCAAAATGCAAAGGGGACACCTGCCCAGCTCCCATCATAAAGGCTGTGCAGAGGCTCCCATTCCCTTTATCAACAGTTGTATTGGTTCTATGTCATTATTTTGATTTTTTTAGGTCACCTAACCAAAAGACTGATTTTTTTCTGCCTGTGTTTTTTTGGATGATTTTTTTGGCGGCCTACTGGAAAAATCCAAATAATTAAATGTTTTCAGCCAACACCCCTGCCCCCACCCCCAAATTCAAATCAGGGGGGTTTCACCACCCGAACCCACAGCACACTGGGCCCACCGCCTCCCTCCCCTCCCAACAAAAAGGCACACAAACACACACACGAATACCCAACACACACACACACAAACACACATAGCCACTTACCCGTTCTCCCTTCTGGCTGCTTCTAAGTCCTGGAGTGCCTGTCAAAACCTGCATGAACTCATGTCTGTCGCAGGGGCTGACAGTTCGATTTAGAAAGACTGCTCTGTGTTGTCACAGAACAGCTTTCAAAAATGTTTTTTTCCAGTCTTTTTAAAAATGTCTCTTGACCTAACACCGTTTTATCAACGTCTCCTTCACCTCTAGACTAGTCCCTATCTCTCTGAAAGAAGCCTGGGTTCTCCCATTGATAAAGTAAGCTATGATTGACCCAGCAATCCCTAGTAATTACCATCCCATCACCACAGTTCGCTTCCTGCAAAAAATCATAGACAGTCCAATACTATTTGGAAAACAACGTATCCTAGGTCTACGCCAATCAGGTTTGTGACCAGGCCACGGAACAGAATCAGCTCTATTACACCTGAAGAATCAACTTGAAGAAATCAGAGATGAAGGCAAGCACGCCCTCAACCTCCTATTAGTCCTCTCTACTGCCTTTGACTTGGTGGACCATGAAACTCTCTGCCATCACCTCACTTCAGCAGCTAACCTTTCCCTGCAAGCCACATCTTGGGTCACCTCCTTTCTGGCTGACAGATCATTTAGAGTCTTCTCCGAAGTTGCCTGCACCCAAGCATCCCCCATATCCTATGGGGTGCCCCAAGGATCTTGTGTATCCCCACCCCAACATTTTTACCAACCCCCATTGCAATCGCTTGAACTACATCAGTATCTCCTATACAAACTACAGCGATGATACCCACATTCTACTACCACTCACTGGCAACCACACTGAAGACTCTCAAGCCCTCAACAGAATGTACCTAACTATCCAAGCCTGGATGGCAGCTAATGGCCTTTGTCTCAATGACGAGAAGACAGAGATCTTGTTAGTTGGGCCCACAGCAGTAATCAAAAAAACGTGACCAATAATATGCCAATTTCAGCATTGAGGGGCTCCATTTACCTGTCTCATCATCAGTAAAAACTTTAGGGGTCTACCTCGACTCTACACTCTACCTGACAGGACAGGTCAGGTCAATGCCATTGCAAGATCAGCAGCCTCACCAACAAATCTAATGAATTCCATATCTGTCAGATGAGTATACACAGACGGGCTGGTCCCACTCAAAAACAAAAGGGTAAAGAGTGGGTGTGTTAGCTATCAGTGGCAGCTAACCAATGGAACTCAATCCCCCAAATCATATGAGAAGAGGCCTCCTACTTGACTTTCAGAAAGGCACTAAAAACCTGGCTTTTTCACTAAACATCCAGCCCTAATCTGGGCTAATCGCATCCCAGCCATCAACTGACTTTGATCATATTTGAGTGTAACTGGTTGAAAAAGCGATGGCTGAGGGTTTTGAGCAATTAACAAATGTAAAAATAGGCAAATAAATAACTCTACCCCTCCACATATGTAAGTCCCATATTGATAACAATGCAGGCAACATGTCCCCTTCATTCAGGGCATGCCCTGTCCCATCTCTATACTCATTCTATCCATCGCCATCCGCCCCTCCAAAATCCTCTTACATACTAAAATAATGGTGGCATCACGTCTGGTGATTCCAGAACTCCATCTAAATACTCATCCCAAAGCAAATATATATTCTCTTGTTCTGCTAGCTCAGCCTGCTTCAGTCTAGTATCCCTTCCACCTGTTGCCCACTAAATCATATTTGTGACCCAACTAAAGGGGGCATCATTTGGGGCTATCTAGTGTCACACCTGCAACCCCTGCTGTGTCTCCTTTACAACCCTTAGCTTGGCCTTTGCAAACCCTACATAATTTGTAATAAATGGACAAGTGGAATCTGAGCTTCTGTTTTTGCATCTGTGTTTTCCAATATAGGTGGCTTCCTGGGCTGCGCCGCTGCCGAGAGCGCCGCTGGCTCTTGTGCTTTCAAGAGTCCTGTAACTTTTCAATGGTCGCCTGGCAACCACAAAATGTTACAGAACTTGTCAAAGCAGGCAGAGGGGCAGGGCAGAGCTGTGCTACAAATGGGACATTACCCGTCACGTGCACGTGAGCTGCATTTTTGATGGGATAGTACCTACTCCTGTCCACAGCAATGCTATACTTTCATGAGGGGACAGCAACGTCTCTTCTCAGAAGGGCTGCTATGCTCAAGTGCCAGCAGGTCTTGGTGATTATGCTATAGTTTATCGCTACTCTAACTATTGTTCTAGGCAGGCTGCAATACCCCTTGATTTGTAGTACCCTTTTCAGAGGAGAGGGCATGGGGGCTTTTACTGCATGTCTTAATATGGCAATAGCTGAATATCTTGGTAGCGATGCTATGTATTTTGCAATCAGGGCCACTTTTCTTCTGATTGATGACAAAACATGACCTCTGAACTTTCAGAGGGCCAGGCGTGCTCTTTCGGATTGAAATGGTCCTGGGACACAAAGTCCCTCTTGGCAGGGTTCTTAAAATCCCAGGGACAATTCACGCCTCATTGTCATGAGTAGCGCTTCTTAGCATGACTATTTAAGCAATAAGCCCCGAGCAGGGGGAGCATTACCACTTCAGTAATGCCCTGGGACCCATCGTTACAGGCTTGAGCAAAGCAGAAATCTGTGGAGGGGTGGCCGTAAGGGGCTGGAGCACTTACCTCATTCCCTGGCGGGGGAATGTGGCAGCCTCCAGTCGTGAGGTGGCTCGGAGCGGGGGGATTACCAATTCCCCCATTCCGAGCCTCCTCATTGGCTGAGAGGCTGCCACACAGCCACCACGCCCCCCTGCCCTGCCCGTTACTAATACTTTTATATCAGTCTTTCCCAGTATGGCTGCTGTATATTCAGTTGTGAGGTTCCACAACCTCTCTCCATGGACTGTCGTTGAGCGGTGACAGGCCTATAAGACTGCCTGCTTGACCTTCCTTTCAGTGAAACAGGCCCAGAACTTGTGAGAAGGGGGCAGTGGGGCTTCAGTATGTTTAACCTGTCAGAAAAGGCACTTCAAAGCAGGAGAGTTCCAATTTTAATGGACGCACCCACCCCTCCTCAGCAGTAACCCCCCAGAAGTTTGTCATTAGTGGCGTTTGGAGGTGATTCGTGCTTTGGACGTCAAGTGCTGTGGCCCGTGATAGTCCTACGATAGGAAAAACAGATACACACCAACAGAAGCTTGCTTGGTGCAGGCAGTGCATAAAAGAGAGTGGAGTAGTGCCCCATGATAAGAGTCTGGGTGAGGTGCTTGGCCACATGTAAGGGATGAGCAGCACTCCACATCTTGAAGTCATGAGGATGTTTGTAAACCTCTCAGCTCTGACACAGGCCCACTGGATGTCCTGGAGCGTTGTCAACGGAGAGGAACCAGGAACAGCAACCGTGATGAGCTCTGCTCTGTTGTGGATTGGGGTTGGGGGGGGATAGGCTCTTAAAGAATGTGTGGGGGTGGGGTGGGGGAGAAGCACTGAAAGTCCGTTTTACCACAGTACACTGTACACTGCAACTGCGTCTGGGTGTCCCTTGGAAAATGTATTTAATTTGACTGTGGAACATGTTGCGTTCAGGCGCAGTGTGCATGGCTACCTCTTTATTCAAAAGTTGTCATCTCGGGTGCATATTTCACTGATGGAAATGTATGAATGTGTGCTATGAAGTTTTAACAAAGCCATGTTTTGTTTGGTCTAAGATGGGACTAAACCGCCAGCTTGTGCTAGTTGGTAAACGTACAACTCGCTACACTTTTAGCACAACTGATGGTCACTTGTTGCTCCAGTTTTAGATAGCGCCTGGTAACACAGCTTTGCCATTTCATGGCACTACAAATAAAATACACACTGCGACCCTACTTAACATAGTTACTCTTATCAATCTGAGACGGAAGGACGGCTGTTACAAATGGCCCTGTTGGAACACATGGTATGCAGGTGGCCGCATTACCATCTCCTCATAAGTTAAAGAATTTGCTCTAAACCTCTCACCCTCCTTTCCTCCTTCACTGCCTTCTAACTCCATCCTCCTAATCTTCCCTCAGCTTCTCCTTCCTTATTCCCTTCCATTAGCCCCTCCTCCTGGTGTTCCCTCTCAATAGTCTCTCTAGTCTCCCCTGCACTTGGGCCATCTCAATGTCACCCGGCCTAGTAGGATCATTGTCTCTGTCTTCCCTCTGTTTCCTCTCCTTTGCCTGGTTGCGCCTTGAAACACTTGTGCACAGGCGCGTTATAAATGCCATATCATATCATATAACCAGGCAATGGCGGCCACGCTCACTTGAGTGCACTGCTTAGTGCATGCTGCCACTCAGTGAATCCCGCAAGATCAGTACCTCGGAATCTCTGCTCCAGATAAAGAGCTTAGAGCTGGCAGCATGCAGAGCCAATGCGTATGGCTTGCAGAGATGAAAAGCAAATGAGTCCCGATACACCCAAATCTGCCGGCAGGTATTGGTGACCACAAATTCCACGTAACATTTCATAAAGCGTGGCAAGCCTAGCTTTTGCTGAAAGACTTAAAGAAATGCAGCCACCCTTTTATTTCACAAAGTGCATTCTCTACACAACATGCATGTTGCGTTTAGGTTGTCCTTTAGTTCGATAGTATACACAGAAATGGAAGTGTAAAAGGTTTTCTAAAAGAAAACGAGGGAGAGCGAAGGGCTTGGGGAGAAGGTGGAGAGTAAAAGCTGTGGAGGAAATGGAATGATGGACGTCTGCAGTGTAAATCTGAAGGACTGCAGACTCTTGGTCCACTAAAAGCCACCAGAAGTTTTGTTTCATCAATTCCACAGAGACACCTTAACCGTCAGACCAGCGCAAGCCCTACCTTAGGGTGGTAAAGCACTGCAATCAAATACATGCATCATGGGCCATGGCAGCATCACATAACTATCATTGTTTTAAAGGTTTCATGGTGCTAGATCCTCTCTAAAGGCAACGGGGTGCAACTAAAATGTGTTTCTTTCCCATACCACCCTCCCTAAAATCTTTGCATTCTTACACACCCATCGGAAGCACTAGTCGCCTTGGCCTTATTTACAACCTGAAATTCATTGATTGGTAAACTGAAAACAGCAGAGGGGCAGGTCTACGCCTGGGCTAAGTGAACCATTGCATTCCAAACAGTTGTAAGATAGCGTAGTGGGTTGAGTACTCGCTGCTGCAATGATAAGATGCAATAGGTTATTTATAACACGCTTAATACCCAGAGGTTTCTAAGTGCGGACCAGGGAATCAAACCTGTGTTGCTCCATGTCATCTTGCTTCCAAGGCAAGCACGTTGCAGCTGAGCTATCCTCCCGCTATGTGTGTATGAGCTGCAGGTTTGAATCCAGGCAAGGCCAACTTTCATCCTTCGGAGGTTGATAAATGTGTGCCAACTCAGGTTGGGTGATATTGTATCTATATTTGTTCTATATAAGGCGCTTCGGCGTAAGTGCTATAAAATAACACATCATTATCATTACCTCTTGTTAACCCACCACTTCTACACAGCCGCACCATCTGAAGTCCCCCACCATTTGACCATTATTTACTACACTTTTTAACCCTTTCCCATTTTGGATTATTTTGTACTACGCATCTCTGCCATGAAATGTAAAGCTCCCGTGGACATTGATTTGTGGTTCGGAAAGTAAATGCGGCAGGATGCCTTCGCCAAAGGGGATATAATGCTAAAACGTTTCTCTATTTCTTATCGCTAAATGGATTAATGATCAGATGTGGTGACCGTGTTTATAAAACCAGCTTGGCTGACGGTCCCTAAGTAGATGCTGCTGCGCCAGTTGCTCTCTGCATGCCAATGCTGCTGTGCTCCTGGATCTGTCTGTCAGATAATGGACATGCCTTGCATGAAATGGCTGCCCTGTACTTGCCACAGCATTTCTGCTGCGTGCAGCTGGAACTAGAAATGTGTTTGCTTGACTACATTAACAGTAACCTGAATACACGCGTGGCCTGGGTTTTAAAACAGGGGCCATACCTTTTTGTTTTGTCAATTTCCGTTTTCAAACGAGTTGTCAAACATTTTTTAAAAATGCTCTTTTTGTTGAAGAAACTCTGAAAAGTGGGTGTTTGTGTGAGTGAATGTGTGGAGGTATGTGGATGAGTTATTCATGGGTGAATGGGTATGCAGGTGACTGTGAATTATCTGTTTATGTGGCGAATGCAGTGTGAATGTTCTGGCATGTTGGTGCCGTCTAGGCATTTCTTACTGTGATATGACATTTTTTTCTGGGCAACTATGATAAAGCAAGCATGATAAGTGTTCTTGTGTGTCTAGACTGGCCTACATTGGAGCCAGTTTGGACATGTTTTCTTATGATGGATTTGCATTTTTAATGGCAAAGCCAACAGGAGTATGTTACGTAGGGCTACTGGCATGCTGGCAGAGCCAGCTTGGACATGTTTTCTTATAGTACCATTACTGCAATTAAAGCCAACATGAGTATGTTCTTATATGGGAACACAGTACATGTTTGTGCAGCCACCATTGACCAAAAACAACTATTAGTGAGGAATGTGAGCTTGTGGCAGGCCTTTGCTCATTATGCTGGCTCAGTCTCCATGTGGCCTGAAGCCGAAGGGGAGGAAAGGAATGAGGGTCTCTGTCTCTGCATTCTTTGCCACACTCAATATGTGAGAAATGTCTAACAAATGAAAATGCTTCAGAAAACTTCCAACACCTGTAAACATATATAACTTGCACAATCAATTGTTCTTCTTTTTTTTGTTGCATATCCAGATTGGCGATGACTGTTGTTTTAGCTTAGTTCTGGCTCCGTTCATAAGGGTTGAGATTGTTGGCACACCTTCTTGGAAGTTTCATGGCAAGGAGCCCCTTGTTTAACTCAGGTGAATGGTGGCAGGTGATGTTTGATGAAACCAACAGAACATTAACTATAGACTTAACATTCTTTTTAGACTAGATGTTCTCTAGGCTCTCAGTGTTGGAGGGAGAAGTATACAAATTATACCTGTAACAGAAAATATTTGGCGATCAGCCTTGTAATTATGTGGCTGGGGACACTCCAACACAGCCACGAAATTGTCTATTGAATATTCTGTTCTTTAATCTAACAACAGGCTGTATTTTTATTTTTATTGTCTTTTTAAATTATGTGAAATGTGATGTTTGGACTGTACACATATTTTAAAGGTTTGTAATAAACCATAACAAATAAAAAAAATAAAACATAACCATGATGCTAGCCTCCACTTCATTGCTATCTGCATCTTGACCTACGTTATCCCCAGATGTTCACATCTCATCAACAAACCATTTGTTCTCCTACTATGAGCTATTATAGGCTACTCGATGCATGTCATACTACCAAGGAACTTCATAATCGGCGTCCCCCTCTAAGGGCTTAATCATATGGGTTGTAAAAACAAAAAGTATTTGAAGAAACCAGTGTTTTACTGCAAACCATATCATTTGGCCTCATTTACAAAATGTTAAGCACAGGGCAAAGTGACTCTGCGCTTTAAAAGTACAATTTGTTCAACACTAAGACCAATTTCTGATACACAAATTGGACGTTGTGCTGGTCCTTCCACTTATTGCTCTGCACCAGCGCTTTGTGCAGAAGGCACGCGAAGGACCAGTACAAAGAATAGAAAGGGGTGGAAGTTGCAAAATCCTCTTTTCCCTCACTTCCCTCGAGAGCACAATGGCATTGACATGAGGACTACAAAAAATAATGCAGACCACCCTGAAGACAAAAAAAGCAATATTGTCCACCTTGGACCAGGTACAAATAAAATGCAATCCACCTTTGGTGGGGTAAAAAAAGAAATAATCATCAGGTTGCATGAAGAAGGGGTGGTGGTGGCATGAGGATAGCAACATGTGGGGACATGGCCAATGGCCATCAACTGTGAGGTTCAGTTTGTACTCCGATCCTGTAGTGGATCCCGCAATGGTTCACTCTCACCACTCATGGCCAAAGCCATGTCCTCAACGGCCATGGACATTTGTGTGAGGGATACGTGCATTAGTGACCCAGTTTGTACAAGGTCCCGATGATGGTGTTGCTAGTTGCCGAAGTGTCATTATGCACATGGACCCTTGACGTCTACAACTGCATTTTGAGAGATTGTTTCAGAAATCCATCTCTTGGCGGTGGGTGTCCCTTTTGTCAAACATTTCACCATTCAGAGATTGCCTCAAGGAATCCATGTCCTGACGGTGGGATTCCATGGAGGCCAACAACTCCACATGCAGGATTTCATTCATGGTGTCCATCTCCTGCTACTGGTAGTCCCTTGAGGCCAATTACTCATCATCCTAGGTAGTCTCAAAGCCGAACCATCATTGTAAATCATCTGTCTCATTTGTTGCATGTTCTCTCTCTTCTCTTGCCGTATTAGGTGCAGTTCAGCAGTGTATGCAGCATTTGAGGAGATGACATTTTCTGCCAGGTGATGGATGTCTGTGTCCATCTCTTGCAGGACTTCACCCCGTTAAGCACTTGCATGCAGCAACCCCTATGGCCACTCCGAGTGTCCAGCAAGCACACATATGCCATGTGTATGGGGCCTAACAACCCAGGATGCCAAAGCCCAGGCCAGTCAGAGTGAGTGCACTGTCATTGACTGGCGATCAAGAACCCTCTGGCTGACACCAGTCCCTGCTCACGGCTCCATGATGGGTGAAAGCAATCTTGCAGACACTGAAGCCACCATTGACCTACGGCTTCCCACATCCAGCCCCGGAGTCTCCTAGCTACTCAGGGGTGTACCCTCCACCAAGCCCCTCAGTATTGCCTTGACATCAGATTCAGCAGCATCAGAAGAGTCCGGCAGACCTGCTTATTATGGCCTGTAATATGAGGGGATTTGTCCCAGGCATAGCAACCCCGACTGCACTGGTGGATGGTTGTGCCTCATCCGCCTCTTCATTTTCCGATTCCTCACCTGCACCAAGTCAGACAACCATATTCAGAGGCCTTTCTAACTGGATGAACATGCATATGTGAAGTCTAATACATACAGCCACAATAAGGCCAGCCACACATACATCACACATTAAGACTGGCCATTCTGAAATGTGAAAGGCACAGGTGACTAACAGTAAATGCTCTGTGCAATCATGTTGGTGAACATTAGGCCCTGCTTCAAGCCATGGACTGGAGGAGTAGATGGCCATACATACATCCATTCATGTATGAAAGTGGAAGGTCTAACAGTAGGTGGATGGAGGCCCATGCCTCATTGCTGAGCCCCTTCTCTGCTTACACCATGCTTACTTGCAACATGGGGAAGTATTACATTTTCTCCTGCTGACCAGACCTTCATGCAGGTATTTGGGTTGCCAAAATCCCCATCACCCCCTTTGCCACATTGGGCAATGCCAGATCTGTGGTTGCCCATGCACATATGCATATCAACATAGAGTGCAACATGGATATGACCTGTGTGCACTTGCATGACCACTCAACTATTGACACTCCCAATGTGGAATGAATATCGCTCAACTATCTTTTGAACAAACGCTTCAACTTTTGTCTAGAACACACCCTCATGTGACTTCTCATTGCATTGTTGCTCATCCATGTCCACTGGCTGTCAGGGCCACTGAATGAATAACCCTGACATCATCCAGTGCTTGGTGTTATTCATGTGTTTCAAAATGTGTGTTCACAATGCACTATCCACAAGCATGACACTGTGAGTGTATCCATTGACACGTGTCTTGAAGGCCATTGCCACACATAGGTGTATTGGCATTGCTAAAGAGTTCTGTATACAGTAATGTGTGTTGTAAGATAAATGTCAACTGCAAACAAAGCTCAAGCATCCACCCTCGAGGATGCACAACATGTAATGCAAGTGACCATGGATGCATTACTGTAGTACTTATGGATGGGTGAGCAGCACCTCAAACAACTGTCCCACAACATTTGATAGCATATCATGTGTAGATGAAAGCATATATAACATGCATAGACGGGACTCACGTGATGAGGCTGCATCGAGTCAGCTCTTCCACAAGTGGTGATCCACCTCCAGTAGCCTGAGTAGAAGCCACATTACTGCTGAGCTTCTCCTTGGTCTGTATCATGAGTTCCCCCATCCTTTTGTGGACCTATTCCACACGGCACCTCGCCACAGCACAGGCATTGATGTGATCTGAATCCTCCCTCCACATCATCCACTACTGGGTCACAGGAAGGATACTGCAAGCCCAAGGGTATATGTCGACCTGGTGTTGATTGATGTAATCAGAGAGGATTGATAGCCCATCATGTGTAAAGTGCCTCTTCCTTGGTGACACGTTCCACTTGCCCTGTGACTCTTCATGGGGTACTGCCTGTTCCTGCTTTGCAGGATGGACCCTCTTGGTCTTAGTGTGCCTTGATGGTACAGGGTCATCTGTAGGCTCACCACCACATTTAGCAGATGGACCATTCTTCTGCCCTCTTGGCCTTTCTCGTCCTCTCCCTCTCCACGGAGCCCTTCAACTCAAGTGGTGTTCATGGCAAGATTCATGCAAATCCCACTGCTTCAAAATCCACGTGGTACCCCTAATTAACACTGCCTCTGTGCACAGCATGCAATTTGTGTCTGTACCCTAACTCTTGCCGATTCCAATTCCACGTGCTGCACCCTAACTCTCGCTGTATTCACTCATGGAAGGGAAGACACATTTAGGTTAGAGGCACCTGTGAGCACGTTATTTACAGAGTCATGCGTGTATGCGTGCTGAGTGTGGAACATCATTTACGTGCACAGGGCCTGTCATCTGATTTTGTCACCACTCCCTTGTGCATGAAGTGTAGACACCTGTGCCTTGCTGTAGTATGTCATTCCCCATAGCCTCTTCCTTTGTGCCTCTCCTGGCAAACTCTATGTCCACCTCATCTGCCATATTAGGGCTTCCACCTCTCATACCACCATAACAGCTCCACAGTTTGCATAGTCGGGGCCTAGCTCCACCCAATAAGCCTCAGGAGCACAATGTCCGCAACATCGACCAGCACCCCAAAGGCGAGGCTGAGGGTTTTCAACTTTTCAGCTGGAGAAGTTGGCATCCTGGGGGATCAGGTCTTAGCTAATTATGATGCACTCTTCATGCCACAGAAGCAGCTTGGAATCTGTGGCCGTCAACTGATCTGGGTGGATATCATGGCTGCCACAAAGGGGAAGGGCTGACAGTCCATACAGTGGACCATGCAAAGTAGCGCTTGGAGGACCTTAGGATCTGGAGCCAGGCGAAGGTGGAGGTTCACCATGCAGGGCACCATTGGATGTCACCCCTTCAGCCCAGTGTTCTATTCCCAGGTCCTTGACTTGCAGGCACACATCAAGGCTCCTGGTGAGTACTCACACTGTGTACATTTCCACAGATGTGTTATGTCCTGCATGGGTATGGATGGAGTGATCAAGTTAGTGCTTTCCACACCATGTGTGTTCTTAATGGCATGCGGTCCCAATGTGTGAAGTGGACAGGTGCAAGTTTGGCCTCAGTCATCCTCCGGTGACACAGTATTCTTGTGTGCATTGCACTGTGAGATGCTGACAGCAAGGCCTCTGACAGGCATAATTGTCAGATTGAGATTATGGGGGCATGTGAGTTACATTCATGCCCACCCCTCTATGGGTTGTTCTATTGTGTATAATGGTTGCACCATCTCCATCAGTAGCTTGGAGACAGGAGCTGTGCAGTCCACCTTGGAGGTGTCAGCACATCCTTCTGTCCCAAGACCGCCCAATGCAGCACTACCAACCTTCACTGATGCCTCCACCCAGACAGAGCCTGCACTTCTGGCCGATGTGGCCTTTCAGGATGCAGTGCTGCCACTGCTGATGGGTGACTTGAGGTGGCCGGCGTCTATGCGTAATGCTGTGCAAGCAACTCATGAGGTGCTTGTAGAGCATCACGGGCTGATTGTCCCAACTTGCAGCAGCACTGCTTTCCAGTGGCCACTTTGGACTGGCCACTGAAATGGGTCCCTCCTCCTGCGGCAATTACCGGGGGCAAGGTTGAGGAGAGGTTGGTGCAGATACGGGCTGCCATCCTGGAGGATATTTGTAGAGCAACAGAGGAGATTGAGTCTTGAATAAGGGAGGCCCTGCAAGCCCTCTGGGAAAAAACAGAGGCCTGTCTGCAAGAGGTGGATGGTGAATCGTCCTTGGCTGAGACGTTGACTGACATAGGAATGGACTAGCCCGCTGTCTAATGTATATAGTTCTCAAGTTGTAGGTTTCCTTTTGTTTTATTTATTTATTCAAGGCCAATTGTTCTGTTACCATTATTGTACATAGTTTTGCATCAATACATTTATATATGTTTGTTCAGCAGCACCATTTGCAGTCTATTCGTGCCGTGTGCAGCATGTCTCGGATTGTTTGTGTATGCATGCTTTTGTGTTTCTTTCTCATATGCTCCTTTTGTTGGTACATGTTCTCCATCTAAATATGTCATATGACTGTCATGTGTGTTTGACCACACTCTGTGGATCATATTGGTACTGGCGTATTTGATGTGGGACATGAGTGCATGGTTCATTTGAGTGTGATGTTTGGTTTAATACCTATATGACTAATGTACATATGTGGACAATGGTAGATGTGGGGAGGTGACATGTTTGGAGTTGCTTCTGTTTCATGTCTTTTACATACACATGTGTTGCTTGGCTACTTCCATGATTTGCAGTACAGACATTGTGGTCATTGATGGACATGGTGTGCATGAGTGTTTCAACAATGTATGCTGTGGTTGGCCTGACCCTTCCTTTGTACATGTGTTCATGGGTGTTGAGTCATTCTGGGGGTTGTTTGAGGTAGACATGGTGGTATTTCTTCGCTTGACTTACCGACATGGCCATGTGGACATTTGTTTCACAAGTAGGGAAGAGACCATCGCAAGAGTGGTGCTTGAGAGGGATGGTTGCTTAATGCCATTCCTTGTGCAGGGGCATTGCATGTTTGCTGCTGGTGTATCAGTGTTGGTTGAGTATGTTTTGGATTGTGTGTATGATGGTGGCAGTCTGGGGAGACATTTTGAGATGAAAGGAATACTTCAGGATGATGTTTTGTGTCCCTTATTGAGGATGGGGACTTGTTAATTTAGGTGTGTGCCCAGATGTTCCACAGAGCAGGGAGGTTTGGGGTATTTGTTGGCAGCTCATTCACCTCTGCCAATTCATTTCTCAAGGTTTCATTTTCTAGTACATTGTGTTCCTTCATGCTACCACAGCTGTTTAGGTTTCCACTTGGCACTTGTTTGTTCATGCGGATTTGCTCACACTTACACAACAGGTATAGCTTATTGGCATTGGGAATGATGAGAAGGGATGTGATCTCACTCTTATTCACTGGTTAACTGGGTTACACATCTCATATGTGGACATGGTCACCTGAAAATCAAGGGACCAAAGTTTAGCTGCAGTGACCATATGGTTGGCTTTTGTTGTGCAGCTGTGTGTGCTCCAAGGGGAGCAATGGAAGAGGAGACCGTCCTGGATTCACCAGCACTGCTTCTAAGTGATCATGTTGGAGAAGGATGTCTGTCAGGTGTACTTCCTGGGAGACACTGGCCAGAGGAGTTGACATATGTTCATGCTCCACAGTGAACCGGGCCATGGTTGTTCAGGATCCATAGCTGGCAAGTATAGTTGCAGTAACAATTGCAAGTCTTGCAACACCATTGTACAGAACAAGCCTGGTAGTCACCATGTAGGGACATTGAATGGGTGTGGGTGTCCATTACTGCTAGGCATGTGACTGTACCATTTTCTTAACAGATCATGAATATGTACCAGCATATTGTTCTGTCAGTCTGTTCAACAGCCAACAGGATTTGTACATTTGTGGGAGTCCGAATGTTCTGTCTCTACGTGCAAGGAGTATAGAGGCACATCCAGTGAGCTGTTTCCAGTCAAGAGTTGTTGCCAAATAAACATGGGAATGTATGTGGTCTACTTAGGTGGACTAGGTATTAACATGTCCCTCGGGATGCAAGCTGATTCATTGGATATTCAGGCAGACATTTTACATTTCATCCAACTCCGGGTGTCAGTACTGTTCACTGCTAGTGTAAGAATGGACATTGAGGTGATGTGTATTTGGGCTGCATTGCTGTAATATTGTCTCTTGTTGGGGCAGTACTATGAGCGAGAGGACTGGCAAGAGCAAGTTCATTTAGGGCACAAGTTAGTGGGGGTACTGGTACGAGTGTGGACATGTGTGTGTTGCCTTAATGTAGGTGGCTGGGGCGCAGGTTAGTGGGGGTACTGGGACAAGGGTTTACTTGTGAGTGCTGCCTTAATGTAGGCGGCTAGGATGCAGGTTAGTGGGGGTACTGGGATGAGGGCGGACTTATGGGTGCTGCCTTAATGTAGGTGGCTGGGGCGCAGGTTAGTGGGCATACTAGGATGAAGGTGGACATGTGGGTGCTGCCTTAATGTAGTCAGCTGGGGCGCAGGTTAGTGGGTTAGTAGGGGTACTGGGACGAGGGCAGACTTGTGGGTACTTCCTTAATGGAGGAGGCAGTGGTGCAGATAAGTGGGGGTACTGGGACGACGACTTGTCAGTTGGAGAAGAGGAGTGGAAGTGGAAGTTTCCATGGGTCCAGAGCAAAGGTTGTTCGACAGCGCTATGTTCTGTTTTCCACGGGAGGGTGTGTTGGGCTTTTCTGGCAGTATTTTATTTTTGAGATCTTTGAACTCCTTCACTTAACACCAACTTCCTTATACCGTCACCAGCTGGATGGCTGACGGTGGAGAACAGGGCCGGATTTTAATTTCTTCACCTGGTTCCAAAATCTATAGATGTTAAGGCCCTTCTTTATCTTTCCTCCCCTATCCAACTCTACAAGCAGTGGTCGAAGTGGGTGGGAGCTGTTGGGAGCATGGCGCCTCTACTTCTTTTAATTAAGTTTTGCTGTTCCTATACTTTTATTTTAAAAAAGAACCTTTCCGGAATGGTTTCATTTTAAAATAAAAGTGTAGAAAAAGTTGAAACTTGCACTTTCGGTGCACTGCACTGAACGTTCCCCTAAACAGCAGGTGCATTTGTTTGGGGGGTTTTATTGAACATGGGAGGGGCAATGGCAATGCGGTTTGTGGGGAACTTGTGCAGGCAAGTAGGGAACATAGGTCTAATACTTCTTTTCATACACTCCAACCATTGTCTACAAGCCTTCAAATAATCCCTGCTCTGCCTCCTCGACTACCCTTGTGGCCTTTCGCCCTCCCTGTGCTTACTCTCACTTCTGCGCCTTCTCTCTTCTTGCTCCACTTGCATGGAATTCTCTTCCCCTCCCCTTTGAGTTACCCTCTTAGCTAGCAGGCAGGTGAGAGGTAGGTTAACCTGTTTCCCTTGCCTCTGGCCTGCCTCTTTTCCTCACTTCCTTTGCCTCCAATCTAGCACTTCGCCCATGATGGTCACATCCCGAGCAAAGCTGACTTTACCGCCTAACTGCACTTAAAAATGTCAAATGTTTGTTGTCCTTAATGTATGTATGTCTACTTGTGTATTGTCCCCGGTGACATTTACTCCCCTCCACAACCAGCTCAGAATTACCCTCAAACTCACTGCATTGTAAGTAGGTCACTGCTTCCTGTTAAATCTGATTTCTTATCTATTGTTTGTTCTTTTGTGTTCGAAAGAGCGTTGTTCCTCCTGTATACGAGTACATACAATGTAATTATTTCCAAAATCGCCTGTCTCCTGCCTGCCTCTATTATTAGGTAAATGCCTAATCAGTTTTCTGTTACGAGAAATAAATTCAACTCTGCTCTTGTGGCGATAGTGTTGGTTCATCGCTCTCAGATAAATAAACACTGTATTTAAATACATACGTAGACTGTCCACACGATGCCTGGCCATAATATATTCATAAGTTGTCTGCGTGCAAATCCTTCTAAAAGTACAAACGCTTTGCAAGAAAAGAAGCACATTAAGTGAATCACTGGGGGCAGAAGAGATTATATAATGTGCATCCCTTACCTCATTTGCCCTTGAAAGGAAACAGGTTGAGAACATGTGAGTGTAAACTTCAGTCTCATGCTGCTTAAATGCGCAATACCTGACTCATTGTGTAAATGGAGAAAACAGAATGGGAGAGAATACCTGAAAGCAAGTAGTAGGCCGTCATGCTTGCAACTAAATCGAGCGTTGTCGAGTTGGGTTCGAGTGTTCAGGGAGACTGAAGAATTTTGTTTGTGACGAGTCCAGTTCAAACATGTTTTTTTTTTTATATAGAAAAAAAAGTTAGCGTTACATGTATGTATTTGTTCTTTTTTCTTTTTTTTTTTTTAAATAGAAGATGGGACCAGTTTGTCTGTTCTATCTTCCTTTCCATTTCATACGTGTATGGTTTACACTTTGTCATTAGGTACTGATAATCAACTGATTATTTCAGTCAACGAATGTGTGCTTCTGTTGCTCATTGACCTTGATCCCTGCTAGGAGGAGCATGCTGTTGTGACATACGTGTCCCCATGCCTGTGAATATACCCGCTGGGCAGAAGAATCCACTCTGTGTCTGGAATGTGTCTGTGAGCAGTTCTCTGTACCTTTATGTAAGGGCTTCTGAAGACAATGGACTACCATGCTAAAATTGTCATTGTCCACACCAAGGCACACACATGTATGAGCAGACTACTTTACAGTAGGCTGTTTTGTCAAATTTCGGGGAATGGGCTGTTCCTCTGGGCATACATAGGTTGTGCCACCCCCTCCTGCCACACAGCAACAGAAGGTGAAGATCCATAAGAGGCCATCCATGAAGACCAGCAATGATATTATCAGACTCATTTAGCTCTGGCTAGAAGGGCCACTGTGGGCAGGGGTGGACTGGGAACCAATCAGCGGCCCTGGAAATAATTTTAAAAGTGGCCCATATTACACATTTTCAGCAAGCCCCCAACCCTTTTGCAATGAAATAATGTGGAAATAAAATAGGTAACGAGACAAAAGAGGCCCAGGGTGGAATGTCCTAGCGGGACATCTCCAGAGTGTCCTATAGGCCCGTCCACCACTGGCTGTGGGGAAGCATGGCCGTTTTGTAGAAGAATGAGGATATTCTTTTTTGTTGCACTGCATTTTGAGCTGTGGCTATGTTTTCAATGCTTTCCGTTGCTCCCATTTCCAACTGTTCTCGCCGCCACTGAACCAGTTTGCAGGAGATCAGGTGGAACTTGTCATCAATATCGGACTTTTCAAGAAGAAAAACAGTATAAAGCAGCATGAGTTAAGCCCGTCCTGCAACGGGGACTTTAAACAGGTGGTTGGCTTCTCATCACTTCAAGATGGAGGAGTTACAGTTAATATGCATCATTAATATTTCACAGGCTTTATCCTGAGAAAGTCTGTGGTCTCTGTCCCTGGCCCACTTGCCAATGCTGAACTCTCTGGTTAGAATACAATGGCATCAGTCTTGGTTTTATAAGCAAGGGCAATCAAGTGAACCGTACATAGGCCTAGGAGGATAGCTCAGGGGCAACGTGCTTGCCTTGGAAACTTCTGGGGATTAAGCGTGTTATGAATAACCTATCATATCAAATCATACTGAAGCAACCTGACCCACCCTTTTTCAAGGTAGTCCATGAGGCACCAATACCTGTGGTGCCTGTCACAACCAATGAGCTGCCATACCATCAGCACTTAACTCACTCCACCAACCGGAGATGCAGATAGGATCACATCAACACTGCTAAAGGACTACTCCATACCAGATCGTGTTCTCATCCCCTCTTTCCATGTCATTGCATCTGCTCACCTTACCCCCACCTTTACTGTTCTCCAGCCCTTGTTTTTACCCTCTGCCCTCAAGTATGTCATTGAACATGTAAGTGCAGTGTTGTAGAAGCAACTTCATTCCTTAGCCAAAACAATTACACTGTTCTGCTTAAATTGAACTACAATATTGGTTAAGAGGTGCTTTATCTTAACCCCTGATTGATGAGAAATTCCCTTTATAAACATGAATATAGAATACACAATGGCAATCGTTGACTTTCGGGATGTGTGTTCTCCGGTTTCCCGTGAGGCCAACATAAGGGTGATTTGCCTTTAAGACCAGCTTTCCAGCAAATTACGCATCTTTGACTACGCTGGGGGACAAGGGACAATAACATATTTTTATCTTGGAAAATGAAATGCAATAATAAAAAAAAACACTTGAAAAGGACCACGTGTGTCTGCAGTTTATTTGCCTACCCCACTTTAGGGTGCATATCCTGTCTATTTCCAGTAAACGGGTGAGAAGAGTTGCACACAAGTGACAAGCCTTACCTTCTGCACAATCATAGACCTTATGCCTTAATCTTAAACTATTACATTCCACCAGAAATGTGGTCAGACATTCATATTATAACACAACTCTTGTGATGCTTCACTAAACAATTGTGGCTGAACAAAAATGAATGGAGCAAAAATGAAGCAATGTAAGTGCAAGTGTTCCTTGGTACACTTTTGTAGAAAACTCAGGAGCAATTCACAGATGGTTGTTGTGCAGTTGGGGCTAACGCTTTTCCTTTAGTCCTGTGTGCTTGCCAGCCCTTGTGAAGTTGGGATCACGCTTAAAATGCGGTGTTGACAAGGGTGGGACAGCGAAGGAGATGCTGGGACTAGGTCACAAACCATGCTTAATGCATCTGGTTAAGTCATGCAAGGAGCAACGACAATTACACGGATGTCTTGGCCTCTGATGTCCTGCGTGTTGCCCTGGCCAAATCATGTAAATTAAGCGGCGCGAAGGATGCATTGCAATGTGCATCACATTCTGTAAGATGGGCTGCATGTGTACATGCGTGAACGTGTCATGGATTCCCCTGCCATTGACTGGAACCAACACACGATTGCAAAGAGCATAGAATGGTACATCGTGGCTCTTTGTGCATTTATTTTACCTAAAAGCCAGTTACCATGACGTCCTGCTGGCCTGTCCCAAATGCATAGAAATATCTTTAGTTCATCACAATCCAGCATGAGTTCCTTTTAACAAGGAGGTCGGCTCACCTTACATCGCAGAAAATTGCATCACACAACCTGTTGCCCTGATGACGTCATTGGAAGTAACACCACATGCCCTTTGGCCCTGATGACGTTACAGCCATGTGCATCCCAGAGGCAACACAAATCCAAATGAAATTGCGACTGATGAAATAGCAAAAACCTCTGAAATCAGGCAAAATACTTTTTAGTTACCAACCATATTTGAACTTGAGTGCCGCCTTGATTTTCTGTCGGTGGGGTGTTGTGATGCCAGGGGTACAAGGAGCATGAACAGCTAAAGCATGTGACACCGCCTTCATATGCCCAAACCGCCATACATGGCCTATTAATCACAGCGTATGTCAATTATAGACTCACACATTATGTGCGGTCGCCATATGCTAAATATCACCACATTTCCAATTGCTGCCATTCTCTTCTGTGTTTAGTCTCCTACAGGTGGGTACTGTCATCAAATTCCACGTATAGCCTCATGTGCCAGGTGTAGTCTTGATATGCATCACCTTTGCAGAAGATACCATAACATGCCAAGTGCTGCATTAAGCGAGCTATGAATGCCATTTGTATGTCAGTTAATACTTTTTTTGCTTGGCACCGTCACCATAGGTAAGGTAGAGTACCTCATGCTTAGCTGCAGCCATCATAGGTAACGTGCAGCATTAAATGTCAAAGCAAGCCCATCCAATACCAATAAAAACGTCCAATGTGCGTAGTAGATTTAAGTATATCACAGTAACACAAGGGCGGTGTTCAGGGACGTCATTTCACCAAAATGACAGGGGTTGCAGAAGTGATATCACACGACCCTTGACTTCTGATGACATCACAGGAAGTGATGTCATTTGACCCCGCCTGAAGCGATATCGCGGGAAGCGATGGAATACGACCTTTCACTCTTTGACAAACAGGGAGTGGCATCACATAGCATTGTACACTACGAAAAATATGGTTACGATATCACTATAATGTGATGTACATTTCACCAAGAATGGATCGCCATGTGTATCGTTAAGATCAGTGTATATAGGCCCATATTACTAAATTACTGTGATTGCAAGCAGACGTCCATGACCAAATGATAATGAGGTGTTATTATATAGCACTTACGATTAAGAACTTTATATAGAAAAAATATACACCCAATACCACCCAACCTGTGTTGGTACTCATTTATCGACCTCAGAAGAATGAAAGGCTGAGTTGAGGTATTTAAAAACAGACTAAATCAGTGACTCACCCCTGAAGTGTGCCTGAAATAAACCTTTAATGAGTGTAGCAATTATTGTATAGAATTCCAGAAAGACACATTATTTGGTATTCCTATTCTTTCTTATTTAGGATCAGTGCTGGAAGTATTAGACTTGTGGCACTCCTGTTCTTACTTTTCTTATTTTTTTATTTATTTTTTTTAAAGGGGCCTGATCAAGAAAGCCAGCCACTGCAGAAGTAAAGAGCCACATGGTGCAAGCCACAGACCAGGAGCATGCATTACCAAAAAAAAAAAAAACTGTGTTTTTTTTCGTTTTTTTTTTAAGATAGAGGTCACAAGGGAGACCACGGAGGTCGCAAGGGAGACCTCAGAGGTCGCAGTTGCGCCCTGTTGTGACCCCTAAATGACGTCCCTGGCGGTGTTGCATCACATGTATCTGCAACCTCAATTGATTTGATTTTTATTATAATGCGCTCCGGATGGACTCATATAAAGGCATAGCTGGTACATAAACCAGTCACAGAAGAACGGTGCACGCAGGACTCTCTTTTAACAGAACGGAATGACCCCCCACCCACCATGCCCACTCACCCCCACTGCCCCCATGCCCACTCACCCCCACTGGCCCCTTATTTAAAAAGACTGGTCTTGAGGGATCTACAGAACTGATATAACGACTCAAGTGCTCCATATCTCAGGGGATGCTATTCCATTGCCTCGGGCCCATAACAGCAAACCTGCTATCTCCCCTGGAAACAAGTGCCGATGGGCAACAGTCTGCAACAGCTGATCTCCTGATTGCAGGAGCCTGGGGCCAGATTATCAAAGGTTTGCACTTTTTTTTTACGAGCTGCGCAGCTTTCGGATTATCAGAAAGCTGCGCTCACTAGCAGGGCCTTCGGAAGTCTTGCGGTTGGGCTTCAAGGGTCCTTTTTCGCCCACGGCAGGAGTGCATTCGTTTTTTTTACACAGAACAAATTAGTCCTCTACCCCATTATCGAATCCATGCCTCCTGCCCTACATTCCGCCACTGCAGAGATGGCGCATTGTCTTCTGCCTTTCTTTTTTAGACTCATGGGTGGAATTTGTCACTTCCACGCAAATCACACCGGCCCCCCATCATAATTCTGTGACCTTAGGCTGTGACATAAAATGCAAAAGGACCCTGAAAAATGACATGGGATGTTTTCACTGGTAGCAACGGGGCTGGCCTTAGCGGCAGCAGCGCCCTGGGTGAATTGCCCCCCCCCCCCTCCCTGTGCACCCCTAATCAACAGGGGAGGGGAAGGGCGGCAGGAGTGCCACATTTTTTCCAACTCCCCGCTCCGGCGCCAGCCAGGGAGTTAATCACAGGAACAGGACGCTCATGCTAATGCATGAGCGTCCTATTCCAATGAAAACCGTCTCGCTCCCGCGTTGGAGCGGGTAGCAAACCATCTGAATAGGGTGCTGATGCATAGCATCAGCACCCTATTGTTATTAAATGTGTCCCATCAGTGCAGGAGCATTTAATAACAAAAGGGTGCCTGCCACGCCTTCTCCCACTAAGCCAGCTCGGGGAAGCCCTTGTAAGACTCCCCCAAGCTGGCATGGCAGGGTGCTAATTGTGCCCTGGGGGGCATAGCCCCCGCCCCCGGACGGTTGCTCAGGCGACCCCGGCCCTAAGGCAATTGCAGTAGTTAAGAGGAGAGAGCATTTTTCTGCAGTAGATTAATTCTATCATCTTAGAAACATTTTACAAAACTGTGTACGTGCAACGCCTGCAGAGCACATTAAATAGTGGTTCATTAATTTGAAAACTTTAAGGAGCTAATGCCTGATTAATGCATCTCTTCCCTTAAATGCTCAATCTATCAAATTCAGCATAAACAGAGTTTAGAAGTAAACACTTTGGCTGTTAATTGGCCACTCTAGTTTAGGCAGCCCTTTCACATTTTCATCCTCACAAGTAAACACTCAAAGAATTTTCAGAGCTCAAGTCCTAAAAAGAAAGTAGGGAGAATTTAGCATACGCACAGGGCAGTTACGTCACAGGAAGTGAACATACTCTCACCTGCAATAAGCAAATGTGATTCAATTTGTCTTCCCCAATCTAAGAAAGTGGTAGATGGGACAAATACGCATTTGCCAAAAGAAAACATTTTCCTTTAACATTGCTAGCTAAGTGTAAATGGTGTGCACCTTTTATACATCAGCATCTGTGATAAAACGGGCCCACTGTACCAGAATGTCAATAGTAAAAAATGGACACCATCAAGCTCGGAGATCTATCTGGGTTTGGGGCTGCATGTCTGGCCTCATAACCACAAGACCTGGATTTGAATCCCAGCCATGGCAATCTTTAGCTCAAGTGAGTGATAGTCCCTGAACAACATATTGGAAACACATTGCCGTTTTTTCTTGGATTTTTAGTAAACATTTCTCTGCTTGGCCAATGTGCAGCGAGTGGTTCCAGGAGAAGTAAGCTTTCTCTGCTATAGCCCTACTGGCCGTCACTTCCATCAGAGTATACAGAAGGGCTATTCATTTAAAACTGCTTCCTCTGCATCAGCTGCCTGCTGACAGAGAAGAATGTATAGCTTTTCAGTGGGCATTTAGTGTTTCAACTCCATTCTGGCTGGCTGTTTGGGATTATCTGTGGCTAGTAATGCTGGCTGTGTTTCTTTGTCTCCATCATAATGTATGCACCCCACAGGTGCCTCAGACTGTTTTCCACTCTATGAAAGGGGGCCGCTAACCATTATGTTGAAATAGGCCCCCACTCAGTTTACGCCTGTGCCCTCTTGCTTCAGTGGGGTCAGTAACCTCACTTTAAAGCATGAAAACATGCGTTTTTGTTCTGTATCAGACATCCATATCCCTTGTTGAATCATTTGAGAGAAAATTCACATGTTCTAAAGCAGAAAGTTGCAATGTTAGCGCCAGAGGTTGAGTGATTGTTGCTGCAATGTCATACCTTATTGACTAGTGCCAGTGAATGATATGTTTCTTCCAAATTCCGTATGAAAAATGTGTTGGCAATGCATCACTTTGACCAGAGGAGGCGCCAGGCTCTGTAGGTTGTTCAAATTCAAGGAAAGAGAGAGCATGTAGTGAACATGAACATTGGCACTCATGGCACCCACTGCTCTTCTCCTATGTGCACGAGAGTTCCTGAAATCCACCCGGGTCCCTTTCCTTTTCTCAGGACCCTCGCAGCCCCCCTGCTTTTTTTCCTCCTAGCCCCACCTCCCTTACCCTTCACAGTTCTTAAGGAAAAGAAAGGCAGCTCTGCCCCATTCTTCCAAATACAGCTCAAAGGGAGCTATCTCTGTGATGCAAGGAATGCCAACTGCCCTTGTCATTATCAAAGAAGCGCTAAATTAGCAATTATCAAACCAGTACTTAGTGCCTCTTTAATAATTGCATCCCTCTTGCAGGCACGCTGTGCTTCAAAAAAGAACAATGTAAGACCATTGCTAAAAAGTGACCATTCGAAACTTTCATAATCCGGTCCCTAGTAGGTTAACAACGAATTGTGTCTCTCAAATAGTCAGGAGCAAGTCCATTCAAGCATTTAAAATGTAGGCATGCCACCTTAAATTGTATTCTGTCCTCTGCAGCCAACCAATGGAGTGATCGTCGAGAGGGCGATACACGGGCGGATCTGCCCAGCCAGCAGACCATTCTTACAGCCGTATTTTGAGGTTTTTGAAGCTTGTGCAGCTGTTTGGCCAGGATGCCCACCAAATGACTGTTACAACAGTCCAAGTGTGCGTTTACCAGGGCCCCCACCACAATTGCGTGGTCGTTGCCTGGAATGAATTCCAGAACTTGATGTAATAGTCACAATGAATAAAAAATTGCCTGCAACTTGGCACTTACCTGTTCCGGACTACCAAGGTTGTGCTGCCAGATGCAGGCCAGTATTTCAATCTTGGAGGCGTACCTCAGCTCAGTGCAGAGGAGATTAGAGGCCTAGGAACCTTTTGCTGCCAAGAGGAGGTGTTTACCGCGCCAGCTCATGATTGGATTGAGCTGGAGGCACTGCTTATCCATGAGGAAAGGTTCCTCAATATTACCAATTTTGATGAAAATCTGGTTGTCATCAGCGTTTGAATGATAGTTCACCCTATGACTCCTCAGAATATCTATCAACGGCTTCAAGTACAGGTTGAAAAGTAGAGGCTACAATGAGGACCCTTGTTGTACTCCACAGCCCATTAAAATAGGGTCTGAGATATGCTCCCCCCAAATTTGAACTGTTGTTGGTGATCAGGCAAAAAAGATCCAAATCCCTTTTTGCGTGCTTGGAAACGTGACCTACTGTTCTGAGGCAATTAAGCAAGATGTGGTGGTCGACCGTGTCATAGGTCACCGAGAGGCCCAGCATTACCCTAGTTTTGTAATATGAAGCTAATGAGCACTTCATATAAAGATCATAGGCACTGTTTGTGTGGCGCAGCCTTACATTTCCTGATGCTGCGATCATATGCCACACACAAATACCAGAGTAATGCCACCTAATGCAAGTCAATGCCTCATACTGAGGAAATAGTCATCATGTGTAATGTACAGCCTCACATGTTCAGGTGGGGCCCTCATTTCCTATGTTCGACTGCCATTAATCATATTTCAAAGGGCCTCTTAACCCCCATAGGCACCGCCATACAAATCCTAGAGCAAAGTAGCGCATTGCTGCACCTTTTCTAGAACTGAGCCTCAGAGCAGTACAAGTACTGTGTCAAACTGTGAAATTACATATACCTCAGCACAATGTAAGTGCTTGTTACATGCAAATATTCTGGGGTTGCACTGCAATCATTTTGCAGTGCGTTTGAGGTATTTTGGCAAGGCAGATTGAAGATAGCATAGGGCCTGTTTCATCAGCGCATCTTTCAATGAGGAAACCCCTTTGAAAAAACACTTTGTGAATCAGGCCCACGGTGTTTTACAGAGTGGCTTTGAAATGGGGCATTTTTTGTTGTAAACTGAAACTAGTGCATTGGAGTACAGATGGGAGGGACATTACATGCAAGGATGGACACGCAGCTTGTGAGTGTTGTTTGGTTATTTACCCCACCATTGACTGCCCATGGTCATGCTCATCCCTATTTCCAGCTACTACCTGCCCCTCGCCGCCAAAAACAGGTTCAACCGTTTTGCCTTCCGTATATGTATTAGAAAGGCCTTTGCCCGACAGTGCTATCATATGCTGAGGTAATCACAGCATTTTCCTGCTGTTGCGCTTATATGACCAGGCAGTGTCATTATGGCCGCGCCTGGAACATGGCTTTTCCATGCCTACCCAAAAGCCAACACAATTGGCTTTTTATGAGTAGTAGGCAGACCAACATGAACCCTGTCATTTGGCAGATGCTGAATCAGTACTGTTTTTTTCACATTCTGGGAATTGTAGATTTGCTTTTCCCATTATAAATCCAGTCCCAGAGTGAAAATCTGAAACGGAATGGGTAAGCATCTCGCAAATTGGCATAGAACATCTTGGCATGTATGCAGTAGCCAATATTTACAAATACAAACTATATCCATATTGGAAATCAGATATAGTGCCTCATCCAGTCCAGCAAATGTTTCCCTGATGCGAACTCATGTTTAAACTAGAGGCCAGGATTTCTCAAATGTGACATTGAAGATCTTAGTACATTTCTTTCTCGAATACTTGAGGAAAACATACGATGCTCTTTCAAAGCCTTTCAAAGATGACTAATATTTGTGATCTTCGGGATCCATAACAAATGATTAACCTCACACTTCCTTATGTGCAAATGCCTCAATATTGTTGTAGTTCTCCCGCTGCACACAAATGTAGGGCTGGCGCTGCATTATCAACCCAGTCCTTGCTTTAACAGTTCAAAACACACAGCTCTTACCTGTAGCTGCTCTCCTGTGCTGCTGTGATTGACGGCCAATCAATTTCAGAATGTAAACACGACGGTCAAAGCCGTGCTTTGCTTTCTTTCAATGGCACTGCTCTGTTGGCCTCTGTCTTAGCCAGGGGTCGCAAAAACAGAGTCATTGATACCAACGAAGAAGTCAGGCCTTAAAGCTGCTGCCTCTGGCAACCCTCAAATGACATCCATGCCTTTTAAGTCCTGCAATGCGGAATTGCTCTCAAAGCACACGGGTGCTGGAAGCCACATTAGTGCCCGGTGTGCATGCCGAAGCCGAAGGGGGAGAAGCAATGCCATCCTTTGTTGTAGAAAATGCCCCAAAGGAAATACTGCATGTGAGTTACGTTTGTGAATTTGGCGATCGCTGCAATGCAAAACATTGGACAATCGGGGTGCAAATTTGTCAGCAGCACACTTTCCAGTACTACTCACTCCTGGGGCGCCAGATTTCCCAGAGACTGATGGAATGACACCCTGTCACTTTGTGGGCCCAATGTTTGCGTGCCCGCACTCTGTACCAGCACTCTCGGAAGGCAGTAGGTTTTGGTTGACTCTCACTTTAAAATCACACATGCTCTTACTGAAGCATAAACAAGACCATGCAAGGTTTGTAGCAGACTGAATTATAGGGTGGCAAAAGCCGCCCTAGTAAGGTGAGTCACACTCCCACAGGAACCCCTCAAAATTCTGGGGTCGATTCATGGAATTAATGTGCGCCGAAAATTCTCGTGCAGAGGTGCCAAAACGTGCGATTCGCAGTAAAAGTGCGAAAATCGCAGTGCAAGTGCGAAAATCGCAGGCAAACCAGTGCACATCGATTCATGGAAATCCGTGCGCGAGAAAAACATTGGATGTGTGCTGAAAATGTGCGCCGCGCACGCCGGCGCACAGGTCATCCAACAGCGTGCGCCACTGCGAAATCACTCATAGCGCGGCACACATCACAAAATTAGGCGGAACACGGGGCGTAACACTCGGAATGGGGAACAACGCGTGAAAATAGGGGCGTCACGGGGGAAGTACAGGGGGCAAGTGCGCGGAACGCCCACACGCTCGCCTACAACCCGTATTCATGGAATCGAATAGGGCAAACCAGTGCACGGTCAAAGACGCGCACAGGGCCAAACAAGTACGCCACAAGAAAGCAGGCGGTAGCGTCCCTGCGCCTGAAAAAAATGTGCGCCAAAATGTGCGATAACAAAAAGCACCCATATACAGCCATGATGAATGGTCCATACAGTGGCCCTCTAGGACAAATGAGGTGCAAAGGGGTACCGACAAACACGGACACCCGCTGTGTGAAAAATAGCGTGTGCGTGTGTACCTGGGTGCACGGGAAGTCCCACACGTGATTGGCCTGGGTACGTGTACTTCGGGGTGCGCGGGAAGTTCCACACACGATTGGCCTTGGTACGTGTACTTCGGGGTGCGCGGGAAGTCCCACACGCGATTAGCCTGGGTACATGTACTACAGGGTGCGCGGGAAGTTCCACACATGTTTAGCCTGGGTACATGTGTTTCGGGGTGCGCGGGATGTTCCACACGCAATTAGCCTAGGTACGTGTGTTTCGGGGTGCGCGGGAAGTTCCACACGCGATTGGCCTGGGTACGTGTACTTTGGGGTGCGCAGGAAGTTCCACACGCGATTGGCCTGGGTACGTGTACTTCGGGGTGTGTGGGAAGTCCCACACGCGATTAGCCTGGGTATGTGTACTACGGGGTGCGTGGGAAGTTCCACACGCGATTGGCCTGGGTACGTGTACTTCGGGGTGTGCGGGAAGTCCCACACGCGATTAGCCTGGGTACGTGTACTACGGGGTGCGCGGGAAGTTCCACACGCAATTAGCCTGGGTCTGTTTTTTTTGGGGTGTGCGGGAAGTCCCACGTGCGATTAGCCTGGGTACGTGTACTACGGGGTGCGCGGGAAGTTCCCCACGTGATTGGCCTGGGTACGTGTACTTCGGGATGCGCGGGAAGTTCCACACGCGATTGGCCTGGGTACGTGTATTACGGGGTGCGTGGAAAGTTCCACACGCGATTAGCCTGGGTACGTGTACTACGGGGTGCGCGGGAAGTTCCACACGCGATTAGCCTGGGTACGTGTGTTTCGGGGTGCGCGGGAAGTTCCACACGCGATTGGCCTGGGTACATGTGTTTCGGGGTGCGCAGGAAGTTCCACACGCGATTGGCCTGGGTACGTGTGTTTCGGGGTGCGCGGGAAGTTCCACACACGATTGGCCTGGGTACGTGTACTTCGGGGTGCGCGGGAAGTTCCACACGCGATTGGCCTGGGTACGTGTACTTCGGGATGCGTGGAAAGTTCCACACACAATTTCAGCAGGGTACGTGTATTCCGAGGTGCGCGGGAAGATTGACACGCGATTTCAGCAGGGTACGTGTATTTAGGTGGTGCCGGGGAATGCTACACGTGATTTGGCCGTGTGGGTCCTCCCAGGTGTTCCCTCTACACCCTCCACGGCCCCTGCAGGCAGCCCACACCACAGGGGACTACCCTGCACCCCTGCTCATGTCCCACAGGCAACCCATCCACCATGGCCATGCCCCCCAGCCAACCCACATGTCACCTTGCACTACTGATCACCAACACATGTCTCCCTGCACCCCCACCCCCCAGCCACCAGGGGCACCCTCCACCAGGCCCCCACCCATGTCTACCACCACCCCCACACCCCAGCAGTGCAGGGGCAGCCTCCACCAGGCCCCCACTCATGTCCCCCTGAACCCCCACCCCACAGCAGTGCAGGGGCAGTCTCCACCAGGCCCCCACTCATGTCTCCCTGCACCCCCACCCCCCAGCCACCAGGGGCAGCCTCCACCAGGCCCCCACTCATGTCCCCCTGCACCCCCACCCCCCAGCAGTGCAGGGGCAGCCTCCACCAGGCCCCCACTCATGTCTCCCACCACCCCCACCCCCCAGCCACCAGGGGCAGCCTCCACCAGGCCCCCACCCATGTCTACCACCACCCCCACCCCCCAGCAGTGCAGGGGCAGCCTCCACCAGGCCCCCACCCATGTCTACCACCACCCTCACCCCCCAGCAGTGCAGGGGCAGCCTCCACCAGGCCCCCACCCATGTCTACCACCACCCCCACCCCCAGCAGTGCAGGGGCAGCCTCCACCAGGCCCCCATTCATGTCTCCCTGCACCCCCACCCCCAGCAGTGCAGGGGCAGCCTCCACCAGGCCCCCACCCATGTCTACCACCACCCCCACCCCCCCAGCAGTGCAGGGGCAGCCTCCACCAGGCCCCCACTCATGTCCAACTCATGTCTCCCTGCACCCCCACCCCCCAGCCACCAGGGGCAGCCTCCAACAGGCCCCCACCCATGTCTACCACCACCCACACCCCCCAGCAGTTCAGGGGCAGCCCCCACCAGGCCCCCACCCATGTCTACCACCACCCCCACCCACCAGCAGTGCAGGGGCAGCCTCCACCAGGCCCCCACCGATGTCTACCACCACCCCCACCCCCCAGCAGTGCAGGGGCAGCCTCCACCAGGCCCACACCCATGTCTACCACCACCCCCACCCCCCAGCAGTGCAGAGGCAGCCTCCACCAGGCCCCCACCCATGTCTACCACCACCACCACCCACCCAACCACCAGGGGCAGCCTCCACCAGGCCCCCACTCATGTCCAACTCATGTCTCCCTGCACCCCCACCCCCCAGCCACCAGGGGCAGCCTCCACCAGGCCCCCACCCATGTCTACCACCACCCCCACCCCCCAGCCACCAGGAGCAGCCTCCACCATGCCCCCACTCATGTCCCCCTGCACCCCCACCCCCAGCCACCAGGGGAAGCCTCCACCAGGCCCCCACTCATGTCCCCCTGCACCCCCACGCCCCAGCAGTGCAGGGGCAGGCTCCACCAGGCCCCCACTCATGTCCAACTCATATCTCCCTGCACCCCCACCCCCCAGCCACCAGGGGCAGCCCCCACCAGGCCCCCACCCATGTCTACCACCACCCCCAGCCACCAGGGGCAGCCTCCACCAGGCCCCCACCCATGTCTACCACCACCCCCACCCCCCAGCCACCAGGGGCAGCCTCCACCAGGCCCCCACTCATGTCCAACTCATGTCTCCCTTCACCCCTACCCCCCAGCCACCAGGGGTAGCCTCCACTAGGCCCCCACCCATGTCTATCACCACCCCCACCCCCCAGCCACCAGGGGCAGCCTCCACCAGGCCCCCACTCATGTCCCCCTGCACCCCCACCCCCCAGCCACCAGGGGCAGCCTCCAACAGGCCCCCACTCATGTCCCCCTGCACCACCACCCCCCAGCAGTGCAGGGGCAGCCTCCACCAGGCCCCCACCCATGTCTACCACCACCCCCATCCCCCAGCAGTGCAGGGGCAGCCTCCACCAGGCCCCCACTCATGTCTCCCACCACCCCCACCCCCCAGCCACCAGGGGCAGCCTCCACCAGGCCCCCACCCATGTCTACCACCACCCCCACCCCCCGCAGTGCAGGGCCAGCCTCCACCAGGCCCCCACTCATGTCTCCCTGCACCCCCACCCCCCAGCAGTGCAGGGGCAGCCTCCACCAGGCCCCCACCCATGTCTCCCAGCACCCCCACCCCCCAGCAGTGCAGGGGCAGCCTCCATCAGGCCCTCACCCATGTCTACCACCACCCCCACCCCCCAGCAGTGCAGGGGTAGCCTCCACCAGGCCCCCACTCATGTCTCCCTGCACCCCACCCCCCAGCCACCAGGGGCAGCCTCCACCAGGCCCCCACCCATGTCTACCACCACCCCCACCCCCCAGCAGTGCAGGGGCAGCCTCCACCAGCCCCCCACTCATGTCCCCCAGCCAACATGTCACCACAATGTAGATCCCTGGCCCTTATGGTCAGCCTCCAAATGCCAAACACCCACCCGAGTATTGCATCCACCCACTTAGAAATGGCAAAAACATGATAGAAGCCCAATTGCAAGTTTGGAAATGAACACATGTCCCTCACATACACCCAATGGGTGTCAGTGAATGTCAAAACCCATATCATGATATGCATGAAACCAATGAGATGATACTACACATTGAACTTTGAAGAAAAAATATGTATTAAAAGCAACAAGCACACGTGGATTTCCACCAATCGCGTGTGAAACTTCCCGCGCACCTCGAAACACACGTACCCAGGCTAATCGCGTGTGGAACTTCCCGCGCACCCCGAAGTACACGTACCCAGGCCAATTGCGTGTACGCTCTCTTCCCTCCGATTCCACGCGATGACACTCAGACGTGCAGTTTTACCACGTGTGCTCTGTAATCACGTGTAATGAGGGAAACACCCGCGAGCGTCACGTCACAGATGCGCTCACGCACTAAGGGCCTTTGGTCCAAAGAAATCGCATATGCATGCTGACGTGCATACGCGCTAAGGGTCTTTCCTCGATTTACACGCAGACGTGCAGGATTTTCACGTGCCAAATCACTCCGTATCAAGCTGGCCACTCGTAAGCACACGGAAGACCACGCTCCTGCCCAGAAGGCCGCATTACTGCCCCCCAGAGCCCCGAGCACGCTCCCACCTGCCATCTGCTGCTGCTTGACTGCCTGTTGCCCACGTGCCCTGCCATTTGCTGCCTGCACATCAGCCAGGGGTGCTGTTGCTGTGACCACACCTGCTGGAACCGAAGACTCCCGACTGGGATTCCATCGCTCCACAGCCCAGCCCCAGGACCCAGTTGCCCACCCACTCCTGCCTCTGGGGTTGTCATGTCGCGCACTGCAACATCTGGCACCACTGACAACCCCCGGCCAGAGAGGCAGAGGGGCACCAGATTCAGTGCCAGGGAAGTTGGTGTCCTGGTGGAGCAAGTCCTGGGGCAGTATGATGCCCTCTACGGAAGTTTGCGCGCAGACAAGGAAGGACGGACTCGGATCTGGACGGACATCGTGACTGCCATCAACGCGGAGGGGGTGGCAGTCCGCAACTTCCAACATGTCAAGAAGTGCTGGGAGGACTTCAGGTCCAGGACCCTGAACAAGGCCCGGCGCCGCTTGAAGGCAGCGGATGCTAAGGGGCGCCGGGGCCACTTGTCGGAAGATCAGATGATGGTCCTGGAACGCATATCCCCAGCGCTCCACATCCAGGTCTTTGAGAGGCAGACCCGTCTGGAGTCGAGCGGTAAGTGTACATGCATCATGATTGTAAACTGTGCGTGTGGTTATGTGCCAATTAGTGTGCCGGTTGCACATCTGTTTGTATGGGGACGAGTATGGGTGGGGGTGTACAGGACCGTGAGGCTAACACATGCGAGGGCTGTCATGTGTGAGACATGGATGGTGCTTGTGTGTGTAGGCTTGCATGCCAAATGCAGTTGTGTGGGCACACATGTTTGGATGAATGTGTGGGCATGTTTGTGATGTCACGCATGTATGTTGTTTTCAGCTGCATGTATCAGCACTGTGTACATGTGTATGTGTGTGTATTTGACAAGGGTGCAACAGTGATGCAACATGGATGCATGTGACAGCGGGATGTGGAAGCCTGATTGGCAGATGTGACATGGATGCCCATCGGAACACTGCGACATTTGGCTGAGGTGTACACATGCATGCAAGTGTGGTGGTGTGCGTGCATGTGTAGTGCACTCCCTGTGTTGCATGTGATGTCTGGCTCACCTTTGCCTGCTCATGCTGTTGTATGTGTATGGATGGTGCTAGCAGTTGGGATGTGGCTGTGGTATGGCTCATGTGTGCAAGTTGAAATGACATGTGTGTTGCCGATTGTGATGCCATGTCTGAGGTTTGCCAATGCCACTCATGTGCAACTGTCATGTGTGTATGTGTCCATTGTACAGTGCCCTGATGCCTGTGTTTAATTTCTCCCTGTCTGCAGCGTCAACTGATGAAGAGGGCGGAGAAGGTGCTGTGGAGCACAGCGGCGGGGATCGCACCGCCAGCCGGAGATGCAAGGCCCGGCTTCCCTCCCAGGTTGTGATCTCGTCGGGGAGTGAGGAGTCCGGTGCCGCGTCCCAGGCCGCAGCTGCCGGGGGGAGGTCCAAGAGGCGGAGGTCGGAGTTGGACTCCTCGGCAGCAGAAGGGGCAGCTGAGACCCCACAGTGCCCAACGGGGGAAGATGGCACGGAGTCATCCAGGTTGGTGGGGGGTTTGGTGGAGAAGGAGGCCGTGCAAGCAACAGAGACGGGGTCTGGAGGTGGGGATTCCACTGGTGCTAGTGGTGCAGTGCAGGACCAGGGACAGGAGGCAGCACAGGTCACCACGGAGGTGCCTGTGTGCAATCCTGTCCCTGATCCTGTCACTGCATCATCTTGCACCAGCAGGGATGCCTACGTCCAGACCCGTTTTCAGGCAGGGGATGAGCTCACGACAACTGGCCTTCCTCTGCCTGCGGATGTGGCTATCCGGGTCCGGGTTGAGCCTGTCCTGACTGGTGTGGCGTTGTGTCAACGGGCCATGCGAGGTGACCTGCAGTCTTTTCATGAGGAGACTGCACGTCATCTCGAATGGCTCGTTGACCGCGTCGGCCTACTGGGACAGATCACCCAGGCCGGATTCCTGCGTTTGATGGGGCTTGCTACGACCCCCTCCTCAACTGAACCCCCTATGCGCCAGTCGTCCTCCGTGCCATCTTCCCACCCATCAGTCACCTCAGTGCCCTGTGGATCTGCCTCTGATGGTGCGGCCAGGCTGGTGGAGGAGGCATCCCTGCCACAGTCGGGAGTCGGACGTCCAGCAGGGGTGGCCACATCAACGACTGCACCCTAGCCAGCGGAGGATGTGCAGGCAGCAGGAGGCAGTGCACGGGCAGAGGCGCAGCAGCAGCAGCAGCAACGTGGTGGGAGCCATGATGGCTCGGGGCCTTCGACATCGGAGGGGCAGGCATCGGCCGGAGGGCAGGAGGCCCCAGGACGGGAAGTGTCTTCCGTGTGGCAGTGGTTGGGCCACGCCATAGATGCGGAGCGGCAGCGGGCGGAAGAGGCACGGCTCACGATGGTCAGGGCAGAGAACTCCATGCAGAGGGCCCTGAGGCGTGCCGAGTGCCTCGAGGCAATCCGCAGGGAGTTTGGGTGGAACATGTGGATGGCCCTGCGGACCCTCGGGGCCATGGATGAGGAGCGCCTCCAGGACATTGAGCAGGAGTTTGATGATGCCCTGGCCCGGAACATCCCGAAGTGAGCCGTCGGACTAGCCCGCTGCCCTTGTAAATAGTTATATAGTTAGTGTTAGGTTTCCTTTGGTTTGGCTTTATTTTTGGACCTTTTGGACAATGGGCCACATTTTTGTATAAAGTTATTTTTTTTAGGTAGTGTTATTTCTTCGGTTGGGATCATGGACCCTGGATAGTTATCTGTACATAGTCGACTTTTGGATTTTCAATTTTTATTATGATTTCGCCATGTAGCAATGGTTTTCGATTTTAATTTGTGACTTTGGACACCTTTCCTTTGCATTATGATTTGTGGTTTAGCATTTTTTCACGGACCTGCTGTATTTTTTTCTTTAAATTTCTATTATTGTTTGTTTATTTTTGATTCAATTTATGTTGCTTTTAATACATATTTTTTCTTTAAAGTTCAATGTGTAGTATCATCTCTTTGGTTTCATGCATATCATGATATGGGTTTTGACATTCACTGACACCCATTGGGTGTATGTGAGGGACATGTGTTCATTTCAAAACTTGCAATTGGGCTTCTGTCATGTTTTTGCAATTTCTAAGTGGGTGGATGCAATACTCGGGTGGGTGTTTGCCATTTGGAGGCTGACCATAAGGGCCAGGGATCTACATTGTGGTGACATGTTGGCTGGGAGACGTGAGTGGGGGTCTGGTGGAGGCTCCCCCTGCACTGCTGGGGGGTGGCGGTGGTGATAGACATGGGTGAGGGCCTGGTGGAGGCTGCCCCTGGTTGCTGGGGGGTGGCAGTGGTGGTAGACATGAGTGGGGGCCTGGTGGAGGATGCCCTTGCACTGCTGGGGGCTGGGGGTGGTGGTAGACATGGGTGGGGGCCTGGTGGAGGCTGCCCCTGGTGGCTGGGGGGTGGGGGTGGTGGTAGACATGAGTGGGGGCCTGGTGGAGGCTGCCCCTGGTAGCTGGGGGGTGGGGGTGCAGGGGGACATGTGTGGGAGCCTGGTGGAGGCTGCCCCTGGTGGCTGGGGGGTGGGGGTGCAGGGGGACATGTGTGGGAGCTTGGTGGAGGCTGCCCCTGCCCTGCTGGGGGGTGGGGGTGGTGGTAGACATGAGTGGGGGCCTGGTGGAGGCTGCCCCTGCACTGCTGGGGGGTGGGGGTGGTGGTAGACATGAGTGGGGGCCTGGTGGAGGCTGCCCCTGCACTGCTGGGGGTGGGGGTGGTGGTCGACATGAGTGGGGGCCTGGTGGAGGCTGCCACTGCACTGCTGGGGGGTGGAGGTGATAGGGGACATGAGTGGGGGCCTGGTGGAGGCTGCCCCTGGTGGCTGGGGGGTGGGGGTGCAGGGGTACATGAGTGGGAGCCTGGTGGAGGCTGCCCCTGGTGGCTGGGGGGTGGGGGTGGTGGTAGACATGGATGGGGGCCTGGTGGAGGCTGCCCATGCACTGCGGGGGGGTGGGGGTGGTGGTTGACATGGGTGGGGGCCTGGTGGAGGCTGCCCCTGCACTGCTGGGGGGTGGGGGTGATGGGAGACATGTGTGGGAGCCTGGTGGAGGCTGCCCCTGGTGGCTGGGGGGTGGGGGTGGTGGTAGACATGGATGGGGGCCTGGTGGAGGCTGCCCCTGCACTGCTAGGGGGTGGCAGTGATGGTAGACATCGGTGGGGGCCTGGTGGAGGCTGCCCCTGCACTGCTGGGGGGGTGGGGTGATGGGAGACATGAGTGGGGGCCTGGTGGAGGCTGCCCCTGCACTGCTGGGGGGTGGGGGTGATGGGAGACATGAGTGGGGGCCTGGTGGAGGCTGCCCCTGCACTGCTGGGGGGTGGGGGTGGTGGTAGACATGGGTAGGGCCTGGTGGAGGCTGCCCCTGGTGGCTGGGGAGTGGGGGTGATAGGGGACATGAGTGGGGGCCTGGTGGAGGCTGCCCCTGGTGGCTGGGGTGGAGGTGCAGGGAGACATGAGTTGGACATGCGTGGGGGCCTGGTGGAGGCTGCCCCTGGTTACTGGGGGTTGGGGGTGTAGGGAGACATGAGTTGGACATGAGTGGGGGCCTGGTGGAGGCTGCCCCTGCACTGCTGGGGGGTGGGGGTGATAGGGGACATGAGTGGGGGCCTGGTGGAGGCTGCCACTGGAGGCTGGGGGGTGGGGGTGATGGGAGACATGAGTGGGGGCCTGGTGGAGGCTGCCCCTGCACTGCTGGGGGTTGGGGGTGATGGGAGACATGAGTGGGGGCCTGGTGGAGGCTGCCCCTGCACTGCTGGGGGGTGGTGGTGGTGGAAGACATGAGTGGGGGCCTGGTGAAGGCTGCTCCTGCACTGCTGGGGGGTGGGGGTGGTGGTAGACATGGGTGGGGGCCTGGTGGAGGCTGCCCCTGGTGGCTGGGGGGTGGGGGTGATGGGAGACATGAGTGGGGGCCTGGTGGAGGCTGCCCCTGCACTGCTGGGGGGTGGGGTGGTGGTAGACATGAGTGGGGGCCTGGTGGAGGCTGCCCCTGGTGGCTGGGGGGTGGGGGTGATGGGAGACATAAGTGGGGGCCTGGTGGAGGCTGCCCCTGCACTGCTGGGGGGTGGGGGTGATAGGGGACATGAGTGGGGGCCTGGTGGAGGCTGCCCCTGCACTGCTGGGGGGTGGGGGTGCAGGGAGACATGAGTGGGGGCCTGGTGGAGGCTGCCCCTGGTGGCTGGGGAGTGGGGGTGCAGGGAGACATGAGTTGGACATGAGTGGGGGCCTGGTGGAGGCTGCCCCTGCACTGCTGGGGGGTGGGGGTGGTGGGAGACATGGGTGGGGGCCTGGTGGAGGCTGCCCCTGCACTGCTGGGGGGTGGGGGTGATAGGGACATGAGTGGGGGCCTGGTGGAGGCTGCCCCTGGTGGCTGGGGGTGATAGGGGACATGAGTTGGGGCCTGGTGGAGGCTGCCCCTGGTGGCTGGGGGGTGGGGGTGGTGGTAGACATGAGTGGGGGCCTGGTGGAGGCTGCCCCTGCACTGCTGGGGGGTGGGGGTGGGGGTAGACATGGGTGGGGGCCTGGTGGAGGCTGCCCCTGGTGGCTGGGGGTGGGGTGGTGGTAGACATGGGTGGGGGCCTGGTGGAGGCTGCCCCTGGTAGCGGGGGGTGGGGGTGCAGGGGGACATGTGTGGGAGCCTGGTGGAGGCTGCCCCTGGTGGCTGGGGGGTGTGGGTGCAGGGGGACATGTGTGGGAGCCTGGTGGAGGCTGCCCCTGCCCTGCTGGGGGGTGGGGGTGGTGGTAGACATGAGTGGGGACCTGGTGGAGGCTCCCCCTGCACTGCTGGGGGGTGGGGTGGTGGTAGACATGAGTGGGGGCCTGGTGGAGGCTGCCCCTGCACTGCTGGGGGTGGGGGTGGTGGTCGACATGAGTGGGGGCCTGGTGGAGGCTGCCACTTCACTGCTGGGGGGTGGGGGTGATAGGGGATATGAGTGGGGGCCTGGTGGAGGCTGCCCCTGGTGGCTGGGGGTGGGGGTGCAGGGGGACATGTGTGGGAGCCTGGTGGAGGCTGCCCCTGGTGGCTGGGGGGTGGGGGTGGTGGTAGACATGGATGGGGGCCTGGTGGAGGCTGCCCATGCACTGCAGGGGGGGTGATGGTTGACATGGGTGGGGGCCTGGTGGAGGCTTCCCCTGCACTGCTGGGGGGTGGGGGTGATGGGAGACATGTGTGGGAGCCTGGTGGAGGCTGCCCCTGGTGGCTGGGGGGTGGGGTGGTGGTAGACATGGATGGGGGCCTGGTGGAGGCTGCCCTTGCACTGCTAGGGGGTGGCAGTGATGGTAGACATGGGTGGGGGCCTGGTGGAGGCTGCCCCTGCACTGCTGGGGGGTGGGGTGATGGGAGACATGAGTGGGGGCCTGGTGGAGGCTGCCCCTGCACTTCTCGGGGGTGGGGGTGATGGGAGACATGAGTGGGGGCCTGGTGGAGGCTGCCCCTGCACTGCTGGGGGTGGGGGTGGTGGTAGACATGGGTGGGGGCCTGGTGGAGGCTGCCCCTGGTGGCTGGGGAGTGTGGGTGCAGGGGGACATGTGTGGGAGCCTGGTGGAGGCTGCCCCTGCCCTGCTGGGGGGGGTGGGGGTGGTGGTAGACATGAGTGGGGACCTGGTGGAGGCTGCCCCTGGTTGTCGGGGGGTGTGGGTGCAGGGGGACATGTGTGGGAGCCTGGTGGAGGCTGCCCCTGCCCTGCTGGGGGGTGGGGGTGGTGGTAGACATGAGTGGGGACCTGGTGGAGGCTGCCCCTGCACTGCTGGGGGGTGGGGGTGGTGGTAGACATGAGTGGGGGCCTGGTGGAGGCTGCCCCTGCACTGCTGGGGGTGGGGGTGGTGGTCGACATGAGTGGGGGCCTGGTGGAGGCTGCCACTGCACTGCTGGGGGGTGGGGGTGATAGGGGACATGAGTGGGGGCCTGGTGGAGGCTGCCCCTGGTGGCTGAGGGGTGGGGGTGCAGGGGGACATGTGTGGGAGCCTGGTGGAGGCTGCCCCTGGTGGCTGGGGGGTGGGGGTGGTGGTAGACATGGATGGGGGCCTGGTGGAGGCTGCCCATGCACTGCGGGGGGGGGTGGGGGGGTGGTTGACATGGGTGGGGGCCTGGTGGAGGCTGCCCCTTGTGGCTGGGGGGTGGGGGTGATGGGAAACATGAGTGGGGGCCTGGTGGAGGCTGCCCCTGCAATGCTGGGGGGTGGGGTGGTGGTAGACATGAGTGGGGGCCTGGTGGAGGCTGCCCCTGGTGGCTGGGGGGTGGGGGTGCAGGGGGACATGTGTAGGAGCCTGCTGGAGTCTGCCCCTGGTGGCTGGGGGGTGGGGGTGCAGGGGGACATGTGTGGGAGCCTGGTGGAGGCTGCCGCTGCACTGCTGGGGGGTGGGGGTGGTGGTAGACATGAGTGGGGGCCTGGTGGAGGCTGCCCCTGCACTGCTGGGGGGTGTGGTGGTGGTAGACATGAGTGGGGGCCTGGTGGAGGCTGCCCCTGCACTGCTGGGGGGTGGGGTGGTGGTAGACATGAGTGGGGGCCTGGTGGAGGCTGCCCCTGCACTGCTGGGGGGTGGGGGTGATAGGGGACATGAGTGGGGGCCTGGTGGAGGCTGCCCCTGGTGGCTGGGGGGTGGGGGTGCAGGGGGACATGTGTGGGAGCCTCGTGGAGGCTGCCCCTGGTGGCTGGGGGGTGGAGGTGGTGGTAGACATGGATGGGGGCCTGGTGGAGGCTGCCCCTGCACTGCTGGGGGTTTGGGGTGATGGGAGACATGAGTGGGGGCCTGGTGGAGGCTTCCCCTGCACTGCTGGGGGGTGGTGGTGGTGGAAGACATGAGTGGGGGCCTGGTGGAGGCTGCCCCTGCACTGCTGGGGGTGGGGGTGGTGGTCGACATGAGTGGGGGCCTGGTGGAGGCTGCCACTGCACTGCTGGGGGGTGGAGGTGATAGGGGACATGAGTGGGGGCCTGGTGGAGGCTGCCCCTGGTGGCTGGGGGGTGGGGGTGCAGGGGTACATGAGTGGGAGCCTGGTGGAGGCTGCCCCTGGTGGCTGGGGGGTGGGGGTGGTGGTAGACATGGATGGGGGCCTGGTGGAGGCTGCCCATGCACTGCGGGGGGGTGGGGGTGGTGGTTGACATGGGTGGGGGCCTGGTGGAGGCTGCCCCTGCACTGCTGGGGGGTGGGGGTGATGGGAGACATGTGTGGGAGCCTGGTGGAGGCTGCCCCTGGTGGCTGGGGGGTGGGGGTGGTGGTAGACATGGATGGGGGCCTGGTGGAGGCTGCCCCTGCACTGCTAGGGGGTGGCAGTGATGGTAGACATCGGTGGGGGCCTGGTGGAGGCTGCCCCTGCACTGCTGGGGGGTGGGGTGATGGGAGACATGAGTGGGGGCCTGGTGGAGGCTGCCCCTGCACTGCTGGGGGGTGGGGGTGATGGGAGACATGAGTGGGGGCCTGGTGGAGGCTGCCCCTGCACTGCTGGGGGGTGGGGGTGGTGGTAGACATGGGTGGGGGCCTGGTGGAGGCTGCCCCTGGTGGCTGGGGAGTGGGGGTGATAGGGGACATGAGTGGGGGCCTGGTGGAGGCTGCCCCTGGTGGCTGGGGTGGAGGTGCAGGGAGACATGAGTTGGACATGCGTGGGGGCCTGGTGGAGGCTGCCCCTGGTTACTGGGGGTTGGGGGTGTAGGGAGACATGAGTTGGACATGAGTGGGGGCCTGGTGGAGGCTGCCCCTGCACTGCTGGGGGGTGGGGGTGATAGGGGACATGAGTGGGGGCCTGGTGGAGGCTGCCACTGGAGGCTGGGGTGTGGGGGTGATGGGAGACATGAGTGGGGGCCTGGTGGAGGCTGCCCCTGCACTGCTGGGGGTTGGGGGTGATGGGAGACATGAGTGGGGGCCTGGTGGAGGCTGCCCCTGCACTGCTGGGGGGTGGTGGTGGTGGAAGACATGAGTGGGGGCCTGGTGAAGGCTGCTCCTGCACTGCTGGGGGGTGGGGGTGGTGGTAGACATGGGTGGGGGCCTGGTGGAGGCTGCCCCTGGTGGCTGGGGGGTGGGGGTGATGGGAGACATGAGTGGGGGCCTGGTGGAGGCTGCCCCTGCACTGCTGGGGGGTGGGGTGGTGGTAGACATGAGTGGGGGCCTGGTGGAGGCTGCCCCTGGTGGCTGGGGGGTGGGGGTGATGGGAGACATGAGTGGGGGCCTGGTGGAGGCTGCCCCTGCACTGCTGGGGGGTGGGGGTGATAGGGGACATGAGTGGGGGCCTGGTGGAGGCTGCCCCTGCACTGCTGGGGGGTGGGGGTGCAGGGAGACATGAGTGGGGGCCTGGTGGAGGCTGCCCCTGGTGGCTGGGGAGTGGGGGTGCAGGGAGACATGAGTTGGACATGAGTGGGGGCCTGGTGGAGGCTGCCCCTGCACTGCTGGGGGGTGGGGGTGGTGGGAGACATGGGTGGGGGCCTGGTGGAGGCTGCCCCTGCACTGCTGGGGGGTGGGGGTGATAGGGACATGAGTGGGGGCCTGGTGGAGGCTGCCCCTGGTGGCTGGGGGTGATAGGGGACATGAGTGGGGGCCTGGTGGAGGCTGCCCCTGGTGGCTGGGGGGTGGGGGTGGTGGTAGACATGAGTGGGGGCCTGGTGGAGGCTGCCCCTGCACTGCTGGGGGGTGGGGGTGGTGGTAGACATGGGTGGGGGCCTGGTGGAGGCTGCCCCTGGTGGCTGGGGGTGGGGTGGTGGTAGACATGGGTGGGGGCCTGGTGGAGGCTGCCCCTGGTAGCGGGGGGTGGGGGTGCAGGGGGACATGTGTGGGAGCCTGGTGGAGGCTGCCCCTGGTGGCTGGGGGGTGTGGGTGCAGGGGGACATGTGTGGGAGCCTGGTGGAGGCTGCCCCTGCCCTGCTGGGGGGTGGGGGTGGTGGTAGACATGAGTGGGGACCTGGTGGAGGCTCCCCCTGCACTGCTGGGGGGTGGGGGTGGTGGTAGACATGAGTGGGGGCCTGGTGGAGGCTGCCCCTGCACTGCTGGGGGTGGGGGTGGTGGTCGACATGAGTGGGGGCCTGGTGGAGGCTGCCACTTCACTGCTGGGGGGTGGGGGTGATAGGGGATATGAGTGGGGGCCTGGTGGAGGCTGCCCCTGGTGGCTGGGGGTGGGGGTGCAGGGGGACATGTGTGGGAGCCTGGTGGAGGCTGCCCCTGGTGGCTGGGGGGTGGGGGTGGTGGTAGACATGGATGGGGGCCTGGTGGAGGCTGCCCATGCACTGCAGGGGGGGTGATGGTTGACATGGGTGGGGGCCTGGTGGAGGCTTCCCCTGCACTGCTGGGGGGTGGGGGTGATGGGAGACATGTGTGGGAGCCTGGTGGAGGCTGCCCCTGGTGGCTGGGGGGTGGGGGTGGTGGTAGACATGGATGGGGGCCTGGTGGAGGCTGCCCCTGCACTGCTAGGGGGTGGCAGTGATGGTAGACATGGGTGGGGGCCTGGTGGAGGCTGCCCCTGCACTGCTGGGGGGTGGGGTGATGGGAGACATGAGTGGGGGCCTGGTGGAGGCTGCCCCTGCACTGCTGGGGGGTGGGGGTGATGGGAGACATGAGTGGGGGCCTGGTGGAGGCTGCCCCTGCACTGCTGGGGGTGGGGGTGGTGGTAGACATGGGTGGGGGCCTGGTGGAGGCTGCCCCTGGTGGCTGGGGAGTGTGGGTGCAGGGGGACATGTGTGGGAGCCTGGTGGAGGCTGCCCCTGCCCTGCTGGGGGGGTGGGGGTGGTGGTAGACATGAGTGGGGACCTGGTGGAGGCTGCCCCTGGTTGTCGGGGGGTGTGGGTGCAGGGGGACATGTGTGGGAGCCTGGTGGAGGCTGCCCCTGCCCTGCTGGGGGGTGGGGGTGGTGGTAGACATGAGTGGGGACCTGGTGGAGGCTGCCCCTGCACTGCTGGGGGGTGGGGGTGGTGGTAGACATGAGTGGGGGCCTGGTGGAGGCTGCCCCTGCACTGCTGGGGGTGGGGGTGGTGGTCGACATGAGTGGGGGCCTGGTGGAGGCTGCCACTGCACTGCTGGGGGGTGGGGGTGATAGGGCACATGAGTGGGGGCCTGGTGGAGGCTGCCCCTGGTGGCTGGGGGGTGGGGGTGCAGGGGGACATGTGTGGGAGCCTGGTGGAGGCTGCCCCTGGTGGCTGGGGGGTGGGGGTGGTGGTAGACATGGATGGGGGCCTGGTGGAGGCTGCCCATGCACTGCGGGGGGGGTGGGGGGGGGTTGACATGGGTGGGGGCCTGGTGGAGGCTTCCCCTGCACTGCTGGGGGGTGGGGTGATGGGAGACATGTGTGGGAGCTTGGTGGAGGCTGCCCCTGGTGGCTGGGGTGTGGGGGTGGTGGTAGACATGGATGGGGGCCTGGTGGAGGCTGCCCCTGCACTGCTAGGGGGTGGCAGTGATGGTAGACATGGGTGGGGGCCTGGTGGAGGCTGCCCCTGCACTGCTGGGGGGTGGGGTGATGGGAGACATGAGTGGGGACCTGGTGGAGGCTGCCCCTGCACTGCTGGGGGGTGGGGGTGATGGGAGACATGAGTGGGGGCCTGGTGGTGGCTGCCCCTGCACTGCTGGGGGTTGGGGGTGGTGGTAGACATGGGTGGGGGCCTGGTGGAGGCTGCCCCTGGTGGCTGGGGAGTGGGGGTGATAGGGGACATGAATGGGGGCCTGGTGGAGGCTGCCCCTGGTGGCTGGGGGTGGAGGTGCAGGGAGACATGAGTTGGACATGAGTGGGGGCCTGGTGGAGGCTGCCCCTGGTGGCTGGGGGTTGGGGGTGTAGGGAGACATGAGTTGGACATGAGTGGGGGCCTGGTGGAGGCTGCCCCTGCACTGCTGGGGGTGGGGGTAATAGGGGACATGAGTGGGGGCCTGGTGGAGGCTGCCCCCGTTGGCTGGGGGGTGGGGGTGATGGGAGACATGAGTGGGGGCCTGGTGGAGGCTGCCCCTGCACTGCTGGGAGTTAGGGGTGATGGGAGACATGTGTGGGGGCCTGGTGGAGGCTTCCCCTGCACTGCTGGGGGGTGGTGGTGGTGGAAGACATGAGTGGGGGCCTGGTGGAGGCTGCCCCTGCACTGCTGGGGGGTGGGGTGGTGGTAGACATGGGTGGGGGCCTGGTGGAGGCTGCCCCTGGTGGCTGGGGGATGGGGGTGATGGGAGACATGAGTGGGGGCCTGGTGGAGGCTGCCCCTGCACTGCTGGGGGGTGGCGTGGTGGTAGACATGAGTGGGGGCCTGGTGGAGGCTGCCCCTGGTGGCTGGGGGGTGGGGGTGCAGGGGGACATGTGTGGGAGCCTGCTGGAGGCTGCCCCTGGTGGCTGGGGGGTGGGGGTGCAGGGGGACATGTGTGGGAGCCTCGTGGAGGCTGCCCCTGGTGGCTGGGGGGTGGAGGTGGTGGTAGACATGGATGGGGACCTGGTGGAGGCTGCCCCTGGTGGCTGGGGAGTGGGGGTGATAGGGGACATGAGTGGGGGCCTGGTGGAGGCTGCCCCTGGTGGCTGGGGGTGGAGGTGCAGGGAGACATGAGTTGGACATGAGTGGGGGCCTGGTGGAGGCTGCCCCTGGTGGCTGGGGGTTGGGGGTGTAGGGAGACATGAGTTGGACATGAGTGGGGGCCTGTTGGAGGCTGCCCCTGTTGGCTGGGGGGTGGGGGTGATGGGAGACATGAGTGGGGGCCTGGTGGAGGCTGCCCCTGCACTGCTGGGGGTTAGGGGTGATGGGAGACATGTGTGGGGGCCTGGTGGAGGCTTCCCCTGCACTGCTGGGGGGTGGTGGTGGTGGAAGACATGTGTGGGAGCCTGGTGGAGGCTGCCGCTGCACTGCTGGGGGGTGGGGGTGGTGTTAGACATGAGTGGGGGCCTGGTGGAGGCTGCCCCTGCACTGCTGGGGGGTGGGGTGGTGGTAGACATGAGTGGGGGCCTGGTGGAGGCTGCCCCTGCACTGCTGGGGGGTGGGGTGGTGGTAGACATGAGTGGGGGCCTGGTGGAGGCTGCCCCTGCACTGCTGCGGGGTGGGGGTGATAGGGGACATGAGTGGGGGCCTGGTGGAGGCTGCCCCTGGTGGCTGGGGGGTAGGGGTGCTGGGGGACATGTGTGGGAGCCTCGTGGAGGCTGCCCCTGGTGGCTGGGGGGTGGAGGTGGTGGTAGACATGGATGGGGACCTGGTGGAGGCTGCCCCTGGTGGCTGGGGAGTGGGGGTGATAGGGGACATGAGTGGGGGCCTGGTGGAGGCTGCCCCTGGTGGCTGGGGGTGGAGGTGCAGGGAGACATGAGTTGGACATGAGTGGGGGCCTGGTGGAGGCTGCCCCTGGTGGCTGGGGGTTGGGGGTGTAGGGAGACATGAGTTGGACATGAGTGGGGGCCTGTTGGAGGCTGCCCCTGCACTGCTGGGGGGTGGGGGTAATAGGGGACATGAGAGGGGGCCTGGTGGAGGCTGCCCCTGGTGGCTGGGGGGTGGGGGTGATGGGAGACATGTGTGGGGGCCTGGTGGAGGCTGCCCCTGCACTGCTGGGGGTTGGGGGTGATGGGAGACATGAGTGGGGGCCTGGTGGAGGCTGCCCCTGCACTGCTGGGGGGTGGTGGTGGTGGAAGACATGAGTGGGGGCCTGGTGGAGGCTGCCCCTGCACTGCTGGGGGGTGGGGGTGGTGGTAGACATGGGTGGGGGCCTGGTGGAGGCTGCCCCTGGTGGCTGGGGGGTGGGGGTGATGGGAAACATGAGTGGGGGCCTGGTGGAGGCTGCCCCTGCAATGCTGGGGGGTGGGGTGGTGGTAGACATGAGTGGGGGCCTGGTGGAGGCTGCCCCTGGTGGCTGGGGGGTGGGGGTGCAGGGGGACATGTGTAGGAGCCTGCTGGAGTCTGCCCCTGGTGGCTGGGGGGTGGGGGTGCAGGGGGACATGTGTGGGAGCCTGGTGGAGGCTGCCGCTGCACTGCTGGGGGGTGGGGGTGGTGGTAGACATGAGTGGGGGCCTGGTGGAGGCTGCCCCTGCACTGCTGGGGGGTGTGGTGGTGGTAGACATGAGTGGGGGCCTGGTGGAGGCTGCCCCTGCACTGCTGGGGGGTGGGGTGGTGGTAGACATGAGTGGGGGCCTGGTGGAGGCTGCCCCTGCACTGCTGGGGGGTGGGGGTGATAGGGGACATGAGTGGGGGCCTGGTGGAGGCTGCCCCTGGTGGCTGGGGGGTGGGGGTGCAGGGGGACATGTGTGGGAGCCTCGTGGAGGCTGCCCCTGGTGGCTGGGGGGTGGAGGTGGTGGTAGACATGGATGGGGGCCTGGTGGAGGCTGCCCCTGCACTGCTGGGGGTTGGGGGTGATGGGAGACATGAGTGGGGGCCTGGTGGAGGCTTCCCCTGCACTGCTGGGGGGTGGTGGTGGTGGAAGACATGAGTGGGGGCCTGGTGGAGGCTGCCCCTGCACTGCTGGGGGGTGGGGGTGGTGGTAGACATGGGTGGGGGCCTGGTGGAGGCTGCCCCTGGTGGCTGGGGGATGGGGGTGATGGGAGACATGAGTGGGGGCCTGGTGGAGGCTGCCCCTGCACTGCTGGGGGGTGGGGTGGTGGTAGACATGAGTGGGGGCCTGGTGGAGGCTGCCCCTGGTGGCTGGGGGTGGGGGTGCAGGGGGACATGTGTGGGAGCCTGCTGGAGGCTGCCCCTGGTGGCTGGGGGGTGGGGGTGCAGGGGGACATGTGTGGGAGCCTGGTGGAGGCTGCCGCTGCACTGCTGGGGGGTGGGGGTGGTGGTAGACATGAGTGGGGGCCTGGTGGAGGCTGCCCCTGCACTGCTGGGGGGTGGGGTGGTGGTAGACATGAGTGGGGGCCTGGTGGAGGCTGCCCCTGCACTGCTGGGGGGTGGGGTGGTGGTAGACATGAGTGGGGGGCCTGGTGGAGGCTGCCCCTGCACTGCTGGGGGGTGGGGGTGATAGGGGACATGAGTGGGGGCCTGGTGGAGGCTGCCCCTGGTGGCTGGGGGGTAGGGGTGCAGGGGGACATGTGTGGGAGCCTCGTGGAGGCTGCCCCTGGTGGCTGGGGGGTGGAGGCGGTGGTAGACATGGATGGGGACCTGGTGGAGGCTGCCCCTGGTGGCTGGGGAGTGGGGGTGATAGGGGACATGAGTGGGGGCCTGGTGGAGGCTGCCCCTGGTGGCTGGGGGTGGAGGTGCAGGGAGACATGAGTTGGACATGAGTGGGGGCCTGGTGGAGGCTGCCCCTGGTGGCTGGGGGGTGGGGGTGATGGGAGACATGTGTGGGGGCCTGGTGGAGGCTGCCCCTGCACTGCTGGGGGTTGGGGGTGATGGGAGACATGAGTAGGGGCCTGGTGGAGGCTGCCCCTGCACTGCTGGGGGGTGGTGGTGGTGGAAGACATGAGCGGGGGCCTGGTGGAGGCTGCCCCTGCACTGCTGGGGGGTGGGGGTGGTGGTAGACATGGGTGGGGGCCTGGTGGAGGCTGCCCCTGGTGGCTGGGGGGTGGGGGTGATGGGAAACATGAGTGGGGGCCTGGTGGAGGCTGCCCCTGCACTGCTGGGGGGTGGGGTGGTGGTAGACATGAGTGGGGGCCTGGTGGAGGCTGCCCCTGGTGGCTGGGGGGTGGGGGTGCAGGGGGATATGTGTGGGAGCCTGCTGGAGGCTGCCCCTGGTGGCTGGGGAGTGGGGGTGCAGGGGGACATGTGTGGGAGCCTGGTGGAGGCTGCCGCTGCACTGCTGGGGGTTGGGGGTGGTGGTAGACATGAGTGGGGGCCTGGTGGAGGCTACCCCTACACTGCTGGGGGGTGTGGTGGTGGTAGACATGAGTGGGGGCCTGGTGGAGGCTGCCCCTGCACTGCTGGGGGGTGGGGGTGATAGGGGACATGAGTGGGGGCCTGGTGGAGGCTGCCCCTGGTGCTGGGGGGTGGGGGTGCAGGGGGACATGTGTGGGAGCCTCGTGGAGGCTGCCCCTGGTGGCTGGGGGGTGGAGGTGGTGGTAGACATGGATGGGGGCCTGGTGGAGGCTGCCCCTGCACTGCTGGGGGGTGGGGGTGGTGGTTGACATGAGTGGGGGCCTAATGGAGGCTGCCCCTGCACTGCTGAGGGGTGGGGGTGGTGGTAGACATGAGTGGGGGCCTGGTGGAGGCTGCCCCTGGTGGCTGGGGGTGATAGGGGACATGAGTGGGGGCCTGGTGGAGGCTGCCCCTGGTGCTGGGGGGTGGGGGTGCAGGGGGACATGTGTGGGAGCCTCGTGGAGGCTGCCCCTGGTGGCTGGGGGGTGGAGGTGGTGGTAGACATGGATGGGGGCCTGGTGGAGGCTGCCCCTGCACTGCTGGGGGGTGGGGGTGGTGGTTGACATGAGTGGGGGCCTAATGGAGGCTGCCCCTGCACTGCTGAGGGGTGGGGGTGGTGGTAGACATGAGTGGGGGCCTGGTGGAGGCTGCCCCTGGTGGCTGGGGGTGGTGGGAGACATGAGTGGGGGCCTGGTGGAGGCTGCCCCCGCACTGCTGGGGGGTAGGGGTGGTGGTAGACATGAGTGGGGGCCTGGTGGAGGCTGCCCCTGGTGGCCGGGGGGTGGGGGTGGTGGTAGACATGGGTGGGGGCCTGGTGGAGGCTGCCCCTGGTGGCTGGGGGGTGGAGGTGCAGGGAGACATGGGTGGGGGCCTGGTGGAGGCTGCCCCTGCACTGCTGGGGGGTGGGGGTGCAAGGAGACATGATTGGGGGCCTGGCGGAGGCTGCCCCTGGTGGCTGGGGGGTGGGGGTGGTGGTAGACATGGGTGGGGGCCTGGTGGAGGCTGCCCCTGGTGGCTGGGGGTGCAGGGAGACATGAGTTGGACATGAGTGGGGGCCTGGTGGAGGCTGCCCCTGGTGGCTAGGGGGTGGGGGTGCAGGGGGACATGAGTGGGGGCCTGGTGGAGGCTGCCCCTGGTGGCTGGGGGGTGGGGGTGGTGGTAGACATGGGTGGGGGCCTGGTGGAGGCTGCCCCTGGTGGCTGGGGGTGGGGGTGCAGGGAGACATGAGTTGGACATGAGTGGGGGCCTGGTGGAGGCTGCCCCTGGTGGCTGGGGAGTGGGGGTGCAGGGGGATATGAGTGGGGGCCTGGTGGAGGCTGCCCCTGCACTGCTGGGGGGTGGGGGTGATAGGGACATGAGTGGGGGCCTGGTGGAGGCTGCCCCTGGTGGCTGGGGGGTGGGGGTCGTGGGAGACATCAGTGGGGGCCTGGTGGAGGCTGCCCCCGCACTGCTGGGGGTGGGGGTGGTAGTAGACATGAGTGGGGGCCTGGTGGAGGCTGCCCCTGCACTGCTGGGGGGTTGGGGTGGTGGGAGACATGAGTGGGGGCCTGGTGGAGGCTGCCCCTGGTGGCTAGGGGTGCAGGGGGACATGCGTTGGTGGGCAGTAGTGCAAGGTGACATGTGGGTTTGTCTGGGGGGCATGGCCATGGTGGATGGGGTGCCTGCAGGACATGTGCAGGGTAGGCCCCTGTGGTGTGGGTCACCTGCAGGGGCCGTGGAGGGTGTAGACGGAACACCTGGGAGGACCCACACATGCAATTCACGTGTGGTGCTCCCCGCGCACCCCTGTAATACACGTACCCTGCTGATTTTGCATGTGATACTTCCCGCGCACCCCTGAAATACACGTACCCTACTGATTTTGCGTGTGATACTTCCCGCGCACCCCTGTAATACACGTACCCTGATGGAATCGCGTGTGATACTTCCCGCACACCCCTGAAATACACGTACCCTGCTGCTTTTGCGTGTGATACTTCCCGTGCATCCCTGTAATACACTTACCCTGCTGGAATCGCGTGTGATACTTCCCGCGCACCCCTGAAATACACATACCCTGCTGATTTTGCGTGTGATACTTCCCGCGCACCCCTGATGCACACGTACACAGGACAAACACGTGTGGAACTTCCCGCGAACCACTGAAATACAGGTTCCCTGCTTGGCGTTTGCTGTTTGCCAGCCCTGTGAACTGGTCCAGGGTTAGCGCAGCCCTTTGCGATTATTTGGGGATTTTGAAAGCTTTTCCTTGCGCAAGGGCGTTCTTGGGGGCGTAACTGGCGCTGCTGCAGGGTCGCTGCGCCACGCTGCGCCACAGCTGGTTTTGGATGCGAAAATCCATGAATACGCTGTGCGCCGAAATCGATTTTAGCGCACGCGGCTGGCGCAGATATTCGCACGGGCACGCTGAGCGCCAGTCGCGTGCGCCACATTTGTGCGAATTTCTATGAATTACCCTGTCTATTGTTAATAACTTAGATTCGAATAACGGATTTGACAGACATTTTCAAAAGTGATAAAGGACACGCTCCCCCATACTGTACATTTTCCTAAAGATCTGTTAAAAAATAAAGAAAAGTTATTAATAAGACAGAGCAAATGTGTTTCCTAATGTGTGGCCTACATCCCATTCATTTTCCCACAGACAAACAAGGTCAATTTTTGCGAAAGTGCACAGCCCCAAACCGCTGGATGGATTAGGACCAAGTACAAAACAACTTGGGCACAAAGCGGTGACTGGGGATACATGGGTGGTTTGGGGTTATTCTGTGCAGTAGTTATTTAAATATTTTACAGGCAAAGGGGTGTCCCATCTAAAAAATCAAATGCTATATATCAGGGATTTAAGCAAAACCAGGGGTTTCAGAAATGGAACGACTGCAATCTTGTTTTTTTCTCGATGTGAGAGATATTCAAGGTTATAGCTGAGTATATGAGAAAATTAAAAGCGGGAAAGTAGCTATTTGCAGGGCAGAAAATCATGACCTGGGGGGCAGGGACACATTTTTTCCCCCCAGCTATTTTCCTGATATTTACAGCTATATCCGAGGCTGTGCAGGACTATGGATAGCCGAGGGTATGTGTAGTTCAGTACCCACGACTATACATTTTGTGGTGTTTGTGTTTTATTTCTTTTTTAAAAGTTTTTCTTATAGGTAAAGTGACCTTTGGGGTGAAAAGTTACTGGCCAGTGACACAGTAGGTCTTTGAGAGTTTTATCTATTTTGGCTTTTTGTTTTCAGACTTTCTTACATGTGAGACTGTGGAGAAAAACAGAAGTACATTATTTGGAAAAATCGATAGACGAAGGAGCCACCCTATGCTAGTTTTAGATGCCCATACACTGTATTTTTTGGGGTTTTACTTTATTGTATATGTGTATCAGCATGTGATAAGTAGTCCTTACAGGACTGTTTTGGGGTACAGTAAGTGTAGTATTTTGCACATTTGGAGTACTGTTTTGATGTTATGACCGAACACTGCATTTTCTTCATCGGTTAGGTGTACTGTATCATGTCTATAAAAATTGGGTATGTAGAACTATATGTAGAACTGTATGTTGGTGATTGAAATCCATAATTTCAGTTGGCGTATTCTGACTGCTGATACTTTATGAGTATTGAAGGGGATGTTTAAAAGAACTTTCATTTTTGCTGGTGGATTTTAAGTTTTGTAGTAATGGAATGTAATATTGCAGTATTATGGGTGCAGTTAGATAACAGTTGGCATATTCTAACTGTTGACAGTTTCACAGTTTTGCAGGGTATATTTTGAAGCGCGTTCATTCCTGTTGGTGGATTTAAGTTTTCCATTATTGCAAAGTGATATTGCAGTTTAATGGGTGCAGTTAGTTGCCAGTTGCTGTATTGATTGCAGCGGTATGGAAACAGTTAAACACCAGTTGGCATACTCTAACAGTTGGAAGTTTTACAGGTTAGTGAGGACAGTTTGTAGACGCTCATACTCAGTACTTTTTAAGTAATATGGGTGAAACAATATTAGTGTATGTTTTCCACAGTTGTTGTTTCTGTGTCTATAATCATTGGGTCATTGGGGATACAATTGTATAGCAACGCAACTGATGTAGTCATGGGCCAGTTGGTGTATGCTAAGTTTTTACAGTTTCACAGGACAGAAGTGTATTTTTTGTTTTTGTCTGTTATATTCTTGTTGGTGCCTATCGGGCAGTAGGTTATGGTACTTGTATAGGTCAATGAGTACATTTAGGTTTCAGTAATATTAAGTAGGCATTTGCAGGATTTGCTGGTAATCTCTGTTTCAGGGTAATAGAAATATCATTGTATTCAAACCACCCACATTTTTTTTAATGTATGCAGTATAGTGACCTGCACTGGTTGTGGCACCCTTATGGAAGATTATGCCCAAGCGCTCATTAGGGGCCTGATCCTGTGCCACATGGTTGCAGAGAGTGCATGTATGTTTCCACATATATGAAAGCTCGAAGATTTCATTTATAGGTATGTTTTTGCTTTTGAGTACTTGCAGTAAGTACATTAGGAATTCCTGAGGATCTTCTTGAGTGTTTATGGTGAATATCACCATTCCTGCACAGTAGTCCAATTCCTGCCTTATTCCTGAGACACTGTAAGTATTGTTTGTTGCATTTCTTTGAAGGAGGAGCATTTGCAAACACAACTGGTCTGCACCGTTCAAGTAAATGTTTTCAACAATTGGTGGAATTGGAAGAGAAAATTGATTTCTACATTTGCATAGCAATTTACGCCAGTTGCATTGTAAAATATGAATGGATCTCACAGTTCTGTGTCTGTATCATTTGGTGGAGCTACACTTGTTTTTTAGAAGACATACTTCTCTTTCTTTGTGATGTTTGGTTTGCATTTGCGTTTGCACTCCATTCTTTTATGGTTCTGCTACTTGATGGACTAGCTGCTGCTTTCAGTTTCTTTGGTGATACTATTGGGAGATCTTTTGTAAGTTTTGGTTGTATTACTTTTCTTTTAACAAGTTTTCCTTTTACAGGAACAGGGTAAATATCAAGATGGAATGTGTAGAGTGCACATAGTCTGTTGTACTCTGTGATGCAAGGAATGTCAGCCTTGACTTTGTGTGTATCAAAATAGGCTTGAAATAGTCCTTCAAGTGTACATAGTCATGACAGTGTTATGTAACTCATACCTTTTTTAAAGACTATGCTGCCAATGTCAATGAATGCCTGATCTAGGGTTAGACCTTGCAATTTATGAATAGTGACTGCATATGCAAGAGACAGAAAAAACTGTTCTCTTCATACATACATGTCTTTGAAAAGAAGGAATCGGGCTATTGAGTATTCTATCATTTTAACTTCTGAAAGTTTGTCAAAGTGGATGTTAACAAACTGAATGTTGTTATCACCTGGATATGTCTGGAAGCCAACAACTGTCCCAAGTGCTCCATTAACTAAACCTTGTTCCACATCATGGTTCCATTTTAGCATTAATCTACAGTTTAAACACAATGTTAACCTTGTCTCCAAACCAGCTATGATGGAGGTACAGTTTACTAAGCTAATTAGTCGTGTTTTTTGACACATTGGCAGTGTCATACCATGCACTTCTTGTTTGTCCGTGGAGTTAATTTGCACTATTGGTTGCATTTTTTTTAACATTCTTCCATTGAATTGTACACAGCTTGCTATGGTTGGCAGGAAGGACATACATTTAAAACATTTTCTGTGCTAATTGTTAGATGACATCAGCAGCAGATGTGTTATGCCTGTATAGCTCATGGATGAGTCTACTATCTAAGATAGACTGTGCATACTTAAAAAGCATACCAATCCAAATGCTTTTCAAAATGATAGCATAGGTGAGGTCTGCAGACTGACACATGTTTTGGGTTAGTTCTCTGTATTGGAAATGTTGCCAGAGATTTACATTTCCTATGCTTCCAAGTGTGCTATGGCACAGTTTGTGTCCTAAGGTTTTAAAAATTGGTTCACCTTTCACTGGCGTTAACTGATACATGTGATGTCATCTTTGATGTCATGGGTGTTATCCTTGGCGGTGTACGGTGGTGGTGAGAGTTTTGGTTGCTTAGCTACCCATAACTGGTACATTTCTGGGGGTTTTTGATTTTACTTGCAACCATAATATCCCCTTAACACACTTTTTGTACTGGTTTTTATAGGTTTTTATTTGTGCTAACTAACCATAATGTCCCCTTAACAACATTTTTGCACTGAATTTGATAGGTTTTTATTAGTGCAACTTAACCTTAATGTCCCTTTAACAACACTCTTTCACTGAAAAAAAATATATATGTATATATATATATTCAGTAAGAAAACTTTGTTAAAGGGATGTTATGGTTAAGTTGCGCTACAAAAAACTTATGGAAGTCTGTGAAAAAAACATTGTTACAGGGATGTTATGGCTCCAAGTAAAACCAAAAAACCCCTGAAATTCACCAGTTATGGTAAGCTAAGCAACCATAACTCGTGCCACCACTGTGCACTAAGACTAACATCCAGGACATCAAAGATGACATCACAAATGTCTTTGATGACATCACTGATGACATCACATGTGCATTTACTTGTCATGAAAAGTCTGTACAAGGGATTTTTATTGTAATGTTGATGAAAAAGTGTCAAGGAAAATTGGAATAAATATCATGAGGTACGTAGTGCCTTAAGCAATGCATTGATACAAATAGCATTCTATCATGAAGTTCTTTCCATTATCCTAAGATACTCATGTAGAAACATAGGCATTGTGTGCAGAATCCATGATAGAGGTGGAATATTAATAATCTTGCCATGTCGAATAGTAAAATGATAAATGCTTTCTTATTACAGTTTTGCCTACTGTGAAACAAATAAGTAGCTAATAAAACCCACTTACTACGTAATTGCATTATTGCAAACAAAACACAAACAGACAACAACACATACAAATATGAGCATATACAGGGTAAATGAAATAAACAAAAAAACAGCAGTATTACCAGACAATCTTCATAATCTCACTGATTATCTTCATGCACAGAAATGATTGCTCTGCTTCAAAGCTACTACTTCGCTATGTACAACTATCACATAATGTGACTGGACCCTAAGGAAAGTAGTGTGAGTACAATGTATACAGATATGAGCATATCCAGGGAACGTACAGTAATGACAAAACAACAGAACTATAAGAAAGTGTTGATAACCTTACTGATCATCATCATCATACGTAGAAAGCACTGCTGTCTTCCAAGTCTGTGTTTTCCCCTTTGTCTATTTTTCATATGCTGTGAGTGAACCCGAAGTGAATTACTGTAAGAACATATTTGAATTATAAATCTAGAAATATACTACTTTTTGATTTTTTTGTTCCTGACTGACAAATATACTACTTTTTTGAATTTTTTGTTCCTGACTGTTACTGGACTAGATATGTCAATAAAGGAAAAAATAGGGAGACAGACATACAATGACATCAGTGATGTCATCAATGACATTTGTGATGTCATCTTTGATGTCCTGGGTGTTAGTCTTAGCAGTGCACAGTGGTGGCGTGAGTTATGGTTGCTTAGCTTACCATAACTGGCAAATTTCAGGGGGTTTTCGGTTTTACTTGGAACCATAGCGTCCCTGTGACAACATTTTTTTTTACTGAATTTCATAGGTTTTTAGTAGCGCAACTTAACCATAACGTCCCTCTAACAAAGTCTTTTCACTGAATATACATATATAGATAATATAAATTTGATAAATGTTTACTAGGATGCCCTTAGTTTATATACATATTACATATAACATACTGAATCCCCTACCTGCACTAGTTGGTCTGATATTTGCGGACCATGCGGCTGTTCGTGGACGGACTTGGACAACATCAACACTATCCAAAAACTTAGGCTGTATCTTACATTTTTATATCATCCAAAAAAACCACTAAACATATTCAAAAAGCAGCACATAAATATATTACATTCAATAACAAATAAGAAGTGGAAACTGTATATGTAAGACACAGAAATGTCTAGTACTTTGGAATGCCTGGAAGAACATTTTCCCCGTGATGAAATGAATGAAAACCATGATACTAATGGTAGACACTACACCTCTCTATTTAAACCAATTATTACCCATTGCTTTATGTGTACTTACCACATTTGTTTTTAAACACACCATACAGACATTAAAAATAATACAGAAACAGAGACCTTAGAAAATCATCTGCAGCAAATGCAGCAAAAAATGGATCTATTAAAAGAATAATGCACTCAAAAATATTATTGTCCGAAGTGTTCGGGCATGTGCTTCTAAGCATCCGTTGATCAATCGTACAAACATTCCCTATGCACCTTAACATAGTTTTCCTCTTTTTAACACATGCAAAATCAGGCACCAGGGCATGGCCATCTTGTGATAATCTTATCTGTTGCTTCATTGCCCAAGGTGGACTGCCCTGGCGGCACTAATTCATGTGCCCGCCCCTGAGGCTGACATCACCAAACCTAGTGATATTCTCCACCTATCTCCAGGACGTTACTGGACAGCATAGCCTAACGCACCCAGTCATCATCTACGTGATAACGTTACTTGACGCAGAACCCAGAATATGAATGCACATCATCTCACAACACAGCGCGTCACAATTTTGAATATAAAACCATACTTTTAAAGGAAATAGCAAAACTGTACAATTTGTAAAGTACTTATATTTCACAATAAACACTCCCAGATCATCTGGCGATTGCCATATTCAAGCAAATAGTTAATTTATTTCTTCGTTCTCGATCCACAAATGTTTATCATGAGTCACGCGGTGTTCCTTTTGGGTATAAGAAGTGCATTGGATGCACTAGTAATCACAAGGCTTTGGCATCAGCTTGGCGCCAGGCCATTGTAAACAATGTCAGGTTGCTCCTTATCGCTGGTACCGCGTAAGGGCATATCGGCCCATGGCGATCGTCCCAAAAAAGAGTCACTCTGATCCACCCATTCACGTGTATCTGCAGCTGACGGTTAAAAAAAACGTCAGTTGGTATATGGAATCGATGACAATTGCAGAAAGGAAGGATGTAGCTGTTTAAAAAAGATAACAGAAATGTGTCTCAGTAGCCGATCTTTATTACAGTTTATCATTTTACCATTAATTTGGCCCCGTGTTACAACTATTGATAAACACGGACGTGGAACAATGGGAACACAGAGAAAACAACATGGAAAGTACTGTTCAGTTTGCTTCAGAAGTTAGTGCTATGGAGTATGGTCAGCTCGAAATGGGATGCGGAGGCTGACGCTACAATCAGGGAGCAAGCAAAGGCCAAGAAGAACACATAGACGGAATTTTAATTAAATATTAGCATTGAATTACGCGTTTGTGGAACTTGGGGGAACCCAGTAGTGGACTACATGCATCTCGATGCTGGACTGCCCATGTGCCCAGGACAAAGCCAAGTACACCCACACGTTGTAATTGCGTGTCGTTGCAATATGCCACAAACAACAACCAAGTACAATGTAAGCCACCAATAATGGTCGGCGAATGATAAGTTGACTAGTTCGTCTATAAAATCGTCAAAAGTAAAACGTACATAATATTCAGCATTTCCATTTTATCGGCATAATGCAGACACTCCGATCAGGTCGACAAATTTTCATAAAATCAAATTACATATTCCATTGTCCAGTTTTGGAATGGTGAACATTATCATATTTGAAAGTGATACATCCCTCCCTTCATTCATTCCTTTTGGAATCCTCCCTTTGTTTCAAGGTCAAAAAACAATTGAACCTTATACTGTGTACGATGCGTGGGTTTTCTCAGCTAGGAAACAAAAATTCAGTGGCGCTGACCTTCACTCAGAATGGGAGCCGATAGCCCTTCAGAACACAGTGGCATTACAAATATTTTTGAAAAACATATGAATTGTTTGCTACCATTCACCAATGCGGGTGACATTTCTATGGATTTATTTTGTTCCTCTGGAGAACTTTGCACTCTCCCAGTGACTCCCACTGTCAGGCCACACCACCTGTCACCTCATCCCATCTCCTCTCTACAAGGCAAATCACGTGAACATTTTTCAAAGGAGCAAGTCTTGAACCCTGAGAAAATGTGCTCGTATGAGAATGTCTGAGCAAACCCTGCTACAACCCCATATGGCCACGCCACAGACCCTAACCCCAATGACTGCAGTTATATATTAGAGGCCTATAATTTGCACTTGCGTGTTTGTACTATCCCACTTTTGGACACTAGCGAGATGAACGGGGTGGCCGTCTCACTACCTTACAAATACAGACACATAGTAAATACGTAATAGTAATGCTTTTGCGTTATAATGCAGATGGTACCAAAAAAAACTGCAAGCTAACTGGATTTACACATGGTAAATTATCACTTGATAAGAAAACCTTCACAACAGTAGGTATAATCTACCACGCAGGAGCCACAACCAATGCAGGTCACTACACTGCATATATAAAAAAGAAGTGTGGATGGGTCAAATATAATGATACCAACATTACTGTAAAACAGAGAATGAGAAGGTCTGCGACCTACCTCAATAAAGCACACCCTACATCTTCCTCTTTCCACCTGCCGAGGACAAAAAACAAAACTATTGTCACATATTGCCCTAGGTACTAAACCAGAAAAAATAACCTTGGCATTTGGAAGTATTTTCATTACTGCCTGAACCAAATGTTCCAAATCTGCCAACAAAGTAGGGGCACTGACATACCCCAAATAAAAAGCACCACAGTGCAAAACAACTGCATGTGGCATGTTTACTCTGCCCATATCTCCACAGACCTGGATAATTTTCTGCACATTAAAACCAGGCAGAGTGCTCCACACCACCTCCACTCCTTTAACATCAAAAATTGTTTGCCACATTCCTACATTTAGCAAACTACTCCAAACCATGCACATACATATCTCCAACCACCAACACCCTGATTTTCTTTACCTCCACCATCTTCACTACACACAGCCTCTTTCAACACAAACCACAACCTCAACATCTGATTGTCTGATCCCTACAGTCCCCTTTCCATACTGCATTTGCTAAGAAACCCCGGATGTGGCACACCCTGCCCACGGACACCCGTGGTGTCTGTGGGGCAAGTAACACTGGGGCTGCCCTTCTACCCTTTCCACTTCACTCTCTGCACCATTTCCTCCTCGGCTACTGTTAAACAGTCACACAATCATCCACCAATCATATCCAAGATCTCTACATCTAACTCTATCATCACACATCAGCACTTTAGATATACTATTGATCACTCTCAGTAAATTTGGCTGTCACAGCAACAGACCTACAGCAACAACTACTATAAAACTCCCCAAGATTTTTACTTCCAGATTCATGCATGAACATACACTACAGGTATGAATATTCTCTACACAGTACATGTTCAACTCTTCTAGGAATACATATAAACAGAGTAACTGCCACTTACTCTGTATAAACTGTAAAATGAACGTATTGTCATTTCTCCCACTGCTCTGATGAAGTGTTAATAGCAAACCTGTCTGCTTGCCAAATTTGCTTGCCAAATTTGTCTTTACTCACACAGCTATCTAAATAAATGTTAAATAAGATAACATTAAAAAACAAGTGTGCTCTATACGTTTGCTATTATACTCATTTGTAAAAACATATTCAACTAACAGTTTCTAAATAAAATATACAGGATGCAAATATGAAAAGAAAAGTGCATATGCATACTATGCTCAGTTGTAAGAAAACACTATTACTACAAAAACAAAACAAAAACAATGGGCCTCATTACACGGAAGGCGGTAAGGGTTAATGGTCACCGGTAATGGTACCGGTGGCCGTTAACCCTTAACGCCTTACTACGAGGTCCCTTTGCGGGTTGGTACTTTAACGCCTGCTTTTTAGCTAATCGGTGTCCTGTCCGCGGAGTGAACAGGGAAATGTGTCCGCGGAGCGGACATAGATAACACTATTTTCTTTGCCTTACGTTTTGGTCATTTAAAAAAAACTACTGTACATATTTACACCGACAAAGCTGCAGCTTCTGCCGAAAATTTGGTGGAAATCATGCAGCGTTTTGAGCTGTAGGCATGAGCAAACTTTATTCCCACTATGTCTATGGGAAAAAAAAAATGTGGGACCCCCCATATAACTTTGTCCCCCCTGGACCAAACCTCACCACAATTTGTAAAAAAATTCAGAGTGGGCCATATACTTTTTTTTCCAACGTTTGCCGAGGATTCGTCCAGGGGAAGCGAAGTTATAAGCCGGCCAAAAAGTGCTCTTCCTATGGGATTAGCAATTTAACCATAACTACACAGCCACTACCTGTGGTAGCAGCCATGTAGTTATGGTTAAGTTGCTAAATCCATAGGAAGAGCACGCAGGCCATGTAATATATATATATATATATATATATATATATATATATATATATATATATATATATATATATATATATACATGGCCTGCGGTAGCGGGCATGTAGTTATGGTTAAGTTGCTAAACCCATAGGTAGAGCACTTTTTGGGCGGCTTATAACTTTGCTCCCCCTGGACAAATCCTCACTAAACTTTGCAAAAACAGTATTTGGCCCACTCTGAGTTTTATTGCCAAAGGAAGTTTGGTCAAGGGGGCAGAGTTATAGTGGGGTCCCAAAATGTATTTTTTTTCCCATAGACTGAATGGAGAACATTTTTTGTTCTCACGCCTACAGCCCAAACCACTGGACGCATTTTCACCAAATTTGCAGAAGGAGCGGTGGCTTGGTCCCGAAAGCATGCTTTTGCAAATTTGGTGAAAATCCATGGAGCAGTTTATTTTAAAACAACCAAAAAGTGGGTTTAAAAAAATTAGTGATATCTATGTCCGCTCCGCGGACAGCACTCCGATTGACTTAGAACGCAATGGACGCCCCCACTGATTGGATGGTGAAAAGCGTGAAGTGCATCAGATTTTTGGAAATGCCCACCATCTTGGATTCACGGACAGCAACCGGTGTCCAAGGACATTGCGGTAAAACATATTAAAAAACACAACATTGCACTTGTCAAACTTATCAAATAATCTCTGGGGAGGTGAGGGCTGATGAGGATTGGATGGGATATGGCTGCAAGAAACAAAAAAATTGGTGTTTTTCACTGCAAAAGTCCGCTAACAGTCCTGAGAAGTTTGTGGGCACCTCAGCATTACAGGGTTGGGGAAAAGCAGTTGAAAATTCTAATTGAAAAATGGCGCTCATTGATGCACCACTGCTCCAACGTTCACTCATCGACATAAAACCAACATTTTTACAAATGCGAACATGGACCTTTAACGGAAGAGCAGGAATGCAAGAAGAAGCGGTTGGTTCCATCTTCACATGTACACAAAGCTCTTCAGACGATCGTGTTTGATACAACTCTATCAAGAGATCTGAAGCGACTCACAGAAATCTGTCAATTAGGAGATTTGGAGATGTTGCACAATATGTGCCTAAAGTACCGGTCCAAGAGATTGAATTTTGGTATACAGGGTATGGAACCTCGCACACTACTTGCATTATTAGCGCATTAGCGCATAACGAGAACATAGACAGACAACAATCTAGAACTGGCAACATTGGGATGCTTTCATATGAAATGGCCTTTGGAAAAAGAACCAAAAAGTGGGTGGTCAAGCCAATATACCAGGAAATGGAATTCAATTTCGTGAACGATCTGATTTTGGGCCTCATTACGACCCTGGCGTTGGTCCATGGTGCTAATAGCACCATGGTCCATGCCGGTAACCTACCGACTCCACCATGGCGGAATGGGGAATTACCGCCCCATTCCGAGGTTGGCGGGGCGGTAATTCCCCATGCCGCCATGGCCCTTCCCCATTCCCATTTCTGCCCCAAAGGGCTCAATGGGAATGGTGAAGGCGCTAAGTACGGTGCTGCAAATTGTGGCACCGTACTTAGCACCAAGGTCCCTTTGCGGGTTGGTTTTTAATGCCTGCAAAAAGCAGGCGTTAAAGTCTCCAACCCACAAAGGGACCTTGTAATCAGGCGCTAAGGGATTACTGGTACGGGTACCCTTACCGGTTCCGGTAAACCCTTAACGCCAGGGTCGTAATGAGGCCCTTTGACTGTGTTGGACATGCGTACTCATGGAATCGTTTGTGGTTTGGTTCCTAGGACACATACATTACCACAAAACATTGCAAACGTGCCCTGTCCACCGAAAGTAGAACTCATGGAACAGTTTGCATCCTGATACAAATGATTATCAGCTATTAAATGTTCAAGAATTTTGATACATTGTACATGACCAATGGAAAACATATGTAACTTGAATTTCAAAGCTATCAAAAGTATAAACTGTCCAAATAAAGAGTACAAAAAATGTCTTTCCGGATGTACCCTGTTTGTCAATTTCTTTTGCAAGAGGTACCCGTTTGAGCACTCCATATTAGGCATATGGGAAGTGATTTTGAGGTGGTGCAGGGGAAGGATCTGAAGGTGCAAGGTCCCCAAAATACATTGGTGTATGCAAGCAAACAATTTGTTTGTTTTACATAAATATTCCCAATCCTACAGTGGTGCACATGGGAATTGATGCTGTACGCCTCAAGGTCAATATCTTGAGCTGTGGACTCCTTTGCGTCCTGCCGAGCTAATTTGTCACTTCCATTTACCAAAAGCAAGCTAGGCAGAAGCCCCTATTCTTTTTTGTTTTTGGAAATAAAGGGAGGTTTTGTAAGGAAGGCAAAGGAATGGGGTGAGGTATGTAAAAATGACAAACATAAGGATCAGCATTCCAAAACTGGACAAAGTAACATTTCATTTCATTTGATGAAAAATCATTGATCTGAACAGACACTTTGTGTTACGCCAAGAGAATGGAAATGCCGATTATTATGTACGTTTTACTGTAGACGAATTTGTAGACAAAGGAGTCAAGGTTTCATTTTATGACCGGTATGGATGGCTGGCTAACATTGCAATGGCTTGTTGTTTTTGGCAATTGGTGAGGAGACTCAGAAACAAACGGTGTGTACTTGTATTTGTCGCATGGCACGTGGGCAGTCCAGCACCGAAATGCATGGAGTCCATGTCTGTATTCGCACAGGTTCCACCAACACCCAATTCTAGGTTAATGTTATGTTAAAATGCTGTCTATGTGCTACTCGAATTCTTCAGTCAACTTCCGCATCATCCTCCCATTGCTAGCTAAACACACTGCATAGCACTAACCTCTCAATCACATCGTTGACTCCAACATTGCACGTTGTTTTCTCTGTGTATGCATTGTTTCTCATTTGTGTTCATCCTTAGTTTTCACACGGTGCATACGCAATGGATCAATTAGAATGGAATTAACAATGGCTACTGAGACACATTTCTGTTATGTTTTCTACACAGCCACATCCTGTCCTTCTGCGAATGTCATAATTTTCAGATACTAATTGATGGCTTCTTCAGCCGGCAGTTGATGATACACCTCAATGGTTGGATGAACATCACGTTGTTTTGGGATGATCGTCCCGGGCCCATATGCCCTTTCGCAGTACCAGCAACAAGTAGTATCTTGACATTGTTTCTGGTGGTGTAGCAACAAGCTGATGCCGAAGCCTTGCGAATCACAGTGCCTCCATCCAATGTGTCTCGATCACCCATGACATCTTGTTACCAACACTATAAACACAACTCCCTGTAGGGACTTTTCATCAAAATGTATTTCACATGTGATGTCTTCAGTGATGTCATCAATGACATTTGTGATGTCATTTTTGATGTCCTGGGTGTTAGTCTTAGCAGTGCACGGTGGTGGCGCGAGTTATGGTTGCTTAGTTTACCATGACAGGTGAATTTCATGGGTTTTTCGGTTTTACTTGTAACCATAGGGTCTGTTTAACACAGTTTTGTCAGTGAATTTCAAAGGTTTTTATTAGTGCTACTTAACCATAACGTCCCCTTCACAAAGTTTTTTCAGTGAATTTCAAAGGTTTTTATTAGTGCAACTTACCATAATGTCCCCTTCAGAAAGTTTTTTTCATATCATTCCATAGGTTTTTATTAGAGCAACTTAACCATAACGTCCCTTGAGAAAAGTTTTTTCATTACATTTCATAGGTTTTTATTAGAGCGACTTAACCAATAGCATATATATATATATATATATATATATATATATATATATATATATATATATATATATATACACACAAAAAAAGTAAACATTTTGAATCCACCTTTGGTAAAGGAAATTGATTACATACATTAGTGAATGACACTGGCACTGAATAATGTACACCAAAGAATAGTCGCATTATTAAATACCCTTCTGAACATCACACTGAAAAGAGGGTGAAAAGGTGGCCTTTGACGTACTGTTTATGTTTCTATAGCATCCCCCAGAACTTGTTTCATTGTAGCACCTCATTTTCTGTAAGTGACAAAAATACTTTGGAGGGATTCGTTTTTTGTCATTTGAATTCACATTTCGGGTGCTGGTTCACAAACACTGATTTTTTATGAGGTATTTCAGTTCATAATTCATAAATAGGGGCTGTTTACTACATGCAACACACCCAAGCAATGTCATATTAGACATATACCTATAGATGCTTCTTTTACCACAAATCACATAGTTCGGTCTCACTGTCTTCAAAATAGACCATGGCATGGGACATTTCATTTATAACAGAGGTCATTTCAATAATCTTTAGTCATTTCTTGGAAGCAAGACAACGCAGCGCAACACAAGTTTGAATCCCAATCTGGCGCTTAGAAACAAGCTCTGATATTAAGCGGGATATAAAAGAACAATAATAATTTCAAAGAACAATTATAATCACCTGTCTCTTGCCTGACTCGGTTACGAGGTAAATACCTATTCAATGTTCTGTTATAAGAAATACACTCAACTCTGATCTGGTAGCTATACGGCTAGCTCATTTCATTCAAATAAATAAATGCTGTACTTAAATATATTCTTAAACTGGTCACACACGGAACAGCAACTTTTGGTCGTCATAATATACTCATAATATTACCTCTGTACAATTCATCCTTTAGATACACAGGTTTTGCAAGAAAAGAAGCAAATGAAGTCAATCACTGCGTAGAACAGATCTTGCCAATGCAATTGCTTATTTTAATAGAGCCGTCAAACTAGTTTCTATACACCTGCAGATTATCGTCATGTCATTTTCAACAGTGCAATGCAATTTGTTCCCCAATTAGGTACATTGTGATGTGAATTTTGAAATGACAAGCTACAAATGTCAAAGCAATTTCCTATATTTCCAAGAAATGTTTTGACAGAGTGTCATGCTTTATTGTGGATTCACACTAGAACATTGTTATTCCCGTTTGCATTGCCCAGTTTCGCATTGTCCAAAGAAAACCACGGTGTTCTCATTGCTACAAGTGAATTGTTCATTCCAGTTTCAAATTGCCACCAGTAAAATTACCTATGACTCTTTCTGACTTTTTCAAGAACAATTGTGCATTGGATCTCTGCCACCAGAGGCACTCAACCACAGTCTTGCTTGTTCTGGGCGGGTACAAGGCAATTAAGCACATCCCACCACATGTCAAGCAGTGTGACACTCAAACACACAAACACATGCAAGCACACACAAACAAAAACTGAGTGCGATGGGACACAAACACAGACACACACATTTGCACTTTATCTTTCTCAGATGTAGTGAGCTCCATTTCCCCATGAGTGCCTGCCTTCCCTGTGGACTCCCAGTGACCCACAGAGGAAGCAGAATGCATAGGCAAACTGACAATGGCTCCGCTCCTTGGTCCTGCCTCCTGAGACCACCTCCCCGTGAGCCAGTTCTGATGTCAAGGGAGGTGCAGGAAAGATGCATAGACCTGCATTGAATTGAGTCTGCTTTGAGGAGTCCTAAAGCCTCTGAAGGCAGGCACAAGCATATGTATATGGATTGTACACAATGTCCATGCTTTTATGGGACAGAGGGGCCTCATTACGAGAATCGAGGTTGCCTCCGTTCTGGGCTCCATTACCGGGTTCCTGCAATGGGGATTTACCGGGTTACTCCGAAATAGGAGGACCCGGTAATTCCTCCTTGCAGGAACCCATCCTCATTCACATTTGAGCCCCAAAAGGGCTCAATGGGAGTGGGGAGGGAAGTAATAACGGGCAGATTACATCTGGCCCGTTATTGCCTCCCTCTTCCCCTCGCGGGACCCCGAAAGCACGCTTGGTTTTACCAGGGGGGCCATCCGGGTCCCGCGATGGGAAGCTCATAATCGGCGCTCCCAGAATGAAGGGTGCCGGTCCCGTTGTAAGCGGATTCAATTCAACACTACAGCTAAATCAATGCCTAGTCTGGGATGCTGAGGGAAACCCTTATTGATATATTTTTATGTTCAGTTCGTTTACTCTGGATGACAACCCTTATATCACACCCCTCTCTTAGAATCCCCCTGACCCCACTGAGCCAAGAAGTAGGTTTGTTTTGCAAATTAAAAGGTTTATTTGAAAATTAAACAATATATATATATATATATATATATATCACACTTTTATAATAAATTAATGTTTGAAGCACACTTGTGAAGATGATAGTGATCAACAATGGATAACGTTACAGTGGAACACTCTTTTTGATGGCTTAGAAGTGATATAGAGAGGATAAAGTAGCTGAGAATGCTTTTATGGCTTCAAGGACAATGCAATGATGAATGAAAATGCAGTACAGAAAATAAACTTGATATGACTTCAACAAAAGAAAATGTAATCTCTTTTCTTTGACAATTCACCCCCCCCTTTTGCAAGGTAAAGAGATGGAAGAAAAGCACACAGTTCTCAGGAATGCAATCAAATATAATTCAGTTAGATGAAAACAGGTAGGAGTTTTAAACACAGGCAAGATACTTTGATGTGGTTGCAATTAAATGAAAAATATGCTAAAAAGGCTTTTAATTCTCTATAGGAGGGTCAGGGTGAGTGAGAGATACTTTAAATTAATTCAGGATCACTTTAGCAATGCTCTATGAATGATTGTCAGGTTGCAAACGAATTTCAGCAAAGGAAAGCAAGGAAAAATATTTTTACACGTGGCTGAAATTAAGCAAAATGTCAAATCGCGGCAATGTAGTCGCGTGCGTCAAGCGCAATTACGGAGGCACTATAAGGGGTAGCAAGTCGGTTTTAGGTTTGTTGTAAAGCTTAGAATCTTAGCTTTAAGATGACAGTTTTCAGTTCTCACTCCTAGCACAAACGGTTCCGGAGATACGGCCAATTTAGTAAAGGTAGTTTTTCGGATTTTAAATTTTAAAGTTCAGAATGACAGATGACAGTTTTCAGTTTTAAAAATGACAGAATGACACGATTTTAGGAGGCAGTTCTAATAGGCTAAAATAGTTTGGATTAGATTATTTTGAACTAAGAGATTGGTTTTGGCACAGTGCTTACTAGGTACTCACACTAGATTTTGGACAGGAATGCGATCGGGTCAACCGGTTGGACTGGACTCCTGGCGGTTCTCTCGCCACGGATGATCTCTGCCTGGTTCTGCTCTCAGCACTGCACAGTTCTGGTCTCTCTGGATCTCTGGTCTCTCTGGATCTCTGGTCTCTGGAGATTGATGGATTTGAAGTCTGGAGTCTCCCGGCAAAGCGTCCCGCAAGAAAGTGGAAAGTGAATCCCTCTACCTGGGTTTCAATGTTCCTTTTATGTGTTTTGCAAGTGGGTGTGTGCCTGGGCCCAGCTAAGCCTGCCACTCTCACTTATCATTGGCCAAGCTTTCCTCTCTCCCTTGATTGGGGAAAGAAATGGAGTGTCAGAGTGATGCTGTAGGTTTATGGTCAGAGGATCCTCCCCTTGTCAAATTGCACACAAATCTATTTCTGATCCAAATACATATTTATCTATGTACCATTTTTCTAATATTATACGTCCAGTTAACATATTTTCTGTAGCACCAAACCATCCAATCCCTGTCTTTGTAAGATGTTGTGTCCACTTATGAATGAATTCTCCCCTTTTCATCCAGATAACAACCTCTAAACCTTTCCAGATTTTACACCAATGTGCACCAGGGATATGGGTTTCAGATGATAAAGTGTCAGATGTTTAACATGCGTACATTTGGAGTAACAACCTTTTTTCCGCTACTATCCCACAAACATACCACAGGGTCCTAACACCTCTTAAAATGTGCACAGAAAAATCACAAGTATGATGATGTTATTTATATCATTTTTACAAGTCCGCAGTATGAATTATCCATCTTTTTAAAATCATGCTCTGGCCCCAAAGGGGTGTGGTTTTCCAAAGCACATGGTTGAATTTCTGGTTTATCCACTTCCCCCAAGCTCAGCTTGCTCTCATAGGCACTGCCCCTCCCAGTTTCTCCCAAGAGGAAGCCATTTTACGACCCCCCCAATATAACATTTGCCTGAGCCAGGGACAGTGCTTTGTTTAGTTTCCTGTAGTCCCCAGGTGCCACTCCCCTAAATCAATCAGAGAGGTGTCATCTCCTTTTGGCAGGGCAGCAGGATACAGCCAGGCCTGGGAACACAGCTGCTGAATTCCCTCTCCTGTCGGGGGTAGTTGTCAGGCAGACTCCAGTTTCATTAAGCCAGGCTTCAGCTAAATGTCACTTTTGTTCCCAGTTTTTCTTCATTCAAATCAAACTCACAATTTTTGCACATGCAGCTAGAATGCTGATTCTAAGTTCAAAACTATGACATTTAACAGTTGCAACCTATGTTACACTCAAAAGTAGGTCACTCATTTATTTTAAACATTTCGATTTTAGTGGCTTTCTGTCCATTAAACTTAAGCTGCTGACATCCACAGTTCAGCCAGTTTTGTTATAAACATTGTTTTGGGCTCTTCATCTTTCCAGATTTTGGATGCACACAAGAATACATTCTGCCAAATGTCTGCTGGTGTTCATTGAGATTTTTGAATATCTTGTGATGTTTAAAATATGCATTTTGAGCTTGCATTCAGGGAAACAAAGGTGTTTTAAAGCGCCCATCATGCTTGCACTGGTGGGTGGCAGGTCAGGGGACCACTTTGCTGTGCGCAAAACTGCACGGTTCTCTAGGATTCTGGTGCAAATGTGGGCTTTTCCACCCTCTTGGATTTCCTAAGCCCACAGCACCAAATGTTGCAGCATAATAGTCCAAACGTGGGCCAGGACACGCAACACCGTACCGGCCCCCTTCATTACGGGAGTGCCAGCCTTATAATGAGGCCCAAGGTGTCTATGCAGACTCCAGTGTTTGCATTTTTTGAATGCAAATTTTTGAGTTTCATCCCGCAATATTCTCTGTTCAAGAAATTACAAACCAATACTGTAGTGCACCACTGCAGTGAAACGTTTATTTTGATTTCTAATTATGTTTGTATTACCAACACCGTTGCACCACTCGAAGTAGGGAGTTTCAACAGTTGTTTTTAAAAGTAACTTTACACCCTCTGCCTGCCATACATAAATACATGCATACATCAATATTGTTCCTCTTCCAGCATCCTTCGAATGTCAGATGTCTGATCATGTTGTGGGACATAGTTTGATTTGGTCATTGTTTTGTTTCTTAGGATGTATTCAACAAACATATTCTGTATTTGGCAGACAATATTTGTGACGCCCCACTCTTTGCACTTAGTTTTGCCCATTACTATCCTACCTAAAAAGAAATCTATTTTCTCCCATACTGCTTGGTAGGGGATTCAATTCTGTTCAGGAAGTGCCCGGCCACTACCATGAGACTACAAACCAGCGAGGAAACATTTAATCGAGGCATCAGCCTTCCTAAGAAGCACTAATCAGTGCACAGTACCATGCCAAGCAATGCGGCCCCACATCACCATTGTACATGAAATAAACCCACTTACCTTGATAAAGACCCCTATGTGGTCGAAACACGTGTCGGCACCTTCAGTAACATTAAAAAAAAAAAATGGGCCTCATTACGACCCAGGCGGTAAGTTACCGCCTGGGTCGTACCTTTACCACCATGGCGTAAACCTCGTTTACGCCATGGTGGTTGGCAGACTTACCGCCCCATTCCGAGGTTGGCGGGGCGGTAAGTCCCCAATCCCCATTTACCCTTCCCCATTCCCATTTTTGCCCCATAGGGCATAATGGGAGTGGGGAAGGCGTTAATTACGCCACCGTAAATTACGGTGGCGTAATTAACATCAAGGTCCCTTAGCGCCATGGATTTTAACACCTGCTAAAAGCAGGTGTTAAAACCTCCATGCCGCTAAGGGACCTCGGAATCAGGCGGTAAGGGTCGGCGCTGTTTACGCCGCCGTAAACCCCTTACCGCCTGAGTCATAATGAGGCCCAATGGCATGAAAGGAACCAACAAGCTTGCCTCTTTTATTGGATTGAGACCCAACAAACCGACCACCAATTCAATTCAATGAAAACATGTGAACTATGTGTGCAGCGCCAATTTCGTAAGAATCCGCAACCTTCCTGAAACTCCTTGCCTGGGGCACCAAGCACTGCCTCATTGATTTCTTACAACAGGCTGCTAGTAAGCACCTACCTCAAGAAAACAAGTCCGGTAGACAAACTTTCCCAGTGCTCTCACCCCCACCTCTTCCACACATTATTGTAGTTGAGTGAGAGTAAGAATGAGGATCGGGTATTCACCTTTTGAATGTTCACATTGACAGATGCACAGTTGGTTATGTTATTGTTTTGACTAGCCCTGCTAAATTTAAATTGTTGCCCATTTGTCGTTGTAACCCTGCCTTAAGTCTTACTATTGCCTATTATAATTGCTAACTATATACTGCTGACTGAAAATTGTCCACCGCCTCTCTACACGCCACTATATGCTGCTACCTAGCGCCTGTTAGTCGATGCTGCTGCCTGCTATTCCATCCCAGGCACACCATGTTGTCTAAAGTCACTAACAAGGACCTCAGCCCTATTACAACCACTGTGCCTGCATTCTTCCTCACCCTCTTTGCATTCTGTCCTATCACAACCAACACCAAACCCACTTGCGCGCCATGACCAGTATGAGTATATTAGTTGAAGTGCTTCAGAATCTTTGTTACAGAGTCCGGTGAGTTGGAGAAGTACCTGAGTATCATCGGCTTAACACGATACCAAGTGCATCAAGCTTGTCGAAGAGGGTCTTCGGGAATAAGTCGTACAGTGTGGGTGCTGTGCAGGAGCCCTGTGGGACTCAGCAGTGGATGGTTGTGGGGGCTGCGTTGGCTATGTTAGAAAATCCTTTCCTTGATATTGATATTGATATTTTATTACTATCGCACTCATACACAAGTGTTTCAGAGCGCGAAGTATGAGCGCGCTAGAAACAAAATTCAACTAATATACTCCACCATCAAGGCCTGGATGGCAACTAATGGCCTCTGCCTCAATGGGGAGAAGACGGAAATCATTATAGTAGGTCAAAAAAATACACTAGCTAAACTCGACAGGCGCTACGCTAAGTTCACAATCGACAACATGATTATACCTGTCTCCACATCTGTGAAGACTTTAGGGGTCTCCATAGATTCCACACTATCCATGACCAGGCAGGTCAGCACCATCACCTCCGCCTCAGCACACACTACCAAGCCTATAAATGCCATAAAACCCTACCTATCTAAGCCCTACTGTCTATCCACCATTGGTGCCAAACTAGACTATTGTAATGCCCTTCTAGCAGGTTCATCTGACAAAAACCTACATTGACTCCAAATCACACAGAACAATGAGCTTCGAGCAGCCTTAAGCATTGCCAAAAAGTAACATATCTCCCAGGCTAGATAGGCAGCCCATTGGCTCCCGATTAAAGAGTGCATCACTTTCAAAATCCTCACCCTAACCCACAAATGCCTCACCCTCACAGCACCATCCTATTTATCAGAGACTATAGATAAATCCACGTCCACTCGGCCCATCAGGACTCAATACACTAACCAGCTTCACACCCCACGCATCAACAGGTCTAAAGATGGTGGGCTAGGCTTCCCATATATTGAAACCAAATTAGGGAACGCACTACCACCGACATCAGAACAGAAAACTCACTCCTTGCTTTCTGAAAAAACCTCAAAACCTCCCTCTTCATTTAAATCCTTGAATGCATTGCTCGCTGTCATTCTTGCAAACTGTTTTCTGTTTCTCAAATCCTCTGTACCTAAGTAAACTCTCTGTAACAAGCGCCACAATGTCTTGCTCTCTCTCATGTTTGTACTGTAAACTGTTTTCTATTTCTCAAATCTTCTTTAACTAAGGAATCTGTTTGTAACAAGCGCCAAGATGCCTCTGGGCTGCTGCACGCTCTACAAATTAGAATAAATAAATGGGCTGAAGATTAGAGTCATTATCAATAATTTGGTTTGCAATACCCACTGCCTTCAGGTCAGGGTTTGCACTCTATGGGCCTGATTCATGGTTTTTGAAGTGTGGTGCAACGTCACTTTGCACTGCCAAAAACACCTGATTCACAGAGTGGTGCAAAATGTGTTCTGAATCTGTGAATCAGAGTGTTTGTTGGCATTGCAAAGTCACTTTGCACCAGTGTAAAGTCACTTTGCACCACACTAAAAAATCCATGAATCAGGCCCGATATATTTTAAAAATCAAATCCATATACATGTGTCAGCATGTTGCGAGTGACCCGAGAGGAGAGAACGACAGTGAGCAATGTTCTTGTCGTACCAGCACAACCCGCAGATAAATTGGAGGTGAGTTTGGACTTTGCAGCACCATCAAACCGTCCAAGGAAATCTAGGCTTCTGAATGGTAAGATCAATTATCGACGGTCCACATTGACAAGCTAAACACACACCTACCCCTCCCCTCTAACTCACTTGCAAGTCTGGCCGTGATTTGGGTGCATTGGCGAGTCTCATGAGAACTTGTGAAACAGTAAATCACCCAAATAAGTATATTGGTAAGTTCAAATAGGGGGGGATTTGTCCAGGATTTGACCTGCATGTGCAGCCCTTAGATATCCAGATTGTATACTTCAAGCAATTGTTGATCAACTCTGGTTTAGAGCAGTGAATCCTAGGATATCGTTTTACATAATATAAACATCAACAGTATTTTATAAAAAATCATAGTATTGCAAATCCCTACAGATGTGTTCAGTTTGTTTTTACATGGTCTTTTACTTACTGTTCAGATTGTGCTATTATCAGATTATTTTTAACGACCAATACCACTTTCTCAAAGTAGAGAAGTAATGTTTTGATGAAAGTACAGTTTGATGACTGTTGCAATGGAAAAAGTAAAGCTAAGTGATTGCAAAAGGAAGTGGAGAAATTAAGTTTAGTTTTAGTGCAATGTATTTATTCACTTTTTTTATAACGTGCAAAGACATATTATAAGATAAAGGGAAAGCAGGAGATACAAGGGAAGAATGTAATGGAAGGTTTAAGTTTAGTGTCTGATTTTGTGTTAGTGGCACAGGTGGCTCATCCTCTATGGGCGACTAGATGCCGACCTACCACCAATTATGGAGGAGTAAACCCAGCCAAGTGGAAACTCTTTCCCCTTCACAAGTACAGTTTTCCTGCGTGCATGCTCAATGTGCCTTATTAAGCCTGGGGTCTTTTGCTTCCTCAGCCTTGCCTGGCTCATTGGGAACATAGGCTTGGAACTGCAGGGCCAAATGTGCATAAGGGGGCACTGATACACATCCCTGCACATGTACAGTGTGTGAGGTGTTGAGATGGTGTTGCTTTCGCTCCAATGCACATGTACGGGAACCAGGGAGCTCTACCTACAGAGGAGACCGGGGGCCATCATGGGTGGTGGTGCCTGGAGTCTAAATCACCAGGTACGAATAAAATGTAAGTATGCATGTATTTATGTAAGCATGCAAAGGTGTGTCTGTTTGGGTGAATGTGTGTGTGCATGCAGTGTTTGTTATTATGGTGTATGGGTGTACATGTCAATGAGCTAAATGTGGTGTGTGTCTAAGGGTCCACGTATGAATGAGCTAGTGTGTATGTTTTGTGACTGCTAATGGTGCAGGTAGCAAGGAGATGTTTTCTTACAGTGGCCATACCATTTTACTGGCATTAGGGCAAAGCCAACATGATGAGTGGTCTAACATGTGTTCTTACAATGTATGGCATGTTGTAATTGTAAGTATGAACAAAACCAAGATGATCAGTGTTCTTACCTGTCCATACTATCCTGCATTGGTGCATAGGTATGGACATGAGTGGACATAACATCTGTACGGGTATTATGGACAAAGTCAGCATGATGAGTGTTCTTACATGACAATACTGGCTTATATTGGTGCAGCCAAAATGTACATGCTTTCTGACAGTGCTATAGAATTTCTTTCTGGAATTATGGATAAAGACATCATGATGATTGTTCTTATGTGACCATAAAGCCCTTCATTGGTGCAGCCAGTATGCACATATTTTGTTTACATCGGCATGGCATTTTTTATGGCATTATGGGGAGAACCAAGAGGAGTTTGTTATTAGGTGGGAATAGTGGCATATGTCGGCAGAGCCAGCATTGAATTCATATAGTATTCATATTAGCATTATGGGCAAAGGAAATATGAGTATGTTCGTATGAGGGAATGCTGACATATATTGGTGAAGCCATTATGCACATGCATGGGCACAAACAGCATGAGCATGTGTTTTACTCTGGCAGAATATTGAAATATAATTGTTGCATAGGCATCATGAACATGCATTAGACGATGCTCCCGAAAATACTCCTTTGCACTATTATTGATTTGGTGTCTGCTGATTGGTTAGCCTACAATACTGATTGCAAACTCGGTGGCTTTATACCCATCTTCGTACAGACAGTGTGCTGTAAAATGTACATTTTTAACCCATTAAGTAAATATAAATGTTGGGGGAAACCCCATCTCCCCGTCAACCTTTGGTAGGTTTAGGTGCCCTTGAATGTTTGTCGCTCGTGCATGTTCTTGGAAATGTATTTACCCCCTTACAATTAAAGAATTCCCGAGCCACCACTGGTAACAAAAGAGGTAAAAACAAATAGGAAAATAGGCAACAATAGAAAAGGTAGGGGCAGAAAATATGAAAAGGGCTAAAAGAGGCCCAGCTCATATAATAGAACACAATAAAGAAGAATATTCACCATTCTTCATAGAAGAGCATTGTATAATTAATAAGTCATTAAAAAATAATTGTCATAAAATGAGCTTCGGAAAAAACACCATAGAAGAGTGCATCTAGCACAGTGGTTTAAGCATTTGAGATCTATGCTCAAGCTGCTAGTGGTAGGTTGGATTGCCGGTAGTGCCAACTCATCCTTTCATCATTCTGGGATATATATATAATGATTACCATTAAATTATGGAACCAAAACAATTATTCCTTGTGTTACACTTTTAGTCTGCCCCTCTTCCTGATCCTCACACATGTGAAAGAAAAGGGTGTTCGCAATTATACAATGTTTTTCGTCTGACGCCAATAGGTTATTACCAGCATTAGCCCCTTACATTTTTTGGGGCCCTTTTACATGTCGGCAAAATTCTGATTTAAATTGTATCTTATATAAAGAGCTTGGAGTCAAGTTAAATGATCCCCGTTAAACTATATGATCAGAAGTAATCAATGCTACCTTTAGAAATAGGCAAGGAAACTGTTAAAAATGCATTGATTGTAGTCATTTGTTTTTCGCCATACATTTAAGAGAGGGGAACATTTATATTTGATGTGTTTGTTAAAAAATATGACTTACCTACGGATATATATGACTTTGCCATCTGTTCTGATCGAGCATGGGCAAGCAACGCCTGACTAGTGTGGAGAGTAGGTGTGAGAGTTCGGTTTCCTTGCAACAAAACCACTTCCTTCCACCCGAAGCGGCGAAGCCCGAGCGAGGAAGGGCGAGCAGTATTTGACTAAGCTGTTGTTTGGCTCAAACAGGCGGCATCACTTAACTTAATGCTAATTACGATGGGGGTTCACATTTACTAGGTTGGAATGGGAGGGGTGGGCACTGCTGGGCTTGTTGAAATTCCTTTATAAACTTAATCCATATGTATGTATTCTGTATATGGGGCACACCTTGAAACTCTGGCACAAGGTAAAGTATAAACAAAAGAAAAAGGGATCAAAACTCAATCAGGCCCTAGAGGTGCTCTCCCCTGCTCTCCAAACCGAGCTGCTCAAATTTTGAATTGGATGTAGTGATATTTATTTCAAAGTCATCACTCAGTACTCATTGGTAAAATCATGAAGAATCTTGTCTTCTGTTTTATTACTGAGGCTTAGGCGTCCTTTATCCATTTAGCGCCTTTTTGTGTGTTATGCCAATGCATTTCGTAATAGTCATCAGGGCTCTTAGCGCTATGGCCATCATGTTACATTATTATACAAAAATTAATCAAAAATTAACCAGCAAACATTTATCATGTCCAAAAAAATATTTTTTTCCACAATCCGTTGTTGTATTCAAAGGAAATTTTAAAGACATTCACATCACGTCATTGTTGTCCATAAGCACATATGCACCCATATTGCAAAGTGTCAGTAGTATTTAAGTCGTAATAGTTCAGTGATCACCATCAAATAAATGAAAACACATACCATTTTTGCAGATTTTCAGTTATTTCAAATCCCAGGATGTGAATCACCACAGATAAACAAAAATGAAAAGCAAGTAAGCTACATTGTCGAACACTTGTTTAACGTTAATGGTGCTCTTCAAATATGTTGTGTACCTGTTGTGGCACTATTGGTCTCCCCTGTGTCACTCCGTTACGCCTCAGTGTCATACTCTCGTGGGTAACCTGTGAAAAATCACCATATTCATGTTTTTGTGCCCCACGTAACTCTAAGCCTCTTGATTATTTTGCCATTAACCTTCCTTACCTGTGTTATCCATACGCTTCGCACGATACTCCTCGCTACGAGAAACCCGCGTCCTCGCTAGACACTGGATTTCTTTGTTTGGCTCCTGTTACTAGGTGACCTGCGCGTGTGCTGGTCTACGAGTTAAAGTTACTTTCACTTTCTTGCCATCGGCGCGCGCCGGTGTTGCCGCCGGCTTCTGTTACATTTAAAGTGACAGCGTTATCAATCTATTCTATCTACATGTGGTATTGATGTGTATAGTTGTATTATGGACCCAATGTAAGTAAGCTACATGCAATGCAAATTACTGGTAAATGGTAAAGGAAGTATTCATGGGCAATTTGCTTTTTAATTACCAGATCCCGTGGATAAGATATGAGGTTCCCCTCTCTGTGTGTGTTAACCAAGTGCTTCATTTCAATGTGAAAAATCCACACATTATGTTACCTGATAAGGTCGTATTGTAGTCTAGTTCAGTGGCAGTATGGGTAGTAAAGCTCAGTGGCAACGTGCTCATCTTAGAAGCAAGACAAGGCAGAACAACACAGGTTGAAATCCTGGGTCCACGCTTACAAGCCTCTTTAGGTATTAAGCGTGTTATAATTTTTTTTTAAAATAAATTATAGCCAGAGAGGGACTTGATGAGGTCGAATGACTAGCCAAGTGTCCCAAGTTGCACCCCCCCCCAGCCACCAGTGCAGAACAATCTTGTGAAATATAGCAGCCCTAGCCAGACACTTGCTATGCCCTGGCTGGTTTGACTTTATAAGGGGACACCAACTTATCCTCCTTCAGGAAACTTGGTACACCAGTAGGGTGGAATCCCAGGGTAATGAGGCATTCCAGTTTTTGGCACAGAAGGGACAAAAGGGAAGCCCTAGTGGGGGCTTGATTGTCTTCATTGATTCAAATCTTAATTGACAGTTGAAGCCCAGAGCCAGCAGAATGGTTGGCCTACAGTGTCTGGTAGATAGCACCTCTGATTGTCAGCAGATACTTTTATTTAATATGTACAACAGGCCAAAGGCAGTGGCCATCATAGATAAAGTGACCGAGCTGATAAACACATGGGAAGCTTTAAATCAGAGTGGCACTCATGTGATGGTGGCAGTGATCTCAATATGCAAATGGAGCCCATAGTAGATCTGTACAGTCTCTGGGAAGACCAGGACACAGCATGGAACATACCTTATCTAAGTGCCCAGAGGGCAATGAAGATACACAAGCTGGCTATAGAGGTAGCCCAGCCGTTTTATGCAATAGAACTAAGAGCATGTAACAGCTGGTTCCTTAAAGATCAATCTGCGAGGAAAACCTTTTTTGGCATGAACAGGTCCACACGTATTGATTATAGTCTGGTCTTGGTCAGAGACTGGAAATGGGTCATAGTCTTTGAAATCACAGAAAGGTATGATAGTGATCATAAACCTTTGGTCATTACCGTGGCCCTTGGGGGGAATACAGCCCACCAATTCGACATCAAACCAAAGTCAAATTGTATCATTGATGGGGCATGCTCATAGAGCTGTTAGGTGGCCCAATAAAGTGGACCACAAAATTAAACGAGAATGCTGTATCCTGTTTGTCAGAAGTGCTGACATTAAATAGGGTTGAGCTGTGGGGATATAGATCTCTTTACAAAGGGCTAATTAAAAGCAAGAACGCAGGGGTTCTCAAACATGAGTGTAAGCGACTATTGAACGCTTATGAAGAAAGGGCTAGTATGATATTCTGGAAACTTGTCTCTGGTGCCGAAATGTGCACCGGAAGGGAATAAGATCGCAAAGTAATCCCAGACCAGTGGGTTGAGCACTTTTCCACTCATTATGGAGGTGCACATTCGAATTCTATCCAATAGGATCAAATCACGACGTACAATCGGGCTTTGTAATGAATAATTTGGGGATCGATAATGTGACCGTGGCTATAAGTTCTCAAGGTGCCGGGACCTGATAGAATTCCACCTGAAAAAGGGTGAGAGAAATCTTCTGTATAATTATCAGCTAATCTCTCTGCTTGACAGCACCAGAAAGATGTTTGACAAAGTCCTCATAAAATATATCCAAGAGTGGGCAGATGAACAGGAACGTTTCCACACCCTACAGTCAGGGTTCCAAAAAGACAGAGGAACCATTGATCAATGCTTTTGACTTTTTGCTTTGGTCCAGAAATATACCATCTTGAAAAGAACCAAACTCTACGCCGTATTTGTAGATATTAAAACGGCCTATGATGGACTCCCCAGGGACATCCTGTGGCAAATCCTTGCTAAAAGGAAAATACCAAGTGGCCTATAGTCGTTGATCCAACTGTTAAATGCTTATAACAAGGCAGTGGTCTGCTATGGGATGGCAGAGGAGATAACAGCATAAATGCAGGTGAGGTAAGGGTGCGTCCCTGTTATTCTGCATTTATATCGAGGAAGTGATTGGTGTCTTGCTAGAGGAGTGTCAGGATCCCCCAAACTGGGGCTTGGGAGATACCCACCACTCTTCTTTTCTGATGACACTGTGCTCCTTGCCACATTGGCCAAATGGCTATATGCAACTTTAGGTTCATTCCTAAAGAAGTGCAAGGAATTGAAACTAACCTTCAATACCAATAAAACCAAGGTGCTAGTATTCAAGAAAACATTTGTAAAAGAGAATCTATCGACCTTGATGGCTATGATTCAGAACAGGTTAAGTACTACAATTATCTAGGTGTCGGGTTCCATGAAAATGCATCCTGGAACACCCAAATAACCAAGGTGTGTGCAAGTCTTGAAAAGCATAGTGGTGGTGTGCAGAGCTTTTTCATTTGCCACGGTAGAGGCGCTGTCTCTCTGTCCATAGACCTGTACAAAAAACAAGCGTTAAGCTCAGCCTCTTATGGGGCTTAAATTTGGGGAAATTCAAACATGTCTGAGCTGCAAAAGGGGAAAACAAGTTCTTGAAGGACATGCTCATGTTGTCCAGGGGAATCCCGAATGCATTAATCCACATACAGCTAGATTTGTGTCCCATAAGCATTGAACTCACCTTTAAGCTAATTCTTTACTGGCTGCGCTTATAGTCCACACTTGACCCTGGGACATATTGCAAGGGTTTGTTGTACCTGATAGGATCACAAGTAGGGGGTCTCCCTTTGGCTCGATGCTTAAAAAGGTTCTTCTTGATTTAGACAAGATCTCCCTCTTGGAAAACCCAGCGAGGATAGACTAGGCTGCCGTCCAAAGAGTTAAGAAGGTTGTGAACATTTGCTGCAGGGAAAAAATAGCAGCTGATTGCCAAACATTTAAACTGGGTAAAGTTTACCTTGAAACCAAATTGGAGTTTGGCTCGAGACATATGTAGATCTCATAGATCCACCGTATGGCTGCAGTCTCTATATGGCCTTCAGGATGGGCACTTTGAGAATGGCCGCATTTACTTCAGGATGGGCACTGTGAGACTGGCTGCATTTAAAAAAAAAATTAGGGCAATGGGAATACTGACATTTGCCCATTATGTGGCCAGTCACTGGAAACATTAAATCACTTTTTTCTTTTTTTGCTCAAATCTGAGAACATTGAGGGCTGCTTACCTGAAACCCATTTTGAGAATGGAGGGTGTTCAAACAATAATCCTAGCTTTGATTTTTCTAAAATCAGCTGTAAATCAGGTGACATTTAATGGGGTGGCCATGTTTATTCATCAAGCGTAGCTGCGAAGGCAATGGCTCTCCAAAGGTAAAAGTCACCATTGTTATCCTGTGAACAAATATAGCTCAATAAGATGGGCTGCAAGTCACCTCTCCACCAACAGTGCTAGCTCTTTTGCCAAATGTTAGAATGTTACTGCTGAAATCCTTTCTCCCATTCACGAGTTCGTTTTAATATGGAAATGCTTCGAACACTCTGCTCTGCTGGAATACATTCTACCTGCTTGCACTGTGAATATATTGAATGTACCTGATCAAATATCATTTAATGTGTTAATATGTTAAGATAATGTTTTTAATATGAACACTCTATTTTAACGGTACTAGGGGAACACTGCTGCTACACATTTTATATCACTTTGATCATGTTTTACATTGTTAAAATTCTTTCAATACGAAAGACATGTTTTTATTGTTGTATGCTTTATGGCTTTATGCCAGAATAAATCTAATTTTGTTTGATTGATCATTATTATTTTCTAACAGAATGCTTGTATTGCAAAATAAGATGCAATTAACATTGATGGGATTTCATTTCAAACCATTGGAGAAGAAAGTAGGAATTAGAGTCTGCACAAGTGGGCAATTTAGAATGCTAATATTCTCCAAATTAGATTTAGCAATTCATTATATATTCAGTACTACAGATTTTATTTCACCTTGATGAGTGGAAAGACTTTATGGCACCCTTATATTCTAAGTATGGCAAGCTTTCCTTTGCAAATTGAATTAGATATTAGATTAGTTATGCAACTGATACTGGCATTTTTACAGCAATATTGTATATGTGGGAAACAGCAACACATGGTTACAGTAGGTAATTATATAGAGGGCGGACAGCACGCATTGACAAAGTCACTCATTTTCTTTTTTGAAAAGACATACAATAGACATCACTTATTTTGGTGACCAGACAAAATTATAGCAGCGTGTTTTGGAATTTAGTCAAATCCAAACATGTTGAAGTATGTTTAAAGGAGGAGCCTCCAAAATAGAATGGAAAACTCACATTAGGAGCACTATTCGACAGCCTACTAGTGCACAGGCAGCCACACCTGACATTACAGATCGGTGGCTGTACGCTGGCAGGGAAAACATCATAATTTGTATCATTGCCATCTGCACATGCCAGGGGCCAGATGGCTTGTGAAATGCCTTAACTAAACTCAATCCTTACTGGAGGGGTAGGCTACTGCACTTTCTTTGTATGATAATAAATATTAGGGTTAAACTTCCTACATCTTGGCTGAGTAGTATTATTATTCCGGTAGACAAAAAGGGGCCACAAACTAATCCCAAAAATGACAACATCTTACCAATGTTTGACCCTCCCTCTAAAATCTTCACACACATTTTACATAGTGAACTTAATAACTGGGAGAATAATCATAAATAACATCATATCCCTGAACCAAACTCGCTTCCACAAGAACTCTGGTACATTCACTAATCTTCTGGTACTTATTGCCAACATTGAATACTGTTGTCAGGTTTTGAAACAAAGTTTCTGTGTGGCTTTCATTGACGTCCATGCTGTTTTCGACATGGTACAGCGCAACATCCTCTTGCTTGAGCCTTTTAACTGGGGAATCCCTCCCGGCCTACTCAGAATTATTATGCTTTTCTACAGACATTTGCATGTCCAATCATTGAGAGCTCTGCTCTGCTCCTTTTCCTATCTCTCATTCTCCCATTGCCCATTGTGATGATTCACCAGGTCGCATAACTTCTCCAGAGGAGTGACCCCTTTCCAATGAGGCTATGGATGTGAGGCCACTACCCAATAGTCTACCTAGTGGTGGTAATATGCAGGAGGATCTCATAGGGAGGTACTCCCCTCCTGGGGATAAGGACATCCACCTGGAGAAAAGCCTTCCTAAAATCCTGTCACAAAACCCCTTACTCTCATGGTCACCCTTTTCTCCCAACATTGATAATGGAACCATGTGTTATTGTAAAGCCATGACTGTGGCAAATGTAAAACATACTCGGATGAAAAAGAACACAAGAAGCATATGGAATAACCATATGCACTGTCAGCCAAGTACTGTAACGAGGTGGCTCACTGAAGGCATGAAGAGTGCCAAAACGACTTTCCAAGATGGCGTTGATGTTGTGCCATGCCAAAGTGAACAATATAAAGTAGAAAGCAAGAACGGACTTGAGAGGCACCATCGCGGAAGTCAGAAGCATGCAAGTCCTGCCTGGGAGATTCAAACCTGGTGGACCAGAGACATGTAGAAGCTGTGCAAAGAACAGGATGCTGCTACAACATCCCAGGAGCTGGTTGTGAGTGACTCACCAGAACGAAGAAGCAATCATGGTGGTGGCATGACTGCAGAAATGTGGACCATGAGTTACGGAAACAGAGACCACCATCTGGAGTCTGCCGCAGAGCCATGCCGGTGTTGGAAAGTGCAGAGGAAGGAAACCTCTACCCTGGAAGAACCTGAGCTGTGTCCCAACAGAGAACAGGTAAGGAGAATGGCCGGAAGACCAGGAGGGGTCAGAGAAGCCAAACAACAAAGCCAAAGTTTATTGGGAGTCATCTCCCTTATTGCAGAGGTCATCCAAATCCCAATGCCCAAGCAGAGAGCATAGGGAGTTATCTCCCTCGTTGTAGTGGTCAGCCCAATACCCCAGGGCAAGCAGACTATGTCAAGAGTCATCTCCCTCACTACATTGTTCTACCCAATACTCATGCCCAAGTAGAACGGAACAGAGCCTTCTCTCCATCAGATAAATTCACAGATACCTCTATTAAAACATGTAAGAGGATTCAATTCAACACTACAGCTAAGTCAACGCCTAGTCTAGAATACTGAATGAAAACCCTTATTGATATATCTTTATGTCCAGTTCATGCTTTCTGGATGACTACCCCTATAAAACACCCCTCTCTTGGAATCCCCCTGACCCCACTGAGCCAAGGAGTAGTTCTGTTTTGCAAGTTTAAAAGGTTTATTTGATAATTTAAACAATAGATATATATATCACACTTTATAATAATTAATAATTGAATATCACACTTAATCTGAGCAGTAATCAATAATGGATAGTCTGGCACTAGCACACTTGTGAATAGGAACAGAAGAATAAGGTGGTAGAGAATGCTTTATATAAGTTCAGATGGATGCAATGTTGAATGAAATGCAATACAGAAAATACTCAATATGATTTCAACAAAACAATGTAATCACTTTTCTCTGGCAATCCACTCCCCCCCTTTATGCAATGCAAGGAAATGGAAGGAAAGCACACAGTTCTCAGAAATGCAATCAAATGTAATTCAGTTCACCCCAGCAAGCTTAGACTACAGAAGTTTGAAACACAGGCCCAAAATGCTTTTATATGTGCTGGCAATGAAGTGAAAAATATGCCAAAATGCTTTTAATTCCCTCTAGAGGTTCAGGGTGAGTGGTATCTAGTTAATATTAGTCCAGGCTCACCCTAGCAATGATTCAGGGATGGTTCTTAAGAGGCAAACGAATTTTTAGCAAGGAAAGCAAGGAAACTGCTGTTTTCACACGTGGAGAAATTTGCAATTCGCGGTAAAATTCGCGAATGCGTTTTTCGCGATTGCTGCAAAAGTCTAGAGAATAGGAATAGGTTCTAGGTTCGTTGAAAAGCCAAGATTCCCAGCTTTCAGAGGAAAGTTACTGCAAGTCTCTAAGACAAACGGTCACGGAGATATGAGCGATATGGTAAAGGTCGTTTTTCAGATTTGAAATTTTAAAGTTCAAAGTGACAAGTGACAGCTAGCAGCTAGAAATGACAGGTGACAGCTTTACAAACAACTTCTAGGAGGAAGTTCTGGTTAGATTAAAATAGATTGATCCAAGCCACCGAGGAAAACAGGGAAACCCATGCATATCCGAAAAGAGGACACCCGTGGGAATCCGCAGAGGTATGATTTGCGCCCATCGCCCCAGAATTTATTACCCAGAACCCCAGACAAAGTAAACATTGTATTTTTTCCCCACCAAATATCACACTTTGTCGGGGATTGTGGCTAATAAAAACTGGGGCAATTTGCGCAAGGCAGACCTCTGTGGATTCCCACGGGTGTCATCTTTTGGGAAATGCATGGGGTTCCCTGTTTCCCTTGCTGGCTTTGACACCCTAGGCCCAAATCTGTAGGTTGCCCACATGAACAATATGGGCAGTGGCGAATGGCTTGGGGTTCCCAGACAACCCCGCAAAGTCCGGGGCACATTTCGGACTTTGCGGGGGTGTCTGGGTAATAAATTCTGGGGCGATGGGCGCAAATCATACCTCTGCGGATTCCCACGGGTGTCCTCTTTCGGAAATGCATGGGGTTCCCTGTTTTCCTCGGTGGCTTGGACACCCGAGGCCCATATCTGTATGTTGTGCCGGTCGGCAGAATGGCTGAGATTCCCCTATGCAAACAGACTGGGGGTTGCTTGCATTTTCGGCTTGCCCCTTGCCAGCCAGGTAGGTGCACCCACGCATGTGAGGTACCGTTTTCATCGGGGCACCTGTGGGAACGCGTGAAGGTAGGCCATGTGTTGTTGGGGGTGTGTTTTGATGGGTGCGTCGAGAGAAATGTGCGGAAAAAGTGTTTTTTTCCCGACATTTCGGAATTTGCGGGGCTGTCTGGGTAAAAAATTCTGGGGCGATGTGCGCAAATAATACCTCTGCGGATTCCCATCGGGTGTCCTCTTTTCGGAAATGCATGGGGTTCCCTGTTTTCCTCGGTGGCTTGGACACCCGAGGGCCATATCTGTACGTTGTGCCGGTCGGCAGAATGTCTGAGATTTCGCTCTGAAAACAGACTTGGGGTTAATTGTGTTTTAGGCTTTCCCCTTGGCGGCCAGGTAGGTGCACCCACACATGTGAGGTACGTTTTCATCGGGACAGCTGTGGGAACGCGTGACGGTAGGCCATGTGTTGTTGGGGGCGTGTTTTGATGGGTGCGTCGAGCAAAATGTGCAGAAAAAGTGTTTTTTTCCCGACATTTCGGACTTTGCGGGGCTGTCTGGGTAAAAAATTCTGGGGCGATGTGCACAAATCATGCCTCTGCGGATTCCCACGGGTGTCCTCTTTTCGGAAATGCATGGGGTTCCCTGTTTTCCTCGGTGGCTTGGACACCCGAGGGCCATATCTGTACGTTGTGCCGGTCGGCAGAATGTCTGAGATTTCGCTCTGAAAACAGACTTGGGGTTACTTGTGTTTTAGGCTTTCCCCTTGGCAGCCAGGTAGGTGCACCCACACATGTGAGGTACCGTTTTCATCGGGACACCTGTGGGAACGCGTGACGGTAGGCCATGTGTTGTTGGGGGTGTGTTTCGATGGGTGCGTCGAGCGAAATGTGCGGAAAAAGCGTTTTTTTCCCGACATTTCGGACTTTGCGGGGCTGTCTGGGTAATAAATTATGGGGCGATGTGCGCAAATCATACCTCTGCAGATTCCCACGGGAGTCCTCTTTTCGGAAATGCATGGGGTTCCCCGTTTTCCTTGGTGGCTTGGACACCCGAGGCCCATATCTGTACGTTGTGCCGGTCGGCAGAATGTCTGAGATTTTGCTCTGAAAACAGACTTGGGGTTACTTGTGTTTTAGGCTTTCCCCTTGGCGGCCAGGTAGGTGCACCCCCACATATGGGGTACCGTTTTCATCGAGACACCTGTGGGAATGCGTGACGGTAGGCCATGTGTTGTTGGGGGCGTGTTTTGATGGGTGCGTCGAGCGAAATGTGCAGAAAAAGTGTTTTTTTCCTGACATTTCGGACTTTGCGGGGCTGTCTGGGTAAAAAATTCTAGGGCGATGTGGGCAAATAATACCTCTGCGGATTCCCACGGGTGTCCTCTTTTCGGAAATGCATGGGGTTCCCTGTTTTCCTCGGTGGCTTGGACACCCGAGGGCCATATCTGTACGTTGTGCCGGTCGGCAGAATGTCTGAGATTTCGCAATGAAAACAGACTTGGGGTTACTTGAGTTTTAGGCTTTCCCCTTGGCGGCCAGGTAGGTGCACCCACACATGTGAGGTACCGTTTTCATCGGGACCCCTGTGGGAACGCGTGACGGTAGGCCATGTGTTGTTGGGGGTGTGTTTTGATGGGTGCGTCGAGCGAAATGTGCGGAAAAAGCGTTTATTTCCCCACATTTCGGACTTTGCAGGGCTGTCTGGGTAATACAATCTGGGGCGATGTGTGCAAATCATACCTCTGCGTATTCCCACGGGTGTCCTCTTTTCGAAAATGCATGGGGTTCCCCGTTTTCCTTGGTGGCTTGGACACCCGAGGCCCATATCTGTACGTTGTGCCGGTCGGCAGAATGTCTGAGATTTCCCTCTGAAAACAGACTTGGGGTTACTTGTGTTTTAGGCTTTCCCCTTGGCGGCCAGGTAGGTGCACCCACACACATGTGAGGTACCATTTTCATCGGGACACCTGTGGGAACGCGTGTCGGTAGGCCATGTGTTGTTGGGGGCGTGTTTCGATGGGTGCGTCGAGCGAAATGTGCGGAAAAAGTGTTTTTTTCCCCACATTTTGGACTTTGCAGGGCTGTCTGGGTAATAAAATCTGGGGCGATGTGCGCAAATCATACCTCTGCGGATTCCCACGGGTGTCCTCTTTTCGGAAATGCATGGGTTTCCCTGTTTTCCTCGGTGGCTTGGACACCCGAGGCCCATATCTGTACGTTGTGCCGGTCGGCAGAATGTCTGAGATTTCGCTCTGAAAACAGACTTGGGGTTACTTGTGTTTTAGGCTTTCCCCTTGGCGGCCAGGTAAGTGCACCCACACATGTGAGGTACCGTTTTCATTGGGACACCTGTGGAAACGCGTGACGGTAGGCCATGTGTTGTTGGGGGCGTGTTTTGATGGGTGCGTCGAGCGAAATGTGCGGAAAAAGCTTTTTTTTCCCCACATTTCAGACTTTGCAGGGCTGTCTGGGTAATAAAATCTGGGGCGATGTGTGCAAATCATACCTCTGCGTATTCCCACGGGTGTCCTCTTTTTGGAAATGCATGGGGTTCCCTGTTTTCCTCAGTGGCTTGGACACCCGAGGGCCATATCTGTACGTTGTGCCGGTCGGCAGAATGGCTGAGATTTCGCTCTGAAAACAGACTTGGGGTTACTTTTGTTTTAGGCTTTCCCCTTGGCGTCCAGGTAGGTGCACCCACACATGTGAGGTACTGTTTTCATCGGGACACCTGTGGGTACGCGTGACGGTAGGCCATGTGTTGTTGGGGGCGTGTTTTGATGGGTGCGTCGAGCGAAATGTGCGGAAAAAGCGTTTTTTTCCCCACATTTCAGACTTTGCAGGGCTGTCTGGGTAGTAAAATCTGGGGCGATGTGTGCAAATCATACCTCTGCGTATTCCCACGGGTGTCCTCTTTTCGAAAATGCATGGGGTTCCCCGTTTTCCTCAGTGGCTTGGACAGCCGAGGGCCATATCTGTACGTTGTGCCAGTCGGCAGAATGTCTGAGATTTCCCTCTGAAAACAGACTTGGGGTTACTTGTGTTTTAGGCTTTCCCCTTGGCGGCCAGGTAGGTGCACCCACACACATGTGAGGTACCGTTTTCCATCGGGACACCTGTGGGAACGCGTGACGGTAGGCCATGTGTTGTTGGGGGCGTGTTTCGATGGGTACGTCGAGCGAAATGTGCGGAAAAAGCGTTTTTTTCCCCACATTTCGGACTTTGCGGGGCTGTCTGGGTAATAAAATCTGGGGCGATGTGCGCAAATCATACCTCTGCGGATTCCCACGGGTGTCCTCTTTTCGGAAATGCATGGGTTTCCCTGTTTTCCTCGGTGGCTTGGACACCCGAGGCCCATATCTGTACGTTGTGCCGGTCGGCAGAATGTCTGAGATTTCGCCAGGAAAACAGACTTGGGGTTACTTGTGTTTTAGGCTTTCCCCTTGGCCGCCAGGTAGGTGCACCCACACATGTGAGGTACCGTTTGCATCGGGACACCTGTGGGAATGTGTGATGGTAGGCCATGTGTTGTTGGGGGCGTGTTTTGATGGGTGCGTCGAGCGAAATGTGCGGAAAAAGTGTTTTTTCCCGACATTTCAGACTTTGCCGGGCTGTCTGGGTAAAAAATTCTGGGGCGATGTGCGCAAATCATACCTCTGCGGATTCCCATGGGTGTCCTCTTTTCGGAAATGCATGGGGTTCCCTGTTTTCCTCGGTGGCTTGGACACCCGAGGGCCATATCTGTACGTTGTGCCGGTCGGCAGAATGTCTGAGATTTCGCTCTGAAAACAGACTTGGGGTTACTTTTGTTTTACGCTTTTCCCTTGGCGTCCAGGTAGGTGCACCCACACATGTGAGGTACTGTTTTCATTGGGACACCTGGGGGTACGCGTGACGGTAGGCCATGTGTTGTTGGGGGCGTGTTTCGATGGGTGCGTCAAGCGAAATGTGCGGAAAAAGCAGTTTTTTCCCCACATTTCGGACTTTGCAGGGCTGTCTGGGTAATAAATTCTGGGGCGATGTGCGCAAATCATACCTCTGCGGATTCCCACAGGTGTCCTCTTTTCGGAAATGCATGGGATTCCCTGTTTTCCTCGGTGGCTTGGACACCCGAGGGCCATATCTGTACGTTGTGCCAGTCGGCAGAATGTCTGAGATTTCGCTCTGAAAACAGACTTGGGGTTACTTGTGTTTTAGGCTTTCCCCTTGGCGGCCAGGTAGGTGCACCCACACATGTGAGGTACCGTTTTCATCGGGACACCTGTGGGAACGCGTGACAGTAGGCCATATGTTGTTGGGGGCGTGTTTTGATGGGTGCGTCGAGCGAAATGTGCGGAAAAGGTGTTTTTTTCCCCACATTTCAGACTTTGCTGGGCTATCTGGGTAAGAAAATCTGGGGCGATGTGCGCAAATCATACCTCTGCATATTCCCACGGGTGTCCTCTTTTCGGAAATGCATGGGGGTCCGAGTTTTCCTCGGTGGCTTGGACACCCGAGGGCCATATCTGTACGTTGTGCCAGTCGGCAGAATGTCTGAGATTTCGCTCTGAAAACAGACTTGGTGTTACTTGTGTTTCAGGCTTTCCCCTTGGCGGCCAGGTAGGTGCACCCACACATGTGAGGTACCGTTTTCATCGGGACACCTGTGGGAACGCGTGACGGTAGGCCATGTGTTGTTGGGGGCGTGTTTCGATGGGTGCGTCGAGCGAAATGTGCGGAAAAAGCAGTTTTTTCCCCACATTTCGGACTTTGCAGGGCTGTCTGGGTAATAAATAAAATCTGGGGCGATGTGCGCAAATCATACCTCTGCGGATTCCCACGGGTGTCCTCTTTTCGGAAATGCATGGGTTTCCCTGTTTTCCTCGGTGGCTTGGACACCCGAGGCCCATATCTGTACGTTGTGCCGGTCGGCAGAATGTCTGAGATTTCGCTCTGAAAACAGACTTGGGGTTACTTGTGTTTTAGGCTTTCCCCTTGGCGGCCAGGTAAGTGCACCCACACATGTGAGGTACCGTTTTCATTGGGACACCTTTGGGAACGCGTGACGGTAGGCCATGTGTTGTTGGGGGCGTGTTTTGATGGGTGCGTCGAGCGAAATGGCCAGAATGTCGAGATTTCGCTCTGAAAACAGACTTGGGGTTACTTGTGTTTTAGCCTTTCCCCTTGGCGGCCAGGTAGGTGCACCCATACATGTGAGGTACCGTTTTCATCGGGACACCTGTGTGAACGTGTGACGGTAGGCCATGTGTTGTGGGGGGCGTGTTTCGATGGGTGCGTCGAGCGAAATGTGCGGAAAAAGCATTTTTTTCCCTGACATTTTGGACTTTGCGGGGCTGTCTGGGTAATAAAATCTGCGGCGATGTGCGCAAATCATACCTCTGCAGATTCCCACGGGTGTCCTCTTTTCGGAAATGCATGGGGTTCCCCGTTTTCCTCGGTGGCTTGGACACCTGAGGCCCATATCTGTACGTTGTGCCGGTTGGCAGAATGTCTGAGATTTTGCCATGAAAACAGACTTGGGGTTACTTGTGTTTTAGGCTTTCCCCTTGGCGGCCAGGTAGGTGCACCCACACATGTGAGGTACCATTTTCATCGGGACACCTGTGGGAACGCGTGACGGTAGGCCATGTGTTGTTGGGGGCGTGTTTTGATGGGTGCGTTGAGTGAAATGTGCAGAAAAAGTGTTTTTTTCCCGACATTTCCGACTTTGCGGGGCTGTCTGGGTAATAAAATCTGGGGCGATATGCGCAAATCATACCTCTGCGTATTCCCACGGGTGTTCTCTTTTCGGAAATGCATGGGGTTACCTGTTTTCCTCGGTGGCTTGGACACCCGAGGCCCATATCTGTACATTGTGCCGGTCGGCAGAATGTCTGAGATTTCGCTCTGAAAACAGACTTGGGGTTACTTGTGTTTTAGGCTTTCCCCTTGGCAGCCAGGTAGGTGCACCCATACATGTGAGGTACCGTTTTCATCGGGACACCTGTGTGAACGTGTGACGGTAGGCCATGTGTTGTTGGGGGCGTGTTTCGATTGATGCGTCGAGCGAAATGAGCGGAAAAAGCGTTTTTTTCCCTGACATTTTGGACTTTGCGGGGCTGTCAGGGTAATAAAATCTGCGGCGATGTGCGCAAATCATACCTCTGCGGATTCCCACGGGTGTCCTCTTTTCGGAAATGCATGGGGTTCCCCGTTTTCCTCGGTGGCTTGGACACCTGAGGCCCATATCTGTACGTTGTGCCGGTCGGCAGAATGTCTGAGATTTTGCCATGAAAACAGACTTGGGGTTACTTGTGTTTTAGGCTTTCCCCTTGGCGGCCAGGTAGGTGCACCCACACATGTGAGGTACCATTTTCATCGGGACACCTGTGGGAATGCGTGACGGTAGGCCATGTGTTGTTGGGGGCGTGTTTTGATGGGTTCGTCGAGTGAAATGTGCGGAAAAAGTGTTTTTTTCCCGACATTTCCGACTTTGCGGGGCTGTCTGGGTAAAAAATTCTGGGGCGATGTGCTCAAATCATACCTTTGCGGATTCCCACAGGTGTCCTCTTTTCGGAAATGCATGGGGTTCCCTGTTTTCCTCGGTGGCTTGGACACCCGAGGCCCATATCTGTACGTTGTGCCGGTCGGCAGAATGTCTGAGATTTCGCTCTGAAAACAGACTTGGGGTTACTTGTGTTTTAGGCTTTCCCCTTGGCGGCCAGGTAGGTGCACCCACACATGTGAGGTACCGTTTTCATCGGGACACCTGTGTGAACGTATGACGGTAGCCCATGTGTTGTTGGGGGCGTGTTTCGATGGGTGCGTCGAGCGAAATGTGCGGAAAAAGCATTTTTTCCCTGACATTTTGGACTTTGCGGGGCTGTCTGGGTAATAAAATCTGCGGCGATGTGCGCAAATCATACCTCTGCGGATTCCCACGGTTGTCATCGTTTCGGAAATGCATGGGGTTCCCCGTTTTCCTCGGTGGCTTGGACACCCGAGGGCCATATCTGTACGTTGTGCCGGTCGGCAGAATGTCTGAGATTTCACTCTGAAAACAGACTTGGGGTTACTTGTGTTTTAGGCTTTCCCCTTGGCGGCCAGGTAGGTGCACCCACACATGTGAGGTACCATTTTCATCGGGACACCTGTGGGAACGCGTGATGGTAGGCCATGTGTTGTTGGGGGCGTGTTTCGATTGGTGCGTCGAGCGAAATGTGTGGAAAAAGCGTTTTTTTCCCCACATTTCGGACTTTGCAGGGCTGTCTGGGTAATAAAATCTGGGGCGATGTGCGCAAATCATACCTCTGCGTATTCCCACGGGTGTCCTCTTTTCGGAAATGCATGAGGTTCCCTGTTTTCCTCGGTGGCTTGGACACCCGAGGCCCATATCTGTACGTTGTGCCGGTCGGCAGAATGTCTGAGATTTCGCTCTGAAAACAGACTTGGGGTTACTTGTGTTTTAGGCTTTCCCCTTGGCGGCCAGGTAGGTGCACCCACACATGTGAGGTACCGTTTTCATCGGGACACCTGTGTGAACGTGTGACGGTAGGCCATGTGTTGTTGGGGGCGTGTTTCGATGGGTGCGTCGAGTGAAATGTGCGGAAAAAGCATTTTTTTCCCTGACATTTTGGACTTTGCGGGGCTGTCTGGGTAATAACATCTGCGGCGATGTGCGCAAATCATACCTCTGCGGATTCCCACGGGTGTCCTCTTTTCGGAAATGCATGGGGTTCCCCGTTTTCCTTGGTGGCTTGGACACCTGAGGCCCATATCTGTACGTTGTGCCGGTCGGCAGAATGTCTGAGATTTCGCTCTGAAAACAGACTTGGGATTACTTGTGTTTTAGGCTTTCCCCTTGGCGGCAAGGTAGGTGCACCCACACATGTGAGGTACCGTTTTCATCGGGACACCTGTGTGAACATGTGACGGTAGGCCATGTGTTGTTGGGGGCGTGTTTCGATGGGTGCGTCAAGCGAAATGTGCGGAAAAAGCTTTTTTTTCCCCACATTTCGGACTTTGCAGGGCTGTCTGGGTAATAAAATCTGGGGCGATGTGCGCAAATCATACCTCTGCGGATTCCCACGGGTGTCCTCTTTTCGGAAATGCATGGGTTTCCCTGTTTTCCTCGGTGGCTTGGACACCTGAGGCCCATATCTGTACATTGTGCCGGTCGGCAGAATGTCTGAGATTTCGCCATGAAAACAGACTTAGGGGTACTTGTGTTTTAGGCTTTCCCCTTGGCGGCCAGGTAGGTGCACCCACACATGTGAGGTACCATTTTCATCGGGACACCTGTGGGAATGCGTGACGGTAGGCCATGTGTTGTTGGGAGCGTGTTTTGATGGGTGCGTCGAGTGAAATGTGCGGAAAAAGTGTTTTTTTCCCGACATTTCCGACTTTGCGGGGCTGTCTGGGTAAAAAATTCTGGGGCGATGTGCTCAAATCATACCTTTGCGGATTCCCACGGGTGTCCTCTTTTCGGAAATGCATGGGGTTCCCTGTTTTCCTCAGTGGCTTGGACACCCGAGGCCCATATCTGTACGTTGTGCCGGTCGGCAGAATGTCTGAGATTTCACTTTGAAAACACACTTGGGGTTACTTGTGTTTTAGGCTTTCCCCTTGGCGGCCAGGTAGGTGCACCCACACATGTGAGGTACCATTTTCATCGGGACACCTGTTGGAACGCGTGATGGTAGGCCATGTGTTGTTGGGGGCGGGTTTCGATGGGTGCGTCGAGAGAAATGTGCGGAAAAAGCGTTTTTTTCCCCACATTTCGGACTTTGCAGGGCTGTCTGGGTAATAAAATCTGGGGCGATATGCGCAAATCGTACCTCTGCGTATTCCCACGGGGGGCCTCTTTTTGGAAATGCATGGGGTTCCCTGTTTTCCTCGGTGGCTTGGACCCCGAGGCCCATATCTGTACGTTGTGCCGGTCGGCAGAATGTCTGAGATTTCGCTCTGAAAACAGACTTGGGGTTACTTGTGTTTTAGGCTTTCCCCTTGGCGGCCAGGTAGGTGCACCCACACATGTGAGGTACCGTTTTCATCGGGACACCTGTGTGAACGTGTGACGGTAGGCCATGTGTTGTTGGGGGCGTGTTTCAATGGGTGCGTTGAGCGAAATGTGCGGAAAAAGCATTTTTTTCCCTGACATTTTGGACTTTGCGGGGCTGTCTGGGTAATAAAATCTGCGGTGATGTGCGCAAATCATACCTCTGCGGATTCCCACGGGTGTCCTCTTTTCGGAAATGCATGGGGTTCCCCGTTTTCCTCGGTGGCTTGGACACCCGAGGGCCATATCTGTACGTTGTGCCGGTCGGCAGAATGTCTGAGATTTCACTCTGAAAACAGACTTGGGGTTACTTGTGTTTTAGGCTTTCCCTTGGCGGCCAGGTAGGTGCACCCACACATGTGAGGTACCATTTTCATCGGGACACCTGTGGGAACGCGTGATGGTAGGCCATGTGTTGTTGGGGGCGTGTTTCGATTGGTGCGTCGAGCGAAATGTGTGGAAAAAGCGTTTTTTTCCCCACATTTCGGACTTTGCAGGGCTGTCTGGGTAATAAAATCTGGGGCGATGTGCGCAAATCATACCTCTGCGGATTCCCACGGGTGTCCTCTTTTCGGAAATGCATGAGGTTCCCTGTTTTCCTCGGTGGCTTGGACACCCGAGGCCCATATCTGTACGTTGTGCCGGTCGGCAGAATGTCTGAGATTTCGCTCTGAAAACAGACTTGGGGTTACTTGTGTTTTAGGCTTTCCCCTTGGCGGCCAGGTAGGTGCACCCATACATGTGAGGTACCGTTTTCATCGGGACACCTGTGTGAACATGTGACGGTAGGCCATGTGTTGTTGGGGGCGTGTTTCGATGGGTGCGTCGAGCGAAATGTGCGGAAAAAGCGTTTTTTTCCCTGACATTTTGGACTTTACGGGGCTGTCTGGGTAATAAAATCTGCGGCGATGTGCCCAAATCATACCTCTGCCGATTCCCACGGGTGTCCTCTTTTCGGAAATGCATGGGGTTCCCCGTTTTCCTCGGTGGCTTGGACACCTGAGGCCCATATCTGTACGTTGTGCCGGTCGGCAGAATGTCTGAGATTTCCCTCTGAAAACAGACTTGGGGTTACTTGTGTTTTAGGCTTTCCCCTTGGCGGCCAGGTAGGTGCACCCACACATCTGAGGTACCGTTTTCATCGGGACACCTCTGGGAACGCGTTACGGTAGGCCATGTGTTGTTGGAGGCGTGTTTTGATGGGTGCGTCGAGCAAAATGTGCGGAAAAAGCTTTTTTGTCCCCACATTTCGGACTTTGCCGGGCTGTCTGGGTAATAAAATCTGGGGCGATGTGCGCAAATCATACCTCTGTGGATTCCCACGGGTGTCCTCTTTTCGGAAATGCATGGGGTTCCCTGTTTTCCTCTGTGGCTTGGACACCCGAGGCCCATATCTGTACGTTGTGCCGGTCAGTAGAATGTCTGAGATTTCGCTCTGAAAACAGACTTGGGGTTACTTGTGTTTTAGGCTTTCCCCTTGGCGTCCAGGTAGGTGCACCCACACATGTGGGGTACCGTTTTCATCGGGGCACCCGTGGGAACGTGGGACAGTAGGCCATGTGTTGTGTTTGTGTGGTTTTCATAACGTTTTGACCCATTTGCTGGTGCCCTTTGTCTCACAACCCTTTCTTTTCCCAAATGTGACCTACATTTAGTCGCTGCTTTAGCCACCATACACTTTTGTAACCTGCACAAGTCACCTACCCTTGAAAAGGTCTGCCTGTGCTCTTTCAAAAAATGTATGGCTCCCGTTCCTCGCCACATTGGTTTTCCCAATTTACACATGCTAAGTGCGTCTGGTCAGGCCGTGAGCGTAAAACTCCTGTGTACCATGGCTCAGTGTTTGGCTTGTGGTATTGCTTGTTTTGTAAAAACACTACAAAAATTGTATGCTCTCCTAACTGCAAGAGTCGGGGGAATGTAGCAGAGCATTTCTTTTCTCAAAATTCATAGAAGCCATTGCCGTACCAAGCCAACCATGTCCAACACATACCTTTTTTTTCAGTCATTTTCCCGCTTTTCCCCCATTCGATGGCAGTTTCCCCTACCTAGTTGTTGCCTGACCTATGCAAATCACCCCTTCCCAAACTTGGAATTTTGTCTACTTTTCAGAAATATATGCCATTCTGTCCTCCAATTTGGCTTTCCTGCCCTTTTCTTCCATTCCGTCCATGCATGTCCAATTGGCAAAAATGGCAAAAATCGCCTACCTCTCACAAAACGGTTGATAACCACATCAAAATAATATTTTTCCATTTCCACTCAACCTGTTCCTGAAAGCCACGAAATTGGGGAACTCAGCACAGCAAACCATTTGTTCCTAGCTCTTACAAGGAAAAAAACACAGGCTTCTTTGTACATCATTGTATTGGCATTTTTTGAAAAAAACCCACATTTTCGCACTTTCTCCTTATTTTCTCTCACCCCCCTACAGCAACGTGGGATTCCTGGGTGGCGTTACGACCGCCTACATGTGGGAAAAAAAGGAGCCAAATTTGGCCGAGATATCTCACGTAACAAAAAAGTTACAAGCCATTGAATGGCCACATACCAAAATCACCAAAAAAGGCCCTGGCACTGGGGAGAAATACCCATGGCACTTAAAGGGTTAATTTATTATAAAAGCGTGGTATCTATATTTTGTTTTATTTATCAAATAAACCTTTTAAACTTGCAAAACAAAACTACTTCTTGGCTCAGTGGGGTCAGGGGGATTCTAAGAGAGGGGTGTTATATAGAGGTAGTCATCCAGAACTCATGACTGGACATAAAGATATATCAATAAGGGTTTCCATTCAGTAACCCAGACTAGGCATTGACTTAGCTGTAGTGTTGGATTGAATCCTCTTACAAGATGCTGGTGACTGGATATTCAGTTCGAGTCAGGGGGGCTGATGTGGTGTCAATGGTCTTGGTTTGATGGGCCAACAGGGTTGGTTTGACTAGTGATGAAGATTGTCAGGGAAGATGCTGGTAGGTCGAACAGTGATTCATAGTGGGCAAATGGAACGTGGAGCTTTGATTTCAAGCTGAGGCAACAGAGCTCTCAGCAAGCACAGTGCAGAAGCTAACAGGTTCATAGGCAAGTGGTTATAAGAGCAGTTGAGTGCGGTTTGAAGCAGTTGAACGGCATGAACTATAGTTTGCAGCAGTTTGTTAGTGAAGTGTAGGGATCCTGGCTTTCTTGGCTTTCAGGTGCTATGAGTGATGATCAGAGCTCTCAGGACAAGTGCATTCCTTGTTTTGGGCCCGCAACACCAGGGAGGCTGGTGAACACTTTCATCCTGGGCAGCAGTGTGACTGCCCAAGATGCAGGTCTTGTTCCAGCAACACTTAGTCTTCACCTCAATGGTGCAGGGCTTTGGAAAGTCCACTCCCCCAACAGTGGTCAAACAACATTCTTCCTTGGGTGTTTGTTCCAAAGTGAATCTAAAAAGGCATGGGATACTGCTTTTTTACAGGCAACAGTCTACAGGTTATTGGGAAAAAATGTTAGGGGTCCCATACCTGTCAATGCAATGAGGGGACTTTACCTTCTGACATCACACCCAAAGTGCTTTGTGCTACAGCAAGTGGAAGGGACATGAATGAAACATGGAGGCATTGAGAAAACAGAATGGTGGAACCTTCTTCCAACTGTTGGGTGCTCCCTCTATCTCGCTAAGCCCATTCCCTACCCTAGGATCAAAGAGAGGCAACCTCTCAGTTTACAGTCTTGCTTCGGAGAAGCAGAGACAGCCTGCCTGGATGGAATACACCCAGAATTCCGCAGCTGAGCTGGATTTACAGGGCTGACACATATGTGATACCAATTTGATGTGGCTCTACCAATTATGAGAAATACCGTCCACCATACCCTAATTCAGGGATATCTTATATTTTAAGTTTAATGTGCTATCAGGACAGTAGACTCATAATTAAGGGGTTTTGGAAGAGAGGGGCAGATCTTAAAAGCAGCCCTTGTGCTGCAGTAGCTTGGCTGTCGATGCAGCTGTGAACAGGGCGCCTTTGCCCTGAACCTGCTCTGTGTCACTGGAAAGCAGGACCTGAGGATCAAGCCACTGATGGGTACAGGTATATGCTATGCTTTTGGCATGGAGTTTCGAAAGTGGGTGGTATGGCCAGCAAACCACCCTCTCTGAGATAGAATTACTATCATTATACAATATACATTTTATATTTAAATGCAAATCAAAATAGGCAAGGCTTCCTGCCCTTGCCAGATGGAAATCGTTCAGTGACCTGCCTACTCATACACCCTCCTCTCTCTGCCTCTCAACAGACCTCACATTCCCTGCTCCCCTTAACTGCCGTAGACCCGCCTACCTGCCCCGCACAACAAATCCTAGAACCACACTTGCCAATATGTTGGTTCTGCAGGAATCTCTTTCTTTTCTGGCGAACTTAAAAGAAGAAAAGTAGCTCAATTTTGACCACCCTGTGCTTGTTTTCATTACAGCCACATTTGATTTGGTTAATTTCCATTTGCAAAAGCTCAATGTGTTAAAGATTTTGTGCAAAGAACACAATTCGCAAATTGAATTTATTGTTAAAGAGGAGCTTCAAGGCAAAATGATGTACAACCGATGGTCCATGCTTTACACGAGTGACTGCATGTCCAACGTTTACGCACCTTATCTTTTTCTGAAATCTGCACAGCCAAATGTGAATTACATTCGTATGACATCCTAAATAAAGAATGTCTTTTTCAGTGGAAATTTGGAAACACTGGCCCTCATTACGAGGTGGGCAGTAAGGGATTACCGGCACTGGTAAGTGCACCGGTGCCGGTAATCCCTTACCGCCCTACTACGAGGTACCTTAGCGGGTCCAGGCGTTATGGAAGGGACCCGCTAAGGGACTTCACAGTTAATAATGGTACCGTAATTTGCGGTACCGTTATTAGCGCCTTCCCCCTTCCCATTGAGCCCTATGGGGGCTGAAATGGGAATGGGGAATGGCTTTTTCAATGGGGATTTACCTGTCCCGCAAAGGTCGGAATAGACCAGTAAGTCCCCATTGAACGGGACCGGACGCGGTATGGATATTGGAGGTAGTCATGGCGCTAATAGCGCCATGACTACCTCCAACCTCGTAATGAGGCCCACTGTCTTGTCCATTCTTCTCCTGGACAGAATGTTTACCCTTTCACAAATCCCCACATTGCAATGTTATGAAACACCATTTGTAAATCTTGACTAGGCATTTTGCCAACCACCTAAAAAAAAGTTGGGCCTCATTCCGAGTCGGCGGTAGGGGATACCGGGCACCGGTAAGGAAACCAGTGCCGGTAATCCGCTACTGCCCGATTCCGAGGTCCCCTAACAGGACACGTAAGGTACGTTTGTTCGGACCAAACGTACCTTAATGGTCCCGTTAGGGGACCAGGGCGCAAATAACAGCCTTGCCATTCGTGAGCCCGTTATTTGCGCCCTGCCCATTCCCATTGAGCCCTATGGGGGCTCAAATGGGAATGGGGAATGGCATTTTCAATGGGGAATTACCGGTCCCGCAAAGGTCGAACTACACCGGTAAGTCCCCATTGAACTACACCAGTGCCGGACCCGTTATTGGTTCTAATAGCACCATGACCACCACCAATCTCGGAATGAGGGCCAATGATATGGGTGTATGTTGGACCATATAATATTTTCAGAGACTCCTCTTAGATCGAAATAAACTAGTTTTGCAAAATCTGCTGTCAGTGCCCTATTTTCCTGTCCACATGTGCACCAACGTTTTGGTCATTACCCTTTTATGACATGTTGCCTTACAAATGTGATAATGCATTATTTGTTATAACCAATACTGCTTAGTAGTGTGAAGATTACTGACCCCTTGGGCCTCTCATCTTGAAGCTCAAAAGCAAAATTGCTCATGCTTTGAACGAGCAAACTAAATTAATGGGTTCCTTTCAGGGCCATCTTAAGCACTTTGGGGGCCCGGGGCAAGGACACCCCGGGGGCCCCCCTCAAACAGACTAAAGGAATTAAGGGATATAGACTAGCTAGTGTGCCGCACCCCATGTCACGATAACAACCCATAGCTTGATATGCTGCACGGCAGAGATCAAAATAACCATGGTAAACTTCCTTTCAGATACCTTACACTCGTCATTCATGTTGTAATCAGAGTGATTAACAAGTAGCATTTCAAGGGCAACATTAGCAATCTACGCGAGGGTACTTATGATCAAGCATAGGCACAGCAAACATGTCATAAATAGCAGCCACATGGATGTGTACTGGACATAGTTTAACTGCAGGACACAGATTTTATGACAAAGATACACATAACCCAGAACAGTCTGAGATTAGCTGCCTCAGAGACAGCAAAAGTGCTCAAGCATGGATACAGACGACCAATGGGAAGCAAGGATAAAACTTCACATAATGTAGCATAGAGAGTGGATAATGATTTGAAGATACCAGGAAGGTGTCTGTATCCAGAAAGACTGAGATTAGAATTGGGACATGGTTTTCAAGCAGTGTTGCCATTCGAGAGCAATGAAACAGGTGGCTGTGGTGTGCATTATATCAATGCTCACTATCATTATAGAGGAAGCAATACTATATGTAGCTGGTGAAACCATGAATCGTTCTTAAAGATCAAACCCTGAGAACGAAATCACTCTGAAGGGCTGACAATTTTGAAAGGTTTAGGTACTTGTTTATTTATTTATTCAGATTTGTAGAGCGCACCTCAGCGCATCGTGGCGCTTGCAATCTTGACAGGTGAGGAAGCACAATATTAACTGAGATACCCAGAATCACACATTGATTAAGAGGTGAAGCTGGGATTCGTACCCACAATTTCTGCTCTTTACCAATTTATTTTCTCGTTTTTCCCTTGAACTTAAATAATCCCATTTTACAAAACTGACTTGGAAAATATGAACATCACATAACCCAATATAAACATTTTAAAAAATAAAACATTATAAAAACATATTGTTCTAAATGGGAATGATTCTAGCTTCATTGTCTCCATCATCAAGGAAAGTATATAAATACCAGCATACTGATGGATGTGATCTTAAAAGATTTCAGATAGGTTTCCCTTTTGTATTGTAAAGCTTTAAATACACCCAAAACACAGGCGTGTGCAATGGTATTTAAAAACATGCAGAAAAACCTTTGAATTGTACAAAAAAGCAAACTGTTTTGTTGTCACATAAGCAGACCTTAACATATTCTGGTAAGAAGCCTGCAATATCTGGTCTCCTCTCTTCTGTCTAGAACTCCTTCCACTCAAACGGCCTACATGATAGGAAAGATCAGGTAATTGGCCAAACAATGCCACCAGTATGTGAGAAGAAAACCTTTTCATAGAATGCAGTACAGTACTGTCAGTGATCTAAGATTTGTCCAGGATCACTGTATCGTCTGCTGGCAAAGCCAGGATCCACGCATGAACGCTTTAGATCCACAGTCTGGAATTTGGATACATAAACATATCTAACACTTTATTGTCATCATTGGAGGTGCCTGCCTAGGTTTAACAACTCCCCATCTAAACAAACCAATTTCTAGACCATCACCATATTGAAGCTATGTTAGTTTCTATAGCAACGGCTATCTAGTGTAGGTGCATTGGTCATAACACCTGAAGTGCTATAGAACAAAGTACATATACATGCAGGCTTAACAACTTCATACATTGGAAATGCTGAGTCAGCCTAGCTGGAATTTGTTATTGTAATCTTGCATGTGAACTCATATCTCTGCAATGAGTGCTTAACATGCTGAGCTATCCTCTGAACCATCGGGACACTCAAATGTATCAATATGTATTTCATCTTTGGCTATTTCACATGATAAACATAATCCCTACAGAACAGTGAGAATACTACATGTGTTGTGCCACGCAAACTATGAATACCACAGTGAACATAGCATTACAGGGTGAAAAGTCATAACAAAATGTACTTGTCAACAACAGACAGAAAATAGGTTTAGCCTTAGCAGCACACCAAAGAAAATCCTGATATGTGATATTTCATTTTGTTGACTTGGAAAACTGACTTTTTTTTACTAAGGCACCTTCTTGGGGCCCCTCCAAGGTGGGGGCCCGGGGCAAGTGCCCCTTTTGCCCTCCCATAAAGACGTCTTTGGTTCCTTTCCCAGTGAATTTGACTTTAGTAATGTCAAGATTGTTTCCATTGGCCTCATTCAGTGTCATTTGATGTACAAACCACCTACAACACCTTTAAGGGCATACGGAGGCTATCCCATCAAGACATCATTTGACCAGGTAGACGCCTTTGAAGATAATTCTTGCCTGTACTTCTGACCAGTGCAGGTATACCTTGCCAACGGAAACGGGCCCGCATGTTTTAGACCACTTGCCAGGCAGACTGCTACCTGTTGTACCTTTTTAAAATATTGTACTTTATTGGTTTGGAAAATCCCTGTGTAGAACACTTTAATAGTTTAATTAGTTTATCAAGGCAGCAACTTCAATAGTCTAGCACACCTTAGGAATGAAGGACATGCTCCATCTCAATTCCCCAATGTTAACGAATATGTTTTCATTACTACATTTAGATGTGACTGATGCAAGAATCTTCACTGGACTCCAGCTTGGTTATGGAGATGACAGTTGTTACCATTTGTGACAAGGTAGTTGTTTAAGGATGGAGGTTGTTTAGTGAGGGAGATTGCTTAGGGAAGGAGGTTGCTTATGGAAGGAAGTGGCTAGTAGCTCTCCACTTCTGACTGAAGAAGAATGGATACTGCATGGTCCTTTTCTTGGGGAGGATCAAGTTTTAAGGTTGCAAAGGAAATTCTTCATTATATCAATGACAGTCTTAGAAAATAACTTTAATTAAAAATATTGTCATCAGTAAATTCTTTGTGAGTAATGATATATCAGTATCTGCTTACTCCTAGGGAAGAACCATCTCCTTGCTTAAAAATGGTAAGCAAGGTACAAGCTCAGTTGCTAAACATACTGACATTATGAAAATAGGTTGAGGATCATCTTTATGAATGTCAACAAACTACATAACGTTATTATTAGGAATACAATATTACAGATCATCAATTAAAAATAAAACACATTTCTGATTTGGAGAACCAATCTAGACATGTGTGAAGTGCATACACTGCAAAGGGAGTGGGTAGGTAAGAAACTATGCAGCTGAGACAATGGTAAAAGTACCAAATAGTGATATTTACAGAAATCCCTCACATGTTAAAATCTGGATTTATGGAGACATCAGAGTAGATCTGATAAACCTAAGAATAGGAGATATCACAATAATAAAAGTGTTCATAGTCTAAATGCATCCATGAACCACTGAAGCAGCTTCTTTTAATTTATTGTCAGGTTTCTGGTTGAGGTAGGAAAAGTACCTATTATTTTGGTGGTGACTAAGACTGTGTCAAATTCTTCAGAGATTGAGCAGGCAGAACCTGGCAGTGAGTAGGGTTCATGAAAAATTGTGCTCCAGAATAATGGTGCCTTTTGTATCCCCCACTGTAGGAGTACATAAATATGTCTAGTGATCTTGGCACACTTGCCAGATAGAATCACATCCTCCAGCAATCTCAAAAAAATAAAATGTTGTATTCATTTAGTGTGCGATTCTAAACAGTGATTATCCATCCACTCACCCACCTTATTAGATATGATGGAAGATCTTGACAAACATTGGTTGAAATGGTGGAGAATGAGCATGAGCAATTACACAGAGAAAAGGAACCCGTGTACAATTATGCCAGAGAACCTTGGTAATACGGACTCTGTATCATCAGTTGTTTTGCTGTGGCTAACAGTGAAATCATATATAAGGCAAATGAGGGTTGAGAGGTGGGAGATACCCAAATCCTATTTACTTTTTAACAACAAACAGGTGAAGGTCAAATTTGAATTGACTCACTTCAGTGCTACTATACTTTTAAGGCTTTACACCACGCTACCCTTATGGCATCGTTGCTGGGTATGACAAGTTGCAGTCAGTCCTTCACATACTTGCATCTTCAAACATGTCCATTTTTCCAGATAGCTGAGGGCCTTGAGAGTTAACAGGATCCAGGCCAGCACACTGCATGGGAAATAATAGATGTTTCAGTGGTGGTAAATATGCAAATCTTTCATCCTTTTTGCCTTTTGAGCAGGATAAAACTGCCTTTGCCTTTACACCCTCAGCTGCTGCCATCCTTGCGAAGTCTGAAGCCATACTACCTTTTATATACTTACTTTGGACAAGAAGTACCAGTATGCAATACTCCTTTCTGGTGTCTTGCTCTCCATCTTGATTGCAGTCATGATCAGGTTTTAGGCTTATCAGGATACATTCTACTTCACACCGCAGGAATACCACTGTTATTGCCCAGCACACAGGCAGGCTCATCAGTGTCCACCGTAACAGGAGGACTGTGGGCCAGACAGCCTCTCTTTGTTCTTTATTCGGTTGGCCTCTGGTAACTGACAGGCCTTGATGAAGGATTGTATGCTGTGCCCCCTTTAAGTCATTTAGAAGTTCTCTAGGTTAGATGGTATAGTGGTCAGACACGAGAGTAGTTTTAGACTATGGGAAATTAATTTTTGTGGTTGTGTTCTAGTGCCTCCTCCTTGGACTATTAATATTTGAATCTTTTAGGTATTCTTCATGTAGTATTTTCAATGTCATGTTAACTTGCTTTTTACGTATAGTTGCACTTTACAGACTTTAATTTCTTTTGCTTCAAAGTTCTATATGTGTCTGATGTAAGGGCATTTCCATACTGCCCACCATGATTTAAAGAAAGGCTCATGTTCACAATCCACTGAAAGGAATTCTAAGAAGGCAATATCTGAAGCTACAGCTCCAATAGAAAAGGATAATGCATTCATTACAGAAATCAGAACTTTTTTAGACAATGTTATTTGCCCTGCAATGCAAATTATCTACCCCTAGTGATGGCTGATGATACTGACTCAAAATTGTAAGTAAGAAACTATCTACTGCCCTTCTGAACAGAAAACGAGGGAATGCACAACTTACTATTAGGTGAACTTTAGTCCACCTCAAAATATCATCTGCTTATGAGCCACTGTGGTGTTAACACCGTTCTGGCGGGCCTGATCGGGTATTAAGGATATTAGCACCCCAGGTTAAAAAAGCAGCAACCCGGAGTGCTAAAAAAACAAAAATGTCCTTTGTTCAATGGGAAGCCGCGTGTGTCCTGCTGAATGAAGAAAAATCCTTTCTCGAGATCATGGAAAGAGAAAGTGGGGCTCCGTACTGAGACCCTCCTCCCTTTCAATGGCAACTAGCCAGAGCACTCATGACGGCGGGGAGCAGCTGCAGATGGCTGGCAGTGCTGCTGCCACCAAAAGGTAAGTGAATGGGGGAGGTTGGGGTATATTTATTTTTAAAGTGGCGGCCTGCGGCGGGGAGGCAGCCTGCAGGTTCCGTAGAATACAGCTGAGATCAGAGATTTCAGCCCACGTTCTGCGGAATCTGATTGGCTGTGCCCACTCCACCCCGGATGCTAAGAAGAATGAACGTCCAGAACAATTTTTCAACTTTAGTATACTCCTCTATTACCTAAGATTGATTGTACTGCAAAGCCAGAATAAATTATGTATCAAGATTCACACCAACCGATCCAGCATACACCTATTGAAATAAACTCCTTAGTGGTGAAGTGGGAATACTTAAAGTAGAGGTTACTCTTTAAAATACCTTTACATGAGACCTCCAGTCAGATATGCTCAATGTAAACTCATCTATTCCTGGCCCTATAACTGGTATGATAATTCCCCCATACTCTATCATCCCTACATACCCACTGAAAGAGTGTTCCACATGAGGTAATTATTCGAGTCATAAATAACCAGTGGGTATTAAAACCACATGTCTACTGGCCAGTGTATCTATGCCCTCCATGCATCCTTGTTTCATAAAATCCTGACTCACATGTTAGCTTGTTTTGGAGATACTGCTCAACAGAGTATTAGTCTGGAGATGCACCTATCAGCTACTTTTCATTACACCAGTCGCTCAAAAACAAGAGAATTCCCTTGAACATGACACAGAGGGGTGATTATTCTATTATGGAAGATGATACCAAATTTGTAGAGCATATCAATGATGTCAATCGTAATCCCTTTATCCAGCTCATCACAGACTAATTAACATTAATGTATCTAATTTTTTATTGATAATGAGATGATGATAGCAGATATGCATTCTCCACCATGTGTGGGATGTATTTGATTGAAAGTAGGTGTTCACTCTTTTTTATTTAAGGATATCATATTGGTGTACTTACATTAGCAACATAATGGGCCTCATTACGACTCAGGCGGTAAGGGGTTTACGCCGGCGTAAACAGCGCCGACCCTTACAGCCTGAGTACGAGGTCCCTTAGCGCCATGGCGGATTTAACACCTGCTTTTAGCAGGTGTTAAAATCCATGGCGCTAAGGGACCATGGAGTTAATTATGCCACCGTAATTTACGGTGGCGTAATTAACGCCTTCCCCACTCCCATTATGCCCTATGGGGCAAAAATGGGAATGGGGAAGGGTAAATGGGGATTGGGGACTTACCGCCCGCCAACCTCGGAATGGGGCGGTAAGTCCGCCAACCACCATGGCGTAAACGTAGTTTACGCCATGGTGGTAAAGTCACGGCCCAGGCGGTAACTTACCGCCTGGGTCGTAATGAGGCCCAATATCTACCTTGGAATTGCCACTTCATGGGCCTCTGTTCTAACTCGATGGGTCAGACTTGATGGTCGTGCAGTTATGTAATACCTCCGTCCCCAAGTACCGCTCGAGTAGGGAAAAAATAACTACCCTAGCAATCCTTGAAGCGACAGGTGTGGAGTGTCGTCCTCGGCCTGGTACCGGGAATGCCGGAAGGACCCCTGAGTGCTGTAAGGCAAAGGGTTAGAATCAAGGAAACACCCAAAAGGCAACTGGCAGAGGGAGCAAACACGGTACAGTGACACCAGCTTACCTAAAGGATGGTAGCATAGGTAGGAGACCTACACAGACAGCAGGGGAAACCAACAGCAGGCTGGGATGATGCAGTTGGGCACTCTGGAAAAACCTGGGTGAAGCAAGAACTTGATCTGTGGCAAAACTTGAAGCAATCCGAGGTTGCAGAAACAGAGGGACAATCCAGAGCCAAGTCCAGTGTTCAAACAGAGGTCAAGATGATCCGGGGGGTCAGAGAGCGCGCCAAAGTCCAAGGGTAATCCAAAGCAAGTCCAAGTAAAACGTTACGAGGTTTAGGTAAGGATAGTAACAAGATGCAGTAAGTAACGCCTGGCAGTCCTCCGGAGAAGTAGCTGTGAAGCGACGCTCTGCATTTGCCGGCTTCTTTTGAAGCTGCGAGCGGAGTCACGTGACGCATCAAGTGACCGCTTGCACGCGTTACGTGGAGCGCAGCGCGGCCAGCGATTGGTGCTGCCGGTGCTTCCTGGTATGCTGGCATCGCTGGGTGTGGAGGAGGCGCCATGGCAACCGCCACCGTGGAAAAGGGCGAAAAGAGGCGGGTCTGCCCACCGTGGTATCCCGCCTGCCGTGCCTCCCCTGCTGATGTGGGTGGAAAACATGATGGCAAGAAGCACCAGGTAGGGGAGACGGATGTGAGGGAGAAAGTGGGAGTGGGAGTGAGTGCGGGGAGGCGTGACAGCCTCGTATCTAAGAGCATAGATGATAAGGCTTAAAGGATAACTAGGTTACAAGTTCATGTCAATGTTAAATAATTTCTGCGAGGGAAAAATATATCTTAGAAGTTCCCTGGGCCTCTGGTATAAGTATTTTCATGAGATGGAGAATTTGAGTTTTCCCTCTGGCATCTCTAACATGTGGAGAGGCATAACACGGTCTCTTCGATGCATATTCATGTTCTTAAATGTACCACTAAACAATGTATCACTTTTAACTCTTTTGTCCACTTTTTTCGAAAGTAATGAAGAAACGGCAGCGTCAATACTTTCAATTTTTAATTACCTTGTTTACCAACCTAATCCCCATTCAGCGCTGAACCCAATAGAATACAATTGACTCCCATGATAAATTTGGTACGATCGTAGACACTGCTCCTCCACCTTCTCCTTCTCGTGCCTTCCTGAGCATGGTATCTATCTTCCACCCTCAGTCCAACTATGTACATGACTTTGCAGCTCCCTACATCAATGTGCTCTAGTTTACCCGTCCTTTACCTCTGACAGGCAAAGTGACCCTTTCCAACATATGTCCCTCTGATTTGCCTCAGGACATAAGTTGCAAGCTGGTTCTTCTTCTATGATAATGGCCCCTCCCAAGGTCTCCAAGGCTATAATATGGTTTGTGTGACTACCACTTGGGATTCTATTACATTTACCACTATGAATATTTTGCATAATGCAATGCATCGTCTCATTATTTGAGCTGTTAATGTGCATTGGGGTTTTTTACCGATATTATTATGGATCCGAGATTGGTATTCTCAACCAACAGACCCAGTGTAAGTTGACATTAGATTACTCTAAACATCAGTCTTCTATTTGATTCGTAGTGCTGTGATTAATATTGAATGTGTATACCGTGTACTGCATACTCAAATTGTAATAAAACATAGCAGTGTATTTCATTTTGCTCGATTTTATGGATTGCAATATCTAAAACAAATATTTTCTCACAAAACCATGTGGGGAACCATAGTATGGAAAGCCGTTGGTCAAAAATAAGTTAATATGCTCAAACCATCATGACAAAAGCCCTCAGAAAGTACATTTCGCCAAATGGCTAAAACATTTAGAAGGTTTTCACATGCCATGACTGACATTAACCCATGCCCACATGCGTCTCTGAAAGCAGCCTAGCAGTAGTTCTTTATTTTGAATGCTTGCATGCTGTTTGCTGTGCCCCATTTGAATCTTCCAGACCGTAATATGCGAGGGAACTTCTGAAGTGTAAGGCTCTTTGTGAAGGAACCACAAATCAGAAAGACAGATACATGGAGGTAAGGCATTCCAGAGGTGTTCCAGGAGCTACACACCTCCTATGCATGATGAAGTAATCTGACTATTAAGTGGGGAACGGCATCTTGGAGTGGTTTGGGGGCATGGAGGGGATCAAAGATGGTCCATCAAATTTACCAACATCAAAATTATAATTATTTAACCAGGTAGACCCAAATAAAATAACCAACTGCTAAAGGCATGGGGTTATCTTTTCAGAGAGTTAGCAAGATTTTTGACTGGTACCCCATTTATTAACCGAGTTAAACTAGTATGAAATAACACTCTAGAGAGTATTACTTGTAATAAATGCATGTCTGACCCATTCCACACTCTTATAGGTACTTGACAGGGATGCCCCTTTTCCACCTGCTATTCCTATCAGTACTGGGACTGCTAACAGAATATACAATCAACACAAATATGAAGGTGTCAGAAATAGGAGAACATGGGACAAAATGTATGTTGTATGCTGATTATATTTTACCCTTAAAGATCTAAATCCTCAGTTGTGCTTGGGATATGCATACTTTTTTAAGGTGTAAGATTAGGATTGGGCCAAACGCCAGAGACTCCAGATTTCTAAAGTTATGACTGAAGGTAAGATATCATAATAATGATTAGAATATGTAATGCGAGGCCTAAAATACCTCTTATTCAATGGCAATGTATGAGTACCTGAAATGTTGCCTGACAATGTCCATAAGATCTGGAGCAAAGTATCAAAAGATCCTGAGGGGATGCACATCTGATACTTTCCTTATACATTTGGTTACAAGCTGTTCAATTGATAGTTGCCCTGAAACGTAATAATTTCTTCGCCATGCTCTTGTTAGTCATTGAGTGAAAGTATATGGCTTGTCAAGTTAGCACATATAAGGTCTCATCAGGCGTCTGGCAGTATCCAGGCGTTAATACTGTTAGGATACTGCCAGTGCAACTAGCGATTCTGCCACTTGGTCGGGTGCTATTAGTGCTGGATCATGAGTAGCGGTACAACGGTAAATTCCCATTCCCCATTGGGTCAATTGAACACAATGGGGTTTGGGGGCGCTATTTCCACCGGCAGTAATTGTGCTGGGTGGTAAGGGAACATTGTTACCTCTAGCAAAAAAGCTGGAGGTAAAACTCTCACTTACCGCCTGACACATGACTGGAGAAACCCTTAAATGTGGCGGTAATAGCATTACCGCTGCATTGAAGGGCTAAGGCCCAACTCATGATCAGGCCCAGAGTTAGTAAAGTTTACTCAATATAATGGCAAGTTAAATGGAGACCTTAAACTTCCAAACATTGATCTGTATTATATATCCTTCCACATCTTCCAGCTGGTCAAAGCCTACCGCAGGACAAAGGGAAAGCCCGACTGCTTTAACAAACCAAGAATATCTCCACCAACATAGAGCCAATACATGGTGCAAAAAGCAGCATTGTCAGCTATCTGGTGATTCTGGGCATGAGCACACTCTTACATGTAGGTCAGTACATACAGTCATCGTGAAGCACCACTATGTACATTTGTAGATTGCCACTAAGAACAGTCCCTACTGTTTTTGAGAATGGTCTACACGTCAGGCCTCTTCAAATTAATACATTCCGAGAGAAAAAAAGAGAACAAAAGATTAAAAGCAGCTATTTCCTGGAAAAATAAGGTAAGTTAAAATGTGATTGATATAAAATGTTGGTCATCATGAAAATAATATGATGCAGTTCCAGATCAATTAAACAACCTAGAGACACAGGTACTTAATCATTAACTTCTGGAATGGGATGGTTTACACATGTCCAAAACTGTGAGGCACTGGAAGACTATATGATTCTAAGGGGCAGAAAAGAGAGCATGATTCATATGCGTCATGGCCTTTAGTGGCCGGTCACCTCACTGAACTCTTCAAGCTGTCCTTTCACTCCTCTTGCTTTCCTCTCTATTTTCAAAACAGCCATGGCCATACCTCTCCTAAAAAAGCAAGGTGTTGACCCAAACATACAGGCTGACTTTTGTCCAGTGTCTCTCCTTCCGTACTACTCTAAAGTGTTCAAATGAGTTGTGTTCAACCATATTACCCAATTCTTAGACATTCTCAAACTTTGAGACCGCCTTCAAGCAGGTTTCCGCTTCTGTCTCACCACGGAAACTTCTCTCATGAATGTGTCCAACATCATCGCCTCTGCCAAGTACTCAAATCTATCCTCTATTCAAATTCTCCTTGACCTGTCTGCTGCCTTTGACTCTGTCAATCATTCGGATCTAGATATACATTCATATCTTAATTGCCAGTTGTTGACTTTGCCTTCATACTGACCTGTCTTTTCTTACAGTTTTTCTGGGATGGTTCCCTGGTATGCCATAGGTCGTCTTGGGGTCCGCACGATTCTCAAGGGCCCAATACCCATCCCCAGAACAAACAGAGGACTCTGCCAATGGCAAGTTATAACTGCGGTTTATTAAAAAAAAGAAAACAGTGATCATACAAGACAATAAAGATTCTCCAGTACTTCTCAGTATTCCAAGGTGTGTGGCCTGGTTTTGAGGACAAATTACATCATCCCTTGGCCCTTCCCCGAAAAACCTATCTCCACACATGATTTGGTATTGAGAGTGGTAACACTTATGGAAGTACCCTATAGAGTTTTATTCTACTGGTCCTTGTATGCCAGGTGGCAGGCCTGAACGGTCCACAAGAAACAATCTAGTACATTGTTGCAGAGTAGTGGGCTTAGCATTGGTTCTTGCCCCTTGCCATCCACCCCTGAAGTTCTATGTTGTGATTGGCTAGTTCTGAGCTACCCTGGCCTGAGACTCGATTCAGTTCTCAGCTCTCAGTGCGCCTCTTCACAGTGATGTGAAATGACTGTGTCTGAATTGTAACTGGTAGTATACCACCTTTGCCTATGAGAGTGTCCTCTTATGTTTGCAACACTTGTTTCATTCTTCATCTGGTTTGCTGGGATCAACTCTGCTTTCCCACCATGGGTGAATGCCCATTCTCTGGCTCAGCTGCATCATGTGCTTGTAGACCACAAAATCGAGCTCTTGAGCCTGCATTTATGATGATGTATTCCATGTTTCTGCAGCTGCTCCCTTTGTCGTCTAGAGTTTGGAATTTGACTGTGTATCTCTGACCTTGGCTGCGAGCCTGCTTTGTGCTCTGTGCAGCCTGAATCAGCTCTTCTCTTCTAATGCTCTGTGGCATGAGGCCTTCTGTAATTTTCCTTAGACTTATCATATGACTTCTGCATGCTTATGTTATTCTAAGTAACCTATAAGTTAGTCATACATAGTCCTACCAGGCTCCATATATACTCCTGTATTTCCATAGGGTTATTTGCTTTAAGCATCTGCAAGCTTGCTCTGGATCTCTTGTTGCGTTGCTTGCATTTCTGCATTACTGCATTGGGCTAATAATAAAAATAATACAAGCAGCTACAGTATTTATATGTATCCTTCCTCTAGCTATAAAACTGTGTAAGTATGTTCTTCGTGTATGTGAGTGTTTGTTTGTGTAATGCGGGTTAGGGCTGCAAGTGTGTTTCGTGGCTAACGCTGTTATGTTGTAGTGTCACTAGTGATGTCAACATCGTGGCTTTGTGGTGTTTAGTCGAGGCAGTCTATTAGGTTAGCCCCATCCACGATCTCAGTTATCTCTCCTATACCTGAAAAATATGTACTGGATTCAGTACACTTGGGATTCATCCGAAATAAGATGGGTGGCTGCAAGCGTTCCTGGCTCTTCATCTTGTCATGTTTCTGGAGGTGAGGAGGGGCGCACTGAGGCCCATGGTTGTGTTGCAAATTATAAAAAAACAAATAATAATAATAATAATAATAATAATAATAATAATAATAATCCCCTTAATACTTTATTCTCCGTAATACTCTCTGTCTTCTTGGGATTCACGATCAAGGCCTTGCCTGAATCGAATCCTACCTTGCACATCACCAGTTCTCTGTCTCCTGGAGCAACAGCACCTCTCAACTCACTCTTCCAACTGTTGGTGTTCCACAAGACTCTGTCTTGGGTCCGCTCCTCTTTACACTCTACACCTCTGCTCTTGGGGCACTAATCTCCACCTTTGGCTTTCCGTACCAACTCTTTTCAGATGACACCACAAATCAAATGTTCTTTTCTTTTCCTAAACTCTCCTCCGATCTCTCTGTCAAAATTTCCTATAATCTTTCTGCCATTAAATATTGGATGGCTTCCCACTCTCTTATGTTAAACTCTACCAAAACAGAGGTTCTCTTCGTCACTGCCAAATGGCCTCTCTCATCTCTTCCTAAGCCTATCCAATTCCCACTTGACACTCTCCACTACTGTTCTTCAGCCAGAAACCTCAGCATCATTGCTGACCCTTCTCACACCTTCTCTACTTTCATCTCCAAAACTAGAACAGCATCTCGCCTCAACCACCTAAATATTAGAAAAATCAGGCACATCCTTCCTTTCTACACTGCCAAGCATCTAACCAGTGTTGTCTTCTCTAAACTGGACTACTGTGCCAGCATCCTCTTTGGTTTCCCGAACTATGATTTCTGTCCTCTTGATAACATCATTAATTTCACTATCAGAACTTTCTTTAAATTCCCTTACTTCACACATATTTCTTGGTACCATCATCAGGCTGGATGGCTGATGATGCAAAACAGGGCCAGATTCAAATGTATTCTCCCGGTTCACAAATCAGTCCATGAAAAGGCACCACTGTATCTATCATCCTCTATACAAATCTTCAAGCCTTCCAGTAGTCTCCACTCATCAACTGCCCTTGTGTCTCCTTTCCCTCCCTGTGCTTCTTCTTGCTTCTGCTCTTTCTCTCTGCTTACTCCACTTGCATGGAAGTCTCTTCCCTGGACATCCGAGAAACAGTCCACATGCATTTGTTCAAAACCAAATTAAAGGCCTACCTCCTCACATCTGCGTTACCGTAACCTACCTCTCATCTGCTTTCTAGCTAATATGTTTTCCTCACCTCTAACCTGCCTCTGTACCTCACTTTCTTTGCCTCCACTCTAGCCCTTCACCCATCATGATCACATCATGCGCACAGCTGGTTGTACCACCAACGTGCACTTAAAAATGTCCAATGGTGGTTGGACTTAATGTATGTATGTCTACTTATGTTTTGTCCCCAGTGATTGTTCCATTTACTCCCCTCCACACCTGGTCAGAATGTGTCTCATACTCAGTTTGTTGTAAGAAGCTCACTTCTTCCTGTCAAATCTGATTTCTTATCTATTGTAGGTTCTTTTGTGATCAAAAACGTATTATTCCTCCCTGTATATAAATGAAAACATGAATAATTAAATATCACGTTCAGTTGAGAGGCATGTACAAAAGAAAATGTGTTACTCCTTTGACAGAAACTGATCCAGTAAATTGTCATCTCATTTACAAGGCAATGACAAACCAATCAACGGTTGTGAGTATTATGAGGGAAGCAGGAGTTCCTAACAGTGTATACAGGCGAGTCCATTGGATAGTCTTATTACCCAACACAGATATGTCAAGACACACCAGAGAATAGGCTCTCCTGATCTGACCATCCAGGAATTGAGGCCCTATTTAACTTTCTTTTTAATCTTAGTCTTTCACATCCTCAAATTATTGTTGCTCCTACACGGCGCGAAGCCACAGACACCATTGATGCAAGTGGCCTAATTCTGATGTTGGGGTTATGTGGTAAAATCACCTCTCTCCCATAAGGGTTTATAGTGCTGCACTGTAACAAAGGATCTGCCAGCATAGTGCCACATGACTGCCGATCCGCCACATGTTTACCACAAGCAGATATGAATACATGTGTGCTCTGCAGTGTTATTTTTAAAACCGGTGGACATTACATCTTCAGTATCTGCCACTACAATTACGAAATCCTTTCCACAGGGTAGGATGGTGACCCTGCTGGAACTATTTTCAGAAGGATGCCCTGATTCCGCAGGCTGCTGCATTCCACAGGAGCAGGCTTGTTCAGTAGTGCTGTGTTGCATGTGTAAAGTCGATTGCTTTGTCTGCATTATGGTGTAACTCACACCAGACTGCCCACATGAATGTCTAGCCCACTCGTTTAATCAGTTGCTTCTATTGATATTCCTTTAACAGACACAGCACCTTCTTGACGTTGCTTCCCAGTCGTTCTGACGCTTAATTATATACCATCTTTGTTCTGTAATTCCAGTCATCAGATTAATAGTTCTACATGGTCACTTCAAACATCCCATTTCTGAGCCACGTGAAGCGGATGTATCTGTACAGCTTTTATATTTAATGTGGGATGTGCTTTGTGAAGCACACTGACATCACCGATGCAGATTTCTAACACTGAATATAAATGAAAAATTATTTTTTGCAAATCCAGAGTGTACTATTTAGTGTAGATGTGAAACAATATGATTACAAAAATTGAGGTTTTGTGCTTTCAATTTTGTACAGCTTAGCTTGACTTCTTTTTCTGTCACAACCTAGGGCTATGACACACACACGGCATACTAGAAGCTATACAGTGCCTAAAGTAATCATAGCGCTTTCTCACTGTGGGGTAATTTCGCAATGACTACGCCATTACTGCCTGATTGTGTGAAATAGTTTTTCTTGCTTTTCCTTACGTCAGCATTCATTCAGACCGCTCCTGGGCCTTTGTTCTTTCTCCCTCCCTCCTCTGTGCTTCCCACCTTCATTGCAATTGGGCACGTGGCCCCTCATAGTTTCTCCACTCAGGACAGCCCACTGCCCGTTGCAACCCGTGAGGCAAAGGGAGCTCCCACTGTAGTAGCTTCAGAGTGGGGTTTGCTGGTGTTTGCTGTGGGAGCATGCAGCGCAGCTGTCAACCAGCGGCGACACTATCAAGGCAAGAAAGGTACAGGCGTGGGGGAGAGCCATCACTGTTCTTATTTAACTGTCCCTCCTCTCTTATTACTTCTGATATCTAATTCTGCAGTCTGCTGCACTAGGCAGTTGTATGTTATCCATATCTGGCATTGGTGAATTGCCATAATTAGCCTGTGGGGTTTTACCCCTTCTAGTAAAGTCGATTCTGTGTTGTTTTTCATTTGCTACTGTGTTTCAAAATTAGACCTTTTCCCTCTTTTCAAAGAAAGTCGATTCTTTGTTATTTTTCATTTGCTGCTGTATTTAAAAACTCAGTGTTTTCCCTCTTTTCTAGGAACTTCGAATCTGTGTTGTTTTTCATGTGTTGCTTTGTTTAAAATTAGGCTTTTTCCCTCTATCACTCTGTCAGATCTTTCTCTCTGTCCAGATAACTCACTTCTGCTGTAAGATGGTAACCTAGGCCCTTTTCACTTCCTGGACACTTGACTCTAGATTGTTGCATTGCTGTATTGTAGTTGTGTCCTGCTCTGCAGTTCCTCCCACTCTCCCCCCTGGCTTCTTTCTGCACTCTAACTCAATGGTGCTCTCAATCTCCCCTATCGTCTCTTATTGCTATTCTATCATCTACTGTTAGGAACGTTTTTCTGAAGTCCAACTAAGGGCTTAGTAAAACCATTCAACTGAGGCAGTACAAGACTCCACGCTTCCTATAAGGCTGTTCCACCTGAGTATTTGGTAGCATAGTCAGAGCAGCCAGGATTATTTTAGGAGGGAGCGAGGGCTGTAAAATCAGTACAAATGAAATTGTAATGCAAAGGGTCCAAAGAAACACTGAACAACTATATATTGTAAAAGTGGGTCCAGGTAAATATTGGGGGAAGTAAGTACTTTCACATTATATATACACCCACATTTATAAAAACCAAACAGTATGCTTGGAGGTGCACAGACCAAAGCAGATAACCGTATTTGGAACCCCTAACAGTAGTTCTAGGGAAGTAAAAAACAGTAGTTACTTTTAAATTAGTTTCAGTAATACCAGGGTAGTAGACCCTATCAGTTGTACCGTGACACTCAACAAGAAATCACATAGTCATATCAACTGGACAATATACTTTTGTGATCTAGTGAATTACAGACTCCAGGAACAGCATAAACCTTTAACTCTGATTCCGAATAACAGTTATTCTAGGGGAGTATTGCTGTGTTGTGTAATATTCAATTACAGTTGCTTTTCCGTTCACAGACTAAGGGAAGCAATAACTCTACTTATTTTAGGATAACAGTTATACTCAAGGTACATAAAAACTATGCACTTTTTACAGGGCTATAAGCAATTTAAAGGCAGGTATAAACCTAAGGCTCTTTTTGTGTCTGTTTACAACAGAACAGGGACAGCAAAACACAGTGTTACACTTTATGAATGACTCCAAGTAATTCTAGGTAGGTAAAACCTAATGCAGACTTATTCTGGACAGGCTAAAAGCAAGTCAGGGGAAGCAAGAGCCAATTCAGAACATTCATACAATTATCCTAACAGGAATAATAAAGTGAAACCAACAGCATTACTTGTGGGGAAGAGGCACAACCAATTCACAAGTGAGTATCTTAACCTTGTATAGACGTTTCAGAATAGTGCAACACCCATTCAAGGTAAGTACTAACTTTTGTAACTGTTCACTCTCAGAATTACAGTTACCAACCAGCTTTGTTTGCAAGTAAGTAACTTGTTTATCACATATTCTCTTTTCTAGGCAAAAGGCCCAATCCTTAGAAGTCTTTCCCTTATTCTTGAAGCATGAGTGTATTCAGTGGCAGAAGGGGGGTCACTAAGGTCTAGTGTCCAACAGGCAGTGTCAGGATAGGTTCTTAAGTAGCAAACGTCAGAGTTCCTAAGGAAGACTGTTAGAAAAAGTAAGTACTTCGCTTTACAGTTAGTTGAGGGTCCAGGGGCTTCACAAAAGACACCTTAGAAGGATTCTGCAGGGGCCTGGGTGAACTGGATGAGTGGCCTCCCAATCACAAAAAAACCCCAAAGCTATATAGAAATCACAAAGGCTTAAGGTAGGTCAAATACCCTAAGCCAGCACAATGCTTCAGCACATAAGAAGATTTTGCAGCAGGAGGACTCAAAAATCTGTAGCCAAAAACATGGTTGTTGAATTCCTTCAGTAAGAAGACAGGAGGCACGACACTGGAAGGACTTTTGCAGCAAGGATCATAAGGAAGGCTCTAGGCAAGTCCTTCCTCGTGGTCGGATGTGTTTTTTGTGAATTTGATACCTTTTCAGGAGTACAGAAGAATATTGAATATTGCTGGTCAGATTCTCATCATTACAAAGGTCCAGTACTGTGGTGAAGGGAATTTTTATACTTGATTCCTGTCTCTGGAGATCCAGCAGGATGCCCACAGAGTTTCAGCGAGAGTCGGAATTCAGAAGACTGTGTACCGTACAATGGGTTGAGGTCCCAGGGTATTGGGGTATTGCAGCCCCACCAGATCACAGCATGGTGTCTGGTGGCTCAAAATGCAGGTTGCCTTGAACATACTGGTTTTTACCAGGGTCTGGATTGGGGTCATCGTTTTCAGAGTCCCCAAGTCAATTGAAATGAGGGGCTACAGCAGGCTCCAATTACACAGCAGGGTGTCCGGTCGCTGGAAATCACTTTAGCCACAAATTCCTCATCTTCCTCTTCGGTTTTGGTTCTAGTGGTCGACTACCTCTTTAGCTTCCAGGATAGGACTCTTATGCAGAAACCCAGCCAAACAAACAGCCTTGCAACATTCAAACTTTGGGGGGGTTGGCAATCCTTCAGGACAGCCAGCCTTCCATTTTTAACCGGAATCTCACACTCAGGCTGGAAGAAAAAGGGCTGCAGAGTTTTGGACTCCACCCTCGCTTCCTGGAATTTCCCACCCTGGACGTCAGGGGAAGGATCAAGAAAGGACAAGGAACACTTAAATGGCGAAATAACAAAACTGGGCCATTTTGATAAAATTAACACAGATGGGTGCCTTTACCAGAGCTTTGTACAGAGCCCGTGGTAGAGGAGCACCAAATTACTAAAATGTATCACTGCCACCAGCCATTAAAGGTAGGCTTGTCCCTGTAACAGAATTGTTATAGTTTTAGTGTGAAAGGGGATACATTGTATCTCCCCAGCACTCCACATAAGGTTGAGTGTGCTGGTTTCACCAAATAACATGTAAAAGGGATCCAAAGATCGGTTCTACCTGTGGGAACTGTAGTTCTCTCAAAGTTAGCCAAAGAAAGTTTAAAGGGCAGGCCATAGGGCAACCCAGCAACAATAGGCATGTTGTCAAACAGGATAACTTTTAAAAGACGCTATGGACACCCATAAAAAGAGTTAAATACTCTGAGTGTGAAACAAGATTCCCACCCAGTGAGGTATACAGCAAAATAATCCACTAGTAAAATAATAAAGGTTCTGGGGTTGACTGAGATCAGAAAGATGTATCATTGCTATGAAAATCTTACCTAACACCTACCCTTTCCCTCTTTTGAAGTTTGGAAGGAAAAAGTTCAAGAAGGGTCTCCTGGTCTCCAATCCAGGCTTGATCATCGCTGACACCTATGTCAATGCTTCTTCCAGGCAGACTTTCACTGACATCCTTTCTGTTATGCCTTCTCCAGACCTTTGGATTCCCCTTTTGGTCTCTGTGGTCTCCCCTTTCTCTTCCTCTCCCATTAATTGTGGCACCCATTTGGAGGTACTCTTGGCATCCTTCCTGTCCTCTAGGGTCATCATTAATGTCTACCTAAATGACACTGTCATGGACCAGGGCTCTCAGCCCAGCCTCCTCTTTCTTGAAAGGCATCTTCTGTCTCTCATCAACTTCCTCCCCTCTTCTGCCACCCCTCTGGCCCTTCTTCCACCTCCCACAGGTGTACCACACTCCTGTACCACTCCTCGGAATGTGGCAACCTGCTCCACTTAGCTACCCTCAACTCTTGCTCTGCTGTTAAACACTCCTCTGACATATGTCACCTCTTTGAAGACATAAAACTAGACGTCCTTGCTCTCACCGAGATGTGGTTCACTGCCAGCTCTGTCAGGAGTTTTGACCCTCTCCTCCCTGGGGGTTACAAGATCCTCTCTAAGCCCAGGCCTAACCCGCCCGGGTTGGAGTCATCCTGATCTTCCCTGAGTGGGTCCCTCCTACTATCATACCCACTCAGGACTACTCCTCTTTCGAATGCCTTGTCTGCAGACTTGGTGTCTCTCCTGGCATCTCTCTTACTCTGTCCACCATCTACAGGCCCCCAGGCCATGTCTCCCACTTCCTCTCAGAATGGGCTGACCTCACCTCTTCTCTTCTGGCCTCCCCCACCAGGCTTCTCCTCCTCAGAGACTTCAATATCCACCTTGACTCCCCTGATGTAGCCCATGGACTCTTCCTCAAACTTTGTGACTCTCTTTCCATCTCCATTCTTCCATCAGGTCCATCGCACTCAACCGGAACCACCTCGGATACTCTCATCTCTTCAAAAATCCCCATCTCCAACCCTATCATTACTCCTCTCTCGTGGTCTCATCATGCTCTCTTGTCCTCTCATCTGGGTCCACTGGCTAAGCCCCCGCCTGCACTGCCAGCCTCCTTCTCCATTCGACCTATGAAGTTGCTGATTTTGCTGCCACCCTTACTCCCCCTCCTACTCCTGTCACTGACTCTGACACAGCCCTTACTAACCTTCAACTATCTTTTTCCAACACTCTGGACATATTTGCCCCTGTCATGAGGATCTGCATGAAGCCTGCCTCCGAGTGCAACTCCTGGTTTGACTTTGACCTGTCCGAAACGCAAGTGCAGAGCAGCTGAGCTGAAGTGACAGACTCAGGACATCTTGTCCTCACTCTCCTCTACTACACACCATTCTCCCCCACCCGCTTGCAGGTCTCCATTGGGCCCCCTACCCTCCTCTTTTTCTCTGACAACACCGGATGAGCTTTCTAGACAGGTCAGATTTATGAAAGCCTTATCCAAACAGGTACGTCCCTGCTCCTCCAGAACTATCAAGGGCAACATTGTCTTCCTTGCCCCAACCTTTTGTGATTTTTGAAATCACTCCATTGCCACTGGATCCTTCCCCTCACTCCTCAAGCACTCCCTTATGCACCCTCTGCTCAATAAGCTTTCTGCCGACCCTTCCTGTTTAGCAAACTACTGCCCTATCCCCATTGCCCACTTCCTGGGCAAACTCGAGGAGAAGTTGGCCTTCTCCCAGATTATCCACCACACTGAATCTGTTGGATGTCTCCATGAGCACCAGTCTGGTTTCAGAGCTGCCAGAGGCACTGAAACCGCTTTCCTGAAAACACATGAAGACATGATCTCTAATCTCAAATCCAGCTCTCTTTCTGTTCTCAACCTTCTTGACATTTCCTCTGCCTTTGATGCGGTCAATCATCCCACCCTGATAAATCGGCTCTGTGATACCCTTGACATCACACACCTGGCTCTGGACTGGTTGACATCCTTCCTCTCCGATGACCTTCCTGGGTAAAACTGGACCTTTTTCTCTCCACCATCTCACTCTCCACCTGCAGTGTACATCGGTGCTCTATCCTCTCGCCTTGGCTTGTCAACATCTACCTGGCGCCTCTAGCTCATTTTATCTCCATCTTCTTTCCTAACTTCCAGTGTTATGAGGATGACACACAGCTCTCCTTCAAGCTTCCCTCATCTGCCTCCTCCTCTTCCTCTCTCAGTCCTGGCTGCCTATCTGCTATTCGGGCATGGTGCACTGCTAAAGATCTCTGCCTTATTGCCAGTAAGACAGAGATCCTTCTCACGGATACCTTGGACCCCTCCCCTCACACTCCTGTGAGGTAAAAAACCTTGGTGTCATCTTTGACTCCTCGTTTTCCTTCTCTCCTCACATCTCCCTTTCCTCACTTTCCCCCAGAAACACATTTCCAGAGCTCTGGTCCTCTGCAGGCTGGACGGCTACAACAGCTTTTTCCTCAATCTACCTAACTCCTCCATCCACCCCCTTCAACTAATCCAGAAATGGTTTGCAAGTCTTATCTTTTTTATTTTATTTTTTTATTGTTATTATGGTGTGTTATTAGATGACTTGCATCATTTTCGCACTGACGTAATCAAAACAATTACATAATATCAAAGTTTAAAATAAATTCTTATTAATTAAAACATGCAATTCATACAAATATCTTCCATAAGGAGCTATCTTAAAACAACTTAAAAATTGTCCCCATCAAATTTTGTTATAATTTTGCTTGCCACCTCCCACACATGCAATGCTGCAGTACTAAGTACTGATGACTTGGCTTCAAACATATCGCTCCAAAATGTGCCAAATTCGGGTTGCTATATTTTCATACGCCCGCTTATAGACTACTTCGAGTTCATCACATTGTGTTAGCAAATGTCTAGCAGACTCAATGGTTCTCCCGCAGAGTCTTAACATTGAACGCAATTGCCTCAACCCTTTCCAGGGGAAGACCTCCAAGGCCTACATGATTGTTGAGACAATTGATATTTTATATGCTAGAAGGTTTGCTTCAAGACATCTACCCCCTTGTATATCAATCATTTTCCTAAGAGCTAAACATTTCCCCCAAGATTTTTGAGTCACTTCCTCTAACATAGAAACCGCTGAATGCTTTGCCCTTATGAAGATTCCCAAATAGTGATAGCTATTGTTGGTTTCAACTCTTTCTCCTCCTAGCCACCAAACACTATGTCTAAAGGCCACCATAGCACCACCAAATATCATGATCTTTGCTTTTTGATATTAGGCTCAAGTGACAACTCCAATGAGAAGAAGTGTGGTGAGTGAATGTTGTAACACAACTTAACTCCTATCCAGGATCACCACATCATCTGCATAGGAAATGCAATTCAATCCCTTACTGATATTTTGCGGTGGGTTATTGTGGACTTCCCCCAGTCTTGTTGCCAACAAGGACAAATATATATGAAGAAACAAAGGGGCTAGAGCAGATCCTTGTTTCAAACCCCTCTGGGTAGGGATGCTATCAGAAAGAGCCCCATCCTGAGACAGCCTGATTCTTACTGCTGTGTCTCCATACAAGGCTTTCATAAAGTATAAAAGGGAAGTGTGTATCTCCCAGTCTTCAAACATGGACCAGAATCTTTCACTATTAACACTGTCAAACGCGGACGGACAGTACACGAAACAAGCACACAGAGCCAGCCCTCGTTTGGCCTCCAGGTCAGATATCACTGTTAACAGTATCCAGATAGGGTGAGTAGTAGAACACCCCTTTCTGATTCCTTTCTGAACCCTGTTTGATGGTAAGTAAGGATGCCCTCTTTGGCCACCCAAGCTGTATGTATTTCGGGAAGGATATTAGCAAATACCTTCCTGCTGCAATCTAACATTGCTAAGAGTCAATAATTCTTGCGGTTCTCTCTGGCCTTTTTTTTAAAGTGGGGGTCATGATGGCCTCTTTCCAAGTCTCCGGATTTCCCCAGTACGGCATATCTGAAGGAACATCTGTCTTAACGTGCTGGCCCATAGCTCAGGATCGCTTTTCAAGGTCAGATTTAAGACATCTGGACCCATGGTGCTAGATGATTTTAATTTCTTAATTCTCGCCACTAGGTCAGTTGTTTTTAAAAATAAACACCCAGTTTACTATTGTGGAGGCCCTGGGTGACCTGAACCGTCTTTTCAGGGCAACAAAAGGATTTTGTATTATACTCCGTCCAGTTGTCCTCTGTAACCATGACTATCTCCTTCTGTGTCCTGGCCATCCCTGAGCCTTCCCTTTCCAGTGACAGAATTTTTTTGAGTCATTTGTTGTTATTAATCTATTCAGATGTTTCCACCCCTCATCTTTTAGGGACTCTCTGTGGTTACAGAGCCTGGATTTATAGTTGTTACATACGACTGTTAACCACTCTATAAGAATTGTCGGGGACCCTTTAAAGTTTTTCCTTAATTTCCTAATAGCCAACTTCTTCTCTTTCTTCTCCCTAGCAATAAGGGCGGTCATACCGCTGAATTGATCGTGTAACCTTCTTGAACACCCCTTTCTTACAAGTATCTGCCTCAGCTGCTACTTGGCAGACCACTTCAGTGATGATATCTTGTACCCTCTCCCCTTCTTTGACCACCAATTGGGTCCTCAGGAGAGTATTGAATCTTGACATTGACTTTGGAGTCCAGAATAAACAGTTGCCAACAGAGTTGACCTTTACACTATTTCTCAAGAATACTTTTTGGTTTAAGAATGTTTTCATATAGTTTGACACTAAGCATCTCATGATCACTAACTTTGCTGTCCATTAACTCTAACTTCAAACAATTAGACTCTGCCTTCTTATTCGTAAATATAAAGTCAATCCTTGAGGAGGATTTACCGTTTGTCCAAGTGGTGTTCTTCACCCCGGACTCTGGATAAATAGGAGTCAGATCAAATTCTGCCAATGTTCTCAGCCATCCTATGGCCATCTGGGTAACATTCACCCTACATGGTGGCATTCCATCCCGCTTTCCCAACTGAGTACCCTGTGCAATATCACCACAATCCACATTAAAATCCCCGGCTATCAACACCACCCCAACCTTATTTGTGGCTTGTCATGATCGAAGAGTTCTAATAAGAGTATCTTTGATTTCCAAAGTCATGGCCCCACCAGGGGGGTCATATAGCCTTGCTACCAATATAGGTGAGGATCTGTAATTGGGGTTACCAATCGTGGCCACTAGGAAATTCAAGTTTCGTGGTTCCTCTATCTATTCCGCCAGGTTGAGTAAACTTTTTGCCACTATGCATAGGCCCCCTTTAGGTCTTCCCATTATCGGAAGGTTGGCCAATCTATGTATTATTGCATAGCCATCTAACACACAATCCTCACACACTAAGTTTCTTGCAAACAGAAGCAGGACATCTTATTCAGTGTCAACAATATCTGTGCATTACCTAAGAATGACCCATGCCTCTAGATTTCCATGATAAAATTGTCAGTCCCCTATTAGGGTGTATCACATTCATTTGTCAATCTGAGGTTACTTGGATCACTTCCCATTGGCCTTCCACTCTTCTAGCATCCGACTCAGATGACTTCTTGTCGATGGGCCTCCCTTTTTGTGAATTTATGGTTTCTTTGTAGCCAACCTGTTCCAGGTTAGTAGGGATGAAAACAAACCTATAAAATCCCAGTTGGTTTAGCGCTTCCTGATTTTTACATATCCTGTCAACCACCACCAGGGAGATGCAGGTCATTATCACCCAATTATCCACATTGTCAATCTCAAGTAGCTCCAGTTTTACAATGTCTTTAGAGGATATCAGCAACAGCTCTGGGACCATCTGTAGCAGCTCCAACAGCCACTTCCCATTAAGGAACAGGCTATTTGCCGTGGGATTTCTTTCCACCAGTTTCATGTGCCTTAAATCCTTGCACCATCGAAGGTCTTTTGCTTGCCTCTCTTTGATTAGGGTTCTTGGTCTTAACTGATTTACTCTCCCTTCCCAGGTTGTCTGGGAATCCAGTGCATTAGGTTCTGCTGTCCTAGTTTGCCCATCCATGTGTTCAGCTTCTCTTATTGTCACCTCCGGCCGGGGATTCTTGGCCACTGCAGGTTGGCTTTGTTTGGCAATCAAGACAGGGAGCCTCCTTTTGTCAGTAGTCCCCCCAGCAGTTGTTGCCCTTTATCCTTGGCCTGAAGCCCAGTGACCGCATCCCTTCAGTCCTAACATCTCTCCATTGGCTCCCAATTGCTGCGAGGATGTAGACCATCTACATCATCCACAAGGCTTTTGGGGGCCTGGGACCTCGCTACATCCAACTCTCTCTCCCTAAATACCTCCATGCTAGAGCCCTGCAGATCAGACACATCTAGAAGCAGAGAGTGGGGGTATATCCCTCTCGTCCACAGGTGCCTCCCTCTGGAATGGCCTCCTTGCGACTCTCAGACTTAAGCTGCATCTCCTTAAGTTTCAGAAGATTGTCAAGACCTTCCTTTTTTCTTCTTCCTTCCCTCTCCACTCCGCTGCAAAGGTTCCTGCCTGCCCCTTGACTTTTTGCCTTGTTCCTTCATAGTCTCACAGGGCACCAGGCACCCCCTACTTGCGACTACCCCTGCACTTGATCTCCCATGACCCCTCCCTCAACCTGCACTTGCCCTTCTGGGTCCATCCCCCCACTAGCCTGGCAGGGTCTGCCGGTCAGGGCCTGCACCCTCTTAACTCTTCCAGTCCCTTACCTTGCACTTAGCTTGTGGGCCAACCTTCCCCTGCACTATCTGCTTTTCCCCTGGCTTTGTCCACTTGGTTCCCCTGGCACTTGCTTTTCTCACGGGCCCTTCTGTCCTGACTGGTACTCTCCCCAGCACCTCTTTTTACTGTACTTGCACAATCCGAATGTCACAAGGCCTAGCAGCATCAATTTGTTTTTGTCGTCCCTGTTTTCCCCCACCCTCTTGTCCTGTTGCGCCTCAAAACACATTGCGCCTCATTCTGAGGTGGGCGCAAAGGGATACCGGGCACCGGTAATGAAACCGGTGCCCGTAATCCCTTTGCGCCCTATTCCGAGGTCCCTTAGCGGGTCCTTCCATTAAGGGATACCGGGGTCAATAATGGTACCACAATTTGCGGTACCGTTATTGACGCCTTCCCCTTCCCATTGAGCCCTATGGGGGCTCAAATGGGAATGGGGAATGGCTTTTGCAATGGGGACTTACCGGTCCCGCCAAGGTCGGACTGGACCGGTAAGTCACCATTGAACGAGGGCGGACACGGTCCCGTTATTGGTGCTAGTCATGGCGCTTGTAGCCCCATGACTAGCACCAACCTCGTAATGAGGCCCATTGTGTATAGGCACATTATAAATTCCCCAATAAATAAAAAAAATAAATAACATGTACATTCTGTTTTAAATTCAAGAAAGGCTTCTCTGTGCGTAAAGTAGAAAGACTACTGTTTAATATAAACTCTCCTCAAATAATAACTGTACAGAAATATGGCAATCGTCCAATATTGTTTGTGCTCTCCTCTTTTGCAGGCGTGTGTCATCATCAGAATGTTTTTAATCTATCCTGTCTCACAGGAGCAGTGCAGCACACTCAATGTTTCATGGCTTGTAGGGGTGGTGGCGTAGCCTGGGTTTTTACATCTTCACTGTCTGGCCGGGGTTGGGCAAAGTCAGAATATTTACATCTCTCCTGTCTGGCAGGAGTGAGGGCACTTGCTTAATTTGTATGTCTGCTGATTGTTAGGGAGAATTCTCCAGAATGGCTAATGTCCCTTACCTACCAAGTCCCTCAGCAGCTTTGCTGGATTTCTGGGGTTTATATTTTTCACCTGGTAAGAGTATGAATTTTTTTCCCGACTGTTACATGTGTTTTGCTGTGTGTGTTTAACATTTTCTTGTGTTCATAGACTGTGGAGCCTCACCTACTCCATAGGCATCATATTTTTACTGTGTGTTACATAGCACCTTCAGTTCAGTGACACAGGTTTGTCTTTTTGACTTCCCAACTCTGATTCCATTTTCTGGGACTGACTACTGTCTCCCAGAACATGTAAAGTTGCCATTGACTTTATCAGTCTTGTTAAATCCACAGACCCAGTACAAACTATCCTAAATAGATTGCTGGAAAGGGTTAATACTTATCCCTTTTTGTCTGTTTCTCTTGGAGCATTGTTTTGCTCCCTTCTAATTAAGACATGGCCGGTGGCAGTGGTAACTACCCTATTTTTCCTACCGCGGTTATCTTAAATAGCCCTGGTACTGTTTTAGGCTATCTTGGTAGCCTTAAACTTAAACCCGCTCGACCATACACGTTTTTATATGGTTCCGGCTGGGTTTAATCACCATTTCTTTTTTATAAAAGTCTTTCTTGTGTTGTACTTTGCGTGCCAAACCAGATTTGGTTCCTTTGTTCGCCTTCCTTTTGTGGACTTCTGCACAGAAGCCCCCCTTAGGCGCCTGTGTGTCTGGGGGGACAGGATGTGAGGGAGGGGTTTAGGACTCCCTGCATAGGAGACCCCTGTCGCATTCTGATCTGATTGGCTGTGGTGACTGTCCCGGCGCGACAGCCACCCTGCTGTGTGATTGACAGCCAGGCTGTGTGAATGGGGAAAACTGCTTAAAAAGCAGGTTTCTGGGGCTGGAAAGGCAGAGTCGCCACTGGAACGAGAGAACCGAAGAGGAGCTGACAGAAGAGAACCCCTACAATGACTAAACCTCCCAGTCAAGCCCTGCTGCAGGTCTGAATCTTCATACTCCAATGACAGGGAAGATCTGAAAGGAATCTTCTCCTCTTGAGCTTGTGGGAACAACCAGTTCACCAAACTGCTCGCCAGGCCTCCCTTGCTATACAGAGCTACAGTGAACCGGATAGCCAGGAGGAAGGGACCCTGCTTGCGTTTTAAGGAGCGCACCTTTTATTTTGTTGCTTTGCTCTGCTGCTGGTTTCCTCCCTGGGCAGTGCAGGACCATCCAGTCTTCCTACTTCATGTCAGTCCGACAGTCGCTTTAGGAACTGTGAGCCTGCAGGACCTGCCAAGAACGTTCGCCTCAGCTACGGCCTTCTTCTCCATTTAAGGTACTGTTCAAATCCGGTTGTTCATTTCGTCCAGCCGCGGTCAAGGTGTGTGAAACCTTTCACAAATCCAAGGGCTTGTCCTTCTCCATTCTTTAAAATAACTTTTCTGCCGACCAACTTCGTCTCGAACTCTTGCAAAGACTTAACCACAAACTACCCTGAAATTTGTGATCTTGAGCAAAGACTTTGGTCCATTGACTTTGAGCCAGGCCCCTTTAATCTGATTTCTTCACTGTAGTTCCTTTTTCTAGATTGCCCTGCTTACTTACTTGTTGGTGCTGCTCAATTCTTGTCTAACTGTCTTTCCCCCTCCTTTTAAATTGCTGGAGTGCCATTTTGGTCACACTTCATTTTGAGCCTAACTTGTCCAGAATATATCAGGTGTGGTGTAGTGTATTAAGAGTGTGTTTTTCAACTGCTTGACTTTAATGAAATGTTTTACAACTGATGTGTAAATAAATGTATATTCTTTTACTCAGAAACCTTGAGTCAGTGTTTGTTTGAATCATAGTAATTTCTGTCTTTTGTGTAACTATTGATACAGCTCATTTGCTCTTGAGATAAGTCTGGCTGTTCAGCCATCGCTACCACTTTACTGTGTAGAACAGGCTTGTATCAAAGGTGAATTTGTACTGTCACTTGTAGTCTTAATTGTGTGTGGTGTTCCCAAAGGGTACTGCATATAGTTCTGCCTAACACTGATTTCATATGACTTTCCTATCTCACGTAGCTGGGGGCACACACCCAATTTGTTAGTCATTCCTGTTTTGAAGGGGTAGGGGCACAACCTTCAGTTTTACATCTCTCCTGTCTCAGAGGGAAAGGAACACAATCACTCACCCCATCCTGTATAATGCCTCTGCTGTTTGACAGGGGTGGTGGACACCATGAATATTTACATCTCTCCTGTCTTACAGCGTTGGGGTACACGACTCAAATTTGTTTGTGTCTGGCAGTGGTGGAGGGCACAGCCTGAATTCTTACATCTCTCCTGTCTTGCAGGAGTGTAGGCACACATTCAGTTTCTACTTCAATCATGTCACGCACTGGGTGGGAACACACGCTCAATTTGTATGCCCCCCCTTACCTCGCTGTGGCAGAGTGCATAGCCTGAATGTTAACATCTCTTTCAGAAGACATGCGTCATATAGAGAGGAATTGTTCGATTAACCAGAAGTGTGAGCTGGACATATTGGAAATGGTTGGACACACTGGAAAACATGATTACCAAATCTCGGAAAGGCATAATATACTGTTGCCTAAGGGGACAATCACAATCATCCTGAATTATTAGTGTGTCTTGTACTAAGAAAGATAACTGTCCCTATTTACAGGCTCACTATCTCTGGACACACCAATGATGTGCTTCCTATTGAAACGAGTATAGAGAATCTCAGTGAGAGTCATATGATTCCATTTGTTCACTAAAGAATTCCATCCTGAATCCTGATGTAGGATGCATGCTTTTAATCAATTGAGTGTTTATTTTTCAACAACCAACATATTCCACCAAACTAACATTTTGCAAAGTTTAACATATTAATTCTTGAGGTATTCATTTTTTGTTTTTCTAGAATTTTACTTTAAAATTTTGATCTTTAATAAACGTTTTCATTTTCAAGAGACGGAAGAAGAAAACTAAAATAACATACATACCTCTCCAGAAAAAAACACAAATGATTTCTTTTTTTATTGTGCGTTTGGGTAATCAAACCTTATGCACATAAAATAAGCATAAGGAAAGAACCCATACAGATAATTACAAATATCACACAAACAGATAAGAATAAATACATTTCCAAAATTATTTAATCTCAACTACTATAACAAAACTATTAAAATGCCCAGGGATTATGAAAAGCAAAATCATCACTACACAAGACATGGGGCCTCATTATAAGTTTGCCAGTCCGGTAACAATGGTACCGTTAAGCTTTCCGGTACCGTTGTTGCCTGACCGGCAAACTACGAGTTATGCTCACGGGTGCCTTCCCCCCGCCAGGTCCGACCTTGCGGGCATACGGGCACCCACGAGCAGAGCATGTCGGATGCACCAGCACCATTCTGAATGGTGCCGGTGCATCTGACCTCCCCATTCCCATTGAACCATTTTTTTTCGGCACCAGGGAATAGGCAATTACTGGGTCCGGTGGGGCCGTAATGACCCGATAATTGGCCATTCCCGGATGCTGAAAAAAATTGCAAGTTTGGTGGCAGCCTGCAATTTTTATTGGCAAGGCTACCGCCAAACTTGAAATGAGGCTCATTAAACGGTCAGGCCATTGCACCATTTAAGATTCTGCTGCCTATATGATAAGTGCCTCCCTCCAAAATTGGAAGGCCGAGGATTGATCACTCTTTATAAATTCTTTGTGTTTAACCACGCCCCGATATCCCTTATGATATTACAATTTTAACATGTGATAGGTAGTGAGAACATGATGTCTGGTTTCAAAGGAGCCATGGCACAGTCAACATAGAAGTACCTCATGGGAGGTTTAAGTCCAAGAACCAGTAAATTCAAAAGTAAGGAGCATGTTAAACCGCAAGTAGATAATGAACTGTCTCAGGTTTCCATCACATAGTTTTGACAAATAAGTGCAGGGCAGATCCAATTGAAAGACTTGCAAACAATATTCTCAGAATCGTTCTGCCATGCAGTTTAGACATGTTGTCTGTCCTATCCCAATCTCATGTTCATCTTTTTTAATAGAGGCAGAGCATTAGGCAAAGATACATTAGTTCCACAGGTAGAGCTATGTTATCTAGGTGAGGAAATGCTGATTTTTTCAATTCTTTCAGGAAAGTGTCAGTGGTCCTCTCTCACAAGCTGGAAGCAATCAGCCCCAGGAGAGTACCTGTATACTCTTTAAGGATGAGATATTTACTAGGAGTTTACAACGTTGTGCATGCCACAATGATCAAATGCATGGGACACCCAGTTCACACTTAATTGCTTTGACTGGCACTGTGCTCGGAACACCCAGAATAGACTGCAACATTTTCCCATTGGCACTTTCCAGCCACCTCACATGTGGGTTTGATAAAACCTCCATACCATAGATAATTCCTGCTAGGGTACTGGTCCGATAGATGGTCAACAGTTTGTCCACATCATTGCAGCCCTTTGTGACTACAAACCTTTTAAAGACCACCCATGTCCTTAAGGCTTTAGAGGTAATGTAGTTGCCATAAAAGGATTTTGCCAGGCACGACTTAATGGGAGAGCCCAAATATATATATATATCCACCACTTCCAGTGTGGTGTGGGCTAATTTCAAAATAAAGTGGGGTCTTAAATACAGTGATAGAAGGATATAATTCACACTAGCAAGCTACAATATCCTGTCCCTATTCAGATTGTGATAGTTTATCAAACACTGCATGCTTTGCACAGGAAAATTGTATGTGTTGTACAATCAATCAGGTTGCATTTGGCTTTAAATATAGTGAGGAATCAATGTTGCCTTTTCATACTAAAATGTTAAAGCTTTATATTTGGAATTTGCTTCCGCCTACACCGAGTTGCATTACCAACCCTGTCAACCTACTTCTGGGATTTAGCAGAGAAATGGTTCTAGAGTGCCTATGTCTAATTACATTTGGGAATGTTCATGCACATTTTTTAACAATTCTTTAAGGTACAGAACCCGGACCCTCAAGTGTTCCTAGGCAATCACAAGTCTGCTAGGCCCCATCTATTCTATTTCATTTAGGTAAATATGTCTGCATCAGGTAAAGTCTTCTTCAAGTTCCTTCAAGAATAAGACCACTTCAGCTCCAGATAGTATTCAAGCTGAACACTCATCCATTTGTAACAGGTGTTTCCCTTTTGGCAACATTCCAAGCCCTAGCTCTTCTCCCAGTTCCTCTGTGCTTTGCCTGTATAATGGGTGACATTCCCACACAATGTCATGGTGACATTTCAATGTCTAATTGGTGAGCTTTTCTATTGGTTTGCACAACAGGCAGACATTGTCACAGAATATACTCCTTAATCCCATAGTTGTAATAAGTCTATCATATTTGAATCATGTGCCCAAGTCGGGATGTACACTGGACTATTTTGACCTCAACATTTAATTTGTTGCATATTTTCTCATAGCAACATGGCACATCAATGGTGCATGGATTTCTGGATATCCACAATCCTCATAAACTCACAAATTCGAAAGCCCCCAACACTACCATGGGCACTGAAATGTGATTTAGAAATTGTTGTATATATAATTATACAGATCATTAATAAATCTACACAAATAGTATCTAGACTCATTTGCTAGAAGATAATCTGATGGTTTCAAAACACATTTCCCTATGGCACTAAGTGATATGGTTGTGGAGATGGCGAAAACATTTAACACACAAATTATTCTAATTCAAATGCCCTTTAGGTTTCAGTGTCTGTCATCACAATACCATGTGAAAACGCTCAGGGACCCCCTTTGTAAAACATTCAATCAATGATTATTAGGGTTTGCTGAAAGGCATCCTTTCTTTTCACATGTTTCCATGTTCAGCAAATTGTTGATTTAGTTGCAGCCCTAGTAAGAATTTGGATGATAAGTTCAATAATTTACCTGAGATCTGGAAATACCAAGCTCTTACATGTGACTACTGTATATTATATCTTTGCATAAAACCGTTTTCAAATGTATATTTGTGAATTAGTTTACTTCATGCCAAATGAATTGTTGCTCCTGATCAAGTCCTTATTTGTGCTTTATTTAAGTTTGAGGGACGCCGACCCCTCGCTTCTTTATTTAACTGCTATATTCGTGAAAGTCCTCTTTCTTTGTCCTTTACAACTCGCATCCCGATGCCTGACATTATTTAAAACTCAGCCTGGAGCAGTGCGGGTGCGCTCAGTGCACATGAAAGGCAAGTGCCTCTGGGCCTCAGATGGGCTTGGGGAATGCCTCAATGCCAATATCTTTAGGACTCACCCAATGTAAGTAACTGTGGTAATATACTTAGGTCCTCACAGTGTGAGTTATTAAAACTGGCCCCTGAAGGAACTATGCTTCCTGAGGGTGTCCAACACATAGACCTAGAAGGGAAGTCACCTGGGGTTTGGACCCCGAGAGGAGGAGATTTGAAGAGAGGGAAGTCCTGCAATCTCAGTGATAATTTGAAATGTTTATTGATTAATGTAGATCAGCAGGAGCCCACAGATATCATCTGCACACAATACTGACAAAAATTGCCCGATTGTATGTGTATTACAGAGACTTGGTTCTCTGAGAGTTGTGACCCTGACTTGTGTCAATAAATGCCAACTTCTTATATTGTACTGTGTCTTGATAGGCCCACTCCTGGTAGAGGCGGTAGGCTCGCAATAAGTAATTGCAGATTACAGTGGAACACTCCTTACCTTGTTAACTCCTGTTGATTAGAGCACAGGTTAATGTAAATATGACTGTCCATTTTCTATTGGTATATAGACTTCCATCATCTAGTCGAACTGATTTTGCAATTAATTTTCACCAGCTGGTTTCCAATTTGAGCCTGGCACACCCTAAGTTAGTGGTGCTGGGAGACTTTCATTTCCACCCTAATGATCCGTCTGATCATTATGCTAATAATCTGGTTACTAGTCTACTGGAACTTTCTTTAGGTCTGTGCAATCACCTTACCACTCATAAAAGTGGCAATATGCTGGACCTTATTTTTGCTCAGGCAGGATTGATTACAAGTTTTGCCACGGTTATCTGATCCGATCATTTTTTGATCCCCTTTTCGGTCCAGATTCCATTTTACTCTCCAAAAGTCTATCATGATGTACAAATCCATATATTGCGACAAAGTGGATTTGACTCAGATGAGGGATCTGTTATATTAGGCAAACAGGAGTTTTAGGAGGAAGGGTGCCGACCCATGTTCCTCTCTGTGATCACTCCACAGCGCTCCAAATTCCTTGAAGAAAATCACTGTTTGCACCCATTTCAATCGGGTTTCTGACCCAAGATGGGTACAGAGTCCATAATGATTTCTTTGTTAGATGATCTCGCTTCAAGACTACGGGGAACCCACAGTACTTATTCTCCTGGATCTCTTTGTGGCCTTTGACACAGTGGACCATGACATTTTATTGACCAGGTTGGAACCAGCTGGGATTACTGGACCTCTCTTAGCATGGTTTGCATCCTGCATCCTTTCTTGAGGGTCGATCTCAAACGGTTTTATTTCAATCATGTTTTTCTCCTCCTGTGAAACTATTGTGTGGAGTTCTGATGGGGTCAGCTTTATCTCCCCTATTCTTCAACCTGTATGTCCGACTCCTGGCTAACCTCATTGCGGAATGCAGAGTCCTGTTTTATTCATATGCTGATGATACACCGTTGGTGTTTCGGCTGGACTTCTCTCAAGCAGCGCCCTTCTAAGAAATTGCAGGACTGTTTGGAGAAAGTAGGCAATTGGATGTCGGCTAATTGGTTGAAATTGAATGGAAGCAAAACAGAAGTTATGGTGGACGGTATTCGAGGAATGGATCCCCTTTGGAATTCACAGTATTGGCATGAGTCTCTTGGCCCCTGTCCAGTTCTCTGCACCTCAGTTAAAAGCCTGGGGGTGAAACTCTTACCAAATTGATCCTGCAACACCCAGATGTCTGCAATCTGTAATGCTGGTTTTGAGAGACTGAAGGCTTTGAGAAAGATTCTCCCTTTGCTTCCCCCAGCAAATCGTACAACATTGGTGACCTCCACTATAATGGGCTCATCAAGCTATTGCAATGGTATCTATCTGGGACAGCCCAGGTACCAGATCCAATGGATGCAGGTGCTTCAAAACTGGGAGCGCAATTGGCACTTTTGGCACCTCGTCTGACCCCCCTCACTAGCGCTCCTGCACCGTCTGTACTGGCTGCCGGTGGCTGCCCGAATTTAATTTAAGATTTTGTGTTGTCCATCGAGCTATACACAATGTTGGCCCCCATTATTTATGAGCAAAACTAGAAAGGTACTTCCCAGCGATAAATGTGCGCTTGGTGTCCCACCTGCTTCTCAAGATCCCCAAATATCAGCAAAAGTGATTGGGTGGTCGCTCTGTTTCAGTCTTTGCCCCCAGACTTTGAAATGCTCTCCCGTTATCCTTGAGAACACTTGCTGAATATCTCCCTTTTAGAAGTAGGCAGAAAACTCATCTGTTTTAAATGTAGCTTCTTCCTCCTCAAGTCATATGAAGTATTGAGTGTTTCTGGGCTGCCAGCCCCCTCTTAGCGCCAAGGTGCCCTTGGGCCTTAGACCACACTCTATAAATGTTCTAATAATAATAATAATAATAATATTTCTCATAATATTTATTTTTGAGATGGGTGCATGTGATTGGGGGCATCTTATTCACCAGGGGTCTTGGAACAGATGGGTCTTTTGGGCCTCATTGGGCGGTAAGAGTTAATGGTCACTGGTAAGGAGACCGGTGCCGTTAAACCCTTACCGCCCAATTCTGAGGTCCATTAGGGGGAGCCACGAAGGACGTGTGGTCTGACCACACGTCCTTCGCAGTTCCCGCTAAGGGACCAGGGCGCTAATAATGGGCCCGCTACGTGCGGGCCCGTAATTAGCGTCTTCCCCATTCCCATTGAGCCCTATGGGGGCTCAAGTGGGAATTAGATGTCTCTAAAATGATACAGTGATCTGACAACCAGGCTCAGCAACAAAATCAGAAATGTATTTATTACGCTGGTGGTCTCCTAGTACGTGTTCATCTAATGCAGGGACATTTGTCAGAATGCAAATATATGGACATTTTTCTGGTGTAAATTGCAAAAAGGGGTTATATATAATTCCTAAATCAGCTTTTATAGTTTTGGCATAATAGTTTTCTTATGCAATATTATTGCTCAACAAGCTCCATTGGATTCCGACCCATTGCTTTTTCTGGGTCATTTCTCATGTGCTCTTCATAATGATATTTACTGGTGGCCCTGTTGGGTGGGGGGATGTTTTGAAAAATTGAGTTGTTGTTCATGAACTACATACCTTCGCAAATAAAAAATAAATAAAAACACATACCTTCTCATGTTTGGATTGTATATATAAACTAATATCATTTATTTCCTTTAGAATAATATTTCATATGATATTTCTTATTCTGTTGGTCGTACATACACAATGGGCCTCATTACGAGTCCGGCGGTAACCGAGGTGGTAAAACCGCCTGGTTACCGCCCGACTTGTATTACCATTCCACCTCCATGATTCCCGGAATTACTGGGGCATTACAACCCCGGTTTTACGGGAATCACGGAGGCAGAATGGTGTAAATACCCATTCCCATTGAGTTCTATGGGACTCAATGGGAATGGGGATCATGGAAACACCGGCAGCATCTTGTAATGCTGCTGGTGTTTCCTCGTCCGCCTGCAGGCTGGCGGTGTTAAACCCGCCAGGTCAAACCTGGCGGGAACATCACCTCCCGCCTGCAGGAGTCGGAATCAGGCAGTCCGGAAACAATGGTGGCGGCGGGTTTCCGGACCGCCTGACCTTTAATGAGGCCTAATGTCTTGTTTTACCAAACCATTATGCACTTTGTACTCCAAATCTCAGATTCTTTTGACAAGGCCTCTAAACATAGATGAATTTCTTTGTAATGATTTCTACATAACTGTTTTAGGCCGAAGCTTTCTAGGGACTAATTCAGATACTGTGTCCAAGCTCTCTAATGTGTTGAAACATAACATATTAAGAGCTATCTCCTGGGAGGTGCACACTAATTCTTGCTTTATTCTCTTCATGATATTTCTTACACTTGACGAACCATACTTGCCAGTCGCACAAGGACAGCAAATTGGTAGAGACTTCAGTTTCAATGAAAGAATTCAGTCACACTTCCTAAAACAATGATTTATGTGTAATTGTGTTACATATGCTTTATCATTCTTAGCAAAATTATAATATTGGGAGGATGAGCTTTTTCTAGGCTTGCTCAGCCCAGCAAACTTCGTGAGAGAGGGGGTTACATGGATATGTCCTTCAGTGGTATGATGCTTCAGAGATGAGGTGTGCTCTTCTAATAATTTCCCATTCAGTTTTACAATTGGTTAAATAGACTTCATACATATGTATTTATCCAGCATACACTGTTGAACATCCATTTTGAGCAGTACTGACTTGATATGTGAGTCTCTCTGTAACAGCTGGAACTCTCCAACTCTATCAATTGAGACACAGACTTTTGATTGTGAGAACGTAAATGGGTTGGGTCATTTTTTCTGTGGTTAGTGTTTTTCTCTTCCATAATAGCTGTGGAAATTTGACACAAAGTACAAGGAGTTAATATATTGAACCGGATGGACCCCAGCCGGCCCATAAGACTGGGGATCTCCAAACAGCCCTTTAAGATGAGTAGCAGCATCCTCGAGATAGATGGGGATGCAGATTCATACTCTTGCACCAAATAAGAATGACAACTCAATAGTTTGGCAAAGGGAGTCCATTTAATGACAAGTACAAAACACGAGGAGTTCAATGAACATCAGCAACCACGCGATCTGAAAGACCAAAGAAATATCGAGGCTTAGCACCACAAAATGAAATATGCCAATAACGGGTCGAAAAAATACAAGTATCTTTTATTCTGTACAGATTCAAAGCAAACAGATAGCTATCTGCCTCCCAACACCTTGCAGCAGACACAGTGAGGGGTGAGAGTGCTAGACATCATAACACAAAGGGCCTCATTATGACCCCGGCGCTAAACCATGGTGCTTTTAGCACCATGGTCCATGCTGGGGTCCGCCATGGTGAATGGCAGAATTACCGCCCCATTCCAAGTTTGGCGGGGCGGTAATTCCCCATTCACCATGGGCCCTTCCCCATTCCCATTTTTGCCCCATAGGGCTCAATGGGAATGGGGAAGGCGCTAAGTACGGTGCCGCAAATTGCGGCACCGTACTTAGCACCAAGGTCCCTTTGCGGCACCCTACTTTAACGCCTGCTAAAAGCAGGCGTTAAGGTTGGGTCCCGCAAAGGGAACTCGTAATCAGGCGTTAAGGGTTTAACGGCGCCGACACCTTTTCCGGCGCCGTTAAACCCTTAACGCCAGGTTCGTAATGAGGCCCAAACACTTTTATACTGTTTTCAATCATTGTCCACCCCCTCTCCAAACTAATAATTTACATGCTAGGGTTCGTGCCCAGTTCACATGACAAATATTACAATATTTTACAACAGATTTAACAAGTTTGCATGTCCATGAAGTTACAATGGTGACATTAGTTCTCTGATACACAGTCAGCCTTGTTTCAAGAATTGCTACAATGCAGTTCAGCAAAAGCACATGATCTGAGTTTCTTCTACATTGTCTCATTGTTTATATGAGGATGAGGCTTGTAAGCGCAGACAACACTTGGATTGCAGTTCATACGAGTCACAAGGTTTCTTTGCATAGAACAAACAGTCTGCTCTTGGTCAGCCTAAATGTTGACACAACTCAAAGGCCGTTCGGCCCAGCTGCAAGTTGAAAACAGAGTCCACCATTTCAGGACACAAAAAAAGTTGAAATCAAAATGGTGGATGATTCTTAAAAAGGGCGGCAAAGTTGATCAAATATCGAAACATTTCAGACGCGGTTTTCTGTGCAACACGAATGGGTTTAGGCCAATATTTATAACAAAGTGGTATTATACGAATACAGTTTAACAAACCCTTGTTGAGGCTTAAGCCAAGAGCATTACTCAAACATTCGTTTTACTCAAAACCCCATGCCTCAATGTCCATACATCCTGATATATTCTTCAGAAATATCAATTGCCATAAGTTCCTTGATAGTGATATCCTTAATTACAAAAGCGTTAACAGTTTTCTTGGGTGCATGTACTTTTGGCCATAACGTACCTATCGTTGTGCACAATATCCTCATATCCTCCTAACATCGAACATATGGCAGGAAGACATTGTACACAACAACAACAACAAACGTAGAACACCAAGAACTACCATTAGGACTGCAAAGAGTTTCCAACCCCATGAATTTAGTAAGTCCCAGAACCAAGCGCTAAGATCCCAGTTTCCTAGGGGACATGTACTTCCGTACTTAAGGTATGAAGATTTTGTATTGCCTTGAATATGGTAGGGGAGGGGTCAGGGGCGAAAACACAGCATGCAGATTCCACCAATTTACATACCACACCACGCTAAGCTAGGATGACGTCTAACACCTTTTTGGAGGGCCAGTAATCTAATGGCCTTTTGCTCTAGAGTCATGTTGTACAGAATATCAGTGGTTCTGTTGATGGTTTTCTCCAGTACCCTTGCTCGTCTTCTGATATTCTCACAGTTCATTATCTGTCCGCAAAATAGCACAAAGGATTTTGCTACATCACCAAAAACCTGTGATGGAGTATCACCATTCTCATCCCACCTTGGACGAGCTCTAGAGACTTCAGAAGTGGTAGCCACATATACCCCTGGTAACAAGATACCCAAGTAACAAGTACCCTGCCAATCTCTAGGTAACCAAGGATAATCTTCATTGCCACAAACAAAGTAAACAGGGTCTCCTACATACAAACGTCTGTCCTCACTCGTTAGATTTGCAATGTTAGTACAACCCTCAACCCTCAAATGTACCCACTGGCTGAGAACCATCCCTTCGTATGCAGAAGGAAACAGAGTTGGGGCTATGATTAATAGTATAGGAAAGGTCTAGAGAGTCTATCGGAAGGCCTAATAGACGCAACATTGAGTTTGCTCCATTTGCAAAGAGGGAACATCCCAAAGGTGTGAGGACTCATTTATCGAATTCATTCAGATTAGTCCCATCGAAGTTCCCAGAAATACTGTCATTCCAATGACCAAAGAATAGTGCCCTTAGTGAGGCCTAGCATTTAGTAGTTAAAGGAAGAGGATGAATATACCAACCCACCCCTTTTCCCCGTGTGTGGCAAATGTGAACACACCCAGCAATTCGTTCTGTTTAGAATTGCATGGGTCGCATTCATGATCAATAGAAGAGTGTTATTATGATAACCCTGTCTATGTTGGGAGTCTCTAGGAGGAAGAGTGTGCAAATGCACAAAAAGTGGAGACACAGTGAAGATAATTTCAGTAGGTAACAAAGTCTCAAGCGGACGCACCCCTTCCATGTACCATAACCCAAGCGAAAATACAATTATCAAACAGACCAGTACTGTGTTTAGAAAACAATGAGTGCTCAGGGACCATGATCTCTGATGAACAGATTCTTTGTCAGCCACAAGACCAATAGCTTGTTCCGTACGAGTAGAATTAGGATAGGACATTGTTTCCCAGAGTCTGTTTTAAAAGCCTCATTGTTAGGCACTTTTAGTTCATCTGTTGGTGACTCCTGAACACGTGGCCTACCGTGCTTGAAGGTTCATTTGCCGGTCACTGCCTCTTACTTATTTTTTCAGTAAAAGAGTGACAAGGGACTGGCTCAATGATGATTCCTCGTGGGCACAGCCAATGCTGTGCTGTAAGTACGGTGCCTCTGATGCAGATCGTACCTCAAGGCTCCAGGTATGGTGTGATCTGTGAACAGAGTGTCGTCGCTTCCTGAAGGAAGTGATGGAGCAGAAGCTAGATTGCTCAATGGTGCAGAAAAAATGAACTTGAAGGCAAAGTGGCCCACGGGCTCAGGAAGGACATCCTCGGTATCAGTAAGAACAGACTTGTGATGAGGAACAGAGTGAACAATTTATTTCTCTTCCCCACATCATGCTGTAAGCATACCATGCAATTTTGGACCAAACACTCAGCAGTTTTCGAGATATTCACATTCACCCAGACAGGTTCTAATAGTTTACAGATCTTTCTAGCACATATATGAATTGGACCATGAGCCATCGTAACCATAGGGGTGACATAAGCGGCGGGTAGCATCCATCTTTGCTTCCATTATCTTCCCAACAATCTTCTTTGTCTAAACTTGCTAAACCCTCAGCCCATTGCTTAAGCTCTTCTGGAGTGGCATTAGCCAGAATGTATTTTATACAACCAATTCCTTCATCTATTGTACAAGTGTTAGTGACTTCTTTTGTTATATACATTTGGGAATGCAAATCGGTGGCAGTTTGTTTGGCTATCCTGTCAGCAAAAGCGTTTCCTCTCCCCACATCATCTGTTACTTTCTGGTGTGCTGCACACTCAATTATCGCTGAGTAGGAAGCACAAGTGCTGAGAGTAGCCGAACTATCAAAGTGCCATGTTGTATCTTAGTTCCATGCGAGGTCAAGAAACCTCTCTCTGCCATAATCTACCGAAGTTGTGAACCACCCAAAAGGCATACTGACTGTCTGTAAATATATTCACACAAAGCTCTTTGGAAAGTTCACAAGCACAAGTCAATGCAATAATGTCAGCTTGTGGATCTTTTAACGGTGTATCATTTAAGTCATTTCTACCTTCAGTCTCTTGTTCTTTGGTATAGAGGTAGTCATGTGACATCTTGTCACTGCAAGCAATTTCATGTGGAAGAGGCAATAGTTTGGCTGGATTTATTGCGCAACATCTCTTAATTTTGATATGCGGTGCACATAGAATCAGCTTGTATCTTGTTAATCATGCTGATGTGAGATGTTGCATTTGCGTTCTGTTCAATAGAATATTTACAGAGTGGGGTACCATCACAGTTAAAGAGTGACCCAGAACCATACCCTCACTTTGTTTTACAGATGCAGCGACAGCAGCAACAGCTCTCAAACATCTCAGCAAAGCGCATGCAACAAGGTCAAGCATGGAGGAAAAATAACCTCACGGTCTATTGTTCCCTCCATGTTCCTGCATCAACACAGCCAAAGCACACCCATCACATTCATGCACATACAAAATGAAGGGCTTGTCATAATTTTGTGTGACCAAAATAGGTGCTGAACACAACACAGCCTTGAGCAGATCAAATGCTTTCTGGCAATCCAAGTTCCACGATAAAGGCAAAGGAATGCCCTTCTTTGTTAATGCCAGCATTGGTTTTATCATTAATGAAACATTAGGGATCCACTGTCTACAGTACATAGCCATGCCTATCAAGGCTCTGACCTCTTTCTGTGTATTTGGGACAGACATGCTAGAGATGCATTTTATCCGTTCAGGTGTCAGTCTTCTCCCCTCCTTTGACAAATAGGCGACCTCATGTCGACTATATTGACACCTTTTCAATGAAACCTTATGTCCATGCTCTGCTAATGAATAAGTAGCAACACAGTGCCCTTCTTGCAAGCAATTTTTGAGTCTGCAGCTAAAAGAAGATCGTCAACATACTGCAACAACGTACAAGTGGAAGGTAGCTCAAGTGTATCGAGCTGTTCCTTCAAAGCTCTACTGTAAATGCTTGGACTCTCAGTGTACCCTTGTGGCACAAGAGTGAATGTAAACGAGTGTCACCCTAGGCTGAATGCAAACAAATATCTACTGTCAACATGTACATGAATACTAAAGAAAGAGGTCTTCAGATCCACAACACTAAACTGAGTACCTGAAGCTGGAATCATTGTTAATATTGTAGTCATATCAGGCACAATTGGAAATTGTGAAGCAACAATCTTATTGACAGCACGTAAATCAATAATAAAACGGAAAGGAATCACATTAACCCCTTTACTATACACCGGTAGAATCAGACTATTACACAAACTTCCTGCAATTTCCTCAATTACTCCTCGATGTACAAAACTCTACTCTTTAAAGCTTGCTCACCGTCAACTGAAATCTTATATTGTGGAATATGTGGTAGTTTAACACCTGGTTTCAACACAATTTTAACAGGTTTAGTTTGCAAAATACCGACGTCATTATCATCAATTGCCTTAAACATGCTGGAACTTTACCCATTTCAGTCGGTAAAGGCCTAGTCAAGAATTGTGAAACAGAGTTCACTGAGGTGAAATCGTCAAATGCACTCCATCCGGAGAACAATAAATTACTGCATTCAATTCTTTCAACAGATTCAACCCCGACACATTTTTGCCACAATTCGTTGTCAAAAGAAATGGACATGAATCGGTAACTGGCCCCAGTGAAATCGGTCCTGGCAGAGAAACTGGACTTACCACTGGCGTACCAGAGAACCTTACAGAAATGTTGTTTTGCCCTGACAGTGGAATATATGGAACCCGCAAATGTTCAACGGAACTCTTCTGTGCTCCTGTATCTATCAAAAATAAATGTTTCCTATTCCCCACCTTCATTTCTACGTAGGGCCTTTTGTGATCGATGGGAATAGGTACTGGTTCCAGACTCTGCTTCGGGCTGTCCTAGCAGAACAGTACATCATCAAATGGAAGGTCCTCAGAAAGGTAAACAGTCGAAGGATTATCAAATATTTTCCCATTATTTGCACTATGCTGTTGACTATCTTGTGAAAACGGCTGCTGATTCTGAGCAAACTGACTTCTACCAGGACCCCCTATCCCAGACGGCCTCTGGATCATCTACCCTGGGTACCATATGTGTTATTTGACCTCTGCTGACGGATCGGGCATTGTGCTTGCTAATGACCTTCTTGTCTGCAATAAGCACATTGGTTCATGTGTACAGGACACATATGGGCATTACTGTGGGGCAAACTGTCCTCTAAATTGTGTATTCCCACCTCTGGTTCCTCTTACTATATGCTGCAACAATACTTTAGTTTTTAAGTCTCCCTTCTTCTTTTCTATCCTCTTTTTTTCACAATTACCCAATTTTCATAATACTGAGCCATGTGCAATACTTCAGAATGCAATTTAGCTTGCCAAGCGCTTTCAGAAGTCATAATTTGTGATTGGATATCAGGCAACAATCCACGCACAAATTTGTACATACACTGCCTTTTTCCTGACTCGGTACTTAAGTCCTGACTGCTAAAATCCGAAAACACTTGTTCGAACCGATTAAAAAATTTGGTAGCACCTTCAGATTTCCCCTGAAAGCAAGCTGTAAGATTATCCCAAACTATTATTCTCTCTAAAAACCAAAGTCTTCAATTGAGTTATTATTCTGTCTGGAAATGTCAATATCATCTGTGGCGGTTTCTCACAGTGCTTTCTTTCTCCATCTATCCATACCAAGTTAACCCATGTGTCACCCAGTCCTGCCAAATCATCTATAGTTCTAATCTGTTTCCATAAATCAGCCCGCAGGATCACAGGGAACAACAAGTCTATATCACCCAGCGTGAAAACTGACGCATGCAAGACAGATTCTATTTCCTTATAAAATTCTGTTGGGTTTTTCCTAATATCTGGAACCATCTCTCTAATGGTATTCAATTCCTGTCTAGAAAATGGCACATGAACAAACTGTGAGACATAATGAGATTCAATAGTAGTGGTTGCTGTGTGGGTCATTTTCTTCAGTTGCCCACTTGAGTGAAGCATCACTTCCCATGAACTGGCCTCTTGTCTTGCACATTGCTATATGTGACAGACAGTGTGCTGTCTGCACATTTATTTCACTCGCTACGAAGATTTTTGACTTCCCCATGCTGTTCGGTAGGAGTGCACGCACAAAGCATTCTTCCTCTGAAGTACGTCTTCCAGCTTCCTTCATATGTTGGTACCATATGTTGTTTCCCGAGTATGCTGTGCTGTCCATGTAATCTTTTGATTTGTTATTGTCATCTTGTGTGCTTCTTCTAATTCTTAAGGTCTTCCTGTAGTTTGCTATAACCACATCCGTAAACACATCTGTATAGCTTGTTCTTGCTGGAGGATTCCCATCAATGATCTGGGTGTGTCCTCATGTATTATTCTTGTAGGAGTTTGCGCAATTTGCTTCATCCTTTCAAAATACCAATTAGGCATGAAAATGTCTCTTATAATTTCTGTTTGTGTCTTCTCTCCAGGCACTGCCCTAATATCATGTCTCGCAGGATCAGGTGTGCTTGCAGGCATTGTCTCTCTTTGCTTATTCTCCAAAGTATTTTGTCTCTTTAAAAGTTCAGCTTTCTCCATTTTTCTCTCAACTTCTCCTGGTGTGGAATTTCTCATTGTTGTTTGTCCAAGCTTTCCCCATTCTCTCGAATGTGATTCTGAACTTATTGACACTAGACCAGGTGTATATGTATTCATTGTCTGTGTATGTTTACCCTTCATCAACCCTTTCTCCGGTTTACTTTGCTGACACTGTCTCCGGCGTTTCAATTCATTCGCTACCACAAGTGTTGTGCGTGTGTGATTATTTATCACATCCATCTCAAGTTCAGTCACTCTATCATTCTTTCTAGGAAATGGAATAACTATGTAAGGTCTGGGTACCTTTGTATGTTTCATGCATACATCATTAGGTGGGTGCACGGGAACTGTAACGCTTTGTGCACCAATAAAAAATGCAGTTCTAATCGTCAATGACAGTAGTATGACAATGAATACTATGCATGTGTAGATGATGCATTTGTAGGTTAATTTACAGCATTTGTGTCTGGGCCAATATGAATGTCTTTCCTTCTGAGGGAGGACAACGTTACTGTTCTGGTTTCCCATCTCGATCATCTAAAGAAACAAAACTAATCCTTTAATACATGCTAAAAATAGCCAGTTTATCTGGATTCTGCTGCTCCTGCTTGCAGGTCCCAATTGTTGGACTGCTTATCCTCTTTGTCTGAATAATAGACTGTCTCTTGTCTCTGGAAACAGTTCTGTTTCTATACGAAAGTTCCAAATGAGGCAATAAGTTCAGCAAATCCTAATTTGCATGTTCCATGTAAACTAATTCCCAATCAATGTCTATAATCTGTTGCACTCCAGACGACATGTTAGCTTCTTGTCAGCATACACAAAAGTGAAGTCCGTGTCAACACCTTCATGATCTGGCCCTCAAAGAAAGGTTTACACTTTCCTGTGATTCTGATGCTGACTAGAAAGTTTAACCTGCATCACGATTCCATGCAGAAGCATGATATGATATGATATGATATGGCATTTATAATGCACCTAAACACAAGTGTTTCAAGCCGTGACAAGGCAAGGGAGGGGGAACAGAGGGAAGACAGACAGCGATCCTACTAGGCCAGGTGTCATTCAGATTGCGCAAGTGCGAGGGAAGGGTGAGGTGAAAGTTCAGCACATGAGATAATAAATAACAAGATAAATAGAGAGTGGCCAGCTGGTGGCAAGTGCAGGGTGAGGGCAGACATCAGTGCTGGTGGGGGGACTGTAGGGATGCAGAAAACTGTCCCCAGGTTCTGTGGTTGCCGGGGAGGCAGTGCAGGCGTGCAACTGGCAGGGCTGGGCCGGAGATCAGATGAGTGGCCAGGTAAGCCAGGTAACCAGTGCAGTATAGTCTCAGAGAGGGCTTCACCAGGGGAGAGGAGGAGAGAAAGCAGAAGCAAATATGTTTCTCCTCAAGTTTCAGGGTGGCAGGTAGACTGTTCCAGAGGGAGGCCCTGGCCGAAGAGAGAGATCTACCACCAACTTGTTGCTTGGAGAAGCGACTGACCCTGAGGGAGGTGGATGAGCGAAGAGCTTGAGAGGGAAGATATTTAGGAGGAGAGAGTTGAAGGTATTGAGGCCCCAGGCCCCAGAATGCCTTGTGGACGATGCAAAGGGTTTTGAACTTAATCGTCGCAGCCACTGGAAGCCAATGCAGAGGTTTCAGTCCTGGAGAGATAGGATCGCTGGGTTTGAGTCCAAGGACGAGTCTCGCATTCCTGTTCTGGATGAGTTGCAGAGGGCGGAGAGTGGAAGTGGGAAGATTTAGAAAGAGGCTGTTGGAATAGCCCAACCTAGAGAGAACCAGAGCTCTGGAGACAGTGAGCTTCTGGTAGAAGGATAGGAAGGGAAGAATACCTCTGAGGGGGTGCAGCTGGTAGTGTGGAGACGTCAGAGATGTGAGGAGAGAAAGAGAGTGTGGAGTCAAGGATGACACAGAGGTTTTTAGCCTTGCAGGTGGGAGAAGGGAGAGAGCAAAGAGAGGCCAGCCAGAGAGCTATAGCAAAGGAGGTAGTGGAATTGCCGATGAGGAGTATCTCAGTCTTATTGGCATTAAGGCAGAGGTCATTGATGGCACACCACTCCTGTATAGCAGACAGACAGTCAGAGATGAGGGACGGAGAAGAGGTGGCCGAAGGTAGCTTGAAACCGGGATGAGTGTCACCCGCATAGCACTGGAAGTTGAGGCAAAGAGCAGCAATGCAGTGGGCAAGGAGTGCCAGTTATTGTTAGAACTGCCATGGAGAGAGGTTAGACCCCTGGGGGACACCACAGGTCGAGAAAAAGATAGCAGAGAAGAAGGACCCAAGTTTGACCTGAGAGGGTCGGTCAGAGAGGAAGGAAGTCAGCCAGGCTAAGGCCTGGCCAGTGCTACCTAAGTTATCACATAGACAACTTAGCAGGATGGCAATCAAGCAAGATGAGGACACGGGGGGTGTTAGAGTCAAGGTTGGAGAGCAGGTCTTCAGGGATGTTCAGCAGAGCAGTTTCCGTGCTTCTGGCCTCTGAAGCCAGACTGATGGCCATGAAGACAACCAACAGATTCAGTGTGGAAATTAAGCTGGGAGATGGCCAGTTTCTCCAGGAGCTTGCCCAGGAAGGGAGTTATGGAGATTGGGCGATTGTTAACCAGGCAGGAGGGATTGGCAGAGGGTTTCTTAAGAAGAGGGTACACAAGGGAGTGCTTCAGGGGGATGGGAAGACTCCAGTGGTGATGGCGTGGTTGCAGAAGTCAGCCAAGACAGGGGCCAGGGTGTCAATGTGGTCCTTGGTGGTTTTGGAGGAACAGGGGTGAATCTGTTTTGCCAAGCCTTTCATAGATCAGACTTGTCTAGAAACCTTGTCAGTGGAGAACAGGGCAAAGGCAGAGAAGGAGGTAGGAGAGGTGGCTGCAGAAGAGCCAGAGGAAGAGCAGGGATAGAGTGAGGGATGGGAGAGGAGGAAAGTGAGTACAGGATGTCCTGAGTTTTAGAGATGAACTGAGAAGCCAGTGCCATCCAGAGGGCCTGGGAAGGGACAGGAGAGGTAGAGACTGTGGCAGGATACGCCAATTCCTTGCAGATTTTAAAGAGTTCAGCTGAATTGCTAGATGCCGCTGAGATGCAGGCTTGGATATGAGCTCTCTTCTTGGTGAGGACAGAGTCGGTATTGCCTTTGGAGCAGGCGGCAGGCCAGTTTGTCAGAGGATGTACAAGAAGTATGCCATATCCTCTCGGCCACCCTGCACTTGTCATGCCAGGAGTTGCACTTGGCTTTGAACTTCAGGCGGATCCTCATGACAGGGGCAAGGATATCAAGAGTATCAGATATAGCAGAGTGGAGCGTGGTTAGGGCTGTGTCAGGGTGAGAATCTGCCGGGGTGGACAGAAAGCGGTGGTGAAAGCCTCAACTGATACGCGCTTCATGGGTCGGAAGACCGAGAAGGTGGGTGGCAGTAATGGAGGTTGCCTGGCCAGAGTGGTAGAGAGGGTGAGCTGGGAGGAAAGGAGAAAGTGATCACTCCAGGAGAGAGGAGTGGTGACAAGGACAGAAAGGGGAAGGTCTGAGGAGATCAGAACATCCAGAGTGTGCTCTGCAGAGTGAGTCTGGCCAGAGGGGAGAATAATGAGTGAGAGAGAGTCACAGAGGTCACGATAGAGTGCAGAGGGAGGTCAAGAGGCATCCAGGTGGATGTTGAAGTCTCCAAGAAGTAGGAGTTGAATGGTCGAGACCAGGAGGGAAGAGGAGAGGTCAGCCCATTCAGAGAGGAAGGGGGAAATCTGACCAGGTGGCCGATCGCTAGTAGCCCCAGTAAGGGAATGGCTAGGGGAGAGAGATAGCCTGCAGATGAGGCATCCAAAAGAGGAGTAGGCATGTGTAGGAATGACAGAGGCAGGAATCCACTCAGGGAAGATCACGGCTACACCCCCTCCGGAGCGGTTGAAACTGGGAGCAGAGAGGAACTTGTAGCCGTTGGGGATGGGCATGTCAAAGCTTGTGACAGAGCTGGCCATGAACCATGTCTTAGTGAGGCCGAGGACATCTAGGTCAAGTTCTTCCAGAAGGCGGCAGATGTCGGAGGAGTGTTTGACGGCTGAGTGAGAGTTAAGAGTGGCAATGTGGAGAAGGTTGCCATCCTTGAAGGACTTCCGGGAAGGGGTACAGATCAGAGGTACGCACTGCAGAGGTGTGGAAGGAGCCTGAGGGGGGGCAGATAGGGAATAAGGGGGCATGGTAGATGAGAAGGAGGCCGCAGGGTGAGGCAAGGAGGCCGTGGAGGGGGGAGAGGGGACAGCAGGAGAAGAAAGGAAATTAATGAGATGTGGGAAGTGTCTATCAAAGAGGTGAAGGTTGGCCTGAGGGTTTTGGACCAGGATGGTCCCATTTGAATAAACATTAATGATGACCTTAGAGGAATGGAAGGAGGCCAGCAGGGCATCCCACCGGGTGCCCCACTAATGGGAGAAGAAGTGAAAGGAGAGAGCACAGAGACCATATGTAAGGTCTATAGGTCTGGTGAGGGAACGACAAAGAGGCTGTCAGTGAGAGTTTCCTTGGAGGAGGCACTGGTATAGGTGTCAGCGATAGGGAGGCCTGGGTTGGAGACCAGGATATCCTTTTTAAACTTCTTCCTACCAGATTTAGTGAGGAGGGCAGGATAGTTAATAGAGAAGCAGTTAGAAAAGATAGGAGAGACAGAGAGCACCGTAGAGAGATAGGAGAGATAGAGAGCACCTAAGTTTGAGAATCCTAAATAGAGAGAGAAAGACCTAGGTTTCACAATGAAATTTTAGGTACTGATACAGTGCAAATCATAAACACAGGGGGGAAAAACCACCTAGTTTTGATTGGATACAGTGCAAATTATAAACACAGGGGCGAACCTACCTGTAGGTGGAAGGGAGTAGCAGGGTAGTCAGAGGGATGGTGACTGGCAGCTGGCGTCCCCTGCGGAAACCTGCAGAAACAACCAGGAGCTGCCTAGATCAGAGCCGGCCTTTGCCTAGGGGCCCTTAGCCATGTGGGCTGCTGTGCAGAGGGCTGCCCAGGGAAGGCTGCTTAAGAGTGGTACATACTCAGATGTGTAGTGTTCGCTGGGTCGCTGATGAAAGTGAGGATGTCAACATTGGCATGTCTTCCCATAAGTTCTGGAAAGTCTTCAATCAAGCGAAAAAATACATCACTGGCTAGTCTGCCATTCTCTGGTGACAGGGACATTTGTCTTGTCTTCACTGTACTTCGGGAGCAAAAAGAACTGCTCTGCAATCACTATGAGCAGCCTCCTTATTGTCTTTTCGTTTTCAGAATCTTGAAGAAACTCTGTTATGTTCGTGAGCCTTCCCACCAATGACAGGTATGACCTCAATACTAACTCGAAACAGATCAGAATGTCTTTGGTGAGGTCACTATTGCGTGACATCATAAGTAAGTCCAAACAGGGATTCTGTGTCAAAAGAATCAGGATACTGTATTCTCTTCCAATTGATGTATCCTCAATCAAAATTTGCCATTTCTTTTCTTATCAATGCTTCAGTGTGCCTCAGTCCAAAGTTCAAAGTCAACAAGCTATTTTGTGGTTTATACACGCAATTCTTCTTCTTCACCCTGCAACTAGATGCACAGAGTGCCTGTGTTTTTATGTCATTTTTCCCTTATTTTAATCAAAGGAAGTGTCCAAAACTAAGCCACAACTTTTCTTTGTCCTTGCTTTGCTGGTCATGCATCCTTGTCATGGATCTCATATGCACATGCTGTGGTTCTTCCCCATTGTCTGTTGTCTCTTCGCGTTGGGGTGCAGGCAGACGGTCTTCTCCGATGTATAGCTTGATGTCACCCAGAAAGATCCAAGTTCTTCTTGCCTGTAGCATTACTGCAAAGGGTGTGACATCCTCCAGTCTAATGGGGCTGTTGAACCTTGGCTCGTCCCACTTTTTTCTCCTGTGTTTTCTCACCAGGACCATGTCCCCAGGGAATATTGGAGGAACACGTAATTCTGGAACTTGGTCTGTTGTAGCATCTCCTTATGTGTTCTGTACTGCCCTACACCCTTCTTGTTGTCGCTGCAGCTGTCCGGAAATTACAGTAAGACAACATGTAATGCAATTCAAGTAATTTTGTATTTCCGATCCTAACACTTCTCCTGTTGGCTGAGCATCACATCTAGCTCTTTTTCGAGGTGTAAATGGCATGCGCAACCTCCTGCCCGTCACGATTTCGTGCGGCGTGAGATGATGGTCAGAACCGGGCTGGTTTTTTAGTGCATGCAGTGCCACTGGAAGTTAGTGCAGTCATCCCTTCTTCAAAATAAGCTTCAACTTGGCTATCCTTTCCTTTACCAAGCCATTGAGCTTCTCGCATATGCCATTTCCTTGAGGATGATATGCCGAAGAAAACTTGTGCCTTGTACCAAGCAACAAGCTAATCTGTTCCCATACTGCATTACCAAATGAGGACCATTGTCTGACCTCATGACTTCAGACACTCCCCATCTGGGAAACACCTCCCTCTCCAGCCGCACAAGTAGAGTCTGGGTGTGTACATGGATATGTTCCTATCCCTCTAGAGAACGGACTCACCACAACAATTAATATACCTGCACCCGTTACATACTTGAATCATATTGACATAATCGATATGCAAGTGCTGAAAAGGCCCATTAGGGCTTGGAATATCTCCTCTAATCACACATAGTCTATGCCCAGCCATGAACTGCTGACAGATTATACAGTTTACCATAAAAAATGCAACATGTTCTGCCAATTTCGGTATGAACCAGTGTTCGACAATTGTTGCTGCTAGATTCTCCTTTGTCATGTGTGATGGGTAGTGTAACTTTTCCAGTGCTATTTTTATTAAGGCTATAGGCATCACCTGATTACCAGTGCTGTCATGTTGCCACAAGCTCTCAGAGGGATTTAAAGAACACCCGCATCGCTTCCATAGGTTCTTCTCTTCCTTCAGCGCTTCTCCTTGGAGCTCCATTAACTGAGTTTTTGCCATATTGCTATAGCCTTCCGGCTCGCTTTGTGCAACAATCATTCTCTCATGCACATCAGTTATTTCCACATTTATTATTACATCATCTTTGGTTGCCACATGCTTGGCTTTAGTGTCTGCTGCTTGATTCCCACGTGGGATAAAATCTGACCCTTTTGTGTGGGCGGCGCATTTCACGACCTCTATGCCCACTGGGAGTTGTAGTGCCTTAATCAGCCTGTTCAATAAGGCTGTGTGCTGTACTGGCGTGCCGTCCGCTCGGAGGAAGCCCCTCCTTTTCCAGAGCGCTAGGCCTGCATGCACTGTTGATGTCACATAGGCGGAGCCACTGTACACCGTTACATCCTGGTCTGCGTGATTCTCGAATGCGAGTATCAACGCCAATAATTCTACAGCTTCTGCTGAATAATGTGAGGGTAATCGTGCACTAATGAGTACTGAAATTCTCTATTTGCCATGTGTTTCATCACAGCTGCGCCTGTATCTCTGTGTCCATTATTTTGATCGCTCCTCGAAGAACCATCAACAAAGATGATGTCTCCTTCAGCTAATGCATTTTCTTTCACTCTGGGAATCTCATCATAGAATTATTCATAGTTTTCGCAATCATGTATTGGCTCTCCTTCAGTGACTGACTCTGCTATAAACATAGCTGGGTTCACTATTTTGTATCAAACTAATTTAATTGTTGGATTTGATATCACCACTGCATAAAAGAAGCTCTCTGAGTTGTCAATGTGCCTTTTGGTTTCTCTAAAATTGCAAATAATGCGTGCTCAACGAATAATGTCATTGGGCATCCCATCACAATGATTGTAGCCTTCTCTATGGCGAACGCTGCAGCAGCTAAACTTTGTTTGCACAGGAAGTGACACCTAATCACTGGGTCTAAATTCCCACTGTAGTATGCAAGGTGCTTGTACTCCAACGTGGTTTTATGTGTGAGTACTCCTGTCATAACATTGCCATTCGTGTGTGAAAACAGGTAGAATTCCTCTACATAATTGGGAATCCCTAAACTGGTGCAGTGCAAATGGACTTTTTCAGTTCAACAAACCCTTCTTCCATGGTCTTGGTTCAAATGATTTTTTCTTTTGTTGCCTGTGCTTTCTTTAAGGCTTGTAACAAGGGCCTGGTATAGGAGCTGTAGTCAAAGACCCATGCCCTGAAATAATTACATAATTCTAGAAAACTCTGTTTTTGTTTTATCGTGTGCGGCTTGGCTGTCTTTGCAAGGGCTTCAGCTCTTTTAGGGGTAACCTTTTTCCCCTCATGTGAGATCAGCTGGCCTATGTACAACACCTTTTGTTGACAATACTGTAACTTCTATTTGTCAACTTTATATCCTTTCTCAGTCAGTATAGTTAATAGCTGAATAGAATTGTGTCTGCACCTCTCTTCTGTTGTCCTGCAAATTAGAATGTCATCCACGTATTGCAAGACAACACTCTCTAATGCAATACTGCAGGACTCTGTTGAAAATCGGAGGAGACTCACAGTACCCTTTAGGCAGCCTTGTACTTTTCAGGCGAACTTATCTGAATGTAAACGATGTAAAATCTTGTGAGTCTTTGTGCAATGGGATTGAGAAAAATGCATTTTTCAAGTCAATCACCATGAAATACCTTGCCTCAATATGTATGTTACATAGGATTGTGGACCGGGTAGGGACTAGAGGGAACTCGGCCTCGACTATCTGGTTTATTGGTTGTAAATCTTGGATTAAACGCAAAGACCCTCCCTTTAATTTTTTTATCGGATAAACAGAATATTGCATGACGACTCTGACGTCACTAAGATGCCCTGCTCCATAATGGCAGAAATTGTCTTAAAAATCCCTTCATCTGCTTACCAAGAAATGGGATACTGTTGTGCTGTTAGTAAAATTGCTCCTGGTTTCAATTGAATCTTCACTTCTCTGACTCCTTTCAGTAATCCTACGTCATAAGGGCCTGTAGTCCATACTGAGACAGGCACCTTTGCCATGTCGTCATCAAAATATTCAGGACGTTTTGTGCCAGCATCATTCTCTGTGGCACCTCTCTTTTGATCATTTTCACCCAATAAATGAGATTAACCTCAACTGTCATCTAATCTTCACCTATTTGTTCTTCAAACAGATCGTCATCAGTGACGTCCATCAATCTGTAACCTTCCCCAATGGTGATTACTGTGCATTATCATCTGCCTTCATCATCACACCCAACAAGCAAAGCCATCTCTCCTCGCACTATGGCTGCTTGTATTGGCAAGGGAAACACTTGTCCCTTTTCCTCATGCATCGGTATTCTTGGCCTGAACAGAAACTCATCTGGGGTTCTCATTGTTTTGTCTGCAAGGCCTGGTAGCCATGACATTAATATACGTACTCCATAAGCAAATATTTCTGGCTCCAATGGAGTAGCTCGCATGGCTATTTGTCCTGCATATGCTCTAATCAGTTTGCACATGTTCAAATAATGCATTCCTGGAGTTGAACATCATGTCACACTCTCCTATGGAGACTGGAAGTTCTTTCGTAAAGGAACACGACTTGTTGCTGCTGTATAGCCCTGAGTATTTATAGCATTGCCGGACAAAGAAAACTTGCCTTCACATATACACGAGTGAGTCGCACCCGTGTCAACTAAGAAGGAATATTCTTTATCCCCTATACAGACATCTACCCTTGGTTACTCATGAGGGTTTGGTGTCACTGATAGGATAGAACACATCAGGTCTCCCAGAGAGCTGTCCTAGTCCATATATAATCTTGCCCCATTATGAGTGAACAGATTTCCCTCGTCACTTGTGGCATCTCTTATTCCAGTATTCAGTATCTGTCCTGTACCTGTGGTTTGTGACAGTTGTGTTGGCGACTGCTGAGACTGTCCCTGTAGAAAATGTGTCACCTTCTGTGGTTGCAAGCTTTGCTGTACTCCTGGCACTTGCTGCTGCACTGTGTGATTCTGTGCAAACCCATTTCCACCCTGCTGGGAGAAGGCAGATGGAAACACCATCCCTCCTCTTATGAATTGGTTGTTTTGCACCATTCCTTGACTTCTGCACGTGTGTGCTAGATGCCCTGTCATCCCACATGTCCAACATATTGGCAGTGGTCTGATTATTTGCCCATTTTGCATATCCTGGTTTCCACTTTGCATATTTTGAAAACCTCCTTGATTGTTTTGAAAACCTCCCTGATTACCTTGCCATTCTATTCCTCGAAAGCCTCTTCCCCTTGGGTACAGCCCGTTATTGCTTTGATCAAACTGCCTTTGATTATTGATCTGCTGTGTATTTGATCTGTCTGTGTTAGTTATCATTGCCCCCTCAATGGCATACTTCGATAATTTATTGTGCACTAATTTAGCCTCTTCACCTTTCCTTGCAACATCCTTTTTGCGATTCTTCTCTTGCAGCAATCTGCAATAATGCGTGATGGTCAGCTGTATTTCAGACCATGGCTTAGCTTCAATCCCTACCAATTTCTTGAGCTGCTTCTGTACTTGTTCTTGCAGCCTTTGGAATAATATATGGTAAAGCACAGCTATAGATTTTCCCCCAAGATTCACGAGTTTCCAATACCCAGGCGTCTTGGAAATTGTGAATGTAAAGCAAAGGATCATCTGACTCCTTCATCTTGCGTTTCATTATAAATCCCATATCAAAAGTGTCTGGGTATAGCACTCGAAGCGCTTTCCATACCCTGGTTCTGCAATTGTTAAACAGCACTCTGTCATGCACAGTATTAACTGTGATCACCCCAGGGTAGCCTGCACGTGTCCACACATCGTCAGCTCTATCACCAAGTATGGCGATTAAAAGACCCTTAATATCCCCTATAGCTAACGTGTTCCCTCCCGTCATTTTTTTCTGAATCATGTATCAATTTTTCGGCTCCCGATGTCAACATTAGGAGCTGATTTTTCAAGTTTTCTCTATCCTTGTGTGGCCAAGGTATATAGTGTGGCCTCGTTCCTAGTTTTTCTAGTAAAGGGAACTGTGACTCATGACACTCCTTTTCTTCTCTCAACATTTTTCTGTCTACCGCAGGGGTAATATTCCTGCATCCCCGTCTACCTGGCAAGGTCCTTAATCTGCTCACTTAGGGTGGTGGAGACACCCCCCTCTGACTGTATGATGCTCCTTCGATGCTGATCAGATTGTATGTTTAAATCTGAAGTATTAGGTGCAGACCCACTAGAAGCCGACCATTTTATTCCCTTCCCCTAGAGAAGCATTTTTCGCGTCTTCTCTCATCTTCTCTTTCTTCACATTCTTCTCTTTCTGCATCCGATATAGTCTGTGCCCAACTTGTCCAACTTCTCTCATCCTCCTCAATTCTGTTTAGAGTCAGCCTGTCTAATGACAGCTTTCTATTTCTGCTACTTTGTGAGGCGTCCTCTGTATAGTACAGCTGAGTGCTCTCAAGACAATCGTCCTCTCCTTTCCCTTAGGGTACCTTTTCTAGTCCCATTTCATCATATATTCTATCGATCATCTCTCCGATGCTTCTGGTGTGGAAGCCATCGTCGATATTTGCCCTAGACGTGGCTGGTACCGAATCGTACTCAGGGAAGAAATCTTCTATATCTTCTCAGTCTACTACCGGATTGGTTTTTTAAACTCTCTTTCCAGATATTCGAGATCCTGCGCTCTCTGTCTTTGCTTACATTCTATGGCGACATCAAACTCTGTACGCTTCCTTGCTTCCTCTCTGACCCTAACTTCTCGTTTCCTAGCATCTATTCGTTCATTTGCTCTTTGCATTTCCTCACCTCTTTATCTTTTTATTCTCTTCTCCCGTATCTTTTGTTCTTCTTCCGCTATTCTCCTTTGTTCTATTCTATCTTGATCATCAGCTGTTCTCTGCTTATGATCGCATTTTCTTTGTTCTTCTGCCTTTTCCTGTTTTCTGACCTGCTCGTCTCGATATAACTGCTCTCGTTTCTGTCTATCCTTTTTCTTAGCCCCTTCACCTTTTAATTGTTTTCCTTCTCTTCCCTTTCTAATTCATCTTGTTCTCCCCTTTGTCTCATATCCTCAAAGCCTTTACCATCGAGTTTCAATGAGATCTGACCTCCCATCCATTCTTTCTGTGTGAATGACATCTCATCAGTCCTATCCTCATCTCATTTCCATCTCTTTCCCTCTCTTCCCATATCTAGAGATGTACTTGCTTGTGTTTGGTCTCCTTTTTCCTTTTTGCATCTCTCCTTGTCCTTCAGGTCTTTGGAGTTAATATCTCTTTCACTGGGCTTTCGTCACTACTTTGTGTAGGCGACTCATATGCCGGGTTTCTATATCCTGTTGCTGCTTTAAGTTCCCTCAACGGGTATAATCCTTCATCTCTACTAGCTTTGCTTTTCATTTCGGATGGAGCGGGTGGCGCAGAAGGCTCTTTATCCCCCTCTGTGCATATTTTCAATATCCAATCTAATGGTGGCTCCTCCTCCTTTTCCTCTTGGTACATTTTCTAAAGCTCTAAACTAGCTAGGCGTTTGTCTAACTTTTTGCCAGCATACGTGGTGTGCAAATATGTCGTCATTTGCTGCAGGACCATTTAAGATAGCGATCTGCCTTGTGGCCATGGCATAAACATTTTTGTTTGCGGTCCCTTTAACACATTCTGCACTGTACTGTTTAAGCTTGGGTGCATGCTTCGGCAGCTGTTTGCACATGTGTATCTATGGCGTAATTGTTTCCATGCTTCTCCTCTATATAACACTTTGTTATGCTTTACGTTTCACAAACAAGATCAACAATATGAGCGAGCACCAATCGTCGCAAGCTCCAATCCCGTTTTTTAAACAATAATTTCACTTTTTCTTTTATTAACTACAACCATTAATTTATGCCATGCAACATTTTATTATTTATCTTATGACATCATGGATCTACTAAAACACATAAAACAGACAGACAGACTCCAGCCGGCTACACGATTATCATGCCATCTGCTTCCTCAGATGCATTATGCCCCTAATTTGTATTCCGACATGGAATTTAAGCCCATTTCATTCAGATCGTCTTTAATCGATCTGGTTGTCTACGTCATCCTATCAATTCAGGATTTTAAATGAAGGATTCTGCTAGCGCTCTTTAAAATCTAGAAACTTGGGCATATACTCTTATCTTGGCCACTTCCAATATCTCTCTATATTGCTCGCCCACCCTCAAGTCAATATTTTGCCCTTATATATACATTATTCTCTTACTCTGACATTATCTTTTGTCCCACCTCCCTCTGTTACCTTCCTATTACTTGTTTTAAGGCATGCAGCTTTTTTTGCCAAAGCATTCAATCTTTTTCACTCACTGTTTGCATGTTTTTCCTATCCGGATGCTCGGGATCACCGCCTTCATTACTGTCTTTCCATGCCGCTTGTTCGATCAGCTGCTTGTAGATGTGGGAAGGGGTTCTTGGTGGAAAGCAAAGATCCCTTCACACCTAACCTACAGGGTTTTCAATTAAACTAACCACTATGTACGGGGAGCTTCTCGTACTTTCAGCTGGATGGCAAAGGACTTGTGATATTGCAGAGGACCCGAAGTTACTTATGCTGATGGTCAATGGCTGTCTTATCTAATCTTAAGCATCTAATCTCTGCTGCCAAGTGAACTGGATGGACCCCAGCCAGCCCATAAGACTGGGGTCTCCAATGAGTAGCAGCATCCTCGAGATGGATGGGGATGCAGATTTGTACTCTTGCACCAAATAATAATGACAACTCAATAGTTTGGCAAAGGGAGGCTGTTTAATGACAAGTACAAAAAACGGGGAGTTCAATGAACATCAGCAACCGCTCCTTCTTCCGTCTCACTTAAACTCCACTTACTTTCAGAAAAAACACAACATTTATGTCAAACACTCATCATCACTGATGCGCAATCTTAAAAACCTAACATGCAACATGATTGGTTATAGGAAGGTAACTTCACCATAGGTACTATAACTGTATGTGGTAACAGGGAGAGGGGATTGGATAATCAATGTCAAGTGGGGCAACTAAGCCCTTCCTTCAAAATGGCCACTATCACTAAAAGTATGACATCGCATTGGTTCTACTAACTATAGGACCCTAGATTACACGGTCGACTATGATTGGGATGGCATCAACCCCACTCATACTTTTCCACTTGCGCTTAGCAGCATGCAGAATAACCAGCCAGGTGCAGGGAGTTTGTCTGCACCTCAGCTTCCCTCCAATTATGTTACAATCATTCATCACCTCAGTGGTCATGTGTCAATTACTTCTTTGTAGTTTGGCCTTGAGTCTGCTTCTTGGCCTGAGAAAGTTAGAGAGTATGGGTATGGCAAGGATCCATGCGTAGGTGCGAAAGCCTCATTCCTTCCTGTCCGCCTTGCCACGTGATCAGGACACCATGAAATCAACCTCTTATTCATGCAATTTCGTGTCTTTTATTTAATTCTGCCAGTCATCGAGCATCTGTGGCTTATCTTGACCTTTCTGAACAGGATACTCTGTTCTTTTTCTCTTTAATTGTATCCACTGTTGGCCTATTCCAGCCCGATATGACCTTGGCTTCTTGGCATAGTTACCTTCAGCTGGGTTTCTCTCCATCTTAATTCTCGATTTGTTTGCTGCAGCACTCCCCTCTTGAGACCTTTAGTAACCTTTGTCCAATTCTGCTCATGTGCGTAGTGGATTTACACTCATCTATAAAGTGCTTTTGAGGTATATCTATGTATAGTTGGCGCTTGCCGCACTCTCTTTTAATACTAAGCATAAGCAAGCTTCATGATTTATTTGCTTCTTGCGGTTTCTTGCATCTGTACACGTATAAACTAACTTAATATCTTCATCGTGCATATGGCATAAGTGTCTGCATCTTGACATCAATATCTTCATCTTAGGCTTAAGATGTCGCTTATCCATGGTATCTCGTCTCTTTGTCAGTATTGTCAGGTCATTATATCTTCTATATGTGCATCAGTCCAATTTCTCATGACGCCACCATTTGTCTTCCTTTAGTATTTTCTTGGCTTCTTTGGGTATTATATTCTGACAAATGCCATTTTGTCTTGCCTGTAGATATGGCTTTCTCAATGGGTACCTTACTGTCCAGGTTGTTTTAGGTGTCGGTACTTCAATAGGTGCTGTTACTCTTATAGGCACTGGGCAGAGACCAGCTGTGTCTATTTGTCATATGTAATATATTTTGGTGTGAACGTAACTGGCACTTCAAAGGGGGTGGTTGGAGTGTGCATGACACTTGGCACCTCCTATTCAATATGAAAATGATGTGAAATGTTATTTATACAAGTAAGTACTGAACAGTTGCATGTAGCCATGGCCGTAATGGCACATGGATATACAATTAAATAGTTACTATTGGTGTATATCAATTTAAATTAGGTAAAGTTCATCCGTGGGTGCCTTAATAATGTACAAATATGCATATGTTTATCTTTGGGATTAACATATATTAGGGTACTGGAAATAGAATGCTACCCACTCGCAGGGTACCAGGTGATTAGATGTAATAGAGAACACAATACTAAGTGCATCTCTTTAAGCGTGATTCTAATTAGGGCTTCCAGGCTACATCTCGAATATGGACATTCAAATGTATGGCACCCCAAAAAGTCTTTGAGTGCATGTGTCATATTCCCGAGATGACTGGTAAAATGGATGTTCTTCACAGGGTCCTAGTGTCCAGCAAGGTATGTAAATGGCAATTCTAGATCGCTCAGTTAATAGTTTAAAGTCTAAATGTACTTTCAGTTGCCCTGTCAAATTCTGATTTTATAATGCATATTCATTAATGTGTAGTGATTTAGTAATTGAGGCACCATTTATATTTTTGTTCATCCTCAGCACTTTTTGAAACATTTAACATTTCTAGAGAAGCCTTAGCACCCATGTATGGAATGAATGGGTGCTAATACAGCTGTGGAAGAGAGAGCAGGGTGAAGGTTGTAGCAGCATGGAGAGGCGAGGGCGGCCAGTTGACTGGCAGTTTGGGAATTTGGGAAGTGGGATTATACCAGTGAACAAAGTCCTCAACCACCTTCTTCCATTACAATCATTGACATTTCAACACTGACTACTCGTCCACCACACTCTCTAATTACCTTCAAACTCTATGATGTTTCCCACCTCTCTGGTGACCCAGCAATAGCTTCTCTCAATTATGGTCTCCTCCTGACTCTTCTTCCCTCCATTCAGTTCACACTATATGACCTTCGTGCAAACCCCCTCAACATTGGTAATCCCCTCACATTGTGTCCTTCCACTCTTTTTTTGTTGCACTTTAGAGGCGGTGGAAAACATCCGAGCTTGTTGTTGATCTTCAGTCTCTCTCTCTAACCTACATTCTACCTATGGCTCTACCTTACTCACTGCCAAAAACCAATACTATTCTGACCTCATTCTCTCACTCTCATCACACCTGCAGCATCTATTCCAACTGTTTAACCGTATTCTATGTCTCTGTCCTCCTGACCCTGCCTCATGTTCATTTTGCCCAATTCTTTACTGATGAAGTCTGGCTAATAGGCTTGAGTATTCAAGTTGCATCTGCCTCTTACAAGCCATGTCTTAGCACCTCTCCTTCTGTAGATTTGTATCTTTCCCCTTTTTCTCAACTTATTTATTATGCCACTGCACACTGCATTGCTTTGTCTCAACGTACTGCTTCACCTCTTGATACCATCCCATTTCATCTTATATCTAATGTCTTCCCCACTGTCATTCCTTACCTTACTGCGTTCTCAACCTCTCATTATATTGTGCTTGCTTTACTTCTTCCTCCAAACATACAGTGATTCTTCCTATACTTAAAAAGCCTTCTCTCGACCTGTCCACCCCTGTAATTTCCAATCTCATTGCTTCCCTACCTTTCTAAGATTCTTGAGCCCATAGTCAATACTAGGTCTCTAGTTTCCTTGATCATCATTCTTTAGGTTGCCCTCTTCAATCTCGGTTTCGCCCTCTCGCTCCACTGGAACTACTCCTCTCACAGTCACCAACTCCCTACTAACTGCTTGTCATGTGGAACATTCATCTATCCCGATCTAACTTGATATATCTGCTGCCTCTGACACTGCAGATCGCCTTCTTCTTTCTTCCCTTTCTTCCTTGAGTCTTTCTAGAACGGTACTCTCATGGCTCCACTCCTACCTCTCTTTTGAGGTCTCTTGGGCTGGAAAGCTCTCTGACTCTTTTCCTCTGCAGCATGATGTTCCCCAGAGATCTGTCCTTGAACCTCTTCTCGACTCCCTCTGCACCTCATATCTTACTGTCATTATCACTACCTTTGGCCTTCAATGTCATTTCTACACAGATAACTCCCACATTTTTCTATCATTGTTTTCCTTCTCTGAGACTATTCATGCACCTATCACTGCCTGTATACCCTTTGCATAATAATTTCCTACATCTAAACTTGGCTAAGAATGCAATTCCTCCCACCATCCCTTCACTTCTCCTCCTTCTATGGCTATCTCTTTTCTCCCCTCCCTCATGCCTTCCTTCCCATCTGCCTGCAAATGTAGTGTTTCCTTTAACTCTCTTTATGTTTCATCCCACATTCCCAGCACCGTGCGCTCCTGTCATCTACACATTTTCAAAATCCGTAAAACTTGTCCTTTTCTCTCCTTTCAAGCCCCCAAAGTTTGTATCTCCCATTTTGGTTCTATTCCAGCTTGACTACTGCTATGTTTTACTCATTGGACTACCTGCTTATCAAATTAAACCACTACATTCTATCTTTAATTCCTCCTCCCAAGTCCTCTTTGCTCTCTCCCCTCATACTTCTATTTCCTTCTCTCTCCTTTCCATTTCTTAGCTTTCTTTCAAATCGTATCTTTTTTTCATTTCCTTAGTATTATTTGTGTATGTCTTTATGGCTTGGCCTGAAGCTTTAGCCTCCTGCTGTGTCCCTACTTACATTCCCTAATTACTCTTCATGCTGATATTACCTGGACCCCCGTGTGCACAGTACAAGAATACTTTTCCTTACTTGCTCCCAAGTATTGGAAGTCTCTCCCCCTTGAATTTGTAATTGTATTTGTTGATTTATAAGGCGCTTTCGCCAAGGCGTCGCACATACAATATCAAAACGTTAATAGAATCGATTCATCATATAATACAACCAAAATAAAGGGAATTAGGAAATACCGGGGATGAGATAGCTTTTGAGAGAAGTACGAAATAGAGAGTATGAGGAAATAGAGTGAATGTGTAGTGGTAGAGCATTCCAGAGCTTGGGGAGCAGAAGACTGAAAGAACAAAAATGGGATCGAGCGCAAAGGGGTTTAGCGACAGAACTGGGACTGGGATTGCAGAGGCCGAGAGGGTTGTACATAGAAACCAATAAACAAACATAACCAGTTACAAGCCCATGGACACATTTTAAAGCAATGCAGAGAAAGCGCAATTGGAGATGAGCTTCGAAGGATAGCCTATGAAGAGAGAGGCGAGAGGGGTAATCAACGGAGTAATGGAGGAAGGAGGGGAAATACGACAGAGGGTGCTAACAGCAGACTTCAAAATAGAGAGCAAGCGGGGCACATAAGAAGTCGGAGGACCAAGAAGAAGACAAGACCGGAAAAAAACAAGGGGTAGTGATCATCAGTTCAGTAGCATGGTAGTTGAGGAAAGGACAAGCCTTTCGAAATGTTAGAAAGTTTAAAGCAAAACAAACAAGCAGTATTTGAAATATGTGAGATGAAAGTGAGAGACGAGTTGAAACGGACGACTAAGTTGCAGGCAGAATATTAGATGGGAAGATAACAGGCAGGAAGCCCATATAGGGGGGAGAAAAGGCAGAGTACAGTAGAGGCTGGAAATAAAAGCTCCTAGTGGTTTGGTTAAGAGTCTTAGGGTGAAATTGACACCCGCAGGGTCTAGAGCAGCACAGATCGCCCCAGTCTGTAATTCAGGTTTTTGTAAGCTCAAAGCTTTATAAAAGATTCTCCCTTTTATCCCTTCACACTTGCGTTCTGTAGTAGTCATTGCTTCAATCATGGGTCCCCTTAATTATTGCAGTGGCATCTATCTGGGTCAGCCATATTTTTTAATTCCTCACCTTCAGGTGATCCAAAGTTCTGCTGCTCCTCTAACTCTTCATGCACCCAGGTCCGTGCATACCCACTCCCTGCTTCTTCAACTGGAATTGCTCCCCATTAAAAGTCATATTGATTTTAAGATTTTTCATATAGTGCATCATGCAGTTCAACAGTCTGAGCCTTCTTTTCTTCGACTGAAACTCATTCCACATATGATGTCTAGAGCCCTATGGTCATGTTCACACAATCTGGGTGCAATTCCAAGGTTGTGTAAAGCTCGAGCTGGGGGCCATTCTTTTTCAGACCTGCTCCTAAAGCTGTCGAACCCCCGCAACCCCGGCCCCCATCCACGAACGATATCTGATCTTTTATGGTTTCTGCAAAGCTCTGAAGAACTTTTTGTTTTGGAGGCTCCTCTCTAAAAGCAGTGTTTGCTGGGACAGGTTCTTCTGCAGCCCCCCCTATCCGCCCTGGTAGGGCCAAGATGCCTCTAGGCTGTGGTTTTTATGCGTTTTAAATAAGCATAAAATGCAACAGAAGTAGATATTCCGAAATAGAGGAATGTAGGATGCAGGAAAAAGAGGAAAAGAGGTGGGAGTTGTCAGCATACAAGTGTTCACAAAGCCCAAAGGAGAGGATGAAAGCAATGAAAGCAGACAGGGGAGCAGTGTACAGTGAAAAGAGGAGATGACCTAAAGATAGAACCTAAGCCACAACAGAATAAAACTAGAGAAACCAAGTGAATGTAGAGTAGCCAGTTAAGTAGAAGGATCCACAGTGTCAATGTCAGGATACGTCCCTCCGTGGGCAAAGCGGTCAGTCGCCAATGAGACCTGAGGGCTGGCAATTACTGTGGCGCCTTCACCAGCACCATGGGCGGTGGTGCACTACAGTCTCCTGAGTTCCACGGGCCGGAAAACATGTGCGTGGTGACATCACGATGTAGGCACACGCAATGACGCCACATGCTGCACACCCGGCGACCCAATGCACCAGAGACCTGCGCTCAGTGCTTTGCAAAGTAAGCTGCCTGGTGTGTATGACTTTGGTCCTGCCCTCCTATCTCTGCTCTCTGGTTTATCCCCCTACCTTGGCTCCATGTATTGGGCTGCCTCCTCTGTATCCCTTTCTGACATTGATTCTTCGAGTTAACTTCCTGGCTTCTTCACTCAAGTTTCCTCTAAGACCCACTCTCTGATCTTCCCGTCTAGTGTTGGTGAACTGTTTTGTATCCCTGTTTCTCCACCTGGCATCCTCCTAGACCTGTCTTTTTCTCTCCTGAGTTCCTATTTTTGTGACAATTGTTTCCTTGACTCTTTCTTGGATCTTCCTCTTTGGTGACCTGGTTTTGGATTATGTTCCCCTTGCTTGGATTGTTTAGACTTCAAGACTTTCCTTCTGTCCGCATTGTATTAGTTGTTCCCTTGTGCCACTAGGGTTAGTTCATTGCAGTTTACTTTTGTTTTTAGTTCTCCCGTTGGCAACGTTTTTCTGATCTATGGACAGTTTGAAGATTTCTTCAGATTCATCTCTGAGTGCTGCACTGAGTAGGCACCCCTGTCCTTGCATTTACCCATACAGGTACGGAAAGAGAATTTGGGGGGAAGTCGGGTTCTATATCTATCATACTTTCTGAACTGTGGGTGGCAACCAATTGTTGGCCATGTGTGATATCTTATCACAGACACCATGCTCTCAGTAGGAACGTCACACTATTTCAGGAGACATTAGACTGTTCTAGTTATCTAGTTACTAATGAGGGGAATATTGTCTGTGTGACCTGATAATCAACGGCCTCTGAGAGGTCATGAAGCATGAGAATGGAAGTGAGTTTAGAGGGCCTAGTGGATGGGTAAGAATTATATATAATAGGAAATGACGTTTCAGATGAATAAAGTGTGCCGACGCCTGATTGAGAAGGCAGATGAATGGAGTTTCCATCGAGATATGATGATAGCTGAGCATAAACTACCCATTCTAGCATCTTAGAAAGGTAGGGAAGGAGGTGGATAGGACGATAGCTAGAAGGTGCAGAGCTGTCCAGAGATTTTATTTTCAAACGTGGGAGTATGACTGCTATTTAAAAGCCAGTTGAAAAAGAGGCATAGGAGGGAGAAAAATAGAGTAAAGGGGTTAAATAGGCAAAAATAAATGGGAAAAGCTTGGTGATGAGAGTGGATGGAATGGGGTCAAGAGGAGAGGCAGTAGGATGAGTAGGATGAGTAGGATGAGCACCTGAAAAATAAAGTATCAGATTCAGATACAGGGACCACAGTCGAAAAAGCGCAGCATGAACATTGAACAGTGACCATAGATGAGTTATCAGTGTATGCAGAGGGGGATCCAAGAAGTGTGAGCTTTCCGATGAACATGTTTGCAAAGTTGGAGGAGAAGGTTGAGGAAGAAAGGGAGGGGTCTGGAGAAAGGGGGGAAAGAATGCAGTTAAGCAGTTGGAAAGGATGACGGGGTGGGGAGAGTATGGCACATTAAGATTAGAACAATGCTGTTTAATAGCTGCAGAAAGAGCAGAGGCATAAGAGGTGTGAATAGAAGAGAGAGCCATAAGAACATAACCGATGATGTATTGCCAGTGAGGAGGAAAGAGCTGTGTTCACCTGAGGAAAGAACTATATCTACATATAGACCTATAGACCGCCAGGAGAGGGAGGGAATAGAGAAGGGTAGGAAGAAAACCAGAGTTCTGGAGCATACAAAGATTCTGACAGAGAACAGTTTCTTTAGAGGTGAGAGGGACAGGATAAGCATATGAGAAAGAAAGAGGGAGATGATCAGAGCGAATGAAAGGATACAGAGTGACAGGGAAGATCGGGGCTGCAGAAGAGAAGATGACAACAAGAGACCAAACCAGAAGAATGCGACAGGGGAGTGAGGTACTGGAAAAGATTATAGGCGTCCGTAAGGGCAAGGAAAGAGGAGGAAGAGTTAAATAGTGCGATGATGGAGATGATAGACACCAAGGAGAAAGAGAGTAGAAGGAAGAGGTATCAGGACCGAGAGTAGACAGTCAGGGTCAGAGAAGAAAGATGAAAGAGCACCAGCAGGGCAATATATTATGAGAAATGCGATAGCTTAGGGTTTGGAAGAGGCAGAACGTAGAAGAGAAGCATGTGGGGGGCAACGGAGAAAGAAGAGTGGAAGTGTACACCAGTCCCGCCAACCCCGCCCACTGAACAAGGGGAATGAGAAAAACTCAGCATGAGCAAGTGCTTAAAAAAGCAGACGTGGTTGTGTCAGAAGAGGGATCCAGGTCTCTGTGAGACACAGAAATTGCAAATTGAGATGACAAAATGTGTCAAGAATTAGATGGGTTTTATTACAGATGAAGCGTGTATTGAGAAAAGCGATAGAAAGAGGAGGGCGGCCGCAATGGCGCAAACCAGGTTAGAGGTTTGGGTGATTAAGGTGTCAGTGGGATTTGAGGGGAGAGAGGTGGGCTGACTCATGAACTGGAATGAAAGCAGGCCTCATCAAAAGCTATTCGCCCTTCTCCTACTCGTTCTACTTTTCACTCTACTATAAAAACATACCTTCTATGTCACTAGGTTCCCTCCCTGTTTGGTCATTTTATCTTTTATTTTTAATAATTACACATTCAAATACATCACTTGCACTTCTCTTGGCCAGATTCATGAAGAATCAATGATAACGGAACAGAATATTTGCCGTAATGTTTGCATGTGTTTCCTTATTCCATCAATGCATATTAAAGCCCACTAATGCTGTATTAATATGTCTTTTTCAGTTGCAATGAGGCACAACAAGCCTGGAGATGCCTAGCTATGGTCTCGAGGTATAGTAAAAGTGGTCGAAAGTAGTCCTGCTATTCCTTACAAAAGTGCTTTGCCACATTATGGACATATTTACCATGTTGTCTGGGTGCAGAATCACAATACCTGGCATGTTCTGGCAACGTCGGGTGGTCAGTGGTGTAGCCGGGATTTCGATCAGCAGAGGCATGCACATTATACACGTGGGCCTAGAACATGTGACCTAGAATAAAAGGAGATCCCACAATCCATGACAAAGTTTGACATATTTAGGCTATGTATACTTTTACCTTGCAGGAAGTCACAATTCCACCAACGACCACTTGCATTGCTCTAGAACAGAGTTATGTGGCAACATTCCCCAGAGTTTTACTATTGTGTTTTAAGACATAAAACAAAAAATACTTGCTTGTGTTCATTGTTTTAGAAGTGCATTTGGCTTTCCCTTTGTGTGACAAAAGATGTGAAGTGACACAAAAAGAGCAAACTATTTGTGTAGGTCTAACAGGCACACGTTATGGAAACAAACTAAACAGGGGGCAAGAGGGCTGTACTTTGGAAACCAGCCTCTGTCCTTGTAAGATTAGATGTATAACTGGGGGGTGTTTGTGCTATGAACCCAGATGCATGCTTTGCTTTGTGACCCTCTACACCAGTCACACCTACTAAGATGGCATGTCACAGTCAATCGAGTAAAATAAATACATAACACTAACTGATTCATGGAATTATTTGCGTGAAAACGCAGATTTGCGCTCCTTTCTGGCCGAAAATCCCGATTTGAAGTATAGGGATTTTCGGCCAGTAAGGCGCGCAAATCTGCGTTTTTCACGCAAATAATTGCATGAATCAGGCGTTCAGTACCAATTGCTTTACACCATTTCAGGTTCCCAGATGTCTTCATCTACAGCCCCAGGCTAGAGCGGTTCTGCTACTTCAAATACAAGATGCCCGAAACCACAAATGTACCCGTAAAAAAACAGTTACAATGTATAATCCTGTGACTGACTATCAAACAATTTGTTAGAATAGGGTTATTTTATCAATGGATTACGTGCAAGATATACACCCAGATACTGTTGGATAAACGACTATAAAACTCCTTACATACATTTCCATGACCAACTCTGTGGTTGGGAAGAACACACGAGTTTCTGTATTTGGTTTTTATCTTTGGAAAGGAATTTTTAAAGTATGTTAGCGTATTCCAACTCAGATATCATTTCATAATTCCATAAACATCTTTCCATGTCAAACACATTTTCTAGACGCCTGAATTTTACATCTGGGGTTTATTGCTTCCTGACATCTGCTGAACGTTCTAGAAGAAATTATGTTTGGATTAGCCAGGTTTAAACATGTGAAGTTGCTGTTTAGCAATTTGCTGCAAGCAGTTCAGGAAGGGCAGAATGATGGGCCATATTAGCAAACTGGTAGCCCCTGCTCAAAAAGCACAGCCATTTGTCCTGAAGAGACCAGGGGGCATTCATTCTGCTGACATCAACATTTCATCTCACATTTATATTGGCCACCAAGACAAGAACAAAAGACCCGCCTTTGGTCTTTACCGGAAGGTCTGTGCTGGGTCCTTTTCTCTTAATGTATAGTGCAGTATAGAAGGACACTGGCAACCCGATGATTATTTGGGAGCAGGCTAAATGCATGGCCAGCTGTTCAAGATGCATTATTTCTGGCTCTGATAAATTAATCCCTTTATCGATGTTTACCAGGTAAACATAAAAAATGGCAGTAGTCACTTCATGTACTGTTGTGAAATATACATGGCGTGAAAGTGGTAATGTCGGAGTCATTAAATATTCTAAAGTGTTAAGAAGCAAAGACTGAGTTATAAATGCATGTCCCTTAACAAATGCTAAAATTGCAAAAGAAACCTATACATTACAACACGTTTGAAAATCTGTTCTGTTATTTCAAAAGAGAACATATTTAGAAAGTCCTATTAATTGGCTAAGGTGTCTGATTCTGAGCTTCCCTTTTATCATTGGGTAGATTGTAAGTCTAACTCGGATCACGATGGAGATTCGACCTGCATTTCCATTGCCTGGGAGAGTAAGTGAGATGCCCAGGCTGCATTCGCAGTCCTCCCTTGCTCTCTAGAGACAGAGGATCACCAGGTGTCAGCACAATGCACAATCTCACATACTAGACATGCATCTATGCGTAGCCCTCAAATCTCTAAATAAATGGTTTGCTGTGTAAATAATTCTGTTACTTTATTTTAAATATCTCAGCAACATCTCTGTGCTAGAGAATCTTTGCAGTACACTGTGCAATGGTGGGAATATGTCCCTGTCTCTAAACTCAGCTATGCACACTGTTCGCATTAAATTATGCTTCGCGTAGCAATTCGTGAAACATTCTGTAACACCAGCTTTTTACAGATTCTCATCTAAAAATAGTCCCACCATTTCACCTGTTCCAGCAATTTCTTTGCCAAGTACGACTTGTTTTGATGTAAATGCTTGAATGATCTGTAACAGAAAAGTAGTTTGTACATTTCCAATGCACCTAATCCAAGTGATTCTACATTGTCAAGCAGTTCTGCAGCCACAAGAAGACTGGGTTCCAAAATTAACATGATTCAACACATACCAATAGGAGTGGTTACTACCCAATCTGCTCCCAATTTCTATAATGCTATTAGAAGAGAGTATTCGCTTCACAAGGTGATAACATAGTGTAAAATGGTGGAGAGCGTACACACATTACCACTTTTCCCACTGTTCCTATTTCTACATTGGCATCATTGAAGGTGAGCGAGAGCTGGTCGGAAGGGCTGTGTACAGGCAAACAGTGCCATTCTGAGGTGAAAGCCAACAGGGCATAACACACACAACATGCAGAGTAATGTAAACCTGCCCCCCCCCAATGCAGTTTGCTCCTTCTCCCCAGGAAATATCTGATGGTGTGAGAACTGAGTGGTGTGAGACTGGGCACAGAAACAGTGAAAGAGGGCTAATTTACAAAGCCCCGAGAATGCAAAATGCAAGGTGCCAAGTGTGCCTCAAATCCTGTGCATTTATCTATTGTCAAATCTCTAATTCATATCAGGAATTTGTATTTAGGGGAGGGACTGGTAGCGCCAGGGATGCTCATCTAGTCCCCTCATGCATATCTAAGGGCCTCATTACACGGTAGGCGGTAAGTGTTTACCGGTACCGGTATTTTACCGGTACCGGTAAACCCTTACCGCCTTACTACGAGGTCCCTTTGCGGGTTGGTGAATTTAACGACTGCTTTTTGCAGGCGTTAAAAACCAACCCGCAAAGGGACCAGGGAGCTAATTACAGTACCTCAATTTGCGGTACCGTAATTAGCGCCTTCTCCATTCCCATAGAGCCCTATGGGGCAAAAATGGGAATGGGGAAGGGCAATGGGGGAAAGGGGAATTACCGCCCCGCCAACCTTGGAATAGGGCGGTAATTCCCCTTTCCACCAAGGCGGTGCCGGTTTTTTACCGGCATGGACCAAGGTGCTAAAAGCACCTTGGTCCACCGCCATCCGTGTAATGAGGCCCTAAGTGTCAAGCAACTTTTTTGACAACTGCATTGGAATTTCACAACTGATCCTAAGCAGATGGGGTCCAGAGTCACGCTGCTTCTGGAAGTCTGATTACAATTATGTTGCAATTAAGTGGGCATCGTAGGGAAGGAAATCAATAATAACACTTGCCTTTCAATGAACCTTACTACCCCATGGGTGGAATTGATCCAGAGGTCTGTGCAAACCCTCCTAATTAACATTGCACTTTTCCCTGGCCACGGAGTGCATAGGAGAGACGAGACCAGGCAGAAGAGAAACCAAAGCCTATGAAGAATAGGAGGACTGATGCATACCATATCAGATTCCTTTGTGCATCAGAGGTGCCATGTAATGTTTGCCAGCCAATCCTGCTGCACTCCCCACTCCCACACATCATTTTGGTGGAACAGATGTGAGCCAAACCCAGGTGTTTGTCTAACATGCTTGAACAGTTGGCACACACTAGTGAGGACAACCTTTTATGACTCAGAGCAAATGTGTGTTGTGTCAGCACTCTAAGTGTGTTTTATCTTCTTTTCAGGCCTCTGGAAAATCTTTGCTGTCATACCCATCAGTACTCTAACCTCCCCCTAAGCACTAACCGCTCCCTGCACTGAGCACTAGGGGAATGCTGAAGGGAGTGATAGCACAGAAGTATTTGCTTGCTGAGACTGCAAGGTGTAAGAGGGCTTTAGCCTTTCGCTGTGGCTCTTCAACATCAACCTTGCCCCTCTAGCCCATTTGATCTCCGCCTTCTGTCCTCACTCCCAGTGTTATGCAAATGAAACACAGCCCTCCTTCAAGCTTCCTTCCACTGCCTCCTCTTCTTCCTCCCATATTCCTGACTGTCTGTCATTCAGGCATGGTGTGCTGCTAATGACGTCTGCCTGTATGCCAGTAAAACGGAAATCCTTCTCATTGGGGCCCCAACTCTCTCCTTCCATCCTACTCTCTGGCTGCCCTCCATGGGTCCCCTCCCCTGACCCTCTTGTGAGGCAAAAAACCTTGGTGTCATCTTTGACTAATCTCTATCCTTTTCTCCTCACATCGCGCACCTTGACAAGAAGGCCCATTTCACCTGCACCTCCTCAGAGGCATTCTCGCTTTCCTCACCTTCCCCCAAAATTTCAATGTCTCCAGAGCTCTGGTCCTCTCCAGGCTGGAATATTGCAACAGCCTCTTCCTAAATCTGCCTAAATCCTCCCTTCACCCCCTTCAACTAATCCAGAATAGGACTGGAAGGCTTATCCTTGGCCTCAAACCCAGGGACCGCATCTCTTCAGCCCTAAAATCTCTCCATTGGCTCCTCTTTACTGCAGGGATCAAGTTCAAAACCCTCTGAATCATCCACAAGACTTACTGGGGCCTGAGACCACGCTACAGCCGGCTCTGTACCAAAATACCTCCCTGCAAGAGCCCTTAGGTCTTCCAGCTCCAACTCTCTGCAGATCAGACACCTTTCCAAGCAGAGAATGAGCTTAGATCTCTCTCTTCCACAGGAGCCTCCCTCTGGAATGGTCTCCCTGCTCCTCTCAGATTTGAGCCGGATCGCCTTAAGTTCTGGAAGCTTCTCAAGACCCTCCTTTTCTCTTCTTCCCTCCCTCTCTCCCTCCCTAATGTCCCCCCTGCTACATTATGATTGACTGCCTGGTCCCTTTTGATTCATACAGGGCACCAGGCCCTCCTTACCCAGTCTACCCCAGCACCCCTGTCTGCCCTGGCCTCCACCCCCAACCTGCACTTGTCCTGTCAGGCTCCTTCTCCCTGCACTAGCCAGCTGGGCTTCCACCCCTATTTAGCTCATCCTGCCCCATCCTCCACTTAGCATGTGGACCTTCATTCCCCTGCACGCTCTGAATTCCCCTGGCACTTGTCCACCTGGCCTCCCCTTAGCAGTCATCTAGCTCATGGGCCCTCCCCCCCCTCTACACCCTCAGCACTTGTGTGCTCTCCATTTCAACCTGCACTTCCTTTCCCTCCTTAGCATTAGCGTGTTCTGCTTTGACCGGCACTTCTCCCCACACACTCCCCTCCACTTCTTGTTACTGCACTTGAACGATCCAACTGACACAAGGACTAGTAGGACTGTTTTTGTTATTCTTCATCCCTGTTCCCCCGACCCCCTCTTTTGTCTTGTTGCACCTTGAAACACCATTTGTTGTATAGGTGCATTGTAAATACCCAATAAATAAAATAAACAGTATGCTCCAAAGTCAGCCAATTTTGGCAGTCATTAACTAAAATCTGCAGATTTGATTGTATTGCCAGTAATAAATAAAGTAAAACAGGCATATCGGGCCTCATTATAAGTGAGACGGTCCGGAAAAAAAGTGCCTGTAATAACGTGTACCAGCACTTTTACGGACCAGCAAACTATAAGTTTGCCGGTAGCGTGGAGGATTTACCTCCAACTAAAAGCTGGGGGTATATCCGCCACCCTACTAGTAGAAAACCGCCGGCATTACTGGCCTGGTAATACAGGTAAATCCCCCCTTGGAGCCCTATGGGACTCCGTGGAATGCGGTTTTGTCAGCGTTCCTGCCACTTGGAATCTGCCGGCAGATCAAGTGGCGAAAACGGTAGTACAGTTTGCCGGTATTCCGCCAGTACTAGTGGCGGAATACAGGCAAACGCATAATGAGTGCCATTATATTCTAATACTAGATGTATTCACGCTGCCACTATTTAACACATTGAAACTCTTAATTAAGAGAGTGAAAGAGCTTGTGAATAATATATGTATAACTGACAGTCATCGCATAACTTAACGTTTCCTACGTTTTTACATTGTAGAAACTTTAGTTCAATGGATTCTAATTGAAAGTTAGTTTTGCCAAACACACTCACTTCCATGAGACATTCTGTGTTGTTGGCGGATTCTTCCTGGTTGGGCCACCATTCTCATGTAGTGTGTATATGGATCACCAACATATGATAGCACACATGTAAACATCTAATCAGAAACCAGCAGTTGTTGGCGAGATGGCTACATTTCAGAAATCAATGTACATGCAATAGGAGAAACGTGAACCTGAGAACTGAATAGTATCTTTCCTGTACTTTACCAGTTTGGCGTTGGGAACTTGAGTTAATATTATAACGTTGTGAATTGGCACCCCTTACTATATCAATATAAACGGCATATGTCAGAGAAATCATAACTTCAGATCAGGTGACAACTGCCCCAAAATGATGGTTAGGTATAATTGAGACTATTTTGAAAATGAAACCCTATGCTATTATTCAATTAACATTTTAAATATTTCTATCTGGTGCGTTATTACACCATTCGCAGGATTTGGATGGCTATTACTTAAGCAATATGACCAAAGGAGGGGGGGGCATTCATGGCTGTCGCTTGTTGGGCAGGACCCAAGTAACCAAGACTAGACCAAAAGTATAGTGTGCATGTATGCAATCACTGTGATGGGAGACTGGGGTGTGTCTTCTTGTACTTTCAAATATTCCTTTTGGGCCTTCCCCTTCTTTAGCCTTCTGGCTCCTGCAAAGCACTGAAACAGAAAAGGAGTGATTACACCAATTAGCACCCCACTGACTGCTGAGGTGCTACTGAATACAAACCTTGGGATGTTAAATCAATGCTTTCTACCTGTGGTACGGAGTAGGAATGAGCCTTTTGAAAAATGTCTCTTCATTTATAGGTAGTATTTTGTTTTTTCGATTAGGCTATGTGTGTGGTGTTTTGGGGCATGGTAAAAGATGCCAGCTAAAATATATAGGGAATATTGAGTCCTCCATGGTTCTCAGCTGACCCTATAGGCAGTGCTGATTTTCAGATCTTTTATTGGCATGTGCATGCTTATTTTACTTATTACCTTCACTTGCACATCGATTTGGTCCAAAGTTTCTAAAGTGTACGCTTGCATCTCCTCATCATTATTACACACACATCATTTGTTTTTACTCTCTAAGCAAAGATTTAGCTCAAGCCAATTAATTCTTTATTTTCCAAGCCATATTAGAAATGGATCAGTATATTTGGAAAATCCTTTAAGAGGCCTGACATGCTTTTCAAAAAACATTTTCAGTAACAGTTAGTATCTTGGTATCTTGATAGTATTTGTATTAGCACCCCATATTTCAGCTCCAAAAGAGACAGATAACAGGCCTGAATTTGATACATTTCTATAGTGGGTTTAATATCATGGCTTACATATGCCGATGACACCGTCCTCATGGACTACACGTCGATTGGCCTCCAATGTTCTATTAACGCCCTTTCTCTATTTACAGTTAGTAACCACTTACACATAACATCTCCAAAACTAAGATTTTGGTGGTAGGAAATAAGACCAAGTGCAACCTTACCTTTGCTTGGAAACTGAATGATTCCACTCTGGAATGTGTAGATCGGTATATCTATTTGGGTTCCCCCTTCTGTTCTCTTCCAACTCATAACTTTTACGGTGATTACATCTCACCGAAAATTCTTAAGAAGTGGTTGATAATAAAGTGGTTGTAAGTGTGCCCTACTCTCTTATTGCCGAAAGGTATAGAAAACGGAAATGTCGATACATGTGTGTTTTATTGTGAAGTTAGCTTTTGAAATTTGAGAAACAAATTACCCATTGAAATGAACTCAAATACCAAAATTGTTAAAAAAAGGCTTACTACCTCCCCATGGTCTCCAAATTAATTTGATGTTTTATAACTATGTTTTTAGAGCAGATTGTGGTCTTTGTGCTACTAATACTTATTAGTGGTGGTTATGATTTAGATGGCCAGCTGAAGACATATCGGAGCAGTATTATACTGGAGTTGACCTATGGGTTGGAATCATTGCCCGAACAACATGTAAGGTGGATCAGGATAACTGAGGGCAACATTTTAATATCCACTATGGGCATGATATGATAAGGCATTTATAATGCACCTATACAGAAGTGTTTCAAAACACAATGAGGCAGGGAGGGGAGACACAGGGAGGGCACAAAAAGGACCTTACTAGGCCTAGTGAAATTGAGATTGCGCAAGTGCAGGGGAGAAGGGAGGGGAAAAGTGATGGGGGTGGAGGATGGGCAAGTGCAGGGCATGGGATGAACGACAAGTAGTGCAGCCAACAGGTGGCAAGGGCGTGTGTTAAAAGAGCAGGCAGCAAGTGTCTAATAAGTGCAGGAAAAGGGACTGTGGGGTTACAAATACAGACCACAAGTGCAAGGGATGCCAGGAGGCAGTGTGGGTGTGCAACTGGACAGGCAGGGACCTGGGCCCGAATTCGGAGGGAGGCCAGGTGACCAGCTCAGTATCAGACAGGAGATCAGCGGGGAGAGGAAAAGAGAAGGCAGAAGCAAAGAGGAGGTTCTTGCGGTGCTTCCGGAACCAGAGATGTTCTGCTCAAGTTTCATAGAGGCAGGGAGGCTGTCCCAGAGGGAGTAGCCAGCCGAAGACAGAGATCTGCCCCCAACTCGTTGGTCAGAGAAGCGACTGACACTCAAGGAGTTGGAGGTGGAGGAGCAAAGAGCTTGAGTAGGAAGACATTTACGAAGATAAATCTGGTGGTATTTTGGTCCCAGGCCCCAGAATGCTTTGTGGGTAATGCAGAGGGTCTTGAATGTGATCCTTGCTGCCACTGGGAGCCAATGAGATATTTCAGGGCTGGAGAGATACGATCCCTGGGTTTGAGGCAGAGGACAAGTCTTGCAGTCCTGTTCTGGATGAGTTGTAGAGGACGGACTGTAGAGGCAGGCAGATTTAGAAAGAGGATGTTGCAATAGTCCAGCTTAGAGAGAAACAGAGCTTTGGAGACAGTGAGCTTCTGGGGGAAGGTGAGGAAAGGAAGAATACCTCTTCTTAGAGACGTCAGAGATGTGAGGACAGAAGGAAAGTGAGGAGTCGAAGATGACCCTGAGGTTCTTAGCCTCACAGGTGGGAGCAGGAAGAGGGCCCAGCATGGGTGGCCAGAGAAGACAGGAAAGTAAGGTGCAGGTGTGCCGATGAGGAGGATCTCTGTCTTACTGGCATTAAGGCAGAGATCATTGGCTGCACACCACTCCTGGATTACAGACAGACAATCAGGGGTGACAGAGGGAGACGAGGCTTGTGAGGTGAGCCTGAATGCGAGCCGATTGTTATCCGCACAGCACTGAAAGTTGGAGCAGAGAGCAGCGATGCAGTTGGCGAGAGGTGCCAGGTATTGGTTGAACAGCCAGGGAGAACGGTTCGACATCTGGGGGAACACCACAGGTAGAGAGTGAGATAGAGGTAAGGAAGGACCCAAGTTAGACCTGGGAGGGACAATCGTAGAGGAAAGAGGTTAGCCAGGCCAGGGCCTGATCAGTGATGCCCAGGTTATCACGGAGCTGGTTGAGCAGGATGGCCACGTTCACTGTGTCAAAAGCAGAAGAGAGATCAAGTAAGATGAGGACAGAGGGGTGGTTGGCATCAAGGTTACAGAGCAGGTCTTCACAGATGTTCAGGAGAGCAGTTTCCATGCTTCTGGCTGCTCTGAAGCCAGACTGATGGTCATGGAGACAATCAAAAGATTCAGTGTGAAGATTAAGCTGGGAGATGGCCAGCTTTTCAAAGAGTTTGCCCAGGAAAAGAGTAATGGAGATCAGGTGATAGTTAGCCAGACAGGAGGGGTCGTCTGAGGGTTTCTAAAGAAGAGGATGGACAAGAGAGTGCATCAGAGAGGAAGGGAATGTTTCAGTGGTGAAAGAGTGGTTGAAAAAGTCAGCCAAGGCTGGAGCGAGGGTGTCAATTTGGCCCTTGATGGTTTTGAAAGAACAGCAAAGAACCTGTTTTGATGAGACTTTCATAGATCGGACTTGTCTAGAAACCTTGTCAGGTGTGAAAAGAGGAAAGGCAGAGAAGGGAGGAGGATAGGTGTCCGCAGGGAGGCCAAAGGAAGAATAGAAAGTAGAGGGAGAAGGAGGACAGTTTTAGAGATTAAATGAGAAGCCAAGGCCGTGAAGAGGGCCTGGGAGGGGACAGGAGAGGTAGAGACTGCAGCAGGATTTGCCAGCTCCTTGCAGATTTTAAACAGTTTGGCTGAGTTGTTAGATGCCGCAGAGACACAGGCTTGGATGTGGTCCCTCTTAGCATGGACAGACAGTCGGTATTGCCTTTGGAGCAGGCAGCAGGCCAGTTTGTCAGAGGATGCACAGAATGCCAGCCATTGTCACAGGATGCATGCCTAGAGCAACTCCATTTCAGACCTTTAAATCCAATTTGCGTTGCCCTCTATTAAGTCGATCTGGCTAATCCAACATTGTAAATTGTATGTATCCTTGTTGATATCTATGACGGATTTGTTAGTACACTTTTGGGCCTTAATGTGTCCGATCTACATTGAGGAAAAACTAATTCTTTTCTGTCTGATTTAAAGATAACTGCTTTATCGTATCTTACTAACATCAACTGTCCAGCGGATGAAATACTAGAACTGCCTAATGCCTTAGCAATACATAAGCAGAACACATAGGTTTGGGATAGAGCAAACAAAATACACATTTTGCCTAATAAAATACGATTCATTGAATATTGTTTGCAAGGCTTTCGAGCCAATGCACCTTGCACTATCTAACTAAAATCTGTGAAGGCAAATTAAGAAGATGTATTATTTATTTATGTCTCGATATTTTGCCTACTTTTGAATATTATGGTGGTCGGTCTAATGTTCCTTATGGGGCCAGATTATGTAGGTTATGCCATCAAGCCATGGAAATTAGTTCCTGTGTCCTAACTCTGTGTCCCTGCTTAGAACTCCGATATCTGAAGGGCTATCAAGCATTTGTAGCAACTGCAAGGATGTCCAGGGCGATCAGTTCTGGAGCACCCTCTTTGGAGCGTATTCACTAGTTATTACCTCTGCGGGTTTTTGTGTATGGAAGGAAGCTCTGGCTCTGTTGACATGATCGTGCATATATTAGACTGTGTATATCTGTTGTTTGTGAAGCCAAGTCTGATCATGCAGCAATTGTTTAAATAATCAAGAGGAAGGTTGTTGTTGTCTAATTTGACTATCTCTTGTTTTAAGTTTATTTTATTTTGAACTAAACATTTTTTATTGTAATTAACATTGTAACTTTGTAGTGTATTTTAAACGTTTGAGATTCTGTGCTTTAGGATTTTTGGGCATACAGTGATTTTAACAAATACAAACTAAAGAATGAATTTTAAACGAAACAAAAACCATGAAAATATACTGATTTAAAAAAAAGAAATATAGATGTTACATCTGGTGGGGAGGGGTTTGGGGCGGGGTTTGTTTTAAACATGGGGATATGGGGGAATACGCTGGGACCCCCCCAAAAAAATCACACAATACATTTTTAAAAGTGGGTTTAATAACTATAGTACAACATCTCCTGACAAAAATCGAGCTAACCCTAGGTTGTGTTTCTCAATCTGCCCTTTCTATCCTACATCTTTGCTCAACTGTGCCCAAGTAATGAAGAAAGTGTACATTTTTGTTCAGTTTATTTGTAAATCCAAATTCTTCTGTTTTCACATTAGTGGTCTACAAGTCAATGGGCCTCATTCCGAGTTTGGAGGTAGCCATGGCTACCCCCTTACCGCATACCGGGTCCGGGTTCCCTGAATGGAGACTTACCTGGTCATTCCAACCTTGGAGGACCCGGTATTTCCCCATTCAGGGAAGCCATCCCGATTCCCATTCAAGCCCCATAGGGCTCAATGGGAATGGGGGGGGAGCTAATAACGGCCTGATAATAACAGGCCCGTTATTAGCTCCCTGGTCCTTTAGCGGCTCCCGCTAAGGACCTCGGAATGCGGCAGTAAGGGGTTAACGGCACCAGGATCCTGGTGCCGTTAAACCCTTACCGGCACCGTTGAACCCTTACCGCCACACTCAGAAAGAGGCCCAATGCCTTGGTTTTACTATAATTAATTTCTAAGGCCCTGAGATCACAGTCTTCCACTAGCTTATCAAACTGTTAATTTAAAGCAATGTGGGTAATTTTATGAACATTTAGGGATGAGGAATCTGCTGGCAGAGCCTCAATTTGTCTATATTAAATCGAATCTATGTGATCACTGCGCCGCTCATAATTGCGCCAACGAAAATGTTGACTGCAATTATGGTGGAGCGCAGTGATCAGAAGATAGATCACTTTTGCCTGCCTGCGCCTGCCCCAGCCCACAATCCCCTACCCCCACTTACCTTTACTGTGGTGCACTCCTGTGTGCGCTGCCAACATCCTTGTACCCCTGTGGGCTCAGCTCCTCACACTTATGTGGGGCGGTGCTGACGCTGCAGGGTGCTTTTTCTTTTTTTTTCTACCTTACACCCCACTTACCATAATGGTAAGCGCGAGACACCCCCTGCGACCCTGACCCCCGTTACTGCATCCAAGGAGAGAAGGGGACACCCCTGCAACCCCCACTCTGCTTGGGTGCAGTAATGGGGGGTTGGAATTTTCCTACCGAGCTCTGGCGCAGTTGTAGTAATGTCGCCACAATCCTGGCGACATAATTGCACGATTCCTATTAGGACATTTAAATACAAACATAATTGTTATGGGCCAAGTACACAGCATTGTCTAACACCAGTTTCTACTGAAAATGATGTGTGTGTTCTTCTACCATGCCCAACCTCACCATTGCAGAGTCTTCACTAGTCACCTCCACTACGTCTTTCAACAGCTATAGGGGAAGCTTTATAGTCCATGAAAAGCATACCACATCACCCCCTTGGAATCCCATGAAATGCAGTTTTGAGGTATATAAAAAAGTATATACAAACACTCATTCCTCGAAACAACATACTTCTGTTCAATTGTGCTTATCCGCTACTGGACACCAACTAGCCGGTGACATATTGCTCTACATCCTATTCAGAATGGTTTTCGCATAGACTTCCCCCACTGAGTCCATTAAAGGATTTGTTAGATAGTTTTAAGGATTATCTCTACCCCCTGTTCTTATTTAGTGGTACTATTTAGCCGTTTTTGGTGGGCCACATGAGACCCCAGTTGCATTGAAAACTCAATAAAATATGCTACCCACGTTTTACTCCTCCTTGTAGCAATCCACTGACATTCTATCAAGTCCTTGAGCTTTGACGCGTTTTGGCTTCTTAAAGTTCACTTATACTGTGAACAGTAGCTTATTCTTGTGTTTACACTTACACTGTAATACTAAGAACTAGTGTTCTCCTCTCTTCAAAACAATCCCTATCTTCGCCATACAAAATACTGAAGTGCTTATACCATGCTGTTTCAAATGATACATGTCTATTTGTTGAAGCAGGCCTTTTCTCCTCTGTTAATTATGTTTTCCCCCTGGTTCTTTCAGTTATGTTTCTCTTTTGAAAAGTATTTTTTACTATGTGCCTTTTTTGTTTATTGTTGGGCATTTCTTTTTTTTTATAAATACTGTATTATAAAGCATTCCAATGTGCCTTTGTCACATGCTGCTCTACTTGGTAAATAAAATACATTAATGCAAACACATACCTGGGAGCAGAAGGGAAAATTAGCTATATTCTTAGTATTGGAAATATATACAAGAGAAATCACTTTCCACCTAAGATAATGTAACCATGCAATTGTAGGTAAATTAATAATTTTGGTAAGAGTAACTTCTAAAATAGATTTATAAAAATAAAAGTGAAGTACATATCAATGCAATATCTGTAAAGCCAAAAGAGTTGAAAAATGAAATGGAGAAATGATTTTATGAAACACATTTGTGATTCTGGTCTACTGGTTTGGGCATTTGGCAGATGTTTACCAGGGCTGCGATACCTAATGGTCCCAAAATAGGCATCGAGAAAAATGAGCTGCTCCTGCAACACAATACAGACTCAGGGGTGGTCAGAAATCACACTTGGAAACTTTGAACTGTACAAGAAAAAAGTATATCCTCAGCGATGACTCTGGGAAGGCACTTTGTGATGCATAAATGAAAGAGTAATTGTGAATGGTTTGACAGCATGGGCACAGCAGCTACTATAGAGTAGCTCTGGGGATTTCCGCCACTATTATTTTGGATGAATGCACACACTTTAGCATGCTATTTCAACATCTGCAACATCTGCAAACAAGGACGAGCCTGTCTTGCAGCAACCCTATCAAAGTTAGAGCTAACATGTAACCCAACACTGGCCACTTCTATTTACACAATATATCAACATTAGTTCATGCACATAGCAATAACTATAGAAACATAATCAAAACTAGTATACACTTGCCATAAATAATCATTTACTTCAACCATCAAAACACAACAGAACACATTTTTGAAGGGAGATGTTTTACAACTATCTCGCTAACTTTCCACGAGCCTAAACGGACATTCAACATTCCAATATGTCTATCCCTAATGGCTGAATGCGAATTATTCATTTAATGTGCTTTTAATTCACTATATGCACATCAAAGCTATGCAATTAGAATCAAACACTGTTTACCATAATTAGATATTTTATAGGACCAGTGTTCTAGCCACAGGTCAAGATTTCCTGCAATTTGTTTGCCACCATGGTCCATACAACAGCTTTTGTTAATTTGGAGGTCCACATTTACTGAATACTAAGTACTCCTTTGGTTCACATGCCACTGTTTAGTAACCCATTAGCTATGCATATGCATGTGTACAAAGGACATTTCCATAATATCCATCCATAGACAGTCTTTAAAAACTGATCATCTCACTCTCAACTGCCAAAAGTAATGCATATGCTGAGCTATTCAGCAAAACACACACCACAGACAAAAGAAATACTCTTGGAATAGAGCATTCCCAGCAGTTATAAGATCATTATAAAAATGAACATTCAATTAAAGACGTAGACAACAACGTCGTCCCTGTTGAATGTGTCTTCATTTTGTGGTTTAAGGTCACTGTTTAACTGAATGTGAGTTAGATCAGCAATATCGTTATGGTGAAGGTCCACAGATAGCTGGATTTAGTACACAGACAGAAAGAGAGCAGACATGCAGGTCGAAACAATATTGAGACAACGTGATTAGCAATTCCAATGCATGAGTAGCAATGAAAGAGAAAAGAAGTGTGATTGAATGTTGGGAAGGTGAGAAGATGTAGAACGGTTGATTGCCCTATAAAGGCTTCATTGAAACATGGGTTACCAAGACCCTACAGACCCTTAATGAAAATAGTCTAAGGTAAAGTAGAGCTTAATAAGCTTCCTTCATTGTGGTCAATTTGCTAAATTAAACTTGTTTAAATCTATCTATTTCATTTTGAAACCAGATGTATCTGCTGTCAACTCAGTTGTGTTTATCTGGGTGGGTAATTAATGCTTAACTGATCAAGAAAAGAATCACAGCCCACTAAGATCATTCTTAAATTCTTTAAGAGACAATTTCGTATAATTTAATATAAGCGGGAATGTGGTAACAGTTGTGTATTGCAACAAAAGCAAACCTGTTATTTTTTACAGGAGGAATTTTAAGATCTTCCTTGCATCACTGCCGGGTTTAGTTGAAGTAGTTGGGGATTTATCAATGCTTGTATTGCTTATATTCAATGGAGCAAATAAGCAAACTTCTACTTGCTAAATAAAACATAGAAACTAAAAATATCAACAGAACCAGTTAGGCGCCATTAGACAACAATAACCAATCAACTGGAATGTTCTATATAGCAGGTCAGTGGTTTACCCAACCCCATATACAAACGTATCCTGATTGTGGTACATTTAGCTCAATTCCTTTGCTTCAAGAGTAATTGACCTGTTGCAGCGAGCTCTGTTTTTCTCATGTCTACGAACACAGTAGTTGACCGCAATCCAGCTCAGAGATTGATTCTGCCCAAGCCAGGAACAGTAGGCCACAGTCATGTGCTACTCATTCTGTTTCTCCTTGAACTCATTTGGCTTTTATTTTTATGCATTGTACTTCTCTTTTTTAGGTAACCCTAGCTGAAGAATCTTGTGGATATCTGGTAGACTAGCCAAGCCCCTAATCAGATAAGTGTTTTTGCTTTCATTCTGATTTCCATAAGCCAAAGCTCTTGATATGATGTTGATAGTATTTTATACAACTTTTTTTGGACAGTTAGTGGCTTTCTTCTTTATTACTTTTAGGGCCCTGGATGCTGTATGGATTGTCTTACATTACTGTTCAAGGTAAATATCTCATTGTACAACAATATGTGTGGATATCCATGGTTGATGTAATGAAGCACTGAACTGGGTGAATTGTTGTTAGTCAGTGAGCCAATTAAATGTAAGTTCCCTACTATTAAAAGCATTGTTCCAAAGCTAGGGAATTAAAATATAAGATAATTTAAATGTAGAAGTTATATATGTTTCCGGTTAGTAGAATACCCAGCTACCTGAAACATAGCTAAACTGACCTAAGAGGAGAACATAGTGGGGTCTAATATCCCACCAAATCTATTTTGGGCATGTCTCTAACATATACGTTATTATGTATAATATGTCCCAATACAACTTTCAAAGGTTGATAGCTGAGAAAAGTGGATTCATTCAATTGGGACCAGGAACCACCATCGCATACACAGTATTATTTACTATTTGTATGCTTGCTTTAAATGTCAAATCAACTTGGACTTAGACTGTACTTTTGAATAATGTGCACAAATGACTCATTGATCAACTCTTTCAATAAGTTAGAATGTTTTAAAAGGTTACATAGCGTATACATATTGAAATGAATGGGACACTAACATGATTCTGGTGATATGGGGAACGTACACCACCAATACTGGCTAATGATTTCAATGCACTGTTTGTTAATGTAAACATGCACTCTGTTTTTACATTGTAGTATATATAGGTCAAATCGATTCTCTCTACAGTTCTCCAGTTTGCCACTTATGAAACCATTGACTCTGTTCATCTACTGACACATTTCGATAGGGTGTAAAAAGCACTGTAAACACCAGCACTGTAGGCTGAAATTTAAAAGGCAATACAAACAAACCAATATCATGTTTCATGAACAATTATATGTGTTTATTGCAGTGAAGGTAGGCTCTCAATGTAAATTAATGCTTTGTTTTGACTGGCTCAACCTGAAATTCAAGCAATACCAATCCACAACCAGCGCTCACACGTCACCCCTCTTTTATCATCATGACATGTAACTACCCTGCCTGAATGGGCTTATTCTTTTTTCAAAATTTAGCAAGATCGGATTGCACAGAGCAAAGAAAGGTATCCTGATACAGTCAGAGGAAATTGATTGGAAGATCATGTTCATTATCCCTTCAGAATTGTTTCCACCAATGCACGAAAATCCATGTGGCTGATTACGAGAAGGGAAGTGCATGGAACATTTAGTGGTAATGGAATTACTGCCACTTTTCCAGCTCTTCCATGCTTTGAGTTTGGCCCTGGAGTGGGGGGGGATTTACCTCCAGCGTTATGCTGGAGGTAAACCCTTTCACTTTCAGCTGACAAATCAACAAGATCAGTGGAATTACCATGGTGGTAATTCTGCCAGCTGTAATTCTGCCGAAATCCCCCATGGAGTACTTTGGATTCCAAATTAATGGGGACTAACACCGCCACCACCACTTGTACTCTGGTGGTAAACCCCCTGGACCAAAGGGCAGCAATGGTAATTCCATTGGGTGGTATTCTGGAAGATTTACCACCAGAATACCATACATGAATTCTAGGACACAAAGGCAGATAGGCCAAATTTCTTGCTCACCAGCCATTCTTACTTGTTCATTGTACCACAAGGCAGAAATGTAACTGCTCTGTAAGAAATAAAACTGCTCTGTCAGAAAAGTAACTGGTCTGTAGTGGGGGAACATGTTTGTGTTGGACATGGCTTATTATGTGCCTCCCGTGCAGAGGGTGGTGATTCCTAGGATCATCCCAATGCACAGGTCCCATGAAGAACTGCATATCACTCAAAATCAAACTGGCAGGATTAAGACCCCCCAAAAAAACAAGCAAAATGCAGGTCTTAGCCTTTCATTTAGCCACCGGGATGTACTTGTTCAGCAATATGCTTTGCCTTGATGCGTGCTGTACAGTACTGAGGTACTTGTCCTGTTTGTCGCTGGCTCAGGAGGTTCAGCAATAACCATAACAATGAATATCCAGATTAACTTGAGAAAAGTAAAGGTAGAGATGCATGTGAGTCACATCATATGCACAGCTCTATTGTCATCATTGTTTAGATTATTATACACTATGCAGCATGTCTGTATGTTTCTGTGTACACATGTACTCTTCGACAAATATTCAGTTTGGGTTAGAGCATATGTGTGGCTCAAATGGGGGTTCTTCTGTGATCATGTGTCCTCACAGCCCTCTTTTACACACATTGGTCACTTCCATACTTGACGTTGATGCATTGTTTGCTTGTTGGCAAGCAGGAAACTGTTGCAGAATGCCATTGCTCCAATCAACTTGGTTCTTTGTTGTTACAAGGCATGCCCATTCAGTTGGTGAATTGGGTAGTGGTATTTGAATGTGTTGGGCACATGCTGTGCTCTATGAACTAAGGGCCAGTGTGTGGGCACATATTCCCTGTGAGAAGGCATTACCTGGAGTCATTGCTTTTAAGGGTCTTGTTTGTTGATGATGTATTTTATTTATTTATTTATTTATAACATTTAGATAATGCACAAACCCATGTGTATCACCGCGTTTGTAGAGGGAAAACATAAAGAACACAGTTAAAACAGAGGCAGTATCAAAGTAGTAGGAGGAAGAGTCATTGAACATAGTTCTTGAAAAGCCATGTTTGCAGCAATTTCTTAACGATGGGGTTGGACGTAACATCTTTGATGCAAGCAGTGATGCATAGGGAAGGGGCAGTGACTGCAACGCATACCCCTCCGGCTCTTGATTTTTGAATCTTGGGATGGCAAGGGTTATGCTCTCTGCAGACCGGAGGGCACGTGAGTGGTGTTTTAATGAGATGCTTTTGCTTAGGTAGGTATTTACCTGGTTGTGGATGCAGTGATGTGCTAGGGTCAATGTTTTAAATTGGATGCAAGCTTTAATGGGGAGCCAATGGGCCTCCCGCTTTATGGTTGAAATGTCATCAGAGAGGTGCAGCCTTAGGGCCGAGGGAAGTGCTTTGTTCAGTTGGAGTTGCAACTTAGATAGGTTGGCAATTAATATACCCATCACGAGAGCATTGTAACAGTCAGGTTTGCTGATGGTTATGGCTCTGGCAAGTGTAAGACAGTTTGAGGTGGTGGGGTGTAAGAGGATTCAATTCAGCACTACAGCTAAGTCAACGCCTAGTCTATAATACTGAATGAAACCCTTATTGATATATCTTTATGTCCAGTTCATGCGTTCTGGATGACTACCCCTATATAACACCCCTCTCTTGGAATCCTCCTGACCCCACTGAGCCAAGAAGTAGTTCTGTTTTGCAAGTTTAAAGGTTTATTTGATAACTTAAACAATATATATTATATCACGCTTTATAATAAATTAATAATTGGATATCACACTTAATCTGGTATGATAAAGATTAACAACGGAGAATCTGGCACTAGCACACTTCTTGATAATCACTAAGGAGTTGACATGAAATGGATAAGGTAGCAACAATACTTTTATGGTTTCAAATGGATGCAATGTGGAATGAAATGCAGTACAGAAAATACTCAATATGATTTCAACAAAACAATGTAATCACTTTTCTCTGGCAATCCCCTCCCCCCTTTATGCAATGCAAGGAAATGGAAGGAAAGCACACAGTTCTCAGAAATGCAATCAAATGTAATTCAGTTCACCCCAGCAACTTAGACTACAGAAGTTGAAAACACAGGCCCAAATGCTTTTAAATGTGCTGGAAATGAAGAAAAAAATATGCTAAAATGCTTTTAATTCCCTCTAGAGGTTCAGGGTGAGTGAAATCAAGTTAATATTAGTCCAGGCTCACACTAGCAATGATTCAGGGATAGTTTTTATGAGGCAAACGATTTTTCTTTAACGGAAGGCAAAAGCAGCTATCTTTTTGCAAGTGGAGAAATTTTCAAATCGCGGCAAAATGTCTAATCGTGGCAAAATTTGCGAATGCGCCGAGCGCGATTACAGAGGAACTACAAGGACTATCACTATCGTTCTGGGGTACTAGGAAACCCTAGGATCTCGGCTTCCAGATGAAAGTTACTGCAAGTCTCTAGCACAAACGGTCACGGAGATATGAGCGATTAAATAAAGTGCAGCTTGCAACTAGAAAATGACAGGTGACAGCTTTACAAATGACAGGTGACAGTTAGGAGACAGTTCTACTTAGATTAAATAGATTGAATTATATTATTTTAACTAAGAGGTTGGTTCTGCACAGTCTGCTAGGTACTCACACTATATTCTTGAATTAAATGGGCCTCATCATGGATCTGGTCAGGTTTTGGACTGGACTCCGGTTCAGCTCTTTGGTTCTGCTAACATTGGCCTGGGTCAGCTCTGCTCTCTCTCTCTGGGTACAGCACTGCTTCTGGATTCGGGAGATTGAGGGATTTGAAGTCTGGATCTCTGGATGTTGATGGAGGTAAAGTATGGAATTTTGGCAGAGCTTCCAGCTGCAAATGGATTTGAAGGTCCCTATCTGTCCTGTCTGTCTGCTTTTATGTGTTTTCAAAATGGGTGTGTGTGCAGCATCACTAGACCCTACCCCTCTCCACTTGCCATTGGTCAAATTTCCATTTCTCACTTGATTGGGGAAGGAACTGTGAGTCAGAGCGATGTCATTTTATGGCTTGCAGAGAGGACACTCCCCTGTCAAATTGCACACAATCTATATTTGATAAAAAAGACATATTTGCACAGGTACACATTTGTTTAAAATTACATGCACCCCTCACATATCACAGGAGGTATCCCCTGTTCAAACTTTGCTCTTCCTGGGGGCTTGCATTCAGAAATGGCAATATTTGCACCTTTTTAGTGGTTTTGCAACATCAGATTTTTCTCCAGATTTGTACACATGTACACGGCCTGTCCATACATACTCCAGTAAATTTTCATTTGTCTAACTTAAACACAGGGTCTGTAATATTAACAATTAGCGGGGTTTTGCCCCAGAACGTCACACAAATTGTAGTTTGGGCTTGAATTGAAGGTACATTTTTTAAATTAAGGCTCTTAAAGTTATACATTTCTGTCATTTGATTACAAAGAGTTATCAGTGTTTTTGTAAAATATATATTTTGCTTTCAAGTCAGTTCTCAGAGTGTTGGAGTCCGCCTCCAAGACTTGGGTGGGTCAGTCACATGCATCCTCTGGGCAGGCAGGCCTTTGTTGACAGGAAACAGTAAAAATCAACATATTCCTTTCAGAGGAGAGGGGCCATTGTGTGGTCTCTGGGAAGTTGAGATCAGGAGGCCAGGGAGCCACTTTGCATTTAATTAACAGAACCCTGTGATTTCCTGGCTTCTTGTGTTGAGTTCTGAAGTGTCAAGAGTTCTCAGGACAGGCAACCCCTTTGAACTTTTAATGGAATAAGACCCCTTTCTTTGCACTAGACAGTTTTGCAAGACAGCTCTCCTGTCAGAGTTTAGACCGCTAGCGCCACCCTCAGGATTTTGTGGTTACTGCATCCATCCTTGGGATTTTTTTAGATTGATTCATTTCAGCAAGTGATATTGCATGGAGTATATTGTCCATGTTCAGGACATGGCATTGGTGTGTTTCTGCAGTAAGGTAATTCTGTGCCCATGATTTTGCCATATTTGACATTCAAGAAAAATGAATTCCCAACAGTTATGGGTTTGCTTTTGGCAACCAGCATTGCCCCTCTGAACAATATAGGCAAAATGGGATTTTCCTGTGCATTTTCTGGGGAGCTCTGGCCATTATGATGTTTTCAATGCCAGTACTGCACAGTTTTGAGGTAGGGCTCGGATGCATGGGTAAATACATCCCACAAGCCCCCCTTCTTGCGGTGGCCATCTGATCCTTCACTGGTGGGACCCGCAAGATCTGGGATGTAGTTCTCATCTTCTTCCGGTAGATGGCACAGTTCAGCATCTTTTCCTCCATCCGGTACTGATCGATCGGTTCTCCTCGCCGGTCCTGATGGGAATATTGGGCGGTACCCCGGGCCCATTGCGTCTCTGCTCCCGGTCTCCGGATTGTCCTCCTTGACCCGTCTCCAGGTTTTCTTTCTCCTAGGACGACAAAGGAAGAGCAGCAATACCTACTCATAGACGTGTTTCCACCACTGTTGAGATAGTGGGGCAGCATATGCATTTCATCATAACGAAACATTACATTCTTTTTTGAAAAAAAAAAACAGTATAACTAAGAGACAGTTTCATGCAAATCACAATATTTTAGAGACTAGATATGGTATGTTTTATGGTTGGAACTGAATTAGTCTGAGACAGTACCCGCTAGGATTCCAGAGGATTCCTCCAGTTGTTGCAGAGTGTGCCTGGGATGGCAACATTTCAACTGGTTTATGTGGACCCACTTGTCTTCCCCCTCTGCCGAACCGCCTTTGGGGATGCGGATCTTGTAGGCCACAGGGGAGATCTTGTCGATGATCTCAAAGGGTCCCTTCCATGTAGGCAAGAATTTCCGCTGTTTTGCCTGGTTTCTTTGGAAGTTGTATAGATAGACCCGGTCTCCCACCTGATATTCCTTCCTGGAAGTTTTCAGGTCATAATGGGTCTTCATGCTATCAGCTGATCTTTCTAGATTCCGCTGAGCATAAGCAAAAGCATGTTGAAGGTGTTTCCTTAAATTCTCCACATACTCATGAGTTGTGGAGGCATTTATTAGTGTCTGCTCTTGGGTCCTGTAGAGCAAATGCTGAGGAAGCACCATCTTGCGCCCAGTCATCAACTCAAATGGTGACATTTTGGTTGCAGATGAAGGGGTAGATCTGATGGCCATTAGGACCAGAGGTAATCGGATATCCCAACTTGGCCCAGAATCTGCCACAAACTTTTTTAAGATGCTCACAATGGTTCGGTTATATCTCTCTACTGACCCAGAAGAAGCTGGCCTGTAAGCAATATGCAACTTCCTTTTGACCCCCAGTATCTCCCACATCTTTGTCATTACTTCACTGGTGAAGTGGCTACCCCTGTCTGACTCAATCCTTTGAGGTAGACCAAAACGGGAAAAGATGTGGTTAATCGTCAAGGCAGCTGCAGTATCTGCCTTGCAATTTGGGGCTGGGAGACATTCCACCCACTTGGTAAACAAGCATGTCACAGTCAACATGTACTTATTTCCCCTAGCAGAGCGAATCACAGGGCCTACAAAGTCGATTTGTAAATCTGACCATGGCAGTGTCATCCCCCTTTTTTGGAGAGGCGCACGGTGCGTGAGGGATGATGGCTGAAATTGTGCACACACAAGACACCCCTTCAAGTATTGGTCGAGGTCCTGCCCCATGTGTGGCCAGTATGCAACCTCTCTTAAGATTTCCAATGTTGTGTGAAACCCCCTATGACCGGCGGTGGCCGCATCATGGGCGTGACTTAACATCACGCTTCGGAATGAGGTAGGAACCACCCACTGATCGTGGCCAGCTTTGGATTTCCTTACCAGCAAACCGTCTTGGATCCGGAACATTTTTGGACATTTCATCAACACTCTTAGGTCCTCTTTCCCAATGTAATCGGTATCCGTCAGGGGAAAGTTCTCAGGGTCCTCAAGGTGTTGGTAAAACATACCAATAACTGGATCCCCCTTCTGAGCTGTAATCAAATCAGCATCAGGGGTCTCCTTACTCCATTGTGCAATTGAAAGGTCGTTGTGAGCATTTATCTGGGACCTAGTGATAGCAGTGACCTGGATTTCCCCCAACAGGGACTCAATCTCAATTAGATCCCCTTGGATGGCCCCGGTTTTGGCCAGCTGATCAGCTAAGTCATTTCCAGTTTTGTCTGGTCCCTCTACTTTGGAATGACCCTTGATCTTTTTCCAATAGATGGTCATCTCATTCGAGGTGACCAGATCATCAATGTTTTGGATCAACTTCCCATGTTTCAAGGGTTTGTTGTTAGCACATAACATGCCTCTGGTTTTCCAATTAACCAGGTGCTCCACGAACCCGTTCCGTACATAATCCGAATCTGTGATTATGACCAGTTCGTGGAGTTGATGCTGGAAAGCAGTGAGGATGGCCTGATGCACAGCCATCAATTCTGCCACCTGACTACTTCGGGGACCAATTTTGTATCCAGCGGAGGTTTCTGGGGACTCATTCACCCATGCATTCCCTACGCCGGCCACCAGTTCTTTCTCCCCGTCGTTGTCAACATGGTAAGAGCATCCATCCACATAGACAGTGGGCATTCCCTCACACTTGTCCTCTTCAAAGACTTTGTGTGGGGAATTAAGGTATGCCTCCGTGTTGTCCTTGATTTTTAGAATTTGTCCTCGAGACAGTTTTCTCTGGCACAATCATGCAAGTCAGCCAGACCTTGCGCGAGGGGACTCTTCTTGTTTTGGCCATATCTGACCTCCACAGGAAAGCCTTGCATTGACAGAATCCAGGAAGTAATTCGGGAATTACTCACATTTCCGGTCCAGATTCTATCACTTTGGAGATATTGCAGAGGCTGGTGTGGAGTCTCCACTATGATGTGTTCCCCCTGGATAAACGGGCGCTAATTCTTCAATGCCCACACCGTTGCCAGGAGTGCCTTCTCACAATCGTTGAATTTTTCCTCCACAGAGGATAAAGTTTTGCTCGCATAGGAGATTACTTTATTGACCTTGTCATGCTTTTGGTATAATACTGCCGTCAAGCACGTATTAGAGAACCCTGTCTCCAGGAAGAACTCCTTGTTTCTGACCGGGTAAGCTAGGCAAGGAGCTTGTGAGAGGCTTCTTTTGAGTTGTCTTACTGCCTCGGATTGTTCTGGACCCCATTCCCACTTGACCCCCCCCTTCAGGAGATGAATCAGGGGTCTGGTAATCTCTGCGTAGCCCTCAATGAACTTTCTGCTGTAAATAGTCAGTCCAAGGAGGCTCCTTAGTTCTCGCAGAGTTGTGGGGTCTTTCAGTTTCTGAAGTGCTTCCACTTTCTTTTCCTGGGGACAGAGAACCTGAGGAGTAATCTCATGCCCCAAGAAATAAACACGGGTTCTACACCACTGTGCTTTCTGAAAGGAAAGTTTTGCTCCGGCGGCCCTCAACTGCGTCAGAACATAACGGATCTCCGCTATGTGTTCCTCCACAGATGAACTTTTGATGAGGACATCATCTACATAAGCCAGGTTACCCCTCGCACCCAGGTCGGGCATGGCCTTATGTAGGAAAATATTGAACTCATTACCGGAGTTGAGGTATCCGAAAGGAGTCCGGGTCCATGTGTACTGCTGGCCCCCAAAGGTAAAAGCCAGTTTGTATTGGTCCTCCCTACTGACAGGCACGGTCCACTACCCATTGGTCAGGTCTATTGCAGTGAATACCTGTGACCCCTGGATCTGGGCCAGCCCTTGGTCAATGTAGGGCAGAGGCCATCGGGAAGTATGGACCCGTTTATTGAGCTCCCTGAGGTCGGCGCAGAGTCTCCACTGGCCGTTTGGCTTTAATATTCCCAGCACCGGATTATTGAAGGTGCTGTGGACTGGACGGATTATTCCCCGGGACTCAAGGTTCTTAATTATTTCAGTAAGGGACTCCATGGATGCGAGAGGCAAACGATATTGCTTCACAAACACTGGAGTCATGCCAGGGTCCGTGGGGATTGTTGTTGTGTGGATGTCAGTGCGACCACAGTCATATGAGTCTACCGCAAAGAGATCTTGGAAATCCAAGAAAACTTGTTTCAACTTTTGCTTTTGTTCCAGAGTCACACAGGCGTCAGCTAGGTTGACTCTCTCTTCCACCATCTGCCTGAAGCCTGGAAAGACTTCTGGTTTGGCTATCTCCGCGGCCTCCTCCAGCTGGGTGGAGAAGTCCCTGGTCAGAGTGCTGATTTGGACTGGAGGCTTCAGGTGGGAAAGGCAGCCCTCATGGACCTGGAAAATCACCTCATCCCTCCTGAAGTCACAAGTCACATCTTCCTTACCATAGGGGCAGGAAGTGTACACCAGGAAGTTCTCCCCATGCCGGGTAAAAATCCTGTCTGGTGTTGTATTGTCCTCACTGTCACTGTCAAAACAGTCCTTGGGGATTGGTCCTAACAGTTCATTTACTAAGTCGATGGAAAAATGTCGGTCATCAACCGCCATTCCAATAATGGTGCCTGCGGCTAGAGTAATACTCTTTAAGTCGCTGTTATCCACCTCTATTAGAATGGTGTCATGTTCTATGTTGACTAATGGAGTTGGGTTTACCCCCAACCCTTGCTGTTGGAGAGAAGCGTTTAGATGTATGTAAGCATCGGGGTTTTTCAAATGTTGTCCTCTTTTAACTTTCACTTCCAGGGAGAATTGTCGGGTCCTTTCTGGGATGGTGACTTCCTCTTTGATCTGAATTTCAACTGCATAAGGTAGCAATTGAGCTGACCTAAATGCTTTTTCTGGATCATCAAAGCCCATGGGATTATCCGCTAATTGGGACCAAGCTTTGAAGTTTATTAGGTCCAAACTAATGGCAAAGCGATTGAGAATGTCACTGCCTAAGTAAAAGGCGGCAGTGACGTCTCGCACGACCCAAAAATTATGGACTATGCTCTTGTTGCCAATGGAGATTTTGAGCATACACCTGCTTGGCAGGAGATGTTTGGAATTAGGCGCTTCCAGGTCCATTTCCCATTTGTCTATCAGTTTGAATGCGGGGATGGCTGGATCTTTTGGGAGTTGGCGGAACATGGCTTCGCTGATGAAGCTCTTACCGTTGTTCACACACACTCGAGCGAGAACAGAGTCCTTCCCATCATTTAATTGGACAGGGATGAACAACTGCTCTCCAATTTGCTGAATATCAGCCAGGCTCTGAGCTGATTTCACATCTTTCTGGACTGTAGGAGTGGGAGTTTCTGATTGTGGATTAGTAAAGAATTTCAGGGTCTTTCCTTCCAGTGTGGAATACCACCTTAAACTGGAAGGAAGGTTGATTTTCAGAAATAGAGAGGACCCCCCATCACCAGTCTGTTGTCCTACTGCTATTACTGTCACGTCTGGAATTTGGTTGTTCTGGAAGTGAAATTCTACTTGGTCAGATTTTTGTTCAACCATGTGGCAGGTGCCGTTTAAACTAACATGGTTGACACTCTGTTTTAATTTTATTGGTCGGCTAGTCTGGGTCCAGAGGACCTTGTTTACACAATCTATTAGGGGTGACAACCTTCTCAGGAGGTCATTCCCCAGTAAACAAGGGGTGCCCTCCGGAGTCACAACTATGACTGGGTGTTTCAACTTGTGTCGCCCAATTTTAATGTCCAAATCTGCCGTCCCCTCGACGGGAATTTCCTTCCCGTCAAAGTTCTGTAGTTGTCCAGGAAGAGAGGTGAGAGGAATTTGATAATTCTCTCCCCTTCCTGCATTCAGTTCATCAAAGGCCCTTCTGGACAGAAGCTTAGCTTGAGATCCCGTGTCCACCAGTGCCAAAATTGTACCCTGCCCCTGTACTCGGACCGAGGCATAGTATCTTCCCTCCTTCTCCTCAAGGGGGCACAGATAATGCACATTTTTGGACAACTGGTGGGCTAATTTTCTGGTTTTGGACATGGCGAGAGAAGAGATTTGGGCAGAATTCTGTGGAGAGTCTTGGGAATCTAAAAGAAAAAGTTGGCAACTGGAGATCAGAGCCATGGTGGGTTCCCCGGGTTCCGGTTCCGGGCCGCCCCCCCCCTTTTTGGAGGCAGTCATCAGGATGGGTTTGAACCAGGGGATTTTCTTGCTGTTGGTTCTGGGATGAGATGGTGGGCGGCGGTAGCTCAGTCTCCACATCTCCCCAGTCTGGATTTGCATCCCTAGGGACCCATTTTTCTTTGGGAGGAGTTCCCCCCTCTCTGAAGGAGAAGATCCTTTTCCCAGGATCCTCTGAGGATCCCTCTCCCTCAAATTGGAAGATCTGTACCTCCTCCTCAAACTGAGTCTGTTTGGGTCTTTTGTTTCTCCTACCCCCCCCTCTGCTCCTTAGGAGGCAGACTTTCAGGGGCAAGAGATTTTGTTTCCGGTTCCTGGGTTTCCAGGGGCTTATTACAAGTGAGGAAGGAAGCTTCCTCCAAGGCTTTACACCCCCCTTCCCTTTGTGCCTCCTCCCTGGGAACCGGTGAGTTATCGGGGTGCTGCCCCCGTCATTGTTCTGGAGCACCAGGTCCAGAGTTGGGTGCGTTCTGCGCCGGCATGCCGATCTGAGGGTTCTGCTGAGCCCTCAGTATGTGACCCAGATCCCGCGCCATGTTTTGAACCTGGCGCTCTAACTGGGAAACCCGCTCAGGCTGATACGGGGCCCTGTTTTCTCCCCTGGGCTGATCCCGGGAAGGGTAGCTATCCCTTCTTTGGTAGTACCCCTGGTTGGGAAGATTTGGGTACCCCTCCACCCTTGGCCTCCCCTCTCCCGGATTAGGTTGTCTGGGCTCAGGGAATTGGGGAAAGAAGGATGGATGATTTTGGGGTTGGAAATTGGGTGGATCCCTGGGGAAAAAGTTCTGCCCAGGATTTGGAGAATTTCTGCCCTCCGGTGGGAAGTTAGGAGGGAAGATCCCTGGGTTAGGTGCTTGGCTGAATCCCCCCCTTGGGCTGGAGGAGTCCACACATAACCCAGGATGGGTCGATTTCCCTTGTAACGGGGACTTACATAATCAGGAGAGCGAGGGACCCCATTTGTGGGGCTGCCTCCCTGGCTCCCTGTCTGTGACTGGCCCGAGGACCTTCTGGGCCTAGCATTATTAGGTGCAGGTAGGTTTTTAGGCCCCCCCCTCTCCAAATCCAAAACGGGGGTGACCTTTACCTCTGCCACCTTGGCAGCAGCAGGGGTGCTGTTGGCTTTGGGGTTTTTCTGGGCATTACTTTTGCTATCTACCGGTTTCTGCACCTCATAGATCCGGGTAGCCTGTTCAATGACCCAGTCTAAAGATCTTTTCTCGTGAAAATCCCTCACGAGCTGGGTCATTATGTATTTGGGCAAGGCATGGAAAAACGTATTAATAAATTCTCTGCTATCCGTGCGCACCCTTCTTGTGGTCTGTGCAAAAGCACGCTTTAACTCCTGCACAAATTCTTGTGGGGCCTGATCCTCCCCACATTGTAAAGTGTAGGCTGCCTTGCGAGCCTCTTGAGGATTTCTGTGAACAGAAAAATGTTTCAAGATGGCCGCCTTATAGGTGGACCATCTTAAATGATTTTGGTCCTCCAGCCCCGCAAAGAAACTGGAGTATTCCGGGGAGAAGGTCCACTTTACATATTGAATACAGCTTTGGCTGTCCTTCAAATGGAAAGTCTCCATCATTTGCTCAAACAACTCTAAGTGCTCCCAAACAGAATACTTAGCGTTCTTATGGTAAGGCGTGATGACGCTCCTGATCGCCTTAATCTGCTTTAAGGGGTCCTTAAGCAAGGCCCTTTTTGCCTTATTGGCCTTTTTGGTTCGGGTAACCCTTGTCCATTCATCCTCTGACTCAGAGGCACTGCTCCCAGAGGTTCCTGTCTGCTCTTCCAGGTTTTCCCGGATTCTGCGAGCCTGGGAATGGCTGGCAGAATGTGGGGACCTGGTCTCCTGTGTCCTGCGCAGTTCAGAGGAGTCTTCAGATTCCTCCTTGCTGCCAGGATTTGATGGGTACCCCCTCCACTGACCTAACTGGGCAGAGGTTTTCAGGATGCCATTAATGGGACTACTCTCCAGGGGTTCCCCATTAAATTGCACTGTGCTTGGGTGCCCATACCCGGATGCCCGCCCCTCCATTCCTGGGTGGTACTGGCCTATGAGCCCCATGCTTCTGGCTGGATAGTAATCTGCCATCCCTGTGGCCCTGTGCTCACGTGCGCCAGGGGACATGGGGGTGGCAGAGTCCAGGGACTGAGAGGTATGAGGGCCTCTGGTACTAGGGCTCCTGAGGTTATGCTCCGGACTTTCCATTTCCCAGCGAACCTCATCTCTATCCGCCCCTGCTCCCTGTTGCAATGCAAGAGCCTGCATTTGTGCCTTCAGTTCCTCAGTTAAGGCCTTACTAGACTCTATCAGTCTCTCCTGCATCGCTACCTGTTGTTGGAGCCGATCATTGTGTTGACAGAGGGCCTCATTTTCCCTCTGTGCTTCCTGGTTGGTCCTGGAGAACTGGGCCAGTCTTTGCTGCAGGAGGTTTACCTCCTGAGTCCCATCCCTACTGGCCTGCTCCTTTCTTGCCAGAGCCTCTTCCACCCTTCTGGTGTGCTCTACCAAGTTCTGGTTTTCTTTTTGGAGGTCACCCAGCCCCTGGAGGGCCAGGTGATTTTCTTCAATTTCCTTTTTTAAGTGACAGACTTCCTGGCCTAAAGTGTCTCTTTCCTGACTGAGAGCCTGCATCTGTGCTGCCAGGTCGTCCCTCTGCCGTTGAAAGGCACCAGCTTTTTGGCGCTCCTGATCAAACTCTGCCTGGGTATCCAGGTCTTTCAGAATTAGTTTGTTGTTCTCTGCCTTCACTCTATCTAGGTGGCCCTGCAGGGTGACTACCTGCTCAGCACATGCCCTATTGAAGTCTAGCTGTTGCTCCAGCTTTTTCTGGCTCTGCAGTAGGGAGTCCAAACCTTCTTGGTACTCCTTCTGCAAGGCCAGAAATCTGGTATCCTGTTCTGCCTTTTCCTGTTGCAGGATGTCCATATCCTCTTTTATTTTAATGATATACAGCCTACTATCATTTTCTGACTCCTGGCTCCCCTGCAGCCTCTGCTCAGAAGAGACCAGGTCAGATTGGACCTTCTCTAACGCCATCTGTTGCCTATTTGCCAGATTTTGGCTTTCAGCACATCTATCCTGCATGTCTCCCACATATAGGTACAGGTATGCCGCTATCCTAACAATCTTGTCGTGTTCATCTTTGGCCTTTGAGGCCATATATAGTTCACTCAGGGCCACATGTAATGGACCCTGATCTCTCCATAAGTCTGACCCTGTTTCAGTGACCTGTCGCGTGATGGCCTGCAACCAGGCATCCTGGCCCTGCTCAGCCCATTCACCTGTCACAAATAGTTTATGTAAGAAGTGCTCTCTGGCTATTTTCATATCTACCAAGGTCGTCATTCTAGAGATTGGTCTCTGTCCTGACTTACAGAAGTTAGTATTTTATATTTGCAGAACAGAACTTTTCTTGGCGTGTCCCTTTTGAGGAATGCTTCACAGCGTGATGCAGCGTGGTGATCCGACTGGATGTATGTATCCCGTCAGTTAGCACACTGTATTAAGCTGCACAAGTGGTATTCTAACCCAGAATCCCGGCTACGAGCCCCCAATTTGTAAGAGGATTCAATTCAACACTACAGCTAAGTCAACGCCTAGTCTATAATACTGAATGAAACCCTTATTGATATATCTTTATGTCCAGTTCATGCGTTCTGGATGACTACCCCTATATAACACCCCTCTCTTGGAATCCTCCTGACCCCACTGAGCCAAGAAGTAGTTCTGTTTTGCAAGTTTAAAGGTTTATTTGATAACTTAAACAATATATATTATATCACGCTTTATAATAAATTAATAATTGGATATCACACTTAATCTGGTATGATAAAGATTAACAACAGAGAATCTGGCACTAGCACACTTCTTGATAATCACTAAGGAGTTGACATGAAATGGATAAGGTAGCAACAATACTTTTATGGTTTCAAATGGATGCAATGTGGAATGAAATGCAGTACAGAAAATACTCAATATGATTTCAACAAAACAATGTAATCACTTTTCTCTGGCAATCCCCTCCCCCCTTTATGCAATGCAAGGAAATGGAAGGGAAGCACACAGTTCTCAGAAATGCAATCAAATGTAATTCAGTTCACCCCAGCAACTTAGACTACAGAAGTTGAAAACACAGGCCCAAATGCTTTTAAATGTGCTGGAAATGAAGAAAAAAAATATGCTAAAATGCTTTTAATTCCCTCTAGAGGTTCAGGGTGAGTGAAATCAAGTTAATATTAGTCCAGGCTCACACTAGCAATGATTCAGGCATAGTTTTTATGAGGCAAACGATTTTTCTTTAACGGAAGGCAAAAGCAGCTATCTTTTTGCAAGTGGAGAAATTTTCAAATCGCGGCAAAATGTCAAATCGCGGCAAAATTTGCGAATGCGCCGAGCGCGATTACAGAGGAACTACAAGGACTATCACTATCGTTTTGGGGTCCTAGGAAAGCCTAGGATCTCAGCTTCCAGATGAAAGTTACTGCAAGTGTCTAGCACAAACGGTCACGGAGATATGAGCGATTAAATAAAGGTCGTTTTTCAGATTTGAAATTTTAAAGTTCAAAAAGACAAGTGCAGCTTGCAACTAGAAAATGACAAGTGACAGCTTTACAAATGACAGGTGACAGTTAGGAGACAGTTCTACTTAGATTAAATAGATTGAATTATATTATTTTAACTAAGAGGTTGGTTCTGCACAGTCTGCTAGGTACTCACACTATATTCTTGAATTAAATGGGCCTCGTCATGGATCTGGTCAGGTTTTGGACTGGACTCCGGTTCAGCTCTTTGGTTCTGCTAACATTGGCCTGGGTCAGCTCTGCTCTCTCTCTCTGGGTACAGCACTGCTTCTGGATTCGGGAGATTGAGGGATTTGAAGTCTGGATCTCTGGATGTTGATGGAGGTAAAGTATGGAATTTTGGCAGAGCTTCCAGCTGCAAATGGATTTGAAGGTCCCTATCTGTCCTGTCTGTCTGCTTTTATGTGTTTTCAAAATGGGTGTGTGTGCAGCATCACTAGACCCTACCCCTCTCCACTTGCCGTTGGTCAAATTTCCATTTCTCACTTGATTGGGGAAGGAACTGTGAGTCAGAGCGATGTCATTTTATGGCTTGCAGAGAGGACACTCCCCTGTCAAATTGCACACAATCTATATTTGATAAAAAAGACATATTTGCACAGGTACACATTTGTTTAAAATTACATGCACCCCTCACATATCACAGGAGGTATCCCCTGTTCAAACTTTGCTCTTCCTGGGGGCTTGCATTCAGAAATGGCAATATTTGCACCTTTTTAGTGGTTTTGCAACATCAGATTTTTCTCCAGATTTGTACACATGTACACGGCCTGTCCATACATACTCCAGTAAATTTTCATTTGTCTAACTTAAACACAGGGTCTGTAATATTAACAATTAGCGGGGTTTTGCCCCAGAACGTCACACAAATTGGAGTTTGGGCTTGAATTGAAGGTACATTTTTTAAATTGAGGCTCTTAAAGTTATACATTTCTGTCATTTGATTACAAAGAGTTATCAGTGTTTTTGTAAAATATATATTTTGCTTTCAAGTCAGTTCTCAGAGTGTTGGAGTCCGCCTCCAAGACTTGGGTGGGTCAGTCACATGCATCCTCTGGGCAGGCAGGCCTTTGTTGACAGGAAACAGTAAAAATCAACATATTCTTTCAGAGGAGAGGGGCCATTGTGTGGTCTCTGGGAAGCTGAGATCAGGAGGCCAGGGAGCCACTTTGCATTTAATTAACAGAACCCTGTGATTTCATGGCTTCTTGTGTTGAGTTCTGAAGTGTCAAGAGTTCTCAGGACAGGCAACCCCTTTGAACTTTTAATGGAATAAGACCCCTTTCTTTGCACTAGACAGTTTTGCAAGACAGCTCTCCTGTCAGAGTTTAGACCGCTAGCGCCACCCTCAGGATTTTGTGGTTACTGCATCCATCCTTGGGATTTTTTAGATTGATTCATTTCAGCAAGTGATATTGCATGGAGTATATTGTCCATGTTCAGGACATGGCATTGGTGTGTTTCTGCAGTAAAGTAATTCTGTGCCCATGATTTTGCCATATTTGACATTCAAGAAAAATGAATTCCCAACAGTTATGGGTTTGCTTTTGGCAACCAGCATTGCCCCTCTGAACAATATAGGCAAAATGGGATTTTCCTGTGCATTTTCTGGGGAGCTCTGGCCATTATGATGTTTTCAATGCCAGTACTGCACAGTTTTGAGGTAGGGCTCGGATGCATGGGTAAATACATCCCACAGGGGAATTGTCTGCTCAGAGAAACGAGTGTCGAGGTGTAGGCTGTAGATGAGGTCAGAGCATTAATCTGCTTGGTCATGTTAAGCTCTGAGCCAAGATAGACCCCCAGAGTTTTGACTTGTTCACAGACTGGGATGATGGAGCTGTAAATGTGAATGGTGGAGAAGTCGGAGGTGATCTGTCTGAGATGGGTGGGTGGGGGAGCCAACAATGAGTAGTTCCGTCTTCTCATCATTAAGACATTTGTTGTGGTGGGTATCCCGTTTTGAATGTAGATCCTGCTAATGGTTCTGTGTCATCAGCATGGTTGCCAGAGAAGGGGATGAGATTCATGGTAGATAGGTGTTGAATTGTTCAGGAAATCATGTGCATATTAAGGGAATACATTGTTGCAATATCTGATGCATGGATCTGGCTGCGATTCTATCTGGGGTGTGTTATATTTGTCTGACATTTGTTCACTATATTTTGAATTATAATAGTTGGAGGTGTGCACAATGTATGGTATAATCCTTATTTGACTACCACCATATTTATAGTTTGTTGACAATTGGCAATATTATGTCCAAATACCATACAACTGCATGCAGGCCTGGATGACACTGTTTGGCAATGGGGGTGAAGTGGGAGAATAGAAGACCAGGCTCCCGTCCTTCACCTCTCGTGCTTGGCCTAGAGGGTCACGGCCCAGACACCCGCCGCGGGAAGAGTTTGTCCATTTACCAGACGACCAGGTACCCTGGTACAGGAACATACGGATGTGTCCACCTGCCTGCCCAACAGCCCGCACTGGCCATGCCGACACCTGCGGCTCGGATCAGCTAGACTAAAAACCACACGTCGTTAGAGATGCCATGACGACCTAGACAACGGGAAGCACATCTGTACAAGTATACACACTTAACATTTCCACACCAATTTACACGAAGAACATACTCAGTGCTCTGACGTAGGCGACAGGCATATTCACGGACGTGCATCTTTATTATTTTTACATAGGCTTTCAGAATGCAGAAACGCAAGATGCATCATGAACTCATCTATAACGCTTGCTCACGCTTCCCTTGAAACCCGTTACCACCATGAGAGGTATAATGGAAACACGATACTGGTCATGGAAATGTATGCTACTATAATCTAAAGCACCTATGCACCAAACAGACTACTTAAGCACCAGGCCCGAGTAGGCCTCAAACAAGAGCTCCCGTGGACATTAACAAAGCAAGAGTCAGGTTGCTGATCCTGCAGAAAGAACCCGATGGAGCAACCAGCCAAGGTCGCAATGTTGCAAGCCCACATCCAAGAACAAATCATCAAAGGCACGATGTTGCAACCTCGTACTCCGCGTACCAACGTTAAAGTCATATCTACAAATTAAACCAGACACACAGTGGAAAAGCAATATTAATTGTGCAGAATTCTGCCTCAAACACGGTCCCGCCTCACGTGACCAAGCCGAATCTGACGAGATGCCAAAACCCAGGAGAGAAAAGGCGTCTGGGTCCCTCACTACGAGACACAGGCCGAGACACTTGAAAGGCTCAATGGACACCTGCTACAGTGGGAGCGGTCAGCGGGAGCGATCAGCCTTCCACCTATGAATAAATCCTCACATTGTCTGCACGTACCCATATTGAAACATTGTTGCAAACACAGGTACACCGAGAGCTGGGAACAACGGTGGTCCCAGGCTGGGGAGCTCACGGATGCACCAATCAGAACATGGGGCTCTTATCTCAGACGTCAGTAACATTAGCCAATCCTCAGGAGCCTTCATGTAACAATTCTTATGTATCCAATTATAGGGACAACCCAGATATACCACCTGACTACACCTTGTCCACTAATATCATTCTCTATATGTGTACTATACTAACCCTACCACTCGAGCAACCAATTAAGAGTGGCGATAGGTTTTTTGTTAACTTTCTGAAGTGACGCAAGTAGCGCGTCATAATGCAGTAAAAAGGGCCTGCGAGCCCCACGATTATGTGTGTGTCAGGACGGACGCGTACGCTCCTTGACCCATCCCTGCCGTTTTGTATAAATAAACAGCAGAGTCGCCTTGCTCCTTGTGTGCGTCTCATACTCTATCTCATCTGGGATATACGGGAGGAGTTGGGGCCTCCCTGCCCGGAGGTCTGCGGACGGCCCGGCCGACCCCGGCAGAATTTCCCCCCCGACAGGGGCTATGGCAATCCATGGAAAAGGATAACTATGGGCCTCATTACATGGACGGTGGTAAGGGTTTACCGGTACCGGTAAGGGCACCGGTACCGGTAAACCCTTACCGCCTTACTACAAGCTCCCTTTGCGGGTTGGTACTTTAACACCTGCTGTTTAGCAGGCGCTAAAAACCAACCTGCAAAGGGACCAGGGTGCTAATGATGGTACCGCAATTTGCAGCACCGTAATTAGCGCCTTCCCCATTCCCATAGAGCCCTATGGGGCAAAAATGGGAATGGGGAAGGGCAATGGGGGAAGGGGGAATTACCGCCCCGCCAACTTTGGAATAGGGCGGTAATTCCCCTTTCCTCCAAGGCGGTGCCGGTACTGTACCGGCATGGACCAAGGTGCTAATAGCACCTTGGTCCTCCGCCTACCGTGTAATGAGGCTCTATGTGTTGGAAGAATTCTGTAGTGCATGCATGCAAATGTATTTGTATCTTCAATCAGGGGTTTATGGTTGTATACATGCTTAAAGCAAGGGACATTGGCGTAACTGACATAGTTCTATAATTGTTTTCCCGGTTAAGGTTGTACAAAGCCGCTATGTAGGTGTTAGCCGATTTATATTTGGTAAACTCTTATGGCCTCTTCTAATTCTCCTATTTGCTTCTTCATTTCTCTTCTATTACCGTTTCATTTGATCATGCTTTCAGGTATTTATTAGTAGTACAGATGTTAGCTGCAGGACAAACATGTTAGCAACTACTGCTGACATGTTGCTCTGTGAGTATGTAGTACAGTCTAAGTGTTACCTTTACGAAGCCTGCACTTGCAATTTGGAACTGAATTGTGGTATGCCATTTAAAATGTTGTTTATATAGCCTTCAGATACAGATAATTGGCTTTCAAGTAATAATGGTTTGTACTTTAGAGTGGGAACTCAGTATATTTGCATGTGTCGTGAATATTTGCCATTTCTGTGCATTTTCTTGATATATGATAGGTTATTCATAATGCACTTAATACCCAGAGGTTTCTCAGCGTGGACACGGGGATAGAACCTGTGTTGCTCGTGTCGTCTTGCTTCCAAGGCTAGTACATTGCCCATGTGCTATCCTCCTGAGACAGCACCGTGAATCTTTACCACAGTCATTGTAACACTGTGCAATGTTATCCAAAAGCCATTTATGACATCGACCAGCAGAGCATATATTGACAACAAAGCATCCACTAATTCTGCCCCAATGCGGAGCCAACAAGGCCATTCAACAACAATCAAAATTCAAACTATTCCCTCCCATTGAACTCTCCAACATCCTATTAGTCCTCAAACTCTTGATATATATGAACAATGTCCTCTGCACCTTAGTCATCGTCTTAATCCAGGGCCCGGTGCTCCTGCCCCTCCTGCAAATCGTCAACCTGCATTTCTAACAAGAGACCCTCCCTACATCTTCCTCAAAACAGACTGAATAACCCAGCTTCCTAAAACATGTGACTCTGGAAACTAGATCCAGATGACCTGGCCAATCAGTGACCAATCACCACCATACTCTTTCTAGGGAACTGCATTCCAACAGTTTCAGACACAATTAAATCAATGCATGCTACTGTGGGAATTCCAATATGGATTTAGATTCCGGTGTAGCAAAAAAGTAGCTACCATACAGATTGTCAATGACACATCAATGACAAAGGGGATTTATGTCTCCCTATCTGTCTCAACATTTTACGTCAAAAAGCACACAACACTTCTTATATGGCATACTGCAAGGGTGTGTTTTACGAACTCTGTGCTTTCCTTTTTTTCACTTACCTATCAGACTGACATCAAATGGTCAATATGGAGAAACTGAGATCATTGAACCAGCCAGTCACATGCCAAGTCCTTCAGGGCATCATCATACATTAATATGAGAATGACATTGAATTATGCCTAAAAGTTGCTATTTAAGATATTGCATGGCTAGAACTCTTGCTCACTCATTCTGTCTTGAATTTGAGCACATGCATGCATATCTAAGCTACCAAACCTAGTTTGTACTACTACGCAGTCGAGCCAAACAAGCACTCAATCATGGATAACAGGTATGAATCTTAAATCTTTCACGCTAAAAGTAGATCTTGATTTTCACCATAGATGCCAACTTTTCGGTCAAACAACCTATCGCTAAAAAGACCCAAATATCCTGACAGCAGCAAACAATTCTACAAAAAATAAAACCATTATTATCACCCTCTCACATCAGGCCAATCAGCGAGTCCATCGTTCTGTTGCACCTGGGTTGGGGGAAGGTTAGCTCATGTGCCCTATAAATTAGTACATGCTAGACTGATATGTGCTATTTCCCACTGCACTCTTGGGAAGCTTAAGAGTCCCCACCAATCGACATACGAGACCCACGGTGTAATGCCTTCAATATCCAAAACCGCTATCAGACTATTCTACTATAAATGATGACCTAATGATAGACCTCATCCAACAAACACAAACATTAACAAATTGGAAGGTGAAACAGCTAATTTAGAATGAGTATGAAACAACCACTGACTCGAGTTAAGAGATCATTTGACCAGGACCATGTATGAAAAAGGGCATGCTTTTGGGAACATGAATTAGAACATTGAGTCAAACCGAGACTAACCACCTTGAGGAAATCGTAATGAATGAAATAAACTTCAGAAGGACCTTTAGATAATGACAAAATGTAGTTCCAAACTAACACCAACAAGTTTAAATCACAGGTAAATGCATATGAAAAGTGGCATACACATAAAGACTGCATCAAAATGTAAAAGCAAACTACAAAAGCCTGCGTGAATAATTTCACATGATTACATAGTTGAAATTGGAAAAGCAATACATACATTTAAGATATGGAACTGAACTGTTTTATGATGACTGATTAGCCTGAGCAGATAGACATATTCTACAAAGCTCATGTAAAATTGTATTTGAGACACAGGTCAAAGCGTGGGCAGATATTGTTTTGCAGCACACAACCAACACTGCTTGCAGCCTCCTGATACAGCCATCCAATATACAACTTGTCTTTGGTGATTTAAACACAATAAAAGAAAATTTAGAGTACATAATTCATCAAATTTACAACATACTCAAGTCATGTGAATGTAGCATCTCCTGTCGTATTTAAAGGTAATGATGTGAAGCATATACAGTACCACTTTCAGCCCCCAGAATTAAAATAACCTAATACATGCAGAGGTCCTTTTGATGTAGATATGGAACACTCCATATAGTGTTTCTGATCATTGCAAAGTGTAAATTTATCAACACAATTAGCAGAGCTTGTTTGAATAACATTTGCATACCATTACTAATTGTGAGTTACAAAAAAATCATTTAGTAGCCATTGTATCAGTGAACTTTTAAAAATGTGACTCCACAAAAACATTGTTACCAAATGTATACATTACCTGAATGGACTACCAGCCCCGCTAATCCCCAACCTGATGCACAAGACACATTATTCAAAATGTACATTTGCAAGTCACTATAAACACTATGACCACCAACTTAAAATCGTAAAATCTGGGTCAGCAATTTCTGTTGTTCAGGGGTTCTCTTACAGCATTACAATACTTTGTAAGTAGTGTTTTTGGTCAAGGTTCATAAGAAAAACCAAATCCCTTCCATAGTTTTTGACCCATATCCCTAATTATTGAAGCCACCATCTCCTCCTCAAATCCCCATCCAGGAGCACAAGAACAGAAAGTGACAGTGTCTCCCCTATGCCCTATAATGCATGGGCAGCGGTCTGTTAGGTAATCATCCATCTCCACGTTATCAAGTTGATCATTACGGGCAGCACATTCATTCTTATTCTTGTTTACAGGCAACTGTCTCGCTAGTAGTTAAATACAAGTAAGTCAAATGGCTAAACAGTGGAGTATGCACAGACTGGACCCTAACATTGTTTATGAAAAGACTCTGCCTGATGCTGGTCATCCCTCAGCCCTATCTGCATGAGAGCCTTGCTTATATCCCTTAGCCCTCTGAGTTTATGTCCCGCATGTAAATAGTACAACTCTCTACAGAGTGCCCTGTATAACGAAAACTACTGTTCACACTAAGTCTTTACCCACAATTCAAGTGGTTTAATCAGTAGTATATCTTCTACAACTCCCCTATGAACCTCTGTGTGTGCAATTTCAGTTACTAGTACAAAGCTTGACACACCTCTTAGGATTTTCAGCAAAGACATAGTGCTGTTCATAGTACACATAGCACACAGGATTGAGATATGAAGTACATATACAACTCAAAAATATTCAACTATTACAAACAGACGCTGACTACTGTCTGTGGTTAGTTCATGTTAATAGTACACAATATATGGCCTTCAGCAACCCACTCTCTGTTCCAGATTGAAGTTATGAAGATTTACTTTACAATTTGGATGTCCCTGGGTCTAAGCCCTCTGGCGTAAGGAGGAGAATAATACAAAACCAGCTGATGGGTGAGAGAAAGCAGTGTCCAAAATTATGTACATCACTATTATACAAGAGGAACAGAAAGAGGGTAAAAATTCAGGGGCTAGGGCTGTGTATGGATGGGCGAACTGGATTGGTGTAGATCAAAAACAACCCATTGAAAATTAACTGCTGCTGTGGGGAACCTCACACAACTTTGTCTTAAGGGTGCCGGGACAAGCGTACAGCAGGCTCCTAAAGTGAGAGGAGGAGGAGAGCTTAGGTAAGTAGCTCTCAAGCCTAGGAGCAGAGAGGTCAGGTGTAAACAGTCACAGTAAACTCCTACCTTACGTGGCATGGATACAAGGATCTGTGGGACAGAATTCTCTGCAGAGCATGCAGCAGATGCAGTGGAGTACACACTTGTGAAGCTGTGTGGCTGGTGGGTGCCTTAAAGAGATTGTGGCAGGCTCCTAAAATGAGAAGTTGGGGTGTTGCTGAATACGTAATTGGCGGGTGATCGGGCAGGAACTAGCCAGAAATGGCAATGCGTGTGCACAATAAATAATGTGGCCTACCTTATATGGAATGAAAACAGGGATACACAGAATTCGTTCCACTGCAGTAAGAACATCCGCTGAAGCTGTTTGGCTCGCAGTGCAGCGCATGTGCGGTAGAGCAGTATGCGCCTCAGGGCCGCATGCGCATTGCCGCCTGCGTCCTTTTGACATAGGAACGGGTCAGCACAACACGTACAGGGAGGAAACACAAACTCAATCGGAGGCGGTAGCAAAGTTGGGGAACGCATCTCCTCCCTGGTAGAGAGTGGGTTCCCTGACTGTATGTAGGACGGCAGATAAAGTTTGAGGGGCACACCTGGCACCCAGGGGGGAAATGGGAGCTATTGGTACCAAAATTCAAGAAAACAAATTAGATGATGGAGAAATCAAGTTGGAGTGCCCTGATCAGCAGGATGGTGACAGACAGGGGTGGGGCAGGCTATATAACGGCGAGGAGCACAGATAGAGTCTGGGGGGCTCACTATTTACCCAGAGTAGAAAGTGGAGCCAATGGTCCCAAATGTCAAGAATGTAAGAGACATCTGGTGGGAGTGCCCTAGACAGCGGGTTGAAGGCAGGGACATAGTTCTGGCGGGTGCTGACTCGTGGAGAGAACATTATTGGCTCATGTAAATAGGCCAGAAAGTTGGGCCTCATTCTACCTCTGGGTAGTGGATTTAAGCTTGAAAATCCACCATGAATCTTTAAAGTTGAGGGCACTAGTGGCGTTGGTAGTATCTAACACTTTGCCTACCACCCACCACATAAAGTCTTCAGGGCCATATTGAAATTCAAGAAAATGAGATACTAGAGGTGCTGTGTGTGTTTTACAGCAGATCCTCGACCTATGTTCTCCAATTCTTTTGTTGATAGGTCTTGACGTTTGGCCCACATAGCGAAGAATGCAAGGGCATTCGATGACATAAATGACATTGGACGATTTGCAGTTCGAAAAATGTCTCAGCTGCCATTCATTGCTGTCTATAAGGCAAGAGTACATTTTTTTGGTCAATTTACAAACAGTACAAGTACCGCAGGGATGATGACCTCGAATTACTCTTATGTTCCACATAGATGATCTCATGGTATTCTTACCCGTTCTGAGAATGTCCATAAGTGCCATTCTCAGTGTGGGCTCTGCTGGCAAGCTCAGTTGTAGCAGAGGCCAAAACTTTTTAATGAGTACCTTAAGTTTGGTGGTGGTGGGTCCGAACGTAGAAACACATGTCATGATATTTCCATTGGTGGTGTTATGTGGTTTGTATGAGAGTAGTGATTGTCTAGGTGGGGTACCCTCGGGCAGCCAATTTGCTCTGTAAGACAGTAGAATGTGTCTTGAATTTGCCCACCTCAGTACAATTTCTGTGGATCCTAAGGAATTGCCCGTAAGGAAGGTTAACTCACAGATTTTTGGGATGGTGACTTCTGTAATGCAGGACGGTGTTCCTGTCTGTTTCTTTCCTGAATATCATGCATTCCCAGCTTGTTGTTTCTAGGTATGATGGTAAGCTCCAGGAAATTAATCCCTTGTTTTACTGTTACACATGGTGAACTTAATCTCCTCTGTATGTAAATTGATCCAATTAAAGAAGTTCTCCAGGGTGTCACTTTGCCCTTTCCAGATGAAAATGATGTCATCTATGTATTGATTCATTATATTATTTCATTCTGATTATAAATTGTAAAAGGTGTACAAATATAAATTTCAATTCAAAATGTGGACAATTATCAGTGAACACTATTTGGTATGAATACATTGCAATTTAATAAGTCTATATGCAAACTTCAAGTTCTTTGAATAATGAACTTTTTGTTGATTTGAATGGGATGTATGCAGTATGAATGAGTGTGTTTTTTAATTGAAATTTACATTTGTACACCTTTTACAATTTATGATCAGAATGAAATAAAATAATGAATCAGCTCTTACAGCTCTAGTCTCTATCTCACCAGTTTCTTCCTCCTACCTGGCATTATATTTGTTCTATTTGTAATTGCTCTACCTCAAAGTGCGAGCGTAACAGAGCTACCCACCTTTGGGCTCGGTTGGTTTATCTATGTATTGATGCCATAGCAGGATGTTGTTGAGGAATGGGTTGGAGGTGCTGAAAACATGGCTTTGTTCGTATTCAGCCATGAAAATGATGGCCATGCTGGGGCAAAGGCTGCCCCGATGGCTGTTTTGCAGGTTTGGAGGTAGAAGACATCGTCAAACGAGAAAAAGTTGTTAGTCAGGGCTAGGTCCAACAATTCAACAATGAAACTAGTGGGGATCCTCTTCTGGGTCATGTGATGCGTCAGGTGGTGTCTAATATATTCAACCGCTGTGTCTTGAGGAATACTCGTATACAGGCTTTTAATGTCCATTGTGACCAGTTGGGCTTCCTCTTGGTTGAAAGGCTGGTGTTCGAATTTCACAATAGTGGACATGGTGTCCCTGAGATAAGTTCGGGTTTGCTGGCTCATAGGCGTAAGAAAATGATCAATGAACTTACCAATTGTTTCTAGAATAGAGCCGCAACCTGAAACAATGGGTCTGCCCCATGGGGGTGGGGTGATGTTATTTTTATGCAGTTTAGGGAGGGCATAGAAGGCCGGTGTTCTTCCCTCTGAGGTAAATAAAAATGTCACTTCTTTTTCAGAGATCCAGTTGTGCTCTAAAGCGAATCTGGTCACTTCCTGTATTTTAATTTTTATTTCCACAGAGGGATCTTTTTAAAGTTTTTTTATAGTTGCCTTCTTCATTAAGGAGGCCATGACCATTTCTTTAAATTGATTGGTACTCTGGACCACGATGCCGCCACCTTTGTCTCGCTGCTTTTATCACCAGGGATTTGTTTTCTGCCATCGTTTTAAGGGCCTTGTTTTCACCTGTGGTTAGGTCATGTCTCATTTGTTGTGGAATTTCTTGCAGCTTTTTTATCTGCTGTTTAAGGCATTTTTCAGGTGTCACCTTGGATGGAGGTATCTCGTTGTTTCTGGGATTGAAACCAGATTTGGTTCTGTGGCCTGCATCTTCTTGCTGTGTGGGGTACTCTTGAAGTAGACTTTTCTTCTGATTGTCCTGAAGAAATTTGAAAAATCTAGGTCTAACTTGAACCAGTCAGTGTGGTTAGTGGGAACAAAAGATAGTCCCTTAGCTAATAGTGATGTTTCTTCTTTGGACAGCGTGGTCCCTGACAGCTTGAAGATGGGGATTTCTTCTAATATCTCCAATTGTTCCTGCGTCTCTGGTTCGGTTGCCTCCATTGCAGGAAATTGTAGAAAGGCATGGGTTGCAGTTGTAGTGGGGCCCCAGTACCCTCCTCTGGGACGCCCTTGCCCTAAAAAAGGAACCAGGGGTGGTGAATGAAATTGTCCACGGTTTGCATGTCTACCTCAGCTTTGAGATTGGTCATCTGTGGAGGAATCTGAACTAGAAGTGTCCGAAAAGGACACCCACTTACGTCTATTTCTTCCGGGACCCACCTGGTTAGCTGCTCTTTCTTTTTCTTTGTTGTCCTTATAATCGGCCGCCAGGTTTGGGTACACCTGTTCAGTTTTAAAGTTCTTAATATCTTTGGCCAGATTTTTGTGCTTTTTTACAGGGTGGTTGACATAAATTGGTCCAGGGTCTTGTTAAACTCTTTTAGGGAGAATTCTCATAAATGGCTAATTTCCCTTACCTACTGAGTCCCTCAGCAGCTTTGCTGGATTTATAGGGTTTATTTTTTTCACCTGGTAAGAGTGTGAGCCTTTTTCCCACTCTTACATGTGTTTTACATGGAGTATTGGAAAGGGTTAATTCTTATCCCTTTTTGTCTGTTTCTCTTGGAGCACTGTTTCGCTCACTTTTCATCAAGACTTGGCTGGTGGCAGTGGTAACTACCCTATTGTTCATACCGCGGTTATCTTAAATAACCATGGTATTGTTTTAGGCTATTTTATTAGCCTCGAACAAAAACCAGTTTGACCAAATATATTTTATTTCGGCTCTGGCTGGGTTTATTCGCCATTTCTTTTTGTAAAAGTCTTTCTCGTGTTTTACTTTGCGCGCCAAACCAGGTTTGGTACCTTTGTTCGCCGTCTTTTCGCTGGCTTCTGCAAAGAAGCCCTCCTTAAGGTGCCTGAAAGTCTGGGTAGGCAGGATGTGAGGGAGGAGTGTTAGGACCCCTGCCATGGGTTCCCTTGGTAACCCAAGTCGCACTCCTGTTTGATTGGCTGGGTGACTGTCCTTGTCAGGACAGCCACCCTGCTGTGTGATTGACAGCCAGGCTGTGTGAATGGGGGAAAACTGCATAAAAAGCAGGTCTCTGGGACTGGAAAAGCAGAGTCACCACTGGAACGAAAAAAAAACAACGAGGAGCTGACAGAAGAGGACCCCTACAATGACTGAACCGCCTGGTGAAGCCCTGCTGCAGGTCCAAATCTTCAGAATCCAAGCAAAGAGAGGATCCTCCAGGAATCTTCTTCCCTTGAGCTGGTGGGACCAACCAGTTTGCCCAAACTTCAAGGACCCCTCCTCTGGTCAAATTTGCTGTACAGAGCTACAGTGGGCCGGATAGCCAGGAAGGCCGGATCCTGCTTGGGTTTTAAGGAGCGCGCCTTTTATTTGTTCATTCGCTCTGCTGCTGGTTTCATCCCTGGGTAGTGCAGGACCCTTCAGTTTTCCGACTTCTTGTCAGTCCGACAGTCGCTTCAGGAACCGTGAGTCTGCAGGAACTACCAGGAACGTCTGCCTCAGCTCTTCTCTGTTTTACGGTACTGTGCAAATCCAGTTGTTCGTTTCATTCAGCCGCTGTGAAAGTGAGTGAAATCTTTCTCCAATCTGAGGGCTTGTCCTTCTCTTCTCTTTGAACTAACCTTTCTGCCAACCAACCTCGGCCGGATCCCATGGCACGAACTTTACCGCAAACTACCCTGAACCGTGTGATCTTGAGCAAAAGACTTTGTCTTATTGACTCTGGCCCTAAGCCTTTTTTACCTGATTCTATTATTGTAGTTCCTCTTGCTCCATTGCCCTGAGTACTTACCAGTTGGTGTGGTTTGATTTCTGTCTAACTTTGTCTTTCCCTCCCTTTTACATTTCTGGAGTGCCATTTTGCTCCCACTTCATTTTGTGAGCTTAACATGTCTGGAACCTATTGGGAGTGGTGTGGTGTATTAAGAGTGTGATTTTTAAACTGCTTTACTTTAGTGAAATGTTATACAACTGATATGTAGATATATGTATATTCTTTTACTCAGAAACCTTGAGTCAGTGTTTGTTTGAATCATAGTAATTGATGTCCTTTGTGTAACTATTTAATGCTGCTCACTTGCTCTTGAGATAAGTCTGGCTGCTCAGCCATCGCTACCACTTTTACTGTGTAGTAAAGGCTTGTACCAAAAGTGAATTTGTACTGTCACTTGTAGTCTTAATTGTGTGTGGTGTTCCCAAAGAGTACTGCATGTAATTCTGCCTAACACTTGCGTTTTCTAGGGTGTCATCATTCAGGAACTTCCTCTGCTTTCAAGTTTGTTAGCATTTGTGAATGGATTCTCTGTGCCGTTGTAATTGTCAGCACCATCAGATCTCTGTTTGCTGCATTTGGTAGATATCTTGCTGAAACCTAGCATATAATCTTTATCGTCCAAGAATAAGGCTGGTTCTTTGGAGACCAAAAATCTGAGGGGTACCAGGTTGACTTTCATGTATTCTGTTAAAAAGTGCCCGTGTACTTCTGTTCTGAAGCATTTTTTCTTCAGGTTGAGTAGGTCATCTCTTGTGGCTGTGGAGGCTAGATGTTGTTGAGCTCCTTCCATATTAAAAAGCATAGGGCCTTGAATAAAGTCATTGATTTGTTCTTCCAAACAACTGACTGTATGTTCCATAATGGGAAAGAGGAATAGGGGGAGGTAGGGAACTAGCAGTCAAGGAACATCACAGGGGCTGGAACAAGGGAAGTGAAAACCTTGATTCCCCAATTTAAATAGGTCCCAAGATAAGCTTGCTAAGTGCCAGAAAGTTGTAGTACCTCTTATAGCTAGTGCTATATCTGAAACTGTGGTAACTAGTGGGACAGCCCGGTAGTTGACAGGACTATGGGCTGAAAGTAAATTGAAACAGAGGGGGCGTCCTATCTACACATTTTGAAAATTGCAACCATTTAATGCAAACTACTTTTCCTTTGTTGTGTTTAACTGGGACAAGAACCTCTTTGCCTCACTAATCACCAAAGCATCACATACAAAAAACACACTCTGGTCAAGTGGTGTTGGAGCAGCTTTTTATTACTTAGCTGCTCATCTTATTATAATTTTTGTTTAGAGATTTTCCTAAATGAGAGCAGATGTAGTTGTTTAACTGTTGCTCAGTTGGAAAGCTTTTAGTACAAATTCAATAGAAAGGGGACTTTTTAGGGTCCACAAATAAATTGTCTGTGGTTTCATACAACAGATACAAACAACAATACAACAGTCATTAACAATTGACAAACTGTGAGAGCATATTTCACCAATAAGTGATTCGTAACATCGCTAAGTACATTAATTAAACTTGTATGTAGCAAATATTTCTGTCGACATACAGTAATGGTACAGAGCAATCTCCATGTTGAAAATGTATGGACAAAATAGAGCCTGGAGGCAAAACAAAGCCCTATCTGTGCAGCACAGTTACACACATCTTTAAAGTCCCAAAGGGAGTGTGTAGTATCACACTCCTAGGTGGAAACCTTAGAAAGGTCTACCAATACCAATGCCAAATCTGGCCAGATGGCTTTAGTGTTGAGTGCTTGTGCATAGTACACAAAGTGGATACGGATATTTCTAACGTGGCCTGCAGCCAAGTGAAATAAACAGTGAATACACTGTGGTCCTGTGCTGTGTGTCTGTCTCAACTACTCTGTAAATGGCCAGAAACCTTCAACTGTGTATCTTGTTTAGTCCAGGTGTTTACTGCTCAGTTACATAAACAGAGTGTTTAGTGTTCTAGCTGGGTTAAGTGTAGGTCCATGTTCTCATGGTGCACAGCATGAGTCAGGCAGCATGTTATCATTAATACACATCAAACGTTACACTAACCCATCAAAGGCAGACCATCTGTATGTGCATGTGTCATATTTGGAAATCAGATTTTGCATAGTCAAGGCAAAATATGCATATTGCAGATGCACCTAACGTTGCCCATCAGTCATCAACTACGGCACATGTTTTCTACATGTGTATTATGTTACACGGTTGACAGTGTGCCTTGTTATCATCACAACTCAACAATTTCCACATTAGTAGGTTCCATAATGCCACAGTGTATACATGTATGTGATGTCATGTCCCTTTCTGCCTCACTTAATGTACCCAATATGTATATATCGCCACATTGCTTAACGTTCTTGATCCATGATATTACTGGCTTTTGTAATTGTCTATGTTCTACCACGCTTGCCTTTCCGGTGTCCAAAATGTCCCACAATTTCCCAATAGACTGAACTTGGATAAACATGTGTAACATGCCCCTGCACGCGACCAATTTACGCTAAGATGCAATACCCTGTATATCTGCGATCAGCCTTCCATTCCATTATGTATGTTTCCACATACTAATAAGTATATGAGGCATCGAATAACATTTACTCCACAGTGTTCTGTTAGACTCAAACTACACTGCTCGCGAGCAAGTTTTTAGCCATACCTAACATGTTGCATTGTCTACAGTCCTGTAGATCAGGCAATCAGTGCTGAACCCTAATCTGATGCTGAGTGAATAGGAATGTATGGTTCTGATTTTAAGATTATGTAGGCTTGTATATGCTTCATATGTGCAGAATGTGGACGTGTGAACATTACTTGAGCAGACAAGGGAGTTGCTTTCAAATATCTCTGTCAATGTTATTGTTATTGTGAACTGTTATCACCTAAAATGCCTTGCAAATACCTATACTGTTGTGGAAGAGTGAAATGCTAGCAATTATCCATTGTGATACTCTTACCCTGCAGACAGTTGCTCACATGATCCTGTTCTGCCCCTTGTACCCAGCTATACGATCACCTATCTTGAAACTCATGTTTAATGAGCTGGAAGTGCATACTGTGATGGGGATGCTGCAGACCGATGGATTACCATAATCCATTGCTTGTGTCTAGTTTTGAGTATTGAATTGTCACAAGACTGTGGCAGTACAATGACACTTCGCTAGATTGTCTATAATAGACTTATGTTCTGCAAGGAGCTTAGTTATAGAAATCAAGTTTTCTTCGTCTTCAAAATCCAAGTTAAACAAGAAGCATAGAAGGAACCACATGTACAATGTGGGTTTAGATTTTCTAAACTGTTTCTCTCCCAATGGGGTTCTAGGTGGTATTGTTTATAGTATGCTATATGATTTTAGTTTCTTATGTAAAGCCATGTTTTGTTATTTTGTGTTTGCTTTTTTGTTTATTAAGGATTACTGGAATAGCGTGCCAGTCTATACTCATGTTTATTTTTATACCTGGGCCATTTGTGGAGTGTAAGCAACCATTTCGACATTCATGCTAAACCATGCCATGTTATCTTGCTGAGTATAGGGCAGGTGCGATTTCCGTGAATGCATCATGAGGTTACAATGTTGGAAATCATGTAGAGCAGAGATTTGGGGGGAATTAAGAGTGCTTTTGATGTTCTTGTTTGGAAATGTTTTGTGGCGATCATAACCTTGTACAAAATGCTGCAGCATCCCCAGGTTGCCATTTCCATAATAGCCAAGACCAGGAGAGTTTTCAGAGGACCAAACATCTTTCTGGCTGAAATGCATTGATCAAGATATTATTGTATGTATGTGTTTCTAAGTAAGAAACACTTTCATATTGCATTTGTGTGTGGTATGATTTAAAAGTAATACTATCTAGTGTGATCCCAGTAGTAATTGGGAAGCTTACACCAGGACAATGGTATGCATGGAACGGTTATGCTTTTCCATTCCATTCATTACATCTGGGTTAAGACAATCTGTGTGACTTAGCCTCGGTGTTCTGGCTGTAGTGCTTAGTCACTGTTGTTTGTGGCGAAAGCTGGGGGCAGGGTGCACCCCGGCTGCCCATCCTCCACTGCATTGTTTCAATATGACTCCCCTATATTAAATGTACTTCTCTTACACCCTGGCATACTGATACCTTAGCATCAATGTGAAAGCATGTCCTTCGAAGACAGGAAACCCCTGATTGCATTTTCATCACAGTTATGAAGTCTTTTCAGAACTGATATTGTGCATATGATGAAAGAGTTGACCCTTAAAAGCCACAAAAAGTAGAGTCTAGCAGTTGCAAGAAAGATTTACTTTGAAAACACATACTATGGGCCTCATTCCGAGGTGGGCGGTAAGGGATACCGGGCATCGGTAAGGAGACCAGTGCCGGTAATCCCTTACTGCCCAATTCCGAGGTCCCTTAGCGGGAACCTTAAAGGACGTGTGGTCTGACCACACGTTCTTTACAGGTCCCGTTAAGGGACCTCGGAGATAATAACGGGCCCGCAATTAGCGGGCCCATTATTAGCGCCTTCCCCCTTCCAATTGAGCCCCCTGAAAGTAGACTCTACACTTTACTTGCCTGAAAAAAAGGAAGTCAAATGGAGTCCAGTGATACCGCACAGGAAACATATGTGACGATTGTGTCCTGAGCAGAATGCTGAGTGCCTAGTTAGAGGATTAGAGACAACAAACTTAGCATATAGTGAGGAAAAATGTAATCTTCAGAATTTTATTGAACACAAGACTTTTTTGCCCACGAAGGTATTTTGTCAGCCCGTTGCCAGATGGTTTTAGATGAGTCACTGACCCTCTGCACCTGTGCAAATTGAGTTCATCACTTGTACACCTCCATCAGATATTTTGATACGACCTGGCATTATATGCCCAGTTTTAGTATCTGTTCCAACATGACCACACAATAGCATGTTATAGTTCCTGAAATGCATAGGCCGGAATGCAGTGAGGAAGTTGTCGGGCAGTAAAATCAGTAATGAACGCTGCAATAAAACATCTTAACAGATGAGCAACATCAAGCTGTTCCTAAATGTTGCTCAGTTTTATTGGAACAGCTGCTGAGCTCAATTCCCAAATGTCTCTGAAAAAATACGGATACTTTTAGAGCCTAATAAAATTATACACGATATGTCTCCAGACATGCGTGCTTGCTAATTCATCATGACCTATAAAAAATGATGCTTTGTTTAATTTTAGAATTACAGGGAAATAACTAGTGTGCATGGTAATTCATATCCGTGAACCTTCATTGAGCATTTTGATGCACTGTTAAAGTGATGTAATGTGAAATGATTTGGACACAATCCACAAATGCCAGCTCAGGATTCTGTGCGGTAAGTGACACTTGATTTGCATTACTGTGTCTGCCACCGTTGGTGGAGTGAAAGAGATTTTTGACTCTTTCACTCCACTATTAAGTGACCAATTTCTTAAACTGCTCTCAGCCCGAAAACCATCCGGCTCCTCACTAGAACCCTGCCCAGCCACAACCCTCAAAGAAATATTTGCTTCTACCTGTGCAGGAGAACATGCAAGATCATAAACGACTCCCTCTCCTCCGGAATTTTCCCGGACGCGTTCAAAACTGCTCATGTCAAGCCTCTTCTAAAAAAACCTTCTCTCGACCCTCTCGACCCCATAAACTACTGTCTCATCTCAAACACCAGGTTCCTTGCTAAACTCATTGACCGAACGCCTACTCCCAACTAAATGCCTTCGTCGAAGCCAACAATCTCCTAACCCCCTGCAATCAGGTTTCAGACCCCGACACGGAACCAAAACCACCCTAACCTCAATCTGGGATGACCTCAAAAACACTGCAGATTCTGCGGGATGCACTGCACTAATACTTCTTGACCTATCCGCCGCCTTCGACACAGTCAACCAATCAATCCTCCTCGACCGCCTCAACTCCCTAGGAATCCCTGGAAATGCTCTCAAATGGATAGCATCCTTCCTCATCAATAGGAACCAAATAACCCTACTCTCTTCCTATGCTGCCCCCGCCCGACCAGTCAATACCGGAGTTCCACAAGGAGCGTGCCTATCTGCCCTCCTGTTCAACCTCTATATGTCCACCCTCCCACGAATAATCTGCTCACACAAAATCCTGTGCTACAACTTTGCTGACGACACCCAACTAATCCTAAAACTCCTTAATTCAGAACCCACCTGTCAACCCAACCTTGCTGCCTGCCTCCTTGACATTGATCAATGGATGACCTCAAACTACCTCCTGTTAAATCCCTCCAAAACTGAAATCATGGTGTGTGGCATCACCAAACTTCTTCCGCAACCACTTCCCTGGCTATCTACCATGGGCAAATCCCTGACAACTTTAGCCTCAGTGAAAAACCTTGGATGCACTCTCATCTCTGACCTAACCCTCTCTCATCAAGTCAACAACGTCTCTAAGTCCTGCCACTATCTCCTCAAAATTCTTAGGTGCATCTTTCGATACCTCTCTTTTCCCAACAGACTCTCTGTGGTCAAATCAATTGTAATGTCAAGACTGGACAACGCTAACCCCCTCTACCTCGGAGTTCATGCGTACCCCTGACTAAACTACAAAGAGCACAAATTCAGCAGCCAGACTGCTATTAGCACGTGGCCCAAGAGATCACACCTCCCCAGTTCTCAAGATTCTGCACTGGCTTCCAGTTGCCCGAAGGGTGACCTTCAAAACCTTATGCATCTCTCACCGAGCAATGCATAAAACTGGACAAAAATATCTTTGGGACAAACTAAAACCCTACCATCCACCACGCACTTTAAGATCAAGCACTGCACGCCTCCTAGCAATACCTAAAACCAACTCAGTCAGGTTAGGTGGATCATCATTCTCAGCCCTGGCCCCCACTCTGTGGAACTCACTTCCACCCCACATCCGACTCACCGAAGACCTCATGTCTTTCCGCAAATTACTGAAAGCATGGCTCTTCCCCTAAAAACCGACCCTTACTGCAAACAGTATAACAGCAACAATAAACAACAGCCCATGGTTGCTGTATCAAAAATAAATAAATAAATACATAAATAACAATCCAGCATCGAGAACCAGTCGAGAAAATGGGAAAAATAAACTGCTAGTGTAAATTAAAACGGATAAACTGAATAGAACAAACAAAGTGGATGAAAGGAATGATTTGGATGAAAGAAATGAATTGGGTGAAAGGAATGAAATAGATGCATTAGGTGAAATGAATGCAGTCGATGAAACAGACATAATGGATGCAGTGGATAAAACAGATGAAGCGGACAAACCAGATACAGTAGATGTAACAAATGAAGCAGTTGGAATGGGTTGTAGTGGATGGAACGGATGGAACGGACCGAGTGGATGGAACAGACGGAGTGGATGGAACAGACCGAATGGATGGAACACATGGAGTAGATGTAACGCATGGAACGGATGGAACGCATGGAATGCATGGAACGGATGGAACGCATGGAACGGATGGAGTGGTTGGAACGTACGGAGTGGATGGAACGCATGGAGTGTATGGAACGCATGGAGTGGATGAAACGGATGGAATGGATGGAACAGATAGAGTTGATGAAACGGACAGAGTTGATGAAACAGATAGAGTTGATGAATCAAATAGAGTGGATGAAACGGATGGTACAGATGCAATGGATGGTACGGTTAGTACGGATGGAATGGATGGAACGGATGGAATGAATGGAATGGCTGGTACGGTTGGAATTGATGGAATGGATGGAAGGGTTGTAGTGGAAAGAACGCATGGAGTGGATGGAACGCATGGAGTGGATGGAACATGGAGTGGTGGAATGCATGGAGTGGTGGAACGCATGGAGTGGTGGAACAGATGGAGTGGGTGGAATGCATGGAATGGAGAGAACGGATAGAATGGATGGAACAAATAGAGTGGATGGACAGATGGAATGGATGGAACGGATCGAGTGGAGGAAACTGATAGAGTGGATGGACTGGATGGAATGGATGTGTGGACAAATAGAATGGATAGAACAGATGGGATGAATGGAACGGATGGAGTTGAAGAACGAAAAACACATTGAGTGGACGGAACCAACAGAATAGATGGAGCAGACGGAGGGGATGTAACTGATGCAGTGAGTTAAACGCACTGAACAATTTGAAAAAAAAAGCAGGCAGAACAAAACACACCAAACAGATGGGAAGGATGAAATGGATCTAAACGGATGAAGTGAATGGAGCGGATGGAGCGGATGAAGTGGATGGAGTGGATGAAGTGGATGGAGCGGGTGAAGTGGGTGGAGCGGATGAGGTGGATGGAATGGATGAAGTGGATGGAACGGATGAGGTGGATGGAACAGATGAGGCGGATGGAACAGATGAAGCAGATGGAACGGACAGAATAGAGGGAACGGACAGAACAGAGGGAACGGATGAAGTGGAGGGAATGGAAGAATGGGATGGAACGGAAGAAAAAAATGAAGTGGATGGAACAGACAAAGTCGATGGAACGGATGGAACGGATACAGCAGACAGTACAGATGGAGTTGATGAAACAAATAGGGTAGAGGGAACAGATGGAATGGATCGATCTGATGGAGTACATGGAACAGACAAAGTGGATGGAACAGGTAGAGTGGATGGAACAGATGGAGTGGATGGAACATATGGAGTGGACGGAACAGATGGAGTGGACGGAAAAGATGAAGTCGATGGAACTTATGGAGTTGAACGAAAAGTAGGAACAGATAGAGCAGATGGGACGAATGGAGCAGATTGGAGTGGATGGAACAGATGTAGTAGATGGAGTAGATGGATCAGGTGAAGTGGATAGTACAGATGAATGGATGGAACGGATAGAGTAGATGGAACGAATAGAGCGGATGGAACTGACTGAGCGGATGGAACTGATCGAGCGGATGGCGTTGTTGGAATGGATGGAACAGTTAGAGTTGATGGAACAGCTAGAGCGGCTGGAACTGACCGAGTGGACCGATCGGACAGAGTGGATGGAATGGATGGAGCAGATGAAGGAGTGAATGGAACGGGTAGAGTGGATGGAACAGATGGAGAACACGGAACGGACGGAACGGATGGAGTGGATGGAACGGCCTTACTGAAAACCACCATATCACACTACCATGCTTACTCTCTCCAATACACCACCATTCAACTAGAACACAGCGATACTATGACATATTCGGTATAGCTGCCCTCATACTTACATCCGCCTCATACTCATCATCTTGATGCAGTACCCATCTTTAGCTGCATGAGCATCTTGATGCCAGTACGCATCTTGATGCCTATACGCATCTTGAGCTGCTTGAGCATCTTGATGCCAGTAAGCATGTTGAGCTGCATGAGCATCTTGATGCCAGTGCACATCTTTAGCTGCATGAGCATCTTGATGTCAGTACGCATCTTGAGCTGCATGAGCATCTTGTTGCCAGTACGCATCTTGAGCTGCATGAGCACCTTGATGCCAGTGCGCATATTGAGCTGCATGAGCACCTTGATGCCAGTACGCATCTTGAGCTGCTTGAGCATATTGATGCCAGTATGCATCTTGAGCTGCATGAGCAACTTGATGCCAGTACGCATCTTGAGCTGCATGAGCATCTTGCTGTCAGTAAGCATCTTGCGCTGCATGAGCATCTTGCTGCCAGTATGCATCTTGAGCTACATGAGCATCTTGATGCCAGTACGCATCTTGATGCAAGTGCGCATCTTGAGCTGCATGAGCATCTAGATGCCAGTACGCATCTTAATGCAAGTGCGCATCTTGAGCTGCATGATCATCTTGATGCAGTACCCATCTTTAGCTGCATGAGCATCTTGATGCCAGTCTGCATCTTTAGCTGCATGAGCACCTTGATGCCAGTACGCATCTTGAGCTGCTTGAGCATATTGATGCCAGTGCGCATATTGAGCTGCATGAGCACCTTGATGCCAGTACGCATCTTGAGCTGCTTGAGCATATTGATGCCAGTATGCATCTTGAGCTGAATGAGCATCTTGCTGCCAGTATGCATCTTGAGCTGCATGAGCATCTTGCTGCCAGTATGCATCTTGAGCTGCATGAGCATCTAGATGCCAGTACGCATCTTGATGCAAGTGCGCATCTTGAGCTGCATGAACATCTAGATGCCAGTACGCATCTTGAGCTGCATGAGCATCTTGATGCCAGTACGCATCTTGATGCCAGTACGCATCTTGAGCTGCATGAGCACCTTGATGCCAGTATGCATCTTGAGCTGCATGAGCATCTTGATGCCAGTACGCATATTGATGCCAGTACACATCTGGAGCTGCATGAGCATCTTGATGCCATGACGCATCTTGAGCTGCATGAAAATCTTGATGCCAGTACACATCTTGGACTGCTTAAGAATCTTGATGCCAGTACGCATCTTGAGGTGTATGAACATCTTGATGCCAGTACGCATCTTGGACTGCTTGAGAATCTTGACGCCAGTACGTATCTTGAGCTGCATGAGAATCTTGATGCCAGTATGCATCTTGCGCTGCTTGTGCATCTTGATGTCAGTACGCATCTTGAGCTGCTTGAGCATCTTGATGCAAGTGCGCATCTTGACTGCATGGTCATCTTGATGCAGTACCCATCTTTAGCTGCATGAGCATCTTGATGCCAGTACGCATCTTTAGCTGCATGAGCACCTTGATGCCAGTACGCATCTTGAGCTGCTTGAGCATATTGATGCCAGTGCGCATATTGAGCTGCATGAGCACCTTGATGCCAGTACGCATCTTGAGCTGCTTGAGCATATTGATGCCAGTATGCATCTTGAGCTGCATGAGCATCTTGATGCCAGTGCGCATCTTGAGCTGCTTGAGCATATTGATGCCAGTATGCATCTTGAGCTGCATGAGCATCTTGCTGCCAGTACGCATCTTGAGCTGCATGAGCATCTTGATGCCAGTATGCATCTTGAGCTGCATGAGCATCTTGCTGCCAGTATGCATCTTGAGCTGCATGAGCATCTTGATGCCAGTACGCATCTTGATGCAAGTGCGCATCTTGAGCTGCATGAGCATCTAGATGCCAGTACGCATCTTGATGCAAGTGCGCATCTTGAGCTGCATGAGCATCTAGATGCCAGTACGCATCTTGAGCTGCATGAGCATCTTGATGCCAGTACGCATCTTGATGCCAGTATGCATCTTGAGCTGCATGAGCACCTTGATGCCAGTATGCATCTTGAGCTGCTTGAGCATATTGATGCCAGTACACATCTGGAGCTGCATGAGCATCTTGATGCCATGACGCATCTTGAGCTGCATGAACATCTTGATGCCAGTACACATCTTGGACTGCTTAAGAATCTTGATGCCAGTACGCATCTTGAGGTGTATGAACATCTTGATGCCAGTACGCATCTTGGACTGCTTGAGAATCTTGACGCCAGTACGTATCTTGAGCTGCATGAGAATCTTGATGTCAGTATGCATCTTGCACTGCTTGTGCATCTTGATGCCAGTACGCATCTTGAGCTGCTTGAGCATCTTGATGCAAGTGCGCATCTTGAGCTGCATGATCATCTTGATGCAGTACCCATCTTTAGCTGCATGAGCATCTTGATGCCAGTACGCATCTTTAGCTGCATGAGCACCTTGATGCCAGTACGCATCTTGAGCTGCTTGAGCATATTGATGCCAGCGCGCATATTGAGCTGCATGAGCACCTTGATGCCAGTACACATCTTGAGCTGCTTGAGCATATTGATGCCAGTATGCATCTTGAGCTGCATGAGCATCTTGATGCCAGTACGCATCTTGAGCTGCATGAGCATCTTGCTGCCAGTATGCATCTTGAGCTGCATGAGCATCTTGCTGCCAGTATGCATCTTGAGCTGCATGAGCATCTTGCTGCCAGTACGCATCTTGATGCAAGTGCGCATCTTGAGCTGCATGAGCATCTAGATGCCAGTACGCATCTTGATGCAAGTGCGCATCTTGAGCTGCATGAGCATCTAGATGCCAGTACGCATCTTGAGCTGCATAGGCATCTTGATGCCAGTACGCATCTTGATGCCAGTACGCATCTTGAGCTGCATGAGCACCTTGATGCCAGTATGCATCTTGAGCTGCTTGAGCATATTGATGCCAGTACACATCTGGAGCTGCATGAGCATCTTGATGCCATGACGCATCTTGAGCTGCATGAACATCTTGATGTCAGTACACATCTTGGACTGCTTAAGAATCTTGATGCCAGTACGCATCTTGAGGTGTATGAACATCTTGATGCCAGTACGCATCTTGGACTGCTTGAGAATCTTGACGCCAGTACGTATCTTGAGCTGCATGAGAATCTTGATGCCAGTGCGCATCTTGAGTTGCATTATCATCTTGATGCCAGTACCCATCTTTAGCTGCATGAGCATCTTGATGCCAGTGCGCATCTTGAGCTGCATGATCATCTTGATGCAGTACCCATCTTGAGCTGCTTGAGCATCTTGATGCCAGTGCGCATCTTGAGTTGCATTATCATCTTGATGCCAGTACCCATCTTTAGCTGCATGAGCATCTTGATGCCAGTACGCATCTTGATGCCTGTACACATCTTGAGCTACTTGAGCATCTTGATGCCAGTAAGCATCTTGAGCTGCATGATCATCTTGATGCAGTACCCATCTTTAGCTGCATGAGCATCTTGATGCCAGTACGCATCTTGATGCCTGTACACATCTTGAGCTACTTGAGCATCTTGATGCCAGTTAGCATCTTGAGCTGCATGAGCATCTTGATGCCAGTACGCATCTTGAGCTGCATGAGCATCTTGATGCCAGTACGCATCTTGATGCCAGTGCACATCTTTAACTGCATGAGCATCTTGATGCCAGTACGCATCTTGAGCTGCATGAGCATCTTGATGCCAGTACGCATCTTGAGCTGCATGATCATCTTGATGCCAGGACGCATCTTGATGCCAGTACACATCTTGAGCTGCATGAGCATCTTGATGCCAGTACCCATCTTGAGCTGCATGAGCATCTTGATGCCAGTGCGCATCTTGAGCTGCATGATCATCTTGATGCAGTACCCATCTTTAGCTGCATGAGCATCTTGATACCTGTACGCATCTTGAGCTGCATGAGCATCTTGATGCCTGTACGCATCGTTAGCTGCATGAGCATCTTGATGCCAGTACGCATCTTGATGCCAGTGCACATCTTTAGCTGCATGAGCATCTTGATGCCAGTACGCATCTTGAGCTGCATGAGCATCTTGATGCCAGTACACATCTTGAGCTGCATGAGCATCTTGATGCCAGTATGCATCTTGAGCTGCATGAGCATCTTGATGCCAGTGCGCATCTTGAGCTGCATGATCATCTTGATGCAGTACCCATCTTTAGCTGCATGAGCATCTTGATGCCTGTACGCATCTTGAGCTGCATGAGCATCTTGATGCCTGTACACATCTTTAGCTGCATGAGCATCTTGATGCCAGTACGCATCTTGATGCCAGTGCAAAATCTTTAGCTGCATGAGCATCTTGATGCCAGTACGCATCTTGAGCTGCATGAGCATCTTGATGCCAGTACGCATCTTGAGCTGCATGAGCATCTTGATGCCAGTACACATCTTGAGCTGCATGAGCATCTTGATGCTAGTACGCATCTTGAGCTGCATGAGCATCTTGATGCCAGTGTGCATCTTGAGCTGCATGATCATCTTGATGCAGTACCCATCTTGAGCTGCATGAGCACCTTGATGCCAGTAAGTATCTTGAGCTGCATGAGCACCTTGATGCCAGTAAGTATCTTGAGATGCTTGGGCATCTTGATGACAGTAAGCATTTTGAGCTGCATGAGCATCTTGACGCACGTTCTCATTCACCCTCGGTTGTCCCTCCTCCAGATTTCATTATGCACACTTTTCCTTTTTCCATGCTCGTGGGATTAAAGTGTGAACTGATCTCATTTAAAAAATATCATATTTTCATTTGCGAAAATCCTCAGTTTCTGCAACACACCGTTTGTTTGCCCGGCCACCCTATTCTCCATCAAATGTATTAGAAAATACTGAACGGTAATGCACCAAACTACGAAACCCACATCTTCACCGCAGTGTAGCCATTTTGTTCTTATTTGGGGCAAATCCATCCAGCAGTTTTCAATGTTCAGGTATTTTAAGGAGGCACCTTTTCAACTATGATCGGCTTGGCTCAAAAACAGCTTTTATAATGCTTTATACATTTTGAACAATTGGATGAATTAGCCCCATGCTTTCAAATTTAGCAGTGTTGGGGAGAAATACAAAGCTGCTATTTTGGAAAATTTGACCCGGTTACGTCTATCGAATCAAAAGCTATTTGGAATAGAATATTCGCAACAATCAATGGTTCATATGTTTCACCTTAACTATAGGGTGGAGAATGTGATAAATGAAAGGGTCGGCCATAGTGACCTATTAGTTATTGTTAAGTTGGCTTTACCATACAAAGAGAAGTTTTTGGTCAGTTTATGACATTGGCGCTGTTTGACGAATATACATAAAACGTTGTAAAAAGTATATAGACCCAATTCTGAAAATTCTTGCAAATTCTGTGTGCGATTTCATCAAGGGGGTAAAGTTGTAGGAGGGGTCCAAACATTTTGAAATCCAAATAGACTTGAACGGGGAAAAATGTCCTTGCAGCTGAAGTCTGAATGACTTGACTGATGCCTCTACACATCTTGAGCTACAGACTGAGTGTGCTTTTGCTCATTTCAGCAAACTTGTATGAGGAGCAGCGGACTGGTCTCTAAAGGGTGCTTTTGCATGTTTGGCGTTAATCCGTCCAGTCTTTTTTTTTTTTTTTTTAATGGCCAAATCATAGTTTAAAAGAAATAGTGATCCCTCGGTACACAGACACACTTCCTGATTTGGTGCTCACTTCATGATTCGGTGTTTTCAGGCACCTGTGGACCAATCAGGAAGATGCATAATGTTTGAGGACATGGCATAAAGGTGCTGATTTGGTAATTGAGATATGTAAGGTGCATCAAACCCTTTGAAATGGATGGTATATTGGATTTGTGTACTGAACCCTTAGTCAGCGAACGTTGCAGTCAGAAAATATCCCAAAACACAACAATACACTTGTCTTACAAAAGAAAAGACCTCTGGCAGGTGGGGGATGGTGAGGATTGGGTGTAATATGTCCAGGAAATGCCAAAAAGAGTTGGGTGGTTTTCATCTCCAGTGTCTTCAAATATCCCAGATGTTCTGGGACATTGCTGTGATGTTCACGAACTTGACAAACGTTCGAGGGCATTCATGCATAGGTATACCTACATATTCATTACAGGGTCTTTGAAAAGCAGTGTTGGAGTGGCTTTTTACTTTAGTGCTGTTCAACAAGTCTGCACGAAACCTAGACCCAACTCTGAATTATTTTGCATAGCTTAGTGAGGTTTTGTCATGAGGGGACAAAGTTGTAAGGGTGGGGAGTCCCAACATTTTCAGAATACAGATAGACTTGAAAGGGAACAAATATTGGTTGCTTGAACCGCTGGATGGATTAGCACCAAACTTGCTCAAACAGCTTCTGCCATGTCCTGAAAGCGTGGTTTTTCAAATTTGGTGTTAATCCATCCTGTGTTTTATTTTTTCAAAAGTGTCAAAATGATGGTACAAAATAATAGGATACAACCTTGGTGACTGAGGTATGGCCACCAGTGAACCAACTATCGGTTTAAAATGTGCACTGGGTCGGGTTACAGGTCATGGCCACTGTATACTTTGGGTTGATTTGGCTGAATCTCATGCCCAGGGAGTGAGGACAGTGGCCATGGCCTCATGTCATGGACAGATCATGCAATTGGGCTGTAGATACACAGGGCCATGTTCACGCTAGTGGCAGGCTAGGGGGTGGGGGGCACAAAGGGAGTGCTTGCCCACCCCTGCCTCCAACCTGGTGCCCGGTGTGCCCCCTCCCCGGGGCTCCCTCTGGGCTGGCACTCCACTCACGGGACAGCCCAGCAAAACAATTCTAAATGTCAAAATGCAAATATAAATAAAAATACTGGATGCACAGTGCAAGCCGTTAGTTATCCTGTGGCACAGCCCTGCTGCGGGTGGCCATTCGTTTGCCTGGGGTGATTCCGATCGTTTGGCAAAACTTAGATACCATCCCAGGCGGCAACGTTTGATCCGGGTTCAGAAAATCGGACTTGGTTGAAAATGTGATTTCTCTGCGCCCGCCCGGATTATCTGTAGCCAACATGTCGGGCAGGCAGGACCCAAGCAGGGCAAATTTGCTATTATTTAGCAAATGATCAGCCATGCCCAGCCAGCCTAGAAACAAGCGGCGGCCTGTGCCTGGACACACACATCTGTGTGTGTGCGCTCTCCTGCGAGCCACTAAGCCGGCCACAGCACCAACGCCTTTCCTGCTGTGCTTCAGTTACCCCATGCCTGCTGCCTGCCTGGCTATGCCACAGTCCACTACCCTTCTGACAGATCTTTCCTTGAGCTGCCGGCCTGCCTGTGCCATGTGTGCGTGCCGTGGGTCCATGGCTTGTGCATTCCCTGCACTGGCCCTGGCTGAATCAGAGCCAGGCACTTCAGAAGAAGTGAGCACTACACAGAGCGGGTGAGCTGTGTGTGTGTGAGGGAGTTATACAGTTTGGGGCCCTTAGAGAACCCGGTGCCAGAAATCATTTTATGTCAGAAGCAATGGGAGGGATAGCGGGGGAATGGTGGCAAAGGAAGGGGCAGTACTGACCCCGGATAGCCGGCGACACGTGCCCCAGTGATGCGATAGTCATAGGGAGGAGCTGGCAAGGCTTTAGCTGCAGGTTCGAGCGGCAGGGAGTTTACTAGCCGAGCTTCCCCAGCCGCATCACAATGGATATATGCAGCACCTGTGCACACATTAAACGACATCACTGTGCAAATATATCCACAACTAACCGTAGACATATTGCACACCCTTCCCATTCAAACGCTACCCAGAAAGTATAGCAGGTATGCTCTATAAAGTATAAGTATATTCACAAAGCATATGTATAGCCTTTCATGCTGCGCACACTTACCAAAGTCTCAAGAGCCGCTAAGAGATGTCCTTTTATCCCCTTTGGGCGGTACTCACAAACCAGGTGCTGGAATTGGAACCTGCCACCGCCGAATCGTCTAGCCATTTAGATATACACTCAGAAAGTGCATATTGTTCACATGGAACTGGTCTTCGTTATTTCATGATGCAAGACTCACTCTTCCCGCCAGGATTCGAATCTGAACTGCAGATCTCTATAACCAGCCCAGCAGTATCTCCTGCCATGGGCCTTTCATGTGGTTCATTTTTATAGCACGAACCACTAACATAAATATTTTTTGCACCTGACACAACAGATGTGATTACTCAGCTACAGTCATTCTTGCTGGGCTTTTACTTTATGGATAGAGATAGAGTAGTGTCTCAACCCTCTGAGCTACCTCACCCATAGCTTGAAGGTTTCTCATGTTTAGAGGATTATAGAAGTCTGAGACAGTTCCCTGGTATTTGAACAGGAGGTAGCTGCCCTAGCCATGCATCTATCTAGCTCATTGACATGACACCTAAGTTAAGTAGCCAATGCCCTCCCGGGTAGATGCGCAGGAGAGGAGAAGGGAAATGAGATTGGGTGGCTGCCCTACACTTCTTTACATGGCAGAGGACATGCCCTCTTGTAGCTCACTTGAAGACTTGGGTAGGACTACCGCAGTCATATTGTATTTGATATAACACTTAATGCGGGGCTCCTCTAATGTAGAAGGTGAATCAAAGAGTGCTTTAGTAGGTAACTGTAATGCTGCTGAATTAAGGCCTGGTCCATCGGCTAGTTCCATCAGCTAAGGAGTGGGTGATGCATGATTGTCACAGATTGCATCCTCCAATCAGCTAATACGTTCTAAGTGGCTCAGGCCCAGTCACTGCCACAACTGTATTGAAAACTATTTTACATTTGTGTTGTATATGTGAGAACCACGCAGCCAGCTAATAATCTTCCAAAATATTCTTCATGCCTAAAGCATTGTTTGCAGAGAGTTGGCAGGCTCAGCTTGCGCACTAAAGTAGGATAGTTAAACTCTGGCAACATCCTGCACACCCTGTACTTTGCCCTCTGAGTCTCTTTGACGTTGTGACAAGATGACTGTTGGTGTCTGGATTGGAACTGGCCAGTGTTGACACAGGTACACTACAGTGTACAGGTGTTCCCACAGCCTCCACCACTTTCCTCCTCCCACTGCATCCCAAGCAGCTTGGCACTCGACTCGAGCAGGCAAAAGCTGCGGAGCACAACCAGTGGTGGAATTGGAAAAAAGGAACCAGTGTTACTCTAGCTGCATCCAAAATGGAGAGAGTGGGATGGTCGGACAGATGGCAGGGGTTGAGGAGTAGTAAGGTATGGGTGTTTAGTGGTGGCAGGGGAGGACCAGGTTCACAGATTTTGGCTCAAATTGTTGGATTTCAAGGTCTACAGTAATAATTTATTTTAGAATTTACTTACAAAAAACACTAATTGCATAATAAAGTCACATGACAACATGTACATTCTTATAGCAACATGTTAAGTCAAAAGAATATCATTGTGGCTCAATTTTCACATCCTGAATGCTAAACTATAAGTCCCAGAATGCAATATAATTCCAACCTGAAAGATCTAGTAAACTGCACTGTACTTGTACTGATGATTTAAGAAATGTAAAAATAAGTTGAGTAATAAACAAAGATACATATGCAGATTCTTTGTCACAAACTTCCAGGTCATTGTTATTTATGATGTTGAAAACATTTGATTAGTGATCCGAAGCAACTTTATTTTTTTCCTTGTCAAGACAGTAGACATCATGAATATAAACAAATCTTTAAATGGGTGTTTTGTGTTGCTCACTTTAACTATCACAGATTTGCAAGGTAAATGCTTTGCGACCTCTTTGAGTTGGAAATGTTCGATCATGCATATGAAATGGTCAGCCACTGATAAAAGAAATGTGTTTGCAACCTGAGAACGTTAACGACCTGCAGCGGCACAGAGGCTGTGTGTGTGTCTGCCTATCTGAGACCTGGGAAACTGGCAGTGCTTGAATGTCCGGCCTGAGCTGAGCCGTATCACTAGTTAAAAGAACTAGTGACACGACATACCAATGATTTATATTGCACTTCAATCTCTGAAGACAACAGATCCGCTTTGAGGGAAGGATGGAGGATCCTATGTCTATTCTCATTTTAGCACGCAGCAGGCACAGTATGATGAGCACCAGGAATACATTGCTGGCGTGGCACCAGGAGAAGTAGCAACAAAACAACTTCCCTTATTGTGGCCCACGTTTAGATTGGGCACTGCACAGCCTTGATAGAGGCTAAAGTAAGAAGCTGAATTGCCATGGGGTCACTCAGAATCAAGAAGTCCATGGCGCTGCACTGTAATGTGTGTGTTTCAAACACCTGCATTTACAGATTAACTGCAGTTGAGAAAATGACTGCCTTTTACGTTTAGGGTCAGATTTTGAAAGCATTTTCTATGTGTGAGTTAAACCGACTAAGATAGTCCAGGTAGTACATAGCACTGTCAGATCTGCAATAGTAACAAAAGGTGAATCCCCAAAAGGTGAATCCCCTCAGGAGTTAGTTTAACTTACACATGCATAACATCTTTACAAATCGTACATTATAAAATCTTAACTTGTGTTCAGATGTGCATAAGAAGGACTGTTATGAAAGATGTAGGAGTGCAGGGATTACAAATGTTTTTGAACAAACAGTTGTAATTAACAGGGATATTTGCAAACATTGTCAAATACATTTCCCACATACATAGACACAGGTTGTGTGAATATTTACCAATTATATGTTTCATTTCTCCATATTAGACATGAGTTTGTCCAATCTTTATTTACAACTAGCTTAATTTAATAGTTGTGTAAATTGCGCTTTTAACTCCTTAACTTCGTGAATCAGGCACTTACAAGTTTGCACCCTTACATTGAGCTTATTAAACCAAGATGTTAACTTATAACGTGACTGCAGTATTGGTTTAGCACCCTGGAAAGTAGCGCATTGGTGGATGAAGGCCCTTCGGAAGATCGCAGTCTGTGCAAATATGAAAAAAGAGCATTACATTGATTGCATGCGAATAGTAATTAGAATTCAGTGACTATTCAATTACTAGCAGCGCAAGAGATTACTAGTTTAAAATATTTTGAAAATCAGTCAGCACATTGTGTTCAGGCTCAGTTATGACTGCTATGTCAGGGACTATGTTACAATAGGGCTGATTTTTTCATGGGACTCAGCTGTGGGTATATAGCAGGTAGAAAACTCTGCCAGTTTTGCCTTGAATATTAAGCATCCCAATTAGAAGTTTATGGACAGTGAAGGAGAAAAATAATGCCGAAACATTCAAATGATAGTAATTGTTTTCATTTATAGTTGAACCCCATATAAATGCTGCAACATACAGACATAATGCAGGAATAAGTATGCCTCCCTATCAACAGCTCCAAGTTGTACCCACAAATAGTAAGGAAATGGAAGTGATCCAACCCAGCCCCACTGCGACCCGACCGGTGCGGTGCCCCTTGAGGAGCATTTCACCCCCCCCTCACAAAAAATCCTGCCTTCGCCACTGCTTCAGGCCAGGCCCAATCCATACTGCAGATTGTTTTGCAGGGTTGGCAAAATCTCTAAAACCCATACCCCAGTGTTTGTGGCCAGAAGCAATGGGCAAAATCCATGGACTGTGGACCACAGTCCCATTATCGTATAGTGGGAACTGCTCCTGGCTGCAGCCTCGGTCCAGTGGCTATTGTGGGTGGTGAACCCAGACGTCCTTTAAGACGAGGTAAGAGTATCTGAGATGGATGGGGATGCAGATCTTACTCATATATTAATAATCCGACTGACTCAGGAAGTTGGTAAAACATAACTGTGCGCATTTACAGAAGAGCATTTTGCAAGCGCAGTTGTGGAAGTGTTGTGGCTCCTGAACTGCCTACAGGCATTTTCTGTGTTGAAATACTTACAATAGGACAAAGATAAACGTTGAGCATTCATGCCGGGTTGCCGGTTGTTTATACCCTGGTGTCTGGCCTGCCTCCACTAAAATAAATGACTAACATGTTCGATAGCTAGAACGTGACGCCCAAACGTTTGAGCCACAAAATTAACCTTACACAGAGCTTGAATTCGAGTCAACGAGGTTGACTGGCAATGGTAGCATCAGATATATGTTTATTCTACCCTATTGAGGCTACGGCGATAAGCAAAATTCCCTTGACTGGCAGTAATTTACAAGATGACACCTTGAATCTTGAATTACAGTCTGAAGTGGATTTATGTACGTCTTCAGACTCAAAAGTTGAGGCTGGTTTTCAGCTGGATACGCTTCTGGCGGAATCGGGTACTGCAGACTGTGAACCTGTACAAGAGGGCGTGATAATTGCTCAGATCCACAAGGAGGCCGTCCCCTTATTGGTTTGTAATCTTGATAAACCCAGTAACTCTAGTGAACTGAATGGGACTCCCTCCTTGATTCCAACGATAAGGGGGCAACTATTTAACGCGCCCATGCCAAACTGAAATGCAACTGATATTAACAGAAGCGAGACAACCATGAATCCGACTTCTCCTCCGCCTCCTGTCAAGCAACCCTCTACTGACTTATCGCAAACCCCTGCCATTTTTAATCTGAGCCTCCTTCGCACTACCAAGCTCTTGATCTCCTAAAAGGTGTGTGATATAATACAACCAAATCTGTTCATCAATGGGGATAATAAATTGGTCAGTTTTATTTCCCCTGACCTCGTTAAATTCTCTTCACATACCCTTAGCATCAGTGGTGGTCAGGATTACAAACATTTTCTGGCACCTTGAATTCACAATGTTCATATGCCATATTTTCAGCCAGTTTCTGCTGGAGTTTGTCCATTTCTTTATAGTTGGTCCAGCCTTATGCAGATCAGGTGTTAGCCTGATTACCTTTCTAATACTTTTGTGAAGCTTACATTTAGCTGACTTAACAGTGTACTAAAGGCCTGGGAGGGTGAATGCATACAAATGAATATGCAAGCCACATGTGCAGGCCCAAATGGGCATACATTTGTCTGTATTCACCCTCTTAGCCTTTTTGTCCTCTGTTAGCTGCTGATGCCATTGATGTAAATAATTGTTCATCCTGATAAGGTGATTTATAGGTATGTATGCACACGTCAGTGTATTGTGATTCTATTAATTTCCTTCCATACATATTCTTGGTTACATTGTCTTTTCCTTATTGATTGATTTATTGATTGATTGATTGATTGGTTATTTATAATGCGCCTATAAACAAGTGTTTCAAGGCGCAAACAGGCAGGGAGGGGAAAACAGGGGAGAACACGACAAACAATCTTTGTAGGCCTAGTATCATTTAGAACGTGCAAGTGTGCAGACAAGAAGTGCAGGGAAGAGGAAGGGTAAGAAGTGCACCTAGTGGAACAGTGCCCTGGGTTAAGTGCAAGGAAGGCAGGCCCTCCAAGGGGACATGCCCCGAAAGTGCAAGGAAGGCCAGGTTGCAGTGCAGGGTGGCCCGAAAGCAACTGCAGGGGACTGGGCATGGGGGGTGGGCAGCTGTTATATATGCCTCAGAGGAGCACCAGGCAGCCAGTCACATATCTGAGCAGGAGGAAGGGAACAATAGCAGAGGGAAATCAGAGAGAAAAGGAGATGGGGAAAGGTTAGCAGGGGAGAGGCAGAGAGAAGAAAGAGGAGAAAAGGAAGGTCTTGAGTAGCTTCCAGAACTTAAGGAGGTCTGTTCAAGGTGGACAGTGGCAGGGAAGCCATTCCAGAGGGAGGCACCTGCAGAGGAAAGAGATCTACTATCCTGTCTCTGCTTGGAGAAGCGACTCTCTCGCAGAGACTTGGACGTAGATGAGCAGTGGGCTCTGGAAGGAACGTACTTAGGAAGAGAGCGTGGGAATGATAGTGTGACCCTGTCCCCAGAAGGCCTTGTGGACGATGCAAAGGGTCTTTAACTTGATCCTTCTAGCCACTGGTAGCCAGTGAAGGGATTTCAGAGCAGGAGAGATGCAGTAACTGGGCTTGAGGCCAAAGATAAGTCTTGCAGTCCTGTTTTGGATGAGTTGCAGAGGGTGGAGTGTAGAGTTAGGTAGATGGAGAAAGAGGCTGTTTCAATAGTCAATCCTAGAGAGAACCAGGGCTCTAGAGAGAGTGAGCTTCTGGAGGCAGATGAGAAAATGTAGAATGCCTCTGAGGCGGTGCAGTTGGAAATGGGACTTTTTGGAGATGTCCATGATGTGTGGAGAGAAGGAGAGAGTGGAGTCAAAGATGACCCTGAGGCTTTTTTCCTCACAAGAGTATGAGGGCCAAGGGAGGCCAGCCAGAGTGAAAGGGGAACCACAGGAGCAGGGGTCCCAATAAGAAGGATCTCTATCTTACTGGCATTAAGGCAGAGATCATTAGAGGCGCACCATGACTGAATAGCGGAAAGACAGTCTGGGATGAACGAGGAGGATTAGGAGGAGGCCGAGGGTAGCCTGAAAAAGCACTGTGTGTCATCCGCATAACACTGAAAGTTAGAGGAAAAGGTAGAGATCAGGCAGGCCAACGGGGCCAGAAAGACATTGAAAAACCAGGGTGAGAGGATAGATCCCTGGAGAACACCACATGTTAAGAGTGTGATGGAGTTCAAAGAAGGAAGTGGATTGCCATGCCAGAGCCTGATCCGTGATGGCCAGGGTATCTCAGACAGGTGATCAGGATGCTGTGGTTCACTGCGTCAACAGCAGAAGAAAGTTCAAGGAGAATGAGGACATGAGGACAGAGAGTTAGAGTCAATGTTAGAAAGCAAATCATCACAGTTATTCAGGTGAGCAGTTTCCCTGCTTCTGGCTGTTGTGAAACCAGACTGATGGTCATGGAGACAACCAACAGTTTCAGTGTGGAGGGTTAGCTGGGCAATAGCCAATTTCTCCAGGAGTTTTCCCAGGAAAGGAGTAATAGAGATTGCGCGATAGTTTGCTGGGATGGAGAGGTTGGCAGAAGGCATTTTTAGCAGGGGGTGCACAAGGGAGTGCTTGAGAGGAGAGGGGAACACTACAGTGGCAGGGTATTGGTTGTAAAGATCGGCCGAGGCTTGGGCGAGAGAGTCAATTTTGTCCTTAATGGTTCTGGAGGGGCAGGGAGACACCTGTTTGGATGAGACTTTCATAGACCGGACTTGTCTCAAAACCTCATCAGGTGTGACAGGAGAGAGAGAGGATGGAGGGGGGCGAAGGGGCGGCCAAGGAGGGCCTGAGAGTAGAAGAGGGAGGGAAGGGAGCAGATGAGAGTAAGGACAGCATGTCCTGAGTTTTTGTGGTGAAATGAGAGGCCAGGGCCGAACAGAGGGCCTGGATTGGTATGGCAGAGGAAGATACGGCAGTAGGCTTGGCCAGCTCCTTTCAGATTTTAAAAATGTTTGGCTGTGTTGTTAGATGCCGCAGAGATGCAGGCTTGAATATAGACCCTTTTTTTTATAGAGGATGAAGTGTCTATATTGCCTTTGAAGTAGGTGGTAGGTCAGTTTGTCAGAGGGTGCACCTAAAGTTCCCCATTTCCGTTCAGCTGCTCTGCACTTGCGTTTCAGGGCAGACAGGTCAGAGTCCTAACAAGAGTTGCACTTTTTGGCAGGTTTCAGGCAGATCCTTTTGACGGGCAATGATGTCAAGAGTGTTAGAGATGGAAAGGTGAACATTGGAAAGGGCTGTGTCAGGATGGGTGCCAACCAAAGGGGCACATGGAGGAGAGTAGATGGAGGCAAAGGCTGCCACTGACACTCCCTTCATGGGTTGGATGACTGTGAAGGAGTGTGGCAGTGCTGGGTGAGCCATTGCAAAGGGAACAGGAAGCTTCAGGTGAGAGGAGAGAAGAAAGTGATCAGTCCAAAAAAGAGGTGTAATGAGAGGATTAGCTAGAGAGATGTCAGAGGAGATGAGAGCATCTAGGGTGTGTCTGGCATAGTGGGTCTGACCCAAGGGTAGAATGGAAAGGGAGGGAGAGTGGCAGGTGTATATTTTCTTATCTGTATGTTAGATTAAGTCAGTATTAGATTAGATGTGTCATTCTTACAGGCTTTATTGTCATGCAAGTCAAATATTTGTTGTGTTGCAAGTGTTGATATTCGTTAATTTTTTATTAATAGAAGTTTATATTTGACTTCCTTTAGCACATTATACTTTTTTATTTTTGGTCAGTCAGCCCCATTATGTCAAGTATGTTGACCATGAAACTTGGGATCTAGTAAAACAAGTTGTTAAAATACAACCCAAAATTGGTTATATGCCTTTCCAGTATATAATTAAGGAAATAGTGTGTTTTTTTGTGCCAGTTGTCCCTGTTCTCCTTAATTAGGTCAGCGTACCCTGGTGTTTTCTAGATGGAAAAATTGATGAGTCAAAAGCTAAGGAATCAAGACAAATGTGAAGGGGATCCTCCAAGTTATTCAAAAGAACTCCAGAAATGTAATTCTGCTCTAAGATCCCTCTGGATGGTGTTGCCTTATATGGCACTGCAAAGATGTGCTATCAAACATGGCCCAGCCTATACACAGGCTAGCATTGTATTGCAATGTGTAGGCGCTGAAATGTTGTCATTCTTTATCCATTAGTAGGAAGTACGCCTACGTGTTGGACTTGCAGCACCAAGAGACCATGTCCTCCTGTGGTTATATGGCCTGCAGGTGGTGGTGAAACTGTTGGTGTGGCTACCACAACCTGAGGCTTTGCACGTCCAGATCTGACAGGCTGTTTCTGAACGATCCTGTGCAACGCTGCAAGCATCGCTTTTTCATGCCCCCTGTCTCTTTATCTCTGGCATTATCATGCTTCTTGTCCTCCTCACTATCACTGGTTTCCAAAATCACGTGTGACAGCCTGAGCTCGATGGGGCATCTGTATCGTGCTCATCATTATCCCTAAATACATTATCAGCGGATGCAGTGGAGCCGGTATTACGGGAGTCCAGGAGCATCCCTTATTCTGCACTTTTGCATCTGTGTTGTTTCTCTAAGATCATCAGTAGATACTATCAGCAGGTTGTGTTCCCCTTCTGTCTCCTAGACAAGTGCTTAGCCTCCTTTGCATACATCCCTGTCCCCTGGGCACTTTCACGAGCTTTGAACCTGTTGAAATCCAAAATAGTTGATTTTTTTACTACCTGCTGAAGGCACGTTGGTAGCGCAAGAGAACTGTAAGGCAATTTCTGGTCTTGCAATATGAACTCATCTTTAATGAGGTTTGACATTTTAGAGCTATTATTTGATAATCTTTATAAAAATCCTATTTATTAAAAGGTGCTTTCAGTGTATATGTTATTCCATGCTTTGTTGCATCTTTCAAAGCTGCCACTGCATTGTCCCCAAACCTTTATAGATCTCTTGTAGGTGAAGGCATAGCGAATGGAATGTATGCTATATTTTGCCATGCCCTGCACTAAGAGTTGTTTCTTCTGTAAACTCTTAACTTAAAACTGCATACGTCCTTGCAAGATGCTTTTGAAGAACGTGCAGTCCTTTCTATTCAATTGTGAAAAGATATGAATTACCATTGTACATTCAGTGAACTGTTTGTTTTTTGTGCTTCTAGTACAGGAGCAATAAACATATATATTTTAAGCACATATCTGACAGTGGAAACCACAGAACCAAAACAATGGTTGTTTAGAAAATCTGGATTGAGTCTGCTAAATTGCAATTTGTTTTCTGTTACCCTTCTGTTAGGCCTGAGCAAACAATCTGAGCCTGTTTACGTTTGTAAGGTAGATGTTCACTTTCTCATGATCCGTAATAGAAGATACAGGACTATTTTTGGGGTAGGGTGAAAAGTGCTCCTTTTTCCCTCCAGTGAATAGAAATGCTGTTGTTCAGTTAAGCCAGTACAGTCATTAACAAAGGTCTGTTACTCTTCAGTTAGCCTGGCAAGGGGTCTACTCAGTGTAGTCAATGGGCCTCATTCCGAGTACAGCGCTAACCAATGGCGCTATTAACGCCTTGGTTGATGCCGTACCCGGACCGGCAGTGCCTTGGTGGATGGCGGAATCACCGCCCCATTCCAAGGTTGGCGGGGTGGTAATTCCCCATTCACCAAGGCTCTTCCCCATTCTCAAATGAGCCCCCATAGGGCTCAATGGGAATGGGGAAGATGCAAATAACGGTGACCGTTCATTACAGTCACCGTTATTGGCTTGGAGGCCCCTTTGCGCCCTCGACTTTAACACCTGCTCAAAGCAGGCGTTAAGGGCGAGGGCGCAGAGGGAACTCGGAGTATGGAGGTAAGGGATTACCGCCACCGGTCTCGTTACCGGTGGCCGCTATCCCTTGCCGCCATACTCGGAATGAGGCCCAATGTCAGGTTAATATTTTGATGTGGCAAGACATATGCTTGCATCAGTCTACTCCTGAGTAGATGGTGACTGAGTGGATAAGTGACTTACAGAAGACTAGTACCTGCAGCGATTGCGCTCAGCATTCGTAACATCTGCCGACACGATATGCAGCCTTGTGTACGCTATGAGACCGCGAGTCTTGATGAGCAGCCTCTGTGACAAAGTTGCTACTGTTTTGCTGTAGCACAGGGACAGGTAGTGTGAAGCGGAAGTAGATACTTATTCAGCCTCACGCTACTACTAAACCAGCCGTGATCCCAATCATCAAGGTGAAAGAGGCACAACCTCAATAGTACACCTCTGACACCCAGTAGTATGTACCAAGGACAGTCTTTACTATTCAGTAGGGTGTCCAAGCCATCATTCAAAACAACAATATTACTGTCGGACAAAAATGAAAGAACTATTCAATCAAGGTGAAATTAAATTCTTTAACCAACCTGAAAGGACATGCGCGCTAAAGCAAACACAAACAACCCAGTACTGTAATGCAGTGCACGTGATATGCAGACATGTGTTTGAAAGGGGTACTCTGGATTTGAATACAGGGCCATGTGGAAAATTATATTTGCAGCAAAGTTCAACTTCAAGCATAAAAAGCTAAAGTTACCTTTTCTATGGAAAGTGAACAGTGGGCAAATCAAAATACAAAATACAATTTTGACAGCTGTTTCTGTCCTATTCTGAACAAAAACTGTCATTGGAAAAGTGTTAAGTTAAAATTGCACATAAAGTGTGCTCCCATACACTGATTGAAATGCATCCAGATGAACTTCCAGGCCCATCATAAGTCGCCTGTTCTCCTGATATTCATGAGCAGAGAATTTACCCAACACCTGCTGTCTATGACAAATGACCCCCATTTGCCCCCATGTCTAGTGAAGAATCTCAGGAATGTGGAAGGTTGCTTTTTGCTTTTAAGACGGATTGGACTTGAGGATTCTGCGTAGTGGGCCTGATAGTCCTAGTGATTCTGGACCCAGTGATCTCATAGTTGGCTCAGCATTATTATTCTGTCCTCATGTCTAAAAATGCACATATTGCAAAGAGCATCACAGAATATGTCATCTAGAATTAGCACCTGACACAGCCTATAAATATGCGGGGAATGCAGGCTCTTACTACAGCAGCCGCAACCTGACTCTACTACCTGCTAGAGCAAAGCCGGCACTTACCTCCTCCCATTAAGGATGTGTTCTTGCAGCCCTACTTGCATGCTGTGATGTCGTGAGTCTTCCGAGTGTGGAAAGCTGTGTGCGTGTGACCTGCTGCGTGTTCTTGAGGTGAGGCTAGCTACGTGAGGGTGTATGCTGGTGGATGTCCCTTCCAAGAGTATGGGCCTCATTACACGGTAGGCGGTAAACCATGGCGCTATTAGCACCATGGTTCATGCCGGTAATTTACTGGTACCGCCTTGGAGGAAAGGAGAATTACCGCCCTATTCCAAGGTTGGCGGGGCGGTAATTCCCCCTTCCCCCATTGCCCTTCCCCATTCCCATTTTTGCCCCATAGGGTATAATGGGAATGGAGAAGGCGCTAATTACGGCACCGCAAATTGCGGTACCGTAATTAGCTCCCTGGGTCCCTTTGCGGGTTGGTTTTTAACGCCTGCAAAAAGCAGGCGTTAAATACCCCAACCCGCAAAGGGACCTCGTAGTAAGGCGGTAAGGATTTACCGGTTCCGGTAAACCCTTACCGCCTACCGTGTAATGAGGCCCTATGACTTGTGATCATGCTGGGTGTGGTTTGTGCTATCCTGCATCTGTGAAATGAGATCAAGAAGCTTCCCTTTCTACCCGAGGGCCTGGCTCACTTCTCCAGCATTTGGTGTCGAGGAACACCTACTACTGCCTTCCCTGCCTGATAATGTGCCTATGCTGTGCAGGGTGGGGACAGCAGGAGTGACGTCGATCATCCCCAAAATATAAGTACCCTCCACTTGCCCACATCCTGTCTGCCCGCCGCAGTGAAAGCAGCCATCTACGGTGCTGCTCACATCTGCCTATATTTGTTAACGGCAGCTATTACTGTTGCCTGCATCAAGTTATCAGTGCCTGTTTGGTGTGGTCTTGTGACCTGTACTTGCAGATATCTGCCTGCAGGGTATATATCTGACATTGCTGCCTGTGGCCAGGTACACAGCCTGCTACATATTACGATGAAGGATGGTGTGATTAAACCAGACTCCAGACACAACAGAGTGCTGCCTTTGGGACCTTACCCAGTGTCCCTGGTGTGTGCCATGTAATGAGCGCCTTGTTCTGCAGGCGGCCTGTTGCTAAGCGTTAGAGTGCTGTACCCTGTGGCGTCCACCACTTCAGTGAGGAGGGAAACAAAATGTCCCTGCGTCCATCGCTTTCCCTGCTTGCAACGCTGTAAAAGGCTGTCCGTAGGTGGATGAACGACCATCTGTTTCATGTGGATGGGTTTTTTGGGTTTGGTGGGTGGTTTGTGCGAGGGTCTGCTTTTTAGTGAGTCTTTTTTAAGTGTTTCACTTTCTGTATTTCCATAAGGGGGTGAGGGACATTTTGTGATGTGCTTTCTTCCTTCTCCGTCTTCCCTGCTTGCATGCTATGATGCCATGAGCGCCAAGTGTGGAATGATGTGTGTGTGTGTGACCTGCTGAGTTTTCTTGGTAATGCAATTGGGGTGGATCTGGCTCAGTGAGTGGGTGGGCAGGTAGATGTCCCTTCTTATGGCATGTCTTGTGCTACTGTTGGGTCCTGTCCTATCCTGATCTACTTATAAAAAGTGGATCCCACATTGCTTCTCTTCCTGCTTCAGCAATATCACCCACCTCCATCGCCTGCACCCCTCACTGTAATTCTATCTATTAACAGAACAGGTGGTTCTGTGCCCTACAGATTGCAGAGCTTAGGCAGCTATCTTGCCCATGACAATATCTTTCCTTGACCCACATTTTTCTTGTTCATACATGTCTGAAGTAGAGAAAACAAGGGTCAGAAATGTTTGCTAATGGGTGAGATATTGATCACTTGGAATATTGCCCCTTCCAAAAAAGAGATCTCTTGGCTTCATCTCCAACAATAACTTGGGTGGACGGGTCATTAACCTGCAGCTGTGTGTATAAGTCTAGGGCATGATGTAGATCAGAAAAGCTGCTAACTAACTAATGCGAGAATAGAGAGCAGAACAACCTACATAAGTCTGAAGCTAGTAGATATCCACAGTGACAAACATGGAGATTGTGGTCTGACTTGTGATAAAGCCTTAGAAGACTGTAGCTTTGTTAGGGTAGCATTAATGGCATAATGTTCTGCCATATTTACAGAACAGGACATCGACTGTGTGACCATAGTAGCGGAAAATGTGTGCTCCACTACAAGGTAAATGTCTCTTTGTTAACTATTTGTATATCACTGGATGGATCAGAAATTCTCAAGATATAAAATGCCCCATGATCACAGCTTGCCCGGCAGATATATGAAAGCTAAATATATTGCTTTTGTTAAAACATTATTAAAAACCCATATGTACCTTAATAATTACAGACCAGATGCACAACTGGACTAATATCAAAAGTGATGAAAGTGATGAAAAGTCATTTTCAGGGCCATACACCATTAATGGATTCTAGAGTTCAGGCCTAATATTGTCTGTTATTGAAGGTGCCCTACTGTTGACCCTAGATGAGTGAGAACATAATGCTGTGAAACTAATAGACTAGTCCAGAGCATCGGGCTTACAATGCACATCATGTTACTGGACAGATAAAGAAATATAAGGAGTATAGATTAGGGCCGCTAAAGGCCAATTTCAATAGAGCTTGGCTTGCCACAGGCCTGACATCTTCTTGGATTATTGTCGGACATGTGGAGGACCTTTTCAGATCATTTGGACTAGATGTTATTTTCTATCCAGCCCACACCCACATATATAAACAAAATTGGAAAACTGCTGGAAAATATACTAGGATATTACACAGCCGAAGATTCATTCAAACATAAATGACTAACAGACTGACTTACATTCGTATGGCCATAGTCCATCACAATTTCACAAAGGAACGAGTTTATAAATCTTGGAATACGATGTTAAAAGAATACATATCCTGTGCATAGTGTTTAGAAGATCATTTGGAATATTTAGTTCCTTTTGAACATGAGAGCGGATGGCCATTTCCAATGTTCTAAAAACGTTTTTTTTAAAAAAATGTTTCCTTCTTCAGGTGTTTTCTCAAAAGATGGTGTGTTTTTTTAAATCAAAAAACTGTTCAGTCCTTTCAGAAGAAAGAAAGTATTGCTTCGCCCCTGAAAGTTCATTTCACAATAAATGCTGATTTCATGCAGAGGACTGCCAATGTTTGCTCTTACGTGCTGTGGTTTGCCTGCATGCTATTTTTGCAGAATGACATGCAAAAGTAAACAGTAAAAACATTCGGAATTCCCTTTACTCTTTATATTCAGTTGTATAAATGATATAAATGATACCTGGAAATAACACTTTGCAGACAACATTTAGAATGGATTCCTATGGAATCCTCCTTGTTTCCTGGATTCCTCCAGGGATTTATCTAATCGCAATGCAATGAGATGAACCTCCTTCGTCTTTTATGGTAACGTGGCCGAGGAAGCTATTATCTTGATAGTGATGTGAAGGTGAACCAGTAGTGACCCAAAAAACGAATATCGCAGACCAAAATAAAGGAAATGTATAATCAAGGTTCTATAAAAATATAAACACATTACTCAAACACACCATCTGCATATAGAACAAATTGAAAATACCGTACACAAACCCACCCCGAAGAAAGAACAGATGTGATACAACAGACTGGAGACTGGAGAAAGTAGCACTCTGAGCATAGTTCCAGGGATGGTAGATAAAATACATAAAAAAGGATATCTTTGATGAAAACAGGAGCAATCATGACCTAACCAGTCTCTAGGAACTCAGTCGGCAGTTCAGAGTCAACATTACTTGCATTCGACTCTTGGTGGGCTGAGGACATAAGACCCGGTGTCGAACGTAGATGCAAGCGTATCAAACTCAGCTAAGGAACGTTGGGTCATTTGGGCCTGAGATGCAAGCGGGCGTTGAGTAAAGCTGAAGACGGGTGCTCTGAGTGGTGGAAGTTTGGCTCTGAAGGATGCAGGTTGGGGCTGTCCTAGGAAGACTTTGCAGTTTGCCAGACCGAGTCAGGTTTTAGCCACCGAGAGAGGTTGATGAGAGACCCTCCAGTGGTTTGAGTCGGCGGGCGATGGTCATCGAAGTGGTGATCTTGGGTGCATCTGTCGCTGTAGGGACGCTCAAAAAAAGCAATCCTCAGATCTCAAAAAAGAGTGTGGCACTTTGGGGAAAAAAACACAAAATGTATTTTTTCATAACGGCCGGGAAGATGAAGTGAACATAGCCAACTTCAACCCGCCCACGGTAATCCCAACATTTTATTGCTACAATCAAAACATTAGCATATAACAAAAGAAATGTAACAAAAACATCCTAACATTATCATTGGCTCGTCATCACCAGTCCCCTAAACAACACTAGACATTGTTCAAAAACTATTGGCAGTTAACATTTCATCACAAAAAAGAACACCATCCACCCAAAATGATCTCACCCTCATTGGTCAGCAAAAAAATTACCAATCCCACCACTGGGTAACAGTTTGATAAAGAACTTCATTTTAATTGGACCATGCTACCTCAGACAAGGGACGCAACATCCCACTAAGATGGGCCAATGAACAGAAAACCAACATGGCATACCTCTATTCTTTACTCATCCCACTTTACACATCTGCTCACCATGTAGCTTCCCATCTCGATGCATGTGGCCAACCCTGGTTACCATCTTTTAATACCCTCCCTGCAATGAATGGCCTTCTAGAAAGAATGTGACAGGTCCACTGCTGAGCACTGCTCCTCGACCATTATTTCTACTAATTTCTCCATACTATTCAGCAAATTTCACATTGCGGATGATCCTACCCCTCACTGCGGCCTTCACACACATGTGTTCTTTCCCTATCTGATAAGGCAACATTTGCAGACTGAGACTGAGCGTTCGTCCTTTAAAAAACAGCCTTTTTGCAGAACAGGACGAAATTCAATCAAGTGTTCCCAACTAACAACTATGGCCTAATATTTAACATCTACCTTACTATGCAGGCATGCTTCATTTGCACCTTCTCCCCCAACTTCCAGTGCTATGCTGACGACACACAACTCTTCTTCAAACTTTCTACAGATGCCCTTGCACTTTCATTCATCCCTGCCTGACTCTCAGCCATCCAGGCCTGGTGTACTTTCTAATGATCTTTGCCTCAATGCCAGCAAAACAGAGATCCTCCCTATTGGCACCCTGGCACCCTACTTCTTCCCTTCACTCCGGCTTTCCTCCATGGGCTCTCCCCTTTCTCCCTGTTCATGAGCCAGAAACTTCGGAGTCATCTTCGACTTCTCTCTCTCCTTCCTCCCTCATACTCAAGACATTGCCATGATGTTCCACTTTCAGCGTTTCCTTTTGAAAGGAATTCTTTCTTTCCTCATCTTCCCCAGAGACTCAATGTCACCCGAGTTCTGGTTCTCTCTGGGCTTGACTATTGCAATAGCCTCCTTCTTAATCTACCTTCGTCCATTGTGCGAACCCTCCAGCTAACCCAGAATACGGCAGCAAGACTTATGGTTGGCCTCAAGCCCAGGGACTGCATCTCTTCTGCCCTACAAAGGCTTCACCGGCTCCTGATCGCAGCACAGATTAAATTCAAATCCCTCTGCATCATCCACAAGGCTGTTTAGGGCAGGGGACCACTCTATCTACAACTCTTTAGGACCAAATAATCCGCCTCTAGACACCTGTGTTCCTCTGGCACCAACTCCTTGCGTGTGAAGCGGTTTGTGAAACAGAGAGCAGGTGGTCAGTAGCTTTCGTCAGCGGGCTCCCGTCTTTAGAACAGCCTCCTCCTCCCTCTTCATCGTGAGCAGGACCTCCTTAAGTTCTGAAAAAGCCTGAAGACCTTCCTCTTTACCCCTTCCTTCACTCTGTATCTCTCCTGCTAATCAACAGTAGCTTGACTGGTGTGTAGGGCCCTTATGCATCGTCGGTGCCCTGTCCTCCCACTTTTTTCATTCCAGCTGCTGTCCATCCCCTGTACTTGCCTCGGCTCACCCTCCACCACTGGAAGTTGCACTTACCTTTCTTCATAGCACTTCTCCTGCTGCTCATCGTGAGCTCCACAGCACCTATCCCTTACCCCTTTCCCCCCTGCTCTTGCACATTATGAACTCTCACAAGGCATAGTAGGTTTGTCTTCCCCTCCCCATTGTCTCTTCTTCTTTGTTTTATTTAATTATTTAACATTGTTGTAATTACTTTGCCTATCATGCCCTGCCCCCTCCCTGTTGCCCTCTGGGCGCTTTGAAACAGTATTTGCTTCCTGTATAGGTGCCTAACAAGTGAACAATAAATTAAATAAATAATACAGTATACTAGCAGCTCAATACCCCTAACCCAGGCCTACTCAAAAATGAAGCTCTTGCTCATAGTACCTCGGATCTACAGATACAGGAAACAATAATGCAGTGTTGTGTGCTCCACAGTAAGTGTTATAAAAATATTAAAAACAAAAGGGGTGGGGGTGTGTGTGTGTGTAAGGATGATTGTACATGCAATACACTTTCTATCCAGCTGCCTTGTAACTTGGAAATGTGGTGCCATGAGCTTGATTGTGGGTAAGTGTGTTACACAATGTGCTGTGTGCTTTCTATGAAGTGTGATGAATCCATGAACGCAGTGCCATGCAGTGTGCTGCATGTAATTTACAGATGTGGGGGCAATGTGCTACATGAAAAATAATATGCTGTGTCCTCTTCTGTGAGGTGCAGTGGAGGCAAGTAATACAATGTAATGTGCTGTAATGCTGACAAAAAGTAAAGCTATAATGCAACAAGTGCCTGTCATTAAAAACAAAATATATTACTGTGTGCTAGCGTTATTTTGTGACACCTTTCAGCTACTAACCTTAAGTTGTCAGCACTGCTACTGTTCTCGTGACACGTGACCATTATGTCACTGCTGGGATCCTGATGCCCTGTTAGAAGACCTTTCTTAGACGATACATGTGTTCACTCTGTGGGCAGTGCACCTGCATCTGTACACATTGTTGTGCGATTGAGGAGGAGGCAATTCATGAACTAGCTGATTGAGCCGTGACTGTAAACCCCAGTTAGAGTTGACGTGCAATTCTCCAGTGATTTCGTTCGGGTCCCATCATTGAGCAGTCGCTTTGGGCCTAATAGGTGATGCGCTTCAGCTAGGAAATGATGCAGTGCCGAGCTGGTTGAAAGTGCAAGCAATGTTCAAAGTGGTGGAGGAGCACAGTAATCAGGCTGATAGCTATGGAGGGTGCAACTCTCCAAAATAAATTCCAGTGAGATCTTCAGAAAGAATCTGCAGCTTTAAAGGATCAAGGAGGAACTGAGCAAATCTGAAGAAGTGGTGGACTACCCCTTCTTTTGAAGGCAAAAGTAGCAGTCCAATACCTGCAGTTGAACAGAGAATGTTGCCCTGCTGACGTCACACCCAAACTGCTTTGCTAAAGAGGAAGTGGAGGGGATAAGAAAGCGAGAGAGGGACAGTGAGAATCAAGATAGTGGGTGCTTCCTTCCAAAGACAAGGGCCCTCCTGCCTATCTTAATCCGGTCCCCTTCCCTTCTCAGTGAGAACAAAGGCATTTAGAGATGCAACACCCTGGTGTGACTACTCCTTTTGAATGGGTGTTCTCCTTTGATGCCTGGGCCCAGGACACTATGCTGCTGTGCGTCTGTCTCAGGCAGAGGGTGCTATCTGCCCTCACAAAGAGATCAAAGAGGAGGCCTAGCCCTCCAGATTTCCTGCCCGCCATTTGGTGTGCTACACCCAGCTCACTAGAATACACATGACCTTCCATAGCAGAGCTGACCCACTGGACTGCCATATGTGTGATATCAAGTGGAATGTGACAAGTGTGTTCATAATTCCTACTTTGCATTATACCTAAAACTTAGGCATTACTTTGATTTAGAGTTTACCCTGCCTCCAGCATGGGTTTCTTATGATCGTCATAGTTATGGGTACAGGGGTGGCATGCATTAAATGTTGCTCTGCGTTCCTAGGATATGGCTGTCTCTGTCAAGTGGGCATCTTATGACCTTCAAACCTGTTCTTTGCTAAAAGTAGAGCAGGTTTCCCATGGATCAGGCTATTGATGCAGCAGAGCACGAGCACACTCTGGTTTTGTCATGGAGTCGACGGAAAAGGGGACACTGGTTGGCAGATTACACCTTTTGGAGATGGAATTACCCTCTTCATTCCATTTGTTAATACAAAATCAAAAAGCCAGATGGCAGTTACTCACAGATAAATAGTGGCTAAATTGTCTATTCAGTCCTCAGACTTTAACCAAATAAGAATGATCCCATTCATAAAGGTGAAACCGGCAAAGGCAAGAGATATACACCCTTTGACCTTTGTGGTAACATGGGCCTAGGGAAGTCTATTCTCTAAACAGGGTTATGGAAGTGAACCAGTAGCAACCCAAACAGCAAAACACAACAGTCCAAAATGAAGGAATGCCATCAAGTTTATATATATATATATATATATATATATATATATATATATATATATATATATATATATATATATATATATATATAAATATATATACATATATGTATTACATGGCCACGGTAGTGGCCAAGTAGTTATGGTTAAGTTGGTGTTTCCATAGGAAGAGCACTTTTTGGGCGGCTTATAACTTTGCTCCCCCTAGACGAATCCTCACCAAACTTTGCAAAAAAAAGTATGTGGCCCACTCTGAATTTTTTTGCAAAGTTTGGTGAGGATTCGTTCAGGGGGGAAAAAGTTATAGGGGGGGTCCCAAAATTTCTTTTTTTCCCATAGACTGAATGGGAAAAAAAACTGCTTGCACCTACAGCCCAAACCGCTGGAGGATTTTCACCAAATTTGGACCAGGAGCAGCAGCTTGGTCCCGAAAGCGTGCTTTTGCAGATTTGGTGAAAATCCGTCCAGTAGTTTTGTTTAAAAATGACGAAAAAGTGGGTCATAAAAAATTTGTGATATCTGTGTTCGGTCCGTGGACACACTTCCCTGTTCGCTCCGCGGACAGTGTCCTGATTGTCTGATCGGCTAACGTCATGTCTCCGGACATGCAACGTGTTCGCTGATTGGACGGTGTGGAGCGTGAAGCGCGTCAGATTTTCGGTGGCGCCCGCCATCTTGGATTTGTGGGCGTCCGCGGACAGCGAGTTGAAACTTAGTTCAAAATGTGTATTTAGTTGAGTGTGTTGGTGTGTAGGACTGTTTGGGGAGGGTGGTAGAGCATGAGATCGGTTGAAAGTTGTGTTTTTTCATTTGGTATACGTTCTTGTTGTGTTCAATTTGTCTGTGGACATCACGGGTGTTTTGAAATGTTCTAAATAAACTGAATGGGGGGTGTTCTGAGGACTCAATATGTGTCTGTTTTGTTTGGAAGCAAGCTGAAACTTTTCTAAGAACACTCAAAGTGTCCGGACATGTTCGTAAATAACCAAAATGGGGGTGTCCTGGGGATGCTGTCCGTATTGTTCTCTTGTAATTTGAATGTGTTCTAAGAACATTCGCAGTGTCCTTAAATGTTCGTAAATTAACAAAATGGGGGTATTCTGAGGACGCTGTCCGTATTGTTCGTTGTCAAGTTGAAAATGTTCTAAGAACTCTTGCGTTGTCATGAAATGTTCATAGGGTGTGTCCTGAGGATGCTGTCCGTATTGTTCTCTGGCAAGTTGAATGTGTTTTAAGAACACTTGCAGTGTCCTGAAATGTTCGCAAATAAACAAAATGGGGGTGTCCTGAGGATGCTGTCCATATTTTTCGTTGTGAAGTTGAAAGTGTTCGAAGAACACTCGCGGTGTCCTGAAATGTTCATAGGGGGTGTTCTGAAGACGCTGTCCGTACTGTTCGATAGCAAGTTGAATGTGCTCTAAGAACACTCGTGGTGTCCTGAAATGTTCGTAGGGGGTGTTCTGATGACGCTGTTCATCCTGAGGATGCTGTCTGTATTGTTCTCTGGCAAGTTGAATGTGTTCTAAGAACACTTGCGGTGTCCTGAAATGTTCGGGGGGCGACCGAGCGTAGCGAGCGAGCTATAACAATCTAGGGAGGGTTTGGGGGGGGTATCCCCCCAAGATTTTTTTTCCAAATATGGGGCTGAAATTGTGCATTTTACAGCAGGAAAAGTGACCAAAAAGCCATAAGTTTACAATCAGTTCTAAAGGGGAACATGTACATACCATGTCACTAACAGGAGACAAGAACAATGTAGAACACAACACATTTTAATGATCAATGTGTCCACAGTGTAAGACAGCACTGTCCCTGATGTAACACATTGACATGCTGTTGTGCCCAAAATATGCCTCTGTAGCAACATGTCTATGCTTGCTGTTCCCAATTTAGGCCAGCATTATCCTCTACAAAGCATTATTGATGCTGCCTGAGCATGTGCAGTGTGCCCAATACATATGCCAGCTTATCTGTGGTAATGAAAGAAGCAAAATCCAATTCCAGGGGGCACCTGAGGCAGTAAAAGTCCTCTGCCACGGCCCGGTTTATTGGTCGGACCCAACATTCGGTTTAAATTAATTAATTAATTAATCATGTCCACGGACCCGACAAACATTGAACAAACATTGAACAAATAAATAAATTGGGCAGGGGAGCCGACTTATGAATTTCCCGGGGGGTGCCCAAATATAGGAAGTGACATAACCAGCACTTATATGACTGCATTTGCACATAGTCGCCAACTTGGTGCGAGGGGGACGGGGGTGCAGAACAGTGGAAACATTGGCTAGCATGTATTGCATATACTAAAGTCAAGTAAGAAGGAGGTTTAAGCCTTCCAGTTGCATTCCAGTAGGCCAATATTGCCCCTACGCCACCCCTCTATAATCATCCAGGTTGTAGAAGCCCTCAAAAGGCAGAGCAACACAATTAGGATAGGAGAACGAAATGCCATCCGATCCTGTGAGTGTGTCAAACCTCAGAGCAAAGACTGTGCGTGTGCCTTGGAGCACAATCTCACTAATTTGGTGCAAATCTCGCAAGTAGGTGCATGGGAATCCCATGCATGTGTGTGGGCTGCAGACCCCGGATCACTTGCTCACTTCTTCAGTGTGAAACTCTGTCTAAGGCAGTACTGTCCCAATGGTGAGAAGTGTCATATTTTCACATTAACTATGCTTAAGCACTTTGGGTTATTGAATAGTGTTGCTACATTCGGAGTAATTCCATCCCTTTAAATATATTAGCTCTTGTATAACCACAACAGTGTTGATTTATTCTGATAATGATGAAGATGATGTTAGACTTGCTCAATAGTTCTGGTTCTGTATCATTAAATGTTCTTCAGATCTTCAGAGTCTCGGGAGGATAGCTCAGGGGCAACGTGCTCGCCTTGGAAGCAAGACGACAAGGAGCAACACAGGTTTGATCCCTCTGGGTATGTTATACCTCTACATCTGTGCACCCCTCTTACCAAGAGGGGTGCACAGAGGGGTGCACATATGTACAAATACACCCAAACCAAAACGATTTTTAGAAATTGAGGGACAGACTTGCTTTGCATCTGTGCCTCCATTTATTAAAATCGTTTTGGGTTGGGTTTACCTCTACATCTGTGCACTCCTCTTCCCAAGAGAGGTGCACAGATGTACAAATACATTAAAACCAAAATGATTTTTAGACATTGAGAGACAGACTTGCTTTGCATTTGTGCCTCCATTTCTAAAAATCGTTTTGGGTTGGGTGTACTTCTACATCCGTGCACACAGATGTAGAAGTATACCCAGCCCAAAACGATTGGGACAGATGCAATGCAAGAGCCTCTTGCTTTGCATCTGTCCCTCAATTTTTAAACATCATTTCTTCCCCGGCTTTCACCCGGGCCGCCAGAGAGAGACACAGTATGGATGGAACAAAGGGCCATCCATACTGCGTCTCTTCTCTCCGGCCTGGGGGGCCAGAGAGGGGGGGGCGGAGCACCCGCATACTCTGCGCCCCTGAAACCGGGCCATGGCCTGTAACTGCCTCTGGTGCTAGGGGCACCAGAGGCAGTTACAGACCACGGCCCGGTTTATTTATTTATTTGTTCCATGTTTGTTGGGTCCGTGGACCCAATTAATTAATTCATTTCTGCATTGCATTGCATAAATAAATTAATCGGGTCCACGGACCCGACAAACATTGAACAAATAAATAAATAAACCGGGCCGTGGCAAAGGCAGTAACAGTCCTCCGCCACGGCCTGGTTAATTTATTTATTTGCTCAATGTTTGCCGGGTCCATGGACCCGACAAACATTGAACAAATAAATAAATAAACTGTGCCGTGGCCTGTTACTGCCTCAGGTGCCCCCCTTCCCCTTTTATGGGGCACCAGAGGCAGTAACAGTCCTCCACCACCGCCCAGTTTATGTCTTTATTTGTTCAATGTTGTCTGTACAGCCTCGCGGGCCACATAAAATGGCTTGGAGGGACGCATTGTAGCCCGCGGGCCGTATGTTGGACAACCTTGATTTAAATGGACCAGGTAGTTATGTATCTGACTGCTTTTTTGGAGTTTGTCTCCCTTCTTTGAAGAAGTACCTGGTTTACTTTCCCTAATTGTTTTTTTTTTTGCTTGTGGTACTTGATGAAGTATTAGTTTCTTTTACTCTCTTTGGAGGATTTGCAGTGACATACTGTTGCATTTCTGTTAGATTTATTTTTCTTTTATAACGTTTTACTTTTTGTGGAACAGAATATGTGTTTAGATGGGAGGTGTATAGTGAGTGAAGTCTATTGTATTCTAAAATGCAGGGAATATCAGTGTTTACTTTACTTGCATCAAAGTTGATTAGAAATAGACCGTCAAGTGTACATAAGCGTGATAGTGCTACGTAGCTCATGCCTTCTTTAAAGACTGTTTTACCAATATCTATCATTGCTTTGTCTAGGGTAAGACCTTATGATTTATGAATTGTGAATGTGTATGCAAGAGTTAGAGAAAATGGTTCTCTGCGTACATACATGTCTTTGAAGAGAAGGAATCGAGCTGTTGAGCGTCCTATCCTTTTTACTTCTGAAAGTTTGTCAAAGAGAATATTGACAAACTGAATTTTGTTGTCACATGGGTATGTTTGAATGCCAACAACCGTACCCAGTGCTCTATTAACTAGTCCTTGGTCCACATCAAGGTTACGTTTAAGCATTACTCTGCAATTTAAGGATACTTTTAATATGTTTGAGATTGATTTTTCTAAACTATTTAGTCTTGTTGTGGCTTGGGCACACATAGGTAGTGTCATACCATGTACATCTAGTTTGTCTGTGGCGCTAATTTCCATTATTGGTTGCATTTCTTTACTTAACATTATTTCATTGAATTTGAAACAGCTTGCAAGAGTTGGCATTAAGGCCATACAATTGACATTTTTGTGGGCTAATTGTTCCATAACATCTGTAGCACATGCATTATCACCATAAAGTGCATTAATGTGCCGGGTTTTCAATACTGCTTCTGCTTCTTTAGAAAGTATACCAACTCTGATACGTTTTAAGATGTTGGCATAAGTGAGATCTGCAGATTGCCATATGTTTTCTGTTAATTCTCTGTATTGGAAATGTTGCCAAAGGTTGACATTTCCAATGCTGCCAACAGTTTTATGGCAGAGTTTGTGTCCTAATGTTTTAAAAATAGGCTCACCTTGTACTGGTGTCAATTGAAGAAGATCTCCGAAAACAATAATGTGTTTTCCTGCAAAGAGCTCTTCATAGTTTGTTTTGAGTACTTCTTGTAATCTAAGGTGAATCAAAGCCAACATTAGGTTGGAGACCATGCTCACTTCTTCTATTAGTAGCATTTTCATTTGTTTCAATACTATGCGTCGTTCCATTGCAGCTTCTGCAGAAAGTTTGTAATAGTCTAATTTGTTCTGGTGTTCTACTGGCAATAGTAGTAACGTGACACCACCTATGTTGTAGACAGCTAAACCTGTGGGAGAAGTGACAACAGCTGACAGTTTGCTGTTTGTCAATTGTTGAAGGAACTTACTGATGATTTTGATTAGGAATGTTTTGCCAGAACCAGCTTCACCACTGACGTACAGTAGTATAGGTTTATAATTATGGCAGGAACATTCTTTATTTTCGTGTTGTACACCATGTGCAATTTGTTTTGTTACTTCTTGAAAAATGCTACGTTGCTCATTGTTTAGTTTTGATTGTAGTATAGTTAAGTCTTCTTTATCTTCATACTGACACATGGTGTTTTCTACTTCTATCATAACTAATTCTGCCTCATTTGCTCTTAGTGGCTCTCCCAGTGGTTCTTGGCTTCCTGTTACAGGAGGTTGACTACTGTTAGGAGTGTCCTTATCTAGTTGGGCCTGGAGTTCTTCTTCGTGTTGCTGTTCATTGTGCAACATTGTTTTGTACTGTGTAAAGTTTGCATCAGTTATAGTGCTTTCATTTGCTTTGAAAGCATCTTCATATGAGTCATAGTTATCTAGTATTTCTTCTTCTTTTCTCCATGGTTTAAAGAGTTGCAGCAGGGACATGTAATATACTTCTTTATGTTGAGGAGTCTTTAATGGCAATTTGATATGATTAATTAAATTTGGTTTAGTGAGTTTAACTAAGCTGCCTTCACAGTTTGTCAATCTGTATTTACCTTTTTTTCATCAGGTTTTATATTATTTTTGTATGTGTAGTTTTGGGCTATGTGGTATAGACACATGGTTTCCAAAATATTACTTCTGTTTGGGTAGTATGTGTCCAATACATTTTTTGAAAAAATGTCTTGGCTGTTGGGATCACGTTTGGCTATTGTTTCTATATCTTTGTAGGATTTTAGAACTCTTTTACTAGATTTAGCTGGACCAAGACTTAGCCATATTATATTTTCAGATTTACCATACAATGTAGTACCAGTTAAGCAATCAGCTGCTTCATATGATCCACATTCTCTATGGGAGAGCATTTTTATGCCCAAGGTGTATAATTTCTGAGACACTGTTTTATCTGATGACAGGTCATGCCAGAGGTCTTGGAGCTCTATCTTTTCTGCTTTGGTTAAGTATGCTGTGACATATCGTGCAACTGCAGTAGAATTGTGTGCAATGTACTGCACATCTATGTTTGCATTCCATAAGTGGGCAATGATTGCACTGTAATCCTTGATATATTTTTCTTCTTCTTTTCTTTTTATGTAATATGTATTTTTAGGTGACTTACCTTTAACACTATGTCACTTGACCTGTTTTTGTAACTGGTCTAGGGAAACCAAATCGGCATTTGGTGTAGTATTTCCCTTTGTTTTTGTATTTGCGATGACAATATTTTCCACATTTGTGTCTTTGAAATTGTAAAATTTGTGCATGAAGATCACTATTTGTGGCTTCTGATGGAATTTCACAAGTTACATATTTTTCAATAAACTGTAAAACAGTGGCATCACTGTCTTGACCAAATTTAGGAGCATCTTTAATCCATAAAAGCATGTGGATATGTGGTGCTCCTCTGGCTTGGTATTCTTTTCTCCAAAAGAAGTGTTGCACTTCTCCAAGGGGAGGAACAGTTTTATTACAAATAAAATGTAGCATAGCAATCAAGCGATGGTGAAAATATCTTGAAACATTAACAGGATCCAAAGAACAAAGTTCTCCAGGTGTTAGAATATCTATGTTTGTTTTGTTTTTATTTGATATGCGTAGGGAATCATGTAAATCTTCCCATGCATATTCTGCACAACTTAATGTAACAAACCAAGTGGGTGGGCCAAGGTTTCTGATCATACAACGTACATCTCCATGACGTTGAAACCAGTACTCTTTAGTACCACGCATATTTGCTAATAGAATTGTAATATTTGATTGTAAAACCTCATCCTTTTGTTGCACTTTCTCTAATAATTGTGTAGCTGTCATATTTTGAAAGTGTGAGCCTGATTTTAATATGTGTGCAACTCCGTAACATAAAGTTGCTAGTTCACTTTCAAAGAATAGGTGGAATATGTATTCCACATTTTGTCTAAATCTGGGATCTTCAGAATACATCCGTAATGAGCGGTATTCTGAAGCTGATATTTGAATAGGTCTATCATCATACCTTCCTCCTTTGCCAGTAGGAAAGAGTAGAGGAAAAGCACATGCTTCTATACTTTTTTCCCATATACTGATTGGCGATCCTTTTGTTTGACGCATTTGGTAAGTTTCTAGTACATCTTGTACGGTGTCATTACAGTGCAAAGGATGAATTGTATAATGGTCTAAAGTATTTGATATTGTAGCAGGATCTAGTAGCTCAAATTGACCAGCTTCTTGTGTTTCTTGAATTATTTCAGTTGTATCTTTCAAGTTTTCTTCAATATTAATTTCTCTGTAATATTCATAAATCTCTTTAAGATATTGGAAGGCTTGTCTAACTTTATATAAATCTACCAGCTGTTGCCATATTTTTTTTGTCTTTTGTAGGTACTCCATTTACTAATATAATTAAAGATTGCTGCATTGGACGTTGCACTCCTAGAGTATGCACATTTTCTTTTAGATTTAATGGTAAATAAAATACTTTTCCACGAATGCCTTCTACCAATTCAGAGGGAGGTAACTTTGCTGTTTTTGGTTGAAGGCGTATTATTGCTTGAAATGGGTGCACTGTTTGAATTATGATGCTCTCATATAAATGAAGTTGTTCTAGTCGTTTTGGTACTGGGTATAATTCCAAATTATTTGTGATAGCACGTGAAGGAGTTTGGTTGTTGTCAAGTTTTGTAGTGCAGTAACTGCAAAGTATTAAGGGGTCAGTTATTTCATATTTGTTTTCTGCTACATGGTAGATAGCTAATTCAACCATTTAGAATCTTCATTGCCTTCTATTTTGTATGATAGGTCTACAGTTTTTGTGTTATTTTATAAAATTATAGAATTGTTGCTAATTTGGTTTAAAGCTATTTCATTCTGTAAGTGGCTTTCACTTCCAAAATATTTTTTCTGGATATAGTCAATTTCTTCAAGTAGGTCTTTGCTGAACCATGGAGAAGAATGTTATTTAAATTTGCTAGTGGTAAAGCAGGACTTTTAGCATAGTACAGTTTATAAACTAGATTTCTTATAGTTGAATGATGTGTTGATATCGTTTTGATATCATGGAAGGTGGTTTTACAAGTAGGTCCTGTAATGCAGGCCAATGAATGTCCTTGTAGTCCTGTGTACTTGCGCACTGGACAGGTGTCCATATTTTGCAGTAGTTTAATTTTGATTTTGTCTTTGCTTTTTACATATTGATTGAGGAATTTGCGTACAGACTTGATAAATTGTTTGGGAATGTTACACATTGACGTTAATGGCCATTTGTATACTTGATGTTCTGGTTCAGTTGAATGGATGGGTAATTCTAAGTTTTTAGGGCATATTTTTGTAAGGAGTACTTCTTGTTCCATTATGGTATTATTCAATTTTTCATAACCTCGACCACTGCTATGTATGGCAATTGTATTTGTTTGCTTTTGTTTGTATGTTTCTTCATTAAAATATGGTTCTATGCTCGTAGTGTGATTCCATTCACCTCCGCAGATACTTAAGAAGTTCTTTCTGTTGACATTTCGTTTATTGAGAAGTCTTTTTTGTAATTTAGTTATTAGTTTTGTTAGTGGTTTCATTTTGTTTAACACTAAAATAAATAACTTTCTTTTGAGAAGAATTGCACTATCTATCAACGCTTCTAAGATTAATTTCCTACGATAGGTTTTAAGGGTTGAACCTGGTTTCTCTCCTGTTTTTATAAGATTTTGAAGGACTCTGTGACGGAACATTTTGGCTAAAATACTTTTCTTGCTATGCTTACTTTGAACTTCATCAAGATTTATAGAAGCAGTTTTATCTGTAGTGATAGCTGATTTTTTGTTAATTGTTTTCTGGTTTGTTTTACATTTTGATAGAGGAGGCAACTTTGTTGCACTTGAAACTTCTTTTGTTTCACTTAATGACTGTATTAGCTGTTTTGTTTCAACTTTTTTTACAAATTCTGCTAGTGATGGATGCTTATGTTGGACACTTTTATTTTCATTTGTTCTACTTCTGCGTTGCTTTCTAAGGACTTGACTTTTGGTAGGCATTCTTTAGGGTCTGTTGAAGAAAATAAAGAGGGTATGGGTTGGGGTGTTCTGCAATGTATGTGTGCTGTGTGCATGAGTGTTTGAGTAAGATTAAAAAGATGTATGTAATGGTGTGTGATTGTGCATTGGGAACTACAACTAGTAGGGATTGGTATTCTTGAATTTATGTGCTACTAAACTGCGGTTCAGATGACAGAAAAAAGTAAGCTAGTGGTGTGGAGAAGTACAAATAGTAAATCTAATGTATACAATTAAAACAGTTGTTTGTTCTATAATATCAAAATTGTAGCGGTTGAGTTGGGTAATTTGTGTGTCCAAAAATAGGAATTTGTGGGCCATTCTGGCTGTAAATCGCTGTTTAAGACATGGGGATTTTTGGACAGAATGGTGCACAATCTCTATTTTTAGGCACAGAAATAGCATGAATTAACTTTACAGTGTGTTCGAGTAATAATACAAATATTATGGTGATATTCTACTTACTTTTTTTCTGAAATGAACAGGTTACTTCTTAGTTCTTCTTTGTTCTTCAAATTCAGTTGCTTCTTTTCAGGAGAATGGTCTTCACTGCAATTGTAAAAGAAACAAATTAGTAATTTTATTTGTATATAGCACTGTTTTTAATTTAGACATTGATTCTTTTAATTGAAATCCTCAGCGCTTTCCTCAAAACCATTAAAACTATCTTATTTACATAAGATACGCCGCACAAGTTGAATACATATGATATGTTCTTAATGAACAAATTGTATTGTAATGACTAACTGTAGCAAACAAAATATCTTTACTATGTTTGTGAAATTCATAATGTACCACTGAATACCACTATTTCTGTAACTAAGCTCTTCCAGGTAATAGTGCCTCAGTGTCATGCTTAAATTAAAGTAATTGAATAAATAAAGAAATAAAACAAAAATATTAAGTCAGTTTGTAAATGTGTTCATGTACTGTACAGAAAATATGCTTACCTGTAGTTTGTGTTCATGCATATGGATATGCATCGAGCTACAAGTAGAAATCTTGGAGACTTGTTCAGTATTTCTTGTAGATGGTGCTCGCCAATGATATGACACTTGTACTCAGAGAGATTCACAGTACATTTACATTGCTGATCTATGATGTAGAGGTCTTGAATGTGATTGGTGGATGGTCATGTGACTTCTTAGCTACATCCAATGAGTGAATGGCACAGAAAGTGAAGTGGAAATGGTAGAAGGGCTGTTCATGTTACGATATGTCCGAAGACATGGCGTTAGTTCACGGACATTGGGTGTTACATCCAGGGATTTTTGGGTTCAGAAGTCATGCAAATGAGAATGAGCACTGAAAGGGATTGGTCAGGAAAGTTTAGTGGGTGTGTTGTGCCAGGAGAGAGTTTCTCAGATACTCTTTTTGCTGAGAGAACAACAGATAGCTATGGCTGTGTGTTTCAGAAAACAGATTGTTTGGATTTTGGGAGATTCATGGATACATTAGTTGAAGGTACATGCAGAAAGCTGTGGAGTAGCTGTAGATCTTGGATTTCCACATGTGGAACTACAATGGCATGGAGTACATGGAATGAAGTGGTTGGACTTGCTACCTCTTTGTGCTAGTTTGGAGACAGAGGAACATCCAGACATAATTGTAATTCATTGTGGAGGGACAGTTTAGGACATGTGTCTGGAATTTCTTTGCAATTTTCTATGAAAGGAGGACTTGGGAAGGTCATGGACATGTTCCCTAATTCTCAAGTAATATTTTCACGGATTGCACAGAGACAAATGTGGCTTTGTTCTTCTTCATTTGGTCCACAAATGGGAAAAGCAAGGCGCAATGTTAATAAGGCTGTTTGTGCCTTTCTAAGAGATTTTGGCATTTACTCTTGACAATGATAATATTATGTTTCGTAGTAGATACATTTTTCTCAGAGATATAGTCCATCTTACTTATGCTGGCAATCAGATTTTTTTTGAGAAATATACAAAATGCATTACAACCTTTTTTAGAATTACAGCATCCATTTTGAAGTAGGAGTTAAGTATTTATAATTTTTGACATACAAATACCTCCCAAAGGCTCTTTTCAGAGCCACCACTTCTTACCACAGAAAATTGCAATGGTTATGATAGGGTAGCAACCAAATTTTCTAGATGTCCGCAGACTTCTAAAAAATACAGAGGGCCCTGCTTCATTTATTTTCACTTCTATTTTTTAACTGTGAATGGCGGCTCTGAAAAGAGCCTTATTTTTTTTTTGATTTTTGTAATTTTGTATTTTTTTGTTTTTTTTATACACGACACACTAGGAGAGGAGGGGAAATGAGGGTAAAGGGGGGTACACCAACCACAGGGATAAGAAAGGGCGAGCTGAGAGAGGAAGATGTAGAGTGGGTTTTATTTGGGTAGTGAGCAGGTCTTCTCATGCTCTGAGACGATAGTCTCAAAAGCACTGCAAAGTCGCTCCCCCCTGCAGAGTACTGTGTCACAGTACATACATACAACTGTGACCCTCGAAAGGTAAGGGTCATCAGAATTCTGTATGGCCTGTGAGGCAGCTTGAGGAAGACGCTGTCCCACAGAGGTGGTCCTTGTGGTGACAGTATCAGAAACGGATGATGAAGTAGAGGAAATCAACCTACTACGTTCTTCGCAAGGTACAACCTTGCGAATAGCCCCAGAGTGAAATGACCTCAGGTGTCGCTTCATGGTAGTGGTCCCAAAGCTGTACGAACCGTGCCTCCCGCGACTGAGTATCATTTTGCACTTATTGCAGGTGACACGGTTCGCACAAGCCTTTGGACCATTCCCATGAATGGTAAACAACCGCCACACCTAAGACTCATGCCTAGTGCGGGTAGTAGGGATTTCCTCTACCTCATTCTTGTTATCCTCTTCTTCCCCCTCCACATCCTCACTCCTGTTCCCCTCTTCAGGCCCTTGGGAAGGTGGTGGTGGTGGAGGGGGTGGTGCTGAGGCAGACACAGCACCAGGTGGCAGCAGTGGAGCCACAGAAGCCATCAGGTTGAAGATGGAAATCTGCAGGTCGCAGCAAAAATCTCTGTGCTCTGTAGAATAGCCAGAAACACAATGAGAATAAGCTCTAGGGCGTGGTCTTTTAAAGGGGTGCTTGTGCGCGGTCGAACACAAAAAAGGTTCAAAAGGTTTCAAAAAGTATGTATAAAATTGTGCTATGGTGAGTTTTTATTGAAAAATATTGTGGATTACTTGAAAATGTACTTTTAAATTGTTCGGGGACACGAACAGTGTCCGCTTTCAGAACACACGATCAGCGTGGGTGTGGTCACATGGTCGCTTCGCAAACATGTTCGCGAACGAAGCGGCTGTCCGCAGGACACCAAATGCACGGGCATTGGTTTGCACATGCGTGTTGATGTTCTACGGACACTGTTCGGGTCCTGAAGTAATTAAAAGTGCGTCAGATGTCAAACGAACAGTTACGGACAGGCGTTTGTTCTTAGAACAGTGTGAACTTGCTTGCAAACAATACGGACAGACATAGCGTCCTCAGAACACCTCCATTTTCGTTTCTTTACGAACATTTTAGGACACCGTGTGTGTTCATAGAACATTTTCAACTTGCTAACGAACAGTACGGACAGGTATAGTGTTCTTCAGGACACCTCCATTTTCGTTTAATTACGAACATTTCAGGACACCGCATGTGTTCTTAGAACAGTTTCAACTTGCTAGCGAACAGTACGGACATGTATAGTATTCTTCAGGACAGCTCCATTTTTGTTTATTTACGAACATTTCAGGACACCAATTGTGTTCTTAGAACAGTTTCAACTTGCTAGCGAACAGTACGGACAGGTATAGTGTTCTTCAGTACACCTCCATTTTCGTTTAATTACAAACATTTCAGGACACCAATTGTGTTCTCAGAACAGTTTCAACTTGCTAGCGAACAGTACGGACAGGTATATTGTTCTTCAGGACAGCTCCATTTTCATTTATTTACGAACCTTCAGAACTCCCGCGCTGTCCGCAGACACCTACATTGTTTTTTTTTTTAAAACAGAAACTAATGACAACACAATATAAAAATATAACTTTATGTAACATATATTAATAATTTATGACAAAGAAGGTGAGGCAGAAACGGAAACAAAAACAGGAGAATTAGGGGTTTCAAAATGATTGGTATCAGGTGAAGAAGGGATGGAAGTCTCATCAAAACGTTTTGGGTTATGGAGAGGATTTGGAGATAATTGACTGGGATATGGTGAGGGGGGACAAGTACATGTGGGACAATGGTCTGAGGTTTTTGTTTTAAAATGATCTTCAACAAAAGTTTTCAAATTATAATTGGTCAACAATAAATCAATTTTTTGTTTTATGCTGTCAAGCTTGTTATCCATAACAGTTTCTTCAGAGGTATTTTCTATTTTGGTATGCTCTGTACAAAAATATATATGTTAAATGTATATAAAATAATAATAATTAAATGGTTTATATTGTAAAGTGTTTACCATTAATTTCACTTTCTTGTGACATTTCCTCATGTGGGAAATGCTCCTCTAGCCATTCCAGAGTACTAGACATTTCTGTAAGAAAAAAAAAGATAATGTATTTTTTTTTAATCTAATACAGAAAGTATATAAATATATGAGTAAAATGAAGTACACTTACTATTTCAGGTAAAATATGTTCTAAGTGCTGTGTAGGTCTTGTCTTGTTCTTAGTACTGTAGTGTCTGTGAGGTAATTATGTTGGAAGCCAATTTATCTTCTTTTGGTATATTACATTTTAGAACATGTATTTAAATGAATTGTTAGTGTGTTACATATCTGGGTTCCATTTCTTATGTATCACTACATATAATGTGTATGTGTGCTGCTTCTTGAATTTGTTAAATGTTCCTATGACATGATATAACAATCAAACATACCCCCCCATAGTTTTTAGGTAGTGGTACTGTTCTCCGAACATGTCCGCGGACATTAAAAGAGTTCGCGGACATCAACTTCAGTAGAAGAGGTTCAGTATGTTCCATATTACATGTACATAAAGTCAAAGTTATTATTGTTAAGTTGCACTAATAAAAACCTATGAAATTCAGTGAAGAAACGTTGTTAAAGGGACGTTATGGTTAAGTTGCACTACTAAAAACCTATGAAATTCAGTGAAAAAACGTTGTTAAAGGGACGTTATGGTTAAGTTGTGCTACTAAAAACCTATGAAATTCAGTAAAAAAAACTTTGTTAAAGGGACGTTATGGTTCCAAGTAAAACCGAAAAACCCTTGAAATTCGCCAGTTATGGTAAGCTGAGCCACCATAACTCGCACCACCACCGTTTACTGCTAAGACAAACACCCCAATATCAAAGGTTTTTTCGGTTTTACTTGGAACCATAACGTCCCTTTAACAAAGTTGTTTTTACTGAATATATATATATACAAACAAGTGAAAATTCATCTGCTTCAGAATCAGACCTAACAAGTAACAAAACGGATGAGCCTAACATTCAAATGAATTTTTTAGACGAAATGCGTTTATTACGCCGAGACGGCAGAAAAAACAAGCCACAAAGAGGTAGAAATCAAAGTCAGGCAGAGGGGGCCAAAAACCACAAGGAGGGGGCAGAGGAGCAGGCAGCACACAAGCAATATCCCGGCCAGATTCCTGCGCTCTGGAAAGTAGCTGAACAGAATGACGAAGAAGACATCAAGCTCAGGATAATTAATCTATCAGAACATGTCCTCACCGAAAACCAGACAAAGGTACTCAATCTAGTTTAAATTTCTGTCCCAAAGCAAAGAACGACTATGTACAAACAAGAATAGACTTTGACTAATGCGCAAGATACGTCTAAAGACATTTTTTGCCTCATATGCATATAAAAAATGCCCGAAAGACAAAGAAACGGGCCAAGCAGGTGAAAATGAAGGAGCTGAACACAGTAATAGATTTGGTTGATATGGAAAAGGAAACAGCTGCAGGAGACCAAGGCGAACCCATAGATTTCAACAAATTAAACATCAGAACAGATTGGAGAGCCAGGAGCCAACTAAAAATCGAAATCAAGGTTTAATCCCATGGCTAACCTTGGTAAAAATATTGAGGCATTTCAGAGCCTAGTAGTCGAAGATATGAAAAAACTGAGAAGGAAAGAACCGAAGAGAGTCTCTAAGGGCAATCTATCAGCCTCAGATAGGCAAGTATTACAAGAGCTGCATGAGTTAAAAAACTGCATCTTCAAACCATCTGACAAAGGGCGTAATATAGTCATACAGAACAGAATGGACTATATAAGAGAAGCATATAAACAGCTAAATGACAGCAAGTGCTATATGAGGATTACCACCAATCCCATTAAAGATTTGGAAAGAAAGATCAGTATGCTCCTTGCAGAATGGGAAGGAAATGGCCTATTGACCGAAGAGAGTTGTAAGTTCTTATCGACTACCAATTCAATTACTCCTACAATCTATTTCCTCCCTAAGGTACATAAGAATATGAAAAAACCACGACGGAGGCCCATTCTCTGCTTGATAGGTTCTGCATTGGAAAATATGTCCAAATACATCAACAAAGTCTTATTTCCCTTTGTCTCAGTACTTGCATCTTACCTAAGAGATAAAACAGACTTCCTATCAAGAATTGAAGACATACCATGGGAGAAAGAATATCTTTTGGCCAGTATGTATGTGGTCTCGCTCTACACGTCTATCGGACACGAGTATGGCAAACAGGCGTGTCAACATTTTTTACATGCTAGATCTCTCAACTACCTGGAACATACAAAAATAGTACTCTCAATGATTGGCCTTTGCCTCACAAATAACATTTTCCTCTTCAATAATGAGTACTTTAAACAGCTGCAGGGAACTGCTATAGGTACTACTTTTGCACCACTTATGCAAATCTAACAATGGGCGCATGGGAAGAACTCGAAGTTTGGACAGATATGAATTGCAAATACAGAGACAATGTAATCCCATGGCTGAGATACATTGACAATCTTTTCGTTATCTGGAAAGGAACTGAGCAGGGATGGGTGGTGTTTGTCAACCGATTGAATATCAACAAAAACAATCTTCAATTTATGGAAATGCACAGCTGCACATTGATTACCTTTCTTGATGTTAATGTGAGAATTGTGAACAACAAGATAACCTGAGAGCTACACAGGAAAGCCACAGGGTCCAACACACCACTACATGCACACAGTGGACATCCAAAAAATTTAATCTGGAGCGTTCCTTATGGAGAATTAATTTGGCTGAGAAGAAATAATAGCACGCTGGAATCCTACGACACAGAAAGCAGAATCACGGCTCATGGCTTTGCAAGACAAAAATACCCAAAGAGAGTCATTGAGAGAGCTTATCTGAAAGCCAGATCCAAAGAACGATTAAGTCTCATATCAGGAACTGAGCACAAGGACACTATGAAAACTGAAAATGACAGTACTCGGCTAATTTTAACTTTTGATACTCAGGCACCATCAATCAGGCGTATTTTAAACAATCATTGAAAAATCCTTATGGTGGATCAAGATCTCCGCAGAAATCTCCATAGCAGCCCTCAGATAACCTTCAGAAGAAACCGCTCTGTAAGGGACATCTTGGTTCAAACCTACATGACCCAAGAGGAAGATAGCAACAAGACAAGCTGGTTATCTAACAAAAAGGAGGGTTTTGTTAAATGTACCCATTGTAGCATCTGTAAGTATGCTAAAACCCGTGGTTCCTTCACACATCCCATCAGAGTGGGCTAAATGGGCTGTTTTACCTCCAGCCTTTCTCTGGAGGTGAAAATCCCCTGTTTTTGGCTGTATTACCACCGGCTGTCTTAGCCCGCATAATTAGCACTGAAAATGCCCCATTGAATCGAATGGACCTAATGGGGAATGACGATTTGCCGTTAACACCCAACTTGTGATCTGGCAGTAATACTGCTGGACCGGTTGGTGCTAGGGCTATTACAGTCAGGCGGTATTACAGCCGGGATACAGCCCAACTCGTGATGAGGCCCTTAGTGTTGCAGGGAACTGAAAATGTAAGCAAGGATTAAAGATGAAGGTGGACACAGCATGGTTAAGGGCTTCCCTGAGTATGGGATCCAGGGGAGGTCCGGCATGAGAGTTGAGAAAATGAAGCAAGAAAAGTCAATGGGCCTCATTACAACTCCGGTGATACCCGTGCCGGTAAAAACAGCAGGCTGCAGCCGGAGTTGTGTATTTTTTCCGGCGCCTGCCAATGGGGAATCTCCCTGGAGCCAGGCATCGGAAAAAGATACTCCCCATTCTCATTTCAGTCCCACAGGACTCATCACCACTAACTGAGCCATACATGCGCTCTCCTCTTTAGTCCTGCAGCGCTCTCACATCAACCGATAAACAGACCCAAAGTGCAGTGGTCAATCAGATCTTGGGCTGTTCCCTATAGATAACATACTCCCAGGTTTCTCCACATAACCCATAGAAAGCAGATTGGCACTCAGGAAAAGGGTACTTTCAACAGTAAAGTCCCACTAATGAATGACTCTCCTTTTTTCTTAAATAGCCAAGAACAGCGAGGCCACCCATAGTGTCAGAGGGCCACCATACAAGACCACTTACATTACATAAAGGTGACGTTTGTTTGTTTATTATTTTTAATGCGCGCCAGACCCAAAGGTATCAGGGTGCAACAGTTACCAATAATGCAAAGCTTAGTTACAGGGAGTCAAAAGAGTGAGGCATAAATTACAGAGCAGGAGAAATTACTATTTACAGTTATTTACAGGCCTTGTGTACAATGAAGTAGTTATCCCCACGGGTAGCATATGTTTAGGAATGAGGATGAAATACATTAATGCAATGGCGAAATGTACAGTATTACACAACAGGTGTTATATACTAGGTGCAGCAAATAAGGTTTACAGCTTAGGATAAGGGTTGTTAGTTGCAATTCAGTTGACGTCATGGTAGTTAGTAGTCATGGGCTTTCAGCCATAGGATGGTATTGGTTCTAAAGTTAAGATAAGACTGGTCTGTTCTTAGTGTGGGAGGCAGGGAGTTCCAAAGTTTAGCTGCTTTAATGGGAAAACTGTTACCTCCAATCGTGGTTAGTTTGAATTTAGGGATGGACAAGTGGTCCATATTTGCTAATCTGGTAGGTCTTATGGATGTCTGTTTGTGGAATCTCTCAGGGAGGTAGATAGGGGCGGCATTATTGAGAGATTTATGGGTGAGTGACAGAGTTTTTAGAAGGATTTGTCATTGGTTCTGAGCCAATTATTCCGTCGTCTATTCTCAGAGATGTTGTTTCTTTTGGAAATGCATGATGCCACTCTGAAGGCATTGTTTTGTAGGGTTTGGATTTTTCTAATGATGGTTTTGTTGGAGCCTATGTACAGGGCGTTGCAGTAGTCCAGATGGGACAGGATACGTGCTCTGGCCAGGATGGTACAGCTGTCATTAGAGAGAAATGGCTTACCTGTTCTTATAAGTTTGCATGTATAGGCCGTGGAGGACGCTAGCATGTTGACTTGTTTGGTGAAGGAGAGCGTAGAATCAAGATAAAAACCTAATGTTTTTACCTCCTGTGCTGCCTTAATGTGGTTGCTGTCAATTATGAGTAGCCAGGTCCCAGTTTTTTCAAGTTAGTGCGGGTACCCAGGATGATGAGTTCTGTTTTATCATCATTCAGGTATAGACCGTGCGTGACCATCCATGCCTGTATGATGATGTACACTCTGTTCACCAAGGCCAAATCCTTATCATAATCCCCTGAAAGTGGGAGGAGGATCTGGGTATCATCTGCATAGTTAGTGTAGGTGATACCAAGATGGTTCAGATCATCAAAGAGGGGCTTGGTGAATATGTTGTACAGTGCAATCCAAGTTATAGCGAAGTATGCTGTTGTGTCGAGATGGTTGCATAATATGACATGAAGTAGTCAATTAAGAAGCACATGGTGTTGATGCCTGGGCTGCCTTGGGGTGCAGGGGTTGACCTCATGGATTAGGGTGGATGAAAGAATGACTAAGTTTGTAATGTGATGTCTCTCCTACTTCTAAGTAAATGGTATGGCCTGAAATACTAGCATATAAAAAGACCAGAATCTTCTGCAACAAAAGAAGCCACCAAATGGCTTGACAATATAACTTCTCTCCCTGATCTATGTGTTTGTACAGTTATTTAAGCAACGACCTGTCCATCCAGTACTGCTGTTGTTGGAACATGAAGTATAACGACTGGAAGACTAATTCTTTTTTAAGATTACAATCCACCCATTAACCGAATTGCTGCCCATGATATGTGTTTTTTTCCACCTTTGACTCAGGTCTTGAGAATGTATTGTTTTGATAGTTGGCAATGCATTTGTTCCAGCTCATTTCTATATATAGCAAGGTAGAAACATATAAATCTCACCTCGGACTAGTCCCCATGTTCTTTTCTCTTCCACTGGATGGAAGCCATGCAGATAAAAAACAATATGAATCATCAAGACCAATCCGACACCTGGGCGCTGACCCACATGCACACATATCATTCTGTTCCATTTAGCTCACATGGAGCACATATATGGCAAACACCCATGGCTTTCCTACACGCACACATAAAAGAATAGCGGGCTGGCAGATGGTGATCTGGAAAGCAAAACCTTCTGATGGCCTGAAAATAAGTTGACAACATGATTTTCTTTAATTGTTCTTGTTGGAAACTTCACGTTTATGGAAATACGTATGCTAACAGAAAACATACAGCTAATTTGCGGATTACAGTGACTTGTGTGAGGTGTGCAGAAATATAACAGTGTTAAGGTATTCATTTGGAAGAAAACTATTTTGTCAACGATATTATCAAGCAGATGTTATAATTCTGCTCTGGTTCATTATAAAACAAACTTTGCACTACTGCAACTTTGTGATTCTCTTTTGTAACTTTATCTTTCATGGTTTGTATGCAACTGACACTTTTAATCGTCAGTTTCCTTATCCGAAAGAACATAAGGAAATCAGAGTCAAAATAAACTAGGGCCTCAACTAACATCAATGGTCAGAGTATGCCAAACCTGTTTGGCTACGGGATTCTATTTCAAAAAGCAAATAATTGTACTTAGGTTTATAAGCGAAAATGTTTGTTCTTTGATAGTTACGTGTGTGTATAGGAGTGTCTATTTCAGGAGTGCATACACGTATTGAGGGATGGATGGAGGAAAGAATGATGTATGGATACGGGTGTGTGTATGTCTGCGTTTGTGTGTGCAGGGGTGCCTGTGGGGGGTAGGGGTGTGTGTGTGTGTGCGCACGCGTGCACACGCCGTGGTGCCTGCGTATGGGTGTGATCTCCCATATTTCATATGTAATCCCAGGAGCCTCAGAAGGACCCACCATTTTTCATGTCAGGCTCATTAATTCATATGTGGATCGCAATCGCACTCTCACGCTGCTTAACATGTCCAGTTCCAGGGTCTCAGACATCTTTTCTTTTACTCACTTTTAGTAATCATGAACCTCCAGACATGGCACACATATATGTAGGAGGTCTTCTGGGTTCTTGGCTCTTTTCTAGCACACATCTGAATCACAGAGACAACTTCTGCTGGAGAGATACGATCCCTCTGCTTAAGGCCTAGGACAAGTCTCACAGTCCTGTTCTGGATGAGTTGCAGAAGGTGGAGAGTAGTCATATCGTTGATCACAGATTTGAGCGAATTCCTCTACAATGGTACGCCTAAGGATACTGCTTCCTATTGTGTCAAACTCCGAAGTTCAGCCTTTGATCTGAATCCATCCCTATCAACATCCCTCTATTTTGTGTCTTCCCAGTAACTGTCCCAGTAGGAACCCTATATATCGTTTGTTGATTTCTGTAGATGAACTTTTGATCTTGACAGATCAGGTCTTTATAACAGCCACTTGTCTGTGCACTCTGCATGTCCTGCCTGCCAGCAATCGGGACACATTTCTCTGGATTCACAATAGGTGTGCTTAGCACTGATGCATTTGCATTCTTCATGGCGTGAGTAACCATGGTTCAAGTCATAGCTGATTGTCAGTTGTTCAAGGACATTTTGCTCACACAGATTTTGCTGATTCCTCTCCATTAGCCTTCTTAATATGTAATGTATCCTTGAATGTGTCCTATATAAACTAAAGTAAAACTTGCAATGTCCTAACATCAGGTTGTGCAAGTGCCATGCTCGTTCCAGAACTAGGTTCTTCATCATTTTTTTCTAGGTGGACTTTGCCAGAGAATTGTGTTGTTGGACGCAGGCAGACTTGTCACTAACTCGGTCAACACAGATTGAAGTTTCCTCCAACAATAGCATAGTCAAATTGGAATCTTGCAACCCCCTCTCTTACCCAAAAGAAAAAGCTTGCATCTTCTTGGTTCAGTTCAGGCCATTAGTGCAGATAACAACATTGGGCCTCATTACGACCCTGGTGGTAAGTTATCGACTCCGCCATGGAGAAAGGGGGAATTACCACCCCATTACAAGGTTGGCGGGACGGTAATTCCCCCTTCCTCCATGGCCCTTCCCCATTCCCATTTTTGCCGCATAGGGCTCAATGGGAATGGGGAAGGCGCTAAGAACGGTGCTGCAAATTGCGGCACTGTAATTAGCACCAAGGTCCCTTTGCGGGTCCCTACTTTAACGGCTGGTCTACACCAGCAGTTAAGGTCGTGTCCGCAAAGAGACCTCGTAATTAGGCGCTAATAGGTTAACGGCGCCGCAGCCTTTTACGGCGCCATTAACCCATTAGCGCCTGGGTCGTAATGAGGCCCATTGTCTCTTTCCTCAATTTTTACACCTTGGGTTACTATCCCATCTTTTTTATATGAGTACTTTTTGAAAATGTTGACTCACATCCTCTTTAGCCAAGCTCCGATCGGGATACACACTCCTCGCGACCTGACTCTTAACGAGCAGTAGAGGCTTAGTTCTGCCATCGTCTTGCTATTTTGTCATGTGCATACATGCTTACGTGCGTTTCCTAAAGAAAAACAATGTAAATTACTTTTTTTCTTGAAGTATCATCTACTTTCCTACTGCTAACCACAGCTTATTTACATCTCTTGTCTAGAACCTTAATAGTCTGTGTCCTGTGTTTTGCGCTCTAGTGATGCACAGAGTGGGGTTCATAGGGAAAGGCATGAAACTAAACGCAGAACATGTGTGACAATGACAAGAAATACTCGCACAGAACAGTGACAATCAATCCCGTATCGGCATAGCAGTTTTTATTTTTTTTAAGTTCTCACCAAAATGCCGACAACCCTACTTGGTGAAGGGACTGCATTTGGTAGCTCCCTATGCCTCTATGCCTAGTTAGTATGCAGATACATAAACATACTCAGCTTGGCACTGTCAGTTCATTGAAAAGATATACTTAAACATCTCTACTGACTCACAAAACCTATTTGAATTCTGTACACGTGTACACCTGTCCAAGATGTCATACAGTTTCTCCCCACTTACTTAGATGAGAATGAACAGTTATCTATCAGTCATGCTCAGATTGACCTATACGGCAATAGGACAATGCCCAAAGGTCAAGCCCAAAATGCTAGTATCGGGCAGTTTGTTGGCCAAAGTAGGCCAGTTTGAGGAATTACTTCACTGTGCAGCTAAGTATTGTGTCCTGTAATTACTGTGACGGATTGCCATTTTTCAAAACATGGCTTTTTGATTTGTAATGTATTAATACAATAATATGGGGGTGCAATTCCATCTCTAGAAGTGTCATCTCTCAATCAGATTCCCCTTTCATAAACTCCTTGACACAAGCATAGTCTACAATTGTGCCCTGTTGCATCTGCAGCCTGGTCGCAGTGCCTGCTCTCCAGTGGCACAGATCAGTATCAGAGCTCACAGCTGCACCATTCCACAGTTGCAATGATAGCCACGTCTGTGCTGCACAAGGTATGAATTTAGGATATACATTTAGGATATGCACCACTGGTCCAATAACTGCATAACCTTGGTATGTTGTCTTAGTGACACATACAACTTTAAATATAAGCCATACCTGAGTTTAAGGCATGGTGCCAACATCTCTCATAGTTATCCAAGCCACATCAATTTAATATCACACTCAGCTGTTGAAGGGTTTTGTGTATTCCCCCCAGACAGGCTGTATTTGCTGCTGCTGGCAAGACAGTAGCCTTGGGGGTTGGCTTTCTTTGTTCTTTTGTGGGGCAGGTAACACCCTCCGCAAAGAAACAGTAACTCAGTGGGAATCTGTACTGGGACAGGAATGAAAGGACACATACAGTCACAAAGGCTTGAATTCACACCACAGTGCTGCACACCAAGAAGACCTTTGATCCTATTTACAAGGGAAGGGTATTAGTGTAGACAGAGGGAGAACTTTGCAGCTGGAGGGAAATTCCACCATCTGATTTCTCTCTGTCTATATCATCCCTTGCTGTCCCGTCCACTTCCTTTAGCAAAAACCACTTTGGGTGTGATATTAGAAGGCAAAATTCACATGTCTTCATAAGAACAGGGGTTTGATCCCTAAAGGAAGCTAGCTTTAGTCCAATCACCTGGGGAATTCTACCTTCAAAAGAAGGGGTCTCCCATTCCTTCTTTGATTTACCTTTGGACTAGCACTTAAGGAAGAATACATTGGACCTCTTTTGGGAGAGTTGATTTCTCCAAAGTCCACTGCAAGTGAGATGAAGACTGAGAGTTCAAGGCAGAGGTGAGCTCTGTCCCCTTTTCGTCCCCAGGGACCATTGGGGCTTTACTTCTTCTGGGACAATACATCCTTCTCTGCCAGCCACAACTGTACCCAAGATCTTGCTGTGTTTAGGGAGAGCTGCAGTTGTAGGCCAACCTCGCTGGTGATTGAGAGCATGATAACAAGGATTGAAACTTAACATGGAGCCCCTGGATTGGGACTCACAACAATCAGAGGAACATGACAGCCAGGAAGCCTGTATTTCACCAGTCAAAATACTACAAACCATGATTCAAGCCTGTTCAAATCCTTCCAACCTACAGGACCCTCAGAGCTACTTTTGGTGCTCTACATCCTCAAACTGCTTCACCACTTGTTCAAATCTGTACACCACCTTCCAACCTACAGAACCCCCAGAGCTGCTTTTGGCACTCTACAACCTGAAATTGCTTCACCGCTTGTGCAAACCTGTACGCCACCCCACCGTTTCAGACAACCCCCTCATTGCCTGGCACTAACTTGAAGCTCTTTATTATACCTGCTGTATTAGAACCACCTCTTTGAACTGCCAACATCTTCCGTGCCGAACTTCATTGACAGTCGACCAGACCCTGGGGATGCTTCAAAATGCGACTTTCAAAAGTCACAACAGAGCCACACAAATCGATCTATGTCTCCAATTTACAGCCTCTGCGCCATCAAACAGACTGTAGAAGCGACCCTTGTGGCACTCACAATACCACTTCTCAGAGCATCACACTCAAACCGCACAGGCTCCTGTTCAATCTCTGCTCAACATCCACTCCTTGTCTAGAACAAGCTGCCATTTCCACTGAATATCCTGAATGTAAGCAATAGGGTTTTCACCTTCCTTCATCTTATGTGTCATAATTGCACCCATATCTGATGTGTCAGGATACTGTTCCCTGAGTACCCTTCAAACAACTGCTCTACAATTATTAAACAGTGCTCCATCATGTGCAGTGTTGTGTGCTGTCACACTTGAATATCCCGCTCTTCTCCATATGTCATCAGCCCTTTCCCCAAGAATAGCTCCAGGAGACCTTTGATTTACCCTATGGCCACTGTTTTTCCTCCTGTCAATTTTTCTAATTCATATATTCATTTCCCAGCACCTGAAGTCAAACTTGGGAGGTTACACCTTAAATTATCCTTGTCCATCTGCATCCATGAAATATACTGTGGTCTTGTGCCTCCTTTTTCTAAGAAGGGAAACTGTGTGTACCCCCTACCGGAGTCAGACCCCATCATTAGGCAATCCATGGCAGGGATGATGGTCGCTGTCTGTCTCCATGTGGGTAATGACCTTAACCTGCTCACATATGGTGGCGACTCTCCCTTCTCACTGTGTGATCGTCTTCAGGGACGCTGAGGATATGCTATGGGATCTGGCGTCCTGTCTTTAGGTTATTCAGATCAGAACATCTCATTTCTTTATCCATTTGAAGGCCTCCTTCAGGGGCACATGCGCTCCCTCCTTCTACCCCAAGACAGACTATCTTTCCTCGTCTGACATGTCTTGTGCCCAACTAGTGTGACTATCATCCCCTTCACCCTTATCCAGATCCAGTCTACTTAAAGGCAATGCTCAGCGTTCATCACTGTACAGGCATCCCTCCTCTCTTCGTGATTGAGGCACTGGGGATCGATCATCATTCTCTCGAGTTTCATACTCGCTGTTTCGCCTTAACTGTTGATCGACCTTGTCAATCCTTTCTCGAATGCTTTCGGCATCAAATCTTTCTCCGTCTAATGAAACTCTAGATTTTGACTGAATTGCTTCCTTTATTGGGAGGAACTCTTCTATTCTGTCCCATCATATTTCTGGACTTGGCCCTACTGATTCCTAACGAGTGAGACTGGTATCAAGACCTTGTTGTCTCCTTTTTCGTTCCATTTCTTCGTCTACTCCTCTTTGCTTTCTTGCATCCCTTTTAATTCTTTCTTCCTCTTGCCATTGCTCGCCCCTTTTTATTATTCTTTCATCTGCTTCCCTTCATTTCTGTAATCTTTTGTCCCTTAGTCTTTGTGCTGCCTCCTCTTCTTTCTTCCTTTCCTGTCTATCCCCCTCTTCTATCACTCTGTCTATTGTTATACTTTCTTTGTTCTTCTGCCTGCTCTTCTTTTCTTTCCTGCTCATCCTGATATCAGTTCTTGTCGCTCTCTGCTCTTCCTTTTCTGTTCGTCTTCTCTCAATCTCTTCTCTCGTTCTTTATCCTTTCTTTCTTGTTCATCCTTGTCTTCTCTTTGTCTAACTTCCTCAATACTTTTCCCATCTATTTTAAGTAATATCTGTCCTCCCATCCATTCTTTTAATACGAGCACCATCTCATCAGCTTTATCCTTCTCTCCTTTCCAACTCTTAATCTCCCTGTCTATTTCTGTTAACAGTTTGGACCGTTCACTCCTTTTATCTTTATCTTGGATGACCTTATAGATCTCGTCTTTTCTCATATTCCCCTCTGGACTATCATCACAATTGTAAGCTGGGGGTTCGTATTTTAAATTAATATACCCTGTCGCCATTTTCAACCCCTTTAAAGTATATAACCCTATTTCTTCCATACTAACGTCTTTTTACTTTGGGTGAGGTAAGGGGAGCTGAAAGCTCAATACCTTCTTCCTTTCGCTGACTAAGCATCCACTCCTCAGGTGGCTTGTCTTCCCTTTCTTCTTGGTACATCTTCCAGATCTCTAAAATGACAAATTTTTTCTCTAATTTCTTCCCTGTGTACGCAGTGTGCAAGTATGTGGTCATGTGTTGCATTACCACTTTTGCCAATGATCCCCTTTGTGGCCATGGCATGAACATTTTATCTGCCTTGCCTTTCATCCATTACGCACTGTACTGTTAGAGTTTGGGCATGTGCTTTGGTAATTTTTTACATAAGTGCATCAGGGGAGTGTCTCCAATAATGACAAGTCTCAATTGACTGTCAATACTTACCAGACTTTGTTTAATAACCTTTATACTTTTGCTTAAATCACCACTTTTCAATGTCTTTAAAAAAACAAATATGGGCATGCACCATCAATCGCTGCTCAATCCTCTAATTTCTTGATTGGCACCAATCACTTCACTACGCTCAATCACTGTTGCTCCTCAATTTTTTAAAAATGTTCACCACTTCGATCGCGCTTCAATATTTTTACTCAACAAACAACATTCATTGTATTCGACATTACACATTTATAAACACTGTGATCACCTTTTTCTCCCTTGCTTTTACTTTACCCCTCACAGGGTTTGAGACATCACCTTACGTAATCCTGATTACGCATTATATGTTTCTGCTCTATCCCCATTGGGATTTGAGACATCTCCTTCTGAAACTCCCTTGAGTCAGGACTCATAGGTGCTACTTTTTTCACAATATTTCCCATTACTCAAAAATGATCACAATCGCATCCCCTTTATTTGCCATTCCCCTTAGTCTACTCACCATTTGGTGGTTAATCGACTCAAGGTCTTCGGTATCAACTCCTCCTTTAATCCGACCACTTCACCTTCCTTCCGCAGATTGCCAGTGGAAACCAGGCAGGGATTTCATCAAAAGGGGACCTGCCCACCATCTCAGTTCTTCTTGCGATCTTCTGGCTAATGGCAGAGGATGCCCGATCGTCCTAAACACTGGAGACAAACTAGTTTGGATCTTTTCCAACCATCCTCTGCTCCCACGTGAACTTATGGTTCTTTAGTAAAGTGAATGCAATGGACAGGGTTGCAGAATAACTCTGAGTCCAAATAATTGAACCAACTCAGGAAGATGGCAAAGGGTGCAGTTTTATTAACAATCATCCCTAAAAACAGGGATTTTACAACAGACATCAACAGACGTTCGCTCAGCTCTTGACAATGTTCTCATAAAAAATTGACTTTATAGAAAAATTTGTCAGAGGTGACGTCATACTACGTGGCAAATAGGAAAAACCTACAACTGATAATAATTGTTTCAAGGGGAACATCTAAGTATACTTTCTATAAGGGCTAGGATTGTGATTGGCTGCCCTACTGTCAGGTGGACAACATATGCCTACCTCTAAAACATGTCATCTTGAACACTATTAAGTACACGGTTTATCATTGGTCTTCACACTATAAGGCCCTTCATTATAGAGCCCTCTACAATTGGTTGGCTCACTTGTGCCATGTCTGGAACATTCGGTTCACCTAGCAGCATGTAAGCTAAGATCAAGGTGCCAGGAGGTGGACTTGACTTTACCTTCCCACCCAATTAGCCCAACATCTTCATCATACATGCCTTCTGCCATGAAGATTGTCTTTGAACTTGGCCTTGCAAAGTATCCTTGTCAGTGAGAATATATGGTAGTGTAGGTTCTCACTATTATTGTTCTAGGACTCGAAGCTCAACTCTATTTCCATTCTTGGCTCACGTGACAGGAGACAACGATTTGGTCCATTCCGCAGCATTTAAATGTCTTAACTGAATAAAACTTGGCACTCTTAGTGTTCTTTCTTTTCCCCTTAATAAAGGATGATTCATCCTTCACACGTTCACTGCTTTCAAGAATAGATAACCAACCTTGACTGCTTCAGTTTTGATGCCTGGCCAGACAGCTTCACCAGGCGCTTCCACAGTTTTAGCTTATTCTTGCTGCAACACATTTCTCGGTCTTTCCTCTCCATGGGTCCTGGCTTACTAAATTCATGACACTGATGTCCAACTCCTATACAATGGCAGCTTTGCCTGCATTCATATTCACTCCAAATAGCCAGCTTCTATGATGACTTGGTCTACTCGTGTTTCAGTATCTGTACAATTATTGAATGGTTGATGTTCTGTAGCATGTCACACATGGGCAATCTTCTTTCCACATACGTTCTTAACTCCATCATCAGTTTCTGTAAAATCCATACATTCTCTTCAGCCAATATTCTCACGGTGTCATGCTTGCCTCGTGTGACATCACTAGCTTCTTTCTTTTGCTCCTTTTCATATTCCTTCAGGGAGTTCCTCCCTCAGATTGTCGTCTCTTCTGCGATACATTTGATATATTCACTGCAGTATTGGCACAACTGCTGGTGTCAAACATGGCATAGTCTCAGACTTTCAACACATACGAGGTGGGGGGGCGGGATTTGCTGCAGAGGCATGCAGCTGCTCCTCTACACCCCTGCTAACCTGCTTCCTTTTCTCTCCACCCGCCTTCTCCTCCGTAACTCTGTTCAGTTTTTGCTGACTGGTTGCCTTGTTCAACTCCTGAGTCTACAGGTCCCAGGCTCCCCCGCCAGTCTTTCGCATTTGACTATGAGCTGCTGCACTTTGTGCAACATTACTGCACTTTCAGTGTATGCTCTATGGGTGGCGCAAACTCTCTGCATTTAACCCAGAGACCTGCTGGACTGGACTCTTTGTCCCCCCACCCCCCACCCCCCTTCTCCTCACCTCTGTCTGTACGTCAGCATGACCTAAATGTACTATGACGAGTTAATTTGTCTGCCCTGTTCCCCCACCCCAACTGTTTTTCAGCCCCCTCTACCCCTGAGCTTGTTACTAGGAGAAATGTCATCAGTCCTAGTATGCTTGTTTTCTGTTAGAGCATTTATAATCTTCAAGGCCGAAGAATGATTACTGTATTCCCTTGTTACCTTCCCGCCTTGAAGCGCTTTGAAGCACTTCACCTGTGTATGAACGCTATATAAATAAAAAATAAATAAATAATGAGATACAGGAAGGCCAAAAGGAATAGAAGAACATTAAATAAGACAAGAAATAATGAGAGAAGAAATAAAAAGTTTAGTGGAACTAAAGGTAAGCAAGAGGCGAGCTTTATTAATATTGATAAAGGGAAAATGGCAAGAGTGAGAAACAGTCAAAATATGGCAAAAAAGTTAAAGGCTGATGTTACAAGCAGTAGTCAAAATGGGTAACAAGGAGGGATGGAAAAAGATAGAAGAAGGAGGAGAAGGCAGAGGATTGATAATAGCAGGGACGAAAAGAACTACAGTTTTAGTCACTTGCAAGAATTTGACATCCAGGATTTGATAGCTGAGAGACAAGAAGTTACATTATCATGAACAGAAGTTGAGAACAAGGAAAAAGACAGAAAGCTTTGAGTATCATCAGGTTAACAATTATGTGAATTCCCAGAAGAGGAGATAACCACAGCAAGAGGAGATGTATACAAAGAAAAGAGAAAAGGGTCCAAGAAAAGAAGAAGAAGAAGAAGAGGTAAGGTATCAGAAGAAGACCCAGGCCAAGAAACAGAGCCGGTGTGATTGGAAAGATAAGAATGAAACCAAGCTAGGACTGAACCAGTGAAACCGAGTGAGGAAAGATAAGATAAGAGTAACGTGGGGCGACAGTGTCGAATGCAAAAGAATGATCCAATAGTGTAAGAGGGGAAGAGTGAAGAGTGGGAGTAACGAGCCGAAAGCAAAGAGGTGCACACGGATAGAAGAGCAGTTTCAGATGAATGACAAGGACTAAAGCCAGGCTTAAAGCAAATAAGAACAGAGTTATCTGTGAAAAAGTTAGAAACATGAGTATAGACTACACTTTCAAGTAATTCAGAAAGAAAAGGGAGAAGAGAGATTGGGTGTAAATTAGAAGCAAGAGAAGATTCTAGCAATGGTTTGTACAGGATAGGGACAATAGGAGCATGCTTGAATGAAGAGGGAAAGGTCAAAGTGAGAAGAGAAATATTAAAAAGAGTAGTGAGATAAGAAACAAGACATTGATAGATTTTATATATTGGCGAGGAAGGAATACAATCGTAAGGAGAGCCTGCAGAATGAGAGGGAGCTAAGAAAATAGAAGTATCCAAGTTAATCAAAGGAGAAAAACACGAAATAACTGAATTAGAAAAGAAAAATTAGGAATAAGGAGTGGACGGCACAATATTCCTACTTGTGCTTAATACCTGGTCTGCATTTCCAAGTCTAGTACTTTCCCATGATCTTGCTGTGTTCGAATCAAAGCTGTGGACCTAGATTGATCAATGATGAACTCCTGGTTGTATGAATTTGTGTGTCATAAACTCTGACATAAAATGTTTTCAAAAGGCTCTTGACCTATCATGAATCATTTAACCCCCAATACCTGAAACCAATACAAAGCCACCAAGTTGCCCGAATGTTCAGACACCCAATGTGCATGAACAAAAGAAAGTAGTCAAAACCTAAAACTGAAATACTTTCATTGTAATCTGTTCCAATTTAAGAATGCTTTTTCACTTCAGAAATTAGCAAAAAAGCTATTTCTGAGCTATGTTAAGACATTTAGAGTCAGAACAGATTATAGCAGCTGCATTATGAACACCCTGGACTATGTGTATGTACCACCCTGTAGTAATGATGTTGATACACTCCCATAGGAAAAATCCATTTTCGGTGGCTTACATTTCTGATGTAGTTTAATGAATCTGCAGAAACGTTCCATAACATTATAGACCTTACTATGATTTATTTTGGAATGTTTTGTGCAGTTTCGTCATTGACAGGCAAAGTTCCAGGGTGGGGTCTACCAATATTTTGGAATCTCCATACATGCATACATCCAAAATGTTTCAGGGATTTTAGACCCCTCATGTGTACCTTAAACGAGTCCCACAACACACCATATTTCTCAACAGACGGTGTATTTGTCTTAACAATCTCCTCTTGTATCTCATTTCTCAACACCAAGTCTGACAGGGAGTCCGGTTTGCATCACCAGGTGGTCACCCAGGCTGCTTTGTGCTGTGTTTTGCAACTAGGACCAAAGAGTGGTCAGAAAGGGTTCTCGCCAATATCTCACACGCATCTGATCTATTTACAATACCAACTGTACCCAACTGCATGTCAAGTCACAAATATGAGTTGTGCACCTTCAAGAAGAACATATGTTCCCGTATGGTTGCATGAAGACAGTGCCAAATGTCCACTAAGTGTAATGTAGGGCAAGAGTTGCATATAGTTCACCTGGCATTAGGATGTCCACGTTCACATAACGAGGATCTATCTGTTAGGTTGCGCATACGTGTGTTGAAATCCCCACCTATCAGTTATTTATGATCAACATACACCAGTCACATATCAAATAACACCTGAAAGAAATTGGTTTTGTCTATATTGGGGGCATAGACCTTATCAATCACTGTATCTATCCCATATAGGCAGCCCACTACTAAGACATATCTACCCTCTGTGTCTGTTACAACATCCGAAATTGATAGCCAACCCTTTTGTGCACCGGAGTTAAAACACCTTTAGAATGTGTGGAATAACTACCATACCAACTCAGCTCCCACCACACTCGTGTGATTTTCCAGTACCAGGATCGCATCATCAGACGTAGATATTCTATGTTCAGCTTCATTCATTCTAGTGCAAACCTTTCAATTTTGTCGTGTGATAAAACAAACGTAGCAAGTAAAGTGTCTATTTTGTCCCCAATATTTGGCCTTCCATGCTGTACACTGTGAATGGGTGGTGCAATAGGATCCATTGATGCATTTTCACGTATGCCATCTTCCTCATCATGTTCATTTGATTCCACATGCGGGCAGCTGTGTGACATTTTCTTGGCAAAGTCATTCAGTTTGGCTTGCTTTTTGGAAGCACTTGCTAGACATGTTGGTTCGTTTAAACGCACAATGCAGTAGGGCTCCAACAAAATCAGGTCAGTCAATCCGAACAGCCTCTTCACCAGCACACTCTATACCATTCTACTTCAGCAATTGGCCAAGGTGTGGAATGCAGTGATTTGATTGTACTGATGTGTGTGGAGCGTATTGCACCCTCTTCCAATACGGTGCCCTGGTCCCTTGGGTTACGGTCATCTCTTTGAACCCACTCATCAATTAACCAAACTGTCAGGCGGAAACAGAGCCAGTGTGTCCCTCAGTGAGCCGGTACTGAGGTGACGTGCTGTGTTGCCCCTGCAATGCCCCAACCAGATTTCGCCTGGGGTGCAAGAGTCTGTTCAGTAAAGGCCTTTCCCCTAATCTCACTCCAGGCATGCCGCCACCAGGCCGTCCCCTTTGCAAACCGCCTCCAACAAACGCAAACACCGCTCAGTAGCGCCGCAGCCCCTCTGCTACTGAAACTTGGCTGTCACTGCAGCTGTCAAATGGGCACCTGTGACCTCTGAACTTGCTCCGTAGCACTGGTAAAGCAGACCCTGCATATGAGGATACTGGTAGAGCAGGGCAAAGGTACACACTATACTTTTAGCATTGAACTTATGAAAGGGGAAACTGATAGATTACTCTTCCAGAGATGGAATTACTGGTATTATTTGTATTAATTTAACAGAAATCAAAAACCTTCTACTCCGTTTCCACAAATCCCTCACTCTCTCCACATGCCATTGTGGAGTCAGGCTCTCTTCTGTCTTAAGTAGTGTTTGCTTGATAGGGCTGTGCGCTTTTGGTACAGATGCAGATTGCTAATGAATTGCCCCTAGATGGTAGATAAGAGTAATTGTGCTATTGATTGCTGCATGTTTGCATCAGTTTCTGTTGCTTATGTAACAGCGCAATGGCAGCTGTTTGATTTGATGGGGTTCGATCCATCCGTACTGGACACCGCCTCCCACATGAGGAATGAGTGCTATGTTGGGTAAGTCCTGGGTCTTTGTGGTGCATCAGAGGGGAGGGTCTGGGTCTGAAATGCTAGTTATGTGTGTAGGTCTGTGTCTGGATTAGTGTAGCCTCGCCCCTCTGGTGAATGTTTGTGGCGAATCAATAACGCCCTTAAGGCCTTGACAAGGTTTTTTCCTGATTTGTAGGCTATGGCTGTGAGATGACGGCGTAAGCGTGAAGCGACGTGTGCCAGTAGAAGCTGAGTAGGCGGTGTGTAGGGAGTGGAGACATGGGTTGCAAATGGAATTTGCCTCTTGCCGGACCTTCTTTGCAAGTTCAGTAATGATTTCTGTCTTCCTTATCGGTGGGCTGTGCCGGCCCGTATAACTCCGGCTGTTTGATTGGCAGCCCTTAGGCATGAAGTGGCTTTTCTGAATGCATCGGGTGCAGCTTATTGCTCTCAGTGTTTCCCCCTCCTGGATTAAGCACTTGCCTTAGTGAATAGTTTTTGGGAGTAAGAAAGTGCATACCTGATGGATAAGTGTACTCAGGTCACGTATGCAACCATGAGCACAGTTTGTGAATCGGACCCTTAGTGCGTGCTATCTTTCCTGACGGTTTACACTCGGCAAACACCCACACAGTTCATGTTCGCTTCCATAACAATAGCACTCGTATTCAAAATAAAATGAACACATGGCTTTGGAAACATAGGGAGAGTGATACCTGATCACTCTCTGATCAGTATCACTGATACTGATCATTCGCACCTGATACCATTATGAGCATGCACCAACATAATGCAGAAAGAATTGACCAAGAGCCATTTGGAATCCAATTCGTATCTTGCATGCATACCTCAAATCGCCGAAACATAATTCAGATTGATTTTTGATTTAGCTCTGAAAATCCAGGGAAGCACGCACAGCAACAAATCCACCTTCACACCTGCCTGAACTTCACGAGGCCTATTTATTAAAGTCATGTTATTATCACGATAGATCTCTTCATTGTAAAACGTACCATGCCACTGCACATGTGGCTCCCTTCCATCAATGTGTACACAGTAAAGCCATGCGCCAATCACGGAGCTCCAAGATCCAGGAATGGAGAAATCTAAAAACGTATGAGACTCCCAAATGCAATATATTAGTTACTGCCTATCAAAAGCGGCTACACACAATATGCACACAGGCATGCACGTAAATGCTCTCATTTGTTTTAGACGTGTCCTGGATGACAGATATATCGACCCTCGTGCCTGTCTTCCTACCTTGATGTTCACATTTCAGTGAAGAAGTGTGCAAGACAACCTGTGGATTGTGTCAAGATAGACTTGCATAACAGATCTGGGGTTGCAACTCTATGAACTCTATACCCCCAGCCTTGTCCTGGTCTCTATGGGCCACTACGCACCAGTCATGAACGCATCCTGCCCCATATCTCCCTTCAGTTCAGCAGCCAGTCCATGTGCTTCCAGGTTATCGGCCATCTGTCGGATCTGCTTCCTGTGCGCCTTTCATCCTTTCATTACACATTGAGCTCTGTCATAACCGGATATTGCCTACGCTACCCGCTGGGCTGATGTCTGACAAAAAGCAATTGTTACTGTTGATTCCAAAAGTGCTTCTCAATGACTGTCCCTGTCCTCATGGAATTACATTGTAGGAGGTACATTGTGTTACCACAATAAATTAGGAGCAACACAATTCCATATCACACGTCAGGGTTGATGCACAAACCAATAAACGGAGCCCTCCCTTGATTTTCCGGTGAATGCTTCATCTGTCCACACATCCCAGACTTGTTTGCGGTATAAAAGACCTGTATATTCAGGGCTGTAATATCCAATTGTTTGTTTCAATTAAAATCAAGAAATACCCTTAGAATAATACCTTTACATGGGGAAAAAAAGCTGTTCAGGCCCCAGAACCTATGTACGTCTTTCACTGTAACTGACTGCCCTTGTTTAGGTGTTGCCCTGCTGGTATTACAATAAATGCATGTGTATTAAGGTCACCATTAACTTGTGCATAACTGCCCACGATGGCTGCACCAGTGTTATTATGTGCACGTTAAAACGTCCACATTAAACATAGAACTTGTTTCAGAATACAACCTTCGGCGTATTCAGCGGCTGTCTCTTTTGTTCCTCTTTATTCTCCTTGGCTGTCTGAGCCTGGGTGTAGCTCTCACCTGCACTCTTTTGTAATTGTCGCCTAATCATTGCTCGGCACTATGCAATGTTCTAAATGCTCAGCATTTTCCTTAAACTTCACACTCTTATGCAATTTTAGTTTGGGCTACTTGGTGTCGCTTAAGATAATTTAACTATAAGCCCAAACCTTCGTATTAGAGTACAGATAGGGAGGACGGACATATGAGGAGGGACACACTGCCTGTAGATGTTGGTTGTTTGCCCACCAATTGACTGCCAATGGCCATGCTAATCCATATGGCTATTCCCACTAAGTTCCTACCACTCCCAAAACACCTCTGCACAGAAACTCTTTAAGCTCATTTTAATCAAGCCTTACCATCAAACATCCCAATTGAAGGGCCTCCAAGTGTTTTTAAAGCAGTCTTCTGGGAGTTAATGACTTAATTAGAGTTGTACACCTGCTACTGGTGTAATAAAAACATGTCTTAACTGGGTCTGCCTTCAGCCACTCGATTATTAAGCACTCTGCGTGACCTTTACTGAAGTCCTGTAAACTTGTGTATTGGGCATTTTCCAGGCACTGCTATTAGATACACAGGCACCATTGTGCACCTGCTACCATCAATTGCCAGTTAGTACCATTATGGCAAGTGCCTTTCCCATGCCTACACAAAAGCCCACATTGTTGGCATTGCTAGTGCGTGTTTACATTTTAATGCACACTTTGCATTAATTCAAATGAGAAATGTAACAAATCAAGGCCATTACCCAAATGTACCTTCTGATAATGATTGTAATACCTGACATCAGAAGTTAGATCATCCAGTATGCATTCATTATAACATTGAATCCCTGCAGAACCACGTCGGAAGCGACTGTGTGCCTGTTTGTAGTGCTTGTAGTGTCACAGTGCGGCTTCACTGGTGCTAGGTTCTTTCCTATTTATTTATTTATTTATTGTTTATTTTTATAGCGCTTATACACAGGAGAAGTGCTTCAAAGTGCTTCAAGGCAGGAAGGGAACAAGGGAGTACAGTAATCATTATTAGGCCTTTAAGATTCCGAATGATCTAAACAGAGAAACTAGAATATTAGGCCTGACAACATTTCTCCTAGTGCAAATGCATGAAGTATTAGAGTTACGACCAAGCCTAGTACATTTAGGTAAAGCATACATACAGACGGAGGTGCTGGGGAACAAAAGGAGTCTGGTCCAGCGGGCCTTGGGTTAAATGCAGAGAGGTTTCCACACTCATGGAGCGTAACCTGAATGTGCAATAATGCTGAACAAAGTACAGCTGCCTGGAGGCAAGTGCAAAATGGCTGGCAAGGGGAGTCTGGTACCTGTAGGCTCTGGTGGTGAACCAGGTAACCCGTCAGCAACACTGAAGAGGGTTAGGGGGAGAAGAGAAAAGAAAGGAGGTTGTTCCTAGGTGCTTTCCTCTAATTTAAAAGGAAGGAGAAGAAGTTGTAAGTTGTTTGCAGTGCTGTCGGGAGTGGAGGCCGGGCTTGTGTAGCAGGAAAAGAAACCAGAGCCAGTGGGAGCTGACAGTGATCTGACTGTGGTCTGCTGGCGGATTTCTGGTGGTCTGCTGGCCGTGGGTATGACCCATCACCGGCCGATGTGGTTTTGGGGCCCAGAAACAACAGGAGCAGGATGGTGCATTGCTTTGTCGCCCGCCGTCTCACTGTCTTGGAGCAGGGCGGGAGGATAAAAGGGGTGCCCAGTTACAACCTCTGTAAGCTCTGTCAAGCTTTGGTAAGCTTTGTAATCAGCTGGAGTATATTACAGAGGAATGGCCCGCCCAACAACCCCTACTGGTGTGGGCACTCCTTTCACACCAATCCTTATATTAATATCTACATTTAGGGCCTGAATCATGGAAAAGTGCACATATCTCCCGCAATTGCTGTGCACAGAGAACGACATTGTGCAAGCCTACACAAAGAATAAAAATGCTTGCCCCACGTATTCATGGACTTGACTGCGTAAAGTAACCATATATGCATGTCATGTCCATAAAGCCCCCAACACGCCCCCATGCAAATCAAAAACAGCCAGAACAGCTACATTTCTGTGGACCCCCAGGTGCGGATACACACACCCTTCAAACAGTGCATGGGGTCAACCTCAAGCGGGCCTGCATCTCGGGTACTGGCACCCTGGGGACATGCGTACAGTTTCACGGAAGGCATTTATATTCCTGGTCAAATTTCATGCAAACCCCCATAAACAGTTCCTGCACCGCTATATGCCTAAAGACCTGAAGAGAGTCACCATCACCCCACTTGTTAAAAAAGCGGGACTAGATCCCAAGGATCCCGCTAACCTTCGTCCCATAACTAACTCGAATTTTGTTCTCAAATTGTTGGACAAGGTAGCCACACAGCAACTCCAACACTTTGTTGAGAACCAGGGGCTTCTGCACCAGCAACAATCCGGCTTTAGAGCATCCCACAGCACTGAAACCGCTATGTTAGACTTGCAGAATCAGATGCTGACTATGCTGGACGATAACAAATTGGGGATGCTTATGCTCTTAGACCTTAGCGCAGCGTTTGACTTGGTGGATCACCACCTTCTCATCAAGGCGCTAGGGGAGAATGTTGGCTGCTCGGAGAGAGCCATCGACTGGCTCCTATCCTTTCTCTCCAACCGTCAAGCAAGAGTACATTGGGGTAGCAGTTTCTCCGTCCCATGTGACATCATGTTTGGAGTGCCTCAAGGGGCCAGCTTATCCCCAATGCTTTTCAATATTTACATGCGCACTTTGTGCAGCCTTCTGGTGAAAGCCGGAGTGTCATTTACCAATTATGCAGATGACACCCAACTCATATTGGAGTTGGGGGGTAGGGATCATGCCACGGATAGTGAAGTGCTCTCCAAGGTTTACAAGTTAATAGACGACTGGATGCAGGCAAATTGGATGTGCCTGAACGACTCGAAAACCGAATTGATGTTGTTTGGCTCCAGTCGTCAGTTGGAAAATCTAGGGGCAGAGTACAGCTCTTTTCAAATAAAAAACGCCATTATCCAGGTGGTTCCTAAGGTGAAGACTCTGGGTATGATGGTCGATTCAGTTGTTGACTCTCACGCCCAGACTAACTTTCTCCAAAAAAACTCAGCTTACTATCTCAGGCTTATGAAAGCAATCACACCACTACTCAATGATGTAAACAGGGCAACGATAGCCAGAGCCATCATCCTTTCACGGCTCGACTATGGTAACGCCCTGTTGCTGGGGGCCGCAACTAGGGATCTATCCAGTTGTCAGGTGATCCAGAACAATGCGGTTAGATTAGTAAAAAATTTGAAAAGAAAAGACCATGTTACCGAAGAGAGGCGTGCTCTGCACTGGCTTAGAGTAGAAGAACGTATCAAGTTCAAAACTCTCTGCCTGGTACACAAGTGCCTTTATGGCACAGCGCCTGCTTACTTGAAGACACACATAGTGCCCTACAACCCCAGCAGAAACCTACGCTCGGGCGGCAAATGCCTCCTGCATGTGCCCAGGTTCAAGCTAAAAACAGGGCTGGGCAGATCCTTTCTTGTGCTAGCTCCTAAACTGTGGAACAGCGTCCCCGAAATCCTTAGGTCCGAAGTTAATCACTTTGCTTTTAGGAAGATGTTGAAGACACACCTTTTTACATGAGATCTTGGTTAGTACTGTTCCCATTGTCTGTCTCATATGTTCTGTTCGTCTTGTAGTACCGGTGTTTTATGTACAAGCGCCCTGATGCCCTCGGGCTACCGGCGCTATACAAAAACAAAATACAATACAATACAATACAATACAATATATGCTGTGCACGTGCACACCTAACTATGATCGGAACCCTGTCTGCATGCATGCACCCCTAAATCCGACATGCAAACTCACCTCCAGAGTTGCGATTTCTCAGCGCATTTCACATGTGAGCGGTTGCATGGTCACATTCATGAATACCCTGTGTCGTATGCATTTGTGGGAGTGCTATGGATTGCCTGCAGTTTTTCCCTCGTAATGCCCTTTTTCAGGCTTGTTCTTTCCCATTCTGCATGGTCCGCCCCCTATTCCGGCCCCTACGCAGCCCACGCCTACCCCCTGCATGGACTCTCACGCAAGGCACTCAGCCACTCGCAGAGCCATGCTGAGCCTGCACAAACTCCACGCAAGTCCTAACAAAGTCCAGCGCAGTCGGTTCCATGAATCGACAAGCAGTGTTTTGCGCACAGTTTGACGCGCAAGTTCCCAATTTTATACGCAAATTATTCCATGAATCTGGCTGTTAATCTCAACACTGTAGACTCTATATTAAATTCCATATCGCCAGTGCAGTGAGTGCATTCAGCACCCCGCGCTGTAGCTCGGTGTGAAGTTTGGACTCTTATGAAGTGAGTCCTCCTCTCTCTTGCATAGTTGTGGTGCATGGAACAATGCAGAGGCAAGACACTTGGCAAGATACTGGGAACAATGTGGAAACGTTTTCTTTTTATGTCATCTTATTTGAACTGATTGTGAGTGTGGTGATTATTGACCTTACGCTGTGAGCTAGTTTCGGAGCTAGCATATCTCTGGACAAGTCTGGGAGCCGTTGGGCTGCGGGGACTACTCGTACCTGCCCGATCCTACGCAAAGGCATTTCTTGGGCAGCGTGCCAGTGTGTCGTAGTGAGGTGGTGCTCTGTCACACATTTTTAACCTTTTGGGCAGTCTTCCTGTACACTTCCTGCACAGTTGGATCAATCAGCTCACGGGTTGGTAATACTTAATTCCGGGCCGTATTGGGCCGACAGTTCTTCAATACAGATACGTAAGAAGAAACAAGAATCATTAACAGTATTAACTCCCCCCTTTCAGCAAGTATTGATGTAATTGCCAGTTTGCTACAGATAACAGGCAACCTTTTTATTGGAAACAATGGCGGCGGCGCTGTGCAGCAAACAACTGAAGCAGTGAGAGGAGGCCCGCACACCTAATACCCTGTTTGTAGCGGCTTCTGTAAATAGTGTGAGCAACCCAAAAAGAATGTGCCACGATTGAACCAGGTTTTATTACACCAAAACCTACCAAGCAAGCCAAAATCATCTCAAATGACCCTAACCTAAAAAATGGTCACACTAAATTGCCGGAAAAAAACCTTTACTTCCCGAATCATAGATGCCAGTTTAACCAATGGATTACTGAATGCCACATCAGACTGCAGATGCAATGTTAAAATGCAACATTAAAGTAGTGCTGAAAGGATGAGTGAAACAATCACATTTATTTTCTCTTAGGGACATTCAAGTGCACTTTTGATCTGATTTTCACACAAAAACATAGGATCGAGGCACATTGCTGCATTGTCTATGGTCAGCAGGGCATACCCATATTACATTTACTACCTAAACATCCTTATCTCCTGGAAGAAGTATTACATTTAGTATTACATTTACTAACCTAAACATCCTTATCTCCTGGAAGAAGGTGTCCAGAAAGATAAGGGCAGACTTCAATTTCGTCGTCAGTTTACTCGCTGGATTTTGTAAAGCAGGATGCTTGCGGAGCAAACTGGCGACTGCCTAGTAACCATCAACGCTTTATTCAATAGACCTTTGCAATTAGATGGTATTGATGGATTCTTTGAATTGCCATTCTTTTCACGCATACGAGTCAAACCTCAAAAATCGCTCTTCCGGCTGAATTTTGATTTGCACTCTAGATCTATCCCCACAGTGTGAATAGGTAAGGCTAGGAAGGAAGAAATGTCACTGATTGCGTGCACGGGTAGCATTTGCTTCATATCTAGTCTGTAGCTAAGCGGTCGACATTTCCTTCTAGGCATCACAGGCATAAGAGTCAGGGAGATTTATTGAAGGCATGGGGACCCCTAAGTATTGAATATTTGATAGGCTAATGTTAGCACTTGAGGGAGTGATAGCATATGATGTGAAAAAGAAAGACCATTGCTAGGTTACAGACCCTTCCTTTTAAAGTAAACTAATCATGGTATTTGCCAGAAGTTGCTTGTGGACCAAAGATGTTTTAAAACAATTAGAAGTTAGTCTCATTAAGTATTGGGTCTCTTGTATACATTAGTTAATCAGTGAGAGGGCTGTGTGGAAACAAGCACATCAGGAATGCATCTGCGTTTGCAAGAAAAATCAAAGTGACTCTATAACACACTTTCTTTTGGACCTTTTATGCTATGACTCCATGAAACGACAGATCACTAACACCATACAAGTGACTCCATAATGCAACTTAACTTTTTGCACCGTCTTCATGAAAAGACAGATCACTAACACAATGAAATTGACTCTGTAATGCACCTTGTTTGTTTCTTTTGTGTTATTCTTCCTTGAAACGACAGATCACTAACACTTACAGAAGAGGCTTTCAAAAGTGCTGTTCAGCCCTATTTTAACCTACAGTCATTCCAGAGAAAACGCCTGCATGGGCCTTGCATAGCTCTGTCACATTGCGCTGAGAATCAGCCACACATTGTATCAGAGTCACGACAGCAGGTCTATTCGTTATAACATTTTGATATGGGGCGATATGACGGTCTTTGCGTATCATTATCATTATCAATATCATTGCCCAAATTCAACTATACATAATTCAACATCATACATTAATACATATTTTGGGCTCAATACTTAAGCATAGTGCTAACTCTTAGTTCGAATTGTGTACACTGCTTTCTCATATAACAAGTTAATCTGGTATATTAAGCTCCCCGTGGCTATTGCATTATAACGTCCATCAAGAATCTAATTGACTGGACTACAATTAGAAATCCACCTGATAATCCATGACAGAGTAAAGCTTTTCACTACTGGGGGTTATCATGTGCATCCAATGAGTATACACTGGACATATCAGCTCCTTTAGTGTGGCCATTCGTAACCATAGAGATGTAGGCATTTACACCTGGGCATATGCATTTAATGAAGGAAGGAATTACTTCTCTGGGCCATTTACTCTGTTTTGGTCACTAATGGACTATTTATTCTGTTGGTCGCTACCAGCCAATTTAATCTGTTTTTTTTAGTTGCCACCAGCCCACTTAACATATTGGTTACTGCCGGCCTGTGTATTTTAGTTTTCTTTGGTCAATACAGGCTTATTTAAACATGTTTTGGTTGCTATCTGCCTATTTTTTTCTATTGGTCGCTACCTACCTAATTAATGTGTTTTTGTGTTGCATATTGGCTGATCTAAAGTACATCAATGCTTTTTTGTCATTTCCAGGCCTCTTTGTGGATCACCAAGGTAAGCACAAACTGCTACTTCCGGTGCACCCTGTGCCTCCTCCCTGGAATACTACTGCACCTCATCATGATACTGGCCATCCTTCTTGTTAGCCTGACCATCATCTCTTCCCCTTACGTGGGGCCTCCATCTACCACAGGCTCCGTTCAGACCTTTCCCTTGAAATGGCACCCTAGCCACTCCTCCTCCACACACCCAGTCACTCCCCACCCTCATAACCCAGCCACTCCAACCACATATATCTGGTATATCTTCCAGCTGCCTGTCCCTCATGCTGACCTCATTCTGGGCCTTTCCAATGCTCAATCCCTCTTGAATAGTGCCGCTTTCCTCACTGACCAATTGAACTCCCATCACCCCATCACCCCAAACCTACAGTGATGAGCATCAATGAAGCCTTGATCACTCACACAACATTCCCCCCTTTCCTCCACAATGACTTTGCCACCTACTCTCACACCACTCAATATACTTAATAAGATGGTGGTTATTAGGCAAGAATCTGAAAGGGCACAACGCCAGCCCTACCTTCCCTCTTTGACTTTACCTGTCTTCATTCGAACATATATCTGGCCAACGTCTTGCTCCCACTCCTCTTACCATTGTCATCATCCATGGCCAACATGTTACCCTTGATCTCTTCCTCCCTGTTCTTTACCTGCTACTCAAAGCGCTCCCAGCTGACATGCCTACTCTTGTAATCAGAGAGCTCAATCAATTTAACATGACAAAGACACACAAACTGCAATTGGATTTCAGTCTCTCAGATCACTCCCATGTCAATATACACATCCTCCCCACTCTCACCAGGTATAATTCCCTTTATCTCCTCTTCCTATCCTCAACTCTCACCTCCTCCATTCTCTGTGACCCCTTTTAATGTGACCACTCTCTGATCCACTTCACCATCCCCATACCCTTTTCATTCCCCTGCATCTATCACCAGAAGAAAGTTCAAGCTTGACTGTATTGCCAGTCATCCAACTGCTGAGCGTCATCCATTCTGCTGCTGACCTAAGCATTTCACTTCCACTCTTCCCCTTGGCTATACAAAGTCTCTCCAGGTTCTCACCATTGCTCTTGGCTCTGCCAAATCCTTCTACTATTGATCGTGTATCCCACCGCTCCCTACTCACACTCATGCAAACTGTACATGGCCATCCAAGCTATGTTCTCTCATCCAGAGAATTGATGTTTATCCTCCATCCTGACTGAAAATGACATGTCCTTCTACTACTCATGTATCATCTCATAAATACAAGATATCCTGCCCACTCCTAGCACTCTCACCCATCCCCCTTTGCTCCATTGCCTTTCATTTGCCTCTCCTCAGTATCCCACTTCTCCTCCACTGAGCTCACTCCATATCTCCTCAGCTAACACAGCATGTGCACTCATTGAACCCTTTGAGCACAAACAAAGAGATTGTACCAACAACCTCCTCTTACCTCTCCTCTCTTCAATGTTTCCCTGTCAACTGGGATTGCCGCTGTCTGCTACAAAATAGCTGCAGGCTTCCCCATTATCCAGAACCCCACCACTGATCCCAACACCCCCCATCCCACAGACCCATTCCCGCTTACCCTACCATTTCAAAATCCTTGAGAAAGTTGTCTTCAATCTTATTTTCAGGTACCTCATGGATCACTCATTCTGTGATCTCCTCCAAACAGTTTTCCAAAGCAAACACTCATTAGTAACTGTTCTCACATACATAGGTAACTTGTTAAACACTCACCTCCAACCTTGCCTTCCCTCCATCCTGCTAATGCTCTATGTGGCATTTTAAACTGCAAGGCATCCCTCACTGCTCCAACCCCTTTCCTTCCTTGGCTTCAAGAACACTGTGCTTAACTGAGAGCCCTGTTCTTTTACCAAATGATCCTTCTCCATCTCATGCAATTCAAACACCTCTTCCCCAACTAGTATCTCCTCCCTGTCCAAGCATATTTCATTCTTTGGCTTCCACTACTACCTCTATGCAATTTTCACACATCGTGTTCAACTTTCACTCTTTCATACCTGATATCGTCTAGTGCATCACGAGCTGCAACACAGCCACCTCAAACAATATAGTCCTACTCTGCCTGTTGCAAAATCCTTCAAAGAAGGAGGTGCTCTGCATCCCTGCCTCCAATGCTAATCCCACTCTCCCTTTTCATATCTACATCCGTCCTGACCTCCTTTCTCCATCAAACAAGAATTGCAACCCCTGGGTTCACTTTCACACAAACCTCATACACCACTAGCTCGTCGTCATTGTGGGTTCTGCCACTGTTACTTGGGTCAACCTAGTAAGTATAAAAAACGTCTCCATCTCATCTACCACCCAATCAAAACGTTCATATTTACTCCTGTGCATGGCACACTGCATTACTGCTCACGCTTACTCAATGGTCTTTTCATCTACTTCTATTATTCCCGAAATAAAGTTCTCAACTTTGCTGCTCACAGTCTCCTCAAACTATCAAGATCACCGCCAACCACTGCACTCCATCACCATACAGAATATCTCGCCAGGCAAAATGACTCACTCTTTAAATGTGAATTCCTCGCCCACTCTGCCTTGCTGACTTCATCTCTCTGTATCATCACTCTGTGATCCTCCTAGTACCTCAGCCTCAATGCCCCCTGCCCCTTTGCCTCCTTCAGCTTCTGCTACGCCTCTGTCTTGCCTCCCGCCGCTGGGACACCTTCCGTCTTATATTAATTCCAGTGAGACTATGTATAACAAAACTTAGAATTCACTTATTAGCCATATCAAGGAGTAGCCCCATCCACTCATATCAACAGATCAACTGGCTCCAGTGTGTCCTCTCTAAGAATGTGATAGACACATGTGCCTAACATAAATATGCATTCTAACATGACATCAGTAGGGACTTGTTGTTTACCCTATTCATGTCTGTCCTTAGTCTCTGTAAACAGTAAATGTCTCCCTACTTCATGTAGATATAGGGTGACCAAACTGGGACAGGGCAACTAATATAAAAGGCACTACACTTCAGTATCATTTGAAGGAGAAGAGGTTTGTGTTACTGTTCAAAGAAACACATATTATTATTAATTTATCACAAACGAACACTATCTTAAGTTGTAAAATGCAGCATTTATTCTGTGCGAGATTGTGTATTCCTGCCCGTCAGCTATGAAGACCTACTACAAAAAAACGCTGCACTTTCCAATGGAAACATGGCCTTGAGAAAAGGGGACAGAGCACCAAATACTGGGACAGTCCCGGCAAATCCGGGGCGTCTGGTCACCCTATGTAGATGTCAACCTGCCATTGTAAAGGGATACTACCCAGGCATTACCTTTGATTTCTGCAAGGCTTCATGTGTGCATCATTTCTGATTAAAATTACATTCCAAAAAGTACAAAACAAAATACAATGTTACGGTACATTTGATAGATGGCGAGCTCCCATCGTTGGATCATTTTGGATAGGAACAATGCAGTATGCATGTTGGTTGTTAAAATAACCAGGGGTATTCATCAGTGGAAATATGTACAGTTCTGTTTTATGGATGATGAAGGAACACTCATTTGCATCTATTTAGTAAACATGCTGCCCCTCCTCTGTAGCATGCCATTCTGCTAGGCATCTGCAATTGTCTTGATAAACAGAGTTGAAAGCCAGGAGTTTCACAATTTCTTCCATTTGACATGGGAATAGTCTAGGCAAGCAGGTTCATAATTAGGAGCTGCGCTATGGGAAACTCCATTTTATTGTTATTATGTTTGTGCAAAAGGAATGAGTCAGCCTCCGGCAAACTGATGTAGCAACGTTTTGGATGACTTTGATAATTATGTGAAATAATGTTAACTATGGGAGTAAACATCAATGGTTTACCAGCCATGACACCCTGGTGAATGTGTACATGTTTTAATTCCTCTATGGATAGGATGCCTTCCATTGTAACCCAGCTAGCATTGTATATACATTGTCCTGGAATATACAAGTAATACATAATAGCTTGTTAACAGTGAGGGCTTAATTCCCCCGAAGCATTTTATAATGACAAAACCCCATTGGAAAACGCTCTATGAATCAGGCCTTTAGTCTATTAGCCTTAACCAAGTAAATACTTGTGTTCATTTTCAAACCATTTCTTACCATTGCTGTGGTACACTGCGATAGTGCAATACTGTGGGATACAAACTGATAACATATGATATGTAGTTGTTTGTGTATATTCACTTATTGAAAATCTGCTTCTGAGCTGCGATTACTCCTCTCCCTTATGTTGCCCTATGCTGCGGAAAGTATATTTCAATAAATATCGCAAGACATGCACTGGCTTTGGAGCTTCTCCTTTTTCCAAATTGCAAGATTCTATAAAAGTGATAATATTTCATTTAGGGAGGTATATTTGTTGTACATTTTATATGATAAGAGCTACTAGTTATGAAGGTGGTGCAAATCATTGTTAGGCCAAGGAACCCCTTTTAAAAATCGATAAAAAAAGGATTTAGAAAGACCGCTCCATTACCGCACAGAGCAGACTTTCTAAATCGGACTGTTACACTCCAGCCGCAACGAGTGTATGCATGGGTGACAGCTACACCAGGACCCAGAAGCGCTGTTGAGGGTGACCGGGTAATTGTTTCTGTGTGTGTGTTGTATGTTTGTGTTGGGGGCGGTCTTGGGTGGGGATGGAGGCGGGAGTGTAAGTGATTTCAATCCGGCATACACCTAAGTCAACGCCTAGCATGTAATACACAACTGAAATCCTTATTTATTTTTGTCTAAAAGTTCTTTTATTCTGAACGATGTACACTCATATCACGCCCCTCTCCTGGAAACCCCCCACCCGCCTGGTCACACTGAACCAGGAATCAGGCTGGTTTTCAAAGTTAAGATATTTATTTATGTATTTACAATTTAATCACACTGTGTTTTAATGGGTAAACAATAATCACCAATGGGGTGATGTAACACTGAATAATCTCTTTAATACACAAGGAGTAAACATTAGCCAAACAACTAGTTGCCCCTGCACACCCCTCAACCCCCCAATAGTCAATGTAAAGAGATGGTGGAGAGAGCAGGTATTCAGGAATGGCAGAATTAAAAAAGAATAACAATCACACTTTCCCCCAGCAACCACAAGAGAAAACACAATTGACTGTCAAGCTGTCTGAATGGCTTTTAAAGTTATCTTGAGAATGGATTGGGCAAAAACACTAATATGGTCAAAATTGTTGAAATTGATATAAATTCTTATGAGAGCCACTTTGGATAGCTGCACACAAACACAAGTAATTATTTAATACCACGAAACAATTAAGATCTTAAAATTAAGGTCGGAAGCAACCAAAAGCTGTTTTACATGTTTCAGAATTTCCCAAAAATGAAATTTGCAGCAAACTTTTCACTGTGCGATATTCACGATAACGGGAAAGCTGTATGGATTTGGGACGCGGTTTTAGATGCGAGTTAAAGCAGAAGTTGAAATTCTGTTTCTAGCACAAAAACTGAGGAAGTTATGGACGTTTTAGTGGAGGTTGTTTTTTCGAGATGGGTGCAAGAATGGAAAACAGGAATGCGCTTTTAAAATGACAAAAAGGACTTCTTACACTAGGGGATGTCTATGAATAAACGGATACCATACAAGAACACAGCCACTTGATCAGGGCGACTGCCTGCAGTGGTCCCGCCTTCTTCAGATGAGAAATGATCAGCGCAGAGATAGTTTTAACAATACTAGCACAGGAGGAAGAGAGGAGGGATAGGATAGAGAGTTTAGACAATTCAACAATACTCCTAACAATGCAGGTTCTGAAGACAAGATATGATGGGTTTAAGATAGGGATTGACTATGGACAGTCCATATGCTAGTGACACAGTTCTATCCATAGATACTCACTAGATATGTTTTTAAACAGAACCGTCAGGATTCTGGTCAGGGATTGTGGTTCTGGGACAGAGAGTTGGGCACATCGGATTGGATCTGCAAGGCACTCTGGTCACAGCACGGCACAGGACTGGATTGGATCTGCCCTTTTTGGTTCAGATGATAATTATTTCAGCAGGCAAGCAGTACAGCGCAGCCCGATTGTATTTTGATGCTTTTGACCAGTTGGAACCAACCCCTTAAGTTTACGGGGTTGGTTCCAACTGGTTCTGCTTTGCCAAGATTCTGAAGTCTGGAGCAAGGAAGATGTAAAGTTTTGCAGCAGGTTGCTCTGGCAGCATTCGGATAGTGGGTGAATCTGTCTGTTTTTTTTTGCCCTCTGCTGTCTCTATCCTTCTGCTGTCTCTATTTATGCAATGATAAAGGGGGTGTGTGTGCTGGTTTATCCTAAACTCACCCCTTTGACGGGGATTGGTCAGAATATCCTCTCTGCCTTGATAGGAGGAGAAAACCAGGGTGTCACCTTTATGGTGTGGGTTTATGAGGCTTAGAGTCCACCCGTAGCCTTTTGAACACATAATCTACTTTTGACACAACACATATTAACACATGTGCAACCTCTATAACAACCACATATACAGATTACATATTTTGTACAGCAGCTCCTCCTCCAAACCCCATAGCTGTGGGATCTTGTGTCTGCCTTTCACAGAATGTTGCCCTTTTCATCCGGAACACAATGTCCAATTTATCAGCAAATGTCTACAAGTGTGTGCGTATAACATGGGCATACGTGTCTAAAGTTTCATACTTCTAGCAGAAATACATTTGGTGTAAAATCACATTTTCTGCCATTTCCTGCCTCTTGAAATGTGCAGCCAAAATTTAGATTTACAATTCTGTTATTTTTGTGTTTTTGACAATTTTAAGTGGCAAGTTATATGTATTTAAACAAAATGTTCTTTGTGAATGTTCAGCCACAGATGGCTGTTTGGGTCTGCCTCTTTTTCTCTCCCTTCAGTCCCAAAGCATCTTCTCCCTGTTGGCTATTGGCAGAGTCCATTTACAACAGTCCTCACACCTAGCCTTTCCTGCTTCGCAGCTGCTCATTGTTTCCTTTCCAACTGCAGACGAGGTTCTACCCCAACCCTATAATTATTGCTTTGGTGTGATTTCTGGTGGAGGGAGCTGGAGGGAGAGTCCTTGCCTCTGTGAGGAATGCTGTTATTCCAGTTTGGTAGCTTTTAGCCAGCTTATTTTAACTGTTAATTCTGTTGAATGTTCCCTTAACATACAACATACTTTTGGGATCACATCACAACTTAATACTTATTCAAGATTTTATACCATGGAATCAAAACAATTACCAGATGGGTTACTCTCAATAACAGGCCTCTTAGATTGCAAACATTTGATTTTTGTTCATACATGTTTAAAGTTTAATCCTGCAGGCCCCTGACAGCTGTCATTCAGGCGGCCCAGGATACTGCACCCAGATTTTGACAGATCAACAGACAGGCCACTTTTGCTGTGGAAATCCCTTGATGCTTTCAGCTTTTCAGGAAATTGTATGTTCACAATGATTTGTTATACTAAGTGAATTGTAGCACCCAGTAAGAATTTTGGATGTTTGAGGGTGGTTTGTACCGACATTCTGCAGTTTCAGCAACAAAGAAAAATTATTTAAAGCAACATTTTGGGGTTTCCTTTAGCAAAGCACTGCTGTTCCTTCTGTACTCCATCTTCACATGTTGTGGAGCACAGTAACATGTTTCAGGAGTGAGATCTCTGTTCCACCACTGACAACATGCATGACAGATTGGGCAGCCATTTTTTGTGCTTTGCAAAGTGTGATTTTCAGAGGTTTTGGCACGCACAAGATTTTTGCGGCCATTTTACTATTTTTGGCACCATTAGAACACAGTGATGCCGCATGGCAGAGCAGAAGTGGGTTAAGACATCCCACAGGAGGGCTGAGGGATGGGAATTTGGGGGTGAAAACCCTCGATTTTGAATTAATTGCACCTGATGGGTGGGGGGGGCTGATAGGGTCTGGTTGGTGTAGGTGGGCGATGGGAGTTAGGGAATGTTGTCTTTTTAAACTTTTTGTAGGCACCCAAAATCAGCTGAAAAAATTTGTCATTTTGTTTGGGGGGGGCCTATAACAACCAAAATTATGACATAGAACCTGCAAATCATGAGCTCAAAAAAGCATTAGAAGATGTTTCGCACAAAACTGAGTCAACATTTGTAAAAAAATGTCCACATAAATTATGAATGGATAAGATTCTCACTAAATGCTTTAAGAAAAGTAAAATGTCTAGGCATTATCACCTGATGACAATCACGGCCATTAGGTGCTCTGAAAAAACAATTTAACTATCTGGAGCTAAACGAACATCATGTCCCTCTACTAGCTAGTGCTCAATGAGACATTGCACTTTTAGAGTATGTATGTAAGTCCATAAACTCTGCATGGGCGCGCAACTGGAAATCGAACTAAGAACTTCCATCTCCGCAGACTATGACAATTTTGATCAGCCATCAACAAATGATTTCCTGCCAAAAGGCCAATTATAACAAATTCAGGTGCAAAACTCCTCGAATACTCTATGCTTCAGAATTCTCATGTCTCACACTTGACTTAAAGACGAGATCCATAAATATTGCAATTGCCTGCAAACTCACATATTCTGTATATCCTTAACATCCTGCATATCGTGATGAACATTGATTCCCATCCTCCCCAACCTCTAGGTGAAATGACTGAAACATTCTAGATGCAAGCCCAAGATTATCTTCCTCTCACTGGATTTCACATCACAGCCAAGGTCTCAATCATGCGAGTAATAGGAATCTGCTTCTCTGGGCCAGATTATGCAGATGGACACTGCCACCCAAGCCCCTTGGTTCATTCTCTCTTAGGGCCTCTCTCAATTTGTTGGAACTGGTGAAAGGAAGGTGGGTGAAAGGACTGGTGAAAGGAAGGTGGGCTGTGTTGTTTGTTTAAACAAAACGTGTCGGGCCTGTAGGGGCAATTTGGTGCAGAATTCCGTCCAATTATGTTTTCGTGGGCAAGCACACTAGCTTCTGGTGCTCAGCCCACTCAACTAGAAAACTACGAGTAGGCTAAGAATGGATTGTCAAGCAACAATTGAAAGTTGCCATGGCCAGGTCCAGTAGTACTGGGCCATGACAGGCAGAATTAATGATATGATAGGTTTCTTATAATGGCCTTTATACCCAGAGGTTTCTAAGCGGGGACCCGGGGATCTATCCTGTGTTGCTCTGTGTCGTCCTGCTTCCAAGGCGAAAAAGAAAAAATGCCCCCTCAAAAAATCAAAGGTCCATTATGATTGGTAGTATTAGGACAACAGGAACTTCCTGTAGATATGCAACCCAATAAATACTTGTTACTAGTAAAGAGGGCAAACCTGAGGCTGATGTTTACATGTAGTACATCCCAAAATGTGTCATTCCATGATGGTGGGTATAGAATCAACAGAGATGTTGTATTGTCTGTTTGTTTTTTGCAGTGGTAAGGATAGGTGTGATGAGTTCACTTCTTGTTTGGGGACATTTTGTTGGTGAAATCAGTTGTCTGAGGTTCTGCATGAATGCAGCATAAGGAGACACAAATATTATTATGTTTCTTTTTATTATAGTGTTATTTGGGTTAAATAAACATATAACACTAAACACATTGCATACAATAGAATGCAATACGATACAATGAAATAGTACAATGGCCCTCATTACGACCCTGGCGGATTTTTTCCGCCATCGGCGGACTTTTCCGCCATGGCGCAAAGTCCCTTTACGCCATGGCGGATGGCGGACTTACCGCCCCATTCCGAGGTCGGCGGGGCGGTAAGTCCCCATTGACCCATTTACCCTTCCCCATTCCCATTCCGGCCCCATAGGGCTCAATGGGAGTGGGGAAGGTGTTAATTACGCCACCGTACACTACGGTGGCGTAATTAACACCGAGGTCCCATAGCGCCATGGATTTTTACGCCCGCAAAAAGCGGGCGTAAAAATGACCATGGCGCTATGGGAACTCGTAGTTGGCGGTAAGGGGTCGGCGCAGCTAACGCTGGCGCAAACCCCTTAGCGCCCGGGTCCTAATGAGGGCCAATATCAGTTATTTAAATCAATTAAAAGAAAACTAATCAGGTCCTGTACTTCATTCCAAGGGGAAAAGTAGAAGTTTGTTTAAAATGTATTTCCACATGTAGTATAATGAACAATCCATGACAAGATTACTGGCTTGATAGTTTCTAATCCAAGACGGATCGCTTTGCATGAAGCAGAGATCCACGCCCAATTTATCAAATCCTTTAGCATATATCTCAGTTAGTTAGTATGATATAATATAAGGTCATTAGTACACTTCTTTTGTACCTGTGGCTCTTGGTTTACTTACCTGATGGCAAACCACAATCACAACACCCTGTCACCTTGCAACAGACGTTGGCAAACTATTTTAATTCAAGACACACACAGTCTGATTTAGATGGGCCAAACTCCCCTGGGCAAAGCAGAGGTAGAGCTGTCATCTCCAAAGTCCTCCCACCAGCTATAAACCAAGCAGCAGAAACTATCCCATGTTTAGATGAAGAGGTATGGTGGAAGGCTCTAAACTATTGCCTTTGCTACCATTTACAATATAGTCCTCCCTGGACATGAACAACCAGGTTCGGAGAGTCAGCAGAGCAGGGAAGGTGAGCACTCCCACTAGCCATGATTGGGTGGCCCAACACATTGTGCATCAACGTACAGGCATAGACACCCACATTTGAGTACATAGTATCTGCCTCTAGGCAGATCTCTTCCTCGGTCAAAAATGAGTGGTCAATGAATACATGTGGCAATGCCTATGCCTCATTGCCAGGTGGTAGGCACAGGGTGGCAGGTGTTGGCAGCTGGAATCACTGCTTCAGTGAGGACCTTTAAATCAAGACCAAACCGTCTTAGATGTTTAACCACAGTCGGTTAATTTAATGTGCCGCAATGTGAAGCAACGTACCCATCTATTTCTTCAATGGATGTTATCTTTTCCCAAACATCTAAAGATGTTGTCCATGTAAATATTATATAGCATAATATATGATGAAATGATAAATGTCTTATCATATCTTTCACTCTAGGGGTTCACCTCTATCTTCATAAACCATTCGACGTTTATACAACTTTTCAATAAAAATTGGAGCTATGGAGATATAAACTCATGCTGAAAAGAATCCAAACTGATATTTTATTGGTAGACATCATATATAGAGTTTTGTTTTGAAAAACAAAAATAAGTTCCCATGTGAGGTGCTTAGGTAGCAAAGAAAATTGCTGTGTGACAGTCTCGTCTGGTGTCTGATAGCATGTCACAATAGAACGATATGTGAAAACGTTAGCAGCACCGAGAATGCAATTTCCCACAGATCTGAGCTTGTAATATACACTTCAACACTGAGAAGAAAGGCTCTCATATTCCTGCCAAAGCAGCCCCTTTACCAGTTCACTTCACACCGGCTCAAGTGGTCTCGCATCCTCTAGGCTGTACTTACTGCACTTCTCGGAACATGTGATCAGATCAGGACACACCACATGGCATTCTAGTAGTTATACATCAGAGAGAAAGGAGATGGCCGGCATCTTTAGCGTGTGCGTGCCATTAACCGAACGGTAAACATGACATCATTTGAAGATAGTGGCATGCACAGGTTGCCAGGCATGCACAATGCCGTTCTGGCGTTTTTAATTATGCATGAGTAACAGCATTGCCTGTACTTGGCAAACAATGCATGTAGCCGAACTTTACAAGACATTACTATTCATTTCTGAACACATGCTCGCCAGATATGGATTTGGTGCCAGGGCCTTATGATGCACTGGCTGTAAATATTTATAATAGCCACATACAGACGCATATTCAGAACCAAAAATCGATGTTCATAGTAGAAGCTAAAAAAACAAACACATTTTTGAAACCCTTTTGTGTGCATTCAATTTAAGGTTACAGTATTTTTGCTTGTGCTTCTTTTGAGTTAATCAACTGTGTTTTGAATCTGTCTAGGCTCAATCGCATCATACTCACTGACTTACACATGCATGTTCATTGGGCTTGGAAGTACGTATTGGACCATACTCCAAAACACTTTTTAAAATCATTATCGCTGGTTCCAACTAAATGCTTCCGATGATCCAGTCTACACTGCGATAAAAGGCATACATGGCTCCAATTTGGAGGCAGTGTTGTCAGAAGGGAGCATTCGTTGCTAAAGGCAGATGAGCTAATTTGCTTTGGCTGATTGAATAATAAAAAAATATTATTGAGTTGAATGACAGGTAGAATATTAATATTAAAATCCGTTTTCTTGGAGGGGAAGGTAGAAGTCTGAAATAAAATAGGCAATCCTCCTTTCGCTGCTACTAACTACTGCATCCCAGGGACTATCACGCCTGGAATAAATGCATGTAACATTTCTTGACAAGGTCAGGAGAAGAAGATCACAGATTTGTTTGGAGCCAGAAAGGAAATTATATTCAATGGTTTTTAATCAGGGCTCCATCTTTTGGAAGGAGGGACAAATATGAATTTCTTGCTTTGTTTTGTTTTTAGAGTTCCTTCAGTGTCTGTAAATGAGTGTGTCTTCATTTTGTGACCACAGAAAATATGTGTTGTTTTCATTAGGTTTTTGAAACTTTGTGCGGTGTGTGATTGCATTCAGGTTTTATGATGTCGATGCCACCTTCACAAAAATGATATTCTCATGGCTACAGACAGCGTTTTCTATTTTGCCTGCCTCCATGTCTAGAGCATCTAAAAGAGCCAGATTGAAAGGGAGCCATTCACAGAGAGTTTATACACCTGTCTCCGGCTTGGGAGTGGTAGAGGAGCTTGAGATTGTATTTATTTATTTGGATTTGTAGAGTGCACTACAGCCCGCAGGCATCGAGGCACTGTAATCAGAGCGTAAGAAGGCTTAATTCAGGGTTCCAGGAATGCGGCCCAGCAAAAGTTAGTTGGTACAGGTGGTTTGGTTACATACACATAGATACATGCAGGTATTATAAGTGCAGTCATAGATACATAGAGTTGGTACATGTGAATTTGTCATACAAAGATCCTGTATTTGATGGCTTTCCAGAACTGCATGAGAGCCAATCGACCTGATGTGAGAGGGGAGGGCGTTCCAGAAGGTGGCGGCCATAGTTGAGAAACTGGTGCCTCCCGCATGGACTCTGCGGGTTTTGGGTACTGTGATCCTGTTGGAGTATGCTGCTCTGATGAGCCTAGATAGAGTGGGTTTGGATACCCTACGTACTAGGTAGGGGGGTGCCAAGTCACGGACACACTTGTGCGTCAGGGCAAGTGTTTTAAAGATAATCCTTTCCTTGACAGGAAGCCAATGGACTTTCCTCTTGACCTCAGAGATGTGGTTCCTTCGTGAAATGCCTGTCGAAGCCCAGAGGGCTTTGTTTTGTGCTAGTTGGAGTTTAGCAAGATTCTTACGTGATGTCCCTACAAAGAGGGCATTACAGTAGTCCAGCCTTGACCCAAGTATTGCCCTAGGAATGGTGAGGCAGTTCTGTTGGGATAAGAATGGTCTAGCTGCATTAAGTAGTTTAGAATGATACGCAGAGGAGGATGCTATGGCATTAACCTGCCTATTCATAGTCAGGTTGGGTTCCAGGAAACCACCCAAGGTCTTAATGGCATGGGAGACAGCAATGGGGATGTTATCAATGGTAAAGGAGCTGTACTTATTGTCTAATTTACCCAGGGTGGACAGGGATCCGATTTGCAGAAGTTGGGTCTTCTCGCTGTTGAGGCACAACGAGTTTTCTACCATCCAGGATTGGATCAGTGAGTAGATGGAATTGAGGGTGTTCAGGTCGGACAGGTAATCACCTGATAGGGGATGAGCACCTGGGTATCATCTGCATAGTTGGTGTATGAGATGGCCAGGGCGTTAAAAACATTTTGAGCAGAGGTCTCGTAAAAACATTATAGAGGGTGGGAGCTATGCATGAACCCTGTGAGACCCCACATTTAATAAGACTGGGGTTGACACAGGATGATTCCGAGAAGACCTTAATTGCTCTTTCCTGTAGTAACAAGGTAATCCATGCAAAGGCTCTCAGGGAGAAGTTAGCTGTGGTGGACAGGTGGTGGCAGAGGTTCTTGTGATGCACCAGATTGAATGCAGCTGATAGGTCCAGGAGAAGAAGGAGCACAGGTTTGCCTGCATCTCGGAGTAGTCCATTTGATTTTTTGGTCAAGCAAGGCTTTTCATACCCATCTCGTAGCTGGAACCTGGACTGCCATAGACCAAGAAGATGGTTATCTTGTAGGAATTTTTGGACTTGCAGGTAGTCTGCTTTTTCAAAGATTTTTAATAGAAAGGGAACAGTGGTAATTGGCCTGTAGTTCATTGGCAACGATGGGTCAAGGGATTCTTGTTTTACAGAGCGGTGGAACCCACGCTTCCTTGAGTCCAGTTGGGACATGGCCGGACTGGAAGGAGGAATTAATGAAGGCAGTGATAAGTGGGGCGAGGGAGGAGGCACAGTCTTTCATGATCTGAGCCGGGCAGGCATCCCCTTTACAATTATTGGGTTTGATGGATTTGAGGAGGGCAATAACTTCAAGCTCACTCATATCCTTGAATTCAAACAGAGGGGAATGGCTGTAGTAGGTATCAGGGGACTGGGTATTGTTACTGTTGGCAGCCAGGTTGGAAAGTGCCTGTTTGTGGGCTAAGATTTTAGTATGCAGGGTGTCCAACTTATCAAGCATGGCATATATTTTTTGCACCAGGTCTCATGATTCAGGAGAGTAAGGAGGTGTGTGTGGTGGGGGGGCGGGTGGGTCTCCAACTCCCTAAAGATGGCAAAAATCTCTTTTGTCCCCGATTTAGCATTTTCAAACCTGGTGTTGAAAGATACAACTTTGGCCTGAATGATGGCATTTTTATAGTTTTTGGAAATAGCCTTAAAGGCTGCTTTAGAGGCGTCATTGGTTTTATTTTTCCAAGTAGCAAGCACTGCTCTTTTTTTGGAGCGAAACTCCATGAGCTTTTGGGTGTACCAGGCATTGGAGTGCTTTACTTTCCTGTCTTTCTTAAGGATTAGTGGAGCAACACTGTTGACAGCGTGAATCTAATGGCAATCCGAAAGAAACAACACCCAATGCAGGTGCAGATGGTTTGGGGTGTTCAAAGTCTCCCTCGCCACCACCACCCATAACCACTGACAAAACATCACATGATGGCAATGATGATGATGGGGCATAGAGGGAGGAGCAGAAGCAGGATGATGACCAAAATAAAGATGACTCATCCGTGTCCATGCCGCAATACAGGGTTTTGGAAACCAGTGATATTCAGGAGGAGAAGGGGGTGTCAATACGAGAGTTACTGAGACAGACAGGGAATCAGAGATATTCCCCCACCTTTTCACAGGTGCTTTTGAAGACACTGGGCCTGATTTACAAACATGTTTTAACATTGGAAAGTCCCATTGAAAACATTTTTGTTAATCAGGCCCACTTTGTCACATATCCAACTGAAAAAATGTCTGTGTGGCAACCACAGAACAGAACTAACTTTCCTGCCAACACCTCTCTGGCCGATAAGTGTTGGAGGACATGTCTTATTGGTCCAGGAAGAAACTCCAAAGTGTGGCAGTTTTTCATACTGCAGGACAACAAATGAAAGCACTTTGCTACCTCCACTCTGTGTAACTAAATACATGATTGAACTAATTAAGTCTGATGTTCAAACAGTCTTTCTAGTTTATCTGTCGTATAACATCACTGCGCATTCTCTCGAAAGCCTTGCATGGTTGCCCACTAAGGTATCCAGCCCAGTTATCACTAACTTAGAATTCAGACTCAGCCTCGTGTATTTTCTCTGAGTTGTCACCATGTCAAATATTGAATAACACAGTGTGTCAATTCCTAGCTGGCATAGCTGACAGTCATTTTGAAAGGTTTTTAGAAATTGCAGATTAATCCTAACTGGAATGCTGTCTTCAGAAGATGATATGATGTGTTGCAAGTTCACAAACCCCAACTATGTGCTGTCATAGTCCAGCATTTGGTCTGTGGATTAACTCCCAATCTGGATTAACCGCCTTTCTCAAGTTTCCTCCTTTTTTAAATCTGTAGAAAGTAGTGCAACTAAACGACATCTGCATCTTAGTATTACCATTTGCACTTTTGAGAGAGACTCGTGAAATATTTGGGGACTTTCCCTCCAGCTCCCAGCATGATGGCAGTCACGCTACTTGCCCCTTCCCTACCATGTTACCCAATGGCCATTCAGTAACCTAACGGATGGTGCAGTAGTGCAGGAGCAAGTAATGTCCATGTTATCCACCACAACAGTGGCGTTCATCCCCCCTAACAATCATCTTGTAATGCAGGCTGTGCTGCACACAGTTAGTCCATCCAGACCGGCCCAAGCGAGCCCACCCCCACATTATGATCATTGCCACCAACATCAAGGTACAGAGTTGTTAGTGATAATAAGACCCTGCTTGAGCAGGCTGAGAGGGAAGCAGCACTGAGGGCTGCCTGTGGCATGTGCCTGGCACTATGAGCAGGTGTGACTTTATACGAGGCTTTCCCTCATTGCTCCCCAAATCTGCGGAGGGTGCTAAGGAATATGGGTCACTGGAAGCTGGCATGCGTGTATTAAGACTAGTCTGATCATGCCTCTGTGTAACGTGTCTGTGCATTGCCATTGATCCGCAAGAACGACCTTCTTTTGTACACCCCTCCTAATTGGTTCATTGCATTTGTTGCATATTACAGTGCCTTCCAGTCCCCTCAAAACTTCCCCTCGAACAGCTAAATTGGTGGCAGGTTGTGAGGCGCTGGGCGCTGTCCAGTCCTGGGGTTGGGATGTCCGCTCTCCATTCTTCAAACCTGATCAACATTGCCTGTACCTGCTTTACCCCCTCTGCTTGCTCCACCTCAAGAGCCACCTGATGGGTGACCACCTGCTTCTCTATCTTCTCCTGCAGCACCACCACATGCAGATTCTCCTCGTCCACCTTTAGGCAACACCGAATCTCTGCAGAACTCTCTACTGACTACCCTCACCATCTGTTTGTTGACTAAGTCATTGAATAGCAGAATATCTAATGTGACTGCATTTACAATGTCCTCCTTCTTAAGTCAGCTATGGCTATCCAGGCCACCGGGAAACAGATTAGAACAAACACATGGATTCGCACAGTGTAATGGGAGGCCACAAGAGGGTGACTAAAACACAGAGGAGATTCTTTCGTTCACCCAGAAATTGGAAGGGTTTTGAGCTTTCACAAACAAGTAGGAACACACACGTGATTTTCTTTTTCTTTTTTTCTTTTTTTGTGGCATTAAATGAAAAACTGCAGAAATAAATGGACTAAGTCACACTAGGTCTAGCAGGACACACACAGCCACAGGTTGTAGGGTTCCCCAAAGGGGCAAAGAAAGAACCTGAGGTAAGATACTGAAGAAAGAAACAGGGGAGGCAATTTGTGTTGCTTTTTTTTAAACTGGTATACAGTAGTGGTGAAAAAAGAAAGACGACTGAAGGGATCTTAAACACACATATGCACAAAAAGGGGGAAAATACGGATCTATTACCTGATATATTGGCACACACATCACTGAACCCCTCCCTAATCTACCAACACACCTGTAAAACACTAGTCGAAACCTAGCCCTGTAGGCTCCTGCTCTCCCAGACTAACAACACCCACAAAGCGAAAGTGAAGGGACACCAGTGCTTTGCTAGGGATGGAAACTCGCAGATCATGCCAAATCTCCCGGGAGATTCTGTGACTTGTATTGGCTGGCCAAACAGTACGCCGCACGAACCCACTGCAGTACTGCATCCAGAGGACTGGGTGTGGTTCAGCATTTAGTGTGCCTGCCAATAACAACTGTAGCAAATTGAATGTAACGTCCCATGCAGACATGTAAGCTTTATGTGTCTGTTTTATGTTAGGAAATAACTGAGCTGAGAGAGTTCAGGCTTTGAGTAAATACTCAATGAGCATTCATACGGCGCCACATGTCCCAGGCTCAGTTTTCACATAGATGAAGTACAACCTCACCTGACCCTGGCACACCTTATTATAATATAGCCACATTCAGGCCATGATTTCTATAGATAGCTAATGGAGAAGCAACATTCAACAGATCAAAACAATTTAAAATATATAGAACATAATGGTAAAACAAAAGTCATTTCATAAATAGCAAGCCTTTAACATCAGCGATCATGTGGAGTCAAAATAGAAAATATACACTGCATGGAAAAAATATGCTACCCTGTGGTGCGAAGGAATTTAGAAGGTCCAAAGGCTTATTCAAAACCAGATGAACAATAAAAACATTGGAACATTCAGGGGCGGGCCACCACAGAGACAGACAGAGCTCCCTTCAATAAAAGGTAATTACTCAATGATGTAATTAAGACCAGTCTTGTGCTAAATTGGAGACATTATGCACAATCACATGTCCACAATAGCTCATGCTTGTAGTGTGGATTAAGCTGAATATTTTCTTTAAAGCCAGATTTATTCCACCCTATGCAAGGTAAAATGTGAGTAGAGTTAGGGAGAACTGAATTTGAAATGCCCTCATACTAGATCTAATGTATATACAGATAAGATAAGAAATATCTCCATACAAAAAGGGCTATGCCACAGAAAGATGTTATAGGAAGGCATGGCACTGAACACATTATGTTCACGGTGTTCCTACTGTGTAATAATTGTTTCATGCTTAACGTCGAAAAAGTGCACGCTATGAATTGTTCATATACTCTTTGAAGATTCTACGTTGAATGTAGTTGCTTCTGTCACAACAACGGAATTAACAGGAGACTTGAAAACCAGTTGGAAATACTCTATTCCTTTACTTCTTTCCGAAAATCTCTTTAGGTTATGGACACAAAAGGAGCATGGAATAGTGTATGTACAAAACACACCTAGGGGTTTCCAGAAGGTTCTTCACTTCCTCCAGAACCATTGTCATTAGTTCTTGCCACTCTGTCTTAAACCAGGATTGCCTCTCTAGTAAAGGTAACCACTCACCCAGGGTCTCTGGACTTTATAGCTTTTGTGGCTTATGTTTTTCTTGGGGGAAACTTTCGTTTTCACCCATTGAACATTCTGAATTTAGCTAACAGGTACCATTGCCCAGTACCCAAGGTGGTTGGATGGGGGACAGGTATCAGACATAGCTTGTGCAGATGGATCCCGGGGTTCTTGAACTTACCAATCCTCTTTTTCTTTGAAGCTGCCCCTTTCCATTTAGTACTGGGCTGGGGATCTTGCTCTTATCTCTAGTCTAAGCCATGTCTCTGACTCTTATTATGGTCCTCATCTATCAGCTTAGGTGCACTGTTCTGACTTAGGTCGTAAAGGGGTCTAAAGAGTCTTCCTTCTACCCAGCACTGGATCTCCTCTTCTCGTCCCTTTGAACTTCATCTATTTTTTTCAGTTGCCTTTCCTCCTCCCCTCACATCTCTCGTTCTCCCCACTTCCTCCTTCTCTTATGTCCCTCAAACCTCAGTTTCTCTCGGCCTCAAACACTATTCCACCTCTTTCTTCCCTGCGCTCTCTCTTATTCCATGCCCCACTTACTTCATTCTCATCATTCTTCTCATTCAGTTGTTCCTCCTCTTTGTCGCTGCACTTCCTCCCTCTCTTGACAATCCAACTTTTCCTTTTCTTTCAACTGCCACTCTCTCTATGAACATATGTTCGCAGCTGTCACCAAATTCCTAATTGTCACATGCACTTTGTTCAAGTTCTTCCTGTTGTACTATTTCTGTTCCAGCAATTGGGCACATGAATTGTAATCTTGCAGTAGTTGTGCAAGACTTCGGAGCGAGATCATAGACTGGTGGGGAGGGGAACAGTGGCTATTTTTCACAAGTGAATTCACTTGTGGAAAATAGCCATTGTTACTTCACTTGGTTACTCCAAGAGGTTGGGGTTAATGCCTATTTTTTGCCTCACGCACCTGCAACACCATTTTGAGAACTCAAGTAGATAACTGTATTACCATGGACTTGCGGTTAATCTTATATGTGTTATACCGTCTTCACTTTTCTACCTTTATGGCGGAAAGTAGGGAAAAAAGAGAGGGTCACTGTGGCTCTTAGATTGATAAAACAGGAGGCTAGGGATAGGATGGAAGCCCTGCAGGATTCCCTGCTTACTGCTTCCAGGGCCAGCATTGCAGAGCGGGCTCTAGTGCCTGGCTCGAGGGTCTCCCATTTTCTATTCCCTACCCTCTGACTGTTGAATCCATCCCATACCTCCCCAATCTCTGGTGCTCTCCTTTGTTTATTATTGTGAGGCAAAGGGTGCTTGAAATTGGCTTGTAGACAGCATTTTCAGTGTTTCAGAGCTTATGTGTATATTTGTAGTACTGGAAAGTATCTCCTAATGTGAGAGTGCGTTGCCTTGTTTCTATCTAGATAGGTGAAAGGGGTACGGTCGATAAATTATAAAGAATTGTCGACTGATGAGATAATCCTTTGAGGCCATTACAGCCCATTTTATGGCCAGACACTCCAGCTGAATGGTTGAGTAATGTTTTGCCCATGAGAACAACATGATGTTATGTTATGTTAACTTGTCTTATACCGTGCACTGTCACCATTGGTATGATCTCCTGGCACTTAGATGGCTCTGCAAGAAAGCGGGCAGGGTGAGTTAGTGAGGGAAGAGTGATAGGATAGATCCAGAACCAGGAGAAGCTGGCGTCTGAGAATGTTGGCTTGCTTATGAGTTGTTTGTGTGCACTGGCTTGTTGTATCTGTAAGGGTAAGGCCCAGTATCTGGGTTGTTTGTTTTAAGTGAATGTTAGTTATGTTGGGTGTGTTTGTGTGTAGTTTGGCTAGCCCATAGCACGTATATAGCACTTGGGGGGTATGCTGACAGGAAGCAGGAGCAGGGCGGCTAGTACATCGACTACTCTTAAAGTTCTTCCAGGTATGTCCTCAGGTCTCATCCAGCTGCAACACAATGGTACCCTCCAATGTTTCCAAGTGCCACACACTGGCCACCCCCATAACCCCGCCATGCTCAACACACTAGACACTCCCACAAATTCCACTAAGTGCAATGCATTAGCTGCACCCACAAGCCCTTCTGTGTGCAGCAATAATTACCTGACACACAGTGTGTTTCTGAGTGAAGCAAGATTAAATAGATAATGTGATGCATGACTAATCATCACAATTCTTTCTAAATGTGGTGCATAGCTAGTCTTTACATTTCTTTCTAAATGTTACACATTTGATGTGAATGTATAGGATAAGTGACTCATTACCCTTTCACTCGTGGGAAAGAGCTTCCCGCAGCCAAATCCGGGAAGCATTTGTTTGGATTTTAAAAGGATTGGGGAAGTTGCAGTAATTCTTATTTATAGGGATTGCTTCAACTCCTCCTTATGGCTCTGGGGTCTACATCTGAGTAGGTTGGTTTGGGATTCTTTCAGTTGTTACATGTGTGGTCTGATGATTGATGAACACTAGTGAATGAAATGCTTTTGTTCATCATTTGTATGTTAAATCTCTATTTTAAATGTTTTATGTGATTTAGTTGCACATAACATTTCACATTGATAAATAAACATAGAAAAAAGTATTATTATTCTACAAAACTAGGTAAAATATTAATAAGAGAATATATCACATAGGAACATTACAATAAGTGTGCTAACAGCCATAATATGATATAGGAACTCGGAAAAGGACCAATATACTTTTATTTAGACACAGCCTCTAAACCAGATTGTCCACCACCCACACAGGAATTAACCTACTTTTGAATTCTTTCCAGATTTTAAATAAGGTTATACGTAATGCAGTATTTATAGAAATTAAGGCAGTAGTGCCAGAATTCATCCGTACAAATGGAGTCATAGTTGTGCACAAACCTAGGCAGTTTGGTCAAATTTAAGGTACACATTTCTTTACATGAGGTCAACACATGCAGTATGGTTTCCTGTATATTGGGTAATTTGCATATTCAACAAGACCAGTGCTAAAGTGGAATGTGCATTTGTGAACTCTAGTTGATTTATTATCATTAGTAAGAGGAATTGTCTAAACGCTCCTAATAGACATATCATGAGATATCTTTATGGTCTCAGGTAGGAATGTTACACATTTCTGTGCAATGTGATCAAAATGTGATCAAAACCCCCAAATGTAACCCCCAGTCCCACTGCTCGAATTTACTCTCAAATTCAGCTTTTAAACCTCAAATGTCATATTCCCAATCAGGGGGCCAATCGATCATATCAAACAGCTTGGTCACAACTTCATGCAAATTAGACATTTTGTCATGTGGGAGATTTTTGGGGGTTATATCTAGTATTTTGTGGTATTTTGTGGTATTTCGCTATGTGGTATTTTTTATAGTGGTGAGACTTATTTCAGAATGCTGCCTAATAGTTATTTCACCATGGTCACTAATGGTAAACAAACACTGAACTTAGGACACTGAATACATGGCTCATGCTCGACTGTGATGTTTAACTACAACATCACTTTTATGCCATTTTGGCTGTATTTAGAAATATATATATATATATTCAGTGAAAAAACTTTGTTAAAGGGACGTTATGGTTCAAAGTAAAACCGAAAACCCCCTGAAATTCGGCAGTTATGGTAACATAAGCAACCATAACTCGCGCCACCGTGCACTGCTAACACTAACACCCAGGACATCAAAGATGACATCACAAATGTCATTGATGACATCACTGATGACATCACATGGCTGGCTCTTCCTTTTTATCCTTTACTGACATATCGAAGCCACATAGTTGTGATGTCATCTTTGATGTCCTGGGTGTTAGTGTTAGAAGTGCACGGTGGCGCGAGTTATGGTTGCTTATGTTACCATAACTGCCGAATTTCAGGGGTTTTTCGGTTTTACTTTGAACCATAACGTCCCTATAACAAAGTTTTTTCACTGAATTTCATAGGTTTTTAGTAGCGCAACTTAACCATAGCGTCCCTTTAACAAAGTTTTTTCACTGAATTTCATAGGTTTTTAGTAGCGCAACTTAACCATAATATCCCTGACTTCATATACATGTAACATAGAACATACTAACCCCCTCGTAGTGATTTTCATGTCCGCGGACTACCGCCATGTCCGCGGACATATCGAAAATCTGAGCGTGGTGAATGTAAATTTAAATAGTGTGCCCCTTTTCCCCTTTGAAGTTGGCTCTGAAAAGAGACGTTTTTTGTTTTTGTTTTACAGATGCTTGACAGACACCTGTTATTTTGTATTTTTTTTCTTGGTTTTTTTTCTTACTTCACTCCTAAAATCTTCACATAACCTTCTCCAAAGCAACCCTTACATTCCAAAATAGAAAGGCATTTCCCGTAAAAGATAAAGTAATGCCATCTTCTTTAAAATTAGCGGCATTACTGGCATCAATATTCTCATTATTACAGAAGAACATACCAGCTCTAAGCATGAAGGCACACATGCCTCGGTTGATGACACACCTAGCAATGTTTTGCTGAGGACAAAAAACTGAACTATTGTCCCATATTGCCCTAGGTAGTAATCCAGAAAAAATTACTTTCGCATTTGGAAGGATCTTCATTACGGCTTGAACCAAGCGTTCCAAATCAGCCAACAAAGAGGGGCACTGACGTTGCCCAAATGAAAAGCACCATAGTGCAAAACTACCACATGCGGACTGTTCATCGTGGCCATATCCTCACAAACTTGTACAATTCCCTGTACATTGCAATCAGGCACAGTGCTCCACACCACCTCCACTCCTTTCACATCAAAGTTCTTTGCAACATGCCTGCATTGAGCGTACTGTTGTAAACCATAAACAAACATATCTCCAAGCACCAACACCCTGACTTTCTCTACTTCTGCCATCTTCACCACACACAGTCTCTTTCAACACAAATCCACAACCTCGACATCTGATTGGCTGATCCGTACAGTCTTCTTTCCATGTTGGATTTCCTGGAAAAACCCGGATGTAGCACGCCCTGTCCACGAACAGCCGCGGTGTCCGCGGACGGCGTCCACTTTACTCTCTGTGCCATTCCCTCATTGCATACAAGCAATCACACAATACGAATAACGTCCTCAGAACACCCCCATTTTGTGAATTTTCGAACATTCCAGGACAATTATCATTTCATTATTCAACATATTAACATTACAAATATTATACAAACAAAGGGGGGTCTGGGAATCTCTCTACCAGCACGAACACAGCCCAATGACCTGTTCTTGGGTGAATAACCCCTGGGAGAGACTCTACCAAGTCTTTAGCTCACTGTCCTTTTCACAGAGAAGAAATTTCCCCGCATATCAGCCTTTGTCCTGCCCAGAGGCAGTCCAGCGCCGAAATGCTAGGCAATTCTCCTCTGAACAAGAGTACCATCAGTAACCCCATACACGTGTTTCAGCCTTGTTGGGCATCATCAGTGAGGTGAAACTGTTGCCTCTCTAAGAACAGTGAGCAAGGGGTCCACGTCTGGATTGCCCTGTTAACTTAGGGTGAAACCCAAAGATAATGTATGCAAACAAAGGGGGGTCTGGGAATCTCTCTACCAGCATGAACACAGCCCAATGACCTGTTCTTGGGTGAATAACCCCTGGGAGAGACTCTACCAAGTCTTTAGCTCACTGTCCTTTTCACAGAGAAGAAATTTCCCCACATATCAGCGTTTGTCCTGCCCAGGGGCAGTCCAGCGCCAAAATGCTAGGCAATTCTCCTCTGAACAAGAGTACCATCAGTAACCCCATACACGTGTTTCAGCCTTGTTGGGCATCATCAGTGAGGTGAAACTGTTGCCTCTCTAAGAACAGTGAGCAAGGGGTCCACGCCTGGATTGCCCTGTTAACTTAGGGTGAAACCCAAAGTTAATGTATGCAAGCAAAGGGGGGTCTGGCAATCTCTCTACCAGCACGAACACAGCCCAATGACCTGTTCTTGGGTGAATAACCCCTGGGAGAGACTCTACCAAGTCTTTAGCTCACTGTCCTTTTCACAGAGAAGAAATTTCCCCGCATATCAGCCTTTGTCCTGCCCTGGGGCAGTCCAGCGGCGAAATGCTAGGCAATTCTCCTCTGAACAAGAGTACCATCAGTAACCCCATACACGTGTTTCAGCCTTGTTGGGCATCATCAGTGAGGTGAAACTGTTGCCTCTCTAAGAACAGTGAGCAAGGGGTCCACGTCTGAATTGCCCTGTTAATTTAGGGTGAAACCCAAAGTTAATGTATGCAAACAAAGGGATGGTCTGGGAATCTCTCTACCAGCACGAACACAGCCCAATGACCTGTTCTTGGGTGAATAACCCCTGGGAGAGACTCTACCAAGTCTTTAGCTCACTGTCCTTTTCACAGAGAAGAAATTTCCCCCGCATATCAGCCTTTGTCCTGCCCAGGGCCAGTCCAGCACCGAAATGCTAGGCAATTCTCCTCTGAACAAGAGTACCATCAGTAACCCGATACACATGTTTCAGCCTTGTTGGGCATCATCAGTGAGGTGAAACTGTTGCCTCTCTAAGAACAGTAAGCAAGGGGTCCATGTCTGGATTGCCCTGTTAACTTAGGGTGAAACCCAAAGTTAATGTATGCAAACAAAGGGGGGTCTGGGAATCTCTCTACCAGCACGAACACAGCCCAATGACCTGTTCTTGGGTGAATAACCCCTGGGAGAGACTCTACCAAGTCTTTAGCTCACTGTCCTTTTCACAGAGAAGAAATTTCCCCGCATATCAGCCTTTGTCCTGCCCAGGGGCAGTCCAGCGCCGAAATGCTAGGCAATTCTCCTCTGAACAAGAGTACCATCAGTAACCCCATACATGTGTTTCAGCCTTAGGTCGCAGACCCGCTGTGGTCCCTGAGGAACTTATACCTTGTTCCCCAAGTACCAACCTGGGAACAAGAAAGAAAATCCCTGGCCAGAAATTAGGACAAAAGCTGAGACAGGCAACAGAACTGCCAGGCACTCAGCAGCTAGAATAAAAGAGGGAATTAGTTACACAGATGTTTAACAATATATACATATAACACCCTGTATACATAACATACCTGATACAGGAATAGGCAAGCCATAAAGTGATGAAATATTGCTAGGCGCTCCAGTCGAACCTAACCTGAACGGCACGACGGCGCAAGCTAGGTAGGTGACAGTATCCAGTTTTTACAAACTCACCAAAGTTCCAGGTAGAAAACTGTTCCACAAAAAATCCAGGGAAAGCCCAAGAGATTTCCAAAAGCAAGTTTCAGGGTCAAACTCCAGGTAATCCAATATCCAGAAAAAGGAAAAAACAGCGGCCATCCCAAAAATGCCAGAGGCAAAAATCCCGACACCAGGAAGTCAGAACACCACCAGCAACAACAGCTGAGAAGCAAAGGTGTTCAAAAGCCAGGTGTTTAAATAATGCCGGAAGACTTCCAGTTAGATCGTGCAACATGTCATAATCACATGACCGTGTTGTCGTGCCATCGACAATCTGCGTGTTGCCCAGCATCCTGGGGGCACCATGACAACCTTCACACGTGTTGCCGCATGTGACTGGTGGAGGGATGCCAGCATGCTAATTTCTGGTGCGGGACCCTCAGCAGGCCAGCAAAGGACCACAGCAACTGGCGCAAAACCCTTGATGGACTGTAGCAGGAGTGCTGTGTGGAGCATGGGACAACTGGCAGCCTATAGGAGGGCCTATAGAGGTGGTCTCACAAACAGCTACGTTTGTGATACCATCTCTAAAGCCTGATTGAAACGTCTCTAATAGTCCTGCATGGTCTACCCATTGTTGCAATTCCCTCAGCACCAAGGTGGCACATATTTTACTCGTCAAATCCAGCATAGAGAGTAATCGATAATTCATGGGGGATGTCCTGATATCTTTTTCAAACTCTGGTATTGGTATTGCACACCACCACGATGCTGGGATGGCACCCTCTGCACAAACTTTGCTAACTAGAGATGTTATGGCGGTGGCCCAATGTTCTGGATCTTGCTTTAACACTACAAGCCCATTGGGCCATGGGGCCCTAGATCTTTTAAGCTTTCTAATAATTAGCAACATTTCTTCTCTAAACAAAGAGAAGTTCAAAATGAGTACTCAGTTCCCCATCACTAAGGGACAACAGTTCACTGTCATTATAATAGGTATCACTTATATGTTTTCTCCAATTACTCTCACCATTTATATTTCTTTTTACAGGATTCTCCTTATGCTCAACGAGTATTTCCCATAGACATTTAGTATCACTGCCCGCAAGGACCCTCAGCATCCTTTGCCTATGGGCGTTATTAATGGAGTACTTTTGTCGCTTTATCCAGTTAGTATAACTAATTTTTATTTTCCTGACAGCATGGTCAGCTTCCACGTTGTCACTACTTGTCCACTGTATCGAGATTTAATCTGCTCTCTAACCACTCATTCAGTCTTTTGAACTTCATCATCATACATGTCCCCTTTGTCATAGCCTCCCTTTATAGCATGGGTTATTCACACTTTTGCAAGGTTTTCAGAGAGCTGCAAAATCGAGGCCTCGATGTCATTAGAGGTCATATTTTCTATGGGGGTTGAACATTCATCAAGCGTATCTGCAAAGAATTTACTAATTGTATCTACGTTTTTATCAGACCAGCTAATACCATTAAATCCCGAGTTAGCAATATCGGGATAGCCCCTGGATTCGATATTCAAACAAACATGTAGTGACAGTGCAACATGATCGCTATCACAATTGTGGAATAGATGGCGTTTTTTTTAACAAGACCTAGGATTCTGCTACTACAAAATAAACGGTCTAGTGTGGCCTTTTTTAAAACCTTTAAAGTCTAAGCACATTACATTTGAAAACATAGAACTAACATTTGAAAAAGTGTAGACTCTCCACCAGATCCGTTTGGTTTTATCGATAATTCAAAATGTCCTCGACATTCTGCCTCTTCTCTCAAATCGTGCCTCCTACCAGAGGTGCCATTATTCATGGCGTGGTCCTGCCATCCAGGGTATTGTTACCATTAGCACCCGCAAACCCAAGGGACATTTGCTGAAGGCTTTTTTTCAATCACAATAACAGAAAAAAGGCATCTGCAGTACCTGCACTGTCGCACCGTTCTGTTGAAGTCCATTTGCAGTGTTCATTACAGTGATGTCATCAACATAGTACATCCTCAGCCGAGGTGGAGGGAATTGTGTTGCATCGTTGCGGATAACAGTCTCAGAGTAAATGTGTTGCATTGTAGTCTTATGGGGGACCTGCAGTTTGCTCAGAGAAGTGCAACACGACTGTGTTCTTCATACATTAACCATATATCTAGCAGAGGGCAAGCACAAACTTACATTTACTGCAGTCTAAAACTATTTCTTACAGACGACAGACATCTTGAGTTGAAAGTGATTTTATCAGCAAGACAATGGTGCATTGTCTGTTACATATGTTATAGGGTGCTTTCCTCAGCTTTACTTCACCAAACTCAAGTACCAGAATTGCAGGGGATATGAAAATGCTGCTGAGTTTTGGCTCTGCAAATGATACTGTAACGACTATGATAGCAGACTGCAGGAGACCTACAAACCTTTTGGATTGCTATATGTTGTGTTATGGTAGATTATGCTAAGATAGTGCAAACAGCTGCTACATTGATGACTCTGTGGTGATATTAGACTGACTGACTGCCATACCCAGTACGCATGGCATAGGCACTGTTGAGACGTGCCTTGAGGGACTTTCTAATAGGCCTATGATCCTCAATTGTGAACCTGAATATTGTTACAAACTATGGTTTCCTGCCATTAAAACAACCTGTGGGAAACACGACTCCTTTGATCTCGCTTCGACAAGCCTTGATCTAAGTGGTTAGTGTTGCCCGAAGCATATTGACTGGAACTGGGAGCAAAGCCATGAGTGTGCTCTAGTTTACTTCACAAATGACTATGATAAAAACCCTACAATGAAAGACATTGGTGGGTTGATTTCAAGAGATTTAAAGGAGTGTCTGGAAAAGACTTAACTGATTTGGTTGGACCCAATAGAGGGGTGTGGGGGGTGTAGATCCTCTTGTAATTCATGATTGACAACTTTGTCCTCTCAGTGTCACACAGGCCAATGGCAGAAAACATTGTCTGTTTGGGTCATTTCTCATTTAGCTTAAGACACCCAAGGCTTTATTTTTAATGCCTTTGAATTGAAGTTCTTTATGAGAATGTATATTTTCTTTTTCTCTTTTAATGTAATTTTGAATTAAAATGCAATTCATTCATTTGAATGAAAACTCTCTGCCACATTTCTTTGCATGTTCTGCGTTATTTATTTATGATAAAGCAATTATGAATTTGTTCTTACAGAAAAAGCACTCAAATACTGCGATGAAACTGGGAATTGGTTCCGGCATCCAGAAAGCAATCGGACCTGGTCGAACTACACAATGTGCATTTCTTATACTAAGGAAAAGCTAAAGGTAAGTTTAGTTTATATACAGTTTTTGAGCAATATATTCTTATGTTAAGGGTTTTTTGTAAACTTTAGATGTATACATTAAATAAACTTGAATCGTAGTCAATTTACTAATTGGCCTCATTAGGAGTTTGCCAGTCCGGAAACAAGGATGTTGGTAAGCTCACAGGCACCCATGTTTCCCGATTGGCAAACTCTGTGTCTGCCTGCCGTGGCCCCTGTGCCCGACAGGTCTGAACCTGCCGGGCGCAGCGACCATGGTAGGCAGACTCTTCACAGGAGCACCGGCACTGTTGGTAACGGTGCCGGTGCTCCTGTGTCCCCACTCTTATGGGAGTGGGGACTAACAATGTGCCGGTGCATTACTCCCCAGGCCGCCGGACTTGTAATGAGCCGGTGGCACGAGGAAGTAAGGCGCCAGTAAATTATGACGGTTCCAGCAACAACACGCCGGTAGCACCAGCAGGGTTACTGCCGTTACCGTAATGAGGCCTTATGTCGCTATGTGGATCTGATAGGAAAGCATTCCTATTAGCAGCATCTGCAATAATGGATTACATAAATGTGCCAGAAATATGACGCCAGCCTGCACACAATGCAACATCCAAACATTATGGAAGATGGGACCTAGTTGAGTCAGGGCACGATTCTGGTTGAGTCAGGGCCCAATTCTGAACGAGGTGTTCATTTCCAAAAAAAAACATATTAACATTTACATCCACTTTCGGGAATTAACACCTATTCTCATCATATCGTATTTTTCTGTGGGAGCGCAGAAAACTGCACTTTGCAAACCTGTGCGCTGGTTGCTAGGATTGACTGAAAACCAGCCTGTCAACCGCCAATTTAGGAAATAGTGTGTATGTTTATTCTGGCGTCACTCCTCCACATTGCAAAAGTGTAAAATGATCGTATATATATGGCTCCTCTGTTTACTTCACTTTAGCTATTTTGTATCAGTGAAACCAGGTAAGGGCACCCTCACATCTACAATAAAGAGCTGTGGATGCCAAAAGGCACTAACCCAGTGCATTACATGCTAGAAACATCTGCAGCTTTATGTGCACCTTACCCCTTGGCGGCCCACTTTTTCCCCAAAGCATGTGCCAAACATTTACAGCATGTCCTGGTTTTCCATCTCCACATTTGCTTTGTTTATTCTATTTTGTAAAACACTACTGACCCCTTCTCTTCCCCTCCCCCATGGTCTCTCCCTCTTCCTCTCCTTTCACTCTTATCGTCTGTCCCTTCCCCCTCCATTCTCCCTGTCTATCGCGTTGTCTCTTTCTCGCTCAAGATACACACGAGTATGGCGTTGCTCAGCCTTTCCAGGTTTTGCTTTGTATTCTAATGTATATCAGTACATTAGACATGATTTCTCTGTGTCATAAACTAGCTTCCGTTTTCCTCCCCGCCAGCCTTTCATCACATCCATGCCCGCTCTATGCTCATTCCATGCCATTATTACCTCGATTCGTGAAAACAAAAAACATTCAGAATAGTTCCCATAAGAGACATGGTGCCAGGAAGGTTGTTCTTGGCAGAACCTTCATTAAATTGCGATTTTCATGCTATTTAACAAAAATGCTGCAAAGAACTTGTAAATCGACCGTAAACTCTAAAAAATGACAGATTGCACAGAGTTTTCAACACTTCTGTGTTGTACACTGCACCGACAACCAGGACCACTTCAGAATAAGCATGGTACCTGAGCGACATCAAAAGGCCCAGTTAAGCATGCTATTTTGTATACTCACTGCGCCTACACGAGAATCAGGACCGGGCAAGAACCTATCAATACCAGAGATGTCAACCAAATATTGTATCAGTGCAAATCAATACTCTTGAAGCATATGTTCTCTCTCATTAAACCACAAGCCATTCACATCTCCCTTCCCCACTAACGACTCACATGTTTTCATTTCACTTTACGGATGCCAGGGAGCTGCCTACAAAGATACCACCTCAAGAGAGTAATGGTTCCCTTCTCTAGCCCTATCTCAGCCCCTCCCCCACCATCAGATTACTAGATCCTTACACCACTAACCACGAAGAGGCAGACATTCAGAACGTGGCTACTTCCAGCCTCCAGGCATTACCAGAAGGATTTGCATCCACCTTTCTCTCCAGCTCACTAACAATAACCTCGTTCCTTGCTTTGCAAAGGGCAGAGGCCGCCACAAACCAAAAATGAGCTGCAGAAACCATCTTCACATTACATTACACCAGTTCCTAGATTTTTTCACATAAAACTTGAAACATTGCAGAAGTGGCCTCACTTGCCGCCAAAACAAAAGTAATACTTTGCCTGTGTTTTTATTGTCATTTATTTTCTAATACAAAGGATCTCTAACAATACACAACAATACATAATCGTACAAGGGCTGCATGCTTAGCACATGCAGCCCTTTATAAGCACCACATTGTCGGGAGTCTGCTCTTGGCACCGTTTCTTTAATTTATTTATGTATTTGCATTTTTAGAGCGCACTACAGCCCACAGGCATCGCGGCGCTATAGCAGTTCTCAAAGAAGGCTCGCTTAAGGGTTACAGTGAAGCCGCCCAGGTAGATATACTTAGTGACGATACAATGCATGGTATAGGCTTACATACATATTTAGATCATGGTACATTGCAGGGATTGCGGTTGCACAATGCAAGTCATACAAAGAGACTGGTTTTGATGGCCTTGCGGAAGGCCGCATGGGAGTCAATAGTCCTAATGTGAGGGGGGAGTGAATTCCAGTGGGTGGCTGCCATAGTTGGGAAACTGGTGCCGCCAGCCCGGGCTTTGCGTGTTCTAGGAATAGCAATCAAGTTGGAGTAGGGGGTTCTGGTAGGCCTGGAGGAAGGGGGTTTAGAGATTCTCTGTGCCAGGTAGGGGGTGCCTGTTCATGAAGGCACTTGTGTGTCAGGGCAAGGGTTTTGAATATGATCCTTTCTTTGACTGGTAGCCAGTGGACCTGCCTTCTAAGTGCAGAAATATGATCCCTACGCGAGAGTCCAGTAGCAGCCCTGACCGCATTGTTCTTAACAATTTGTAGTTTAGCAAGATTCTTAGCTGAGGTGCCTACCAGGAGGGCATTACAGTAGTCCAATCTGGATCCGATTATGGCCCTGGCAATGGTAAGGCAATTTTGTTGTGACAGGAAGGGTCTTATTGTGTTGATGAGTTTGGAGTGGTGGGCAGAGGTGGATGCAATGGCGTTGACCTGTCTGTCCATAGATAGGTTAGGTTCCAGGTATACACCCAGTGTTTTAATTGATTGTGAGACAGTGATAGGGATGTCATCAATGGTGAAGGAGGAGTATAGTTGGTCAAGTTTGTTCAGGGTGGAGGGGGAGCCTACCAGTTGAAGCTCAGTCTTCTCACTGATGAGACAGAGCCAGTTTTCTGCCATCCATGATTGGATAGTCGCATAGATGGAGCTGAGGGTGTTAGTGTCAGATTGGTAATCACCCATGAGGGGGATGAGCACCTGGGTGTCATCTGCATAGTTTGTATATGAGATTCCCAGGGCATCCAGGATTTTGAATAGTGGCCTGGTGAAGAGGTTGTATAGAGTGGGGGCAATACAGGAGGCTTGTGGAACCCCGCATTTGATGGTGCTGGGAGTTGCACAGAAGGAGTCAGAGAAAACCCTCATTGCTCTGTCCTGCAGAAATGAAGTAATCCATTTGCATGCCTTGGTCGAAAAGTTTGCTGCTGTGGAAAGGTGGTGGCAAAGGGTCTAGTGATCAACTAGATCAAACGCAGCAGAGAGGTCTAGGAGCAGTAGGAGTGCAGGTTTGTCTGCGTCTCTGAGGTCATCGATCTGGTTTTTCAGGTCAAGGAGGGCAGTTTCTGTGCCGTGCCGAGGTCTGAACCCTGATTGCCATAGGCCAAGGAGATGGTTCTCTTCAAGGAATTTCTGAACTTGCAGGTAGGCTGCTTTGTCCAGGATTTTTAAGAGGAAGGGGACAGTGGTTATGGTCCGGTAATTACCCGGGACGGTAGGGTCCAGGGAGGGTTTTTTAAGCAGCAGACAAACCCACGCTTCTTTGAGACCAAGGGGAACATGGCCGGACCGGAAGGAGGCATTGATGAATGCTATGATAAATGGGGCTAGGGAGGGTGCACAGTCCTTGATGACCTGTGCTGGGCAGGCATCTCCTTTACAATTTGATGGTTTGATAGACCGGAGAAGTGTGATGACTTCTGTTTCGCTCATGTCTTTAAAGTCAAACACCGGGGAGCAACTGGGGATGGTCTTAGGTGGAGGTGGGTTATTGTGATTCTTGGCTATGAGGATGGCCAGAGCTTTTTGATGAGCGATGAACTTTGCCTGCAAAGTTTCAAGCTTGTTCAGCATAGCTGACTAGATTGTGTTACACCAGGATTTATCCATGAGGAGAGAAGAAGGGGGTGTGGAAGGAGTCTCCAGCTCCCTGAAGATAGAGACTATTTCTCTTGTCCCTGATTTAGCATTGGCTATCCTCGTGTTAAAGGAGGAGGCTTTAGCAGTGGTGATGGCAGTTTTGTATTGTTTGGACAGTGCTTTAAAGGCAGCCTTGGTGTTTTCTGAGGGGGATTTGCTCCATGACTTGAGGGCAGCTCTCTTTTTTGCGCGCAACTGCAGGAGTTCTTGGGAAAACCATGCATTAGAGTATGCTTCACTGTTTTGGCTTTTTTGAGGGTGAGTGGGGCCACAGTGTCAATGGCTTGGGTGATGGCCCTTTTGAAGTCATCGGCCAGTGTTTCTGGGTCATTGGAGAATGGGTGCAGTAGGGCGGGCACCGAAAGGTGTTGAGCTAGGTTGTCATGAGTGAGCTGCTTGAAGCTTTGTGCGAGTGTGGCCGGTAGAGGAGTGGTGGGTAAGGTAGGCCCTTTGGTAGTGATGATGTCAAATTGGATGCAATGGTGGTCGGACCATGGAACAGGATAGATCACAGGTTGGCTGATGGAGCAGTTATGGTGAGATAACCAGTCCAAGGTGCGACCTTTAGAGTGGGTAGGGCTGGAGATGGTTTGGGAGAAGCCCAGAGTGGAGAGGGCTTTGCGGAGGGCCTTTGCGTGTGAGTCACTTGGGTCATTCAGGCCGAGGTTGAGGTCGCCTAGAAGCAGGATTTTGGATGATTTCTTTAGGTTATCAGACAATGCGTGGGTAATGGCGTCCTGAAAGTCATTGGAGGGGCCAGGGGGGCGATAGACGAGGTGAAAGGTGAGAGTGCAGTTATGAGAGAGTTGGAGCTTGAGTAGGAGATAGTCGGTGGCCGGATCAAGGTTCCCTTGAATCATCCGAATGGCTAGTGATTCTCTGGCTATGACTGCTACCCTGCCCCCTCTTTGGGTGAGGCGGTCCTGTCTATAGATACTGAAACCAGGTGGTATTGCGAGGGAGAGGGCTGGGCCAGAGGTGTTGGACAACCATGTTTCGCCGAGGAACAGTAGGTCAAGGATGTTACTGTCTATCAATTCGTGCACATCCAAGGCATGTGCTGGTAGGGACCATCATTTGATCATGGCACATTTAAGTGGGAAAGCTGAGGGGGTGATAGGAAGGGGGGCATGATGGGGCAGTGGGATAACACAGGGCGGTTTGGTGGTGGTCAGAACAATAGGTGCAGGTACAGTAGAAACATCACAGGGCAGTTTGGTAGTGGTCATAACAATGGACACAGATACAGTTCCAACATCACAGGGCAGTTTGGTAGTGGTCATAACAATGGGCACAGATACAGTAGCAACATCACAGGGCAGTTTGGTAGTGGTCATAACAATGGGCACAGATACAGTTCCAACATCACAGGGCAGTTTGGTAGTGGTAATAACAATGGGCACAGATACAGTTCCAACATCACAGGGCAGTTTGGTAGTGGTCATGACAGACGGTAAAAGTTGGGGTGTTATATTGTGCACTTCAGCATTTTTGGGGCAATTTTGCTTCAGACGTGGCAGTGTTGATGATAGGTGATGAAGGGGTGTTTCAGCCAGCGTCAAGAGCGATCCTGCGGTGGGGCTTGGCGTGTTGAACGTGGCACCGTGCGTGGAGCATATGGAGGCAGCAGTAAGGTTGGGAGCCGGGCTTAGGAGCCTGTTTCGCAGGCGCGCCAGCCTTGCTGTGGCATTAGGTAGGGTGAAGGAGGGAGGAGGGGGGTGTAGAAGCGAGCGCATGCTGAGCCACTTGTTTCTGAGAGTAAAGTGAGGGGGTCGAGTGGCAGTGATGACGCCGGTAGAGACATTACCCTTACCTTGGGTAGCAGGCAACAAACTTGTTGTCGAGCAGCGGAGAGCAGCTGAGAGTGATCCTGGCCTTAGCTCACGGCCTTCACTCGGCGGCTTCGCCTCGCGGTGCGCCTCCCCTCCATTTAAAGCAGGAGGGGAGGGCCTGCAGAGGTGTGGCGGCCTATAGGGCAGCTCCTGCAGGGTTTGTTGATCGGTCTCCATGGCGACGGATGCGGCGGCCATTTTCAGGTCGTTTCGGGCCTCCTCGTGGACACAGACAAAGGGAACGGCCTCAGGGTCGAAGAAGGTGCGGGCATCAGGATGATGTTGCTGCATTTTAGGGGGCAATCGCAGCGGAGCAGCTGAGAGTGATCCTGGCCTTAGCTCACGCCTTCACTCGGCGGCTTTGCCACGTGGCGTGCCTCCCCTCCATTTAAAGCAGGAGGGGAGGGTCTGCAGAGGTGTGGCGGCCTATAGGGCAGCTCCTGCAGGGTTTGTTGATTGGTCTCCATGGCGATGGATGCGGCGGCCATTTTCAGTTTGTTTCGGGCCTCCTCGTGGACACAGACAAAGGGAACGGCCTCAGGGTCGAAGAAGGTGCGGGCATCAGGATGATGTTGCTGCATGTTAGGGGGCACTCACAGCGGAGCAGCTGAGAGTGATCCTGGCCTTAGCTCACGGCCTTCACTCGGCGGCGGCTTAATGTGGCGCTCATAGATTTCCTTGGTCATCTATACTGATTTATTGTACGATAGCTAGGTTTTGAAGTCACTACAATAATGTTACTCACAGTTTGATTCACACAACTTCTTTGCATCTCTAGTAAACACTGTTTTTACCTCTCAGATTGAATACAAAGTTCTAAATGATATGGTGCTAGTTATTTTGCTGTACAATTTAGTCATTGGTACACAAATTGGTGATGAATAGCCCTATTTGGAATGCTTAATGATGAGATGCTATGCATGTATTGCTTCTCACCTCACATTATTCCTTTTTTATTTTGTTTATTGAATTTCTATTCGGATTATCGAAATATGAACAACCAGGATATAACAAGCAGGAGTATAAAGTTCATGCAATAGTGCAAGAAACATGGTTATGAAACCGAGTTGACAATACAAAATAAGGGAACATATTAACATAGTCACATAATATAAGTAAATCAACATAGGACTTGGCCTATGAAGCATTAGTAGGCATAGCATGAGAAAGAAAACAGGTGATACTAATGAAGAATCCAAGTACATATATAGCAGGAGAAACAAAAAAAGTGATAATAATAATGTAGAATCCAAGTAAGCATATTTAAATTCACTGAAAAACCTTTGCTAAAGGGGCATCATGGTTAATTTGCACTAATAAAAACCTATGGGATTCAGTGAAAAAAACGTTGTTAAAGGGACGTTATGGTTACAAGTAAAATAAAAATAAAAATAAATCGCCAGTTATGGAAAGCCAATCAACCATAACTCGTGTCGCCACCATGCACTGCTAAGACTAACACCCAACCCAGGACATCAACGATGACAACACTGATGGCATCACATGTAAAATTATTTTTTTTATGAAAAGTCCCTACGTGTTGGTAACAAGATTGTCAGGGGTTATTGGGGGACCTATTATGACCTACGTAATGTATTAATCAATGTACTCATCTAAACAAAACGTTATATGGAGTGTTGTTATTAATACAGGAACCTGATCATACATACACTTAGGCAATGTCTGAAGCATGCACTGCATAATTACAACATTTGTAATCTGGTAATAAACCAATAAATTCTACCCTATCTGAGTTATGAGTAATGTTACACATGGAATAATTTGCTAACAATGCAAGACTTACTACATACTTGTGTTATTACAAACAATACGTAAAGACCCACAATGGATACAAATCAGTAGCAGGAAGAAAGAAACAACATCACTAGAAAATGTCAATAACATTAAAGTTCATTATTATGTACATTGATTGATTGATTGATATTGTATTTCTATCACGCTCGTACACAAGTGTTTCAGAGCACGACAAGGCAAGGGAGGGGAACAGGGGAGAACAAAACAGTGATCTTTCTAGGCAAGTAACATTGAGAAAGCGCAAGTGCATGGGAGAGGGGGAGGGGAAAAGTGCATGAAGGGGGGAGAAGTTGAAAGTGCGAAGAAGAGGAGAAACAGATAAATAACAATAAATAAATAAATAATAAAGGCAGCAAACAGTGGTAGTGCAGCCAGCAATTTGCAAGTGCTAGGTTTAAGGGAGCAGACAGGGTAGGTCTGATAAGTGCAGGAAGAAAAAACAAGGGGGGCTCTATGGGTACAGATACAGACCCCAGGGCAAGGGGTGGCCCGCAGGCAGTGCGGGAGGGTGGCAGGGTGAGCAGGTACTTGGGCCCGGAGAACAGAGGGCGGCCAGGTGCACAGTGCCAAGAGAGAACAGATCAGCAGGGGAGGGGAGAGCAAAAGCAGAAGAAAAGAGGAAGGTCTTGAGGTGCTTCCGGAACCAGAGATGGTTCTCCTTAGGTTTTAGAGTGGCAGGGAGGCTGTTCCAGAGGGAGGCCCCAGCCAAAGACAGAGATCTACCCCCAGCTCGTTTCTTTGAAAAACGACTGACCCTGCGGGAGTTGGAGGTAGAGGAGCGAAGAGCTCGAGAGGGGAGGTATATGTGGACGGATAACTGAAGGTATTTTGGACCCAGGACCCAGAAAGCCTTGTGGCCAATGCCTTTGGGTTTTGCATTTAATCCTTGCATCCACTGGGAATCAATAGAGAGATTTCAGAGCTAGAGAGATACGATCCCAGGGCTTGAGGCCAAGGACAAGTCTTGCAGTCCTGTTCTGGATTAGTTGCAGAGGGCGGAGAGTAGAGGCAGGTAGATTTAGAAAGAGGCTGTTACAATGGTCCAACCTAGAGTTAACCAGATCTTGGGATATCATGAGCTTCTGGGGTAAGGAGAGGAAAGGCAGAGTACCTCTGAGTTGGTCCAGTAGGAAATGTGACTTTTTAGAGACCTCAGAGATGTGGGTGGAGATGGAAAAGGTGGAGTCTAAGATGACCCTGAAGGTCCTTAGCCTCGCAGGTGAGGGTAGGAGGAGGGCCAATGCAGGCCAGCCAGAGAGTGAGGGGAAAGGATGGTGAAGGTGTGCCGATGAGGAGGATCTCCGTCTTGCTGGCATTCAGAAAAAGATCATTGGCGGCACACCAATCTTGAATGGCAGTTAGGCAATCAGAGATGAGAGAGGGAGAGGAGGTGGCAGAGGGCACCCTGAAAATGTGTTGAGTCGTCAGCATAGCACTGGAAATTTGAGAAGAAAGTGGCAATGCAGTGGGCGAGGGTTGCCAGGTATTGGTTGAAAAGCTAGGGCGAGAGGTTAGACCATTGAGGAACACCACAGGTAGAGAGGAAGATAGATGAAAGGAAGGACCCACGTTGGACCTGGGAGGGTCTATCTGATGAGAAAGAGGTCAGCCAGGACAGAGCCTGATCAGTGATACCCAGGTTTTCACGGAGACGGTTGAGCAGGATAGTATGGTTGACCGTGTCAAAGGCAGAAGAGAGATCGAGGAGGATGAGAACAGAGGGAATGTTAAATTCAAGTTGGAGAGCAGATCTTCACGGATGTTCAGGAGAGCAGATTCCGTGCTTCTGGCAGCTCTGAAGCCAGACTGGTGGTCATAGAGACAGCCAACAGAATTTCAATGAAGGTTAAACTGAGAGATGGGCAACTTTTCCAGGAGTTTGCCCAGAAAGGGAGTAATGGAAATTGGGCGATAGTTAGCTGGAAAAGAAGGATCAGCTGCAGGTTTCTTGAGAAGAGGATGGACAAGGGAGTGCTTCAGAGGGGAGGGGAAGGATCCTGAGGCAAAGGAGTGGTTGCAAAAATCAGCAAGGGTCGGAGCGAGGGTGTCAATGTGGTCCTTGATGGTTTTAGAGGAGCACGGATGAACCTTTTTTGACAAGGTTTTCATAGATCGGACTTGTCTAGCAACCTCGTCACGGGAGAAAAGAGGAAAGGACGAGAAGGATGGTGGGGGGTGTTTTTCACGCTGGGTCAGAAAGCACAGATGGAGAGGGGAGAGGAGGGATGTGGATGGAGAGGGTGGACAGGATGTCCTGTTTTTTTTTTTTAAATGAAGTGAGAGGCAAGGGCATTGTAAAGAGCCTGGGAGGCAACAGGAAGGGTAGAGACTGCAGCTGGGTTGGCCAGCTCCTTGCAGATTTTAAAGAGTTTGGCCGAGTTGTTTGATGGCGCAGAGACACAAGCTTGAATGTGGACTCTCTTCTTGGTGAGGACAGAGAGTCGGTATTGCCTTTGTAGCAGTCAACAGAATGGTCAGAGGGATGGAGAGGGGGAGGTCAGTGGAGAACAAGACATTGAGTGTGTGCCCTGCAGAGTTAGTCGAGCCAGAGGGGTGGATGGACAGGGAGAGGGAGTCACAGAGGTCACGGAAGAGTACATATGAGGAGTAAGGAGAGTCTAAATGTATATTGAGGTCACAGAGGAGGAGGAGTTGAGTGGTAGAGGCCAGGAGGGAGGAGGAGAGGGGGGGCTAAGGCAGGTAGGTGTGGGACAAAAGAGAGTGGTGAGGTCACTGGGCTTGCAAGTTACAGAGAAGCAACAGTATACAAGCAAATAAACTTTTTAGCACAAATCAAAAACAGCAGGATTTGACTTTTTAGCACAAAGCAAAAACAGCAAGATTTGACTTTTTAGCACAAAGCAAAAACAGCAAGATTTGACTTTATAGCACAAACCAAAAACAGCAGGATTTGACTTTTTAGCACAAACCAAAAACGGCAAGATTTGACTTTGAGCACAAAGCAAAACCAGCAAGATTTGACGTTTTAGCACAAAGCAAAAACAGCAGGATTTGACTTTTTAGCACAAAGCAAAAACAGCAAGATTTGACTTTTGAATCTTGGAATCAGATGTTAGCAAATGGTTTTAGGAAGCACTGCACATCAGGATGACAACATGGGAGTAACAAGCAGAAAGAACATTGATAGTCAAAGGCGGTAGGAGTGAGTCCGTAAGGAGGGAACTAACTCATAGTTCTGGAGGAGGCAAAGTCTAGGCAGTCCGGATTTCTTAGAGGAGTGAGGTGGCAGCATCATTGTGGTTAAGGTGCATGGAGGAATTAGCGTTCCAGAAGCGGACAATAAGCAGACAGCGGCCTTAGAAGTGGGCCTTAGAAGTGGGCTTTAGAAGTGGGGCTTCTTTTTTTCTTTTCCTTCTCTTTTTTTTCTTCCCAATTTCGATTTTTCAGGTTCAATAATTCCCCTGGAGGTGCAGCAATGCACAGAAAGTGCACCTACCTATTGAAATGGTCAGCAGCCAGGCACAAACTCCACATGTGCAGGAAAACAACAGATGGCCAGGAGGGTGGAAACAGGACCTCACTCTCAGTGAGAAGCAGATGAAAGAAACTAGTTCCAGCCAGTGGGCCTTGATGAGAGGGCCAGCTAAAGCCTGCCGGTTCCTGATTGGATGGAAGAAAACACACAGCAACCAATGGGAGTGCAGCACAGGGAGAGGTGGTTCAGCACAGCCTGCCTACACAACAAAAGAAAACCATGGTGGCCATCTTGGAAGGGCCAACAAACAGTCAAATAAGCAGGCAATAGTGGGAAAAACTTGTGCTTTCAAAATAGCAAGGCAGCTCCAGGTATTAAAAAGCTCAAAAAATGGCAGCACGATGAAAATGCCAAATAAAACAGTCCTTTCCAACAATTTTATGCACATTTAGTTTTTTCTCTTTGTCTTCTCTTTTTTCTTTTACAAATGAATTGTGTGTTTAAGGCCTGCTTATTGCCACATGTATGTACACCATGAGCTCAGACCAAACCCTAAGGAAAGTACTTTAAACATATGAGAAGGTTAACGTCCAGAATTATAGCACCATTTCAATGTTCATATTCTGACTGTCAGTGAACAAAACCACCTGGCCTAAATATGTCAGTGAACAAAAACAAGGTTCCATGTCATTTCATTGTGGGATTTATTTTCGTGTGGTTTTTTACTGCAATTTTTTTTACGAAAAAAACCCTCACATTTTTTTTACATTCTTTTTGGGGGCGGGTTCCCCCTCAACCCCCCCCATTTTCTAAAAAAATGTGATGGGTTTAAAAAAAAAAATGCGATAAGAAATGCCACGAAAAACCACCCTGCGAGAAAACAAGTGGCCCAGATATGTGATGTCATCAGTGATGTCCTGGTTGTTAGTCTTAGCAGTGCATGGTGGTGACATGATTTATGGTTCATTAGCTTACCATAACTGGCGAATTTCAAGGGTGTTTCAATTTTTACTTGCAACCATAATGTCCCTTTCACAATGTTTTTTCAGTGATTTTCATAGGTTTTTACCAGTGCACCCTTAAGTTGCTGCAAGTTCCTTATATTATACTCACTCCCAATGTAGCAGCTGTAGAGTCCCCGGACAGTGCAGAGGTTCCATGGACAGTAGGTAGCATTCACAAAAGCCAGAAGCACAGGGGACAACAGTAAATGTTCTACACTTCAACCAACAAACAGATATATATAAAACAATAAAACAACATTACTTATGTTTACCACACGCAAATATATCTTTTTGTACAAATGATATTTTCAAAATGTACATATTTGTTCTTATTTATCACACAATATAATGGAATATACCAAGCATAAACCATGACTGTACACCTCATATTATCAGTTCAGTTCAACTGTTCATATATAGACGCACCTACATGAAGTGCTTATTCAAAAACAATATCTCACCGAACAGTAAGTACCCTGTATTTCTTTCTTTATTATTACCATTTATTATGTAGAGATTTCTTGTAAGGAAATATTAATATTTTTAAATTTTAACAGAAATGGTAAACACACTTGAGTGATTGGGAGGACATTTTCCTACAGAAGAAATTAGTGATGGTAACCTTTCTACTGGTAAGCAATACATGGTTTAATATAAAGAAATATTGTAATTTCTACCGACCTCAGTGAAATAATAATGTCTTGTTTCTTATAGTAGTACATAGTTTACATGAAGAAACAACCTAATTTAAGTATGGAGAATCCCAAGGATCACAAAGAGAAGCCCTATGCCCAACTGTATATAATGAAATCATGATGTTGTCTGCAAAATTGTTTAAACTTAGTAATGACTTTTAGGAACTTTTGAATTATGTAAAAAAAAACACTGAGTGCCAATTAAAAATGGTCTAGAAATCTTTTCCATCTGCTTTTATTTTCTTTTAGAAATAAGTGACACACAGAGCTCCTATTTTTTTTTAAGCAGATTACAAGGGGGGAGACTCTCTGCCAGACATGAGTCCTGGTTACAAGAGCCTTACCCAGAGTCTTTAGCTCACTATCTTTCACAGAGAAGAAATATCCCAAACATGTCAGTCTTTGTCCTGCCCTGGGGCAGTTCAGCACCGAAATGCTAAGCAATTCTCCTCTGAACAAGAGTACCAACAGCAAACCCAGACACGTATTTTTTTTAAACTTGTATTTATTTAGCTTGGTAGCACAACGAACAGGTGAGCAACTATCAAGGCAAGTACAGATCAGAAGCAGTGCAGGCATTACAAGTACATAGAGCCAATGTACAACTTAATGATGAACAAGGGGGATACATGCAGAGTGGATGCGGGGCTGGAGAGACAGTAATTCAAGAGGCGGAGCGGGGGTTGGGGGGAATGGAGATTCAGTGTGTGAAGCAGCATCCGTGGAGGTCATATAGGACCAAAACTTTGACCAAATGTCTCTGGGCCTAGAGTGAGTTGGCTGTTGCCCAGCCCAGGATTCTTCAGTATCTGAGATCCATGTGGCCGCCCTGAGCCACTGTGCGTGGGTGGGTGGTGTAGGCTGGAGCCAGCAGAGTAAAATGGAGCATACTCCGAATAGCATGCAGAGGCCAGGCAGTTTTTTGGTGTCCCGGCGAAGATCAGGAAAGTCATGGAAGAGACACCTCATTGGAGATGGAGTAATGGGGTGTTCAAGAATAGTTGACATGGTGGAGCAAACTGCACTCCAAAACTGGGCGAGACGGGGGCAGGACCAGATCACGTGGATATAGACAGCGTTATCACAGCCACACCTGGGACATCTTGGCGAGTGGTCATTCGACATATGATGTAGTCTGTTCGTGGTGTAGTGATATCTGTGGAGCACCTTAAACTGAATCCTCTTGAAGCGGGTATTGAAGATTACCCCATGAATGCATGCACACATAAGGGCCCAAAGTTCATCTGTCACCTCCACCCCAAAGTCGTCCTCCCATGCATGTCTCAATTTGATGAATGCAGGGGCAGATCTGGCTTGGACCAGAGAATAGAGTCTGGATACCTTATCCCTCAAGAGAGTGGAAGCAGCTAGCTCTGCGACTATAGGATCATCTGGTGGTATCGCCGGGAAAGTGGGGTATTTGCGTTTAAGGATTTTTCGGAGAGATGAGTGCTGGAGCCATGCGGATGGTTTCCGTCTCAGGGATGATGGGAGTTCTGACCATTCCACAAAGTTACCCTGTTCAAAGATGTCCCGGATCAGTTCATATCCTGCCTCAGCCCATCGGCGCATGATGAGTGGTGGTACATGTGGGACCTCCGAGAGGAAGTTCCATAATGGTAGGTTACCATGAAAGGGGTGGGTAGTGCCTAGTAGTTTCCATGTATTAGATAGGGCCAGGGATGTGCAAGCTACCGGGTCAAGTGAGTCTAAGACTGTTGGCATGGGTGTGATAACTAGGGAGCGGATATCACAGTCGCTGACCTCCAGTCTTTCGAGCCTGACATGGGGAGGGGGGTCTGATGTGTTGAACCAATGCGAAGCAAATTGTACTTGCGCTACAAGCCAGTAACTGAGAACATCAGGTGCACCGAAGCCACCATGCTCCATTGGGGTGGCAAAGGTCCCAAGTTTAAGTCGAACCGTGCCCGAGTGCAACAAAAAAGTGTTAAGAGTGAGAGTTAACGCCTGGAAGAACCCCTCACCTGGCCACTGTGGGATGTTGGTGAACCTGTACAGGAGCTGGGGTAATACCACCATCTTTAGTATCCCTATCCTGCCCGCAATGGAAATCGAGAGCCTACTCCAAGTTAGCGTCTTTGTTGCAAGGCTCATGAGGTATTTTTGATAATTTTCTTCAAAAATCAATTCAGACCCATGAGCCACTTCTATACCAAGATAGGTAAACTTTGACTGGGCCCCATGGTGTCGGGGGGGGGCCTGTGCAGTCAGTGAGCGGGAAGAGGGTAGATTTGGAGCAGTTCACTTTGAGTCCGGAGATGCGCCCGAAATGGACAACATCTTCCAATATCGGGGCTAAATTGGTGGCGGGGGAGCAAATGAAGAGGAGGGCATCATCAGCATATAGAGACACTATGTCCGACTGGCCAGTAGTTCGCAAGGCTCTATGTGCATGTGACTGGAGCAACATGTCCACAAATGGTTCCATCGCTATGGTGAAGACTAGGGGAGAGAAGGGGCAGCCCTGTCTCGTCCCTCTAGCAATTCGGAAAAGGGGAGAGCATCTGTCCTCAGTGTGGACCCCGGCAATTGGGTCGGAGTATAGCAACCTGAACCAGTTGAGGAAACAGGGGCCGAATTTGCATTTTTCAAGGACCCACCAGAGGTACTTCCACGATACAGAGTCAAATGCTTTTTGCATATCGAGTGTGGCAGCTACTGCGTGAACATTTGGGTTGATCCTACTCATTATGTTGAAGAGCCACCTCAAGTTCAGGGAGGTGGAGCGTCCCGGAGAAAAGCCTGCTTGGTCTGGGTGAATAATGTGCAGCATGTAGGGTGCCAGGCGTAGGGCTAATAAGTTGGCGTAGATTTTGACGTCACAGTTGATGAGTGAGAGTGGACGGTACGAGTCGCATTGGGTGGGGGGCTTGCCGGGCTTGAGTAAAACAGTTATTGTGGCTTCACGGAGAGAGGGGGGAATTTACCTGTCTCCACTGATTTCTCCACTGATTCCTCCCAAAGTGCCATCAGGTGAGAGAGTAGGAGCAATTTGAAATGTTTGTAGAATTCAATTGGAATGCCATCTGAGCCTAGGGATTAGCCTGACGATAGTGAGTCTATAGCATTTGAAAATTCCTCGGTGGGAATGGACTCTCGAGAGAACTGATGGTTTTGGGGGAGAAGATCGAGGGGGGAAGACTGTCTAGGTAGGAGTCAATCTCTGCTGTCGGGGCACTGTCTGCGTTAGCTTACAGGGATTTGTAAAAGGCTAGAAATTCAGAGTTGATGTCTTGCAGCGACGTGGCCAGAGAGCCATCGGGTCTTTCCACTCCAGGGATGTGTGAGGAGCCGAACTCGCGGCGGAGAAGCCTGGCTAGAAAGCGGCCCGGACGTTCGCCCTCACCATATTTCCTAGCAAGGCCAGGGTTGTATAAGAACTTCTGTTCACGGTCCATGGAAGAGCGAAACGTGTCGCGTTCCGTGCCTATGGATGCTAGGATTTCAGGGGTTTGATGTAATGAACATTGAGATTCCAGGGTGGAAAGTGTGGCCTCGCTCTCAGCGATATCCTTTCGAATTGCTCCCAGGATACCATTTTCCTTGGATAGGGCAATACCCCTAATATAAGCTTTAAATGATTCCCAGAGGGTGGTCTGTGACGAGACTGAGTCAGTGTTAATTTCAAAGAACTCCTCAATGGCCATCTCCAACTCGGAGCTAAAGACGGAATCAAGGAGAGAGTGAAGTTTCATTCTCCATTGTCTAATACGGTCGCGGTCTGGGCCCCAGGAAAGGGTGATAGTCACCGCTGAATGGTTGGAGAGGGTTCTGGGGAGGATCGTTAGACGAGCTACATTCCTTATCAGTATATCAGACGCTAGCCATCTATTGATTCTGGAGTATGAATCGTGTACCGGGGAGTTTAAGGAGTAGAAGCGGGAGTCGGGATAAAGAAGCCTCCATACATCTACGAATGCGAGTCGGGGAAGAGATGTCAGTGTGGTGTAGGATGCTTTGGAGAGTATACGGGGTCTGGAACCGGACCTGTCCATGTCCACGTTGAATATTGTTTTAAAGTCACCTCTCCAAAGGATTGGTATTAAAGGGAAGCTGACTAGAAGGGACGTAAGGTGCGAGTAAAACTCTGGGTCATCAAATGTTGGGGCCGTAGATTTTTAACAGAACTACCTCAGTATTTTGCAGGGTGCCATGGAGTAACACATATCTGCCCTGGGGGTCAATCTGTGAAGACTTGCAATTAAACTTACGGCTCCTGTGAAATAGGGTCATAACTCCACGGCTTTGGGTGGAGTAGTTAGTAAAGTACATCATTTGAGGGCCCCACATTCTGGCAAACTTTTCACAGTGTTCAGTACAGGCGTGTATTTGTTGTAAAAAGAGGATTTTGACCCTATGACGCTCAGCCTGAAGTTGCAGTTGTCTCATTTTCTTGCAGTTACCCAGTCAACATTGCAGAGGTATTTTTTTATTTTTTTGTTTTTTATTTTATTGAATATAGCTGAGAAAACTCAACGTTTTCAATATTAGACAACAATTTCATTAACACATTATTGAATCATTTTACATAAAAAGAATTATAGGTTACACAAATGTCGACGCACCATTATAAAAACAAACTTAAATCGAGTTGAAATCATCTATGACTTAAATAATACAAATGTTCACCTTAAAAGGATGCAATTAGAATCTTAGTCCTGATCACAATTCATTTTGAACTTATAAATGATAATATGCCTGTCTTAATTTACAGACTAACGGTGCATCAGTCACATTGTCACACCACAAAAATGTACATAATAAAAACATAAAACACCATAATAGAGTGTTTGCATCATCACTCAGATAACTGTTCCACACTTAATGCCCTTCCATTCTTAATTTGTAATTGAGGCTGGATGTATGCCTAAATTCAAGGCAGATAATAAATTATAAGTTGCAACGTGAATACTAATGGATTTAGTAGATAGTATTACCGACCATCGGGTTTCAGGATGTAATGCACCAAAATATGGCATGTGTTTCCAGAAGTATTTGATTCTTAAATCAATTAATGCAGGACATTCAGTAATGATATGTTTGAGGGTTTCTTTAAGAGAGGTAACTTCACAGAACCTACAATAGTTCTCTTTTGGATTCATCAACCTTCTTCTAGTCAATATGTCACGAGTTGGTAATAAGTTGAATCGTAGGCGTAAGATTGCCATTCTCAATTGAGGTGTTGGGGCCTGATTTAAATACGGTATGAGTTTTTTTATGTTCAAAAGCTAGAACTTGGAAGTCTTTGTAAGAGAGGCACTCAATTCTAGTGTTAATCCAATCCACACTGAATAATTTGAGTTTTACTCTGTTCGGATTTACAAGAAGAGTGTCCAGACTTACATCCGCTTTTGCCGAAATTCTGTAAATGTATGAGATCCACAATTTTACAAATGTGTTTTCAGATGCCAACATATAAGCTGATAGTGTTGCCAATATGTTGTCAAATCGTGTGTAGGTCAAACGCTTTCAAAACAAGGCACAGAACCTCCACTGATATTCTGCATTCAAGGACACCCCTCTCCAAAATGTTGCCTCCAGCTTATGCAAGACTGTGGATTGCACTATATTTTTGGTTTCTAGGCCATACAGAATTGTAGGTAGAACATTTTGTCTCCAATAAATAATGGCAGGCCTAATCGTAAATTTACCAAATGTATGTAGTATTATCCTTGTCTGCGAGATCGCAGTCATGATCTTATGCTCCAAAGTCCTAGAATGCGAATCAATTGATGGCATACCATCGAACAGGACACCTAAATAAAGATACGTGGGTACCACTTTGAGTGTTCTTTCATTGATTTTCAAATCACATAGAGCTCTTCTGGTAAGCCTAGGCGCGTAGATGACTATTTGAGTCTTGTTGAGGTTGATTATCAGCTCATTTTCATCGAAATAAGCACTTAAGGCTGACAATAACTTTTGCAGGCCTACCAGAGTTTTGGAGACCAACACCAGGTCATCTGCATACCACAAAGCTTTAATTATTATGCCATTCATTTTTGGCGAGTCAGAGTCAACCTGAAGAAAATCCTGTAGTACATCATGGATGAAAAAATTAAAGAGGGCTGAAGCAATGATACATCCCTGCTTCAGCCCCCTTGAGGTCGAAATCGCTGCTGATAAGAGGCCCAGTATGGACAATCGCATCATTATAGTAGTTGTTGAATATAGTGTGTAAATAATGTCACACAAGGTCTCAGGGCAATTTGCCAATCGCAGTTTTTCCATCAGTTTTACTCGAGAGACAGAATCGAAAGCTGAGTGCAAGTCAACAAAAGAAAAGTACATTGGCTGTTTTGGTGCTTGTGCCTGAGATTTTAAGGCATTGAGGGTTAATAAGTTGACTGTTGTACCTAACCCTGCAATGAAGCCTGTTTGGCAAGGATCATGTTGATTATACATCTGCGTCCACCGTGAGAAGTCTCTCAAGACCAGTCGGGCAAGAATCTTTCCCGGGGCATCTAGCAACGCTATCAGTCGATAGCTTGCAGGTGACCCCCTATCACCTTTTTTAAAGATCGGTACTAGCAAAGATGACTTCCATGATGTAGGTATTGTTTTCAAAATGATGATTTGTTGATAAACGTTATTCAATATACTGGCCCACCTGGATGGATTTAGCTTAAACATGTAATTATTTAAACCATCCGGCCCCGTGGCACGAGAAGACGACGATTTCTTATAAAGTCTTCTATTATTTCTGAAGAACATTCCAAGCCAAATTTAACTGTGGCCAGATTCGTATAAATGTACTTATTATATTTAACATGATTAGGCACATAAGGAAGTGTTCCCAGATGTAAAGATCCGAAAGAGGGCAAGATGTCTGTATAAGACTCATGCTTGGAATGATCTAGATTATGAATTGTCAAATTCAAGGCATCAAGAGATGCGTTTGACCATTTCAAACGTGTTTTCGCAGTATTTACAGATAATACTTGGGTGGACCAGTGTTGCTTTGTCAGATTTTGAACGGTGTCTCCTTGCCAGAGAAAGGTCAGCATGTGATGGTCACTAGCCACTTGTGTCAGAATTTCAAATTTGACTGCCCTATGTAAAAGAGTATCCGAAACAAACACATAATCAATAATAGAATTTGAAATCCCTCTCTCCCATGTCGACTTGGGCGGTATGTCACTCACGATCGATCCATTGGCCATATGCAAGTTATGACTTGCGACAAATTTGAGCCATCTTGTTCTCGCATGCATTTGCAATGTTTTCTTTGAACGTATGCAATCAAGATTTAAGTCTCCTACCATCATTGTGGCGGTGATGGACTGATCACAAGCAACTGCTTCCAATAGCACAGACAGGTCTTTGTAAAAGATGTCATCTGCCAGTCCCAAAGGGTTACAGTATAGATTAATTAAGGCTAGCGTTTGGTCAGCAAAAAGTTATTTTCACTAACTGCATGAAATTGTTAGATGAGGACCTTGCGTGTGTGATTTGGGTATCTGGGGTAGTTCGGAATCTTGTGATTCTGCTATAAGACGTTCTGGATCCTGAGCAATCAAAACACCCATTTTAAACAATTCCATTTTTACCTCCCATATTGAGATCAATACTAATCCATATTTAATCCACAAATGCACAATTGCCAAATTTTGGTCACACACAAATTCCACTTGGTCAATATCACACAAGGCGATATCTTGCAGGTTGCTCACATCCCCAAAAATAGTTACTATGCTTGACCTGCATAAATCATATTTTTCAAACGGAGCATCTCTAAATTTTAGAATAAGAGAATGACAATTTGTAAAGGAGTTTCTGGACACTTGTTTCCCTGTTCGTAAATTCTAATTCTTACTTGTAAGCTTTGTTGGTGGCTTAGTCTGCTTCATTTCAGAGACCAGACAGGATTTATTCCATCGATTGTGCATCTCAGTGGCTAATTTGGGTATTCCCACCATCGCATCCGTATTTGAATTAACCAGGATGTTATTTTGGACAGAATCATTCCTAGGCACAGTCAAAGGATTAGGAGGTAAGGCTAGGGCCACACGTTCATTTATATACGCATCCACTGCAGCTTTTATTGAGACCATGCAATCTCGTACACCAAGTTCACCTACTGAGACAATTGCATTACTAGAGCTTGGTACAGCTTGAGAAGGTCTAACACAACTCAAACTTATTGAAGACACTTGAGCTGCCGACATTCCCGATGGAGCCGTGGCCACTGTTATTTTAATTAAATCAACAATCTCCGAGAGCGGAGGATAGTCAACTGGTATACACATGGGAACCATGTTCATATCCACCACCGGCGTACCAGTTGGCGCAATAGTCACGCTCTGAGAATTTGTTAATGGTAGAGTTACGGGAACTTGTAAAGGAGAAGGCAAAATGGCAAGCAGCGCTATGGGTAATTGAGTGACCTGCGCCTGTCGCGTGACTCAGAGTCATTTTCTTGGCATGAGTTTCGATTTAGGCACATTTTGTTTTAAACCGTGTGCTTTGGAAACATTTTGAGAATCAATAATGGTACAACCTGCTTTCACACTTGGACAAATCATTTTTGGACTCCTATCAAGACTGATCCAAGAGTCGTTTACATTTATAATATTTGGTACAGAGGAGATATCTGAGCAGATGACATTTGCAAAAGATGGTATTACTGGTTTGATACTGCTCTCACCCCGTGTGCCTTTTTTCCCAACTATAGGATAGCCAGACCCATCAGAAACATTTAAAACATTTGCACTTTTTTGTGGTCACATCTGTTGCTGAACGTTTGGCTATCCAGTCAACAATTTGTTTGATGTGGCCAGCTTGATTAGAAATTTTTAAATCAATAGATTCAAACAACTTAAATAAACTGGCTACTGTAGTATTTACAGCAGCCAATGTAATTTCTATTACAGATTATCTAAAACATTTGATGAGTTATTAATCGATAAACATTGGCGTGGCGTGGGCAGTAAAAATTAATCATGTACAGAATGTATTGTTGAGCCCATCAGTTCTTCTATTGCATCTTCACAAGTAAGATCCTCATGAGATATACTCATGTTCCCTTCACTTGCGTGAATAGAAATATTGGACACATCAGCCAACTCAGGTGCATGCATAGAACTTTCATTTACTGTGGGTAAGTGATTTGTAATGGGTGGATGATTTCTCGCATCAGGGTATATGGATTCGGATTGTGCATTTGCCAAAATAGTTGTATCAGAAACAAAGTGCAGGTGAATGGAACTATCAGAATTAGTAGGTAATTGAGTAGACACATTTTGTAAATCCATACCAGAAAACGTTTGAACAGATGGAGCTTCATCTACCATACACTCTTTGCGTTTTGCACAGAACATGCAAATATCTTTGTTCGCCAATATGGTTCTAAGAATCGGGGTAAGTGTAATAGAATTTTGCGAAACGCGAGAGAGTTTCCTTTGTTTTGCAGTTATTATCGGAGTGTTACACACTACACCAGTAGTGTCTGGCATGTTTGTTTTCAGTGTGTAGGGACAAAAGAACAAAAATAGCCGTTAGTATTGTCCTTTTGCTAAACAACCAGAAATACACTTACGATGAAATAAAGGTAAGGTAGTCAACTCTGGCATTCTAAACACTCTGGAGAACACTCATGAAAATCAACATTCGGGTGGAAACCACCAAACATACAGATTAGGCACTGTTCTCTCTGCCTTAACCTGAAGCGGCAAAGCTGGACTTTAACAGGACTTTCTCCGGTGCGCGCGCACGTTCACAGTTATATAGTCACGCCCACTGGCGTGGTGTACACAGCCTAAATAAAGGAAAAGGAGGTTATACATGTTCGAGTTATAGTTAAGCAATAGTGTATAATGTCCTTGCTGTGAATCTTCACCTTGTGGGAATCAAAGTCCAACGTCCAAAGTCCTTGCCATCAATGCAGACGTTGTAAAGCAGTAGAAGCAGTAGAATCCACAGGCAGCGTTCAGCGGGCAAAGCGGGATTTGTTAGACATTAACATTCATCAGAATGGTGGCCCCCATGGCCGATGCGCCGGTTGACTACCAACACAATGACCTTGATCCGACACTGCCTCGTGCTCTACCTCCTCCGTGGATGCCAAGCTTTTTTTAACATACACCCAACTTCCCCCACCTCCACCCACATCCCTCCCCCAAACAGAGGAATGATAACCCCATACCCTAATAACCAGTTCCAAACCAATGGCATCAACGCCTGTGAACTGGCCTTGCGGAGATGCTCCGGACTGGGGGCAATTTAAGGATAAACATGGTGCCTGACACTAAGATTGTGCATAATTTAGGTAGGACCTTATGTAGATGGGCACGGCACCACCCCACAATAGTTAAATAATTTACTCATGATTGGGAGAAATAGTCTCCCAGGCTACTAGAACAGGAAGGTATCTTGACTTAGACATAACTAACAGAGTGACGTAACAGTAGTGAATAGGTGCTGCAGGAGAAGGTCAGCCGGGGAAGTTTTCATCAATGAACCTGGAGGCCTCCTATGGGATTGTGAAAAAAAACACCTGGTTGGATTGTTCAATTCTTAGCTTGATGGGGTATAGCATGAAGTATTTGACACCCAGGTCTCTCAGTCTTTTCTTTACCGCCAGAAAGGTCTTGCGCTCCCATTGAACAGCCACCGAAAAGTCGGGGTATAGGTGAGGAGGGCATCTCAATCGCGGAAATTCAGAACCCTGGCTATGATAGGGCGTGTATGTGCGCCCAGCTTAGGTTTAGCTGTTAGGGCAGGGTGGCCTCTCTCTATCGCGAACTTAGGAGAACGCTTTGGAGAGTCCAGAAGCATTAGTAGTGTGCGCTCGATGTAGTCCTCCATAAGCTCCTTGATGCCATCTTCAGGAACTCCGATGATGCGAAGATTATTTCGCCTTGAGCGGGATTCAAGGTCCTCGTTCTTTTTCTCGACCTCGAGGACACGGCTGGAGAGTGAGGATACCTCCTTGGTAAGGGAGCCCAGGTCGTCCTCGGTAGTGCTCACCCTCATCTCGATCTCCACCACCCAGCCAAAGGTCCTCTCAATGTGGGCTTTGATGGAGGATATGGTACCATTCATATCATCGAGTTTGGAGTGGAGTGTGGTGAAGCCCACACAGATATATTCCATCATTCTCTGGGAATCGGCAGGATCAGATGGTGTTGAGTTAGTCGGCGCCTGTTCCGGTGCCCCCTCGGCCGATCTCGATGGTGTTTTCGCAAACATGTTGATGGAGCACTGTTTTTTCCCTGCTCCTTTGGTCATGGCACCGGCAGGGGGTGAACCCACAGGCCAAGGCTCGCAGAGGGGGGACCGAGACGGCCCAAGAGGAAGGCGGATCACAGGTGGGGAGCCAAGAAGTCAGGCCAGGTGCCCAAGGTGTCTCGTAGCACTTGACTGTGTTGTAGAAGTTTAATACGCCGGTAGGCGGAGGAGTCGCGGGATCTCAGGTGAGCGTCTTCCAACCAGAGTTGGGTGTGCCATCCAAACCGGTAGTTAAGTGAATGTAATAGGTGATTGGTGAGTGGACGCTCTAGGAGAAGCTGTTGTTAAAGTTCCTGATTGGCGATTGAGAAAAGCAGGTTATGGGCAGCCATGAAAACGTGTTGGCCGTAGTGATGTTGGTCCAGGGGCACCTGAATGAGACAGAAGGAAGGCTTATGATGCCCAGATGCAGGGCGGCAAGTTGTCCCAGTGGAGGACAGGGAGTCAGTAGTTAGTGCCCTGTGCGTTGGTAGGGAGGTGACCACCAAGGACACCAGTAGGGTGCACTAGTGGGTGCCCTGCAGGTCCGAGGACAGCCGGCTATTACAAGGAGAACAGGTGATGTGTCTCGGCGGGAGCGGCAATGGTCAATATATGATCTCCCCTACCCCCCAGATGTTGAGCCTGCGGTTAACGAGGTGTGCCCAAGGGGGGGTACAAAAAGCTCAGCCCCCGGGCACCAGACCCTGCGCACCCACCACAGCACGGGCCTGTGTGGCTAGTTATCTTGGAGTAGACAGTTCAGTTGTATGGAGTGAGCCTGGGGCCACGGGATGTCAGAGAGGTCCCCAGACCTCGCCAGGGAGAACCTCGGGGCTGCCAATGGTGTAGTTGGGAACGGGCAACCCGGGGTCCCCGTGCCCCCTTTGGAGCATTTGGCGGATTGTGCCCAGAACCGGACCCCCACCGATCTCGGCAGCCGGGGGCCCGGGGAGGAGGTGGTAACGTTGGTTGTGCTCCCAGGGAGGGGCGGGCGGTCCAGCCCAAAGGGGCGTCACTGTGGGAGAGAGGATGCCAGGCCACCGGGGGCTCAGAGACTTACCGGGGCCGTCAGAGGAGCTGTGTGGTATCTGGAATCAGATGTCACCACAGGCTGCCCGGGGTCCTGAGTGTAGGTAAGGCCATTTGTTTCGGCACGTCACCCCAGAGGGGCGGCGGAGTGGAAAGCTCAATGTCCGGGCTTCACTTCGGTGTCCAGAAGCAGGGGTCAGCGTAGATGTAGCTGCGGCCACCATTGCTCCCTCTCAGGTCTTGGTGGGTGTCGGCGGGGAAAAATTAAAAAAAAGAAGCCACAGTCGAGCGGGTACCACACCACTCTCCACGCCGGGCCTCAGATCCCCAGGCTCAACGGCCAGAGCCACTGGAGAGGAGGAGCGGATCGGGGCCGCAAGGTCCTACGGTTAAAATTTCAGTCCCCACGTTCGGCCAGGATTTCGTCCGATGTCCGACTCGTAGGCACTGACAGTTGGAGCAAAATCGAACAGCACACTTCAGCAGGATGCAAGAAGGAAGGTGCCTCCAGAGCGGAGCTCCCGATTAGGCAGCCATCTTCATCAAGTGCAACAGCGCCCCTGGCACATATGCATTTCTTAACTTTTATGAAAATGCTCCTAAAAAGAAATATTTTGAAAAGGTCAGCATTTTCCATTTTTCATTCCATATAAATGTCACACTTTCCTACCTCACTCATTACATCCCTTACACTGCCGACATTCTCCATTTGCTCACACATATCTGTATACCACCAAAGTAGCTAAATACAACTCTTCACCTTACATATAAAGTACTCTTTCCCAACCTCAACTATAAAACACCAAACACTGCTGCCACAACAATCTGCCATTGCATTACCACTAGGCCACAGTTGCCCTATTCTTTAAAAACACTGCAACACAACACAAATACATTACACTACAAACAGAGCATTTGTTTTATTAAAATCAGCAGCACAAAAATAACCTAGATATGCACGTTTCCTCACACCCATGTTTGCCCTGTTCCTTTTAAGGTGCAAAATTGAACTATGTATATTCCAATTCGTCCAACAACAAAGTTAACACACTTTATTACCCCACTGATGACACAAATATATTAACTATTTTTCCCTACAACTCCTCGTACCCTCATAATTAACAACCTCACTTACTTAACATACTTTACCATTACCACATATACCCACTAACTTTCTTTTACAATTGCAGGAAAGAAGATTGTCGAAGATACCTACAAAAAAAATAATAACCTTCACATCCTACCAAGTAAGTACATCAATGTACCATGTTGATTGCAACAATATAATTCCACAATATATTAGCCTAGAGTATTCTTTTTGAATCACATTTCTTTTCACTTGTACTCATTATATTGCACCCTTTTATCATTCCCATCTAAACACCAATATTATACCACCCACTATTTTCCTCAAAATATCATAATGTCCCTACTTATTTAAACAGACCAGCACTCCCTAGCTCACTAACCCAAGCCCATCACACCTCTACAGACTCCTATTCTTACAACTTTCCCAACCACACCTAGTATGACACTTCACAATCAAACTGCACTCTATTAATCTCTTGAATCACACCCACACACCCATGCACAATACATACGTATACATTCCACAACATTCAAACCCAAACTTGTTTTTTCCCAAGAGACACAACAAAATGCCTACTAAAAAGCAACTCCATAGAAAATAAAGAAACAAATGAGCAAATACGAATAAAAGCAAGTCATACAGTCATCCACCTCTAAAACAATGTATAGAAAACATGAAACAATAGAGCTAGTAACCTCACTCAACAAAACTAAACCAGCCACCACTGAAAAAGTTGAGGTCTCTCTTACAAAAACTAAAAGTAAAAAAAGATGTACTAACAAAAGCAGACCTACTAATGAACCTAACACTAAATCTACCAATGTTAACATAGCCACTGTAAAGCAATCCAAAAGAATAATTTTACAAAACATATTCCACCGTAGAGTTCTTCAGAATCATTTAAAAACAGTTGAAAAGTCACTACCCTTCAAACTACCACAGGAGACTAATCCTTGAAGCTCTAATTGACAGCTCATTTCCACTAAAGAGAACATTGTTATTATTGATTTTAAATAGAAATAAACCAATAACTAAATGAATCAATAAATTACAAAAAGTACTTCTAAACATGTGCAATGTCAATATAGATACCTATTCAAACTTCGGTGAAGGTGAATGGATTCACACAAGCAGCGCAGAACCATAATTAAACAATGTTTTAACAAAATGTTCCTTTTACCCAAACAAACTGTCCAGTGGACAGAGGAACATGCAGCTCAATGTGTAACGTACAACAATACTTTAAATCTTCACAACAATTCCTCAATCACTATGTGAAAGTAAAAGACAAAAGTAAAATGAAAATCTAACAAACCATGGACTCTTGTTCAGCGAGCAGGCACCCTGGACTTTGAGGACATTCATTAGCCTGCATTTTAGGAACTGCTATCTTCCACCACATCAAAATGTTTGCAACCACCATTCTGCTATATTGAATCTTGTACATAGACTATACTATTCAAAGATTCCTGCCCTAGAACTGCAAAATTTAAATAACATTCTCCTACATGGAACAGCTAAAGAACTCCTTTGAGAAATAGAGAACATCTTAAGTAAAAATCTTGGAATTGAAGTTGCCTTAGAGAATTTACTAACTTCAGAAAACATTAGCGAAAACATCACAAACACCAACCTCCTAACAAACACATGCACAAAAATAGCTAAGTTTCACAACACAGCTTATGAAATATCAGACAAAGTATGTGTCTGTTGCTGCAGAAGTTTTTATAAAAAGAACACACAAATAGTAGATATAGCCTACAAAATAGTGGACAATGAGGCATCCCAATAGTTCCAATTAGCTTTATATACTAACAGCAGAAAATAAATGCAACATAACTGAGCCCTCAACAGTTTGCACGTACTTCAACACAAAGCTTGACAATAACCAAATGCCATCATGTGCTATCACTAATAACTTAGAAATATTCCCACTTCCAAAGGCTCTCCAGCAACTTAACTTGTGTGAGAGCATTATAACTGTACACCCATGTCAAGCAAGAATAGGCCTTCAACTGAAAACAGCCAAATTGCCTCCATCTGAGTTACTAAAGGGCATCCATGGCAAAGTAGTATATTTGATATTAGATCTTAAAGAAAATGTAGAAACTCTAGGAGTACAACGGCCAATAGATCAATCTTTCATTGTACTTGTCAATGTTGTACCAACAAAAGACAAAATAATTTGGCAAAGACTAGTCAACTTAAACAAGGTATCTGAAAATAAATAAAATAATGAATACTACAAAGATAATAACATAGAAAAACATACAAGAAACCACACAAATAATTCAAAATTCACCAGCAACTGGCCAATTTGAACATGTAGATACTGTTAACCACAGTCAACATTTTAGACCAGTATACAATTCACCCACTACACTCCAAAGACACCATTAAAAATGCATTAGAAACATATATATCAAATGTGTCAAGCCAAAGGATCCCCAATTAGCATATGTAGAGCACGTTCCTTTCCTCTACTCTTTCCTACAGGAAAAGGAGGATATAAGGTCCACATAAATTAGTGCATCAGAATATCGCTCTTTACAAATGTATTCTGAAGACACCAGATTTAGACAAAATGTATAATACATTTTCCACCTCCGGTTGGAAAGTGAACTAGCAACTCTATTTTATGGAGTTGCACACACATTAAAAACAGGTTCTCATGTTTTAAACATGTCCGTTATCCAAGTGCTTCAAAAAATAAAAGACATAGATGAATTTTTGCAGTCAGGTATCACAAATCTCTTGGCAAACATGTGTGGTACAAAGAAATACTGGTTCTGATGTCACGCTGATGTAGATGTTATGCTAAGGAACCTAGGCATACCCACATGATTTCTTACTTTAAGTTGTGCAGAGTATGCATGGAATAACTTGCACAACTTCTTGAACACCACAAACCAAAATAAAGATGGAATAAAAATAGAAACACCAGGAGAACTCTGTTCTCTTGACCCTGTCCATGTATCAAGGTACTTTTCACCATCGCTTTATTGCCATGCTGCACTTCATCTGCAATATAACTACCCCTTCACTGAGAGAAAGGAACATCAACCCAGAGGAGCACCACATAGCCACGCTTTTTGTGGATAAAAGTTGCTGCCAAATGTGGCCATGACAGTGATGCCACTGTTTTACAGTTTATTGAAAATATACATTACCTGCTACATCCCTTCAGAAACCACAGATAGTGACCTAGGTACACAGATGTTACGCTTCCAAAAACATAAGTGTAGCAAATACTGCCAACTTAGATATAAAAACAAGGCAAATACTACACCAAATGTAGCTTTGCCTCCCTAGATCAGCAGTTTGCAGAAAAGGACAAGTAAATAGATTGATGTCTTCTGTTGGACACAGTGTAAATGGCAAATCCCATTAAAACACATAAACATTAAAAGGGATGCAGCATCCAAGTACATCAATGATTTCAATGCAATCATTTCCCTCTTGTGGAATGCAAACATAGACATACAATACATTGCAGACAATTCCACTGCAGTTGCAAGATATGTTACAGCCTATCTAGCCAAAGCTGAGAAAACAGAGCTAAAAGGCCTCTGGGATGACCTATCATGTGACATGAAACTGTCACAAAAATTGTTCAGCTTCGGTATAAAAATGCTTTCAGATAGAGATTTTGGGTGCTACAAAGCTGCAGACAGTTTAACATGTACAGCCTTATTTGTCAAATCAGAACACATGGTCTGGCTAGACCTTGGTCCAGCTACATCCTGAAAAAGAGTACTAAAATCCTACCAAGAGAAGAAGGCTTGTCAGTGCTGCGTTCACAGCTAAAGGATGAACAACTCACCATTTATCTGGAAGTCACTGAAAAAATGGCACATGTTTTTAAACATGAAGCTAAAACGTTTAGCTGTATACATTATAAACCCCTGCTCCTATATGTAAGTGGTGAAGCTGGTTCTGGTAAAACGTTCTCAAATAAAATAATCAGCAAATGTCTACAAATCTTAACAAATAACAACCTTTCAGCTGTTGAAACAGCCCCCACAGGTTTAGCTGCCTATGGCCTTTACACCGACTACTGCTCCATAAAGGGGAACAACAAAACTAATTGGAATACTAAAAATTATCAGCAGAAGCTACTACTGAAGTACACATAATTCTCAAACATATAAAAGTGCTCATCATAGATGAAGTAAGCATGGTTTCCAACCTCATGTTGGTTCTAATTCACCTCAGAATGCAAGAAGTCAGAAAAACCGACTGTGAAGAACTGTTTGGAGGAAAACACGTTATTGTTTTCGTAGACCTCCGACAGTTAACACCAGTAAAAGATCAGCCTATTTTTATAAGATTAGGACACAAACTATGCCGTAACACACTCGGCAGCATTGAAAACTAAATCTGTGGCAACATTTTCACTACAGAGAATTAACTGAAAACATGCATCAGTCTGCAGACCTCACCTATGCTAACATTTTAAAAAGCATATGAACTAGTCTGCTTACTTAAGATGCAAAATCCATCTTACATAGTATACTAATCTATGAGCTATATGAGCAAAACACATCTGCTGTTGATGTCATGGAACAATCACCTCAACAACATGTAAAATGCAACTCCTTAATGCATATACACATTGTAAGGTGTAGTCAATTCAACGAGACAATGTTAAAAAAAGAAAACCAATCCATACTGCAGATCAGCTTCACAGTCATACTACAAGTGCATGGCATGAGACTCCCTATGCGTCAACAAGCAACAGCACGACTAAATAGTTTAGAAAAATGTATCTCCAACACAGCTGGTTTGGAGAAAATGTTAACTTTGTGTCTAAACTTCAGAGTAATTCTGAAACGTAAACTTGACGTAGAACAAGGTTTAGAGAATGGAGCAATAGGTACAGTTGTTGGCTTCCAAACATATCCACATCACACCAACATTCAGTTTGTCAACATCCACTTTGACAATTTTGCAGAAGTTAACATAATTGGCAACACAAAAGCATGTTTTCTCTTGAATATGCTGTCACTTGTCATGCATCACATGGTCTAACCCTAGATCATGCATTAATTGACATTGGCAGTACAGTCTTTAAAGAAGGTATGAGTTACATAGCACTTTCACGTCTTCGTACAATCAATGGTCTATTTCTCCTTAACTTTGATGAAAACCAAGTCAACGCGGACATTACTTGCATCCTAGAATACAAGAGGCTACATGCACTGTACACCCCATCTAGATATGTGCCCTGTACCTCAAAAAATAAAACCTTTAAAAAGAAAATTAATACAAACAGAACCTATAACAGATATCCCGACAATACTGCTAAAGAAACGATGACCAACTGCTTCTCCACCAAATAATACAACCACAGAAATGTCTACTACAAACTGAACTGCATGTCCATCACAAAACGAAAAGACAAATATGTCTTCTCAAATAAAATTTGCAGCCCCATCAAACGATGCAAAGAAGCAACTCTCTGGTCCATTTAAATTTAGCAACACAACTGGAGTAAACTGCTATCTAAATGTAGCAGTCAATCTTCTCTTCCAATTACCACCAATTGTTCACAACATTTACTTAAACGACTTGGACCAGTTCTGTTACAAATGCTCATCCTTCATAGAAAAGCCACAAATAATCCTGACATCAATTACAGTGTCTCAGGTATAAGGCAAGAATCGGACTACTGTGCAGGAATGGTCAAATTGACCATAAGCACACATGGACGATTCACAAGAATCTTCTAGATTTCATACACATGGAAAGATACATGCACTCTCTGCAACCATGTTCCACAAGAGCACATCCCTAATGAACGATTTGTATATCTACCCATACCACATTGTGAAGCCATTCCATTTCACCAGCTTCTGCAGAATGCAAATCATGGCATATTATGCCCTTTTTATAATTCAGACAATTGTTCCTTCATACAAATAAACTCACATAACCTATATTTCACACTAATGCTTCTAAGATGGAATGCAGATGGTACCAGAAATAACTGTAAACTCACTAGCTTTACACACATGGCCAAGTGTCTGTTTGCAAGAAAACCTTCACAACAGTAGGCATAATATACCACACTGGTGCCACAACCACTTCAGGGCACTATACTGTATATGTCAAAAAATAAGCGTTTGGTTTGAATGTAATGACATCTCCGTTACTCCAAAATGAAGTTTACCATCAAATCTAAGAAGTGCCTACTTAATATTCCTTCAACCAAAAATGTACTCACTAAACTGTAGCACAATAAACAGTTAGAATACGCCACCAGGTATCTAACTATTTCGAAAATATGCTTCATTGCAATACACTTCATATACGCCATCACATTTCTTGTTACTACACAACTTATTGTAAAGTCGAATGTACTTAGAATATGCCAACAGGTATCTTACTACTATAAACATTCCCTTAATTACAACACACTTCAAACAAATATACTATCACACTTAGACATACATCAGTGTAATAGATTTATTTTTAACCCTCTATGGATTTTATTTTCTCCGATGACCCAATGATTATTTAATGTCAATACAACAACAGTGTAGCACACGCTAATGTTGTTCCAAACACAGTACATAGAATGTTCTGTTTATGGGGTTAAAAAACAGTTAATGTGTATGTAAAATTGTATGCAATTAAAGCTTCCAAAGTTTTCTGCTTAACAAAGTATACTATTTTATTTTCACAGAAGAACCAGAGATTCCATCTTCATTACTGTATGCAATTAAGTAACCATACCAAGTATAAACACATACATATTCCACAAGCACTATCCTCAATTGTACTACAATCATAAATACCATATGCACTTCTATTATATTATTCCACCATATTACAAATAATGTATACACCCCTACAGTACCTATAATTACTATAAACATATTACTATAGTCTGTGTGCCCAGTGTCCTCAACCACCACAATATAATGAAACCATATACCAAGTACAGACAATGCAGCTTTAAATAGCAAAACTCACCCTGAGCCCCATGCCATCCAAATGCTGCCTGCAGACACCAAAATTGTCCACAGACTTGGTTGCATCTGCAAACCCTTTTTTAACCTATATAAACAACCCCATATCATCTTTATTCCTCTCCCCTTCCCTTTCCATGCCCTCTTTCAGCCATCAAAAAAACCCAAATGTGTTTTCCGAATTGTTCGTTTATGGCACTGAACACGGACTACCAAGGTGTCCGCGGACAGGGCGGCACCGCAATCACTTTTTTTCACCTAGATAAACAAGTCCATATCATCTTTATTCCACACCCCACCCTTAACAGCCCCTCTTTCGAACACCAAACAACCCCAAATGTGTTCTAGAGACTTTTCCCCTACCACAATATCGACAGACACCGGCCACTGTCTGTGGATCCAACATGGTGACCATTTAAAAAAATATGACACACCTCATACTGTTCACCATCCAATCTGTGGGAGTTATACCATTTGGCCACGGCAGAATTCTACGGAGCTGAGTTGATTGTGGTCAATTTGACGGCAAAGACAATTTTGCCGCAGCCAAATCTGGCCAAACTTTAACCCCCATGGCCCCCAATAAATCCTACACACACCTCCTACTTACCTTTTTATGTCTGATGTTCTTCTGACCCTGCAGCGTCAGTCTGTCCTCCAACACGGGTCTGATCCGATGCCGCAGGGTCCCCTTTTCTTTTTTTTCCCCCGTCCCCTGCCTTCAAACCTTTGGAAGCGAGGGACACCCTCGCTGCCCCCACAGGCCATCACTACCAAACATGGGTAGCGGGTGACACCCCCACAACCCCTGCTAGCCATGTTTGGTAGTGATTACCCAATTTGATTTTTCGAATCGATCAAATGGTACTGTCTGAATTCGGCCAGATGTACCATACGATCAATTCGAAATGACCAAATTGGGTAATATCAATCTGCGGGCAAGTCCGATATCTGCTTACATCATGATTGGATCCTGATTGGGCCAGTGGGGTGTCCGCGGACCAAATAGGGATGTGGGTTCCCGGACCGGATCCAAACATCAATAATTTGCTATTTCCTACTTTTTGGCTGTTTTTTAAAAAAGAACTACTGGGTGGATTTACACCAAATTTACAAAAGCACGCTTTTGGGACCAAGCTGCCGCTCCTGGCGCACATTTCGTAAAAATTCAATGAGCCGATTGGGCTGTAGGTGTGAGCACATTTTATTTTTCCATTGTGTCTATGAGGTATTCCACACATTTTGGGACCCCCTCTATCTTTGTCCCCCCTTGACGAAACTGTACCAAACCTAGCAGAATAATTCCAACAGGCCCATATACTTCTTTTCTCAAAGTTTTCTGAGGATTTATCCAGGATGGGCAAAGTTATAAGCCAGCCAAAAGTGCTCTTCCTACGGGTTTAGCAATTTAACCATAACATAAGTACCATGGCAGAATCTACACCAATAGTAGCTAAGTAATTACATGTCCGAACAGGACACAAAAGACACAGATGATGGGGGGTGCGGGTAATTAATTATGCAGAATATATAAGTACAGTGAACCACACCCAAATAAAGATTCAGACATCATTGAAGAGGAAATAAAGTTATCACAAAGTGATCACGGGCCATGTGTAGACAAATTATGAAAATGTAGATAGTTAGTGAAGTTGAATTTATGTATTCATTTATTTATACATTTGTAGAGAGCTCTTAACCTGTGGGCGTCTAGGTGCTAGTTTCAGTTCACGAAGTTAAAAGTAAAAAAAAAAGTTAGAAGGCACTGAGGCTGCTAATGAAACAGGTGGATTTTTAGTTTTTTCCCGAACAAGGTCTAGGAACAGTTGGACCTCAAGTCAGGGATGAGAGATTTCCAGAGCGTGACACCAGAGCCAGGGTAGCTGGAGCCACTGACTTTGGCATGCTTGAAGCTTGGGATGCATAGGTGATTGGCATGGGCAGTATGTGTGGCCTAAATGCAATGCTGTCCAATAAGATTTTAGAAAAGGACAAAGATGAACTGATTTTAAAAATAATCTACTGAGTGAGGAACTTCTTGAGTGGGGATCTCATAAGGTGTACTCTCGCGACCCGTATGTTAGTGCTATTAAGGTTGGCAATGGTTTTCTTATTTTATTATTTTATTCTTGTGTCGCAAGGATGTAGGTCAACACGGAGACATAGAGTCCCTCAGCTCCATTTGTAAAGTAAGCAGTAGTTTGTGCCTACACCTCTTTGCGCCAAATTTCTGATGTAAATGAATAAAAGTACGTAGTCAAGTTTCTTCAAGTATTTTTTCTTAATTTATTTGATATATGTTCTGCCCATATGGATGACACGTGTTTCGGCGTTTCATTGGCGCCTTTTTCAAATCCGGGCTGAATGCAAGCGTAACATGTAATAAAAAAAAACACAAAATATAACATACGAAATAGCATTTTAGCATATTTTGTAACACATTTAGTAGTTAGAATAGTGACTTAGGCTGTGTAGTATATCCTTTTAGCATTCTCAAATTGCATGAACACCTAAAAGTGCAGCACCTCTTAGTTACCTCAAATGGTTAAAAATAAATCCATTACAGTGACTATGTTAGTTTTTTAAAATTAAATTTGTGCAATCCGAAAAAGAAGTACGTATGGGATGGCATGGACCTAACAATTTTTGGCTGTCAGAAAAGCATGTAAATTTGTTTTCTTACCCTTATTGAATGTAATGCGAATCTCCGTTTCCTTATTTCCGGGAATTAGTTTTCAGTTGAAGTGCATCACGGTAGTTCCAGGGTTAAATCCCACCTAAAACAAATTTGGTTGTTCTATTATGCTAACATTAGCCTTTTAACCTTCTATCGGATTGATTCTTTATGCATGATTCCCTGGCATATATTTAGACAGATTTTAAACTCTAGTAAGCATGACTAGTAACATCTTTCTCATTGCATTTATGTAAAAAGTGCTATTCATATTTGCAATCCTCCAATCGCATTACATATCCTTGGTCTCATGCATTCTGTTACTCTAGCGGTCACTAGGAATTACTTTTTCAGTTACAATGACTGGTAACCGATTTGCTCCCCATTTGTGTTTACCAAAACACCCTTTCGCGTGAGTTTGAAATCCCAACCAATATATATTTTGTTTATGCCACTCGGCATCAAGCGTGCTGAATTCTACATTGAGCATGCTTGTAGCGGTGGTCTTTCCACCCCTTAAAAGCACTTACCTACAAAATTCTCTTGCTCATGCCTCAAGCATCGGGGGTCCTGTTTTGGTTCTGGCAAATCCTTGTTCATAAAGAGTTACAGATTGCTAGTCCCTCTTTCCTTTTGTTCATTTACAAAATTTGGCGGCCATACTTTGGGCTAAGTTTTAGTACGTAAATCCTTTTTTCCTTTTTGATGTTTAAAATGATCTGTTGCATTTGTGTTTAGTGTAACATTGATTTGAATTTAAACTTCCGTATTTATCTTGCGCGGCTGATCTGTTACTTATTATTATGTCCAAATTTACAAAAATTAAAGTTAGAGGAGTAACTAATTTTTCACTATGTTTATTAGTATTTTTTTCTCCCCCCCCCCCCCGCAATCTCTTTATATTATGTATACCTAAGACAGTTTCCTGTTCGGAATGGTGCATTATGGTAGCTTTAGTTTTCTTCATTGACCATTATTTTCTCACTATATTTTATTAGCATTCATTCACAAATTCAGAATGGTGCATTGTGGTACCTGTGGTTTGATGTAAATTTCACCTCTCTCATCTGTTTAACTTTCATCTGATTAGCGGTTTCGCCCATATAGGATCTCCCCATGTGTATATCTAAAACATATGATTTAACAGTGCACATTCTTTTCACAATTTCAGAATAGTGCATTGTGGTACCTGTGGTTTGATGTTAATTTCGCCTCTCTCATCTGTTTAACTTTCATCTGATTAGCGGTTTCGCCCATATATAGGATCTCCCCATGTATATATCTGAAGCATATGTTTTAACATTGCAGTATTCAATAATATTTTTCTATGCAACAAATTATAATTGAAAAAAATAGAAAACAGGAAAAAAACATTTTTGTAATTAATGAAAACATTTGCAATATTCATAACAAGAGTCCTGTATATTATCATTTTTTTGGTTTTGTTTCTGCTATTTCTCTGCTACTTCTCCAGCATCACAAAAAATGAATCATTTCATTGTCTGAATTTAATCCATGTTCCAATGTTTGAAAATGACAGATTAATCTGGCTTCTTCTTGCCTTAAGCAAAGTTCTTGATTTCCTCCTCGTTTGCCCATTTTGATTCTTTTCAGTCCAATAAATCTAATGTCTTTTTTATTTTGCATTTGGTGTTGGATTTGCCAATGAACAGATAACGGGAGGTTTTTGTCTTGACTTCCTATGGCTGAAATATGTTCTCTAATTCTAGGTCTTAACTCCCGAATGGTGCTCCCAATGTAGAGCAGATTACAGACACATATCACTGCGTAGACCACATGTTTGGATCTACAATTAATTTGTTCCCTAATCTTTGTTTTGACACCTTCTTGGTTCGTAAAAGTAACTGTTTCTTGTAGTGCATAGTGGCACATCGAACAGAAGCCACATTTCCTGAAACCTGACTGTGGTTGTCGTAACCATGTTTGTGATCTTGTTTCTTCTTCCTCCTCTTCGGACATCATAGAATGACTCAACATGTTTTTCAGGGTTCTGGCTTTCCTATAAATTATTGTTGGATAATCTTGTATGTGTTTCTCGATATGTGGGTCTAGTTTTAATAGATACCAGTTCTTTTTTAGAACTTTTTTAATTTCTTTGTTGTTTGCACAATATGCCGTAATAAAATGAATAGTATCATCTGGTTGTGTACTTTTGCTGCTTTGAGATAATGTTGATTGTCTGGTCATGTTTTTGGCTTTCATTTTTGCAGTTTTAATTGATTTTTGTGAGTATCCTCTGGCCTTAAATCTATCTGATAACAGTTGACATTCACTCTCAAAATCTGATAATTCTGTGCAATTACGTCGTGCTCTAATGAACTCTCCTTTCGGAATGTTGTAGATAACCGGTTTATGGTGGCAGCTAGTCGCATACAATGTTGAATTGACTTCAGTCTCTTTTCTGAAAGATGGTTAGATCCAAAAAGTTAATTTCCGTTTTGCTGCTTTGCCCAATAAATTCTAGGCCAGATTCATTGTTATTTGCTTGGTTTAGTAAAGACTCCAGTTCTTCCGGTGTACCGTTCCAAATAATTAGTACATCATCGATGTACCTTAGCCATTTGATTATTCTGTTCTTGAACTCAGGAATTTGGTATATGTGTAGGTCTTCAAACATTCCCATTACAATGTTGGCAAGGGCTGGGGCATATTTAACGCCCATTGCGACTCCACGTATTTGTTGAAAAAACTGATTATTGAAAATGAAAACATTATTCTCTAAAGTTGTCATGAGCATTTCTTTAAGCATGCATGCAGAGTTGAAAAATGACACAGATCTATTTTTGAAAGTATAGTCCATTGCCTCCAGGGCCAATTCGTATTTAATAGATGTATATAGAGCCTTGACGTCCCATGTTGCTAATAAGTATGTATCTTGCCACTGAATTTCTTCTACAATTTTAATGGCATCTGTTGTGTCTTTCAGATATGCCTGTATTTTAGGTACTTCAGATCTTATTATATTGTCAATATATTCCGCTATAGGTTCTGTCGCCCAACCTATGCCACTTACAATAGGCCTTCCTTCTGGGATAGTGTCATATTTCTTGTGAACTTTCGGAAGAAAGTATATGGTTGGAATTGTAGGTTTATTTACCCGCAGGGTGTCTGCTCTTCATCAGTTATTAGTCCTTGCTGGTGCCAGGCATTATTAAGGCTTGTCAAATCTTGTGTTATTTTCGGTAATGGATTTCCTATTAATTTCTCATAACATTCTGGATTTTCCAAGTGGTTCATAGCCATCTTTATGTAATCCACTCTATTCATTATTATAATTTTGCCACCTTTGTCCGCTTCCTTGATAGCCAATTGATGATTTGATTGAGTAACAGAATGCATGAGACCAAGGATATGTAATGCGATTGGAGGATTGCAAATATGAATAGCACTTTTTACATAAATGCAATGAGAAAGATGTTACTAGTCATGCTTACTAGAGTTTAAAATGTGTCTAAATATATGCCAGGGAATCATGCATAAAGAATCAATCCGATAGAAGGTTAAAAGGCTAATGTTAGCATAATAAAACAACAACCAAATTTGTTTTAGGTGGGATTTAACCCTGGAACTACCGTGATACACTTCAACTAAAAACTAATTCCCGGAAATAAGGAAAGGGAGATTCGCATTACATTCAATAAGGGTAAGAAAACAAATTTACATGCTTTTCTGACAGCCAAAAATTGTTAGGTCCATGCCATCCCATACTTACTTCTTTTTCGGATTGCACAAATTTAATTTTAAAAAACATAGTCACTGTAATGGATTTATTTTTAACCATTTAAGGTAACTAAGAGGTGCTGCACTTTTAGGTGTTCATGCAATTTGAGAATGCTAAAAGGATATACTACACAACCTAAGTCACTATTCTAACTACTAAATGTGTTACAAAATTTGCTAAAATGCTATTTCATATGTTAGATTTTAAAAATAATTCTCAAGTGTATCCAGACAACCTGACAAACTTATATATATAGGAGCATTCATAGACCATATGTTTAAAGGAGCCTAAAGAGTTCTTGCACTACCTACAGTGCCCATCAAATCCCGTGTTAACGTCACATCATTCTGAACATCGTATATGAGTGGGGAACTGAGGGGCAGGCATCCACAATGCACAGTGATGCCTTCTTTGGTGCTGACACACTTTCAGTATCTGGCAACTGGGTCCTTTCAGAAAACAAGTGGCATACTGATGGGCATCTCACAACTGAGCCAATCACAATCCCTAAATCAGACCACACACTGCATAACTGCTCCTGACTCAAAGCAAACAAGCACGACACACACCCAGTGTTAAATGCAGAACAAAGCTGCAGAATTCTAAAACATATCATGCTTCCACCTAGTGTTGGGTGCAGTAGACTGCACACACCTGGACCTGCAACCACTGCAACAAGCTGAACATCTATATCACAACAGGCATCATTGGCACACAATCAACGTGACGGCCTCGTATATCTACCTATGACAGCAATATATTGAGGCAGTTAGAATTAGCAGAAACATTTAAGACTAGGCAGCAGAATAACCTGTGGATTATCAGTAAGTATATTTGCCTTAGACTCCACCCAAGAATAAACCCTCTGCACAAAAATATTTTTTGAAGTAAGCATAAAGTGGACTAACAGACTGCAACATGTACATCTACATGCCATATGCACACACAGACACACACACATAGTACTATCTGATAGAAAGCAACTCATCCTAAACTATGCCTGATCTGTCTGAGAGTTGGATACACCTTAACTTGGAATCTGATGACACCACTTTGAAGGCCAACAGCATCTGCTTAGAGGAGGTGCAACGTTGCACTCACACAAACAGAGGGGGTAATTGAGCATACCTTTGAATTACTGAAATCCAGGTTCTGTTGTCTATACTACGGCAGTGTGGTGCTGTTATTTCAACACATAAAGTGGGCCAGAATAATACTGGCCTGCAGTACCTTGCAGAATGTGGGCTGCACATACACCCTGATGAATTTTTACGTACAACCGCTTTCTGCAAGAGCATTAGGCCAGAGAGATGAGCTCACAACAGGTATCCACCTGCTCCTAACCCTTTTTCGCTATGACACAAACAAATCTCAATTTCCAGGAGACAAGCACCATGCTTATCAATGATGGGATGCATCATGCCTATTGCAAAGCATTCAGCAATGTCTGAAAAAAGCATTTATCCATTTCACCAGCCAGACATTACGACAGTTGATAGAGGGAATTACCAGCATGGCACCTCACGAGTCACCTGCCACACCACCTGATGAAAGTCAACTCGTGTGAAACATGACATATTGCTGCACAGGCACCACAATCTGATGTATGCGGCTATGAAGCCCATGAGCCATGACAACACATGCCTCAGAATTTAACATGCACACATGCATTCTGAACCATTACTGCTGTCATTCATGAGTACACCACACATGCAAAAACAACACAACACATCGTGGCGCTAAATTACAAATCCAACATTTGGCAGATGAACTTCAGACCCATAGCACCTTATAGACATATGGCGACAGTGTGCCACAGCACACACAAATAGTGCATCCCTCACCCTATTTTAGAAGAAAGTTATGCAAACTCACTACAAGTTGTGGTCACTAATTATTGACAGCACAGACCCATACATCACATGCATTGTCATCCTTTACTCAATGCCCGTATGTGTTGACAGTGATTCCAAGGGCAGGAGGCACAGGGCTCCAAACATTGACACGGGAGAGTTCACTAAAATAGTTAAGGCAGTATCTGTCCACTACTACAACTTGTATGAGGCAGGGGAAGAGCTGGTTGAGTCTATAGATTGTGAAACATTATGACAAATGATAACTGATGCTGGTAATAGGGAAATCGTGTGAATATTCAGGCCTCAACATATTAAAGATGTGGGGAGGACTTAAGCAATGTGAATCTGACTAATTCGTGAAGTATATCAAAAATCTAATGATGGGACTGGCACGTACTCTGACCGAAATTAAATGACACCTCAGGAGATATAGCAAACCCATGGAGATACATAATCAAACACCCCATTTAGAGTAAAGGAAGTGTGGAGAAAGATCCCTCACGTGGACTAACTGGGTAGGGGAAAACATGCATCGCTATGTATGACCATGTTACGAGGTAGCCAATCGTACAACTCCAGGTAAGCCAAGGTCCATTTACCTGGAGAATCCAACCCTGGGGACTATCATAGAATCCGAGAAGTCCCAGACAATGACCGGGGAAGAAAGCATTAACAGGAGAGAAAGAAAACAGGGGGGCCCAGTAATTCCTTCAGCATAAAAGAGCAGACACTGCAACTTTATTCTCAAATGCAAATGATCAGCAACAGACCTCCTGCAAAGGCCCCTCATACAAGATTACCCCTACCAACTACTGGCCTTCAGTAGTCCAAGTGTAGGTCCCTCCAAACATTGGAATAGGGAAACACCTGCCAGGATCCACAGATGCAGAACAAGCAACAGGACATTAGAGCATCAAAGAGGCTGGACATGAGTTGAGGGCCACTAGGAAGATGGCTCCAAGAAGGTAACCACAGTCTTCAGAAAGTAAACATCACATATAAGGGTGCCACACTGAAAAACTCCTACCAAGAGACAGTTACCTCAGAATTAACAAAAAGTATCCCGGCCAACATCCTACACCTCCTAGAGCTACATCTCGGGAAGGCTGAAGAAGCAGTTTCCTAAAGTAGGAACAATTAGGTGCCAACGTATGCATATTCAGACCCAACTTTCGCAATCTCTATCAAGGTGCCCATGCAGGTCCTCCTTGCTACCATAGTATCTTAAAGATTTGTGGTGTGTAAGAAGTTGCAAAGGCACAGACTAATTCAGATAAATAATCCCATATTCCCTGAAACAATTCAGGATACAAAAACCCATTATGCAATCACCACACAAGAGCATAGGGAGCCCACAAGGGTGCCACACCTCTTTTAAACAAGCTTCTCCCATGTTCAAGATGGGCAGGTGGAAAGTGACCACTAGCAAGTGCCCAGCTGAAGATATTTTACCTAGAATTCCGCAGCACAAGATCCAGACAGTCAAGTCACAGAAAAACATATTAAGCAAACCAGAAGGACTATTGAGTTACACATTTTGATGTTAAGATGTCAACACTTTTAACTCTCTACCAGCCTCAAGTTTCCTTGCAACATTGCTGTGTATTGGAGGTTGGAGGCTGGCGATTGAAATGCTGTGGGGTCTCAAATCACCTGCTGAATGGACAGGGTTCTCTACTATAATTTCTGTTTCGTCAACCTCTAGTACCCTATCTAGCGGTACTTTCTTAGCACGTTTTTTTTGCTTTATCTTCTGATTCTATTGGGAGTGATACATTTCTTAGGATTATTTTCCAGTCATTTGATGTTGCCTTAAATAATGTCTGTTGTGGCTAGTTAGAACTATTTCTCCAATGGTTTTCCTCCATTTTTGCTTAAATATGGAAAATGATTTTTGAGTGACTTCGAGGGGTAGATCTTCACCGTCCATAGGGTAAATTACCTCCTCCATTAATACAACCCCCACAGGTTCAACCTAGTCCTGGTCTTCTATTTTGTTCAAGGCCTCTTAATTGTTGTTGGAATTAATCCCAGGGTCCCGCGTACTACCCTGAATGGTAGCCCATCCCACCTCAAGTTCAATTCCTTTTTCCAAGTTACCTTGACAGGCCACCTCCCTCCTCAATACCAAAGTTGTCCGTTGGAGTTCTTGCTCTAAGATTAGTTTGTGAGCTTCACCAGATCTATCCATACCCATTGCTCATTGTTGGTGAGTAGGTCTGGTGAAATCCTCATTAGTCCACCTCTCTTTAACTACTTCTTCTGATGGATCTCTGTTTATTAATTTTATTGCAGTGAGGTAGCCTTCCATGTATATTAACTTTGAATGCATCATTGCAATCAAGGTGGACATGATACTGGCTGGTTCAAGTCTAGGAGACATCTTAGGCCAATATATACAGTAAAGGAGGCACGATATGATATCCAGTTTAACAAACCCTCCTTTTGGCCTAAGTCAAGCGCTAAACTACTTCTAGTCACGTTACGAGTAACTCCACGTCTCAATGTCCATAAATCCTGTATCACTATCGGAGATATCAATTGCCATAAAATCAGATACTAAGATTTCTTTCAGCACATATTCGTTAGAGATCTTATCTGGGGCGTATACTTTGTGTCCTAATGCACCTATCGCTTGAGCGCAACATCCCCCTAGCATTGAACACCTACCTGGGAAACACTGTATGCAACAACAAAGAAACAACAGAATACCCAAAATAATCATCAATACTGAAAGTAGTTTCAATCCCCAAGATCGCAAGAAGTCCCAGAACCAAGCGCTAAAATCCCAGTTTTCCTCAGGAACAGGCACTTCTGAACTAAGGACATGCAGATTCTATATTGCCTTAATGATAGTTGGGGAGGAATCTGGCACAAAAACACAGCAAGCGGACCCCACTAATTTACATACCCCACCACGTTCAGGCAGGATGACATCTAATGCCATCCGGTTCTGAAGTGCTACTAACCTTATTGCTTTTTGCTCTAGAGTCATATTATAGAGTATGTCAGTGGTCCGGTTGATGGTCCTCTCCAGTACTCTCGCTAGTCTCCTGATATCTTCGGAGTTCATTATTTGTTCCCCAAATGGCACAAATGATTTAGCTACATAACCTAGAACTTGTGCTGAAGTATCACCACTTTCGTCCCGCCATGGACGAGCCTTTGAAATTTCTACAGTACTGCCAATGAATACCCCGGGTAACAGAATCCCTAAATAACAAGTTCCCTGCCAATCCCTGGGTAACCATGGAAATGCTATATTACCACAAACAAAGTAGACAGGTTCGCCTACATACAAAGGTCTGTCCTCGCCAGTCAAAGTCGCAAAGTTGGCGCAACCTTTAAAATCACCCATTGACGGAGTACCATTCCTCTGTATGCAGAAAGAAACTGAATCGGGCTGTGGTTAACAGTGTAGGAAGGAGGCGTGGCATCCTTATTGCCTATAGGAGCCATCTTGAAAGAGATCAAAGATTGAAAAGGACGGGACAGTCTATCAGAAGGCCTCATAGAAGCAACATTAAGCTTACTCCTATTTGCAAAGAGCGAGCATCCCAGGGGCGTCAGAACATGTTTTTCAAACTCATTCAAGTTAGTTGCATTGAAGTTCCCCGAGAAGCTATCATTCCATCGCCCAAAGAATAGTGCTCTAAGAGAAGCATAACATGCAGTTGTCAAAGGTAAAGGATGAATATACCAACCTAGCCCCTTATCCCAGTGTTGCGGTAAATGTGAACAGACCCAACAATTAGATTTGTTAAAAATGGCATGTGTAGCATGCATAATGAGTAAAAGTGTGTTGTTGTGATAACTCTGTCTGTGCTGAGAGTCTCTAGAAGAAAGAGTGTGCAGATGCATGAAAGGAGTAGGAACAGTAGGTACATTTTCAGTAGGTAACACATTCTCAAACGGATGTACTTCTTCTAGATACCAGAAACCTAAGACAATCACTATTGTAAAACCAATTAACATTATCACAAGACAACAATACCTCTTCGGGGCCCACACACTAGATTGTCAATTTTTGCAGCTGGTCACACGTTCTCTTGTCTGTTCTGTGCGAGCGGGAGTGGTTGCAGGCATTGTTCTCCAAACAATTGCACCAATGTTATTTGCTGGCGACCTCCAGGCCGAGCATTTTCTTAGTCCTTCCACAAACCCTAGCCAACAGAATCCCCTTATGTACTAATGATCGGGCCAAAAAAACAAGCCCTTTGAAGATTTTTTCCTCGATGGCACAGCTGAACCGTGCAGTAAGTCTACTTCCTCGGATGCAAATCGTACCTTGTGATCCCTGGTACTGAATGATCTGTGAACAACATGTCATCACTTCCCACAAGAAGTGGCGAATGATCAGAAGAAAGATCAGAGACAAGATTCGGAACAACTTCCGGAAACAAAACTGTTGGAGAGTGTGGAGATGAAAGGGCTTTTTCCCCAGGCCTCACGGGCTCAGGGAGAGTCTCCGATGCACTCTCGATGCTGGTTGCTGCTTCCTGATCGCTGGTTACAGCATTGGTGAGGGGTTCTGTATCTTCTGTATTGTGTGGCACTGGGTGTGGAATCCTCTTGGTGTGCTACGCGTGTATCCAATGCTTCCGGCCTGCTACCCGCACCGTAGTCTGTGTGACCAGCAAAACTTGGAAGGGGCCCGCCAACGAGGTGTGAGGCAAGAAGATCGCTCAAACATTTTCGTGAGAATCCAGTCCCCCGGTCGTATGCTGTGACTGGGGCCCTCGTACTGTACAGGTAAAGCCTCTCGCACCTGGTGATAAATCAAGTTTTTAGTTAACTGACAGAAGTCAGAGAGAAGTACATTTTTGACGTCTCATAAAGAACGAGACTTCGGAACATTCCAAATATTAGCTGGCCTACCCATAACCACCTCAAAGGGAGAGAGCCCAGTCTTAGTTTGAGGGGTTGTTCTCATAGATAACAACACGATCAGTAAGGCGTCCGGCCATTTTAGTTTGGTGCCGGCACATGTCTTAGCGAGCTTGTTCTTGATGATGCCGTTGTGTCTTTCTACTAGTCCAGCACTCTGAACATGTCTAGCCGAATGGAACAGTTTATCGAACTGTAATCCCGCACATATCTGCAGAATTACAGCAGCGATAAAGTGTGGGCCATTGTCCGACCAGATGACTCAAGGCAACCCAAATCTTGGAAAATATTCCTTTAACATAGTCTTTGCCGTGGTCATAGCTGTGGCATCTTTGACGCGAAAAGCTTCGACCCATTTGTTAAAGGTACAGATGACGACTAATACATACTTGAAATTGTTGCAATGCTCCATCATAATAAAATCAAAATAAATAATCTTGAAGGGGACAGAAGATGGACCAAAACTACCCCTAGGAGTTGATGTGCCCTTCCCCACATTATGCTGCAAACTAATCATGCACCCCTGAGCGAAACGTTCTGCTACTTTAGAGATTTTGTCATTTACCCACACGCCATAACAACCGTCATCATAATGTATGCGTCAGGCAGTAACCATTTCCCTTCAACTTTGTCCACCCAACACCCATCATCACCCAGTTTCCCCAAGGCCTCAACCCATTTCTTAGATTCTTTTAATGTGGCATCGGGTTGGATATCCCTTACGGAGTCAATGCCTTCATCCAAAGTACAGGCATTTGTGGCTTCCCTTGAAGTGAACATTTCTAAAGAGAGATCAGTGGCAGTCTGTTTGGCTATCTGGTCAGCAAAAGCATTCCCCTTTCCTACATTGTCTACAATCTTCTGATGTGCTGCGCATTTTATGATATCTAGCTGAGTATGCAGTGCAAGCGCTGAGAGTAACCATACTATCAAGGAGCCATGTTGAATTTGTGTACCATGTGAAGTCAAGAAACCTCTTTCTGACCAAAGTCTACCGAAGTTGTGAACCACCCTAAAGGCATACTGACAGTCAGTATTTATGTTTACTGTAAGCCCTTCGGAAAGTTCACAAGCTCGGGTCAATGCTATAATCTCTGCGGCCTGTGCAGAGTAATGCGTTATTCTCTTTGTTTCCACAAACGTGCTTAAAGTAGTGAAAGCATAAGCAGCTGTGGATGTACCATCCGGGAGTTTGAAGCAGCAGCCATCGCAAAACAGCTCCCCTTGTGGATTGTTCAAAGGAGTATCCTTCAGATCGATTCTACCTTTTGTCTCTTGTTTGGTAGTGTAAAGGCAGTCATGTGACTCTTCCTCCCTGCAAGCAGTACCTTGCGGGAAAGGTAAAAGTTCAGCCGGATTAAGAACACAACACCTCTTAATTTGTATGTGCGGTGCAAACAAGATCAATTCATATCTTGATAATCGTGCGGAGGTGAGGTGTTGCGTTTGTGTTCTGTTTAATAGAACATCTACAGAGTGAGGTACCATCAGGGTTAAAGCATGGACTAGGACCATTCCCTCGCTTTGTTTTACGGACACAGCAGCAGCGACAGCTCGCAAACATCTTGGCAAAGTGCATGCTACAGGATCAAGGGCAGAAGAAAAGTAGCCGCACAGCCTATTCTTCCCTCCATGTTTCTGCGTTAATACAGCCAAAGCACATCCATCACATTCATGCACATACAACACAAAGGGCTTTTCATAGTTTGGTGTGCCCAAAGCTGGTGCCGAGCACAATGCAGTCTTGAGCAAATCAAATGCTTGCTGGTGTTCCAAGTTCCATGATAATGGCAAAGAAATGCCCTTCTTCGTCAAAGCCAACATTGGTTTAATCACTAGTGAGAAATTGGGGATCCACTGCCTACAGTAAGAAGCCATTCCTATCAAGGCTCTAACTTCCTTCTGCGTATTTGGGACAGACATGCTAGAAATGAGTTTTATCCATTCAGGCATCAACCTTCTTCCCTCCTTTGACAGGAGATAGCCTAAATAGGCGACCTCCTGACAACAGCATTGACATTTTTTGAGCGAAGCTTTATGTTCATGTTTAGCCAAATGAATAAGCAACAACACAGTGCCCTCCTTACAAGCACTCTCTGAGTCAGCAGCTAAAAGCAAGTCATCAACATATTGAAGCAGTGTACAAGTCGAGGGCAACTCAAGGGTATCGAACTGCTCTTTTAAAGCCCTACTATAGATACTAGGACTTTCTGTGTAACCTTGTAGTGCACGGGTAAAGGTAAACGAACATCCCCCTAAGGTGAACGCAAACATGTATCTACTGTCCTTATGTATAGGAATACTAAAAAAAGCATTCTTTAGATCCACAACACTAAAATGAGTAGCTGAAGCCGGGATCATGGTTAATATTGTCGTCACATCAGGTACAATTGGAAATTGGAGAGCAACGATCTTATTGATGGCACGAAGATCATTTATAAAACAAAAAGGAATTGCATTATCACCTTTCTTGTACACGGGTAGAATCGGACTATTGCACAAACTACCTGCATTTTCCTCAATCACCCCTCGAAGCACAAAATCGGAGACGATGCATTTCAAAGCTTGCTCACCATCGACCGAAATCTTATACTGGGGAATACGTGACAGCTTTACGCCATGTTTCAAGATAATTTTAACAGGCTCAATTTGCAAAACACCGACATCATTGTCGTCAACTGCCCACAAACACTCCGGAACATCACTAAATTCCGGCGGCAAAGGTCTGGTCAAGAATTGAGAGACAGAAAGTTGCTGTGGTGAAATCGTCAAACGCACTCCATCAGAAGAACAATGAATTACAGCATTTAATTCCTTCAACAGATTCAACCCCAACAAATTCTCTCCACAATTCATAGTCAAAATGAATGGACAGTGGTCCGTAAATTAACCCAAAGAAATAGGTACCGGAGAAGAAACCGGACAGACAATGGGTGTGCCAGAAAACCCTCAGAAACATTGGTTTGCCCTGACAGTGGAATGTTTGGAACCCGCGAATGATCAATGGAACACTTCTGTGCCCCTGTATCTATCAAGAATAGATGTTTCCTATTTCCCACTAACATTTCAACGTAGGGACCTTTCTGATTAACAGGAATAGGCGTCGGTTCCAAACCCTGCTTCGGGCAATCCTAGCGAAACAGAAAGTCGTTGAAAGGAAGTTCTTCCACAATTGGTGCCTGATTGTCCTGCGAAAAAGGTTGCTGTGAATCCTGTGAAAACTGACCTGTACCAGGACCCCCTACACCTGGGCAACCTCTGGATCGTCTACCCATATTCTCAAATGCATTATTAGACCTCTTTTGGAGGATCGGGCATTGTACATGCCATTGACCCTCTTGTCTTTAATAAGCACACTGGTTTATGTGGCGCATTTCCCTGTGGAACATACTGACCTCTAAATTACATACTACCCCCTCTAGGGCCTCTAACAATTTGCTGCAATAATACTTTCATCTGTAAGTCACCTTTCCTCTTTTCGACTCTCTCCTTTTCATTATTGACACGATTCTCATAGTACTGAGCCATGTGCAATACTTCTGACTGAGACTTCGCTTGCCAAGCGCTCTCGCAGGACATAATTTGCGACTGGATGTCAGGCAGCAATCCACGCACAAATTTGTCCACGAATAATCTTTTCCCAGACTCTGTGCCTAAATCTTGTCCACTGAAATCTGAAAATACTTGTTCGAACCGATTAAAGAACTCGGTAGCACCCTCAGACTTCCCTTGGACACAGGCAGTAAGCTTGTTCCAAATAATTCTCTTTTCAGGAATTACAGTTTTCAATTTCGTAACTATTTTGTCAGGCAAAGTTAGTATCACCTGAGGCGGTCTTTCACCAGCTGGCCTTTCACCATCGAGTCTAACCATGTTAGTCCATGTATCTCCTAGCCCTGGTACATAATCTACAGTTCTAATCTGTTTCCACAAATCAACAGGCAGGAGTACAGGAAATAACAAATCAATATCACTTAGAGTAAATACCGATGATTGCAGGACAGACTCTATTTCTTTGTAGAACCCTGTCGGATTCTTTCTGATGTCGGGAATAGATTGTTTGATGGTGTTCACTTCCTGTCTCGAGAACGGGACGTGAACAAACTGCGACACATAATGTGCAGGAATATCATAAGCTTGTGCACCTGTTCCGGCATCTGCTGGAACCTCGACTTTTGTGACAATTGTCGGTGGAACCTCTCTCATAGGCAACTGAGAGGTAGGCAACTCCTAACACTTACTGAGCAACAGAGCTAAATCGAGCGCTAAAGCAGCTGAAGAAGTGTCAAACGAAAAAGCTCTCTTATAAATACTCAATAAATCTGCGGGACAACAAATCCTTCTTTTTACACTCATCCTGTAGGTACTCTACCATTACCTGTATCACTTTACTCTGCATTTCTGGCGTATACTGACTATACGTGTCATATACTTCAACTGGAGTTATTGACGTGTCTGAGATCCATCTAATCGCATCCTTTGTACACATTCGTGTTTCCTCAGTTATCGATTTATGACAAGGGAAAAACCGTTTCAGTACGAACATAACATCCAAACTATCACCATCTTCATCTTCATTCCATAACCTTTCCAGCTCCCTTCTATACTCAAGAACCCTCTCAACATGCTCTTGTACTTTCTCTGCAGTATCTCTAGAAAATGCTAAAGTATTCAGATCCCTCAACCCTTGTGGGGGTTCTATATCATTTAGCCTGTTCCACATTACACATAAATGAATTCCTAATCCTTCAATAAAAACGTTTTTCTCAGGAAAATGATCTATATTAGAAAGTGTGGCAAAAACATCAGCTTGTTCACCCTTCTCCATGCAATGCTTATCCCATGCAATTAACTCATGCTTTTTCTCTGAAGATACAGTATTATGAGTTACAACCCTCGGTCCTGCTCCCCGATCTACTACAAGCGTTGTAGAACCACTTGGAAGAGGGAGAGTAGGCACATTTTGAACATCCGGAAACAAAGGCACTATCACTGGCACGGCAGGTAAGCCCACCGGACCCACAACAGCTGGCAAAGGTGGAGGAGCAGGTGGAGGAGCGACGACAAGAGGAGGAACAATGACTGGAGGAAGAGGAACAACAGGAGGAACAATAGGAGGAAGAATAACAGCAGGAAGAGGCAAAACAGCAGGAAGAGAAACATACGGGGGTGGTGCAGTGGCACCAGGCCTTCGCTCATTTAAAAGTTTATTGATAAGCTCATCAGAAACATGAAAGTATTTAGAAGGATACATTTTCTGGATACCAAGTGAAAAAGCCCTATCTATATTCCTAGCTGACTCAGACTGTTTGTTCTGGTCATACAACAATGCTTTTTCGGCACGCATGCGTTTCTCTACTCTAAGTTGTTGCAAAGCTTCTTCCAATTTTGTAATACATCAAATGCTGCAGGTCTAGCCTTGTTCTTCAATAATATAGTTTCTAAGTATTCAATATGAGGGATTTCAAAACTACAATTCATTGGCCACTGAAGTTGGGAAGCATGTCTGGTTTGTGTATGCCAAATATAATTAAACACTATACTACCAATGCAGTGCTTACAGTACATAGTACATAGTACATGCCGGCGACCCCTCCATTGGTGCCGGTCGGCCAAATTCCAAAGATTGTCTGTCCTTGCAGAATAATTCCCTGCATTATGCAGGCAGACGATTTCTCAAACATATCAGATTCCTGGTGTTACCTGGTCAATAATTATACTTGCAAGAACAATGCGCCAAAACAAATTATCAGGATACTTAAGAACCGGGTCACGACTCACCGGATCAAATCCTAAGGAGGTCCGATCGGAAAACAAAGTTCTAACTAAGATTTTCTCGTGTTTGGTGATTTCGGCACATCTGTTTGCCTTGATATATGGACCCTCGTCAAGATGCTGACTCGGACTGCGTGCTCACTGTCTAGGGATCGGTTTGTGCAGCGCTGCTGAGGTGTCGCGTCTCATCCAAGAAAGGGGCCCCCTTCACACCGTCCGATCCCGGTCCGATAGCTGCGTCACCCTTCAACGAGTGGGCATTAATCTTGAGGGTCCCTATTCGGGCGCCATCTGAAAAAACAAAAGAGAATATTGAGGCTGAGTACCCCAAAAGGAAATACACCACACACAGGCTTACAAAGATACACAGATCTTTATTCTATAACTTAACAGTTTTCAAAGGAACAAAGTATCAGATAGCTATCTGGCCCTCAGTACATCACAGCGAATGCCAGCCCTTTCGGTGTGAGAAGTGAGTGGGACTGTACATCAGAACATTCACTCTTTTTATACAATTTCTAACATGATGTCCAGCCCATCTACAGGTTAATCATTCCTCGGGCTAGGGGTTTGTGCCGAGTTCACTTCTAATGTATTCATCTATATGCATATGGATTATTCCTAGTTTATTCACAAATAAGGTTACAATAGCAACAGTGTATCTTTGGATCCAACATTAAGCCTTAGTACATATTTTATACAATGTAGATCAACAAGTGTTCACGTTCAGTATTTAAACAGCATTGTACTTAATATATGCTCGCGGATCAGTATCATTGGCACAGGTAATCCTCGATCTACAGGTCAACGAAGGACAAGGTCTCATTACATGACCCTAACATTTGGCCTACGGGCAGTTTAGACATTAACTTGTATGTAGAGGTCAAGACGGCCAAGTTACAAACAGTAAAACACTGTCCACCATTTTAGAACACAGGGTGACTTTGGAGTGAGAATCAAAATGGCAGATGAACCTAAAATGGCGGCTAAGTCGATTTAAGGTCAGAGCTTTGCAACGCGGATTTCTTTGCAGAGCGACTGGGTTTAGGCCAATATATACAGTAAAGGAGGCACGATATGATATCCCGTTTAACAACAGGTTACACAAAATGAACAGAGCTCTGACAGGGCTGGATGATAAAGCCTGAGCGATTGAACTTGTCACCCTCGAAATCTGTGCCAGCACTCCTTGCAAATTCAGGGGTTTATAAATCCTTAAAGAAACAGCAGCAGCGGCTCCGTACACCATCACAGGTTACACAAATAGCACAGAGCGTGATGGAGCTATATGATAAAGCATGAGTGACTTAACTCGTTGCCTCCAAACTCATCACCGGCACTCCACGCCAATTCAGGGGTTTATAAATCCTTAAACAAACAGCAGCAGTACATCATCAGTATTTTGGATCTAGGAAATCACTGGTGACCTGACAAAAATCAACGGCGAAATATAGTGATTGCCTATGCCAGGAATTGACCTCAACATAACCATCTGAAGAATCTAGAAACTTAGGGCGCCAGGTTCTAGATTGAAATGGCCACCCACTCAACATCAATTCAACCCAGAAGCTATTACCACAGTTATCTGTACCAAATGTTATTGGAAAGTGAGCCATGAAATACAGGGGGGCTCTTTAACCATCAATGAAGAATGGTTACTTAACCTCGAGATCATCTGTAGTATCTTCAGAATGTAATAGAACATCACTGCACCAGCACGATATATGTGTTGTGTGAGAAAAGAGAACAGCTTGTGACAAAAACCACAGAGTAATTCTGGAAATCAATTAGCTGATGGGAGAGTTTATAACCAAAAATATGCAACCATTCAGTGTTCTCAAAACAGTGGTTTCAAAGCCTTGTTAATTACTTTGCACCATGATACAACATGGCAGCCTGGTAGTTTGATTTCCAACTGATGATGCTCCACAATGGTAAAATAAATATGCATTCCACCCTAAGGCTGAGTGAAAGCCAAACTGCCCATCTAACAACCAGTTTGTGGACCTGCTTCCAAAGAGCGAATTACCTGTGCATCAGTCATTGTGTGTTGTTCCAAGCTGCAGACTAAGAACTATCCTGTTATAAGCCCTTTCCTCCGACATTCTCCTTCACCTGGCACATAGGCAGTGATATATACAAATAGCTGCTCTCTGCATCTGCTCATTTGTGGAAAAAACATACTGCAAATAACCTTTTGGAAGAGCTGCAAGATGTTATATCGCAGTGGCTACAGCTGTTGAATATACATGTCACTTGTGCGGTACCTGACAGTCGGGCAAACATAGGGTCTCCATTGTGAAAGGGAAGATTCCATAACATACCATGATTTGTCCATTGTTTAGAACTTCTTGTTGATGTCTTTTTGAAACAGAACAGTGACATTGTTACCTTGGTGGGAGCAACAGAGCAAATATTTGGCTATTTCAGCCACTCTGTCAAGACACAGCAGTACTTGCAAATATTCAGGCAAAGCAGAAGTTGTCAAATCATCAGTGTGCACAAGACGTGCCCTTCAAGACTTCAAGATAGAACTCCACTTTGTTGCAGTTTAAAAGAATTTCAAGCTAAATAAGGCAGAAAAGGTGTCTACCTTGCAGCATGTAGTGGTAGATGGTGTTATGCTTAATTCATTACAGTGATTCATGTTAGAACGTATTGCACAGCTTGCAAGACCTTCTAAAGAACCCAGGTTAAATATTTCCAGATAGAACGCCACACTTAGTAGAGTGGTGCTACGAAAAATGTTAAAGCAACAAGTTGAGACACAGCGTAGCACATTAGCGAATAGTAATTCGCTACAAAGGGAGACCATTCATATTTTTTTTAAGAAGGTGTTTCTCCACATGAGATGATCCTTAGTTTATCAAAGAGCACCTTTCGTACAGAATATGAGCCTTATTTTTCCAAGGAGTGAATTCGCTGGGAGGGATGAATCTTAATTTTTAAGGAGTGGCATGTTTACAAGCGATGACCATTTACAATTTTTTAAGGAGTGACTTTGCTACCAGGGATGACCCGTAACAATTTTTAAAGAAGCACTGTTGCTACAATGGATGACCCCTAATTCTTCATGAAGCCACTTTTGTCCGAGGGATCACTGTTATTTTTTTCATGGATGACTTTGCTACAAAGCATTCACACAAAGGGGAGTCCCCTAGGTGAACCACTTCAAATTATGATTCTGTAAGGCCACGCCCTTGCTATGACACCTGGCTATCGTAAAAAATATTTGAATTAATCTATTAAATGGGACACAGTTGAATATAAAAAAATACATTATTTATTCAGTAGGCCCATAGATCCTACAAACATACACATAATTAATATATTCTGTTGCAAATTTCACAGATAAATCAAGGAAATAATTAATAACAAAACAATAAAACCCCACCGAAAACATTTTGACAAAATCAAACATTGCATGCTATCAAGTTTATAATACAGTCAATGGCCCTCATTCCGAGTTAGGACTACACCATGGAGTAAATAGCTCCATGGTTGGCAACCATGGAGCTATTTACTCCATGGAATACCGGCATGGTGAATGGAGTAATTTCCGGTCCATTCCAAGTTTGGATGGACCGGTAATTACCCATTCACCATAGCCCTTCCCCATCCCCATTTCTGCCCCCATAGGGCTCAATGGGAATGGGGAAGGAGGTAATTACGGCACCGTAAATTAAGGTGCCGTAATTTACTCCAAGGTCACTTTGCGGGTCCCGTAATTTACTCCTGCTAAAAGCAGGAGGTATAGAGGGACCCGCAAAGGGAACTCGGAATACGGAGGTAAGGGATTACGGCCATTAAAGACTTTGTACAAAGTAAGACTCTTTCATTTTTCTTTGAAGTAGCAGCTTTGCCAGCTTTGCTATGACCTGCAACAATTTTTAAAGGAGTGACTTTGCAAAAAAGTATAGCACTTAACAAGAAATGACTTCCCTAAAAGGGAGGACCCTACATTTTTCAATGAACATCTTGTGATGAGGTATAACACTTTCTTCCAGAAGATTGTTCCGCTACATGGGATGAACCTTCATTTTTCCAGGAATGGCCTCGGTTTTAATGTATGACCATTAAGAATTTTTGAAGGAGTGGCTTCACTACAAGGGACGTCCCATAACAATTTTTCAAGAAGCAGCTTTGTTACAAAGTGTGACCCCTAAGTTTTCACATGCAAGCTTTCATATAAGGGATGACCCTTTCATTTTCAAGGAGTGGCTTCTCTCAAGGGATAACCATTAAAAAAATGTTAAGGAGCAGATTGGTGCTTTGCTACAAAGGATGACCCTTAATACTTTAAAAAGTGGCATTCCTACAATGGATGACCCTTACTTTTTCAGGATCGGCTTTGCTACAAGTAATAACCCTCAGAACGTTTCAAGAAGCAGCTTTTCTCCAAGGATGATTCTTAAGTGGCTTTATTACAAGCACGATCCTTAACAATTTACAAGAAGTGGCTTCATTACAAAGTACAGCCTATAAAAAATGTTCATGGATGGGATTTCCTATAAGGAAAACATATTTTTTGAGGAGCAGGGTTTGTTGTTTATTTAAGATGCTTTATGTATTTATTTGCATTTTTTATTAAATATTGAAGAAAATAAAACGTTGACATAAAACGATGATTGAGGAAGAGAACATGAATGAAAGCTGCCTCGCTCTGCATGCTTCATGTGGGCCTTCCATGTGACAGTATGAAACTGCTTCAGTTGCGTCACCCTAGCGTCTCCTCTCTCATGCGCTGTGGAACTTCTGCCTCGGGACTACAGTTTACCGGCTGCTGCACATCTGGAAACAATTCTCAGGAGAGCATGCTGCTGCCCCCTGCTGGCCACAGAGGTCTCCCCTTCAGGCTGCTGCCATCACATGCTTGAGCATGGCTCTGCTGCACACTCAATGGTATGCTTTCTCCCCAGGTGCCTGAGTGTGCTTGGGAAGTGAGGCCATCTGACCCAGCCCACAATGTCCCCACAAGCACTTCATCCAAGAAGCCTTTTTTGTTTGCAGGCTCCCCTGGCAAAGCTGCTAAATGTTTCATGCCTCTGATTTCTTTTATTTCCTTTTCCATGTGTTCACAGGACCCTCCTGCATTGTAGTGAGATGGGGCATTATCTGAATTGAAGCCTGGAGTGATGTCAACGGTGGGGTTTGCTGCTCACCTACAGCCTGCATTTGTGTGAGCTGAGCCTATTGTTATTCTTCCTGGACCGGCTCCTGGGATTGGGGAACTAAAGGCTTTCCCGTCTTAATTTGGTAGTTCCCCCCAACTCCTGCTCCCTTTTTCCCTCCTTCCTTCCTTTTAACATTTCTCTCACACCCCTTACCTTGCGGAGAAGATAGTGAGACGAACCTCAACCTGCCCGACCAGAACCACCAATTCCTACTGCCTTCAGAAACCCAAATTTCGGCTAAAAAAACGGGCGGCAATAGCTTCCTGGTTAAGGCGGCCCAGTATTGGAATGCTCTTCCGCTTGACATCAGAATAGACCAATCGTATTTTAGCTTCAGACGGAATTTTCTCACATGGCTACACTCCAATGACTACCAAGATTAACCTTCTAATAGCCAATCTCTGAAGAACTAACCTAGCCTGCTTGTATATATGTATATTATTTCTATAGCTCTGTTTAGATTATTATCTGTAATTATTTATTTGTACCGTGTACCTCCCTTTGTAACTAAGCTTTTAAGTATACCTGTATTCTGTTCTCTGTTGAGCCCAGCTACCTTTTGGTTTGGTGCGCCATACAAATGAATAAACAAACAAACAAACAAACTCTAGCTATCCATTCTCTCTCTGTATATGTCGCCCGCAGTACAGCCATCTGAAGCTCTCTCTTTTTCTTTCTCACACCCAAATAGTAAACTGGAATGTCATTAGGTGACCTAAACACTCCAGATGATTCATCAGGCTACGAGTAAATAGGCATCAATTACCTTAAATCGTGTGGATTCTGCTTGAGTCAATAATAATAAGAAAGCTTTATGGGCTTGAGTTGACTCAACACCATTTGAGACAATTAATTCCTATTGGCTTCAAGCGCAGATCAAATCGGGGAAACTTGCAATCACGGGATTAAGTACTTCCTATATCTTCATTAGCTGAAATCAATTCAACACTTTTCAAGCTCATTTGTGTCTATTTGCTCGAATAGTGTTGAATCAGCTCATGCTTGTTTAGTCACTGGGTTACACACATCCTTTTTATTTGTGGATGGGCATGCTGTTTGAGCCATGTAAGAGCTGAATTGGGCATGTTGTGACACAGCTCAAATTAGATCATGAGTCAGGTTGGTGGTGGTTCAAATGAGTCAATTTTATTTAAACTATATTTTTTATAGAATTTAAGACAAGGTTGAGTTGAGCACTTTCAGGCTTTCCTTCCATAATATTCTCTCCTACTCACTGTCACTACTGAAGGGCCATCCAAACATCCCCTTGCAGTACTCCCACCTTGAGTCATGTGAAATGAAATGTGGCCCCAAGTGACCACTAGCACTTATGATTTCTTATGTTGCTCAATCTATGTGCCTTGCCATCTGCAGGCCCAGGAAATGCCATCCAGGCCAACAATAAGTCTTGGCACAGCAGACGTTCAGCCCAACAGGAACTCCAGGGTTGCCCCATTCTTAGCAAGTCACCCTCCCTCTCTAAACTCAAAGTCCAGTAGGGACTTAATGGGGAATTATAAAAACCATTTGTAGACCTATAAAGCGCAGCAGTGGGGTCAACACTTTTGAAAAAGAAGAGTCCAGCCCAACTGCTCTGTTCACTATTCATTGTCCAGAAGGACAGAAAGCTAAACAAGTGGCTTGTGTGAGAGGTTAGGTGCATCATTCCCTGGTTTTGGGGGAAAGGAACTGCAATGAAAAAGCAAAAAAAAAAAAAACAGAAGACATTTTGGAAAAGGGTTCTTTCAAAGGGCTTATCACCTACATGAGTAAGTACAGTGATGAGGAAGGGAGACATGGAGATAACTGAGAGTTAGTTCATTGGTTAATGGATATTTCAGCAAAATGTTCATATTTTGTACAAGCTCATGGTTGTGTCATATGGTGTTAGGTTAATTTGTAATTGTAGCAGCCTGATCTCCTGTGTTTAGATATGAAGTAAAGATAAAAAGGTATTCTATTCAAATGTTAGTAGTGTACAAGGGTTTTGTAAAAAGTACTCATTCTCCCAATGCCATGCATTGGTTAGGAACTAAATGATTGGTTCGTTGGGAGCCGGTATGGCATCAACGTTGGATGAGTTTATTGATAAGAGTTAGTTGGCTCAGAGGTGCAGTTTGCTCTCTTTGTTGTTGACTGGTTTCCATAAGGCATTGAAAAAGCTAGGTTTTTACATGTTCTTTCTAAATTCCAAATGGTCTTGTACTGTGAACATGTCTCTCGGTAGTGTGTTCCAAAGTTTGGCAAAGCCCCCATGTGTCTCTTTGCAGAATCATCTTGTTTCTATTAGCACATTATTTCTGGATATTAAATTAGTGGCTGGTTGGAGTGATGAAGGACTACTTGCTGCCAGACCACTGTCATACTTACATCGGTCCAGCCCTTCTACATCTATGTATGCCTTCAATTGGTGATGGTTGGGGACATGACATTGTGTCAAGAAAAGAAAATATGGTTCCCACACTCGACTATGAACCTCAATCTTGCAGTGCTGCTCTTGCCCTGTCAATGCCCTTAATTTCATGAACCAAAGCATGTCAACGCCCTACAGCAGGCCCTGCTTGACATAGGGTTTCCAAAGTATTTGCCTGAGTGAGATTTTGTTTGGATACATTCTTCTCATTAACCTATGAGGACTGTATTGGTGATGCACAGGGCCTTGAAGTTACTTTAACTGGTAGCCAGTGCAGTGCTCTATGAGCAGGTGATATGTGCTCCTCCTGTTCAGTTTGAGCATTACCCTAGCTACTTTATGTTAGATATGTTGTATTCTTCATTGAAATAGCCTAGAATACCAAGGTATTGAGTCATTGGACAATCAGAGCACTCTGTGTGAGAACATGGAACAGGACATGGGCCCTCTGATTGAATGTAGATAGAAGAAGCACTTTTTGACTATGTGTATTTTAGATTTTCTAGGGCAGTTACCCATATACTGCGACCTTGACATAGGTGCTTCAGGGGTGGCATAGGTTAAGATTATTGTGTATTCATGTAACAGCATTAACAAAATATGAGCAAAGGACAGGGGCTCTACGGACCACTTCCACAGACAAGAGAACTGTGCAGGATGGACCCCAGCTGGCCCATAGGACTGGGTGTTTCCAAACAGCACTTTAAGATGAGCAGCAGCACCCTTGAGATGGATGGGGATGCAGATTCATACTCTTGTACCAAATCAATAATGACAACTGAACAGTTTGCCAAAGGGAGTCAGTTTAATGACAAGTACAAAAAACGGGGAGTTCAATGAATATCAGCAATCGCTCAATCTTCCTTCTCGCTTCACCTCCAATTAATTTCAGAAAAAACATTACATTTATATCAAAAACTCGTCATCACTGACGTGTAACTCTTAAAACTTAGCAGGCAACTTGATTGGTTCTAGGAAGGTAACTTTAATATAGGTACTATATCTGTATATGGTAACGGGGAGAGGGGATTGGATAAACAGTGTCAGGTGGGGCAACTAAGCCCTTCCTTCAAAATGACTACTGTAAACGTCACTAAAAGTACGACGTCTCATTGGTTCTACTAACTATAGGACCCTAGATTACATGGTCCACTATGATTGGGTTGGCATCAACCCCACTCATACTTTTCTACTTGCGCTTAGCAGTGTGCAGAATGGCCGGCCAGGTGCAAGCAGTTCATCTGCACCCCAGCTTCCCTCCAATTATTGTTACAATCAATCATCACCTCAGTGGTCATGTGTCAATTATTTCTTTGTAGTTGGCCTTGAGTCTGCTTCTTGTTCTGGGAAAGTTAAGGCATCTGGGCATGGCAAAGGTCCATGAGTAGGTGTGAAAGTTTCATCCCTTCCTGCTTGCCTGGTCACGTGATTCCCACACCGTGAAATCGGCCTTTCCTTCATGCAATTTAGTGTATTTGATTTAATTCTGCCAGTCGTCTGCCATCTGTGGCTTATCTTGACCTTCCCTGAACAGGATACTCTGTTCCTCTTCTCTTACATTTTATCCACTGTCAACCTATTCCAGCTGATATGACCTTGGGTTCTTGGCATGGTTACCTTTGTCTGAGTTTCTCTCTGTCTTTAATTCTCGATTTGTTTGCTGTGAAACTCTCCTCTTGAAACCTTTAGTAATCTGTGATTGATTCTGCTCTTGTGCGTAGTGGAAGTATACTTATATAAAATGCTCTTTGAGGTAGATATATGTATAGGTGGTGCTTGCCGCAATCTATCTTACTACTAAGCATAATCAAGCCTCACAATTTATTTGCATCTTGCAGTTACTTTGCATATGTACACGTTAAACTAATTGAATATCTTCATCGTGCATATGGCATAAGGTTCTGACATCTTGACATCAATTGTTTCACTTTAGGCTCAGGATGTCACTTATCCGTGGTGTTTCATCTCTTGTGTCATTCTCAGGTCAGCATATCTTCTATATGTGCGTCAGTCTGGGGTCTTACGACATCACCATTCGTCTTCCTTCAGTATCTTCTTAGCTTCTTTGGGTATTACATTATGACAATTGTCATTCTGTCTCACTTGTCGATACGGTTTTCTCAATGGGTACCTTACTGTCCAGGATTTCTTAGGTGTTGGCACTTTAATAGGTGCTGTTATTCTGATAGGTACTGGACAGTGCCCCACTGTGGCTCTCTGCTGGTTTATTTGCTCATCATATGTCACATATTCCGGCGTGAATGTTCCTGGTACTTCAAAAGGGGTGGCTGCAGTGCGAATTGTGCTTGGCACTTCCTCTTCAGAACAATTCAAATGGATGTACCCCACCTGGGGTTATAGGTAACTCAAAGTATCTCACAGTACATTTCAAGAAGAGTACCTTTCATTCATGTACCACCCATGATCCATCACATGTGCACTTGAGCCAGCATTACAACCACTGTGTCATGAGGCACATTATGATGGCAAGCACACACAAGCAAAAAGAGCAGCAGGTGCAATTTTGGGTCAGTTTTACCAATGACATTCATGTAAACATGTAAACAGTCAATGTGGAAAGCAGCAGAGCTGCAGCTGTTGTCCAAAGGGATGTGTCCTGTCACCTTAAGAGGTCCTGTTTCAGCACAGCTGCCAATACCTGCCTCCCATCTTGCTCAACTTTGCTAAAGTTACCATTCATCGGTTTGTGTACTTTGCACACTCTCTCCCCTGACAACTCTATAACTTACGCTCTGAAGTCTTTATACTGGCTCTCATTTGAAACCCACTTAGACTTCAACATTCTCAGTATTCTGTGTAAGTGCCTCTATGACCTTGCTCCTCCTTATCGTTCTTATTTATTTTCACTCTACTATCTATCTATCTATCTATCTATCTATCTATCTATCTATCTATCTATCTATCTATCTATCTATCTATCTATCTATGTTTTTTTATTGGACCACTAACCCACAGGCCTCAGGGCACTCACAAAAGGAACACATGCAACACAATAAAACAAGCCAACAGAAAAGAGAAGTGGAGAGAGACAGAGATCACCCTTGAGCAAGCCGGAAGTAGCAGTAGATGTCATTAAGAAACAGGCAAGTGCATAGGGTGGATACCTACAGACATCAGTACCGGTTAACCATGTCCCACGTCAAACAAGAAAGTTTTTAAATGCTTCTTGAAAAGGGCTGTTGAGCTAATTTCAGCAAAGTATTTAGGCATTGAATTTCATAGAGAGGGGGCACAAAGGTTAAAGCTGGCACCACCAATTTTCTTCATTGAGGAGAGAGGTTGTACCAAACATATGGGATCATTAGAACGCAAAGAGCATCCAGTTGATCTCTTTTTCAACATGGAAATGAGATAGGATGGGGCTTCACCATGAAGGCATTTAAACACAGTAGCTAAGCCCTTGTGCTGTAGCCTTTGTTGAATAGGGAACCAGTTTAGACTACATCTCGCTTCAGATTCGTGTGCGTTATGTTTAGGTCCACTCACTGCATGCACAATACCATTCAAATAACCTGCAGAGTCTTTATATGTGCCTGTGAAGTGCCAATTAAAAGACTGTTGCAATAGTCGAATTTGCAATTTACAATGGCTGCTGCAATCTTGGCAAGATTTTCTTTGGACAGAAAAGGCTGGATCTGCCAGAGTAGCTGTATAGCAGCAGGATGATTTTAGATAGCTGATCTGCCGATTAAACAACAGTTGGGGATCAAAGAAGACACCCAAGGTCTTGACAGTCTTAGAGACTGGGATAGTATTTTGGCCACTCATACATTTCTCATAACTTGCATCAAGCTTCTTGAGTTGTTGCTGAGTGCCCAAAATAAGCAACTCTGTTTTGGCGTTGTTGAGGGCCAATTAATTCAGACCCATCCAATTCTGGATATGAGTAAAGATATGATTGATGAGCTCCAAATCGTCAGTTTACACGCCAGACAGCCTAATGACAATCTGCGTGTTGTCGGCATAATTTGCAAACTATATGCCAATAGCAGAGAGAAGGTCGCAAAGGAGTCTTGAATAAACATTAAAAAGCAGAGGCGAGAGACAAGACTTCTGGGACACACCACATATGAGAATTGAGCTATTAGAGCAGGAATTGTCCTTGGTGACGTTCATGCTTCTAGGGCCCAAAAATGATCTAAACCAGGCTGTTGCCTCTGTAGAGCATTTGCCAACTGTAGTCAGTGCCTCTGCTAAAAGTTGATGATCGACAAGATCTGCAGCAGAAAGATTTAATTACAGTAGTGCTGTATTGCCCTCATCTATGATACCTGCAATATGTTATTTTAAATCAAGCAATGTCGACTCAGTCCCGTGATTTGAGCGAAATCCGGACAACTGACCTGCTAGTCTGTCGTGGTTCTCCACAAATGCTTGATACTGTAAATAGGCTATTTTAGCCAGGAATTTTAGGATGAAGGGAACATCAGCTATTGGCCGATAGTTACCAGCTTCTGATGGATCTAGGTTGTCCTTTTTCAGCAAAAGTGAACCCTCTCCAACCCGCTCGCTCCGTTCCCAGTCCCTTTTTCTCTTAGCTGTCACCCATTCGCCCTGTGCCCCATCTTGCTTTCATTAATTTGCTCCGCTCCCCCTAAACATTTGAACTCTCTCTGTCTTTCTTTACATTCCATATCTTCCTTTCCCCTTTTTAAGTCCCACCTTAAAACCCATCTTCTCTCTCACTAATCTGTTGCTTTGTCATCTCCTTGATTGGCTCACTTGTATTGTACAGTTGGTTACTCTGTACAGAGCTTAGGCATCAATCGCTATAAAAATGAAATAAAAATACAAACACAAACAAATAAAAAACACAAAAATATCATGTCTCAACTATGCTGCCTCACAGGGTACGACGTCCATGCATGGTGTTGTGTAAGTTTGCGTTGTTCAAAGTCAGGGAGAGGGTCATCTCTTAAACCCATGTGCAAGTGGCTGGTTTGAATTTGTATGCCTCAAGTAAGGTGGGGAATAAATTGAGAGCTAGTCTGCAGGTGGGGAGTGTCGATAGGATTTCTATATTTCTTTGGAGGTATTGATCTTGCAATCGGATTGCATTATGCTGGAAAGTGTTTTGTTTTGGTGGTTGATGAGTGAAGACGTCCTGCTTTGTGGTTTAGCTATTCCAGGGGACAGTGAGGTTGTTCTCAGAGGGCTTTTTGCAGAGCCTCGTTTTGATGTCTTCCAGAAGCTGTGGTTTCTTCGGTCATGCTAGGAATGAGTCCCAGCAGGGATGATGATTTGTTGGACAGTGTTTTAGAATAAGGCCAGTACTTTGATATCTGGTTGTGAGCTACAAGGAGCACAGAAAGTGGCCTGGCTATGTGGAATAGATGACTGGCTGTGTGACAAGAAAGCCGATAGATCCAGGCAATATGGACTGCCAACTGTGGCAGTGCACTTTCCTAGAAGAATCTGGATTTAAAACAAAGTGTTATGCAACATGCAGCAGTTTAAGCCACATTCTGTTCCAGGGGCCTCTCAATGAAGAACACAAAAAGGTACAGGATACTGCAATGCATGTGTGTGACCATGACAAAGTAACATGTGAAAGTAAATGAGTTAGATAAGGGTAGTATATGTCAGGGGTGTTGGTCATCAACCCGTATCTAAATGTAACTGAATGTAACAAGATCTTAATTTTTGTAGGGCTGAGAGAGGTCAGGCGGACAGGGTAATAGCAGACACCCTTAGTATATGCCCATCGCTGCTACCCGGGGCAGGCTGGGATAAAGAGGTATGTCCTGAATTTTGGCTCACCGGCTAATGTAGGAGCAATAGTTTGGGCAGAGAGAGCCAGGGAGCGGCGAGGGAAGGAGGGGGAGAAAGTGGGGATTTGGTGGCACAGATAGCACTTTACTCAAAAGAAGAAACACATATAAATCAAGAATTTGCAGTGCTGAGGGCCTCTGCAGGTCAGCAAGGATATATATATAGACCTCTCACTGCTGTGACCTGACCAGAAAGTGTGACTCCCCCCTATTTCACAACCAATACGAATTCATTGTACGGCTAGCTGATTCCATGTGTTCTGGCATGATTCATGTATTACATCATGACTGCAGGGTATTTTTAGACTGACCGCGGTCACATGGTATTCAATCATGTATTGTCTTGATGCAGCTTACCCTATGTTTACATGTCACACATGCATGTATGCCATGCCAAACATGCTGAATGCAAAACCGTATTCACGGAGATGCACCTGACTGACTTGTGCATATATGTACCACGTAGGATGCGTGCACGTACGCCACAGTGCATGGTAGTTGTTAGGTACAGTCTGTGGTGCATGTGCTGTCATGTGCTGTCATGTGGCCATGCTTATATTGACCCCAAGCTCATGACAGGCTTACCTTTGTTTTCTTACGTTTGCCACATGAAACATGTCACATAGTCACAAGTATGCAGCGCATACGCCCACAAGGATTGACATACATGTCGGCAAGGTTCCGCAAAGTGTTCATTACGCCATGTGTAACTGACACCCACATATTATAAAAGTGCAACAATTTGAAATCTATTTTCTGATTGCTGCAAATAATTGTCTCTTGACACTTGTTTCTTCCCACACACATTCCGGCATTTTGACAGCCTGCCCTTAACACTTCCATCATGATCCGTGTGCTTGTTAGTATGCAGATAAGCGAAGCCAATGCATTTAGAAATATGTGTTAGTAGCCATTAAGCTATGGCGTAGTGGATGTTCACTCCCTTGGCAGAAAATAGATGTATCATGTGTTCCCATGGTTAGCGCGCTCGTGCTGGAAATAGAAAAGCTGTGGTTTTCCATGTTTACTGATCTTCTAGGACCACGCAATACATTGGAACATATTGTAGGTCACTACAGGGTTTGCTAGCCTGCCGTAACACGTAATTTCTTGGTCGAAACTCAGAATTCAAATTCCTAAAACGAGTCTTGTTTTGTGTCTGGCAGGGAGGACAACACAGAGACTCACGGGTTTGAATTCGGTTCGGCCCTTAGAGGGCGTTCTCCGGCATAAAGCACAATGTAAATGATCAGATTATTTTTTTGTTTTATTCCTCGAGCTTAATTTCCCATCATAAACTCTCTCAAAACATGAATGATTATAAAATAACCTTGTATTTGTATTTTGTTTATTTGTATAGCGCGCATGGCCCAAAGGCATCTGTGCGCATTTCTTCAAAGGTTACAGTTACAGTTACACAAATATACAGATGATAGATATACATCACATGTTACATATACATTGACATACAACAGATATGTGCAGTGGTGTTCGACCAGCAGGCAAAACAAAAACAGCAGAAAGCAACTGTGAATTGTTATGAGCAGAGAGTCTGAAGTTGACTTTCGCGTTCCTGCGCTTCAGGCCAGGTTTTAGCTCTACTTCTGAATGACAATTCTGATCTGTGTGTGTTGGGTAGCGAGTTCCACAACCTGGTGGCGAGGACCGGGAAACTATAACCCCCTGCTTTCTTCAGCTTGTACCTTGGTAGTAGGAATCAGTGTACAGTGTACTACGTAATCCGATGTCACTCTACTCCTATCCAACACTCATCCTACTGCTTCCCCCTCTGAGCCTTTTCCCTCTCCCCTCATCCCTAAAATCTACCCCCTCCTCATTCCCTACCTCACCTCTTTCTTCAACATCTGTCTCTCAACTTCCACTTTTCCTTCGCCTTTTAAACACGCTACTATCATCCCTATTCTCAAAAAACCTTCTGCCAACCCCCATCTTGCCTCCAGATATCGCCCCATCTCTCTACTACCCTTCCTTTCTAAACTTCTTGAGCGTATTGTCTATTCTCAACTCTCTTCCTTCATCTCTAACCACTCACTCCTTCCCTCCACCCAATCCGGCTTCCGCCCACTGCACTCCACTGAAACTGCCCTCACCTCTGTTCTCAACTCTCTCCTCTCTGCATGCTACGCAAAGCACTCCTCCATCCTTATTCTCCTTGACCTTTCTGCTGCTTTTGATACTGTCCTCCATCCTCTTCTCTTCACCTCCCTCTCATCATTTGGCTTCAAGGACAACATTCTTAACTGGCTCTCCTCTTACCTTTCTAACCGCACCTTTTCTGTCTCCTGGGGTGGCTCCTCCTCCCCTTCTTTTCCTCTCAACTACAGAGTTCCCCAAGGCTCTGTCATTGGCCCTTTTCTTTTCTCACTCTACACCTCATTCCTAGCTCCTATTATCTCCTCTTTTGGCATCTCACACCATTTCTATGCATATGACACCCTGCTCTTTCTCTCCTTCTCCTCCTTCTCTCCTGACATTCATGATAAACTCTCTTCTTGCCTTTCTGCTATTAAATCCTGGATGTCCTCACACTTCCTTACTCTGAATACTGATAAAACTGAACTCCTTTTTTTCCCTGCTAACACTGTTCCTCCTCCCTCCCCTCCCCCTTTCATTCTCTTTCCCCCCTCCCAGCTCTCCTTCTCTCCCCATTCACGTAACCTTGGTCTCCATATTGACCCTCACCTCTCTCTATCTCACCACATTTCTCTCACTGCTAAATCCTGTCGCTTTCCCCTCTCTAACAATTGTAAAATTCAACCCCTCCTTACCTTTCACGCCACTAAACTTTTAATTACTTCCCTCCTCTTCTCCCTCCTCTTCTACTGTTCCTCCCTTCTCTTCGGACTCCCCTCCTCTCATCTCTCCCCTTTTAAATCCATCTACCACTCTGCCATCTGCTCCCTATGCCTTCTCTCACCTCTTGACGCCATCTCCTCCTCCCTCACCTCTCTAGGTTGGCTCTCTTTTCACTCCCAGCTCAAGTTCAAGTTCCTCTGTCTTGTTTTCAAATCCCTTTATGATCATGCTCCCCCCTACCTCTCCTCCCTTCTTTCCTTCTATACCCCTTCTCGTCCACTCTGCTCTGCTCTTTTCCTACTCTCTCCCCCTCCTCCACCCTGCGCCCCCTCTCGCTTCCGCTCCTTCCAACTCCTTGCTCCTTTCCACTGGAACCACCTCCCCCTTCACATCCGCTCTTCTCTACAATCTTACCTCTTCCACTCACCTCCCTAACACCCCACTTTCCCTACCTCCTCCCTTCCCCTTTACCCTTACCTCTTACTCCTCCTCTTCCTTACCCTCTCCATCCCTCCTACCTCCTTCCTCCCTTCCCCTGCTTGATTCTAGTCTCACCTTCTCCTCTCTTCTTCCCTCACATTCCTGCATTCCATCTTTCCCCCGTTCTTACCTCTTCTAACACCTACACTCTTGCACACCTCTCCCCTCCCACAACCTCCTCACCGGCACAATATTGTAAGTTGTTCTTTATGCTGTTTTCAGGTTGTGGTTCAATTGTCATTCTATGCTTGCTGTGTGCTTATTTGTTCTCATGTAGAGCACTTTGGAGTAAAGGGCTATATAAATTCAATAAAATACAAATACAAATACTTGTGCTGCTATATGAGGGCGATTGGAATTAGGCGTGAGTGACAGTGATTTGAGGATGATTCTTTGGGTGATCGATAGCCAATGTAAGCTACGTCTAGTGTCAGAGATATGATGATTTCTCTGGATATTTAATGCTGCCCTGATGGCGTTATTTTGTCTAACTTGTAGCTTATTAAAGTTCTGTTGGCTGGACCCTATATAGAGCGTGTTACAATAGTCGAGTTTTGACATGATGAGGGTTCTAGCAAAGGTAGTGCAGTTGGCGATGGTAAGGAATGGTCGACAGGCAGTAATACATTTACAGGTGTAGGCTGTTGAGGATATTGTGGCATTTGTTTGTCGTGTCAAGGATAGTGTACAGTCAGGATATATGGCTAGGGTTTTTGTGCTGTTGGATACCTTTATAGTGTTTCCATTGATGACAAAAGAGTTGAAGGCAGGATCCAATCTGTTGAGTCTGGATTGGGATCCAAGGAGGTGTAGCTATGTCTTATCATTAAAACAGAGCCTGTGTTGAGCCATACAGGCCTGGACTACCAAAAAGATGTTGTTTAGTGCTTTGGAGTCAACTTTGTGGTCTCCAGTGATGGGGATGAGTATTTGGGTGTCATCTGCGTAATTAGTGTAGGTGAAACCAAATAGTCAAGAATATCGAAGATAGGTTAAGTAAACACGTTATAGAGTGTTGGTGATACACATGATCCTTGAGGGACCCCATATAGAACTGGAGACAGTACGGCAGAGGCCAGTGGGGTGAAGACCCTCATAGATCTATTCTCCAAGAAGGATCTGATCCAAGTGGTAACTTTGTCAGAAAAGTGGGCTGCTGATTTGAGATGTGGCAAAGTATTTGATGGTTAGCCAGATCAAATGCCGCTGATACATCGATAAGTAGGAGGAGGGGAAGCTTGCTGTTATATTTAAGGTCTTCGGTTTGGGTTTTGAAATCGATTAGGGCTGTTTCGGTTCCATGCCTAGGTTGGAAGCCAGATTGTCGGAGGCCAAAGAGGTTAAATTCTAGATAGTCCTGGTTCTGCAGGTAAGCATCTCTGTCCAGGATTTTGAGTAAAAAGGGGACGGTGGTGATGGGCCTGTAATTGGTGGGGGTGCTCGGTTACGTAGGGGGAGGAACCAGGCATCCTTAAGATTGTTAGGCATGATGCCTGTTTTGAATGAGGCGTTTATTAGGGCAGTGATGAATGGTACCTGTTCATTTTTAACAATGGGAGTTGGACATCTGTCACCCTGGCAGTTAGATGGTTTAAGTTTGAGGATGATATTTTCTACCTCTTTGATGGATAGTGGTGAGAAGTTAAAAGGTTTGTGGGTGTGTTGAGGGAGGTCAGTAGCACTAGTTGGAGAACTTTGCTGTGGGTCAGTGGATAAACTGCATTTTGTGGCGTTGATTTTAGTTTGTAGCATGGTGATTTTATCTATTAGTGCTTTTTGAATGTTAGAGCACCATGTCCTATCTTTGATACAGGTGTCGGGGGAACTGAGGGAGATTCAAATTCTTTAAGTATCTTAAAGTGCTCTTTAGTGCTCAACTTAGCTTGTGAAATCCGATTGTTATATGTGTCTTTTTTTGCTTGGAAGATTGCCTCTTTGTAGTTGAGGGAAGCTAGTATGAGGCAATCCTTATTCATGATTGAGGGTAGGCTTTTCCAGCAGGCTTCTGCATTTCTTTTTTCCTTACGTAGTGTTCTAAGGTGTGGGGTAAACCAAGAGTTAAGGTGTGCACTTGGTTTGGGTTCCCGTAGTTTAAGTGGGGTAATGTTATTAATGGCTTTAAGTATGGTTTGATTATAAGTGTCAACTAGGGCCGTCGGGTCAATGCACGACACAGAGGCATTGTTTAGAATGGGTAGTATTAATGGGAGCAATTTCTCACTTGTTATGTCCCTTTCGTTTCTTGTGCTGATAGGTGGTGCAATGTTTTGTTTAGAGCAGTGGTTATTAACTTTGATATTAAAGGTTCTCATGTGGTGGTCCAACCAGGCGCACAGTGTGTTGGACACTATGTTGATGCTGCAACTGAGATCAACCAACCAATCAAGGGTTCTCCCTTTAATGTGGGTAGATTCCTGGATGTGGTGGGAAAAGCCCATTTCAGTTATAGTGCTGGCAATGTCTAGAGCTTTATGGTCATTATCATCTTGGAAGCCTAGATTGAGATGACCAAATAGTATGATTTGTGAGTTGGGCTTAGTGTTTACTGATAAGAGAGTGGTGATGTCAGCTGCGAAGGTAGAGACTGATCCAGGTGGCCTATAAATGAGGCTGATGGAATATGCTGATTAGGAATGAGTCTAAGGCCTAAGGAGCTTCTGGAAATGAAGGTGACGCCCCGCCTTTGGATTGGTTAGAGTCTCTACGCATCTTATTATGGAGCAGCCATTGGGGATGGCGAGTGTGAGTGATGGTCCAGCAGCTGAGTGTAGCCAGGTTTCAGTAATGGCTAAAAAATCTAAGTCTTGGACTGTGATATAGTCTGCAATCTCCAGGGTATGCGCAGGGAGTGACATTGCATTAATTAGGGTACGCTTAATAAAGGAATCTTTGTCCGGGTATGATTTATATCAGAGATGGTAGAGAGAACCTTAGGTGGAGTGTTCTTGGTGGGTATTATCTTGGGCGTGTATGTATGTTTGATAGCAGTATTGCAAGTTTTAGAAGCCATAGTGGGATTTTGTAATCGAGATGCTGCGAGTGGGAATCTAGAGCCTAGTCTGAAGTTCCTAAGATGCAAAGCACACAGTTGATTGGGTGTAGGTTTAGCAGTAAAGTGTTCCAACCATAAGGCTGGTGAGTTCAAGTAGGGGTTAGGTGGTAAAGCAGTAGTGGTAGGAATGGTACTGGTGATGTGTTGAAGGAATGAGGGCAGGAAGGTAGAGGGAGGAATGCTCTCTGACGGCGGGAGTCTAAGGCTGGTAGTGAGTGTTATGTAGGACATATTGGACATATTATTCAGTGTCATGGTGGGCTGAGTTGGTGTATTCCTGCTAGTGTTGGGAAAGGTCCAGGCAGGTGTTAGTGAGTTTCAAAGTAGCAGTAATATATAGCATATTACGTGGGGCATGTACATAGTGGGGTAAGGTCTTAGTAGTCCAGCGATTAAATATGGTGCTCCGGCTAATGTTGAACAAAGAGATGTTATGCAGTAGGCGTAATAGGCACATGGGCAAGTAGTACAGACAGTGAAATTAGTATCAAAGTGTGCACACAAAGTGCAATGGGGTAGTTCATCTTGGGTGAGATGGGGCACACAAGATGCAGTATAGTGGATCAATTTAGATGAAATGGACCTCCACAATGCAATGGAGCGGATCAACTTGGGTCAAATGGGCAGATAAAATGCAATGGGGCGGAACAATCTAGTTCAAATGGGCACACATAATTCAATGGAGTGGAGTAATTTAGTTCTGTATCATTCTGTATAGAAAACCAATGGAATTTTTAGCATCACATCATTTAGCCCTATTGTTTACTAATATATAATTTATAATTTCATTGTGCGAGAAAATAAAACTTACCTTATATATGACCTTTTATAATTTAGCAATTTATTTAAAAAGCTATAAAACGAGTGATAATGTATTAACACTGGCATCCATTTAACTAACATATAATCATTTTAAATGAAGTGGAAAAATATTTAATCGTTTTGAAATTGTGACTATAAAACTGTAAACAAATATATATTTTAACGCTTAACTGGCAATAGTTCATTTATGAAGCGCGTCTTCATCCAGAGATTGTGTGGGGGTGTTCACTTTAAATGTGAAACGAGATACTTGAGGACTGCTGTGAAGATATATTGTCCCCTGTTCCTTGTTACCCTCCTAATCTCTCTCCTGACATACAGCTGCTGGTATTCTTATTACTTAACTATGAACTGACTTTATTGTATTTTTCGTTTGATTGTTTGCAGTGTCAAGCCATCTCAAGAGCAGCAAAGAGCTGTACAACAGGAGAGCGCTAGCATTGGGCTTAGCATTTTATGCAGTAGCAGGGTACTGTTGGTGGGAGGAGGGGGGATTTTTATTTGTCCAGGAGGTATTGTTGAAAGAGTAATGTTCTTAGCATTTATTCGGAACTGAAGGATGTTGGGGGCATTTTGGGCCTTCCAGGGATTTAGTTCCAAATGGTCGTCCCTTGGCAGGAGAAGGGGGCTCATTATAAATTGGTCGTGTGGAATTAATGTGCCGGTATTAACGTATACTGTGAAGTCAAGTCCCTGTTTATGCACACTCCAGAAGGAATACAAAGCTCTAGGGAAATAAGCCAGGAGATAGTTTGCAAGGATAACAAGGTTTAATTGTACAGAATACAAAATATCAGCAAAGGGCTCTTCTGCTCAAGAACGTTCTGGCACCAGAATACTTGTCAGTCCCTTTTGAGAGACCACAGCATCATAGATGACATCACATATAGGATCAGTTGATTGTAAAGACAGTATACATGATCCCGCTCCATATGGGATGCCAAGCTACAATTGGTTGGTTTTTTCGCCGTCTGTCAGGCTCCAAGTGGGTCAGCTGGGCTCATCTCTCCATGGAATGATGGATAGGTCTCTCATAAATTGCAATGTAAAAACTATGCTAGCATGCTAAGCCTACTACTACATCACTGTGGCATGCAGCTGGGAGGCTTGTGGATTGAAGCCAGGGTGAAGGGAGAAAGAAATACAGTTACACAGACCCACACATTCTGAGCTTTGTTGATACCGCACCTCTCGCACTCAAGGCTTAAACCCTGGTTTTGATCTATAATTTATTCCTCCATGTACTTCGCGTTACAAAGCATGTGTTTTATGCTGAGGAGTGAAACAGTCGTGCATGCTTAGATCTTTTATGGTTGATTGGTTTATTCTAGGGACTGGGGGGTCGCTTGCTTATCATGGAATGCAGGGATGTGGGGGTTGGGTCAGTGGTGTGGGCTCTGGATTGCCTGGGTGGCAGTTAGAGGCCTGCTGGCAGCTTGGTTGTGATGAATGGGCACTGCGAGCAGCCTGGGGGAGAGTACACATGGTGATGTCTACCTAAGTCCCCACCAACCACCTGAGGAGCAGGGGCTCCAGGCCACGTCCCTGCAGGAGCAGAGGACCCACAGAGGCAGCTACCGGACCATCCATAATTGTACTGAATTATGGTAAGCGCTGACGCACCGGCGCTACTTTTTGTAAATTCGTTTCTTCAGCCCGTGTTCTGTTGATTGCGAGCATATTACGAATCCAGCAAACGAGAAGGCCATATCCACATAGCCTCGCCTGGAAAGGCTAAAGAGAGCACCTCACCGCCATTAAGGTACACGAGGTACCTAGCCATTGCAAGATGGCCGTCCAACCGATGCCTGTAGCCCCATCTGCCTAAACCAGGCCACCAGCAGCCAGCCGATTGGCTACCGGGCCTATCTCTTTCCCCATTGGCCGCTGGCAGGCAAAGCCGGCCCACTCCCTCCAAAGCCCACGGAAGACAAGGCTAGCACCTGTTCTGTGCCTGTTCTTGCCGAATCTGCCGTGTGCCAGACCCCCTGGTCCTCTCACGCACACCCGCTAAGGTAACTTTCATGTGCCTTGTAACTACCACGCACCACTGAGCTTAGAGCTACGGCCGACACATTTACAAGCACACCCGAACATTTGTTGCCATTGACACCTACCTCTGTGCATTTACACCTTGTATAACTTGTGATTGGCATGTGCTCTATCTCATACTACAAATATAAATGTCAATACTTTTGCACTCTGTTGCCCCACAGCATGCTAGACCAATGCACTATTCTGATCTTAGATGTACTACACTCCTAGCCAAATGTATTAGTCTGAATCCATGCTTTGCAAAACTTGTAACCCAGCGCATTTGAATCTAACAGTCTCTCCAACATATCTTAGCCTAATGCTCCACCCTAAACGTAGGTCCCCCCCGCCTTTCTAGCCTATTGTTTCATATTGATTCATGATACTGCCCACAACACCTCAGACCAACTGTGCCATCTGAACCTAGGCGCTGCCCAACTGCATTTCAGCCCAATTATGTTATGCACTTTGCATAATGTGTCTCATTGTGCCTAGCTATTGCCCATTGCATTTTAGCACTATTATGTTATGCATGTCCTATTGTATCCAGGTGCTGCTCTATTGTATTTTAGCCAATTGTGCTTTCTCAAATTTAGTTGCTCCCCTTTGCATATTATCCTAATTGTGCTATCTCGAACTTAGGTGTCAACCCATTGCATTTTAGCCCAATTGTGGTATCTCATATTTAGGTGCTACCCCATTGCATTTTAGCCCAATTGTGGTATTCAGAACTCAGGTGCTACCTTTGCATTTTAGCCCAATTGTGTTATCTCGAATTTAGGTGCTAATCCATTGCATTTTAGCCCATTTGTGTTATCTCGAATTTAGGTGCTTTCTCATTGCATTTTAGCCCAATTGTGTTATCTCGAATGCTTTCTCATTGCATTTCAGCCCAATTGTGTTATCTCGAATTTAGGTGCTACCCCATGCATTTTAGCACAATTGTGTTATTCAGAACTTAGGTGCTATCCATTGCATTTTAGCCCAATTGTGTTATTCAGAATGTAGATGCTTTCCATCGCATCTTAGCTGAATTGTGCTATTTCGAACTTAGGTGCTTTTCCTCGGCCAACACTACTCTCTTTAGGTAGTCTGAGCCCTCTTTGACTAGGGAGAGCCCAACTCGGCACCGGCCTAGGCCCGTGCACCTGTCCTAGCGTTAAGCTAACCACCCATATATCTAATACATTTGCTACAACTCCTTAGCATGTGTCTCCTGAGCACCAGCTTGGTCGCCTGCCCCCTGCTCCTCATAAATACCATAGTACTGCTTAGCATGTCTCCTCAATCTCCTATCACTATGCATTCGACTATACTCATCATTAAGTCACCTAGTAGTTCTCCTCTACATATGGATGACTTACAACCATTGCTACCTACCAGCCTCCCCCGCTTTACTACTGACAGAAATTTAAGAATCAGAGCTAGATTAGCTAATATTTATGAGCCCCTCGCCCGCTCAGTGCCAACTATACAGAGACTGAGAACCACGACTGCCCGGCCTAGCCTAACCATCCCAAAACCCAACTCACTCCAGAATTCTAACCCCATACCTCCACATAGCCCCTCTAATCAGGGCAATCCTGAACTAATACAAGACCACCCCCAAACCACAAATACCAAAACCACTGCGAGTCCCCAAATCAAGGGGGCACTAATCAACGCCAGATCGTTAGTAGCTTACACAACAGAAATTGCAGACTTTATTCTAAAAGAAGACCTCAACCACCTTGCTATTACGGAGACTTTCCTACATCCGGCAGCAGGCCCAATGCTCATGCTTGCAGTCCCAGATAATTACTCCATCTTTAGACTAGACCGATCCAATTCCAGAGGTGGGGGTGTTGCAATTATACACAAATGTAGCCTGACCATGAGAAATGTCCTCTCTCGCGAACTACTTTCTGTTAAAGTCACTCTTACCAATGCCCAAACTCTCAATATCAATTTGATCTATCGCCCTCCAGGCCCAATAGGCACGTTTGATGAGGATTTTAACACCATACTATCTAGCAACCCTCAAAGTTCCACCTAAGTACTCACCCTAGGGGACTACAATATGGGCTTCAATGACCCGGAAGACCTAATTGCCAGTACTACACTCAATACTCTCTGCGAATTAGGATTTACCCAAAGATGTATGGCACCTACACATGCCAAGGGCAGAATACTCGATTGGGTGGCTGACCATAACTGTCTAGCTAACATCTCCGACATCTCACCATTAGCCTGGACTGACCACCATTCGGTATCGTTCATGCTCTCGACCATCCAACCCCCGTCCCTGCCGATCAGCAGGGCACCACCCACACTCACGAGAAACAAGAAGAGTATCACTGTGGAGAGACTTCTCCCAAACTTACTCCCCACACTCAACACACTCCCTGAGAACTTGAATCCAGAGACCTTGGTCGAAGAATACAACAAAATCATGTCCACCTCGTTGGATCTAATCGCTCCCCTGAAACTTAGACCAAGCAAACCCAAAACCCATCCTTAAAAGTTTAAGACAGCAAAAAAGAAACTGTGAAGCCACTTGGAAAAAACTCCCTTCAGTAGCTAATAAACTCAAACTTGCTAAACTAGCTGCCCTCTACAAAAAATAAATCTACCTTGCAAAACGAACCTCCTTCGACTCCCGCATATCCCAAGCAAAATCAAACATGAAGGAATTATTTTCATTCCTTAAAGAAGTAGAAATCCCTATAGCTCCACCTGATACCTGTACCAAAGATAAAAATTGGTGCTCAGAAATCCAAAATGCCTTAGCTAAAAAGATTGCTACTCTACAATTCAAAATCTCCCGCAAAAAAAGCCTCCCTGAATGACCCTCTCCCTTCCAAACTGCCTGAGAAGTTTACCTCAAGGGAAACTACCACTTTAACTTCTCTAAAGTCAGCACACTTGAAGTGGAAAAAATTATCTTATCATTGAAACCATCCAACTGTCAGGGTGATCTGTGCCCTGCACAGCTCATTAAAGATGCTGCCCATGACCTCTCCCCTTTCATCACGAAATTAATCAACGCCTCCTTCTCCACTTGTTCTATCCCCACCAACTTAAAACAATCCTGGGTACTCCCACTACGAAAACAAATCCACACTCGACGCAGCCACGCCTACAAACTATAGACCCATAACGACCGTACCATTTCTTCTAATAATATTGGATAAGGTCGCTTATGTACAAATACAGAAGTATTTGGAAGAACATCACCTACTAGGAGCTAGACAATCAGGCTTCCGTCCGTAACATGGGACTGAGACTGCTCTCATTGACCTTAAAGCACAGATCGACAAGCTTAGATACAACAGCCAAGCTGCCTTACTCCTCCTAGACCTCTCTGCAGCATTCGACCTGGTCGATCACTCTGTCCTATGCACGCACCTACACACTTCAGCTCACTTTTTCTGTCGAGGCCATTACATGGATTAGATCATTCCTCAACGGCAGAACCTTGAGGGTCGTTTCAACCACAGCTGCAGCAAACCCCATACCTATCACCTGTGGTGTGCCACAGCTCTCTTGTCTCTCCCCCACACTGTACAATATATCTAACAAGCCCCTTTTCGATGATTTGGATCATCTCGGTATCACCTACACGAACTACGCAGATAATACCCAGATCCTTCTTCCCCTTTCTGGAGATAATGTGAAGGATTTGGCCTTGGTGAATAGAGTGTACATCATCATCCAGGCATGGATGGCCACACAAGGACTATGCCTGAATGATGATAAAACTGAACTCATTATCCTAGGTACTACCACCAGCTTAAAGAAATTAGGCCCTGTCTATTGTTCTTTCATGATCGATGGCAACAGCATCAAAGTAGGACAAGAGGTTAAAACACTAGGCTTTTACTTGGACTCTATCTTCTCCTTTAACAGACAGGTGAACTCCTAAGCCTCTTCCATGGCTTACATGTGTAAACTGATCCGTGCAGCCAAACCCTTTCTGTCCGACACCAGCTGCTTGCCCCTCGCTAGAGCCCTCATACTGTCCCGCCTGGACTACTGTAACGCTCTTTACCTTGGGTCCTCTAAAGCCACCACCAGCAAACTCTCCAGAATAACGCTCTTAGAGCAGCACTGGGCATCTCCAGAAGAGAGCATATTACAGTACACTGCCAACAGAATAATTGGCCCTCTATCAAAGACAAAATTCTCTTAAAAACTGCCTCACTCACTCAATAACGCTGCCCCTATCTATCTGATCGACAGATTTCATAGACAGACCTCCCTGAGACCCACAAGAACAGCCTATAAAGACTGCCTCTCTGTCCCCAACTTCAAACGCGCCACCATAGGGGGTAACAGCTTCCCTGTGAAAGCAGCTAAACTGTGGAACTCTCTACCGCCAACTCTCAGAATGGACCTTTCCTATCAGAACTTCTGATCCAAGGTTGTTTTATGGTTGAAAACGTAGGCCTCCAAACACATACAGGCGCATAGTCTTCATACTCCTGCCATCTGTACATATGGTACTGCCTACTTACTGCTGCCTACCTGTATATATCTATCTACTCCTGATATTACTTTTACTATGTGTATGTATATAATTTTTTGTTGTTGTAACCAAGCTTCGCAATGTCATGTAAATGTTACGCGCTGTTACCCGAGGGTATGCTCGCACATTACAAATAATAAAACATACAGACAAACAAGTGTAGGAAGGGCAGAGTAACTGGCCCTTAGGCATTTTGTATTTCTGTTTCTACTTAGTAGGAAGAGGTTAGGCTCTTCTACCAATGAGTTTCTCAGTGCTCACATAGGCCCCCAAAATAGGAAGATGTGTCTATTCAGTAGTCATTGCAAAAATCAGCATAGCTATGTGGCCTTCATCAGAAATCTTCAGGAGGGTGAAAGACATTAAAGACATGTTGGTACTCTGATATGGTCAGAACCTGATTAACTGTCATGCAATAACATTTTGGGGTTGAAGATTATTGTGATCTATAGATGTGTTTTTTAGCAAAGGTTTGGAGGTTTATTTCAAGTTGTCCCAGACAAATTAAGTATTCAACGAGGTGTTTATAATTTGTGTGAATAAAGGTGCTAACACTTCTGTGACTTTATTAACTGTGAGTCACACGGATCACCTGGGCATTTTGGACCAAACAGCAAATTATGCTTTTCTTCATCTGCCCTTCAATTCGGAATCGTGAGCAAAAGACGCCCGTGATCTAACTGTTACACGGGTAAGCAGGGGGGGTAAGCTAAAAGGGTAAAGAGGTGGGTAGGGCTTATGTCACGTGATCTAGATCCACTTACATCAGCTGGCGAACTGCAAAAGACACAAGTCTCTCAGGCTTCTTAAGTAGGGAAAAAAAAGCTGAAAACTAGGCACAAAAGGATTTACAGTGATTGAGAGGTTGGCAGGGCTTAGATCCACTGTGACGTAGAACCACTAGCAGCCGCTCACTAACCTAATCCTTATTATTAATGTATTATATGGGTGTACCTGTTTCATCTCTAATGTTTGTGTCCTTTGTTGTGACTCATTGCGATTGTGTTGAAAAACAAGCACATATGTTGTAGGTAATTGATAACAGCGTGGCGTCCCATCATGGTTTCAATTGGCTAGTCCTAGTTATTTATGCACAAGAAAAGTGCTGCCCCTAAAAACATGTCCGGGGCACAGAAGTAATTGCCAGACTTTTTGTTTTTTACAGCAGCGCCCCAATTTATCAGGGGTACAGAAGTAATTGTCAGACTTTTCTTTACAGCAGTGCCCCAACATGGTAGGGGCTACAGAAGTAATTGTCATGCTTTTCTTGACGGCTGTGCCACAGCATGTCAGGGGTACAGAAGTAATTGTCAGGCTTTTCTTTACGGCAACACCCCTGAGGGGTACAGAAGTAATTGTCAGGCTTTTCTTTACGGTAACGCCCCAGCATGTCAGGGGTGCAGAAGTAATTGCCAGGCTGTTCTTTACAGCAGCGCCCCAACTTATCAGGGGTACAGAAGTAATTGTCAGGCTGTTCTTTACGGCAACGCCCCAGCATGTCAGGGGTACAGAAGTAATTGTCAGGCTTTTCTTTACGGTAATGCCCCAGCATGTCAGGGGTGCAGAAGTAATTGCCAGGCTGTTCTTTACAGCAGCGCCCCAACTTATCAGGGGTACAGAAGTAATTGTCAGGCTTTTCTTTACGGCAACGCCCCAGCATGTCAGGGGTACAGAAGTAATTGTCAGGCTTTTCTTTACGGTAACGCCCCAGCATGTCAGGGGTGCAGAAGTAATTGTCAGGCTGTTCTTTACAGCAGCGCCCCAACTTATCAGGGGTACAGAAGTAATTGTCAGGCTGTTCGATACAGTAGCGCCCCAACTTATCAGGGGCTACAGAAGCAATTGTCAGGCTTTTCTTTACAGCAGCGCTCCAAACACACTGTATCATCCATCATCTGTTCTCTCCTGCTCATGACAGCTCTGAAGGAGAGCGAGTTCCAGCCAGCACATCTGCCCTGAACTTCAGCCGGGGCTAAAACCCCATCAGCCCACCCAATAATTGATGCACAACTGGCTTTCATAATATGAGGAGTCTTTATAAAAAGCCTTTACCAAAATGTATGCAACATCCCTTTCAAAAACGTCCTAGTTTTAAAAAGATGGAAAATGTTAAAAGAAAAAACATATCTACTATACTTAAGAAGTCTCAGATTGCAAAATGTGTATATTGTTAATACAAGGTATTGTTTTAATATTCTTCCAATGAATTATGCAGCATGGTCATATTTTCTCTAGTCCTACCATTAGTGTGGCATGTTCCCTGCTGCAAAAATGCTTTGAAAGAATATGTTTACATGTTCTGCCTTAATGCTAATTGCACTTGCACTTGTGAAATGCTTTGAAAGAATATGTTTACATGTTCTGCCTTAATGCTAATTGCACTTGCACTTGTGAAATGCTTTGAAAGAATATGTTTACATGTTCTGCCTTAGTGCTAATTGCACTTGCACTTGTGAAATGCTTTGAAAGAATATGTTTACATGTTCTGCCTTAATGCTAATTGCACTTGCACTTGTGAAATGCTTTAAAAGAATATGTTTACATGTTCTGCCTTAATGCTAATTGCACTTGCACTTGTGAAATGTTTCTGTAATATAGCACCGAGGTACATTGATTGGATATGTCAGCAGTAAAAAGCACTTTCTTTTAGCAATTAAGTTCATGATATAGCAATACTTTGCTTCTATAACTGTTTCATTTGTCATGGTACTGTACCCCTCACCATATGATACGTTTTCTTTTTTTAGATGGCGTACATACTGTACTACATGGCAATCGTAGGCCATGCACTGTCAATAATTTCACTTTTAATTTCTCTGGGAATTTTCTTCTATTTCAAGTGAGTATTTCTTGACGTTTCTATAGTTCTTTCTTTGTCAGAACGCTGTGTCATGCTAGCATGAATGCTCTAGGACAGGGGCCTGTAACCCGCTGCTTTACAGATGTTCCGCACCACGACTTTGATGTTCTTTCACCATTAACTATGCTCTCACGGGCTGATGGAAGTAATAGCCAAGAATATCAGGTGAGCCAAAGGTTGCCGACCCCTGTTCTACACCGTATACTGTAAGAGGATTCAATTCAACACTACAGCTAAGTCAACGCCTAGTCTATAATACTGAATGAAAACCCTTATTGATATATCTTTAGGTCCAGTTCATGCGTTCTGGATGACTACCCTTGTATAACACCCCTCTCTTGGAATCCCCCTGACCCCACTGAGCCAAGAAGTAATTCTGTTTTGCAAGTTTAAAAGGTTTATTTGATAAATTAAAATATGTATCACACTTTTTAATAAATTAATAATTGAATATCACACTTAATCTGATATGGTAAATATTAACAACGGAGAATCTGGCACTAGCACACTTCTTTAATCACTAATGAGTTGACATGAAATGGATAAGGTAGCACACTGGTAAATAGGAACAAAAGTATAATGTGGTAGAGGATGCTTTATGTAGGCTCAGGTGGATGCAATATTCAATGAATGCAGTACAGAAAATACGCAATATGATTTCAACCAAACAATGTAATCACTTTTCTCTGGCTACTCCCCTCCCCCCCTTGATGCAAGGCAAGGAAATGGAAGGAAAACACACAGTTCTCAGAAATGCAATCAACTGTAATTCAGTTCAATCCAGCAAGCTTAAACAGAAGTTTGAAAACACAGGCAAATGCTTTGATAGGTGCTAGCAATGAATGAGAAATATGCTGGAAACGCTCTTAATTCCCTTTTAGAGGTTCAGGATGAGTGGTATCTAGTTAATATTAGTCCAGGCTCACACTAGCAATGATGCAGGGATAGTTAGCAGGTTAAACGAATTTCTGGCAAATGAAATCAGGCAGCAGCAGTTTTTTTACATGTGAAGAAATTGCAAATCGCGGCAAAATTCGCGGATGCGCCGAGCGCTACTACAAAGGAACCGCAAGGACTATCTCTACCGTTTTGGGGTCCTAGGAAAGCCTGGGATCTCAGCTTCCAAATGAAAGTTATTGCAAGTCTCTAGCCCAAACGGTTGCGGAGATATGAGTAATTTAGTAAAGGTCGTTTTTGGTTTTGTAAATTTTAAACGCACACTTTTTCAAAATGACAAATTTTACTAGAAATGACAGGTGACAGATAGGAGGCAGTTCTACTTAGGTTAAATAGATTGAATTAGATGAATTTAAACTAAGAGATGTGTTCTGAGTTTTGCTAAGTACTCACAAGAGATTTTGAACAGGAAAGCGACTTGGTCACGATCTTCAGTCTGGTCAGGTCTTTCCGGATTCTGCTCACAGCGCCTGGTCTGGTCTCGGCTAGGCACAGCACTGCTTTCTCTCTGGTCTGGTCTCTGCTAGGCACAGCACTGCTTTCTCTCTGGTCTGGTCTCTGCTAGGCACAGCACTGCTTTCTCTCTGGTCTGGTCTCTGCTCTGGATAGATTGAAGTCTCTAGTTTGGCTTTCTGGAGTTTGATGGAGGTAAGTATGGATTTTTCCGGCAGGGCTTCCAGCGGCAGATGAAATTGAATGTCTCTATGTGTCCTGACTCTCTGCTTTTATCTGTTTCTTGAGAATGGGTGTGTGTGTTGCATCACTAGACTTGCCCCTCTCATTCGTCATTGGTCAGGCTTCCATTCCTCCGCTTGATTGGCAAACTGAACTGTGAGTCAGATTGATGTCATTTTATGATCTCTTGAAACAACTTCCCTTATCATCTGTGCACCCAAATATATATATGATCAAAATCCATACTTCAGAGTTACCCAGTTGTTTGAAATTACATATACATGGTGTGGCTGAATTTAGCCATGTCTATGTCCAAATCTGCTCATTCTCGGAGCTTGCATTCAAAGAGTGTACATAATTGACTTTTTAACTGCTTTTTCAATTTCCGACATGGACCCAACTTTACATACATGTGTGCAGGGGGTAGGGACATTAACTGATGAAGTTTCAGATTTTTAACATGCACATATTTAGAGTAATATCCACTTTTCCGCTAAAACCCCCCTGAACATACCACCGGTTCCTACCACGTCTTAAACTGTGGGCAGAAAAATCACAAGAATTATGGTATCATTTATAAAATTTTCACATGTCCGCACTATGAATTATCCCCCTTTTTATAAAACCATATCCTTGCTGCAGGGGTGTGTCTTTTCAGGTCACATGGTACAGAAACCAGTCTTTCCAGTTTCTGCCAAGCCAGCTTGCTTCTCACAGGCAGTGCCCCTCCCAGCTTCTCCAGGAGGAAGCCACTTTTTACGACGTCTGTAATAAAAACCTTTTCCTGAGTGGAGAGGGCTTTGTTCACTCTCTGGCAGAGCACAGGAAATTCAATTATCAGATAGATGGCATATCCTTAGTTTGGGCAGCAAAAGGAAGGTTGGCCTGGGAACACAGTTGTGACTCAAGTTTCACTGCTGATGGGGTAGTTGCCAGGCAGAATTCAGTTCCTTAAGCCAGACCTTCAGCTAACTTTTTGTTGCTTTTAAAATAACTTGTAATTTTACACATGCAGCTAGAATGCTGATTCTAAGTGCAAAACTATGACATTTCAACAGTTACAAAGGCATGTGACACCAAACATAGGTCACTCATTTAATTTAACATTTTCGATTTTGGTGGTTTTAAATCCAGTTGCAGTTAGGCTTAAGCTGCTGACTCCATAGCATTTTTGTTATAAGCATTGTTTTTGGGCTCTTCATTTCCCAGATTTTGTAGGCACACAAAACTCCATTCTGCCAAATGTCTGCTGGTGTTCAGTAAATATTTTGCACATATTGCAATGTTTGAAAATAGGCATTTTGACTTGCCTTCAGGGAAACAGAGTGGTTTTAAAACGCCGGCTTTTGGATAGTGGTGAGTACTGGTACTGCACCCATTTTTGGGATTTAAGAAATGAATTCCCCACAATTCTAGGTTGCATTTGGCAATCAGCATTGCCATTCCCAATGGTTTCAGATGACTGTGCGGGTAGTCCAATGGTGGTTTTAGGCAGCGTCCTTCTGTGCCCATAACATCGGCAAAAATGGGTGGCAGCCTATTCTTCCTGCATTTCCCTGTGCATTTTCTGGGAAGCTCTGGCCATCATGATGTTTTCCATGTCAGTACTGCACAGTTTTGAGGTAGGGCTAGGATGCATGGGTAAATACATCCCACAAGCCCCCCTCTTGCGATGGCCATTCGGTTTCACTGATGGGACTCGCAAGATCTGGGATGTTTCCTCATCTTCTTCCAATAGATGGCACAGTTCAGCATCTTTTCCTCCATCCGGTCAGATCGATCAGTTCTCCTCGCCGGTCCTGATGGGAAGATTGGGCGGTACCCCGAGCCCGTTGCGTCTCAGCTCCCGGTCTCCGGATCGTCCTCCTTGGCCCGTCTCAAGGTTTTCTTTCTCCTAGGACGACAAAGGAAGAGCGGCAATACCTATTCATAGATTTTTTTCCACCACTGTTGAGATAGTGGGGCGGCATATGCATTTCATCATAACAAAACATTACATTCTTATTTTGAAAAAAAAAAACAGCATCACTAGAGACAGTTTCATGTAAATCACAATATTTTAGAGACTAGATGTGGTAGGTTTTATGATTGGAACTGAATTAGTCTGATACAGTACCCGCTAGGATTCCAGAGGATTCCTCCAGTTGTTGCAGAGTGTGCCTGGGATGGCAACATTTCAACTGGTTTATGTGGACCCACTTGTCTTCCCCCTCTGCCGAACCACCTTTGGGGATGCGGATCTTGTAGGCCACAGGGGAGATCTTATCGACGATCTCAAAGGGTCCCTTCCATGTAGGCAAAAATTTGCGCTGCTTGGCCTGGTTCCTTTGGAAGTTGTATAGATAGACCCGGTCTCCCACCTGATATTCCTTCCTGGAAGTTTTCAGGTCATAATGGGTCTTCATGCTATCAGTCGATCTTTCTAGATTCCGCTGAGCATAAGCAAAAGCATGTTGGAGGTGTTTCCTTAAATTCTCTACATACTCATGAGTAGTGGAGGCATTTATCAGTGTCTGCTCTTGGGTCCTGTAGAGCAAATGCTGCGGAAGCACCATCTTGCGCCCAGTCATCAACTCAAATGGTGACATTTTGGTTGCAGATGAAGGGGTAGATCTGATGGCCATTAGGACCAGAGGTAATCGGATATCCCAACTTGGCCCAGAATCTGCCACAAACTTCTTTAATATGCTCACAATTGTCCGGTTATATCTCTCTACTGCCCCAGAAGAAGCTGGTCTATAAGCAATATGCAGCTTTCTCTTGACCCCCAGTATCTCCCACATCTTTGTCATTACTTCACTGGTGAAGTGGCTACCTCTGTCTGACTCAATCCTTTGAGGTAGACCAAAACGGGAAAAGATGTGGTTAATCATCAAGGCCGCTGCAGTTTCTGCCTTGCAATTTGGGGCTGGGAGACATTCCACCCACTTGGTAAACAAGCATGTCACGGTCAACATGTACTTATTCCCCCTAGCCGAGCGAATCACAGGGCCTACAAAGTCGATTTGTAAATCTGACCATGGCAGTGTCATTCCCCTCTTTTGTAAAGGCGCCCGGTGTGTGAGGGATGATGGCTGAAATTGTGCACACACAAGGCAACCCTTCAGGTACTGGTCGAGGTCCTGCCCCATGTGTGGCCAGTATGCAACCTCTCTTAAGATTTCCAATGTTGTGTGAAACCCCCTATGACCGGCAGTGGCCGCATCATGGGCGTGACTTAACATCAGGCTTCGGAATGAGGTAGGAACCACCCACTGATCGTGGCCAGCTTTGGATTTCCTTACCAACAAACCGTCTTGGATCCGGAACATTTTGGGACATTTCATCAACACTCTTAGGTCCTCTTTCCCAATGTAATCGGTATCCGTCAGGGGAAAGTTCTCAGGGTCCTCAAGGTGCTGGTAAAATTTACCAATTATTGGATCCCCCTTCTGAGCAGTAATCAAATCAGCATCAGGGGTCTCCTTACTCCATTGTGCAATTGAGAGGTCGTTGTGAGCATTTGTCTGGGACCTAGTGATAGCAGTGACCTGGATTTCCCCCAACAGGGACTCAATCTCAATTAGATCCCCTTGGATGGCCCCGGTTTTGGCCAGCTGATCAGCTAAGTCATTTCCAGTTTTGTCTGGTCCCTCTACTTTGGAATGACCCTTGATCTTTTTCCAGTAGATGGTCATCCCATTCGATGTGACCAGATCATCAATGTTTTGGATCAACTTCCCATGTTTCAAGGGTTTGTTGTTAGCACATAACATGCCTCTGGTTTTCCAATTAACCAGGTGCTCCACGAACCCGTTCCGTACATAATCCGAATCTGTGATTATGACCAGTTCGTGGAGTTGATGCTGGACAGCAGTGAGGATGGCCTGATGCACAGCCATCAATTCTGCCACCTGACTACTTCGGGGACCAATTTTGTATCCAGCGGAGGGTTCTGGGGACTCATTCACCCATGCATTCCCTACGCCGGCCACCAGTTCTTTCTCCCCGTTGTTGTCGACATGGTAAGAGCATCCATCCACATACACAGTGGGCATTCCCTCACACTTGTCTTCTTCAAAGACTTTGTGGGGGGAATTAGGGTATGCCTCCATGTTGTCCTTTATTTTTAGACTTTCGTCCTCGAGACAGTTTTCTCTGGCACAATCATGCAAGTCAGCCAGACCTTGCGCGAGGGGACTCTTCTTGTTTTGGCCATATCTGACCTCCACAGGAAAGCCTTGCATTGACAGAATCCAGGAAGTAATTCGGGAATTACTCACATTTCCGGCCCGGATTCTGTCACTTTGGAGATATTGCAGAGGCTGGTGTGGAGTCTCCACTATGATGTGTTCCCCCTGGATAAACGGGCGGTAATTCTTCAATGCCCACACCGTTGCCAGGAGTGCCTTCTCACAATCGTTGAATTTTTCCTCCACAGAGGATAAAGTTTTGCTCGCATAGGAGATTACTTTATTGACCTTGTCATGCTTTTGATATAATACTGCCGTCAAGCACGTATTAGAGAACCCCGTCTCCAGGAAGAACTCCTTGTTTCTGACAGGGTAAGCTAGGCAAGGCGCTTGTGAGAGGCTTCTTTTGAGTTGTTTTACTGCCTCGGCTTGTTCTGGACCCCATTCCCACTTGACCCCCCCCTTTAGGAGATGAATCAGGGGTCTGGTGATCTCTGCGTAGCCCTCAATGAACTTTCTGCTGTAATTAGTCAGTCCAAGGAGGCTCCTTAGTTCCCGCAGAGTTGTGGGGTCTTTCAGTTTCTGAAGTGCTTCCACTTTCTTTTCCTGGGGACAAAGACCCTGAGGAGTAATCTCATGCCCCAAGAAGTTAACACGGGTTTTACACCACTGTGCTTTCTGAAAGGAAAGTTTTGCTCCGGCGGCCCTCAACTGTGTCAGAACATAACGGATCTCCGCTATGTGTTCCTCCACAGATGAACTTTTGATGAGGACATCATCTACATAAGCCAGGTTACCCCTTGCACCCAAGTCAGGCATGGCCTTGTGTAGGAAAATGTTGAATTCATTGCCGGAGTTGAGGTATCCGAAGGGAGTCCGGGTCCATGTATACTGCTGGCCCCCAAAGGTAAAAGCCAGTTTGTATTGGTCCTCCCTACTGACAGGCACGGTCCAGTACCCATTGGTCAGGTCTATTGCAGTGAATACCTGTGACCCCTGGATCTGGGCCAGCCCTTGGTCAATGTAGGGCAGTGGCCATCGGGAAGTATGGACCCGTTTGTTGAGCTCCCTGAGGTCGGCGCAGAGTCTCCACTGGCCGTTTGGCTTCAATATTCCCAGCACCGGATTATTGAAGGTGCTGTGGACTGGACGGATTATTCCCCGGGACTCAAGGTTCTTAATTATTTCAGTAAGGGACTCCATTGATGCGAGAGGCAAGCGATATTGCTTCACAAACACAGGAGTCATGCCAGGGTCCGTGGGGATTGTTGTTGTGTGGATGTCAGTGCGACCACAGTCATATGAGTCTACCGCAAAGAGATCTTGGAAATCCAAGAAAACTTGTTTCAACTTTTGCTTTTGTTCCAGAGTCACACAGGCATCAGCTAGGTTGACTCTCTCTTCCACCATCTGCCTGAAGCCTGGAAAGACTTCTGGTTTGGCTATTTCAGCGGCCTCCTCCAGCTGGGTGGAGAAGTCCCTGGTCAGAGTGCTGATTTGGACTGGAGGCTTCAGGTGGGAAAGGCAGTCCTCATGGACCTGGAAAATCGCCTCATCCCTCCTGAAATCACAAGTCACATCTTCCTTACCATAGGGGCAGGAAGTGTACACCAGGAAGTTCCCCCCATGCCGGGTAAAAATCCTGTCTGGTGTTGTATGGTCCTCACTGTCACTGTCAACACAGTCCTTGGGGATTGGTCCTAACAGTTCATTTACAAGATCAATGGAGAAATGTTGGTCATCAACCGCCATTCCAATAATGGTGCCTGCGGCTAGAGTAATACTCTTTAAGTCGCTGTTATCCACCTCTATTGGAATGGTGTCATGTTCTATGTTGACTAATGGTGTTGGGTTTACCCCCAACCCTTGCTGTTGGAGAGAAGCATTTAGATGTATGTAAGCATCAGGGTTTTTCAACTCTTGTCCCCTTTTAACTTTCACTTCCAGGGAGAATTGTCGGGTCCTTTCTGGGATGGTGACTTCCTCTTTAACCTGAATTTCAACTGCATAAGGTAGCAATTGAGCTGACCTAAATGCTTTTTCTGGATCATCAAAGCCCATGGGATTATCCGCTAATCGGGACCAAGCTTTGAAGTTTATTAGGTCCAAACTAATGGCAAAGCGATTGAGAATGTCACTGCCTAAGTAAAAGGCGGCAGTGACGTCTCGCACGACCCAACAATTATGGACTATGCTCTTGTTGCCAATGGAGATTTTGAGCATACACCTGCTTGGCAGGAGATGTTTTGAATTGGGTGCTTCCAGGTCCATTTCCCATTTGTCTATCAGTTTGAAGGTGGGAATGGCTGGATCTTTTGGAAGTTGGCGAAACATGGCTTCGCTGATGAAGCTCTTACCGTTGTTCACACACACTCGAGCGAGAACAGAGTCCTTCCCATCATTTAACTGAACAGGGATGAACAACTGCTCTCCAATTTGCTGAATATCAGCCAGGCTTTGAGCTGATTTCACATCTTTCTGGACCATAGGAGTGGGAGTTCCTGATTGTGGATTAGTATAGAATTTCAGAGTGTTTCCTTCCAGCGTGGAATACCACTTTAGACTGGAAGGAAGGTTGATTTTCAGAAATAGAGAGGACCCCCCATCACCAGTCTGTTGTCCTACTGCTATTACTGTCACGTCTGGAATTTGGCTATTCTGGAAGTGAAATTCTACTTGGTCAGATTTTTGTTCAACCATGTGGCATGTGCCGTTTAAACTAACATGGTTGACGCTATGTTTTAATTTTATTGGTCGGCTAGTCTGGGTCCAGAGGACCTTGTTTACACAATCTATTAGGGGTGACAACCTTCTCAGGAGGTCATTCCCTAGTAAACAAGGGGTGCCCTCTGGGGTCACAACTATGACCGGGTGTTTCAACTTATGTCGCCCAATTTTAATGTCCAAGTCTGCAGTCCCCTCAACGGGAATTTCCTTCCCGTCAAAGTTCTGCAGTTGTCCAGGAAGAGAGGTGAGAGGAATTTGGTAATTCTCTCCCCTTCCTGCATTCAGTTCGTCAAAGGCCCTTCTGGACAGAAGGGTAGCTTGAGATCCAGTGTCCACCAGTGCCGAGATTGTACCCTGCCCCTGTACTTGTACCGGGGCATAATATCTTCCCTCCTTCTCCTCAAGGGGGCACAGATAATGCACATTTTTGGACAACTGGTGGGCTAATTTTCTGGTTTTGGACATCGCTAGCGAAGGGATTTGGGCAGAATCTTGTGGAGAGCCTTGGGAATCTGAAAGAAAAATTTTGCAGCTGGAGATCAGAGCCATTGTGGGTTCCCCTGGTTCCGGTTCTGGGCCGCCCAACCCTTTTTGGAGGCAGTCACCAGGATGGGTTTGAACCAGGGGGTTTTCTTGCTGTTGGTTCTGGGATGAGATGGTGGGCGGCGGTAGCTCAGTCTCCACATCTCCCCAGTCTGGATTTGCATCCCTAGGGACCCATTTTTCTTTGGGAGGAGTTCCCCCCTCTCTGAAGGAGAAGATCCTTTTCCCAGGATCCTCTGAGGATCCCTCTCCCTCAAATTGGAAGATCTGTACCTCCTCCTCAAACTGAGTCTGTTTGGGTCTTTTGTTTCTCCTACCCCCCCTCTGCTCCTTAGGAGGCAGACTTTCAGGGGCAAGAGATTTTGTTTCCGGTTCCTGGGTTTCCAGGGGCTGTTTACAAGTGAGGAAGGAAGCTTCCTCCAAGGCTTTACACCCCCCTTCCCCTTGTGCCTCTCCCCTGGGAACCGGTGAGTTATCGGGGTGCTGCCCCCGTCATTGTTCTGGAGCACCAGGTCCAGAGTTGGGTGCGTTCTGCGCCGGCATGCTGATCTGAGGGTTCTGCTGTGCCCTCAGTATATGACCCATATCCCGCGCCATGTTTTGAACCTGGCGCTCTAACTGGGAAACCCGCTCAGGCTGATACGGGGCCCTGTTTTCTCCCCTGGGCTGATCCCGGGAAGGGTAGCTGTCCCTCCTCTGGTAGTACCCCTGGTTGGGAAGATTTTGGTACCCCTCCACCCTTGGCCTCCCCTCTCCCGGATTCAGTGGTCTGGGCTCAGGGAATTGAGGAAAGAAGGATGGATGATTTTGGGGTTGGAAGTCGGGTGGATATCTGGGGAAAAAGTTCTGCCCAGGGTTTGGTAAATTTCTGCCCTCCCGTGGGAAGTTTGGAGGGAAGTTCCCTGGGTTAGGTGCTTGGCTGGATCCCCCCCCTTGGGCTGGAGGAGTCCACACATAACCCAGGATGGGTCTGTTACCTTTGTAGCGAGGACTTACATAGTCAGGAGAGCGAGGGACCCCATTTGTGGGGCTGCCTCCCTGGCTCCCTGTCTGCGACTGGCCCGAGGACCTTCTGGGCCTAGCATTATGAGGTGCAGGTAGGTTTTTAGGCCCCCCCATCTCCAAATCCAAAACGGGGGTGACCTTTACCTCTGCCACCTTGGCAGCAGCAGGGGTGCTGTTGGCTTTGGGGTTTTTCTGGGCATTGCTTTTATTTTCTATGGGCTTCTGCACCTCATAGATGCGGGTAGCCTGTTCAATGACCCAGTCTAAAGATCTTTTCTCGTGAAAATCCCTCACGAGCTGGGTCATGATATATTTGGGCAAGGCATGGAAAAACGTGTTTATAAATTCACGGCTATCCGTGCGCACCCTTCTTGTGGTCTGTGCAAAAGCCCGCTTTAACTCCTGCACAAATTCTTGTGGGGCCTGATCCTCCCCACATTGCAAATTGTAGGCTGCCTTGCGAGCCTCTTGAGGATTTCTGTGAACAGAAAAATGTTTCAGGATGGCCGCCTTATAGGTGGACCATCTTAAATGATTTTGGTCCTCCAGCCCCGCAAAGAAACTGGAGTATTCCGGGGAGAAGGTCCACTTTACATATTGAATGCAGCTTTGGCTGTCCTTCAAATGGAAAGTCTCCATCATTTGTTCAAACAACTCTAAGTGCTCCCAAACAGAATACTTAGCGTTCTCATGGTAAGGCGTGATGACGCTCCTGATCGCCTTAATCTGCTTTAAGGGGTCCTTGAGCAAGGCCCTTTTTGCCTTATTGGCCTTTTTGGTTCGGGTAACCCTTGTCCATTCTTCGTCGGACTCAGAGGCACTGCTCCCAGAGGTTCCCGTCTGTTCTTCCAGGTTTTCCCGGATTCTGCGAGCCTGGGAATGGCTGGCAGAATGTGGGGACCTGGTCTCCTGTGTCCTGCGCAGTTCAGAGGAGTCTTCAGATTCCTCCTTGCTGTCAGGATTTGATGGGTACCCCCTCCACTGACCTAACTGGGCAGAGGTTTTCAGGATGCCCTTAATGGGCCTACTCTCCTGGGGTTCCCCACTGAACTGTATTGTACTTGGGTGCCCATACCCGGATGCCCACCCCTCCATTCCTGGATGGTACTGGCCTATGAGCCCCATGCTTCTGGCTGGATAGTAATCTGCCATCCCTGTGGCCCTGTGCTCATGTGCGCCAGGGGACATGGGGGTGGCAGAGTCCAGGGACTGAGAGGTATGAGGGCCTCTGGTACTAGGGCTCCTGAGGTTATGCTCCGGAGTTTCCATTTCCCAGCGAACCTCATCTCTATCCGCCCCTGCTCCCTGTTGCAATGCAAGAGCCTGCATTTGTGCCTTCAGTTCCTCAGTTAAGGCCTTACTCGACTCTATCAGTCTCTCCTGCATCGCTACCTGCTGTTGGAGCCTATCATTGTGTTGACAGAGGGCCTCATTTTCCCTCTGTGCTTCCTGGTTGGTCCTGGAGAACTGGGCCAGTCTTTGCTGCAGGAGGGTTACCTCCTGAGCTGTGTCCCTATTGGCCTGCTCCTTTCTTGCTAGAGCATCCTCCACCCTCCTGGTGTGCTCTAGCAAGTTCTGGTTTTCTTTTTGGAGGTCACCCAGTCCCTGGTGGGCCAGGTGATTTTCTTCCATTTTCCTTTTTAAATGGCAGACTTCCTGGCCTAAGGCGTCTCTTTCCTGACTAAGAGCCTGCATTTGTGCCGCCAGGTCGTCCCTTTGCCTTTGGAAGGCACCAGCTTTCTGGCGCTCCTGATCAAACTCTGCCTGGGTATCCAGGTCTTTCAGGATCAGTTTATTGCTCTCCTCTTTCTCTCTGTCTAGTTGGATTTGCAGGGTGGCTACCTGCTCTGTGCATGCCCTGTTGAAATTGATCTGTTGCTCCAGCTTTTTCTGGCTCTGCAGTAAGGAGTCCAAACTGTCTTGGTGCTCCTTCTGCAGGGCCAGAAATCTAGTATCCTGTTCTGACTTTTCCTTTTGCAGCACATCCATATCCTCCTTTATTTTAGTAATGTACAGTCTGCTGTCATTTTCTGACTCCTGGCTCCTCTGCAGCCTCTGCTCAGAAGAGTCCAGATCAGATTGGACCTTCTGTAATGCCATCTGTTGCCTATTTGCCAGATTTCGGCTTTCAGCACATCTATCCTGCATGTCTCCCATATATAGGTACAGGTATGCTGCTATCCTGGCGATCTTATTGTGTTCCTCTTTGGCTTTAGGAGCCATATATAGTTCACTCAGGGCCACATGTAAGGGACCCTGATCTCTATATATATCTGACCCTGTTTCAGTGACCTGTTGTGTGATGGCCTGCAACCACACATCCTGGCCCTGTTCGGTCCATTCACCTCTCACAAATAGCTTATGCAAGAGGTGCTCTCTGGCTATTTTCATGTCTACTAAGGTCGTCATTCTAGAGATTGGTCTCTGTCCTGACTTACAGAAGTTAGTATTTTATTTTTGCAGAACAGAACTTTTCTTGGAGTGTCCCTTTTGAGGAATGCTTCACAGCGTAATGCAGCGTGGTGATCCGACCGGGTGTATGTATCCCGTCAGTTAGCACACTGTATTAAGCTGCACAACTGGTAAATCTAACCCAACGTCTCGGCTCGAGCCCCCACTTTGTAAGAGGATTCAATTCAACACTACAGCTAAGTCAACGCCTAGTCTATAATACTGAATGAAAACCCTTATTGATATATCTTTAGGTCCAGTTCATGCGTTCTGGATGACTACCCTTGTATAACACCCCTCTCTTGGAATCCCCCTGACCCCACTGAGCCAAGAAGTAATTCTGTTTTGCAAGTTTAAAAGGTTTATTTGATAAATTAAAATATATATCACACTTTTTAATAAATTAATAATTGAATATCACACTTAATCTGATATGGTAAATATTAACAACGGAGAATCTGGCACTAGCACACTTCTTTAATCACTAATGAGTTGACATGAAATGGATAAGGTAGCACACTGGTAAATAGGAACAAAAGTATAATGTGGTAGAGGATGCTTTATGTAGGCTCAGGTGGATGCAATATTCAATGAATGCAGTACAGAAAATACGCAATATGATTTCAACCAAACAATGTAATCACTTTTCTCTGGCTACTCCCCTCCCCCCCTTGATGCAAGGCAAGGAAATGGAAGGAAAACACACAGTTCTCAGAAATGCAATCAACTGTAATTCAGTTCAATCCAGCAAGCTTAAACAGAAGTTTGAAAACACAGGCAAATGCTTTGATAGGTGCTAGCAATGAATGAGAAATATGCTGGAAACGCTCTTAATTCCCTTTTAGAGGTTCAGGATGAGTGGTATCTAGTTAATATTAGTCCAGGCTCACACTAGCAATGATGCAGGGATAGTTAGCAGGTTAAACGAATTTCTGGCAAATGAAATCAGGCAGCAGCAGTTTTTTTACATGTGAAGAAATTGCAAATCGCGGCAAAATTCGCGGATGCGCCGAGCGCTACTACAAAGGAACCGCAAGGACTATCTCTACCGTTTTGGGGTCCTAGGAAAGCCTGGGATCTCAGCTTCCAAATGAAAGTTATTGCAAGTCTCTAGCCCAAACGGTTGCGGAGATATGAGTAATTTAGTAAAGGTCGTTTTTGGTTTTGTAAATTTTAAACGCACACTTTTTCAAAATGACAAATTTTACTAGAAATGACAGGTGACAGATAGGAGGCAGTTCTACTTAGGTTAAATAGATTGAATTAGATGAATTTAAACTAAGAGATGTGTTCTGAGTTTTGCTAAGTACTCACAAGAGATTTTGAACAGGAAAGCGACTTGGTCACGATCTTCAGTCTGGTCAGGTCTTTCCGGATTCTGCTCACAGCGCCTGGTCTGGTCTCGGCTAGGCACAGCACTGCTTTCTCTCTGGTCTGGTCTCTGCTAGGCACAGCACTGCTTTCTCTCTGGTCTGGTCTCTGCTAGGCACAGCACTGCTTTCTCTCTGGTCTGGTCTCTGCTCTGGATAGATTGAAGTCTCTAGTTTGGCTTTCTGGAGTTTGATGGAGGTAAGTATGGATTTTTCCGGCAGGGCTTCCAGCGGCAGATGAAATTGAATGTCTCTATGTGTCCTGACTCTCTGCTTTTATCTGTTTCTTGAGAATGGGTGTGTGTGTTGCATCACTAGACTTGCCCCTCTCATTCGTCATTGGTCAGGCTTCCATTCCTCCGCTTGATTGGCAAACTGAACTGTGAGTCAGATTGATGTCATTTTATGATCTCTTGAAACAACTTCCCTTATCATCTGTGCACCCAAATATATATATGATCAAAATCCATACTTCAGAGTTACCCAGTTGTTTGAAATTACATATACATGGTGTGGCTGAATTTAGCCATGTCTATGTCCAAATCTGCTCATTCTCGGAGCTTGCATTCAAAGAGTGTACATAATTGACTTTTTAACTGCTTTTTCAATTTCCGACATGGACCCAACTTTACATACATGTGTGCAGGGGGTAGGGACATTAACTGATGAAGTTTCAGATTTTTAACATGCACATATTTAGAGTAATATCCACTTTTCCGCTAAAACCCCCCTGAACATACCACCGGTTCCTACCACGTCTTAAACTGTGGGCAGAAAAATCACAAGAATTATGGTATCATTTATAAAATTTTCACATGTCCGCACTATGAATTATCCCCCTTTTTATAAAACCATATCCTTGCTGCAGGGGTGTGTCTTTTCAGGTCACATGGTACAGAAACCAGTCTTTCCAGTTTCTGCCAAGCCAGCTTGCTTCTCACAGGCAGTGCCCCTCCCAGCTTCTCCAGGAGGAAGCCACTTTTTACAACGTCTGTAATAAAAACCTTTTCCTGAGTGGAGAGGGCTTTGTTCACTCTCTGGCAGAGCACAGGAAATTCAATTATCAGATAGATGGCATATCCTTAGTTTGGGCAGCAAAAGGAAGGTTGGCCTGGGAACACAGTTGTGACTCAAGTTTCACTGCTGATGGGGTAGTCATCCAGAACGCATGAACTGGACCTAAAGATATATCAATAAGGGTTTTCATTCAGTATTCTAGACTAGGCGTTAACTTGGCTGTAGTGCTGAATTGAATCCTCTTACAATACGCAATGCTTTCTCCACGCGAGCTTTCATATTGTGCAGGTAAAATGTGTTACACTCACTCATATTCTGGTTGAAGGCACAATGACAACTATGAAATTGAATCATGCTGGTGATTTTTTCCCTAACAGAATAAGTTTAGTGGAAAATCATATATCATTGTCGGTCGGCAGATGCATACTGAGACAGTGATTTCATTCTGGGCAACATTTGTTATGTTCCATTGCTGCTGACTGTGGCAAGTGATTCATCTTTTTGTTGTGTACCAAAAGAGGTTGAGGTTGCAAAATTGACCATGCATTCTTCTCCCACCGTGATGCCCTTATGCGATTGTTACTACAATAAAGGAAACAATATTTTATTTAGGTTCTGCAAAAATAAAAAAAACAGCTACATCCAGAAGATGAACGTCTTACGAGGGGTTGCCACAAAGGGCCTGATTCATGGAACGGTTTCCTATGGGATTACGCCATTATAAAACACTTCCATGAATCAGGCCCTAAATGTGGCAACAAGAGTAAAACACATCAATAGCTTATCATGCACATCTGCCCATATTTCATTGGTGGCACATTCATACTTTTCTCAATATTATTTGCAGAGACTGGAATCAGGACTGGAACAGTAAGTGGTGAATAATGAGGAGAAATGATTGTATAGGCGATTCCTAGTAATGCACAGCAGAACAGTTAGGAAGAGTTCTACTTAATTCAAAACGTCATCACATGTTTCCCAGTGGCCATTCTCTCGTTCTCAATGATTGATGCCTCAGCCAGTTAATCACAGCCCATCTGGCTCAGACAATATCATCCAAGACAAGGGTATTTCCCACAACTGCATCCTTTTCTCGACATATAAGTGTATTTTGGGCAGGGGTGCAGTAGCTCTCCCAAAAATGGTATAATGGTGAGCCAGTCATGTTACGGTTCACTAGCCTAATCCCTGTAAGCAGGCTAGTACACAACTACAGAAACACCTTTAGTACTAGAGGCCTTGGTGTCTGGGTGGCTTCTAGTACGTTAACATTTAAACACTCTTGTAGGTTTTGAGGCTTTGGATGAGACAGGTTGTCCTGCAATGGGTCTCAACACTTAAAGGAATGGTTTGGTCAAAAGTTTTTATTGCCCCTACAGGTCGGCCATGTGCTTTTAAGCCTAAATCGCTCGATTTTAGAAAAATTTCCTATGGACCATACCTGAGTTTTCGTTCATTAAACGCACGCGAAAAAAGGCAGCCGCCATTTTGTGTTAATCCTATCACTAGCCGCATCGCCCTGGCTGACCTGCTTTTGCGGCACTAAATCATATCCCCCGCCCCTGAGCCTGACATTATCAAAACATTCATATTCCCTGCCTCTCTCTGTGACGTTACTGTGCTGCATAGGCAAACGCGCCCAGTCGTCTTCTAAGCGACTTCACACAGAACCTGGAAACCAACACAGATCAGCTCACAACACAGCGCGCCACAATTCGGAATATGAAACTGTACTTTAAAATCAAACAGCAACACAGTACATTTGGTAAAGTATATTTATTTGACATTAAATGTTTATAGAATATTCAGCAATTGCCATATGAACTCCGAAAGTCATTTATTTTCTTTTATCTCTATCCGCATATCCGTAAAATGTTATCGTGAGTCGCGCGCTGTTCCTTTATGGTACACAGGGTGTTGGTTTTCGTTCAAAGAAGCACTTTTGTCGCACGTTGAACCGCAAGGCTGTTCCATCAAGTAGGCACTAGGCCAGCCTAAAGGTTGATATGTTGCTTCTAGCCGCTAGTACCGCGTAAGGGCATATGGGCCCTTGGCGATCGTCCCATAAGATCATCCGAATGGTGCAGTTGTTTACATTAAGCTGCAGCTGGGGGCTGAAGAAACCGTCTGCCGGTGTCTGAAACTGGTGGCAGTGGCAAAAGGGAAGTATATACCTGTTTTGAAAACATAAAATTCATAATTAGTCTCACCAGCCGATCTTTATTAATATTATTCATTTTATTTATTACGGCCGAGCTGAAACTATTTGCTTTCAAGGATAGTGCAAAGGAGTATGTTTGGCTCTAAAATCAATGCGAAAACTAACGCAATAAATCGAGGTTAGTACACAATGAGAAACAACTTTTTGTCTACATGCGTGTGGAATGTGGACCTGCATGCCCATGTGTGCGCTAAAAGGACGATCCCACAAACGTTTTCAAAGCTCTTCATTCATTCATTTATTCATGCATCCATTCATTCATTCATTCTTCATTCCAGTATAAAAGCGTCTAAAGAGTTACTTACATTATATTTGCAATTTCCATTGTGTCTCTGCGTAATGCAGTCCGTAAATCCCACTGTGCTCTTGACAACGATTTTTGTATACTGAACTAACATGAAACTCGGTCTAGTTTAAGAATGTTCTGCCTTATCGTCTCTTACGTTATTGCACCCCCCAGCCCCCTCTTCAAATGAAGTTCTTTCGGCATGGTTCCTGTCTCTCAAGGTCAAAAAACAATAGAACCTTATACTGCCAGTGCGAGTTGTGGGCCTCTTCAGGGCACGAGCTGAAAGTCAAAGCCGCTGACCTTCACTAGAAATGAGCATACATTCTTTCTTTGCAACATCCCGTAGTAAAGCCATCTGTGAGAACCTGAAGTTTCGAATCCATCTATGTAGTGCGCCTCAATGTGCAAATGCGAACTGGCTTCTCTCCCATCTGCAACGGCTCGCTTGGCGCGTTCTAAGGGCCCCAATTTTGTCCTCGTTGTCTGCGAGCTTTGAAGCCCCAAAGAACCATAATTATTCAGACTTTTAATTTTTTGGGGAAGGTCAGGGAAAGTATAAGGTACCAGAGGAGTTGAATTGAAAGTGAGATTTATTGTTTCTTTGTTTTATTATTTGCAATACGCAAGCCTCCCCTCGGTTAACAATGCCCAGCATTTATAAGAGATTGCGAAAATTAGTTACATCAAAAAAAATATATACATACACATATAGACAAGGTCAGCAATATGAGGTGAATAGAGGTGACAACCAGGTAGTTCAGCACCCATGATGGTTAAGGTAGGAGTTAGGGTTAGGGTTAGCGTACTTTGTATGCACACTGTACAATAACATTTATTTACAAAAAGACAATCGTATTACAATTATTTAAACCAGGATTTGTACTTCACAACCAGCTCTCCTTTGGGTGGACATAGCACAGTGGCAATGTTGGGTGGCAATGGATCAGTGCTCTGCACAGAAACGTTCAAAATTCCATATCTGTGCTTCTCTAATACAGCAACAATAAGGCTTTTGACAAAGTCGAACTCCATTTCCTCATAGACTGGTTTGATCACCCATTGCTTACTTCGTTTTGAAAAGGCCTTAGTGTAGCGAGGCATCCTTACATTACCCATAGGGTTAGGGTTTTAGGGTTTTAGGGTTAGGCCCATGCACCCTCGCCAGTGGAAAGTTACTGCCATTCTGACCATGTGTCCCTGCAAGGTATTCTCTTCATGTGCCAGACCACTGACCACGCCATGATGCCCACCTAGCAGATCCCCAACTGACATTAGACCCCCACTGCAGTATATCGTTGCCTATCAATAACAAATGCCACATATCGGAGATTTTTGTGAGCACAGACCCACACTTCAAACAGTGTATTATAGTGGTCAAGACCCTTGACCTAAGGCCTGTATAATCCAATGTTAATTGATAGTATAGTTATATGTGTGACTTTTATAGAGACATAACCGACTGAAAGTGTTATTTACTGCATGCATTATTGATAATATATTATGTTAGCTTAGATAGTGACCACCCCGCTTCACAGCGACCTGAATTTCACCCATTCCGAGCACAGGTGTCTGATGTCCATCCTTGAATGGAGACACACTTGATTGATTTAAAAAATCAAAACAACCATTGTTAAAATATATGTGGTGTTTTATTTTGTATCTTATTTTGATGATACAAAAATACAAAACTTTACACATTGTACAGTTCAAGTTGCAGCACAGCGAGAGAAAATCCCCTGTACTGACCGCTGTCACTCGGGAACGTTTCTCTTATGGCACGAACGGCACAGGCGGGTATCACTCTTCGAACGCAGTGTCCATGCCTCCCGTGAAGCCACCATGTAAAGGAACGATAGGCCACCAGCCTGTACCATCTGTGAAAATGAATTAAACAAACTGTTTTTAAATGACCAAGATAAGTTTAATAAACCTTTGTTGTCAATGACAATTCTTGTAACTAATGGCATTCTGCTCGGACAAATGCTACCTAGACACTGCACACTATTGAAAGACTTTTGTGCGTTACAATGATATGTATATGTAATTTTGGATATAGTAGAAGACCATGAAATGGGAGTGGCATGACAAGCAGAGTATACTTACTCGTTACTCGGATTACGAGGACAAACAGTTGCGCGAAGTTCGTGCATAAGCACCATCATTATCCTCAACACAGTTTGTGAGGCAGGCTGCCCTGAAGTCTGGCAGCTCGGTGATGCATTGTGGTCGTGGCTAGCCTTCCGAAATGTAGGCCACGCATACCGAGTTTTCACAGCAGCAGCAGTTCTCGTCCTCGGTTGGCATTAACTCGCACCGATTGCATGTGCATCAGGTGGAAACACCGTCCATGCGACTAGGTCCAGGCTCTTCAGCTGTTGAATCGTCCTCCCAACTGCCGTCCGAAGACCCAATCGTTTTCGCGTGTTTCCCTTTCCAGTAGTTCTTCCTCGGTATACTCGGGCTCGTACATGTAGGTCATTATTGTATCCTTTGTGTGTTACACAAACTAAAATAATTGATAGCGGTGGTACTGGTATCTGTTCATGTGTGCTACAAGCAACGAAGGTAGCTGACCAGAGCACAGAAACGAGTCACAGAATACTCAAAGTAGCACAGAGAGAGGAATGGAATTGGAAATCTGCTGCTGTGTGTTGTGAAACGGTCTGTTTATACTTATTAAGGAAAGAGGCGTCCTGCCATTTCCATGGCGACACGTCATTAGCTGAAGCGCAGTGAATGTTGACACGAGACGTGCTTTGGCATTGTGAAATGGGCGGTACGCGTCTGCTGATGACAGGCTCAGGGGCGGGGGATATGATTTAGTGCCGCAAAAGCAGGTCAGCCAGGACGATGGGGGAAATGATAGGATTATCACAAAATGGCGGCTCCCTGGTGCCTGTTTTCGCGTGCGTTTAATGGCCGAAAACTCGGGTAAGGTCCATAGGAAATTTTTCTAAAATCGAGCGACTAAGGCTTAAAAACACATGGCCGACCCGCAGGGGCAATAAAAAATTTTGACCAAACCATTCCTTTAACATGAGGAGCTTAGTCATTGTTCCTGCCAAGGTTAGCCCCTCTACCCATAAAGCAGTACCCTTTCTGTATGTATGACAGACATTTCATTCTATCTTGTGGAACTTCCTTTGTCCTGTGGAAAAGCAATTTTATGAACAGTACTGCAAGAATTGTCAACACTTTTGAGACATTACAGGTTTACCAGCTGTGTTTCAATATTCCAATTTTGAAATGCGGGATACATTTCTCTGCCATGTTCCAAATAAGTTTTATTTAAAAAATGCCATTATATATTTTGAATGTGTGGATGGCTCCAACATATTTAACTGTATTTGGGTACATTGGTTAGTGAGTGGGTTTGGCACTCCTTTGTTAAAATTAATTGTAGCTCTTTATTCAGGAACTTTGGTCCCGATGTTCATGGTATGTACCACTTCTTTGTTAAATTCTCTGGAGTATTTTCAGAATCTGATTCAACTTCTTGCCTTAAAATCTTCAATAAATATGTGTACACACCGCTCAAGCTATATGCTTGAATGAATATGTGTGTGCAGCTTTTAATCTATTCCTATTAATTTGCCTTCAAATCTACTGGTTTTTGTCTGGCGATATAATATTCTCCATCAATATGTACAACATTGAATCACCCTTCCCCTTTCACATTAGACATAGGCTGTACATTTTGGAATAGGGATCCTCCTGCTCCGTCCAAGCACCCACTATCTGGAATTCAATGCTGCTTAGCATCCAATGCATAGAGGATCACCTGGCCTTCTGGAGGGCCCTCAAGACATGGCTATTCCCCCTGACATTCTGACAAACCCTGATATTCTGACAAACCTTGAGCTAGTCAACCACTTCAGGTAGGCTGGGCAGCAAGAAATTCCATGAGATCACAGACTGACGGTAAGAATAATCTAGCAATCTATAGCGTAACACAGGAGAGAGTCCATGCAACACCTACGAAACCAAGAATCCAGCCAGAGAATACGGGTATCACTCCATGCATATGGGAGGTAGCCGAAGGCAAGGCCACACAGCCGTACACATCTGCAACCATACACCATTCCCAATGACACATCGCACAACACCTCTGCCAGTAGTAGGCAGCCATCCCCATGACAATAATTTGGTCTTGCTGGAAGCTTAATGAGTTCTACTGCTCTTGCATACTCTCTTGTCAACTCCAAAAACCCCATCCACTTGACAGCTCGATATGGGTAGTTAGTGGGTACCTGGCCACCCCAACCTGACTTTGCTTTGCCCAGAATTCACACATGCACTCTAAACTCCTCTGATACATTTTTCCAAACCGTGGACTATGGGCCCATGAGGGTGTTCACCTACAGTGCTTTGAGCCCATACCATTGGGATACCATACCATACCATTGGGATAAAGGCTCTATACAAATGACACATCCAATTACAATTACATTATAAAGGTGATTACAAGGGGTTTCCACTTTGAATGGCTTTCTGTGAATAGAATTAATTCTCTAATCTCCTTCACATGCCACAACATGTTGTATTACTACGTCTCCCACCAGTGACAAATTATACTTCATCAGACAGTAGTGTTTGTGACCTATGCCCCATGTCATTCTATGCCAGCAGGATCCATGGAGTGTATTTTAAATGGTGCACCATTTTTCAAAGACAATCTGCATTTAAATTGCATAACATGCTGTCAGTTTTAAACTGAACCTCTCAATACAAACATGCATTGGGCTTTAAGGGAATTAAATATCACTTTCATTAAATTTCAAATAGAGAAAACACTGCCAATTAATCTTACACTTCCTCTGTGCCCCTTTTCACACTAGTTTTCTGTTGGGCTCCCAGCCCCTAATTTTCCAGAATTTTACTAAGGACAGCACTCCAAGGATAATCTATATTTGTGTTTGGCTTCTATTTACATGTTGAAGGTGCCTTCTAATTTGGGGAATCAGCTTGGACCCTATTAATCTTGAGTTGCTGCATCAGCAATTCTCTTTTTCAGCTCTGTGTCTGAAACCAATCTGCTCATATGCCTCTGAAAGGACCTCTTTCTCCAGTCTGCCTGGAAACTTGTGTCCTATTGGTCGCAGTTCTCTCCAGTCATCTCTTTCCAGTTGTATCCAGAAACACTCTTTAATATTCTTTTCCAATATGCTCCTATGTGTCTGCAAATTATATTATAATATAAAACTCATCCCCTCACCTTGTGACTAAGGATCATGACTTAAATGGAGTGGGAATTCACTCCTAATGTTCTGTACAGGCCTTTCCTTTATATGATATATTTGGAAGTAAATGTGTGTGTTTAATAAAACAATGATAATTATCTAGTTGTCAGAAGGAACAATTCAAGATACTATCTGTCCCTGTGTTATGTATATTCACAGAGAGAATTATTTTCCTACTTGTTTACATTTCTTTATCATTAGAGATTAGTTAGAGGCTATATTGCATGTAAGACATATGTGTACCTACAAGCTGTAATTTGTCTCAAATGTCTATGTTATCTGACTATAAAGATAAAGATTATGTTCAATTTGACAAGAGTGGTATGTGCAGTTGCCATTTTTGGCCTGCAGATGTCACTATCAGTACGCGGGGATGGAATTCCGTTTCATGATAATAGAAAGCTCAACATCTGTCTTGGATTTAAGGTAAACAATATTTTGTGAGCAGGGCCTGGAAAAACCAGTTGGAACACGATGAATCAGTTGATTTTTGCTGTGGCCTTACAAACAATAATCTGTCTTGTGATGAAAATTCCTGAGGATGGGGCTGGTTTTTCCAAGCTGCATCCAGGACTTGCACAGCCATGCCTTATTTCAAGTTAATTAGAAATGCAGTGTTATTGAAAGTTACATTAAATACATTGAAAAATAAAATGGAACTTCAAATGATGCTTCTTTTCTTCATTACATTTCACATGGACCCATGCCCCCGAGACATACACAAGTCAATTATCACACAAGGAACACCAATGGAATACTACAGAAATGTTTTCAACCAATCACTTTCAACAGGGAAAGTACTGCAATCGTTCAAATCGGCATACATCAAACTGCTCCTCAAGGACACAGAAGGAAACGTGGAGGACCTCTACAACTACAGACCCATCTCCAACAACGCCTTCCAATCTAAAATACTCGAAACATATGTCTATAGAATAACACAAGAATTCATAAAAGAACACCAACTGCTGGACCAAGCACAGGTGGGCTTCAGACCAAAGAGATGAACGGAAACAGCACTGCTTTCAATCTGGGACGATTTAAAGGCTAATGCACATGCAGAAGGAAGCAGAGCTCTAATACTTCTGGATCTCTGTGCAGCATTTGACACAGTCAACCATGAAATCCTCATCAGGAGATTGGAAGAAATATGAATCACCAACCTAAACTTCTATGGATTAAATTCTTCTTAACAAAAAGAACAGAATCCACATAGATCAATAATTTCAAATCCAATACAATGGATTCCACCTGTGAAATACCTCAAGGATCCTCCTATTCCCCACTGCTGTTCAACATATAACTGATAACACTAATAAAGCTCATTAAAAAACACAGCCTCACTTGCTACAACTACGCTGACAACACACAGATTGTCTTCAAAATACAAGATACACAGGAAGGAAACACCACACTGGAAGCCTGCCTACAAGAACTCTACAACTGGATGAACATTAACAGCCAATCTAAACAAAACAGAAACAACAATCACATCCAAAAGCAGGAAAACAATCACTACATCCCATGGCCGACTGAACTGGGAACAGCACCGACTCCTTCAATGATAGTAAAACACCTGGGAGTCTTAATGGACAATGAACCAATGGCTCAACAAGCAAACACTATAATCAATAAATATTTCTTCCACATACAGCAGTAAACAAGGATCCTACCATTCCTCTCTTTCACCCACAAAACACTCACCATCATTGCACCTATTATGTCCAGAGTAGACTACGCCAAGAGACTATAACTAGGAATGCCAGACTGACTAAACAACTTCAGCACATCTAAAACACTGATGTCAGACACCTGCTCAAAATACTGCAAAGACAACACATTACCCCAGCACTGAAACTGCTACACTACCTACCAATAAAACAGCAAATAATGTTAAAAATAATGTGCATAACACACAGAGCAATCCATGGCCATGGAGCAGAGTTCCATAAGGAGGAAATAACTGTTTACTATCCGACAAGACCTCTCAGATCAAGCAGCAACATTCGATTAGAACCAAAACCATACAATAAAAGAAAATTCGGAGGATCATCCTTCTCTCACCTGGCAGCAATAACCTGGAATCACCTGCCAAAAAACATAGGCAACACAAAGGATCATCTGGAATTCAGAAAACGACTCAAAACTTGGCTCTTTGCTCCAGAAACGGGAGGAAACGACTAGGAAGCATAGACCCAATGGTAAACAAGAATCCCAGGGCGGAAATCATGACCCCTAAGTTAATCTTCCCTAACCAGAAGGTGGGAGGAATGACCTGACCACCCATGTACACATACCGCTAATCCACATAGAAATCTTATGTAGGGACGCATGATGGGCAGGAAGGGTCCAGAATTCTCTCACCTAAACATCGCCAACCCCAGGGTGGGAGAATATGCTGACATAAGCCAGGTATACATACCACTAGAGTAACACAGGAAAACTGGCACTCTTCGACAGGCCTGCCAACTAGGCGGACAAACTACAATTCCAAACACACAGGATAATCATAGATGTTGACCACAGAAATGCAAAGACAAAGAGGTAAGTAAAACCTGCTAAACCAATTCTCAACTTTCCACATACACTTTGCATACAGAAACTCATTCAACTACCTCTCTGCACAGCAATCAACGTGCAATTCATCACATTACAATAACAGACTAACAGCACATAAGCTGCACAAAATCACATGGGTATTCACACAGACCAACCGCACTAAAGCACAGCGAACAGTGCAATCCGAACTGAAGCTGCCAAAAGGACATCACAACTCTCACTTTCCTATTCCCAGTACACCCTACTAAACCCCCAGACCCTTTTTCTTCACACTCTCCTTTTCAGATCTGGCAGATCAAATCAAATATTGTGCAATATGCAATTATTGAAAACAAATGAAAGGTTATTATAACAATCAAGTGCATTTTCTTCGCTGTTCTTGGGATCCAAAAGCACGACACTCTGATGAAATCCTGGATTGTTACTTTCTGTTTTAAAGCTCCAATAAATATTCTGTGGCTTGCTGAATTCATTTGCTTCTAAAGCACACTCCAAATGTTTTACCCTTAACTTTTTTACATGTAGCAACAGTTCCAAAACTATAATTCTCTGCATGTACTTAGCATCAAAAACCAAGCCTCTGGAATTCTTGTAATTTATAAGGGCCTAAGAAATGGTCGCCATTTGTCCCCCGGGTGCATATGTAATCTTTGTACCTCGCAAGTGCAACTTTTCCATCATGGCAGCAAGCAAGAGGCAAAATCAAACAAAAGTAATTCTTTGAACAATGCCTCCCTTGCTCTTTAGAAATACCTTCTGTTCTCAGTTTACATTATGCAAATGATATTTCACTGCAAATTCCATACAGAATTTAATATTTATTAAGTCTCTTCTCTTAGGAACTTGTCGTCCACACCTGTATGAAGGACAGTGTGTGCGCGAGTCAATCTATGTCATTGATGCAGGGCTAGGTATGTATCATCTGTAAATTGGTGTATCTTAGTGTTGGCAAGACGTTCCCCAGAGGTTCCATGTGAAAGTCGAAAATGATAGGGAGCAGTATGGAGACTTTAGAAACTCTGTAAAATACTAAGAACGTTTGTGATCTGTTAATCTCTATTTGGATGAGTTGGTCTCTGTTGGAGAGGTAGGAGGTAAAATACTGCATGACTATTTCCTCAAAGGCCATGTGTCTGGTAGGGATGTTGGCAAGAACGTCATGATCGATGGTATCAAAGCTGAGGATGTGGAGATTATGGAGAGTACCATCAATAAGTTTGATGGTGGTGGTCACTCTTCTCCATTGTGGTCAGAAGTCAGATTGGTAGTCCTATAGTAAAGCATGACCTTTTTGTTTGATTTGATGGTTAAAGTGTTCTCAATAAATTATCCAAAGAAGGACAGATGAATGATGGTGCATTACATGGCCAGGTCTGTCCAATTGAGGTTCTCCAAACGCAAAAAAGAAAACATCTGGAACAAAAACGACTCTAGTGCATTTATAGAAGGAAAACTCTATCATGACATTCAGAAAGGCCCTAAGAACCAAGCTTTTCAACTAGACTGCTACCTTACTGTTGTTCCTCTGTAACCATGGAACCTTCCTAACCTGCATAATTAGTGTTAACCTTCTTAGGGCTACACTGTATTATCCTGTTCAAAGTGTATCCAAGTGAATATTCTGTAACAGCGGCACAATGCCCCAGGGCCGCTGTGCGCTTTATACATTGAAATAAATAAATACATTATAGAAAAGTGTGTAATGAAGTTCACCCTATTATATTTATATGTCCACAATGGCCACACAAAGGTATGCTTAAAGGTGGAATGTTAGGCAGCTGGTTTATTTATTATGCAGATTATTTAAAAGTTGCGTGAGAAGTGCCATGGCACAACTATAAATAGCCAAATGAAAACAACCATGCTCAATGTCCAGAATTCACAAAAAAAGGTTAAAAAGGTTTGAACATGTTTAACAATAGACAACATTCACCATGTTTTGTATCAAGTGAAGGCCACCACTGTACATATTACAAAGTTGTATATACATTCCGAGTAGTCTGCTTTCTCATCAAGGCTACAGAATAACCATTGATACACTGTAAATAAACGTGAGACCTGTCACAAAGTTGTGTATACATTGGAAGTAGTGTGTATTCACATCAAGCATTCATATAACCAGGAGGTAACTGATGACCAACTAGTTTTGGCGTGGGCCCTAGTATGTGGCCATCTTCATCAAGGTCAGAAGAGGTCTATGCAAGCATCTGTACCAATTGCTCAAGTTGCATTTCTTTCAGTCAAGCGGGTAGCCTCGTATGCAATGTCTCAAAATTGGGAGAGAGATTAAATGAATCTCCAAACTTTGTTAGGAACAAACACATCTTTCTTAGCAGTGTGATTGTTCAGTTTCTTCATCATGGAAGCATCTGTCTCTGATTTTCAGTGAAAATCGGGGGAGGTACCTTGCATGAGGGGGTTTATGGCATGAGAAGTAGTGTGAACTCCTCATCTCTGAATACCCTCACAAAGTAGTAGGGTAGAATGTCATCTTTATCAGAGGTGAGAATAAGGGCTATGAGACAGTTAGGTCTGCTGTTCTATCTTGATATTTTTCTGGCTTGTATAGATTGGATGTCTGTAGAGTAAGTGGAACTGATAATATGTTATTATCCTGTTTATCCTGTCTGTGAAGTGGTGTTAAATGTGTGTGTGTATTGTGAGATTACAGATTGGTCAGGGAGCTGATGTGATGCATCACAGCTTGGATGATTTTGCTGATCTTGTTGGATGCATCCATGATAGTTGATGGATGTTGCCTCAGGTGTGGTCAAGAAAGCCATGTCTACTGAACAAAGTAATTAAAGAAGAGTTAGCAGGGTTATAAGACCTTTCTGTTGGGAGGAATTTGTCCAGCAATGTTCTTGTCTGCAGATTGCAGACTTGCTTTAGTTGAGTTCTTTTATGTAAGAAGTAGTAGAGGTGTTATGTATGTTGTTTAATGTAATTATGACTATTTGGCTCATACAATATTACAAAATATAATATTAATCCTCTATAATTAAACAGGTGTTTATTAATCCTAAATCAGGGTGAAGAAATGTTGTTGATTCCTGAATCACCAGATTTCCACATTACCGGAGATCTACCTAATTTCTGCAAGATGAAAGACCCAAAACTCAAACGATAAAAAACAATTCCAACTAGGCCAGATCATTGATGCACCGTTTGCAAAGAAAACAAAGTTGCATTACCTTAAAAAAAATATCAGATTGTCCCATAGAACCAAACTAACAGGGAACTTGCCCTACCCAAAGAAGTTACATCTTTTATAGCAGAAAAATACCAAATAATACAACTATGCATAAAAGGATTAGAACATGATCCCACACTGAGCTTTGGCCAACACCTATAAACAATTCTAATTATCCCATAAAGTCCATTATCCTATTGGCCACACATTCTTTAAAACACATTCCCCTAAACACTTGACCTACTACAACGTCACTAGGAGATGATTTACTACCAGGTACATTATTACATAATACATTTCTTTAATGTGTAAATATTCCTGACCATCACATGTTGTGCACCCCTCTATCGGAGCCTGATCAAAGTGTGAATAGTGCGCTCAACTCTGCTTTGATAATTCAATGGGCCTCCTTATTATATCAGACACTGTGGCACACATACACTACTCGCTGCCCTTTATTGGCATCACTTCTGCTCCTCCTGTCCCAGATTAGGGTACAACACTAGCAATTCTCCCCCTTATCTCTCTGGGAACCCAGGTGCCTATGAATGACATGTTTGGGGCACCACTCTTAAGTTTGAATTTCACTTATTTATTGATTCCTAGAGAGCAGCGCCTAGAAGTTCAAATAGGATGACCGATCTTGGGGGTGAGGGAAATAGTGCTCTAAAACTTCACAAGGCCTCTTGGCATCACAGAACCCCATGCCCTGTTTACATGAATTCAATCTTCAAGAGGTGCATCCCTATCCTTCCTCCCTGGATCCAGCGTTATAGCATTATTTGTCCAGCTCCTCCGAGCTCTGCGCCTAGACTCAATCAACTGTTATCGGCACAGCTTGGCTGCCTGTAACCTTGACAGCACAAGATCTCTCTGGGTGAATGAAGGAGGACTTGTCTCAGTATCAACTGGTTAGGTTTGTTTCTTAAACTTTCACAAAACACATCCTGTAATGTGCCCTAAAATCAAACATGGTGCAACTCCTGCTACCTTAGCCCTCGAACCTCGCCTTTACCACAACACTTCTCTGACTCCATCTCACACACCAAACTATGTCAGCTACATACAAGCACATCTCCTAACCCCTAAAACTGTATACTACTGCTAAATTAATAATAGATCACACTACCTTTAACCTCTGCACATGCAACATGAATACATAGTTGATCTTTCTATGTGGCTATATGGTGTTTCTAATATGTGTCAAACATAACTACAAATGAATACGTGCACAGTCTACCGTGCACAATGAGAACTGCGAGCACTAGGCCACCTGCTAATATGTTTTGCACAGTCTAAATCTCTTTGCCTGACTGGGACTTGTCACTTGCATCATAATCGCTGTCTTTGGGCACCCACACTTTGCACATATGGGGTAAACTTTCTCACATCTGGGCATATTCTTCTGCAGTACTCATCATAAAGCAACATCCCCTATCTCCTGCCAAATCTACCCAATGCTCCACACAATTTTCTGGATCAAGTGAGGGTTGAGACATCGTCCTTGATTGACCAACTGGTTGTACTACTCTTGCCATCCTGTGCTCTATGTCACCATTCTACTTGTCGGTCTGTGTGTACATGTGTTTTGTGAGGGGAGCAGCTTTTCCTTTTCTTATGGACACCGACATCATCATAAGACTCTTAGGCAGTGTCTTGGAGCAGCACCATAGAATCATTTTACAGGAACAAAGAATTACAAGACAAAATACTATGATAGGACCCAGCACCTTTACGGCTATCCCCAACCAAGACAGGGCCCATGAAAACATTGAATCGAACCAATCTTCAGCACTAATCCATCTTCCTTTTCTATGGCAAGTCTGCAAGTTGTGGAGGGCCCCTAATGCATGGGTTAGAGATTATAATTGTAATTGTTCTTTTATAATGAACTTAATACCAACGAGTGGTTTGTAAGTGCAGGATTGGGATTCAAACTTGTGTTGCGCTATGTTGTCTTGCTTCTAAGACAAACGTTTTTCCCCTGGACTATCCTTCCTCACCAAGAGATCCATTGTCTGCATCATTTGCAGGTGTGTATGTGCAGTGAGAATATCCTATCTTCTTGCGCACGCCCCCTTCCATTTGTGTGAGTAAATTCTGAACATACCCGTTCTGGAGGGTCATGTGATGAACAAGCCACAATTCTATTTTGATTGAATTGAAACCCTGCACGGTCTGGTTAACTATCTGAAACATCTCCAACCTTGTTATCTGCAACCAGTTTGCATCGGCTGCAGACTGTCTTTGTGAACAGATGGAATTGTTCTGGGATATCTTTGAGCGAGTCAGAGGAGTCTTTAGACAAATAATTCAACCTCTTTTGTCATTGGGCTCATAGTGAGTGGCGAGCACGCTGATGGGGAGGGCTTTCAGTTGCAATTGGGGTGGCACGTTTATGACAGTCAAATGCCAATCAGGCACTATGAGAATGGCCGAATGCAAGATAGTTAGCGAGCAGATGCCTCTACAGGATGGGGGAAGGTGGAGATAAGTGTATTCTTCGCATATCCAGTCAAAATCTATCAATGCAGATGTGCCTTTAATCAGGTAAGGACTAGTCTTATTGCTCCTTTCATTTGTGCCTACGAGTACAGTGTCTTTTCCTCTGAAGTAAAAGGAGAAGTGTGCCAGTTTTTGAACCTTAGCAGGCTTTTCAATCAGTTAGATCCACGTGAATTTTGACAAATAGGTGCTCCAAGTTTTAGAACATTTCTGTTTAATAAGTGCCACCACATCCTTCGAGAACCCCAGTAGATGCTTTGCTGCACAGCAACCTTTCCCATTAAGTTATCCGTGTGTCGCAAAAACATGTGATGTGGACTGAGGAGCCAAAAATCCCCACCTGTTACGCTCACCTGATATCCCCGGGGGCGTCTGGAAGGCTCTGAGATATGGAACCCTGGATGCGTAGTTGCCCAGTGCTGAATAATGAATCTACAATTACAGAAGGGAGGATTTGTGATAACTGTCTCTAGTGGGTGAATCTCCCATCTCCCTCTGACCGATTCCCTTCCCACTGGGTTCTTTTCTCACCTTAGTTATTTGTAGGGTGAGCTATCCATCCTGCGTTTCTTGTGCTGGGGTGCTTGAATTTTGTTGGCGAGCTGCCCGAGTTGCTTCACTGGTGCAGTACGCCTTCCTTGTGCGCAGGCCTGCTGTGACCCCGAATCTGCTGGTAGGCAGGTAGGTTTGTTAATTGTAAGTCTTTGTTCTGTTTATGGTGGGAATACGGTAATGCCTTTATCTCCTTCTTTTCAGGTGCGTAGGTCTTGATGCTGGCGTGCCGGATGGAGAGGCATGTTTTCTTGGTAAGAGAAAGTGCGAAGCGCAGCGTCTTTATTGTCTTTTAAAGCTTACCTGTGTTTTCTTCTTCTTGTCCTCACAGGCAGCTGTGGTGCTGTGAGTGGATGAGAGCATGATGAAAAACAGGCCCCCGGAATCCGTTAAGGTAAGTACAGCGCTGTGCGGTTGTTTAATATTGGAAGCAAACCTGGACATGTCTCCTATTCTTTGCAGATGTTGCTGTGGTGCTCCGGATGGAAGCGTGGCATAGCACAATGGAATTCAGGTAAGGCTGAAGGAATTCGATGTTTGGAAGCGTGCGTTCTAATACTGTTTTTCCCTTTCTCGTTATTGCAGGTCTCAATGTTTGACCAGCAGCTGTTGTCGGGGGGAAAATTCTGCCGGGGTCGGCCGGGCCGTCCGCAGACCTCCGGGCAGGGAGGCCCCATCTCCTCCCGTATATCCCAAAAGAGATAGAGTATGAGGCACACGCAAGAAGCAAGGTGACTCTGCTGTTTATTAGACAAAACGGCAGGGATGGGTCAAGGAGCGTACGCGTCCGTCCTGACACACACACAATCGTGGGGCTCGCAGGCCCTTTTTACCTTAGTATGACGCGCTACTTGCGTCATCTTACAAAGTTTAGTAAAAAACCTATTTCCACTCTGGATTGGTTACTCGAGTGGTAGGGTTAGTATAGCGCACATATAGAGAATGGTGTTAGTGGCTGAGGGTTAGTCAGGTGGTATACCTGGGCTGTCCCTTCAATTTGATACATGAAAATTGTTACATGAAGATCTCTGAGGATTGGTCAATGTTAATGGCGTCAGTGATAAGAGCCCCATGTTCTGATTGGTCCGCTCGCGAGCCTCCCAGTCTGGGACTATCGCTGTTCCCAGCTCGCGGTGCACCTGTCATTTGCAACAATGTTTTAATATGGGTAGGTGTAAACAATGTGAGGATTTATTCATATGTTGGGAGGTCGACTACTCCCACTGCTGCATATGTCCAATGGGTCTTTTAATTGTATCTGCCTGTGTCTTGAAACGTGGGATTCAGGCGTCTCCTTCCTCCTGGGCTTGGCATCTTGTCAGGTTTGACTTTGTCACGTGAGGTGGGACCGTGTTTGAGGCAAAATTCAGCACAATTAATATTGTTTTTCCTACTGTGTGCCTGCTTTATCTTGCAGGTGCGACCTTGGCGTTGGCTTGCAGCGTGCGAGATTGCAACATCGTGCCCTTGGCGGTGTGCTTTCGCCGGGCTCATTTTGCAGGGTCAGCAACCCAGTTCTTGCTCATTCAATGTTCATGGAAGCTTTTGCTTGTGGCCTACTTGGGCCTGGTGCATAGGTGGAACCGTTTGATGCAGGGCGCTTTAGGTTACGGTATCATATTGCTTTATCCTCAGTATCGTGTCCCCGTTATATTCTTCATTATGGTACATGGCTCTTAGAAGAAGCGTGAGCAAGGCTTTTTAGATAAGTTCATGATGCGTCTTGCGTTTCTGCTTTTTGAGAGCCTATGTGGAAAATAATAAAGATGCACGTCCTTGAGTATGTCTGTCGCCTACGTCATAGCACTGAGTATATTCTTCGTGTGGATTGGTGTGGGAGTGTCCGGTGTGTATATTTGCACGGGTGTGCTGACCGTTGGCTAGGTCGTCATGGCATCTCTAACGACGTGTAGGTATAGTCGAGTTGATCCGTGCCGCAGGTGTCGGCATGGACAGGGCGGGCTGCTGGGCAGGTAGATGGGCACATCCGTATGTTCCTGTACCATGGTATTTGGTCGTCTGGTAAATAGGCAAACTCCTCTCGTGGTGGGTGTCTAGGCCGTGATCCTCTAGGCCAAGCGCGAGGGGGGAAGGGCGGGAGCCCGGTCTTCCATTCTCCCACTTTAGTCCCCCCTCTGGTCGACTTTTCGACCACAAACATATCCTTTTCTTTATCTCCTCTTACTCTCCATATTTTAGTTATTCCTCCCAAATGTCCATAGTGGTTAACATGGTCTTCAAATGACCAGTACAAATATTCACAGGTTCCTCCAGGAGTGCAGTATACCCATTTCCCTATGTAGCTCCTTGGGTTTCTTGGGTTTTCGAGCTTGACAGATGGTGGGTCCAGGTGGTTGGTGATGATCTGGTTGCGCAACTTCTCTCTCTCTTTTATGATTGTGCCTGTGTGTTGGCCGTCATCTGTTGGCATCAAGAGGTGTATACCAACCATTTCGATCATCTCGTCTGTGGTGCGTGCCTTCCGGGCGTTCCAAAATCTTATTATGATCAGTGTAGCTCCAGCCAAAATAGTACATCCAACTATAATCTTCAGTCCATCTGAAAGCCAAGATGGCATCCATGACCATAATATTGAAAACCAACTCTCATCCTTTTTCACACCTTTACTTTCATCCATCATTTTTGAGTGCATCTGGGCCAATTGTGATACAGCTTCCGTGAGTGTACCATTGTCAGCATCGTTAGCAGGAATGAATGTGCAGCATGATTGTCCTATCTTTGCGCAAACTCCTCCTTCCATTGCTGTGAGGAGGTCCAGTACATATCTGTTCTGTAGTGCAACCATTCTTACTGCTCGCAATTCCTCTTTTATTGCGTTGAATCCATTTACTGTAGAGTTAATTGTCATCATTAGTTCCCACCTAGTTATCTGGAGCCATTTCGCGTTTGCGTAGGCCTGCAGTCCAGGATGTATTATTGAGGAGAAGAACATAGCTGCTCTGCTGAATAGTCTGTGTTCCGGCGGAATTGAGGTCAGTGCTGTTTCCGACCTTCCCCACAGGTAATTTCCTGTCAGAGGTTCTCCTTGTCTTTTCCTTCTGTTGAGGACAGTGTTGTTGCCGTTGCGTCTGTTCTCTGGCCCTTTCCGAGGCTGTGCAGATCTCTTCTTCCTTTTGTTCCCTTCATCCATCTTGGAGAAATTTGCCATATTTACATGCTTCTGGGGTACCACCAGTGATGGTACATTAACGTGTACCATAGTGCATACACCATTCCACAAAGGGGGCAGTGTGTGGTACGCCTTGTCTCCACAGGCCCAGTAATGGTCCATTACTATTGCTGTTCCTGCTCCCCCCTCAGGTAATTCCATCACGCTTTCACAGTTGGTATTGTATCCTACATCCACCTCTCCTTTATGTTGGTAGCATACCTTAGGCGCAGTTAGCGGCAATATTGTTATTGGGTCTTCATCCTTCTCCATCCATGTGAGCATGGGTACGTACTTGATCCAAGTCATCCAACATCTATGGTTATGTCCATCAATAGTTGAAATGTTTTCTTTTGTTACCATGTTACTGCCAACCACTCCTATGTCCCATTTGTTGTCCATGTACACCTTCCCTGTTATTATCATCAGTGGTCTTTCCCAGCATCCGTTTTTACCAGGGACTTCAGTGGCGTACCAATCACATGGTAGGTACTGCAGTGTTACCTTCTTTGTTTCTCCTTTTTCAGGACCACTTGTTATGTATTTGAATCCTTCAGCATGTAAACTGCTCTTGTGGTAACTCAAATAAGTCTTGAGGAAGTTGTTTTCATATGGATATGTATCTCGTGTTTTCCACACCAAATGCACCACTGTCCCTTGAAATCTTCCTTTCGTCTGGAACAGTGCCAGGTATATTATACATTGTGCTGTTTTTTCCATCTATCTCCGTGGCAACAAATGTTCGAGAAGCGCTCATGGCGTATGGGATCAATGAGCAAACGTAGCAGCTGTCTTCTGTTGTCTGCTTACCTATGTGGGTCATGTGTTGATACCATATGTTGTTTGAGATGTGTGCTGAATCTTGTACGTAGTTGTCAATGCCTTTATTGTCTGAGTATGTGCTGCGTTTAACTCTATTTTCCTTGTGTGGGATTTTACTAGTACCACTTGACACAACATCTGTTGCAGCTGGGGGTGGGGGTGTATTAGGTTTGGGTACAGCAATAATATTGATAGCATAGCTGTACTGCCATACAGAGGCAGCCAAGAACATGGTGATCATAAAAATCCCTATCAATTTTATTACAAATGCTAATTTCACCAGCATTTTGCTCTTACCTTGCTGCAGTCCGGCAGCTTATTCTTGCGACGTTACAGTTGCCCGCCTGAAAATTCTTAATATGCTCGTTATTAAGGTTAGTTATTGTTATTAAGCTCTCCCTATCAAGTAGTCATTCAGTGCCCAGGCAAAGAGCTGTTCCCACGCCAATCTAAGCGATCTATCTCTCAGGGCAGGCAAGTATGGTTGGAGGTGGGGCATTGAATGTTCTATGGCCAAGAGAAATGCTGTGTAGTAGACACGTACCCTCCTTCTTTTCAGGTACGTTGGCCTTTTTACTTCATATACAAATTGGTGTGACAATTCTTCCAGGTAATTATCGTCTGAGGGTACCATCTACTCCTGGCCAGTGAATTGGTTAGTTATCTACTTTCTTAACAGTACAATAATACGCTGTACCTGCATGTGCGAGAGAAAAGAAAGAGAACATTCAGGTGTTTACATTTGTATATGTGCAAAACAATGTCCTTCAGTTCAATTGTTACTACAGTGGGTAGGGGGTCAATGGCAGAGGGTTTGGGGCTCAACTGGCGGAGGTCTCTTTACCCTTTGATCGTGTAACCATGGGGTGGGCGGTATGGGGATCACCCCTTTCTTTTCTAATAGTTGTCTCTGGGGGATCTGGGGGGTGGCAGGGTATGGGGACCCTTAGGCTATTAGTTGTGGTAGAAGTCTCTTCCTCCGTTGGTGACGCTGTTGTTGTTCTTCCCGTGGCCCTTTCGGTGGCGCTGGGGCGGGTCTGGAGTTTGTAGATCTTTACATCGTGTAAGTGGTTCCAAGCACGTTTGTCCTGTAACTTTACTGCTCTCGTTGATACCTCCTCTACCAGATGGGGGCCAGTGAATCGTGGACTGTTCCACTTTCTGTTGAAATTGCGAAGTAGTACGTGGTCACCTTTAGCAACTTTGCACAGTCTTTCCTTTTCCAATTCTTTATCCACGTCTTCTTGTTGATCGCTGTTAGACCCGCCCCGCGTGCGCTCGAGCTGTTGAGACACAAACACTACACTAGTAATCAAAGAAGACACATATTGGTACATTTCATCACCAAGAACACTCGCAGTACTCTCATGGTCAGTGAATGCTCTTGATGTTGGCGTTAGGGGAAGGCGCATTTGATGTCCGGTAACCACCTCGTGAGGGGTGAGGTGGTGGTCAGACCCTGGTCTATTCCTTAGCTCAAATAGGGCTAATGGAAGGCAATACAACCAACTCTTCTTTGTTGTTTGCTGTATCTTTGCAATTGCCTCCTTTAATAGGCCATTCAGGCGTTCACATATACCGTTGGCCTGTGGGTGGTATGCACATGCAAATTTATGCTTGATGTTCAGCAAGGATGTGATGTGCTGGAACATTTCGTTTGCGAAGTGTGGGCCATTGTCTGACCTCAGTACCTCGCACACTCCCCACCTGGGGAAGACCTCCCTCACTAGGAATTTAGCTGCTCTAATTGCATCTGGGTGTGAAGAGGGCCCTGCTTCAATCTACCTCGAGAATGGGCATACTACTACAATCATATACCTATTTCCTTGGCATACGTTGATCATATCAACATAGTCAATATGGAGGTGCCGGAAAGGTCCCTCTGGCTGTGGTATAGTACCTCTTATCACCTTCAGAGTATGACCGGCCGTAAACTGTTGACATGTGAGACAATTGCTAATAAAATTTGACACATGAGAGTTTAACTCGGGGCAGAACCAGTCTTCCCTAATTCGTGCTGCAATTACTTCCTTGCCTGTGTGGGCTGGGTAGTGTAGTTGGCTCAGGGCGGTGTTCAATAGTGCCAGTGGTATTACAATCTTTCCAGTGTCACCCTGGCGCCATAGTGCGTCAGTTGGTGACATTGCGCATCCTCTTTTTAGCCATATTTCTTTTTCGGCCATTGGTGCAGCCGCTTGTAGCTCCATAATCTGTGCGGCTGGGAGATGGGTGTACCCTTCTCTTATCAACATCTCCTTAGCCATTCCCCTCCCTCTCCCTCTCTGTGACTCTGGGGGGGTTCCATATCTCATCAAAGTATGCAGCATACTTCGCATGTGCGTCTGCTGCTGCATTCCCTTTTGAGATGTGGTCTTCACCATTTGTGTCTGCGGTGCATTTGACCAAAGCTAATTCTTGGGGGTCATTTATTGCTTCAATTAGTTCAGCCAATAGGAGGGCATGTTGCACTGGAGTGCCATCAGCTCTCCTAAACCCTCTTCTTCTCCATTTCGACAGCCCTGAGTGGACAGTGGATGTAACATATGCGCTGTCGGAATATATGGTCACTCGTTTGTCAAAGCTTTTCTTCAACGCCAAGATCAGTGCAACTAATTCCGCTGCTTGAGCAGAGTAATGCTGTGGTAATTGTACACATTTCATGGCCACACACACCGGTACCTCCATCATTTTTACCACTGCTGCCCCAGTCCTCCTTACACCATCCCTTTGGTCGATAGTTGATGACCCATCAATGAACAAGAGCTCACCTCCCTCTAGTGCGTTTTCTTCAACCTTTCTAGTACATGAGTACATGTCAGTTATTTGCGTACAGTCGTGGGCATAATCTCCCTCCTCAATTACTTCTGCTAGGAACCTTGCAGGGTTGACCGTGCTACATCTAACAATTGATAGTTCAGCTCTGGATAAGATGATCTCATAACCTGATGCCCTTTCCGTGGTTAGGGTGGACTTAGGTTTATTCAATATGGCAAATAGTGCATGTTCCACAAACAGTGTAGTTGGGCACCCCATGGTGATTGCTGATGCTTTCTCTACCGCAAAAGCAGCTGCGGCGAGACCTTGATCGCAAGGGAAATGACCTAACATCACAGGATCTAAGTGGCCGCTGTAAAATGCTACTGGTTTGTAGCCCATGCTTGTTTTTTGGGCCAACACTGCTTTCATTACTGCTGAGTCGCAATGTGAAAATATAAAAAATTGTCGCTCATAGTCTGGGGATGCCAGAACCGGAGCAGTTGATATCGCATCTTTCAACTCATCAAAAGCCTCTTTCATTTCCATTGTCCACCCCAGCTTTTTCTCCCCTTTATTAGCTTCCTTTAATGCCTCAAGCAGGGGTCCTATGTATGAACTGTAATCAAATACCCATGCTCTGCAGTAGTTGCACAGACCCAGGAACTGCTGCAGTTCCCTTACTGTTTGTGGCACTGGTGTGTTTGAAATGGCCTGTGCTCTTTGTGGTGCAATCTTTCTTCCATGTTGGGATATGAGCTGACCAATGTAAAGTACCTGTTCTTGACAATACTGTAACTTTTCCATGTCTACCTTGTAACCTTTCTCAGCCAATATTGTCAACATCTTTAATGAGTCCTCTCTGCATGTTCTTTCGTTTGTACTGCAAATTATTATGTCATCGACATACTGCAACACCGTGCTTTCCACTTCAATGTTACCCAAATCCATCTGTATTACTCTGTTGAAAATTGAGGGTGATTCGCAATACCCTTGTGGCAATCTGGTGTGTTTCCACTTTGTGTTTCTGTAAGTGAAGCTTGTCAGATCTTGTGAGTCTGGGTGCAATGGTATTGAGAAAAATGCATTTTTAAGGTCGATCACTGTAAATCGTGATGCTTCTGCTGGAATGCCACACAATATTGTGGCCGGGTTTGCTGCTATGGGGTATTCTGCTTCTACTATGTTGTTCAAGGGCCTGAGATCCTGTATGAAGCGCCAAGAACCCCCTTTAGCCTTGCGCACTGGGTATACAGCCGTATTACATGGTGATTCTGAGGGGACCAATATGCCATTATTTATAAGGGCAGTTATGGTTTCATATATGCCCTCATCTGCCTCTTTTGATAGTGGGTACTGTTTCACTCTGGGGAGTATTGCACCTTTTTTCAATTTTATCCTTACTCCCCCTATACTTTTTATGCACCCCACGTCATAGGGGCTAGTAGTCCACAATGATGTGGGTACCTTTGTCATATCCTCCTTAAAGAAGGGGACTGGGGTGCATGCGGGTGCTTCAAGTGCCATTGCAATTTTCTGTGCTACTTGTTTGTACGCCACTCTTAGCCATATTTCCACACTCATCATAAACGCCATTTCCCCTTCCTCCTTTTCTTCTGAGAATAGCTCCTCATCTGACACCTGGGTGAGTCTACATCCTTCTGTTAGTGCTATCACTGCCCTCCATGCTCTTCCTTCTCTGTTTTGGGCATGTACAGCAATGTAATCAGCTGTTGCTATAATGCACTCAATGTCCACTGGAACCACCTTCCCTTCTGGTTCATTGACTGGTGTTTCTGGTCTGAACAGATAGGCTGCTGGCCTCCTCCATATTTTTCCCTCTATCCCTGGCATCCATGCAAATGCCATGTCTGTCCCGTACTGGAAGAGTTCGCCATCTACTGGCTCCGCCCTAATCGCTGTCTGTCCGCAGTATGCTTGCATAATCTGTCGTGCTGTGAGCATGTTAATCCCTGGAGTAGAGCAAATTATGCCGCCCTCAGTAAAGGAGATCGTCATATTCAACCTGTTCATTATGTCTCTCCCCATTATATTTACTGGTGAGGCACTATAATATAGAAGTGGAACTGACGGGTCATAATCTCCTATAGATAAGGGAATGTTATCAGTAAAAGGAACCAACCCTAAGGCCCCAGAGAATCCTTGGGTGTTCATGGCTTCGCCTGACATCTTAAATTTACCTTCCCTTATGCAAGACCGGGTCGCCCCGGTGTCAACAAGGAATGATAACTTTTTGTCACCTATCGTTACCTCTATGCGTGGTTCCTCCGCACTATTAGGTGTTACTGACAGGATGGGACACACCAAGGCCGTCTGTGGGCTGTCCTATTGAGGGTACAATGATTGACCATTTCCTGTGTAAGGGTTGTTTCCCAGGACCGTCACCCTACCCAGTTGTGTTTGTTGTACTTGGGGTTGTTGTGTTATCGCTACCTGTTGTTGTGGCAGTGAATGTGGCTGTGGCTGTTGTTGTGTTATTAGTTGTTGCTGTTCATTTCCCTGTTGCAACGTCTGCTGTTGCTGTATGGCCTGCTGTTCCTGTGTGGGCCTTGGTTGTCCCTGTTCACTCCATGATGGTGGTCCTGGTCTTACTCTACACGTGCGTACCTTAGTATGACGCGCTACTTGCGTCATCTTACAAAGTTTAGTAAAAAACATATTTCCACTCTGGATTGGTTACTCGAGTGGTAGGGTTAGTATAGCGCACATATAGAGAACAGTGTTAGTGGCTGAGGGTTAGTCAGGTGGTATACCTGGGCTGTCCCTTCAATTTGATACATGAAAATTGTTACATGAAGACCTCTGAGGATTGGTCAATGTTAATGGCGTCAGTGATAAGAGCCCCATGTTCTGATTGGTCCGCTCGCGAGCCTCCCAGTCTGGGACTATCGCTGTTCCCAGCTCGGGGTGCACCTGTCATTTGCAACAATGTTTTAATATGGGTAGGTGTAAACAATGTGAGGATTTATTCATATGTTGGGAGGTCGACTACTCCCACTGCTGCAGATGTCCAATGGGTCTTTTAATTGTATCTGCCTGTGTCTTGAAACGTGGGATTCAGGCGTCTCCTTCCTCCTGGGCTTGGCATCTTGTCAGGTTTGACTTTGTCACGTGAGGTGGGACCGTGTTTGAGGCAAAATTCAGCACAATTAATATTGTTTTTCCTACTGTGTGCCAGCTTTATCTTGCAGGTGCGACCTTGGCGTTGGCTTGCAGCGTGCGAGATTGCAACATCGTGCCCTTGGCGATGTGCTTTCGCCGGGCTCATTTTGCAGGGTCAGCAACCCAGTTCTTGCTCATTCAATGTTCATGGAAGCTTTTGCTTGCGGCCTACTTGGGCCTGGTGCATAGGTGGAACCGTTTGATGCAGGGCGCTTTAGGTTACGGTATCATATTGCTTTATCCTCAGTATCGTGTCCCCGTTATATTCTTCATTATGGTACATGGCTCTTAGAAGAAGCGTGAGCAAGCCTTTTTAGATAAGTTCATGATGCGTCTTGCGTTTCTGCATTTTGAGAGCCTATGTGGAAAATAATAAAGATGCACGTCCTTGAGTATGTCTGTCGCCTACGTCATAGCACTGAGTATATTCTTCGTGTGGATTGGTGTGGGAGTGTCCGGTGTGTATATTTGCACGGGTGTGCTGACCGTTGGCTAGGTCGTCATGGCATCTCTAACGACGTGTAGGTTTAGTCGAGTTGATCCGTGCCGCAGGTGTCGGCATGGACAGGGCGGGCTGCTGGGCAGGTAGATGGGCACATCCGTATGTTCCTGTACCATGGTATTTGGTCATCTGGTAGATAGGCAAACTCCTCTCGTGGCGGGTGTCTAGGCCGTGATCCTCTAGGCCAAGCGCGAGGGGGGAAGGGCGGGAGCCTGGTCTTCGATTCTCCCACTTCACTGTGGTAGCGGTTCGCCGGAAGACTTTAAGCTAGTACTCACAGGTGAGTGATGTTTCTTCTTCTTTCAGTTTCCACATATTGCAGCCCAGTCGAGATGCTGAGTGCTGGATGGTGTTTTCTCAGGTAAGGCAGAATAATCTTGTTCTTGTTCTTGCAGGATTACAGGAAGATGCTGAAGACCAGGAGCTGGACAGTGCATAATCGCTCAATTGAGTTAATTAATCGTATGAGATTCTTTTTATCTCCAAACAGCTACCTATGGTAACGTCACTAACCTGTGAATAACGCTACTGCTGTAACAAACAAAGTTCCACTGACAATAATAGCCACGTGACTCCTGAGCGCTCAGTCTGTTTGGAGATAAAAATAATCTCATACGATTAATTAACTCAATTAAGCGATTATGCACTGCATTAATGATGTTTGTACATTTTTTGTTCCTTTTCCCTTTCATGTTTTATCGTCTTTGTGATTTGTGTCACACACGTTACATCACTGTAATTTGGGTAATGTATATCATTATGTGAATTTAAACACACGTGCTTTTACGTTTGTGCTGTACACATTATGGATATATTTTGGAACTGTTAATGCTGCAATACGAATGTGGCTGATCTGTATGGTTGCTTGACCATTTTATGGATATTTTGTTGATGGAAATTAATGTTTTGGTTGATTTACTTTTGCATTTACACTGTTGAGAACATGACCAATATGAATATGTATAATCACAGGCCCTGAGGAAGGGTATTATTACCCAAAATACATAGGCCAAATGTGTGATATATCTGCTACAAGAAGCAATTATTGAATTTGATTGAAGACAAACATTTATTACAATTACATTGCATTAAATCTTTGGAAAATACATTAATCTTTGAGTAACTTTAATTATTGAATCACAGCCCACACCGCTGGCCTCACGGCCAAGGTCCTTCTCTCTATTGATCATATTGTGCCATATCACAGAGGCACGCTTTTTCAGTGGGTTTGCACCCCAAACTTAACAAACCATATTGACCTTATTGAATGAAACGGTGTTGGAACATTTAAGTACTGCACAGCTCACCAGCATTTAATGTTTTAGAGTTTCGACAGTGTTAGAGTTACAAAATATGCAGTTTTTGTGAATTTTGGACCTATCCCACTTTATCTTCCTTTCCAAGGTTGCAGATTGATTTAAATGACAACACGAGTAAATGGCACGAATCTTAGGGCAAGGGAATAACGACACATACATAAGATGAACCCCTCTCTTTCTTCTAAACCTTGCATTCTCTTTGTAAAGCACTATAAGCCCAATAAGTCAGCGGTTTCTGTCCAATCTGCCGTAAAACACAGCATTTGGCACAGAATTATTCAGGCCCAACTTTTTCTTCCACAGTTGCCCCTGTAAGATCTTAAGTGGGGTACCCAAGTCAAAAGGTACAATGCACAATCCATAAAGAACTACAGGTGTAATGTTTTAAAGGTAAAACCTAATCACGGGTACCAGGGAATAGCGACATAGTTGGAAATACATTTGCTTCATCTTGGCCAATAGAATGGTAAAGCCCTCCTTAAAGCGGGTGATCCAGGACCCGCTGGAAAGGTGATCTGAGAGATTGAATCTCAGGTACCTCATTGAAGTGACCATTGGTATAGGCTGGTCACCCTCTCAACAGTAAATCTTGGGATTTTTCTAAGAGGAAAAAATAACCACCTTCGATTTTTGTCCATTCATTTAGAGATTATTCTGTACTGCATAGTGGAAGAAAAGTTGCACTTTCTTGTGGAGGCCGATAGGTGTTTTGTAAAATGAAATAATATCATTGGCGAAGGCGAGCCAATCCAATACTAAGTTACCCATTTTTACCGGATTGGTGTTGCCCTCCTCCCATAGGACTGCAGTGTCTGACACGTACAAATTAAAGAGGGTCATGGCAAACACACAACCCTGCCTCAGCCCCACAAAGGTAAGGACTGAGGCTGATGTTTTCCCATCCCTTGTCGACCTGACCCTCAGAGACGACTCCCTGTGCATTGCTGCCAAAATCTGCACAGTCTTCAGGTGGACGTTCAAATCAAGGAGCTTTCTCCAAAGAATCTCTCTGCTAACCGTGTCGAAGGTGCTGGACATATCAATTGACGCCATATAGACTGTGCCCACCACCCCCTTTTTCACTGCCACTGTGAAATAATAGTACCGTTAAAAGAGGACCCCATTCCCGCTCGTAAGACCACCTGAGACAAAAGATTGTATTGCCTTACATCATGAGAAAGGTCTCTCAATAGAAGTGAGGCAAACATCTTAATCCTGGATGCTGTGGGGAAGAAGAAAACATAGTGTCACAATGACCACTGGGGGGTGCGGATATGTTGCAAGAATGTCACTAGAAAGGTAACTACATTCATTGTTTAATGCCACTGTTCTTGTGGATCTGTAGGATGTGGGGCTGTGCAAGCTGCTTTTCAGATGTAAGATAACTGGATCCAATATTGCAGCTCCTTCACTCTTTCTGCAGATGGAGTGGCATACATGACCACCTTTGAGAGAACAAATAGAATTCCTTTGTGTAATTGGGGATTGCTAACATTGGAGCATTACCGATAGCATTTTTAAGTTCTTGGAAACATGTGATCATTTCTCCTGTTCATGTGAGTACCACCTTTACCTTTATGTGCTTCTTTAAGTCCTACCAACAAGGGCTTGTGTAGCTAAAGTAGTCAAAAATCCATGCTCTATAATAGTTACCCAATCCTAGAACTCTTTCACTGTGGTAGGCTGTGATGTGTTTTGTACTGCAGTTGATCTCTCTGGGGTTACACTTTTTCTTGCCGAGGATATCATTTTCCCTAAATACCACTTCCTTCTGACAATACTACATTTTGTCTTTGTCCACTTTGTACCCCTTTTCTGCAAGCAATGCCAATAGTGCCATTGAATCCTCTCTGCACGGCACGTTGGTATTACTGCACACTAGGAGGTCATCTATGTACTGAATCATGATGTTCTGAATGTGTATGTTAAACATATTAGGGGACTCCCAATACCCCTGAGGGAGCCTTGTGTATTGAAATCGCTACGCGCTCTATGTAAATGCAGTTAGATACTGGGAATTAGGGTGTAATTGGATGGAGAAAAATGCATTTTTCAAATCATTTGGTGAAGGATTTGGACATGGGTTCTGCATTTGCTGATGTGGTGGTGTTGGATACTGATACTGTGGTGGATGTCCACGGTGAGGTTCTTGTGGTGATTGGGGGCATTATCTTTGATGGTGGGCGATATGTAAGCGTGGGTTGACCAGGATAAGCACATGATCTTAAGAATATACTGGTCTGCTCTTAAACCCTGTCACAAAGTGTCCTGTTCTTTCACAGATCCAACATGGTCCTGGTCTCCCAAACCTCAGTCTCATTCCCTCAAATACACCGCCTCATCCTCTCTAGAAATCTCCTCTTCCCCTCTGATAACCTCCCATGGCCCTCCTATTGTCTGGGTACCTTTGGTAACCCTCCCTCCATTCGGGTGCTTGACTTGTGTCCTACCGCCCCTCGGGGAAGCTGGGAATCAGCACTCCTTCTACACTTAACTTGGCCAACTTCTTCTTTACTAACTTTGCTTCACCATTCTGCCCCTGCTCCGCTGTTTCTCTTCCTCCTGCTCCGGCCTTCTCCTGTATTCTACCTGAATCTCAGCCCATCCCTCTGCTTTTATCCCTACTAACCTATTTAAATCTGTTTGCACATCTTTAGGGAGTCCCTTACATAGCATATGAACAAATATTGCTATATTCGTGTCCCAGTGCTCATGTGTCTCTGCTCTCCACATTTCCTAAATCCTGTTTATATACAATGTAGGGTCTTCATCTAATTTCATGTTACAGCCATGATCAAATTGATGTCTGATGTATGCTGACCTTAACATGTTCCATAGTCTCGTTTGACAGTCATTGAACTGTGCTACATCATGATTGTCATTATTTATCTGTACTTTTGGTTACTCCGCCTTTCTCCATGTCATCTGAAAGTTCTCCTGGAAGTGTGGCAAATAAACATGTCATGGTCCTCACTGTGAATGTAATCCCTTCCTTATGTTTTTCAAATGCATATATCCATTTATGGGCCCCTTCTGTCAGTGAGGGTAACACCTTCATTAAATTGTTTCTGTCCATGTGTGGCTAGGGCACATATTGTGCCCTCCCATATCCCTTGTGTGGTAATGGAAGCTGTGTTCCCATCCATTTAAGCCTGTAGGGTTCCTTGCCCTCTCTTGCACTTTGCTACATCTGTTCGATCTGGTTGTGTCCTAAGCCTCGGCCTGCATAGGCTGGCTACGCTCAGTGTTGGTACTGGTGGTATCTCCTTCTCCCTATTCTCCCGCAGCTCTTCCTCTGATGCCCAGTCATCTCCCTCCTCTGTGACCTCAGCATCTCTAGCCGCTTGAATCGAGCTATAATCTACTCTGAGAGCACACGATAGACCCTCTATCTGCCCCCCCCCAACATTGGGGTTCTCTTCACTAGCGACTACATGCACTTTGTTAATCACTCTTCTATCATTTAGAAACAGAATATCACTTGCTCACCATTTGTCTGTGTGTATCGTCACTTTACATTTGTCACTCTATTGCTGCGTGGCTCTATACAGCTCTGCCTGTTTCCTGTGTGGAGCACCATTTCTAATTCTCTCCACGCCCTATGTTCTACTTCCATAACCAAGGGGTTTTGTGTAGCAATAGCCACGAGTTACATGTGGCATTCATACTAGCAGTGGGAGATCCCTGCCGTGGTGTGGGTTGGAGAACATACTGGGGGTTGGTTGCAAGGGAAAACACCCACATGTATGTGGGGCCAGGGAACAACACTAGATACAGGTATTACAACCTTTTGTTCTTTTTATTCTTCTGTGTCATTTTCTAAATCCTTGATACCATCCCTAATTCGGAATTCTCTCCCTTCATAGTTTGCAGCCATATATTTCCCGACGCATCCATGTTATTTGAGCACTCTCCAGGCCATGGCTTCTGTATTCCCCTTTTAAATCCCCATTTTAAATCCACAACCGCCTCACAATGGTATTTGAGAATATTTTCTTAGTACCGCGGACTTGTGGAACACATATACTCAAGTGAGGTACTCATAACTCTTCCCACTTATCCACCCTCCCAACGCTGTACACACTCCCTGCATCACCTCCCTGCATCCCCTTGACCCAAATCACACTCCCTTTGTCCCTTTCCACTCACACACAAACTCACCACCACACATTTTATTCCTGCAACTAGGCAACCATCGAAAAGAGATTTGTTGGGGCAGTCCACAAGTTTTTCAAGTCAATCTATAGTTATTTATAAAACTGTTTAAGGTGCGGGGGAGGAAAGATAGACCTGGCACAGGCCTTTTAATACATATACGCAGAGTAGAAAAGAGGATCCAAAATTTTGAACCTTCCCGTCCCCTGCACAGTATTACTAATCCGTCATGAGACGGTTCACAAAATGTATGTATTTAGATTAGTTCACTTTAACAACAATTGAAGATGTAGACAAAATCATAGACATTCATTTGGTAAAAAACACAGTCATTTAATGTGTATAACAAATTATTTATCATTTGGTTCTTAGATGCAGATATCAAAAAGTAAACATATTGTATGGATGAGTATCATCAACTTATATGTGCAGTTCAAATTGAAAGGCTGACGCATTTCGAGATAACCATCTCTTCTTCTAGAGCCAAGAATGAACTGTAAAACAATAATGCAGTTTTAGAGGGTATCAGATGTGTGCCTTATAATCAAACATAAGAGATATTAGGGAATATCACAGTCTAGCATGAGCAATCCTGAGGGAGTCCCATGACGAAGGACAGGGCAAAACGTGGGAACCTTTAAAACTATTATTGAAGCATTATTCAAAAGAGTGAGCGGTAGCTGAGGCCAACATGCAATTTAGCATGTTCATAACCAATGGATTATACTCTTGCTGTCAAGCTCACTTGTCACATTAAATATTACCTTCATCTATGTATTGGAGCTATATGTGCCACTTCAGAAAGAGATCAATATTTCAACCATTGTTCTGGTCCTATGTGACAAGTGCCACTTATTTAGGTAAATCAACTATGCATTTGAATATTGAGACCACAATGAAATATTTCACAGCGGAATTGGAGTACCTTAATAATTAATGCCTGTAGCTCCTTCGTATATTCATGTTGAACTACTCACAACCCCTTTGTCACGTTCCACTCACACACACACACTCACCAACACACATTTTATTCCTGCAACTAGGCAACCATCGCTCTGTTCCAAAACAATTCTATATAGACATTAAAATCACAATGTATAGCAAAAATGTCATCAAAAAATAAAACCCACTTATTTACACAATGGTTTAGACCATTCCTCTGTCTCCTTTCCTTGGGACAGAGTATGTTACCTTCCTCACACACCCTTGTAACAGGCGGAGGGATCCCTTGCCCTCTATATAATGGACCACTGCTCTACTTGCAACACTGCTTCCATTTTGTATGAGGTGATCCCATGTTCTCTCTTTTCTTTTAACACTGTTTTACTACTCAGGACACCCTCCTTCCTCTCATCGGAGGAGACCACTCCCACAAGGGTGCACTTACATCTATGTGTTCTCCCGAGCACCTCCGATGTGGGGTCCCCTACAATTCACCTGCACAGCTGGGTCCATCACCCTGCTCCAAGGAACAGGCAGGCCTTCTGGCAACACAGCGCCTATAAAGCTCCTCAAGTTGTGCACGTGGGACTGTCACTGCAGATGGATGCCGCTACCCAGGATGCAGGTGGGGGACCCCCGGCCTCACAGATAGTCTGGGATCACATTGGGGTTACTAATTTTGAAATGTGAATAACCCAAAACTCGAATGATAAAAAAATAATCCCAAATAGACTGGATAATCAAAGTACCATTTTCAAGGAAAACAAAGCTTTATTGCATGCATTAAAAAAAATCATACACTCCCCAAGAACCAAAAAAACACGGAGCTCACCCACCCAAAGGACTTACATCTTTTACAGCGGAAAACCACCAATTAACAAAACTATGCATAATAAAGATTAGCACATGATCCCCCATTGTCCAACAACTATATGCAATTCTAATTATCCCCTATAATCCATTACTCTATTGGTAAAACATTATCTAAAACACATTCCTTTTAATACAATACCTACTAAATCTTCACTGGGACTTGATTAACTACCAGGTACATTGTTACCATAATACATTTCTTTAACAAGTAAATATTCCTGACCATCACGTGATGTGCATCCTTCTTCAGAGCCTGATCAAAGTGTTAATTGGGAGGTCAGCTTTACTTTGATACTACAATGGGCCTTGTCATTATACCAGACACTGTGGCACGCACAAACAGCTCCTTGACTTTGTAGATACATTTATTGGCATCACATCTGTTCTTCGCATTCAAATCACAGCATTACGGTACAGCCCTAGCATGGCAAACCCCTTATTTCTCTGGGTACCCAAGAGCCCGTGAATGACATGATCAAGGCACCACTCTTATTTTTGAATTTTGCTTATTTATTGATCCCTAGAGTGCAGTGCCTGCAGTTCAAATGGGATGACCGCTCTTTAGGGTGAGGGCAGTAGTGCTCTAAATCTTTACCAGGCCTCTTGGCATCACAGAACCCCATGCCCTGTTCACATGAATTTGACCTTCAAAAGGTGCATCCCTACCCTTCCACCCTGGAAACCAAAATTCCTTTCCCAGATCCTATGAGCTCTGCAGCTGGACACTATACACTATTATTGGTAGAGCATTGCTGTCTGTAACCTTGACAGCATACCTTCTCTTTGGGGGAAGGAAGGGGCCTCAGGATCAACTGGACAGAGCCACAGCTAGAGGTTAGGCCTGTTTCTCATACTTTTACAAAACACATCCTAAGACCTGCCCTAAAATCCAACCTGGCGGAACTCCCACTACGTTAACTCCCGGATCACACATTCACCACAACCATCCTCTGACTTCATCTTACAGGTCTACTTATGTCAGAAATCTACAAGTACATGTCTTAAAACACATCACTGTATATTACTGTTAAATGCAAACTACCATCATCATCAGTAACTTTATGTCAGCCTGAAACCATAAAAATACATCAATGACAACTACAAAACAGTAACAAAATAAACATTTAAGACAGTTGCTACCTCCTTAATACATTGCAATAAATAGAGCAACGCATCTATCCTAAATGAATACAACATTTCACCTGCAAATATCAAGCAAAAATCCCTTCCAAATTAAGGGCCATTTAGGCTATAGAATCTTCTCAATACTAAAGTGCATAGTCGAATTGCTAAATATCTAGCGTAGAACTATCTAGGAAATGCGCTAAAAAGGTCCTTTGACCCGTGGACATGAGTGATCCATTAAATTCCATCATTTCTCGGCTCCTTAAATTCCATCCGAGTGAAATCAAATATGCTTTCTCCATGCAATTGCCACATAGTACAACCGAGAATGTAATCCCGAAAGACAGACGTGCAACCACACACAGCACAAAACCAATGAGTACATTTGTTTATGAGGCCTTCCCTGGTTTCTACCTGATGGGTGGTCAAGGGTCCTTATGCATAAATAGGATCCCAGCTGTGTGGCCCCCCATTCCCTGCCATATCTTATTACCATGTCCATCAAGCGCCTTGTACAAATACTGTGGTCTAGGGGTTTCAAGGGAAGTACAATTGGTGGTGGAGTTAAGCGTGAGTCTGCAAGCTCCATGTTTTAAATTACCCACCATGGTTTTAGCAGAAAATATATAGTCCACCCTCTCAGTCGGGATCAACGAGGGGTGGAATTGAATGCTGCAATGAACCTGTGGTATGGAGAGAAGGGGTTATGTAGCTTGCAGCATGGGGCCTTTGTGGAGAGAATGTCAGGGGTTCACAGTGTAATTTCCTATGTTGTCTGTGTTGCCGCAATTGGACTCCACGCCAACCTTATTAGTGCTAGCATCAGCGGTTACAATTACTGCTACCACCAAAGATTTAGCATCCTCAGTGTCGCCCTCCACATTAGGAGGCAACACCACCATGTTGGCCCTCCTCCCTTGGACTTCATGGAAACACACAAATAGCTTTTTCGGCACCTCCAGCTCGGCCAAGACAATATTGCATTTGCACCCACTGACCACATTTGCCCCCCTTATCAACCAGATCAGGAGCATATCCAACAGATGGTTTGGGAGAGATAATCATACAAGGGGGGCCAGTACAGGGCATACAAAAAGCCCCTGCTGTCAGATAACACAACACCCTGCACTATACCCTGCATCGTGCCATCAAAAGGAGGTGGCCCGAAACTGCCCTCAGTGTGCACTTCTTCACCATCACCCAAATTCAAATTGTGGGAAATAGCAGATGTGTTTTGACATTTCCCTCTAGCCTGAGTAACAGATTTAAAGTTGTTGAAAATGACTTGTGGGTCCTTGCTTATGATCAGAGGGTTGGTAGATGTGTTCGGCATGCCATTACAATTGGCACCCACTATGATCACACTAGAGATAGCTCTGCCATGGGTTGGGGCCAGGTCATTAGATGTTAGAAATGTGGATACATTATTGGAGGCGATTCACAAGCCCACATTGAGAATTCAGTTGCTAACACGTCTGATGCTACACATTCCTGTTTAACATCTTTTTCATTCTGAGGCTCTGTGGTGACGGGATCACTGATCATGAACAGTAACGTTCTCATTTCTTTAATCACGCTTTGTGTCTCACTGTTAGCTTTGTGGGACTATAGGACAGATTCTTGGTTTTGTTAGGGGTGAGGGGATTGCCAGAGCTTTCTGTTTCAACATAATAGATTAGTTAATTGAGTGGTTGGTGGCTTCACTCTAAAAAAATCTTCAACAATGCCCAGACCAGGGATTACAAAATACCTGTGCTTGTGATATTTCTGCAACTCACTAAGTATTCCAGAAACAGAAGCTTTGCATGCTGTGATGGCCCAACATCCGGTCTCAGACAGCAACTGCAGGAGTCAAATGGATAACAAAATGAGTAACAGCACTCTCCCCCGGCATATCCTCAGAACCCGGGGAGCATGCCAACTTCCAGCACTGAGCAAAAGCCCACAAGTGCTTCCCCCTCTTCCATGTTAAATGCTCAACACCCATGCCCTTCCCCGCGGGCTTCTGCCTGTGGGCTTTCTTGCACGTTTAAGAAGGCTGGGGGGGGCCCTCAGGTCAATTTAGGTCACTCTAGGTATGGCAAGTTCCGGGAGCAAATGCCACACAGCAGGCTCTCAACACCCACACCCTTTTCTGTGGGCTTCCCAAAATACATCACCCTATCTTTAACGTCTGCATCTGCAACATGAATACATTGTTGCTCTTTCTGTGTTTCCTTATGGTGTTTCTAATATGTGTCAAAGCTAATTACAAATCGATTCATGTCCATTCTGCTGTGCCCAACAAGAACTGCTAGCACTAGGCCACCTGCTAATATGTTTTGCACAGTCTAACTCTCTTCGCTTGACTGGGATGTTGCACTTGCATCCCAACACTTCTCAAAATGTTGCAAATGTTGAGTAAATCGAGATCCAGTAACCAGGTTCACCTGTTCAAAAAGGGACATGCTTCAGGAGGTAATTAGCAGTCATTGTTAATCTAGTGATGTCTGTTGCTGTTTTAAGAGCCGTAGCATTTTACTGCAGGCATTGCGTTTAGACATTGATTTTTGCATTCTTTTTTGCAGTGCTCATTGATTTTTTATTTTTTTCTCAAACATCAATACAAGTTATTATCTATACTTCAGAGAAAGAACGCGAAGACCTGGGCTTCGGGATTTCACTTTGTCTGCCAGGCCCATCACCAACGTGTGTGTTTATTTTCCACCATGATTGATTGTCCACTCACACACAACTTGGTTTAGTGTAAAACCTGCTATGAGAATATAATTGTTACCACCACTTTGAGGGAAGAGGACATGTGGTTGGTACGTACAGGGAAGAATGTAATGCAGGGTGTTGAATTTGCAATGGCATTAGTGGCATTGTGGTTGATTGGTTGTTGTTAAGACGGATTTCTGAACTCTGTCCTGGTGGCGCAGAAGTTCAGAAGGCCAACCTAATTACTTGGAACAGGGTAACCTCTGGACAAGCCAGACCAATCAAGGTAGCGATCGCGGCGGTCAAGACTAGGTCTCAAGAGGGGTGAGGGTGACTGAAAGCCCGCAGTGAGCACACAAAGCAAGAGCGCTGACAAACTACTCCAAACAGTTGTTATATCAAAAATAGATACACATTTATTTTAAGGCCTTTAAAATAATGACCGTAGCGAGAAAATCACAATATCACAATATTAAACCAACACATACCATATCAACACAATATATATACAAATACACAGTCGCAAGCGTTTAAAGCACGAAATATGTAGTCCACCTGAAAGGAAAGGAAAACAGGCAGTGCGATAACGCTTTAGACTCAGTTCGCCTTCAGAGGCACCTAACTAGATGGAAGTCCGAGCCCTGCGAAGAGTGGAGCCTTGTGCTCAAAGTACCTGCCACGCCGGTGCCAACGGGCAAAAGGGGAAGCTCTTCGGAGGAAGTCAGGCAGTTCGGGTTAGTGCACAGCAGAAGGAGAACAGGTTCCGCAACTCAAGCGCAGCCTCCACAGCGGGCAGAAGCAGAGCGCGAGTACGGCCAAAAGGGTGCTGTTTTTACACAGCAGGGAAAAGCAATGGGATACTGCAGGAGGGCGACCAGATCCTAGCTAAACTACTCACCGGTCCCCGAAGCAAGCAGACCCAGGCTTCTCCACGTTAGTTTCAGCAGCTGGCAGGTTCAGAAGAGCAGGGAACGCCTCGTAGTCGTGTAGAGCAAAAAGACGTCCCAATCGACGAAACCAGCACAGTTTTGTTGCCGCAGCAGGACAACGGAGCGGCTGTGTGTATTCAAGCCAAATGTACACTCCTCCCTTCAGACCTGGGGACGCCAAGCGTACGAAGCGTGGGAGAGTGACAAGGACTCGAAATACAACACAACCTGGCGGCAGTTACAGAGCAGGACTCCCTTGTAAGCTGGTCAGTCAACTGGATGGCCCAGAGACACTTCCGAAGGCTTACTTGGCAGGAGATGATGAAGTCGCCGGGAATAGCTGTTCCTGCTATTCCAAAGGTCGAAGCACCAGTACAGGCCTTCTGGTTCGATCCAAGGAGGAAAGGGCTTCACCGGACGACAGCAGTGCAAAGGAGGATTCCTTCAGCGGGTCACCAGCGATTCCTCGTTCCAGCCTCTGGGTTGCAGGATACTTGGCTCCTGTATTCCTTTGTTCGTGAGAACTCAGGAGATCGACCTGGTAGTGGTGTTTCCAGCCCCCTCTTATCCACGGTTCCCTTCGCGCCAAAACGGAGGGGAGCCAATGGGAGATCCGCTCATCAACACACACACCATACGTGGACCAATCACGGACCACAGTGGTCCCAGGCATTCACACCACCCTAGACTCTCTGGCACCCAGGATGTGTATTGGGACCAGACATCCCAGCCCACACCCTGGAGGCACACAAACGACATGTAGAAGCCCGCGAAAGCAACCACGTTTCGCGGGAAAGTACATGCCCAAATAAGGAAGGCCCCGGGTCGCCCGACCTGGGGAAGGTGAAGGGAGCAAGACGGTCAGTGGACAAGACAAAGGAGCCTCGCGGCCTGGCCATTTTGGGAGCCAGGCCACCATTTTGGGTTCAGTGCAAAAACGTGCTCAGAATGCCAAAAGGAGCTCAAAATAAACAAAACGATCGCTGCCACCAGTCGAGTCCCTGAATAACTTGCACCGATCAAATACCATCCTAAAAGAGTATCTAGGGCCTGTAGAAGGCTAGAGACCCAAGAGAGCTGTAACTTAGCTTACAGTGCCCTCTTGTGTCGTGTTGCATTAAAGCTGCGACACGATAAAAGAAACTACGGGAAACCACGTTCCCCGGTACTGACTGTCTTAAGGGCATGTCAGTTTCCCCGTAAGAAAGGAGCGAAAGCCCAGAGAAGTGCGGCAGAAGGCTGTACTTCTCTGGCAAAGTCAAGAACAAGGTTAAAAACAATAGCAAAAAGTTTAGGGGTTGCCACATGGAAGGAAAATTCCCTACAATTACGAAATCTTTCCTAACACTCGCCCCTCCCAGACTATGGACAGGGGGAACTAATCCACCCCTGGATGAGTCTCTTGTTCAGGTCGGTTAAACATTCTGGACAACCCATCAGCATTGCTATGTTGGACACCTGGTCTATGGTCAATAGTGAAGTCGAAGCCTTGAAGACTTATGGACCACCTAAGCAACTTTGGATTCTCCCCCTTCATGTTCATTAGCCACTTTAATGGCTTATGGTCAGTCTGCACAGTGAAGTGGGTCCCATAGAGGTAGGGCCTCAGCTTCCTTAGGGCCCACACAACAGAGAAACATTCTTTCTCTACCGTGGACCACCTGAGCTCTCTGTCCTTAAGCTGGCGACTAATAAAACCGATAGGGTGTTCCTTACCCTTCTCATCTACTTGTGATAGTACAGCTCCTATCCCAGTGTCAGAGGCATCCGTCTGCACGATAAAAGGTCTTTGATAATCAGGGGCCCTGAGCACAGGGGCCTGGCACAAGGAGTCTTTTAAGCCATTGAAGGCCTTCTCACACTCGTCGGTCCAAGTTACCTTCTTGGGTTTCTTCGGAGTTGTGAGGGCAGTCAGAGGAGCAGCTATGGTGCCATAGTCTGCCACAAAATTGCGATAATACCCCGTGAGTCCTAAAAAGGCTCTCACTTGGGTTTGCGTAGTGGGAGTAGGCCAGTCTTGTACTGCTTGTACTTTACTGGGTAGAGGCTGTATCCTCCCTCCACCTACTTCATGTCCAAGGTAAACCACTGAGCCTTGTCCAATCTGGCATTTACTCGCCTTTATGGTCAAGTGGGCTTTCTGAAGAGCCTGGAGCACAATCCTGAGGTGTTTCACATGGTCTTCCCAGGTGGCACTGAAAACTGCTATATCGTCCAGATATGCAAGGCAGAATTCGTCCAACCCATTCAACACATGATTCACAAGCCTCTGGAAAGTGGCAGGTGCATTCTTCAACCCGAACGCCATTACCCGGAATTGGTAAAGGCCGTCTGGAGTAGAAAATGCTGTCTTCTCCTTGGCATGTTCTGCTAAAGCTATTTGCCAATAGCCAGCAGTGAGGTCAAACGTGCTGAGGTACTTGGAGGCACCCAAAGTATCCACCAGCTCATCTGTTCGAGGCAAGGGGTGTGCATCTGTCTTGGTGACAGCATTCAGAGCCCTGTAATCCACACAGAACCTCAATTCAGAAGTGCCTGCTTTTGGAACCAACACCACAGGACTGGACCAAGGACTACTAGAGGGTTCAATCACCCCAAGGTCTAACATCTTGTTGACCTCGGTCTTAATATAAGACCGTACTTTATCTGACATCCTGTATCCCCTACTTTTGGTAGGTACACTGTCTCCTGTGTCAATGTTATGTTTGCACCAAGGTGTCAAACCAGGGGACTGTGAAAACAGGGGGGAAAACTGCCTAAGCAAACTTTTCACCTCAGCCTGCTGATCAGAAGTCAGGTGAGGGGCCACTCGGACACCCTCAACGGAGCTATCTGAAGGACCGCTCTGGAACAGGTCGGGGAGAGGTTCAGACTCCTCTTCCTCAACGTCTGACGCCAGTAGCAGTGCTGCGATTTCGACTCTTGGGACGAAAGCCTTCAGCCTATTCACGTGAAACACTTTTGGAGCCTGTCCAAGCCTTCCAAGGTCCACTAAATAGTTCACCTCACCCAGGGGCTCCACCACTGTGTAAGGGCCTGACCATTTGTCCTGTAAAGCTCGAGGCCTTATTGGATTCATGATCAGGACTTGCTGACCAGGTGTAAAGTTGATGAGGGAAGCTTTCTGGTCGTACCAATGTTTCACCAGCGCTTGCCCTGCCTTCAATTTATCACTAGCCAAGCCAATCAGAAGTACCATCCGTTTTCTGAGCCCTAGCACATAGTCAACTACATTGGTAGTAACAGGGGGAGTGGGGTTCTCCCATCCCTCTTTGACGATGGCTAAGGGTCCCCGTACGGGATGACCGAACAGAAGTTCGAAGGGGCTGTAGCCAACACCCTCCTGTGGTACCTCTCGGTAGGCAAACAGTAGGCATGGTAAAAGAAGATCCCATTTTCTTCTCTGGGGCTCCTCCAGAGCCCCAATCATGCTCTTTAACGTTCTGTTGAAACGTTCCACCAGACCATTGGTCTGGGGGTGGTATGCAGAAGAGAACTTGTAGGTGACCCCACATTCTTTCCACATAGCCTGCATATACTTCGACATAAAGTTGCTGCCACGATCTGACACAACTTCTTTAGGGAAGCCAACCCTAGTAAATATGCCGAGTAAAGCTTTTGCAACTGACTTGGCAGTTACAGTTTTCAATGGGATGGCCTCAGGATACCTGGTTGCATGGTCGACCAGCACCAGGATAAACCTATTGCCCGAGGATGTTTGCGGGTCAAGGGGACCAACGATGTCGATCCCTACCCTTTCAAATGGTACCCCCACAACTGGGAGCGGTACCAACGGAGCTTGGATTGTCGCGCCAACCTTACCAGACAACTGGCAGGAGGCACAACTCCTGCAGTGACTTTCTACTTGCACCCCCATCTTGGGCCAGTAGAAGTGCATGGATAACCTTTGCTTGGTCCTCTTCATACCAAGGTGACCAGCAAGGGGAACTTCATGCGCCAACTGCAGGAGGAAGGGCCTAACAGCAAGGGGAACCACCAACCTCCTATGGTCTCCTTCTGTAGACTCTGTGGGCTCACTATACAGGAGTCCACCTTCCCAATAAATCCTATGCTTCCCAGGAGGTTCACCCTCAAGCTGGGAGCAGGCCTGTCTCCTTAGGCCTTCCAGAGATGGGCACTCTCGTTGGCCTTTACTGAATTCGTCCCTATCAGGACCTCCTTCAACTAACAAGTCTTTTAGTTCAGGATGATCGTTGGGGTCGAATACTTCAGGCATCGCCACCTCCTCGTCAGGCCCGGGCGATTGACCAACTTCCTCCACCGCAGTGGTAGGTGAGCTCGGGGGAATATTCTCTTTCCCTCGTCTTGACTTGTAGACTCCTTTCGCCTTGGGTTTCCCCTTCGGCTGGGGCGGCGTATTGGACTTGGCCAATGCTGCCCGTGCTTGAGACCGTGTGTAGGGTCTTTTGGCAGTGTCTCCTACGAGCCCTAAAGCCCTGAGATCATTGCCCAACAAGACCTTTCCCGGGACGTTTCTCTGAATGCTCACTGGAATCCTGACTGCTGTACCATTTAAAGTAAGATTTACAGGGATCACGGGAAACATACGGAGGGGGCCGTCAGCCAACTTAGTGGGCATCAGAGTAGCTCTGGCAACTTCCTCTGAGTCTACCAAGGTAGAATCCACTACAGTTCGACTGCACCCACTATCCCTAAGAGCTGGAGTATCCACTCCATTGATCAGCACACTGTCTTTAAAGTAATGCTTGGTATTATCCGGAATCCTAGCATAAGCCTCTGCGACTTTAGGCTCCCAGGAACCCAGGGACACTAAAACTACCTCAGCCTCTATTCCGCTGGGAAATGAGTCTGAGGAGAAGGATGCTCCTGTAATCTCTTCTTCCTCGTAGGAGGAGAAGGCCAGATTAGCGGAGTGGACCCCCAAAGGTCTAACCTTACACCGGGGATCCCCCTTCACATGGTCAGTTGCTCCACAAGAAAAACAAGCCCCAGTGGGTCTGTTTACGTAGGGGGGCTTATTGTAACCAGAGATCTGTTTCGGATGCTGACCTCCACTACCCTGTGAGTTCTCTTGTGTCTTACCCTTGTTTTTCTTTTTGTGGCCCTTATGGGAAGAAGATTTAGCAGATTCCCCACCCTCCATATCTTTGGACTTTTTCCCTTCCTCCTGCTTACCAGGATGAGTTTTGTCCTTATGGGACACTCGATGTGACACCCATAAGTCTGCTGCAATGGCCAGCTTCTTAGGATCTATCTCCTTCAAATCGGCCAAATGCTGCTTAAGCTCCGGGGAAGAAGAAGCAAAAATATGTTCCAGCATGACAAGATTTATCATGCCTTCGAAGGTAGAAACCTTATAACCTTCAACCCAGCCAGTTAAGTTTTTCAAAGATTCAGCGACATAAGATACCCAAGTACCACCTTCCTTTTTCTTATACTCTCGAAAACGCTTTAAATATTGGGCCGGAGTCTTCCCAAACTTTAAAATGAGAGTTTGCTTTAACATTGCGAAATCAGCCCGCTCAGCCTTCGACATTTCCATAATGGCACTGCAGCCAGAATGGGGCAGTCTACTGAGCAACCACGCAATCTTATCAGCATTGTCAACTTCTTGAACCTCGCATGCATACCCAAACGCATTCAGCCAGTCCATAATGTCATTCCTTTCTTCATACACACTGAGCAGATCTTTCGGAAACCGTGGATGAGAGGAAGCCCCAGACCCATGTCTAGGACCCTTGGACCCATTTGCAACCTGAAGCTTGGCCAGTTCCAACTGGTGATCCCTGTCTTTCTGTTTTTCTGCCTGTTCGATTTTTAGTTTGGCTATGCTGAATTCAAGCTCCTGCTGCCTAAACCGCAGCTCTTGCTTCTTGAATTCAAGCATAGCCTCCCCATCAACACTGGCAGAGGAAACATTAGACATTACATCCTCCCTGTCCTCGTGGTCGCGATGGATCAGTGCAGCGGCAGAACCGTCGGTTCTGCCAGTGAGAGCAGCCCCACCACCTTCTGCACTGTCCTCGGAAGTTATAGCGTCAAGCTGCGCTTCTTGCCACGCCACGATTCTCTGGATCATTTCCAATTTTGTGCCTTGAGAGGAAACACCTCTCTCCGCACACATCTTTTTCAGCGTTTCTGATTTGGAAGCATTTAAAGTTAACAACGTACTTGTTTCCATACTGTTTGATAGGACTATGGCCTTTTTAAAGTTATATTACAACAATTCACTACGTGTACTGTTTGGAATAACCTGAAATGCCTTAGTTCGAGCGCAACACTGGATACCTTCAGTCGTATCCCACCGCTGTACACCAATTTGTTAAGACGGATTTCTGAACTCTGTCCTGGTGGCGCAGAAGTTCAGAAGGCCAACCTAATTACTTGGAACAGGGTAACCTCTGGACAAGCCAGACCAATCAAGGTAGCGATCGCGGCGGTCAAGACTAGGTCTCAAGAGGGGTGAGGGTGACTGAAAGCCCGCAGTGAGCACACAAAGCAAGAGCGCTGACAAACTACTCCAAACAGTTGTTATATCAAAAATAGATACACATTTATTTTAAGGCCTTTAAAATAATGACCGTAGCGAGAAAATCACAATATCACAATATTAAACCAACACATACCATATCAACACAATATATATACAAATACACAGTCGCAAGCGTTTAAAGCACGAAATATGTAGTCCCCCTGAAAGGAAAGGAAAACAGGCAGTGCGATAATGCTTTAGACTCAGTTCGCCTTCAGAGGCACCTAACTAGATGGAAGTCCGAGCCCTGCGAAGAGTGGAGCCTTGTGCTCAAAGTACCTGCCACGCCGGTGCCAACGGGCAAAAGGGGAAGCTCTTCGGAGGAAGTCAGGCAGTTCGGGTTAGTGCACAGCAGAAGGAGAACAGGTTCCGCAACTCAAGCACAGCCTCCACAGCGGGCAGAAGCAGAGCGCGAGTACGGCCAAAAGGGTGCTGTTTTTACACAGCAGGGAAAAGCAATGGGATACTGCAGGAGGGCGACCAGATCCTAGCTAAACTACTCACCGGTCCCCGAAGCAAGCAGACCCAGGCTTCTCCACGTTAGTTTCAGCAGCTGGCAGGTTCAGAAGAGCAGGGAACGCCTCGTAGTCGTGTAGAGCAAAAAGACGTCCCAATCGACGAAACCAGCACAGTTTTGTTGCCGCAGCAGGACAACGGAGCGGCTGTGTGTATTCAAGCCAAATGTACACTCCTCCCTTCAGACCTGGGGACGCCAAGCGTACGAAGCGTGGGAGAGTGACAAGGACTCGAAATACAACACAACCTGGCGGCAGTTACAGAGCAGGACTCCCTTGTAAGCTGGTCAGTCAACTGGATGGCCCAGAGACACTTCCGAAGGCTTACTTGGCAGGAGATGATGAAGTCGCCGGGAATAGCTGTTCCTGCTATTCCAAAGGTCGAAGCACCAGTACAGGCCTTCTGGTTCGATCCAAGGAGGAAAGGGCTTCACCGGACGACAGCAGTGCAAAGGAGGATTCCTTCAGCGGGTCACCAGCGATTCCTCGGTCCAGCCTCTGGGTTGCAGGATACTTGGCTCCTGTATTCCTTCGTTCGTGAGAACTCAGGAGATCGACCTGGTAGTGGTGTTTCCAGCCCCCTCTTATCCACGGTTCCCTTCGCGCCAAAACGGAGGGGAGCCAATGGGAGATCCGCTCATCAACACACACACCATACGTGGACCAATCACGGACCACAGTGGTCCCAGGCATTCACACCACCCTAGACTCTCTGGCACCCAGGATGTGTATTGGGACCAGACATCCCAGCCCACACCCTGGAGGCACACAAACGACATGTAGAAGCCCGCGAAAGCAACCACGTTTCGCGGGAAAGTACATGCCCAAATAAGGAAGGCCCCGGGTCGCCCGACCTGGGGAAGGTGAAGGGAGCAAGACGGTCAGTGGACAAGACAAAGGAGCCTCGCGGCCTGGCCATTTTGGGAGCCAGGCCACCATTTTGGGTTCAGTGCAAAAACGTGCTCAGAATGCCAAAAGGAGCTCAAAATAAACAAAACGATCGCTGCCACCAGTCGAGTCCCTGAATAACTTGCACCGATCAAATACCATCCTAAAAGAGTATCTAGGGCCTGTAGAAGGCTAGAGACCCAAGAGAGCTGTAACTTAGCTTACAGTGCCCTCTTGTGTCGTGTTGCATTAAAGCTGCGACACGATAAAAGAAACTACGGGAAACCACGTTCCCCGGTACTGACTGTCTTAAGGGCATGTCAGTTTCCCCGTAAGAAAGGAGCGAAAGCCCAGAGAAGTGCGGCAGAAGGCTGTACTTCTCTGGCAAAGTCAAGAACAAGGTTAAAAACAATAGCAAAAAGTTTAGGGGTTGCCACATGGAAGGAAAATTCCCTACAATTACGAAATCTTTCCTAACAGTTGTGACACACAAAAATGACTTTGGCATAGGAATTAGACTACACGGATGCTCCCATTAAGCTTGGATTACTGCAACAACTATGCATATAAATGTAGTTCATTACCACCATCCTGAGGGAAGAGGGTCAGTATTGCCGCAAGCTGCCAACACTTGTTTACAAGGTGTTAGTGAGCGGGCAGACACATCATTGGCAGCTTGATTGGGGGTGTGAGGCAACACGCCACCTACCTGGATGGAGGAGGAATTTGAACTGGGGCCGATACGGTGCATCCCTGCCTAGATTTAAAAAAACACTCTGCCAGAGCTGCCACTGGCACAAAGCAACATCAAATAAAATGTCCACAAAGCCAGCGGTCAAATGATAAAGGGGGAGAGGAAGACATAGACATGTTACGTCGTTCACAGTAGAAACAGCTTCTAGTGCAATTGTTAGGGATCCAAAAATTGTGGATGGCATACAAGTGTTTTGTCTGGCAGAAACTACACAATATTAGATTGACCAACAAGGCTACAGACACTTCAAAGGCTGACACACTAGTCCACGTAGCTTCTGGTGTTTCTAATGTCATATATTTCTTGGTTGTGTCTGACACTATGCTGCTGCCTGCCAACATCCCATCTCCCTAATATGTACGTCTGACACAGGTGGACATGCAAGCTATGTTCCCATATTGCAATAGACCAAATCCTGTTCAATGTTTGCAGGCGTCTGTTGAGATGCCAGGAGAGGAGCTGTCAACTGAATCTATTTCAGTTGGGTGTGTCCTTGAGTGGCAACTTTCAGCAGTAGGTCAGGGGCAGCAGTCATGGTTAATCTGCCATGATAAGGGGTAAATAACATTTCTCAGCCTTGCACAGCCATGCATCTAACCTCATGTCCACACATTTGGAGTATGATTCTGTAGTTGGCAGTGATGGGAACGACTTTAGTAAGTGTGGTTAGAACCAAGAAGTTGACTATGCACACCTTGTTGTAAAAGAAGATTGTGAAATGTACTTTGAGAGAGGTGATACCGACTCCACCCCCAGCACGAGCATTGAGGCAAAAAGACAGAAAAATAAGCGAGCAAACTCTCAAATGGCACCTACCAGCAAATCTTTACATGCGTTCAGATTGCAGATATTCCTCAAAGGATGCATCCTTTCTACACTTTCTTTGTGATGCTTAGTCAGACAACCTGAAGTGAAAGTCGGTCACATCATCATTAAGCAATGAAGGCACCAAACAGTTAATTGTAGTAACCAATGTCACCAAAAGCAACAAAATGTCTTGTAGAGTGCAATGTTTCTTCTGCTCCTGTCTCAGCAGAAGAGCCAATAGCACCCACTTCTACTACTGAGAGTCTACAGTGGATATTTTCTGTGTAGGATTTTATTTGTTTGGACAAAGAGATGATTGTACCACAGTCCCAAAAAACAATATTGCACAGATACCCAGGGCTAATATGATATGATATAAGTCATTTATAAGACACCAGTACACAGGTGTTTCTAGGTGTGACCAAACAGTTGAGGGAGGACAGAGGGAGGACAAAGCAAACAATCTTACTGGGCCTTGTGTCTAGGGTGGGGGTAATATAAAGGGGAGTTCAGTCGGGCAGCATAGCTCGGAGTGAGTGCATGGTCAATGCTGGGGAGAGGGAAGGGGGGAGTGCAATCAGGGCAGCATTGTTCTGATTAAGTGCGGCCCGGCAGCACAGCTCTGGGTAAGTGCAGGAGGCAGGGACTGTAGGGGTTACAGTTACAACCCCCTAAAAGCATAGTAGGCCCAGTGCAGGGTAGACTGATCAAGGAGGGGTATGGTACTCAGTGCAACTCTGAGGGTAGTCAAGCAACCAGTCGTCGCAGCAGACAGGTAGGTCAGCAAGGAAGGGAGAGAGAGAGAGAAAGCAGAGGAGAAAAGGAAGGTCTTGAACTGCTTCTGGAACTTCAGATGATTTAACTCAATTTTCAGAGTGGCATGGAGGCTGTTCCAGAGGAATGCCTCTGCAGAGTAGAGAGATCTACCACCCACTCTCTGCCTGGAGAAGCGTATGACCCTCAGAGAGTTGGAGGTAGCTGAGAGAAGGGCTTGAGAAGGAAGGTTTTTTGGAAGAGATGGTTGGCTCTAGTGCTGGCCCCGGCCCCAGAAAACCTTGCAGATTATTTAGAGGGTCTTGAACCTGATCCTTTCAGCCACCAAGAGTCAGTGGAGAAATTTTAGGGCGGTAGAGATGCAGTAACTGGGCTTGAGGCCAGGGATAAGTATGGATTTCATGTTCTGGATTGGTTGCAGAGGGTGGAGAGTAGAGGAAGGCAGATTGAGAAAAAGTTTGTTGCAGTAGTCCAGCCTAGAGAGAACCTGCGCTCGTGAGACAGTGAGCCTCGGCGGAAAAGTGAGAAAAGTAAGAATACCTCTGAGGAGGTGCAGCTGGTAGTGGGCCTTCTTGACAAGGTCTATGATTTTAGGAGAGAAGGCAGAGTCAAGGCAGTCCGTGGCAGTCTCTCTACAGTTGCTGTTCCTAGTGAAGGTGTGTCCATAAAACACCCATCTATCCGCGGAGCGGGCTGTGGAGTCAAGGCTGCAGAGTCAAGGCAGTCCGTGGCAGTCTCTCTACAGTTGCTGTTCCTAGTGAAGGTGTGTCCATAAAACACCCATCTATCCGCGGAGCAGGCCGCGGATTCAAGGCTGCAGAGTCAAGGCAGTCCGTGGCAGTCTCTCTACAGTTGCTGTTCCTAGTGAAGGTGTGTCCATAAAACACCCATCTATCCGCGGAGCGGGCCGCGGAGTCAAGGCTGCAGAGTCAAGGCAGTCCGTGGCAGTCTGAGCCAGGACCGCAGGACCGCCGGGACTGCCCTCACAGCACTGGCAACATGAACCGTGCACCCGAAGAAGAAGTGCACTGGCTAAGGAGACAAAGAACCCGTAGTGAAGACAGCGGGCTGGAGCACCGCAGCCCCCACAAAAACCCTTCGAGAAGCAAAAAACTACAGGCCGCAAGACCACTCATACCCTCTCAACAAACGCACAAACTTCAGACAAACCCTCAAAGTCAAGACAGTCCGGAACCATCGGCTCGACCAACAGAGGGTCCCAAGCTGGATGCAACCAACCTCCCTGCGACCCCGCTAGCCGCGCCGCTCCCCAACGGCGGGCCGGGAAGGTCTGCCCAACAATCAGCGGTGGCGCCGCAGAAGGATGCCAAGCTTGAGAGAGTTAACCCTCCCCCAACCCCTCCACACTCTCTGGCCGCTCTGGGAGCGTCGGCTCGAGCCCACAGAATGGAGGAACAAGACAGAGCCCAGGACGGCACCATCTCTACACCTCTAGCCCCCACCTACCCCACGGCGGGCCTGGGAGCATCGGCTCGACCGCCGGGGGACACCAAGCGGGGTGCGGAGACTGCGGAGGCAGCCTCGTATCAGCAGGCTGACTCAACTATAACAGCTGGTCTGGGAGCGTCGGCTCGACCAGCTGTGGCAGCGACCTGCGAAAACGAACACAACAGGGATCGCCCGCCTCACAAGTCCCCACACTTACCGCTGGGTCTGGGAGCTCTGCCTCGACCGTCCTCGGGCGTTGCTGGAGCGGGTGCTCTGGACTCTCCCACGAGACGCTCCTCGCGCGCACCGCCGCCTGAGGCAAACGTGAACGGGGGAGAGGAGTCTCCTCGCGAGGGCGTTCTGCCCCCTCGCGGCCCTCCGGGACCGGGAATCGCAAGAGAAGAGGGAGTGGGCGCGTGCTCACCAGCGCTGCTCTGCTCGGCTGGAGCGGGCCCCGGAGAACTTCTCCCTGGAGCGGAAGGAAAGGGCGCCGCGCCAGACCCAGCACCCTCTAGAGACTTATTTGGGAATCTCATATGCTCCACCACCATACATACCTCCAACGAGGCCAATGACTCCATAAAAACGAGCAACATTGACACCCCCAGATGTGGGGGAAACAAAATAAAAATTGACATTGAGATTCATCCGGTGTTGGCCAGGGAGGACTTAGGTAGTCCCCCATCCAGTATGGGAAACTTGAAAACTGTTTGGTCAGGCGACTGCTCATACTCAACAATTGAGGACTCAGAAAGTGAGAACTCCACAAACTACGTCACAACGCCCCCTTTATCCACCTCAAAGGCAACACTACTGAGGATCTCTGAAAAGGAACCTTCACTCAACACTAATAAAACGCCACCTAAAGACTCAACCACAATGAAGGTCAAACACTCGCCTGTGAAGGGAAACAGATCAAAGCGAGGCAAAACAAATAAACCTAAACCTCTTACATGCAGACTACCAAAAAACAACTTGCATCCTGTCCCAACAAATCGTAACAAAGAGGCCCAGATTCCATCAGTGGGCACCCTGGATAAATTCTTCAGCAAACAAGGGAAAGAAGCCTCCCTAGGGAAATGTGAGATCTCTGACGCAGAACTCCTGGAGGGGACCTTAGAAGAAAATGATCATACCGACTCCCCCGTCATTCCGACGAGACTAAACTTCAACGCAAACTCTCCCAACCCTATCGCTTCCAGCCCTCAACTACCCATCAACAAAAGATGGCACTTTGGGAAACCGCCAGCAAGGAACACAGAATTCAACACACCAGGAAACCCTTCACAGCGCTTTGCTCCATCACACAGCCACAATAAGCCAAACACGCCTAAAGAAAATCTGTTACATGGTGGAGCGCCAGAGCCAATAGCCACATCGATTAAATCACAAAACCTCATCCCAACATCCAAGAAACTGGATCCAACAAACTCAAAATCTGAGAGGCTCATAACGCAACCCTTGCCCGCAAAATTAACGCAGGCTATCCCACATCAGGATCATTTGACAATGACTAAAACACCAATAATCAACCGACCGCAAGAAGCTCAAACTCTGAATCAGCTCATGCCAAGCACACCGCCAAAGAACAGGAGAACAAGTGAAATCATGGGAAACTCTGGTAAAGAAACACCAAGCAAAAAACCGGATCTACTAACGATAATGTCAGCTATCACTATAGCCCTAGCTCCGTTCACCAAACTGTATGAATCACTCAATGACTCTGTAAAGGATCAAGTAACGCTGGCAGCCTCTGCACAGGCAAAACTACTCTTCTTAGAAGGATTTATCACCTCAAAAATAGAAAACAGGAAGACCACTAAAGAAGCCAGCACACAAACAAGGGACCAACAACACCTGGTAACAAAATCTGTTCAGTCCCAAGTCGACTTTCCACCAGTGGCAACATTCCATTTCAAAGCAGGAACTGCCGACAAGAACAGCAACCCCTGCTCAGATGTTTCAGGCAAGAACCTCCTAACGACCACAGCGCCGGACAACCAGAACCCGAGACTCTCCCTTCTAAGCCCCACACTGGATTTAACAAAGAAAACCCACACAGGCCAACCTCATGGAAATCAAACCACTCTCAATTTCTCAATACTACCAACGAGCAAGACGAAGGCACCAAACGGGTGCATAATCAACGAGAAAGAACAAGAGCTCAGAGTCTCTGCTGATGGCCCATCCATACCCTCAGCACCAGCAACGAAACCAAAGACCGGGACAATTGCCCAACCCAAATTGGCAACGGAACACCCTAAGGCTACGAAAGAATCTTCACTTTCAACCAAACGAAAGTACATCAAAACTTCAACTAAACTACTGACCCCAAAGGCTACTCAAAATAGCCACGTTAGATTGAATAGCAATAGATCTCACTCACCCACAGAAAGCGATTTAATGGGAAACGCCCTGGAACTCTCTTCTTAATGGCTGACCAAAGACCCAAAATCCGATAATAACCATGAATCAAAAAGAAAAACTGTCTCCTTTGATCGGAACCATGACAATGGTGCACCTCCAAAGAAAATCAGACTTTTGGAGTCAAAAACCACACCGCTACACACGGCTGAAGACGCAAAACGACAGTCCTTGACTTGGTCAAAACAAAGACATCCTTCTAGCACTAAAAAACAGGATGAATCCAACAATCAGAAAACAATTCATACCCCCAATAGATGGAAATCCAGAGTGCATATGCAACAAAAAAGAGAACCCAGAGACTACCATCTAAAAAGAGAGCAGAACGGTTTGACGCCACCAAAGCACTCGGATAGAGATTGGAAACGCACTAGTCTTACGAGATCCAAGAGAACAACTGATACTCGTTCTTTCTTCTTTCAACCCAGTTACAAGTCAAAGCCCAATCAGGGTCTAAATAGAGCCGTAATAATGGACCTACTCCATCAAGTTCCGTCTTTAAGATCAGTAACATCAGACCACCTTGACGTCATTGAATTTTCGGGTCCCCACTGCATAGACAGTGTATATATCCATATATCCTCATCAAGCACGAGACGTAAAAACTCAAGGACGAGTCCAGAGCCCTTAGAGACCTAGGTTACTACCTGGAAGAAATAAGTAGCGACAAGGAGAACTTTCGCCAAGCACCAGCCGGATCTAAAGCGAGAGATCGCATACTAAGCATAGAACATGCTCCTTCTGACAAGATAGACGCCTCTTCAAGATCTCGAGCTTCATTCTACGCTCCCCTTAAAAAACACTCAGGATTCAGAGCCCAGGAACTGAATGAAAGGAGATGACTTGAGGACAACTCGGACGTCCCTCTGCGTCACCGAGCTCCACACTATAGACCTCGTAAAACTCATTCCAAAAGCAGAACACAGGATTCTGAAGAAAGGAGGCCAATCGGTAACCATTATGGAAAGGAACCTACCAAGGACGAGTGAAGAACCTCCAACCACAAGGACCGACGGGACTCACCATACAAACCAACTAAAACTCAACAATGGCACAAAAGCCCCACAAGTAACACCACGATTCGACACAAAGAAAAACTGAGTAACACGGAGCCAGAACGATTCCCGAAGGACCCCGTGCTGAATCAGAAGTCAACAATTGATCAGGACCCCCCCCAGAAGGAGGACAAGTGAACTACATAATTACTTGCGACACTCCCGTAGAGACAACGAAAAAACTAGATGGGCCTGGTCCCCGGAAAGACCCTCAACAGAAACAAGAAGATAGCCACGAACAACCGTGACTGGAGAAGACAAAGATCCCAGAAGTCCACCACAGACCCCTAGAAGACTAATAATGGGCTTGTGGAACACAAGAGGCTTCACCCATCTGACATCCAAATCAGACGTAAGATTGGGATCATTTGACCTTCTCTACTTACAGGAGACGTGGCTCCTCAAGAAGCCAACAATTGACGGCTTCGAAATCGATTTCTCACCAGAAATGCAAGGAACAACAGGCAGGCCTAGCTCAGGGCTCCTGACAGCTGTCAGAATCCGTAGCGGCCTGCAACTAAAACAAAACACTGTTAAGTAGCGCATTCATTCTGGCTTCCTTGGTTTCCGGAAAGAAGACCGCAGCGGGCAAAAACGCGGACAACCCAATATCATACTTAGTGATAAACATATATTGGAATCCAAAAGCGTTGAAAGAAGCAGCTCTTCTGGCAAATATTGGTCAAATGATAGAATCCAGTCTAAACACGATGGACATCGACCACATCATAATATGCGGGGACTTAAACCTGACCCTAGCTAACATTGGCCCGAACACAAAAAAGGACGACCCAAATCCTAGATTGGTAACTCAAGATCCTTCGACAATCCGAGAATCGGATCAGAGAGGCAAGTGTTGGGAAACATTCATGGACGAACTTGATCTTCATAATCTTCACTACTTGACTTCACCCACATCTAACCCCATCCCCACCTGGGAACAAGGAAACCTCAAAGCTTTTTTGGACCACATATACGTATCCAGAAATCTGCTCTCAAAGATAACTGCATTCCAAGTGACAAGAACCGAAAAAAGTGACCACAACCTTCTGACGGCCACATGGTCAGCCCCAGATCCAAAATCGGAGGAGAAAAGAAAGAAAATGACTCCATCAATTGCCATCAATGGTGCAGGGACAAGACTAAGACTCACCAGCGAAGCAATAAGAGTAAACACAAAGAACTACGAAAGAACAATTGCCGTACCAGCGGGGTCATTAACATCCGATTATCATCCCCTACTGATCCCTTACCAACAACAAAGGAAACCACAAGCATTTGCAAAGAATCCGAATTACATGCGCAACAAGCAATTGGTGGAAAAAATAAGAGAAATGAGAAGAACTCTACATAAAGCAAAATCTCGCCCCTCAAAAAACTAACAGCTGAGGCAGCATTGCTCGCAAAAAAGTCTTACAGAAACTGGCTGAAATCCCATCGTGCCATACTATACCAAGAGGACGCGGAGAACATGCTAAGGACTCTAAGCGGGAAACAACCTAACGCTTTCTGTGTCCTGATTGACCAGAAAGGAAATAATTCCAAGGACGCCTTAGCCAATTCAATTGGCGAGGCGCAATGGATCTCTTTCTTCTCGAACATGTTTGCTTCACCTAAGAACATTACTTACGAAATTCCACGGGCCCAAAAAGACCAATGGGACATAGAATGCGACGGAACGGAAATCTGTGGGAAAATCCGGAAACTGAACAACTCCTGGGCACCCGGACCGAATGGAATCTCCAATGCCGACCTCAAAAACAACACAGAATCATGGGGAGCCCTTATAGCCCAAATATTCCGACAATGCACCGACACCCGCTCTATCCCGAAATCTTGGAAAACAGCAAACGTGGTTCCAATTTTCAAGAAAGGCGACAAAGGGAATCCATCAAACTATCGACCAATCGCCTTACTGGACACCATTGGCAAACTGTTTGGCGCCTTCCTTCTGGACAAATTGAAGACATGGGCAGTCACCTCTGAAGCTCACGACAACTTCCAAACAGGCTTTGTAAAAAACATTGGAACAATGGCCAACATAATGCTATTAAGCATACTCAAAGCTAAAGTTCTGGAGGGACGTCCAAAGATCCATCTGGCTTTCATAGATCTCTCTCACGCTTTTGACACAGTCAACAGAGACCGACTCTGGAGGAAACTGAGGACCTGGAACTGTCCTCCATCAATCCTGAACCCAATCATTGAGCTGTACTCAGGAACCTCCATGAGGGTCAGACTCAACGGAATAGGCCAACTCTCAGAGGAGATTAACACCCATAGAGGCGTAAAGCAAGGATGCCCACTGGCCCCCGCACTGTATAATGCATTTACTGGTGATTACCAAAACTGGGACCCCACAGCCAGAACATTTCCACCGAACATTGGAGACGAGAACGTTGGCAGACTACTCTACGCTGATGACATTCTATTACTCGACCAAACTGCCATAGGTCTATAACGCAAACTCAACTTACTCTCAGAATACCTCCAAGCCAATGACCTGATTCTAAACTCAACAAAAACAAAAATAATGACATTGGAAAAAACAACAACACGAAAAGAAAAATCGAAATGGTCTCTGGCAGGTGAGAGACTGGAAAAAATAAAATCATTTAGATACCTGGGAGTCACGATCAATTCAAACCGTTTTGAAATCCCCATGCAGGAATCCATGATCGCAAAAACAAAAATCATGATGACACAAGCACGACTCATGGACAAAAAATTTGGAAAATTCTCCTTGAAACCAGTTCTTAATTTCTACACAGCAAAAGCAGTGCCTGCTATTTGCCATGGGGCAGAGGCGATGCCTATGATACCCGAGAGAATCTGGATAAAACTGGAAAGACTATTCTGGAGGAAACTTCTGATGCTCCCACAATCAACGCCAATGGCGTCGATTCGCAGAGAAATCAACGTCCTTTCTCTAAAGGGAAGAGTCAATTTAAACACTCTGATGCTACATCGGAAAATCAGATTATCCTCTGAGAAGATCTTTAAGCTATTAAACAAAGAGCTAAGCAAAGGCTCAAACACCATCCTTTCCACTTGGGAGCAAAGAAACATAGAAACACTTGCTGAAATAGGAAGCTCATGGGAAGAATTGGAATGTAACCCAAACAAAACTGTTAAAAAATTCAAGGAAACGGACTGGATCAAAACACTAGAAGACGCCGCGAAATACAAATCGGCCTTGGACCTACCGGTCAACCATCAAAAACAAAACGAGCCTATGAGCTACTTGCTAAAAGGTCCTAGCAAGCAAATTAGAAAGACATACCTAAGGGCCAGGCTGAACCTTCTACACACCAAAGAAATTCTATTCATCAGAGGCTCTGCCTCCAACAACCTTTGCAGATTCTGTAATAAAACAGATACAGTGGAAACCCTAAGGCATCTTTTGCTGTCATACCCTGAACTGGCCTCAAAAAGAATGACCCATATGGGACACTTATTCAAAAACAGATGGTGTATGGAAGATGATTACTGGTGGAACATTCTGATGTCAGGTGAAAACACCAAAACAGTAACTGCGGTCGGACAGTTCTTTCAGAACATAAACTTGACGAGAGAAGAAACAACCTGACAACAACCTGAAAAGCAAACACCACCAATGGAAACAAATGATCAAAAGTAAGAAGCATTTGTTTAGGATAAAATGAAGAAACATTTTGTAAAAACTGTGATAAACAGTTCAATCAAAATAAAAAAAAAAGTTAAAAAAAAAAATATTTTAGGAGAGAAGGAGGGAGTGGAGTTGAATGTGACACCAAGGTTTTTTGCCTCACAGGAAGGTGAAGGAAGAGGTCCCAAGGAGGGTGACCAGAGTGAGGGAGGGAAATTTGGAGCAGGGGTCCCAATGAGAAGAATCTCTCTTTTAATGGCATTAAGGCAGACATCTCTGGAGGCACACCAATCCTGAATTGCAGATAGACAGTCAGGAATGAGCGAGAGAGAAGAGGAGGCTGAGGGGAGCCTGAAGGAGAGCTGAGTGTTATCCGCATTACACTGAAAGTTAGATGAGATGGTAGAGATCAGGTGGGCCAAAGGGGCCAAGTAGACAATGAAGGGCGAAGGTTAGAGGGTAGAGCCCTGGGGAACACTGCATGTGGAGAGAGAGGTGGTGGAGAAATAGGACCAAAGTTGGACCTGGGAGGGTCAATCCAGGAGGAAGGAGGTCAACCACTCCAGGGCCAGATCCGTAATGCCCAGGTTCTCACGGAGTTGACTGATCTAGCATGGCATAATTGACCATGTTGAAGCAGAGGAAAGGTCAAGGAGGATGAGTAGAGAAGGATGGGTGGAGAGAGCAGATCTTCACAGGTGATCAGGAGAGCAGTTTACATGCCTCTGGCTGCTCTGAAGCCAGACTGATGGTCTTGGAGACAATCAACAGATTCAGTGTGGAGAGTAAGCTGGGAGATGGCCAGATTTTCCAGGAGTTTGCCCTGGAAAGGAGTGATAGAGATTGGACGATAGTTCGCCAGGTAGGTAGAATTGACAGAGGTCTTTTTGAAGAGGGGGTACACAAGGGAGTGCTTGAGAGAGAGGGGATACGATCCGGTAGTGAAAGTGATTGCATAAATTGGCCAAGGCTGGAGTGAGGGTGTCAATGTGGCCCTTGGTGGTTCTGGATCTAAATTAGACTTTTCTATAAACATTGTTAGGTGTTATCAGAGAGAAAGAGGAGAAAGGAGAGGGAGAGGCAGCCAAAGGGGGGATGAGAGAGGTAGAGGGAGAGGAGGAGGAGAGCAAGGACAGAATGTCCTGGGTTTTAGTGGTGAAGTGATAAGCCAGGGCCGTACAAGGGGTCTGGGAGGGAACAGGAGAGGTAGAGAGTGCAAAGGATTAGCCAGCTCCTTGCATATTTTAAAGAGTTCAGCCGTGTTGTTAGAGGCCACAGAGATACAGGTTTGGATGTGGAATCTCTTCCTGGACAGGAGTCTGTGTTGCCTTTGGAGCCGTCAGCAGGCCAGTTTGTCAGAGGATGCTCCCAAAGCTCTACACTTCCTCTCAGCCACCCTGCACTTGTGTTTCAGGGTAGCGATATCAGAGTCATACCAAGAGTTGCACTTGGAGGTAGTTCTTCAGATGGATTCTCATGACAGGGGTAATGATGTCTAGTGTGTTAGAAATAGAAAGGTGCAGGTTAGAGAGGGCTGTGTCAGAGTGTGAGTCAGCCGCAGGAGTAGGAAGAGCAGAGAAAGTCGAGGCAAAGGCATCCACTGACACAAGCTTCTTGGGTTCAATGAACGAGAAGGTACGTTGTAGTCCCGGGGTGGGCTTTGCCTGAGCAACAAAGAGTTTCAAGTGAGAGGAAAGCAGAAAGTCATTGATCCAAGAGAGAGGAGTGGTGAGAGGGTAAGAGAGGGGGATGTCTGAGGAGATGAGAACATCTAAGGTGTGTCCGGCAGAGTATGTTGGGCCAGGTGGTAGAATGGAGAGGGAGAGAGTGTTGCAGAGGTTGCGGAAGAGCCCAGAGGAGGGATTAGAAGCATCCAGGTGGATGTTGAGGTCTCAGAGGAGGAGACGTGTAGAGGCAAGGAGAGAAGAGAAGAGACTCACCCACTCTGAGAGGAAGAGTGCGACTTGGCCAGGTGGCCTGTAGATGGTGGGTACAGTCAGACAGAGGCCAGGAGAGATAGAGCGCATTCAGATGAGACATTCAAAGAAGGGGTTCGGCCTACATATGAATGACAGGGGCAGGGACCCACTCCGGAAAGCTCAGAGCTACTCCCCCTCCAGGACGGTTGGTTCTGGGTGCGGAGAGGATCTTGTAGCCATCAGGGATTAGAGTGTCAAAACTCATGACAGAGCTGCCCGTGAACTACGTTGCAGTGAGAGCAAGGACAAACAGGTAACATTCTTCGAGGAGGTGGCAGATGTCAGAGGAGTGTTTGACAGCAAAGTTGAGGATAGCGACATGGAGCAGGTTGCCACATTTGAAAGACTTTGTGGTGGGGTACAGGCTAGAGGCATGCCTTGTGGAAGTGATAGAGGGGCCCAAGAGTGGACAGAGGTGGTAGATGGAGGTGGCATAGTAGCCAGAGAGGAGGAGGAGGGTGCCAGAGAGACAGTAGAAGAATGAGGTGGTGGAGAGTTTGTTTGTTTTGTTTGTTTATTGCATTTGTAGGATGCACCAGAACCAGGAGTCGCAGGGCACAGATGGATATGCGAAGCTTACATATGTTACAGATATACAGGCAGAATACGAAATGTCATTACATCTGAAATAATACAAATATAATACAGTATACAAGACTTAGGTTGCACTTAGAGGCAGAATAATTTACAACTAGGTAGTTAGAACTATACACAATTTACAATATAGCATTAGGTCGTGCTAACATACCATAGGTTCAGGGTGAGCTAATTCTCAGTCAGGTTGAGGTGAATAATGAGGTTCTTTCTGAAGACAGAGTAGGGGAGGTCAGCTCTCAACTGGTGTGGCAAGGAGTTCCAGAGTTTAGCGGCCTTCACGGGGAAACTGATGCCACCAATCTTAGACAATTTGAATTTGGGTACTACCAGACAATTAGTATTAATGGTTCTGCTCGGTCTACTGGACGTTCTTCTGGTTATTCTGTCAATGTGGTAGCTCGGTGCCACGTTATGTAGCACTTTATGTGTTAACAGGAGTAGCAGGAGAAGAAAGGAAGTTGATAAGACGCATGTGATGCCTATCGAAAAATGAGGAGATTAGGCTGAGGGCCCTGGACCAAGACTGTGCCATTTACATAGACATTAATGATGGTCTTGGAGGAGTGAAAGGAGGCCAAGAGGACCTCCCACTTAGTGCCACAATTAATGAGAGAGGAGGAGAAAGGAGAGAGAACAGAGACCATATGAGGGGTCCATATTTCTGGAGAGGGAACGAAAAAGATGTCAGTGAGAGTCTGTATGGAGGAAGCACTAATGTAGGTATCAGCAGTAGGGAGGCATGGGTTGGAGACCAGGATGCCCCTCTTGAACCTGTTTCCTACCCGACTTAGTGAGAGGAGATAGAGCAGTAGTTAGAGAAGATGGGGGAAATGGAAAGCACCATAGAGGGTGCAAGGGTAAGTAGGAGGAGGAGGGAGCAAAAGAGAGAAGAGGGACGCATAGCCCAGCGCCGCATAGCACGGATGCACAGAGTGGGGATCACACCTTAGGGAACACACAGACGGAGCAGACAGCAGACAGGTACACTCAACAGCACACGGTACTCACAGCGGTGTGTGGAAATGAGGAGTTGGAAGAGCCAAATGAGACACAGTTAACCATACCACAGTTACCACATAGCAGAACCAGATTCCACTTTCCAAAAAAGAGGGAAAAGGGCCTAGTTTTAAACAAAGCAGTAATGTAAAACGCCCAGATTCAACACCTAAATGCAGGGGAAAAGGCCCAGTTTTAAACACTGCAGCAATGCAAAACACCCAGATTCATCTTTGCTAAAGGAAGGATAAAGGCCTAGTTTTAAACACAGCAATAATACCAAGAATGAGACTTTCCTGGGGAAGACTAAACAATGCAATTTAATTGAATGATTAGAGGGGGAAGTGGGTATGTCTATAGGGTGCAGTAAGTGCTGCCCCCCAACCACCTTCCTGAATGGTCACAGCAGGTTGCTTCACTGGCAGTCACTGACAGACAACATCTGTAACTGCTCCTGTTGGTGCTGTCCTTAGTCTTGGGGCCCTTCTCCACTGGGAGCTGCAACGGAAATTGAGGCTGCACTACCGAGCTCACTATAGAAGGGCTGAATGCCCAATCAGGGTTAAGGGGTGGGGAGGGAGGCAGGAGTGAACAAGGAAACACAGAAGAACTCTTTCCACCAGAGCGGGAGCTCTGGAAAATGGTAGCAGCACTCACGGTAGGCCGGATGGAAGTAACAGCCACGCTGAGTGCCGGCTCAGTAGCCCACAAACACTTCACAATGGAAACGGGCTGATTTCCAATCAGGGTTCAGGGGCAGGGAGGGAGGCAGGAGTGAACAAGGAAACATGGAAGAACTCTATCCCCCAGGCTGTGAAGCAGCAAAGAACACAAGATGCCCCAGCTACTACAAATATACCTTAAATGAGGGCGGCAGCTCTGAAAAATGGTAGTGGCACTCACCACAGCTGGATGGAAGTAACAGCCACCCCACGGGTTGAATCTACTTACCTCATCAATGCATACATATATTAAGTTAAACCCTGGACAGGAATGCGATCAGCATATACACCAGACATCCAT